>NC_080644.1:15424975-16624975 GCF_027579445.1 Ammospiza nelsoni | reverse complement strand
GTCTCCCGTATCTGCAGCAGGTAAGCCTTTTGCTGTCAGCAGTGTTGCTTAACCTTTCATGTCATATCCCTCTTCACATCCATCTTCTGCTTAAGGCTTATTAATCTACTTTAGAATTGGCAGGTGGAATAAGACTACTTTTCCTTTTTGAAAGCTCATGTCATTTGACCTACTTACAGCAAATAATTCATTAATTGCAAGTCCCCAGCTAGCATCTTTTCGGCATATTCTAACCTTCTAAAGAAGTAACAAAAGCACTCTCCAATACTTGACTTTCATATCACAGTGGGAACGCTGGTCCTGTTTGCAAGAAACAATCATGGGTATGGTAAAACAAAAGGAGGGCTTAGAGTTTTCTCTGTTAACCTATAGTGAGCTTGGATTTTGCAATATGCATGAAGTTAATTAACACTGTTATATAAAGTGGCGGATTTAATCAATAAATTGGAGTCAATGCTGATAAACGACAAGGTGGGTTGGCTTCCCTTCGCTTTCAACACAGTGCCAATTCGGGCTGGTTTGATAGGACTAAGTGGCTGCTGCAATCTGCCATCCAGAAGCGGGGCAGGTGAGTTTTGTTTGCAAGGGAAAAGGGCCATGGTTTGTGTTTGGGGGCCTGTGACTGAGAGTGCCGGCTGGCTCCTGAAATTCTTTGATATGCAGGATGATTCCCAGACGCAAGGTGGAAACGATGCCAAGTCGGGCTGGATTGAAATTACCCAGGGACTCCTGCAATCTGCCATCGAGAAGCGGGGCAGGTGAGTGTTGTTTGCCAGGGAAAAGGGCCGTGGATTGTGTTTGGGGGCCTGTGGCTGGGAGAGGCCGGCTGGCTCCTGAAAATCCACAATACGCAGGATGTTTCTCAGACCCAAGGTAGCAACATTGCCAAGTCGGGCTGGTTTGATAGTACCAAATTCTCCGGCAATCTGCCATGCAGAAGCAGGGCAGGTGACTTTTCTTTGCCAGGGAAAAGGGCCGAGGTTTGTGTTTGGGGGCCTGTGGCCAAGAGTGTCTTGCTGGCTCCTGAAAATCCATGATACGCAGGATGGTTCCCAGACCCAAGGTGGCACCAGTGCCAAGTCGGGCTGGTTTGATAGTACCAAGTTGCTCCTGCAATGTGCCATGCAGAAGCGGGGCAGGTGAGTTTTTTTGGCCAGGTAAGAGGGCCGAGGTCTGTGTTTAAGGGCCTGTGGCTGGGAGTGGCCGGCTGGCTCCTGAAAATCCACGATACGCAGGATGGTTCCCAGACCCAAGGTGGCACCAGTGCCAAGTCGGGCTGGTTTGATAGTACCAAGTGGCTCCTGCAATCTGTCATGATCACATGAAGAAATACTTTCTGGCGTCCGTACTGGGCCATATGCTCTTTCTTCTCTCAACTTCTCCATCACCTCTCATCTGTTTCACATGCGCTATCTTCAAGGTCCACAGGCTACTTTTCACAGCGTCTTCAGGCCTGATGCAGTAAGAATGATGAATAGAACAGAGTTGGGTCTATTTTGCAGTTTGGATAAAATGCTTTCTGCACACAAATCCAAGGAGAAGGTGCTGCCCCGATGCCCAGAAAAACTTTCACTCCTGCTAGTGTTCTACGTCAACCGCAACTTAGTCTGAAAGAAAAGCTTTTTCTCTGAGAGCATCTGAGAGGTTTGCATGAAGCACTGATATCTGACATATGCAATTTTGAATAGGAGAGGAAAAAGAAAATGGCAAGAAGTTTTTAATTTTACTGGTTTCAATTTTAATTTCCGTGCACTTTTTCACAACTTGTCAGCTCAAATGCCCATCCACATCTTTTAGTCATCTGTAAGTCAGTATTCATATAAAATGTGCTTGAAATCAAAAGAATTTCAAATTTGCACTCCAAGTCTCTATGCCTAGATTTATGATTTCCTACACATATTAGATGAAAGGAAGGCCTTCTTTACTGTGGGAGTGCTGGAACACTGGAACGGGTTGCCCAGAGAAGTTGTGGGTGTCCCATCCCTGAAAGTATTCAAGGTCAGCTTGGACGGGGCTTGGAGCAGCAACAAAGGAGAAGCTTGATGGTAGAGAAACAAAGTTGGACTATAGAAGAAACTGAGATTGAAGTATAGGAGCAAGTTTTCTCTCAGCTCTTGGGCTAAATTCAAAGTTGTACAAAATGACATTTATCTGTGATTTTCACTACTGTAACAGAAAGGTTCATGAAAACTGTACAGAAGATAGCAAATTTTAAAAGAGATAAGAATTACAGCATAAAATCCATGGGACGGGTTACAACATGAGACACTCTCTAAGAGAAAATCTCTGTGTTTCAGCACTTCATCATGGTAAGATTTCACAAAGTGCCAAAGAAGGCGGCAAAATATCATTCGGGACATTATTTACTGGAGTTCAGCCTGGCCATTAGTAGGAACTGGGTTTGACCACATCATGTAGATATACCACACACACTTTCCCTTCACTGAAAAATTACTGTTTACAACGAAGAAGCAATTGACGATCAAAATTGATTGAAAGCATCTTAAACATGTCAAGTATTTCATTGTAGATGATCTGTGATCCAAATGCTTCTTCCACCTTCGAGAGGGACAGAACAATTCTTCCATATCATGATGGTTTAAAATTGTATCAACCAATGTTTTCTGCTGAAAAGATATCATCTATTTTTTTCTATTTTTGGAAGAAAATATTCCTAGACATACAACAGGTGAGAACTAAGTAATTTTAAAGAAGCAAATGACATGAAAATATTCTGTAAATAGAATGAAATGAAAAGCTGTGTTTTAAATAGGAGCTAAATATGAAACAGAATTTCTGTACCAGGCATTTGAATTACTGCACCAGCTCTTTTGCCCATCAAGAGAGGCATTGAGCATTTCCGTCTTTTCCAAGGTGCTCATGATCTGCTATGCTGATCTCTGTGTGTGCCTAGGTGTGTGTGGAAGGGGGGGCATGTGAAGGGGAGTGTGTATGTTTGCTTTACAATTGTTGTGGCAGATTCATGCCTCAGCTCCACATTTTGTTTTAGAAAGGTCACACAGAGTGGATATGAAGTTTACTATCAACAAGAGATCAATTCCCAAATCATCCATTTGACTCTACCTTATAAATCATGTGCTTTGTTGCATATTTTATCAAATCTACTTTCAAGCCAGATGGAGGAAGGAGGATGTGGGAATCCCTCCACCATCTTGCAACTTTTATGCAAGTAGGTTTTCAAGAAAATCATCATTTCTCTTGGAAATATGTCTGGAACAGGCATGATGGTAGTGTCAACCTGTTGGAGTTTTTGTTGCTGGAAGAAGTTGTACAAAAGGATTGGTTTTTACATTGACCGGTTACTGAATCAAGCGCAGGAATACATTGGAAATTCAACTGGGGCTTCCTTTTCCCAGCAGACCACTTCTAGAACGAGCTTGTACAATGAAGCTGACGCTTCTGCTCTCTTTTTGTTTCTTTCCTATTTTTCTTGGCTTCTTTGCCACTCTCTAGACAATTTGTGAACTCTTTTCCCAACTCAAATGGTTTCAATAGTCTGATTGTGATCATACATTTTTACAAGGAATTTTTAAAATCTTTCCTCGAGTTAAGAAAGTCAAGGACTTAGGTCTTTTTCTTCCCTTATAATATTGCAATGAAATTGATAAATAAAGACCAACTCTTTCTTTTTGTTTTTAACCCAAGTAGATAATTCTCATCCATTCATCCATTTGGTGGACCAATAGTTGCCATGCTGATGGAAGTTGTCACTTCTTAACAATAGACATTCTGTGACTATGTTGACAGCACTTTGGGTGAAGATCCTAACTGGTCTTGGATACACATAGGGAGAAATTTGCTCAGCCAGTGTCAGTCTTAAGCATGCGTATCAGAAGATCTTTCTAGAGCTGGGAATTTTCCCATGAAAGGGATTCAGTTAGGGAAGAGACACTCATCCCAGAGTTTTGCATTCTTCTTGAACACTGCTTAAGGAACTTAGATGCCGTGTCCATTTGGATCTCTGTCTTCACAGAACTTTGTCATGCAAGTGCTTGAAATGCATCTTGAAGAGAATTCACTAGCACAGAATGAATGAGAGTGGAAGGGCTTGGTGGGGCTAACCAGGCCCAATCCCCCTGCCTAAACCAGGATACCTAGAGCCTCTTGCCCAGGAGTCTATCTGGGTGTACTTTGAATGTCTTCAAAGATCCAGGCTCCACAATCTTTCTGGGCAGTCTGTGCCGTGGTTCAGTCACCCTCACAGTAAAGAATCATTTGCTGATGGTCAATGGCAATCTCCTGTATTTCAGAGAGTGCCCACTGCCTCTTGTTTTTTCACTCAGCATCACTGAAAAGACACTGGTTCCCTCCCCTTTGCACTATTGCTTCCATATGGATGCGTGCTGCCATGTAGAGATATGTCCAAAACCTCCCTGAAGCCCAGGCAGATAATATTCCCTTCATCTACCAGTCAAGTTGATTCATCAGAGGAGTTTAAAGTGATGTTCCAGCATGAAATTCCCCTGAAAAATCATGCTAACTACATGATTTTGTCGTCTTGCATGTGCCTGGCAAGGTTTTCCAGGAAGAGCTGCTTCATCAACTTCCTGGGGATAAAAAGGAGGCTGCCTGGTTTGTACTATTCCGAGTCCTCCTAATTGCCTTTTTTAGAGATGGGTGTCATTTGCTCTCATCCAGTCTTTAGCCTCTCTTGTCGTCTACATCTTAGCAAAAAGCTTTCCCACTACATGTTCATGTGATTGGAAAAGTCAGGAAAGTGGTAAGGTACTGTTTTCTATCAGTTGGCAAGCTGCGCACACAATCCCAGTGTTGTACAGCTTCCTTCTTCACCTTTCCGATGCTGCCGCTCTCTCCGGCTCCCGGAGCCGAAGAAGCGGCTTCTTCGCGCAAAGACGATTGTACCGCTCACAGTGCTCTCTTAGCGCGGCTTCTGCCGAAAGACGCCCGGGAGCGGCGCTTAGCTCCGGAGAGCATCGTACCTTCGTCTTTAGCGTCTTTTGTGGTCTACATCCTAGCAGAAAGCTTTTCCACTCTGTCTGGCAAGGAAAACATGCGCCAGCGCAGAAAACATCTCCCATCGTGTTCTGGACGTTGCACGGAGGTCTGCCAAGTGTTTGCATAAAGAAATGAAAAGTTGTCCAAAATAACTTCCTATCGAATGTTCATGTGATTGGAAAAGTCAGGAAAGTGGTAAGGTACTGTTTTCTATCAGTTGGCAAGCTGCGCACACAATCCCAGTGTTGTACAGCTTCCTTCTTCACCTTTCCGATGCTGCCGCTCTCTCCGGCTCCCGGAGCCGAAGAAGCGGCTTCTTCGCGCAAAGACGATTGTACCGCTCACAGTGCTCTCTTAGCGCGGCTTCTGCCGAAAGAAGCCCGGGAGCGGCGCTTAGCTCCGGAGAGCATCGTACCTTCGTCTTTAGCGTCTTTTGTGGTCTACATCCTAGCAGAAAGCTTTTCCACTCTGACTGGCAAGGAAAACCTGCGCCAGCACAGAAAACATCTCCCTTCGTGTTCTGGACGTTGTACGGAGGTCAGCCAAGTGTTTGACAAGAAGAAAAAAAAAGTTGTCCAAAGCAGCTTCCAATCGAATATTCATGTGATTGGAAAAGTCAGGAAAGTGTAAGGTACTGTTTTCTATCAGTTGGCAAGCTGCGCACACAATCCCAGTGTTGTACAGCTTCCTTCTTCACCTTTCCGATGCTGCCGCTCTCTCCGGCTCCCGGAGCCGAAGAAGCGGCTTCTTCGCGCAAAGACGATTGTACCGCTCACAGTGCTCTCTTAGCGCCGCTTCTGCCGAAAGAAGCCCGGGAGCGGTGCTTAGCTCCGGAGAGCCTCGTACCTTCGTCTTTAGCGTCTTTTGTGGTCTACATCCTAGCAGAAAGCTTTTCCACTCTGTCTGGCAAGGAAAACATGCGCCAGCGCAGAAAACATCTCCCATCGTGTTCTGGACGTTGCACGGAGGTCTGCCAAGTGTTTGCATAATGAAAAGAAAAGTTGTCCAAAATAACTTCCTATCGAATGTTCATGTGATTGGAAAAGTCAGGAAAGTGTAAGGTACTGTTTTCTATCAGTTGGCAAGCTGCGCACACAATCCCAGTGTTGTACAGCTTCCTTCTTCACCTTTCCGATGCTGCCGCTCTCTCCGGCTCCCGGAGCCGAAGAAGCGGCTTCTTCGCGCAAAGACGATTGTACCGCTCACAGTGCTCTCTTAGCGCCGCTTCTGCCGAAAGAAGCCCGGGAGCGGCGCTTAGCTCCGGAGAGCATCGTCCCTTCGTCTTTAGCGTCTTTTGTGGTCTACATCCTAGCAGAAAGCTTTTCCACTCTGTCTGGCAAGGAAAACATGCGCCAGCACAGAAAACATCTCCCATCATGTTCTGGACGTTGCACGGAGGTCTGCCAAGTGTTTGAAAGAAACAAAGAAAAGTTGTCCAAAACAGCTTCCAATCGAATATTCATGAGATTGGAAACGTCAGGAAAGTGTAAGGTACTGTTTTCTATCAGTTGGCAAGCTGCGCACACAATCCCAGTGTTGTACAGCTTCCTTCTTCACCTTTCCGATGCTGCCGCTCTCTCCGGCTCCCGGAGCCGAAGAAGCGGCTTCTTCGCGCAAAGACGATTGTACCGCTCACAGTGCTCTCTTAGCGACGCTTCTGCCGAAAGAAGCCCGGGAGCGGCGCTTAACTCCGGAGAGCATCGTCCCTTCGTCTTTAGCGTCTTTTGTGGTCTACAACATAGCAGAAAGCTTTTCCACTCTGTCTGGCAAGGAAAACCTGCGCCAGCACAGAAAACATCTCCCATCGTGTTCTGGACGTTGCACGGAGGTCTGCCAAGTGTTTGACAAGAAGAGAAGAAAAGCTGTCCAAAATAACTTCCTATCGAATGTTCATGTGATTGGAAAAGTCAGGAAAGTGGTAAGGTACTGTTTTCTATCAGTTGGCAAGCTGCGCACACAATCTCAGTGTTGTACAGCTTCCTTCTTCACCTTTCCGATGCTGCCGCTCTCTCCGGCTCCCGGAGCCGAAGAAGCGGCTTCTTCGCGCAAAGACGATTGTACCGCTCACAGTGCTCTCTTAGCGTGGCTTCTGCCGAAAGAAGCCCGGGAGCGGCGCTTAGCTCCGGAGAGCATCGTACCTTCGTCTTTAGCGTCTTTTGTGGTCTACATCCTAGCAGAAAGCTTTTCCACTCTGTCTGGCAAGGAAAACATGCGCCAGCACAGAAAACATCTCCCATCGTGTTCTGGACGTTGCACGGAGGTCTGCCAAGTGTTTGACAAGAAGAGAAGAAAAGCTGTCCAAAACAGCTTCCAATCGAATATTCATGTGATTGGAAAAGTCAGGAAAGTGGTAAGGTACTGTTTTCTATCAGTTGGCAAGCTGCGCACACAATCCCAGTGTTGTACAGCTTCCTTCTTCACCTTTCCGATGCTGCCGCTCTCTCCGGCTCCCGGAGCCGAAGAAGCGGCTTCTTCGCGCAAAGACGATTGTACCGCTCACAGTGCTCTCTTAGCGCGGCTTCTGCCGAAAGAAGCCCGGGAGCGGCGCTTAACTCCGGAGAGCATCGTCCCTTCGTCTTTAGCGTCTTTTGTGGTCTACATCCTAGCAGAAAGCTTTTCCACTCTGTCTGGCAAGGAAAACCTGCGCCAGCACAGAAAACATCTCCCATCGTGTTCTGGACGTTGCACGGAGGTCTGCCAAGTGTTTGAAAGAAACAAAGAAAAGTTGTCCAAAACAGCTTCCAATCGAATATTCATGTGATTGGAAAAGTCAGGAAAGTGGTAAGGTACTGTTTTCTATCAGTTGGCAAGCTGCGCACACAATCCCAGTGTTGTACAGCTTCCTTCTTCACCTTTCCGATGCTGCCGCTCTCTCCGGCTCCCGGAGCCGAAGAAGCGGCTTCTTCGCGCAAAGACGATTGTACCGCTCACAGTGCTCTCTTAGCGCCGCTTCTGCCGAAAGAAGCCCGGGAGCGGTGCTTAACTCCGGAGAGCATCGTACCTTCGTCTTTAGCGTCTTTTGTGGTCTACATCCTAGCAGAAAGCTTTTCCACTCTGTCTGGCAAGGAAAACCTGCGGGAGCACAGGAAACATCTCGCATCGTATTATGGACGTTGCACGGAGGTCTGCCAAGTGTTTGGCATAAAGAAAAGGAAAGCTGTCCAAAACAGCTTCCAATCCAATATTCATGTGATTGGAAAAGTCAGGAGAATGGTTAGGTACTGTTTTCTATCAGTTGGCAAGCTGCGCACACAATCCCAGTGTTGTACAGCTTCCTTCTTCACCTTTGCGATGCTGCCGCTCTCTCCGGCTCCCGGAGCCGAAGAAGCGGCTTCTTCGCGCAAAGACGATTGTACCGCTCACAGTGCTCTCTTAGCGCCGCTTCTGCCGAAAGAAGCCCGGGAGCGGCGCTTAGCTCCGGAGAGCATCGTACCTTCGTCTTTAGCGTCTTTTGTGGTCTACATCCTAGCAGAAAGCTTTTCCACTCAGTCTGGCAAGGAAAACCTGCGGAACACAGAAAACATCTCCCATCGTGTTCTGGACGTTGCACAGAGGTCTGCCAAGTGTTTGACAAGAAGAGAAGTTGTCCAAAACAGCTTCCAATCGAATATTCATGTGATTGGAAAAGTCAGGAAAGTGGTAAGGTACTGTTTTCTATCAGTTGGCAAGCTGCGCACACAATCCCAGTGTTGTACAGCTTCCTTCTTCACCTTTCCGATGCTGCCGCTCTCTCCGGCTCCCGGAGCCGAAGAAGCGGCTTCTTCGCGCAAAGACGATTGTACCGGTCACAGTGTTCTCTTAGCGCGGCTTCTGCCGAAAGATGCCCCGAGCGCCTCTTAGCTCCGTGGTGTCCGTACCTTCCAATTCAATTTTTTCGGCTCCACAAACCAAATGGTATACTTGCAGCAGTAGGGCGGGACATTGAACTGGACTTTCTCCTTTTAGAGAGAAGCTATTGAAAAAGTTTCACCGGAATCAGAGCAGGCTGTAAAACAAGAAAAGTGTCATGGAAATAAGCCAGCCTTATCCTCTTAGCCTTGCTTGTTGTGATTGGCCAAGAAAGAAATGTGTCAACTCGGTGTTCCTGGGTATCACATCACTAACAGGTACTTCAGCTGCTGTACTTCTCTCCTGAAGTTAAGAACAGAATCCAAGGAATTGTGATTCCATGGTCTCAATTCACTCAATATGGTGCCGAAAAAGGAGTGGAAGGTGCACGGGTCAATTAACTTGAATGGCCTATGTAAATCAGCGGCCACTGTTTTTCTGAAGGCTTCAACAGGTTAGTTGCCTATGTTCTTCTTGGAATTGTTTTAACCTTTGGTCATGTTTTTCTTGGGATTCTTTTACCCTTTTCCCATTAGTTCAGCCTTTGCTCTCAAGCCTTTGCTGACATTTCCAGTATCTCGGTAGCCTGGAAAAGTGTTGTCTTGATTGATCACATCATTATTCCCTTCCAAGGGTTGTTTTCCTCAAGTCTCAGTTTGGCTGGTTTTCTGCTAGTTGATTGTCAGAGGGCAGCAGGTGTTTTGTAAGAGCAAGTACACAATGCCATAGCTTGCTTCTCTTTGGATTTGGCCTGTCTAGAAAATGGAATGACTGAACATCTCTGAGAGGCTTTTCTCTCGCCATTAGGTTTCACTGGAAGGAGGGCAGATGCAAATCGTCTACCTAAAGTCTTGGCACAGAAGAAAGTAGTGGTTTGCTGCTGCATAGAGCTAGAAGCTTACAAAAGGAAGGCCTTGGGCTGAGGCCCATTACTTTGGCTAAGTAGAAAAGGACTGTGGCAAGGTGAGGCAGCTGACTTCGAGGTAGATCAACAAGTTCTAGAAGCGTCGTGTGTTCACAGCGTGGTGCATGGTGGTTGGTTGAATTGTGTTTGTTATGGCTTAAAGCTATGGAAATGAGAAAGGCCTGAGTGTTTCAAAAGCCTGGTTTTTGCAAGAAAGCAGCTCTCCTTTGCATCTGCCTGGGGACTCTGCATCACCACGGACCCTCACTGCCACTTTGCCAAGGAGACGATCAGTAGGAATGTTGCAGAGCTGCTGTGTGCATCTGAATGGAATGGCAGAGAACGAAGCGCTGGACGTTTCTGGCTTTAGTACAATGCTGCTGCATTGGTGCCAGTTTAGTTGGTTTTCCATCAGTGGCCTTTCTGTCTAGAAGTACACTGCCCAGAGTATTGGATGCCTTTTCCTTCCTGTTGTTTTCATACCTTCCTTCAGTTGAAAGGATGATACAACCTTGACATTTTGAAGATCCCTGTTAGGAAGCACTATGCCAGAGGAGTCATCGCTCCCTTTTCTTCTGCCTCCTTTGTCATTTTCAGAGACTCATTTCAAATTTCTGCTCATGTCAAGAAGAATACTGAGACTACTTAGCAGGGTTGACGCTCTCAGCCGCTTTCCTCTTTCCTACTGCTTCATACTGGATGTGACTTCAAGGCCTCGTTTTGTCATCTGCATTTTGCCGTCATCCAAAGCTAAATATTCCAGGCCTGTGAACACAAAAAGAACTCTTAGTCTTTTGCAAGAACTACCCCTAGGAGGATTTGTGTTCACTTTGATCTCTTCAGTGTTTCAGAAAAAAGGAGATTGTACTCTCTTCTTGTGCACTCTCTTCTTGTGCTCTCATTTCCCTCTCTCTGCCTTGCATGCCCCAGTTAATCTACTGCTGTGACTCATTTGGCATCATCTCACGGTGCAAATTCTGCATAGTTTCAAGTCCTTACAAATGCCAGTTGCCAAGGAGCCTATCTAAGCATTCAAGGGGCAAAGAATTGTAGGGCTGGCAAGTTCAGGTGCTGAAACTGTAAGTCATGCCATATCAAAGTGACAGAGCAAATCAATTGATCTAGGACTTTCAGGTGGGCACCTCTGAGAATAGCAGCTTGTCAGCAATGACACAGCCATCTTCCTAGCTGTATTCCAGAGAGAGGAAAGGGACACCTTCAATGGTTAATATGTTTGGCATGAGAAAACAGCAAGAAATGTACCGCAAAATACTTGAGTCAGATCAAGTGCGTTTCTCTAGTGAGAATTTTGCACTTGTTCTTTCTTGTCTGTGCCTTTACTTTTCACAGAAGACAGGGGAGCATTTCATTAGTACTGTTCTTTTGTTTTCTTTTGTTGGCCTCCCTCTTTCCACCTGCAATTAACAAATTTGCCTTTCTTTCCTGGCTTCTCTTTCTTTACTTCTACAAGTTGACATGAGGTCATCCAACCTTATCATCAATGTTCTCAGACAGTGGAGAGAAGTAGAAGGTACAGCTAAATGGATAAAAGAAACCCACAAAAATAGACAGGTTTTGACAGTCTTCTGTGAGAACATTAGGACACAAGATGTCTTTGAACTGAGTAATGCTCTATTGATTTAACTTTTAGTCCACTGGTTACTATTATTACACGTGTTTGGCCTTTAGTACAGAGCCTTGGAACTAATCCAGGCCAATACTTGGCTAATTTTGTTTTCTTTCTAGTGAGGACTTTGTTTCTTAAGGAATAGTCCAGAGAAAGAGCGTCCACGGTACAGTTACAGGTCATAAATTCTGGTACAGTTTGTGCTGGTAATAGGTCTAGGAAAGAAAGGTTTGACATCTTTTTTGACTTTCAAATGGAACCATGATTTGAAAAACCTAAGAGTTGCGGCTCCCCCCCACCCCACAGCCCAAGTACTTCTCTTTGCAATATTACTCAGGGATTACACATCAAAGCCCACCCTGTAAAATACGTTGCAGATACTTTGCAAGAAGTGCAGCTTAGCAGCTAGAGATGATAACGTGGCTTAAATAACATGGTCTAAATATGTCTGTCTACGCAGACATACTCAACAAAGGTTACGATGGCTTAGCTCCTGTGCTCAAGTGAACGTGCATTTTAGAACTTCCCAAGAAGGTGAATTCAACCTCCTTCATTGCTCTCTGCTGGAGTCCCAAGAGAATTTCAGTCTGCTTTTTGTCATTTACAGCTGTCACTGCTTAGCTCTTGAACATGAGACTCCCTCGTGACTGATGAAAGTTGTCTAGTTAAGAGTGGGTGAAAGACATGGTCTTGCTCTAGAAGGAGATGAGAAGGTTTCTGCAGTCTTTGTCGTCTCTACTGCTTGTGATTTCTAGACAAAACCAGTGGGAAGTTTTCTGAAGGCAGTCCAGAAGCTGGCAATATGGACAGCTTACAGCCCAACACTTGCTGCAGTGCAACCATGGTGACACCAGAAAGGACTTCAAAAAATTCAAAGGGCAAACAAAGCAGTTGGAAGGAAAAGAACATGAACCATTATTCCATTTTTCTCATCTATCTTTCTTTAAATCATCATTTTCGTGCAGTTTGGCGGCTTGCGTTGGTATCCCACCAAAGGAATCTGAGACAGAGTAAGCTTTTGAATGGAGTAGAAGTGAGAAACGCAGGCCAAGTTGCCTTTTTTGCCATCAAATACCAGTTAGGCTTGAACTACCCTTTGCTTAAGGTGCTTAGCTTACACTAAGAATTGATGAGCACATTTTGATGGGAGCAAATTTTACTGTCATGATGACTGAGTAAATTTTGCTGTCACTCAGAATTTTACTGTCGTCTGAATAGCAATGTTTGTGTCCAAATAGTATTTTGTCTCCCGTATCTGCAGCAGGTAAGCCTTTTGCTGTCAGCAGTGTTGCTTAACCTTTCATGTCATATCCCTCTTCACATCCATCTTCTGCTTAAGGCTTATTAATCTACTTTAGAATTGGCAGGTGGAATAAGACTACTTTTCCTTTTTGAAAGCTCATGTCATTTGACCTACTTACAGCAAATAATTCATTAATTGCAAGTCCCCAGCTAGCATCTTTTCGGCATATTCTAACCTTCTAAAGAGTAACAAAAGCACTCTCCAATACTTGACTTTCATATCACAGTGGGAACGCTGGTCCTGTTTGCAAGAAACAATCATGGGTATGGTAAAACAAAAGGAGGGCTTAGAGTTTTCTCTGTTAACCTATAGTGAGCTTGGATTTTGCAATATGCATGAAGTTAATTAACACTGTTATATAAAGTGGCTGATTTAATCAATAAATTGGAGTCAATGCTGATAAACGACAAGGTGGGTTGGCTTCCCTTCGCTTTCAACACAGTGCCAATTCGGGCTGCTTTGATAGGACTAAGTGGCTGCTGCAATCTGCCATCCAGAAGCGGGGCAGGTGAGTTTTGTTTGCAAGGGAAAAGGGCCATGGTTTGTGTTTGGGGGCCTGTGACTGAGAATGCCGGCTGGCTCCTGAAATTCTTTGGTATGCAGGATGATTCCCAGACGCAAGGTGGAAACGCTGCCAAGTCGGGCTGGATTGAAATTACCCAGGGACTCCTGCAATCTGCCATCGAGAAGCGGGGCAGGTGAGTGTTGTTTGCCAGGGAAAATGGCCGTGGATTGTGTTTGGGGGCCTGTGGCTGGGAGAGGCCGGCTGGCTCCTGAAAATCCACGATACGCAGGATGTTTCTCAGACCCAAGGTAGCAACATTGCCAAGTCGGGCTGGTTTGATAGTACCAAGTTGCTCCTGCAATCTGCCATGCAGAAGCGGGGCAGGTGACTTTTCTTTGCCAGGGAAAAGGGCCGAGGTTTGTGTTTGGGGGCCTGTGGCCAAGAGTGTCTTGCTGGCTCCTGAAAATCCATGATACGCAGGATGGTTCCCAGACCCAAGGTGGCACCAGTGCCAAGTCGGGCTGGTTTGATAGTAGCAAGTGGCTCCTGCAATCTGCCATGATCACATGAAGAAATACTTTCTGGCGTCCGTACTGGGCCATATGCTCTTTCTTCTCTCAACTTCTCCATCACCTCTCATCTGTTTCACATGCGCTATCTTCAAGGTCCACAGGCTACTTTTCACAGCGTCTTCAGGCCTGATGCAGTAAGAATGATGAATAGAACAGAGTTGGGTCTATTTTGCAGTTTGGATAAAATGCTTTCTGCACACAAATCCAAGGAGAAGGTGCTGCCCCGATGCCCAGAAAAACTTTCACTCCTGCTAGTGTTCTACGTCAACCGCAACTTAGTCTGAAAGAAAAGCTTTCTCTCTGAGAGCATCTGAGAGGTTTGCATGAAGCACTGATATCTGACATATGCAATTTTGAATAGGAGAGGAAAAAGAAAACGGCAAGAAGTTTTTAATTTTACTGGTTTCAATTTTAATTTCCGTGCACTTTTTCACAACTTGTCAGCTCAAATGCCCATCCACATCTTTTAGTCATCTGTAAGTCAGTATTCATATAAAATGTGCTTCAAATCAAAAGAATTTCAAATTTGCACTCCAAGTCTCTATGCCTAGATTTATGATTTCCTACACATATTAGATGAAAGGAAGGCCTTCTTTACTGTGGGAGTGCTGGAACACTGGAACGGGTTGCCCAGAGAAGTTGTGGGTGTCCCATCCCTGAAAGTATTCAAGGTCAGCTTGGACGGGGCTTGGAGCAGCAACAAAGGAGAAGCTTGATGGTAGAGAAACAAAGTTGGACTATAGAAGAAACTGAGATTGAAGTATAGGAGCAAGTTTTCTCTCAGCTCTTGGGCTAAATTCAAAGTTGTACAAAATGACATTTATCTGTGATTTTCACTACTGTAACAGAAAGGTTCATGAAAACTGTACAGAAGATAGCAAATTTTAAAAGAGATAAGAATTACAGCATAAAATCCATGGGACGGGTTACAACAGGAGACACTCTCTAAGAGAAAATCTCTGTGTTTCAGCACTTCATCATGGTAAGATTTCACAAAGTGCCAAAGAAGGCGGCAAAATATCATTCGGGACCTTATTTACTGGAGTTCAGCCTGGCCATTAGTAGGAACTGGGTTTGACCACATCGTGTAGATATACCACACACACTTTCCCTTCACTGAAAAATTACTGTTTACAACGAAGAAGCAATTGACGATCAAAATTGATTGAAAGCATCTTAAACATGTCAAGTATTTCATTGTAGATGATCTGTGATCCAAATGCTTCTTCCACCTTCGAGAGGGACAGAACAATTCTTCCATATCATGATGGTTTAAAATTGTATCAACCAATGTTTTCTGCTGAAAAGATATCATCTATTTTTTTCTATTTTTGGAAGAAAATATTCCTAGACATACAACAGGTGAGAACTAAGTAATTTTAAAGAAGCAAATGACATGAAAATATTCTGTAAATAGAATGAAATGAAAAGCTGTGTTTTAAATAGGAGCTAAATATGAAACAGAATTTCTGTACCAGGCATTTGAATTACTGCACCAGCTCTTTTGCCCATCAAGAGAGGCATTGAGCATTTCCGTCTTTTCCAAGGTGCTCATGATCTGCTATGCTGATCTCTGTGTGTGCCTAGGTGTGTGTGGAAGGGGGGGCATGTGAAGGGGAGTGTGTATGTTTGCTTTACAATTGTTGTGGCAGATTCATGCCTCAGCTCCACATTTTGTTTTAGAAAGGTCACACAGAGTGGATATGAAGTTTACTATCAACAAGAGATCAATTCCCAAATCATCCATTTGACTCTACCTTATAAATCATGTGCTTTGTTGCATATTTTATCAAATCTACTTTCAAGCCAGATGGAGGAAGGAGGATGTGGGAATCCCTCCACCATCTTGCAACTTTTATGCAAGTAGGTTTTCAAGAAAATCATCATTTCTCTTGGAAATATGTCTGGAACAGGCATGATGGTAGTGTCAACCTGTTGGAGTTTTTGTTGCTGGAAGAAGTTGTACAAAAGGATTGGTTTTTACATTGACCGGTTACTGAATCAAGCGCAGGAATACATTGGAAATTCAACTGGGGCTTCCTTTTCCCAGCAGACCACTTCTAGAACGAGCTTGTACAATGAAGCTGACGCTTCTGCTCTCTTTTTGTTTCTTTCCTATTTTTCTTGGCTTCTTTGCCACTCTCTAGACAATTTGTGAACTCTTTTCCCAACTCAAATGGTTTCAATAGTCTGATTGTGATCATACATTTTTACAAGGAATTTTTAAAATCTTTCCTCGAGTTAAGAAAGTCAAGGACTTAGGTCTTTTTCTTCCCTTATAATATTGCAATGAAATTGATAAATAAAGACCAACTCTTTCTTTTTGTTTTTAACCCAAGTAGATAATTCTCATCCATTCATCCATTTGGTGGACCAATAGTTGCCATGCTGATGGAAGTTGTCACTTCTTAACAATAGACATTCTGTGACTATGTTGACAGCACTTTGGGTGAAGATCCTAACTGGTCTTGGATACACATAGGGAGAAATTTGCTCAGCCAGTGTCAGTCTTAAGCATGCGTATCAGAAGATCTTTCTAGAGCTGGGAATTTTCCCATGAAAGGGATTCAGTTAGGGAAGAGACACTCATCCCAGAGTTTTGCATTCTTCTTGAACACTGCTTAAGGAACTTAGATGCCGTGTCCATTTGGATCTCTGTCTTCACAGAACTTTGTCATGCAAGTGCTTGAAATGCATCTTGAAGAGAATTCACTAGCACAGAATGAATGAGAGTGGAAGGGCTTGGTGGGGCTAACCAGGCCCAATCCCCCTGCCTAAACCAGGATACCTAGAGCCTCTTGCCCAGGAGTCTATCTGGGTGTACTTTGAATGTCTTCAAAGATCCAGGCTCCACAATCTTTCTGGGCAGTCTGTGCCGTGGTTCAGTCACCCTCACAGTAAAGAATCATTTGCTGATGGTCAATGGCAATCTCCTGTATTTCAGAGAGTGCCCACTGCCTCTTGTTTTTTCACTCAGCATCACTGAAAAGACACTGGTTCCCTCCCCTTTGCACTATTGCTTCCATATGGATGCGTGCTGCCATGTAGAGATATGTCCAAAACCTCCCTGAAGCCCAGGCAGATAATATTCCCTTCATCTACCAGTCAAGTTGATTCATCAGAGGAGTTTAAAGTGATGTTCCAGCATGAAATTCCCCTGAAAAATCATGCTAACTACATGATTTTGTCGTCTTGCATGTGCCGGGCAAGGTTTTCCAGGAAGAGCTGCTTCATCAACTTCCTGGGGATAAAAAGGAGGCTGCCTGGTTTGTACTATTCCGAGTCCTCCTAATTGCCTTTTTTAGAGATGGGTGTCATTTGCTCTCATCCAGTCTTTAGCCTCTCTTGTCGTCTACATCTTAGCAAAAAGCTTTCCCACTACATGTTCATGTGATTGGAAAAGTCAGGAAAGTGGTAAGGTACTGTTTTCTATCAGTTGGCAAGCTGCGCACACAATCCCAGTGTTGTACAGCTTCCTTCTTCACCTTTCCGATGCTGCCGCTCTCTCCGGCTCCCGGAGCCGAAGAAGCGGCTTCTTCGCGCAAAGACGATTGTACCGCTCACAGTGCTCTCTTAGCGCGGCTTCTGCCGAAAGACGCCCGGGAGCGGCGCTTAGCTCCGGAGAGCATCGTACCTTCGTCTTTAGCGTCTTTTGTGGTCTACATCCTAGCAGAAAGCTTTTCCACTCTGTCTGGCAAGGAAAACATGCGCCAGCGCAGAAAACATCTCCCATCGTGTTCTGGACGTTGCACGGAGGTCTGCCAAGTGTTTGCATAAAGAAATGAAAAGTTGTCCAAAATAACTTCCTATCGAATGTTCATGTGATTGGAAAAGTCAGGAAAGTGGTAAGGTACTGTTTTCTATCAGTTGGCAAGCTGCGCACACAATCCCAGTGTTGTACAGCTTCCTTCTTCACCTTTCCGATGCTGCCGCTCTCTCCGGCTCCCGGAGCCGAAGAAGCGGCTTCTTCGCGCAAAGACGATTGTACCGCTCACAGTGCTCTCTTAGCGCGGCTTCTGCCGAAAGAAGCCCGGGAGCGGCGCTTAGCTCCGGAGAGCATCGTACCTTCGTCTTTAGCGTCTTTTGTGGTCTACATCCTAGCAGAAAGCTTTTCCACTCTGACTGGCAAGGAAAACCTGCGCCAGCACAGAAAACATCTCCCTTCGTGTTCTGGACGTTGTACGGAGGTCAGCCAAGTGTTTGACAAGAAGAAAAAAAAAGTTGTCCAAAGCAGCTTCCAATCGAATATTCATGTGATTGGAAAAGTCAGGAAAGTGTAAGGTACTGTTTTCTATCAGTTGGCAAGCTGCGCACACAATCCCAGTGTTGTACAGCTTCCTTCTTCACCTTTCCGATGCTGCCGCTCTCTCCGGCTCCCGGAGCCGAAGAAGCGGCTTCTTCGCGCAAAGACGATTGTACCGCTCACAGTGCTCTCTTAGCGCCGCTTCTGCCGAAAGAAGCCCGGGAGCGGTGCTTAGCTCCGGAGAGCCTCGTACCTTCGTCTTTAGCGTCTTTTGTGGTCTACATCCTAGCAGAAAGCTTTTCCACTCTGTCTGGCAAGGAAAACATGCGCCAGCGCAGAAAACATCTCCCATCGTGTTCTGGACGTTGCACGGAGGTCTGCCAAGTGTTTGCATAATGAAAAGAAAAGTTGTCCAAAATAACTTCCTATCGAATGTTCATGTGATTGGAAAAGTCAGGAAAGTGTAAGGTACTGTTTTCTATCAGTTGGCAAGCTGCGCACACAATCCCAGTGTTGTACAGCTTCCTTCTTCACCTTTCCGATGCTGCCGCTCTCTCCGGCTCCCGGAGCCGAAGAAGCGGCTTCTTTGCGCAAAGACGATTGTACCGCTCACAGTGCTCTCTTAGCGCCGCTTCTGCCGAAAGAAGCCCGGGAGCGGCGCTTAGCTCCGGAGAGCATCGTCCCTTCGTCTTTAGCGTCTTTTGTGGTCTACATCCTAGCAGAAAGCTTTTCCACTCTGTCTGGCAAGGAAAACATGCGCCAGCACAGAAAACATCTCCCATCATGTTCTGGACGTTGCACGGAGGTCTGCCAAGTGTTTGAAAGAAACAAAGAAAAGTTGTCCAAAACAGCTTCCAATCGAATATTCATGAGATTGGAAACGTCAGGAAAGTGTAAGGTACTGTTTTCTATCAGTTGGCAAGCTGCGCACACAATCCCAGTGTTGTACAGCTTCCTTCTTCACCTTTCCGATGCTGCCGCTCTCTCCGGCTCCCGGAGCCGAAGAAGCGGCTTCTTCGCGCAAAGACGATTGTACCGCTCACAGTGCTCTCTTAGCGACGCTTCTGCCGAAAGAAGCCCGGGAGCGGCGCTTAACTCCGGAGAGCATCGTCCCTTCGTCTTTAGCGTCTTTTGTGGTCTACAACATAGCAGAAAGCTTTTCCACTCTGTCTGGCAAGGAAAACCTGCGCCAGCACAGAAAACATCTCCCATCGTGTTCTGGACGTTGCACGGAGGTCTGCCAAGTGTTTGACAAGAAGAGAAGAAAAGCTGTCCAAAATAACTTCCTATCGAATGTTCATGTGATTGGAAAAGTCAGGAAAGTGGTAAGGTACTGTTTTCTATCAGTTGGCAAGCTGCGCACACAATCTCAGTGTTGTACAGCTTCCTTCTTCACCTTTCCGATGCTGCCGCTCTCTCCGGCTCCCGGAGCCGAAGAAGCGGCTTCTTCGCGCAAAGACGATTGTACCGCTCACAGTGCTCTCTTAGCGTGGCTTCTGCCGAAAGAAGCCCGGGAGCGGCGCTTAGCTCCGGAGAGCATCGTACCTTGGTCTTTAGCGTCTTTTGTGGTCTACATCCTAGCAGAAAGCTTTTCCACTCTGTCTGGCAAGGAAAACATGCGCCAGCACAGAAAACATCTCCCATCGTGTTCTGGACGTTGCACGGAGGTCTGCCAAGTGTTTGACAAGAAGAGAAGAAAAGCTGTCCAAAACAGCTTCCAATCGAATATTCATGTGATTGGAAAAGTCAGGAAAGTGGTAAGGTACTGTTTTCTATCAGTTGGCAAGCTGCGCACACAATCCCAGTGTTGTACAGCTTCCTTCTTCACCTTTCCGATGCTGCCGCTCTCTCCGGCTCCCGGAGCCGAAGAAGCGGCTTCTTCGCGCAAAGACGATTGTACCGCTCACAGTGCTCTCTTAGCGCGGCTTCTGCCGAAAGAAGCCCGGGAGCGGCGCTTAACTCCGGAGAGCATCGTCCCTTCGTCTTTAGCGTCTTTTGTGGTCTACATCCTAGCAGAAAGCTTTTCCACTCTGTCTGGCAAGGAAAACCTGCGCCAGCACAGAAAACATCTCCCATCGTGTTCTGGACGTTGCACGGAGGTCTGCCAAGTGTTTGAAAGAAACAAAGAAAAGTTGTCCAAAACAGCTTCCAATCGAATATTCATGTGATTGGAAAAGTCAGGAAAGTGGTAAGGTACTGTTTTCTATCAGTTGGCAAGCTGCGCACACAATCCCAGTGTTGTACAGCTTCCTTCTTCACCTTTCCGATGCTGCCGCTCTCTCCGGCTCCCGGAGCCGAAGAAGCGGCTTCTTCGCGCAAAGACGATTGTACCGCTCACAGTGCTCTCTTAGCGCCGCTTCTGCCGAAAGAAGCCCGGGAGCGGTGCTTAACTCCGGAGAGCATCGTACCTTCGTCTTTAGCGTCTTTTGTGGTCTACATCCTAGCAGAAAGCTTTTCCACTCTGTCTGGCAAGGAAAACCTGCGGGAGCACAGGAAACATCTCGCATCGTATTATGGACGTTGCACGGAGGTCTGCCAAGTGTTTGGCATAAAGAAAAGGAAAGCTGTCCAAAACAGCTTCCAATCCAATATTCATGTGATTGGAAAAGTCAGGAGAATGGTTAGGTACTGTTTTCTATCAGTTGGCAAGCTGCGCACACAATCCCAGTGTTGTACAGCTTCCTTCTTCACCTTTGCGATGCTGCCGCTCTCTCCTGCTCCCGGAGCCGAAGAAGCGGCTTCTTCGCGCAAAGACGATTGTACCGCTCACAGTGCTCTCTTAGCGCGGCTTCTGCCGAAAGAAGCCCGGGAGCGGCGCTTAGCTCCGGAGAGCATCGTACCTTCGTCTTTAGCGTCTTTTGTGGTCTACATCCTAGCAGAAAGCTTTTCCACTCAGTCTGGCAAGGAAAACCTGCGGAACACAGAAAACATCTCCCATCGTGTTCTGGACGTTGCACAGAGGTCTGCCAAGTGTTTGACAAGAAGAGAAGTTGTCCAAAACAGCTTCCAATCGAATATTCATGTGATTGGAAAAGTCAGGAAAGTGGTAAGGTACTGTTTTCTATCAGTTGGCAAGCTGCGCACACAATCCCAGTGTTGTACAGCTTCCTTCTTCACCTTTCCGATGCTGCCGCTCTCTCCGGCTCCCGGAGCCGAAGAAGCGGCTTCTTCGCGCAAAGACGATTGTACCGGTCACAGTGTTCTCTTAGCGCGGCTTCTGCCGAAAGATGCCCCGAGCGCCTCTTAGCTCCGTGGTCTCCGTACCTTCCAATTCAATTTTTTCGGCTCCACAAACCAAATGGTATACTTGCAGCAGTGGGGCAGGACATTGAACTGGACTTTCTCCTTTTAGAGAGAAGCTATTGAAAAAGTTTCACCGGAATCAGAGCAGGCTGTAAAACAAGAAAAGTGTCATGGAAATAAGCCAGCCTTATCCTCTTAGCCTTGCTTGTTGTGATTGGCCAAGAAAGAAATGTGTCAACTCGGTGTTCCTGGGTATCACATCACTAACAGGTACTTCAGCTGCTGTACTTCTCTCCTGAAGTTAAGAACAGAATCCAAGGAATTGTGATTCCATGGTCTCAATTCACTCAATATGGTGCCGAAAAAGGAGTGGAAGGTGCACGGGTCAATTAACTTGAATGGCCTATGTAAATCAGCGGCCACTGTTTTTCTGAAGGCTTCAACAGGTTAGTTGCCTATGTTCTTCTTGGAATTGTTTTAACCTTTGGTCATGTTTTTCTTGGGATTCTTTTACCCTTTTCCCATTAGTTCAGCCTTTGCTCTCAAGCCTTTGCTGACATTTCCAGTATCTCGGTAGCCTGGAAAAGTGTTGTCTTGATTGATCACATCATTATTCCCTTCCAAGGGTTGTTTTCCTCAAGTCTCAGTTTGGCTGGTTTTCTGCTAGTTGATTGTCAGAGGGCAGCAGGTGTTTTGTAAGAGCAAGTACACAATGCCATAGCTTGCTTCTCTTTGGATTTGGCCTGTCTAGAAAATGGAATGACTGAACATCTCTGAGAGGCTTTTCTCTCGCCATTAGGTTTCACTGGAAGGAGGGCAGATGCAAATCGTCTACCTAAAGTCTTGGCACAGAAGAAAGTAGTGGTTTGCTGCTGCATAGAGCTAGAAGCTTACAAAAGGAAGGCCTTGGGCTGAGGCCCATTACTTTGGCTAAGTAGAAAAGGACTGTGGCAAGGTGAGGCAGCTGACTTCGAGGTAGATCAACAAGTTCTAGAAGCGTTGTGTGTTCACAGCGTGGTGCATGGTGGTTGGTTGAATTGTGTTTGTTATGGCTTAAAGCTATGGAAATGAGAAAGGCCTGAGTGTTTCAAAAGCCTGGTTTTTGCAAGAAAGCAGCTCTCCTTTGCATCTGCCTGGGGACTCTGCATCACCACGGACCCTCACTGCCACTTTGCCAAGGAGACGATCAGTAGGAATGTTGCAGAGCTGCTGTGTGCATCTGAATGGAATGGCAGAGAACGAAGCGCTGGACGTTTCTGGCTTTAGTACAATGCTGCTGCATTGGTGCCAGTTTAGTTGGTTTTCCATCAGTGGCCTTTCTGTCTAGAAGTACACTGCCCAGAGTATTGGATGCCTTTTCCTTCCTGTTGTTTTCATACCTTCCTTCAGTTGAAAGGATGATACAACCTTGACATTTTGAAGATCCCTGTTAGGAAGCACTATGCCAGAGGAGTCATCGCTCCCTTTTCTTCTGCCTCCTTTGTCATTTTCAGAGACTCATTTCAAATTTCTGCTCATGTCAAGAAGAATACTGAGACTACTTAGCAGGGTTGACGCTCTCAGCCGCTTTCCTCTTTCCTACTGCTTCATACTGGATGTGACTTCAAGGCCTCGTTTTGTCATCTGCATTTTGCCGTCATCCAAAGCTAAATATTCCAGGCCTGTGAACACAAAAAGAACTCTTAGTCTTTTGCAAGAACTACCCCTAGGAGGATTTGTGTTCACTTTGATCTCTTCAGTGTTTCAGAAAAAAGGAGATTGTACTCTCTTCTTGTGCACTCTCTTCTTGTGCTCTCATTTCCCTCTCTCTGCCTTGCATGCCCCAGTTAATCTACTGCTGTGACTCATTTGGCATCATCTCACGGTGCAAATTCTGCATAGTTTCAAGTCCTTACAAATGCCAGTTGCCAAGGAGCCTATCTAACCATTCAAGGGGCAAAGAATTGTAGGGCTGGCAAGTTCAGGTGCTGAAACTGTAAGTCATGCCATATCAAAGTGACAGAGCAAATCAATTGATCTAGGACTTTCAGGTGGGCACCTCTGAGAATAGCAGCTTGTCAGCAATGACACAGCCATCTTCCTAGCTGTATTCCAGAGAGAGGAAAGGGACACCTTCAATGGTTAATATGTTTGGCATGAGAAAACAGCAAGAAATGTACCGCAAAATACTTGAGTCAGATCAAGTGCGTTTCTCTAGTGAGAATTTTGCACTTGTTCTTTCTTGTCTGTGCCTTTACTTTTCACAGAAGACAGGGGAGCATTTCATTAGTACTGTTCTTTTGTTTTCTTTTGTTGGCCTCCCTCTTTCCACCTGCAATTAACAAATTTGCCTTTCTTTCCTGGCTTCTCTTTCTTTACTTCTACAAGTTGACATGAGGTCATCCAACCTTATCATCAATGTTCTCAGACAGTGGAGAGAAGTAGAAGGTACAGCTAAATGGATAAAAGAAACCCACAAAAATAGACAGGTTTTGACAGTCTTCTGTGAGAACATTAGGACACAAGATGTCTTTGAACTGAGTAATGCTCTATTGATTTAACTTTTAGTCCACTGGTTACTATTATTACACGTGTTTGGCCTTTAGTACAGAGCCTTGGAACTAATCCAGGCCAATACTTGGCTAATTTTGTTTTCTTTCTAGTGAGGACTTTGTTTCTTAAGGAATAGTCCAGAGAAAGAGCGTCCACGGTACAGTTACAGGTCATAAATTCTGGTACAGTTTGTGCTGGTAATAGGTCTAGGAAAGAAAGGTTTGACATCTTTTTTGACTTTCAAATGGAACCATGATTTGAAAATCCTAAGAGTTGCGGCTCCCCCCCACCCCACAGCCCAAGTACTTCTCTTTGCAATATTACTCAGGGATTACACATCAAAGCCCACCCTGTAAAATACGTTGCAGATACTTTGCAAGAAGTGCAGCTTAGCAGCTAGAGATGATAACGTGGCTTAAATAACATGGTCTAAATATGTCTGTCTACGCAGACATACTCAACAAAGGTTACGATGGCTTAGCTCCTGTGCTCAAGTGAACGTGCATTTTAGAACTTCCCAAGAAGGTGAATTCAACCTCCTTCATTGCTCTCTGCTGGAGTCCCAAGAGAATTTCAGTCTGCTTTTTGTCATTTACAGCTGTCACTGCTTAGCTCTTGAACATGAGACTCCCTCGTGACTGATGAAAGTTGTCTAGTTAAGAGTGGGTGAAAGACATGGTCTTGCTCTAGAAGGAGATGAGAAGGTTTCTGCAGTCTTTGTCGTCTCTACTGCTTGTGATTTCTAGACAAAACCAGTGGGAAGTTTTCTGAAGGCAGTCCAGAAGCTGGCAATATGGACAGCTTACAGCCCAACACTTGCTGCAGTGCAACCATGGTGACACCAGAAAGGACTTCAAAAAATTCAAAGGGCAAACAAAGCAGTTGGAAGGAAAAGAACATGAACCATTATTCCATTTTTCTCATCTATCTTTCTTTAAATCATCATTTTCGTGCAGTTTGGCGGCTTGCGTTGGTATCCCACCAAAGGAATCTGAGACAGAGTAAGCTTTTGAATGGAGTAGAAGTGAGAAACGCAGGCCAAGTTGCCTTTTTTGCCATCAAATACCAGTTAGGCTTGAACTACCCTTTGCTTAAGGTGCTTAGCTTACACTAAGAATTGATGAGCACATTTTGATGGGAGCAAATTTTACTGTCATGATGACTGAGTAAATTTTGCTGTCACTCAGAATTTTACTGTCGTCTGAATAGCAATGTTTGTGTCCAAATAGTATTTTGTCTCCCGTATCTGCAGCAGGTAAGCCTTTTGCTGTCAGCAGTGTTGCTTAACCTTTCATGTCATATCCCTCTTCACATCCATCTTCTGCTTAAGGCTTATTAATCTACTTTAGAATTGGCAGGTGGAATAAGACTACTTTTCCTTTTTGAAAGCTCATGTCATTTGACCTACTTACAGCAAATAATTCATTAATTGCAAGTCCCCAGCTAGCATCTTTTCGGCATATTCTAACCTTCTAAAGAGTAACAAAAGCACTCTCCAATACTTGACTTTCATATCACAGTGGGAACGCTGGTCCTGTTTGCAAGAAACAATCATGGGTATGGTAAAACAAAAGGAGGGCTTAGAGTTTTCTCTGTTAACCTATAGTGAGCTTGGATTTTGCAATATGCATGAAGTTAATTAACACTGTTATATAAAGTGGCTGATTTAATCAATAAATTGGAGTCAATGCTGATAAACGACAAGGTGGGTTGGCTTCCCTTCGCTTTCAACACAGTGCCAATTCGGGCTGCTTTGATAGGACTAAGTGGCTGCTGCAATCTGCCATCCAGAAGCGGGGCAGGTGAGTTTTGTTTGCAAGGGAAAAGGGCCATGGTTTGTGTTTGGGGGCCTGTGACTGAGAATGCCGGCTGGCTCCTGAAATTCTTTGGTATGCAGGATGATTCCCAGACGCAAGGTGGAAACGCTGCCAAGTCGGGCTGGATTGAAATTACCCAGGGACTCCTGCAATCTGCCATCGAGAAGCGGGGCAGGTGAGTGTTGTTTGCCAGGGAAAATGGCCGTGGATTGTGTTTGGGGGCCTGTGGCTGGGAGAGGCCGGCTGGCTCCTGAAAATCCACGATACGCAGGATGTTTCTCAGACCCAAGGTAGCAACATTGCCAAGTCGGGCTGGTTTGATAGTACCAAGTTGCTCCTGCAATCTGCCATGCAGAAGCGGGGCAGGTGACTTTTCTTTGCCAGGGAAAAGGGCCGAGGTTTGTGTTTGGGGGCCTGTGGCCAAGAGTGTCTTGCTGGCTCCTGAAAATCCATGATACGCAGGATGGTTCCCAGACCCAAGGTGGCACCAGTGCCAAGTGGGGCTGGTTTGATAGTAGCAAGTGGCTCCTGCAATCTGCCATGATCACATGAAGAAATACTTTCTGGCGTCCGTACTGGGCCATATGCTCTTTCTTCTCTCAACTTCTCCATCACCTCTCATCTGTTTCACATGCGCTATCTTCAAGGTCCACAGGCTACTTTTCACAGCGTCTTCAGGCCTGATGCAGTAAGAATGATGAATAGAACAGAGTTGGGTCTATTTTGCAGTTTGGATAAAATGCTTTCTGCACACAAATCCAAGGAGAAGGTGCTGCCCCGATGCCCAGAAAAACTTTCACTCCTGCTAGTGTTCTACGTCAACCGCAACTTAGTCTGAAAGAAAAGCTTTCTCTCTGAGAGCATCTGAGAGGTTTGCATGAAGCACTGATATCTGACATATGCAATTTTGAATAGGAGAGGAAAAAGAAAATGGCAAGAAGTTTTTAATTTTACTGGTTTCAATTTTAATTTCCGTGCACTTTTTCACAACTTGTCAGCTCAAATGCCCATCCACATCTTTTAGTCATCTGTAAGTCAGTATTCATATAAAATGTGCTTGAAATCAAAAGAATTTCAAATTTGCACTCCAAGTCTCTATGCCTAGATTTATGATTTCCTACACATATTAGATGAAAGGAAGGCCTTCTTTACTGTGGGAGTGCTGGAACACTGGAACGGGTTGCCCAGAGAAGTTGTGGGTGTCCCATCCCTGAAAGTATTCAAGGTCAGCTTGGACGGGGCTTGGAGCAGCAACAAAGGAGAAGCTTGATGGTAGAGAAACAAAGTTGGACTATAGAAGAAACTGAGATTGAAGTATAGGAGCAAGTTTTCTCTCAGCTCTTGGGCTAAATTCAAAGTTGTACAAAATGACATTTATCTGTGATTTTCACTACTGTAACAGAAAGGTTCATGAAAACTGTACAGAAGATAGCAAATTTTAAAAGAGATAAGAATTACAGCATAAAATCCATGGGACGGGTTACAACAGGAGACACTCTCTAAGAGAAAATCTCTGTGTTTCAGCACTTCATCATGGTAAGATTTCATGAAGTGCCAAAGAAGGCGGCAAAATATCATTCGGGACCTTATTTACTGGAGTTCAGCCTGGCCATTAGTAGGAACTGGGTTTGACCACATCGTGTAGATATACCACACACACTTTCCCTTCACTGAAAAATTACTGTTTACAACGAAGAAGCAGTTGACGATCAAAATTGATTGAAAGCATCTTAAACATGTCAAGTATTTCATTGTAGATGATCTGTGATCCAAATGCTTCTTCCACCTTCGAGAGGGACAGAACAATTCTTCCATATCATGATGGTTTAAAATTGTATCAACCAATGTTTTCTGCTGAAAAGATATCATCTATTTTTTTCTATTTTTGGAAGAAAATATTCCTAGACATACAACAGGTGAGAACTAAGTAATTTTAAAGAAGCAAATGACATGAAAATATTCTGTAAATAGAATGAAATGAAAAGCTGTGTTTTAAATAGGAGCTAAATATGAAACAGAATTTCTGTACCAGGCATTTGAATTACTGCACCAGCTCTTTTGCCCATCAAGAGAGGCATTGAGCATTTCCATCTTTTCCAAGGTGCTCATGATCTGCTATGCTGATCTCTGTGTGTGCCTAGGTGTGTGTGGAAGGGGGGGCATGTGAAGGGGAGTGTGTATGTTTGCTTTACAATTGTTGTGGCAGATTCATGCCTCAGCTCCACATTTTGTTTTAGAAAGGTCACACAGAGTGGATATGAAGTTTACTATCAACAAGAGATCAATTCCCAAATCATCCATTTGACTCTACCTTATAAATCATGTGCTTTGTTGCATATTTTATCAAATCTACTTTCAAGCCAGATGGAGGAAGGAGGATGTGGGAATCCCTCCACCATCTTGCAACTTTTATGCAAGTAGGTTTTCAAGAAAATCATCATTTCTCTTGGAAATATGTCTGGAACAGGCATGATGGTAGTGTCAACCTGTTGGAGTTTTTGTTGCTGGAAGAAGTTGTACAAAAGGATTGGTTTTTACATTGACCGGTTACTGAATCAAGTGCAGGAATACATTGGAAATTCAACTGGGGCTTCCTTTTCCCAGCAGACCACTTCTAGAACGAGCTTGTACAATGAAGCTGACGCTTCTGCTCTCTTTTTGTTTCTTTCCTATTTTTCTTGGCTTCTTTGCCACTCTCTAGACAATTTGTGAACTCTTTTCCCAACTCAGATGGTTTCAATAGTCTGATTGTGATCACACATTTTTACAAGGAATTTTTAAAATCTTTCCTCGAGTTAAGAAAGTCAAGGACTTAGGTCTTTTTCTTCCCTTATAATATTGCAATGAAATTGATAAATAAAGACCAACTCTTTCTTTTTGTTTTTAACCCAAGTAGATAATTCCCATCCATTCATCCATTTGGTGGACCAATAGTTGCCATGCTGATGGAAGTTGTCACTTCTTAACAATAGACATTCTGTGACTATGTTGACAGCACTTTGGGTGAAGATCCTAACTGGTCTTGGATACACATAGGGAGAAATTTGCTCAGCCAGTGTCAGTCTTAAGCATGCGTATCAGAAGATCTTTCTAGAGCTGGGAATTTTCCCATGAAAGGGATTCAGTTAGGGAAGAGACACTCGTCCCAGAGTTTTGCATTCTTCTTGAACACTGCTTAAGGAACTTAGATGCCGTGTCCATTTGGATCTCTGTCTTCACAGAACTTTGTCATGCAAGTGCTTGAAATGCATCTTGAAGAGAATTCACTAGCACAGAATGAATGAGAGTGGAAGGGCTTGGTGGGGCTAACCAGGCCCAATCCCCCTGCCTAAACCAGGATACCTAGAGCCTCTTGCCCAGGAGTCTATCTGGGTGTACTTTGAATGTCTTCAAAGATCCAGGCTCCACAATCTTTCTGGGCAGTCTGTGCCGTGGTTCAGTCACCCTCACAGTAAAGAATCATTTGCTGATGGTCAATGGCAATCTCCTGTATTTCAGAGAGTGCCCACTGCCTCTTGTTTTTTCACTCAGCATCACTGAAAAGACACTGGTTCCCTCCCCTTTGCACTATTGCTTCCATATGGATGCGTGCTGCCATGTAGAGATATGTCAAAAACCTCCCTGAAGCCCAGGCAGATAATATTCCCTTCATCTACCAGTCAAGTTGATTCATCAGAGGAGTTTAAAGTGATGTTCCAGCATGAAATTCCCCTGAAAAATCATGCTAACTACATGATTTTGTCGTCTTGCATGTGCCGGGCAAGGTTTTCCAGGAAGAGCTGCTTCATCAACTTCCTGGGGATAAAAAGGAGGCTGCCTGGTTTGTACTATTCCGAGTCCTCCTAATTGCCTTTTTTAGAGATGGGTGTCATTTGCTCTCATCCAGTCTTTAGCCTCTCTTGTCGTCTACATCTTAGCAAAAAGCTTTCCCACTACATGTTCATGTGATTGGAAAAGTCAGGAAAGTGGTAAGGTACTGTTTTCTATCAGTTGGCAAGCTGCGCACACAATCCCAGTGTTGTACAGCTTCCTTCTTCACCTTTCCGATGCTGCCGCTCTCTCCGGCTCCCGGAGCCGAAGAAGCGGCTTCTTCGCACAAAGACGATTGTACCGCTCACAGTGCTCTCTTAGCGCGGCTTCTGCCGAAAGACGCCCGGGAGCGGCGCTTAGCTCCGGAGAGCATCGTACCTTCGTCTTTAGCGTCTTTTGTGGTCTACATCCTAGCAGAAAGCTTTTCCACTCTGTCTGGCAAGGAAAACATGCGCCAGCGCAGAAAACATCTCCCATCGTGTTCTGGACGTTGCACGGAGGTCTGCCAAGTGTTTGCATAAAGAAATGAAAAGTTGTCCAAAATAACTTCCTATCGAATGTTCATGTGATTGGAAAAGTCAGGAAAGTGGTAAGGTACTGTTTTCTATCAGTTGGCAAGCTGCGCACACAATCCCAGTGTTGTACAGCTTCCTTCTTCACCTTTCCGATGCTGCCGCTCTCTCCGGCTCCCGGAGCCGAAGAAGCGGCTTCTTCGCGCAAAGACGATTGTACCGCTCACAGTGCTCTCTTAGCGCCGCTTCTGCCGAAAGAAGCCCGGGAGCGGCGCTTAGCTCCGGAGAGCATCGTACCTTCGTCTTTAGCGTCTTTTGTGGTCTACATCCTAGCAGAAAGCTTTTCCACTCTGTCTGGCAAGGAAAACCTGCGCCAGCACAGAAAACATCTCCCTTCGTGTTCTGGACGTTGTACGGAGGTCTGCCAAGTGTTTGCATAAAGAAATGAAAAGTTGTCCAAAATAACTTCCTATCGAATGTTCATGTGATTGGAAAAGTCAGGAAAGTGGTAAGGTACTGTTTTCTATCAGTTGGCAAGCTGCGCACACAATCCCAGTGTTGTACAGCTTCCTTCTTCACCTTTCCGATGCTGCCGCTCTCTCCGGCTCCCGGAGCCGAAGAAGCGGCTTCTTCGCGCAAAGACGATTGTACCGCTCACAGTGCTCTCTTAGCGCGGCTTCTGCCGAAAGAAGCCCGGGAGCGGCGCTTAGCTCCGGAGAGCATCGTACCTTCGTCTGCAGCGTCTTTTGTGGTCTACATCCTAGCAGAAAGCTTTTCCACTCTGTCTGGCAAGGAAAACCTGCGCCAGCACAGAAAACACCTCCCTTCGTGTTCTGGACGTTGTACGGAGGTCAGCCAAGTGTTTGACAAGAAGAAAAAAAAAGTTGTCCAAAGCAGCTTCCAATCGAATATTCATGTGATTGGAAATGTCAGGAAAGTGTAAGGTACTGTTTTCTATCAGTTGGCAAGCTGCGCACACAATCCCAGTGTTGTACAGCTTCCTTCTTCACCTTTCCGATGCTGCCGCTCTCTCCGGCTCCCGGAGCCGAAGAAGCGGCTTCTTCGCGCAAAGACGATTGTACCGCTCACAGTGCTCTCTTAGCGCCGCTTCTGCCGAAAGAAGCCCGGGAGCGGTGCTTAGCTCCGGAGAGCCTCGTCCCTTCGTCTTTAGCGTCTTTTGTGGTCTACATCCTAGCAGAAAGCTTTTCCACTCTGTCTGGCAAGGAAAACATGCGCCAGCGCAGAAAACATCTCCCTTCGTGTTCTGGACGTTGCACGGAGGTCTGCCAAGTGTTTGCATAATGAAAAGAAAAGTTGTCCAAAATAACTTCCTATCGAATGTCCATGTGATTGGAAAAGTCAGGAAAGTGTAAGGTACTGTTTTCTATCAGTTGGCAAGCTGCGCACACAATCCCAGTGTTGTACAGCTTCCTTCTTCACCTTTCCGATGCTGCCGCTCTCTCCGGCTCCCGGAGCCGAAGAAGCGGCTTCTTCGCGCAAAGACGATTGTACCGCTCACAGTGCTCTCTTAGCGCCGCTTCTGCCGAAAGAAGCCCGGGAGCGGCGCTTAGCTCCGGAGAGCATCGTCCCTTCGTCTTTAGCGTCTTTTGTGGTCTACATCCTAGCAGAAAGCTTTTCCACTCTGTCTGGCAAGGAAAACATGCGCCAGCACAGAAAACATCTCCCATCATGTTCTGGACGTTGCACGGAGGTCTGCCAAGTGTTTGAAAGAAACAAAGAAAAGTTGTCCAAAACAGCTTCCAATCGAATATTCATGAGATTGGAAACGTCAGGAAAGTGTAAGGTACTGTTTTCTATCAGTTGGCAAGCTGCGCACACAATCCCAGTGTTGTACAGCTTCCTTCTTCACCTTTCCGATGCTGCCGCTCTCTCCGGCTCCCGGAGCCGAAGAAGCGGCTTCTTCGCGCAAAGACGATTGTACCGCTCACAGTGCTCTCTTAGCGCGGCTTCTGCCGAAAGAAGCCCGGGAGCGGCGCTTAACTCCGGAGAGCATCGTCCCTTCGTCTTTAGCATCTTTTGTGGTCTACAACATAGCAGAAAGCTTTTCCACTCTGTCTGGCAAGGAAAACCTGCGCCAGCACAGAAAACATCTCCCATCGTGTTCTGGACGTTGCACGGAGGTCTGCCAAGTGTTTGCATAAAGAAATGAAAAGTTGTCCAAAATAACTTCCTATCGAATATTCATGTGATTGGAAAAGTCAGGAAAGTGGTAAGGTACTGTTTTCTATCAGTTGGCAAGCTGCGCACACAATCTCAGTGTTGTACAGCTTCCTTCTTCACCTTTCCGATGCTGCCGCTCTCTCCGGCTCCCGGAGCCGAAGAAGCGGCTTCTTCGCGCAAAGACGATTGTACCGCTCACAGTGCTCTCTTAGCGCGGCTTCTGCCGAAAGAAGCCCGGGAGCGGCGCTTAGCTCCGGAGAGCATCGTACCTTCGTCTTTAGCGTCTTTTGTGGTCTACATCCTAGCAGAAAGCTTTTCCACTCTGTCTGGCAAGGAAAACATGCGCCAGCGCAGAAAACATCTCCCATCGTGTTCTGGACCTTGTACGGAGGTCTGCCAAGTGTTTGACAAGAAGAGAAGAAAAGCTGTCCAAAACAGCTTCCAATCGAATATTCATGTGATTGGAAAAGTCAGGAAAGTGGTAAGGTACTGTTTTCTATCAGTTGGCAAGCTGCGCACACAATCCCAGTGTTGTACAGCTTCCTTCTTCACCTTTCCGATGCTGCCGCTCTCTCCGGCTCCCGGAGCCGAAGAAGCGGCTTCTTCGCGCAAAGACGATTGTACCGCTCACAGTGCTCTCTTAGCGCGGCTTCTGCCGAAAGAAGCCCGGGAGCGGCGCTTAACTCCGGAGAGCATCGTCCCTTCGTCTTTAGCGTCTTTTGTGGTCTACATCCTAGCAGAAAGCTTTTCCACTCTGTCTGGCAAGGAAAACCTGCGCCAGCACAGAAAACATCTCCCATCGTGTTCTGGACGTTGTACGGAGGTCTGCCAAGTGTTTGAAAGAAACAATGAAAAGTTGTCCAAAACAGCTTCCAATCGAATATTCATGTGATTGGACACGTCAGGAAAGTGGTAAGGTACTGTTTTCTATCAGTTGGCAAGCTGCGCACACAATCCCAGTGTTGTACAGCTTCCTTCTTCACCTTTCCGATGCTGCCGCTCTCTCCGGCTCCCGGAGCCGAAGAAGCGGCTTCTTCGCGCAAAGACGATTGTACCGCTCACAGTGCTCTCTTAGCGCCGCTTCTGCCGAAAGAAGCCCGGGAGCGGCGCTTAGCTCCGGAGAGCATCGTACCTTCGTCTTTAGCGTCTTTTGTGGTCTACATCCTAGCAGAAAGCTTTTCCACTCTGTCTGGCAAGGAAAACCTGCGCCAGCACAGAAAACATCTCCCTTCGTGTTCTGGACGTTGTACGGAGGTCTGCCAAGTGTTTGCATAAAGAAATGAAAAGTTGTCCAAAATAACTTCCTATCGAATGTTCATGTGATTGGAAAAGTCAGGAAAGTGGTAAGGTACTGTTTTCTATCAGTTGGCAAGCTGCGCACACAATCCCAGTGTTGTACAGCTTCCTTCTTCACCTTTCCGATGCTGCCGCTCTCTCCGGCTCCCGGAGCCGAAGAAGCGGCTTCTTCGCGCAAAGACGATTGTACCGCTCACAGTGCTCTCTTAGCGCGGCTTCTGCCGAAAGAAGCCCGGGAGCGGCGCTTAGCTCCGGAGAGCATCGTACCTTCGTCTTTAGCGTCTTTTGTGGTCTACATCCTAGCAGAAAGCTTTTCCACTCTGTCTGGCAAGGAAAACCTGCGCCAGCACAGAAAACATCTCCCTTCGTGTTCTGGACGTTGTACGGAGGTCAGCCAAGTGTTTGACAAGAAGAAAAAAAAAGTTGTCCAAAGCAGCTTCCAATCGAATATTCATGTGATTGGAAATGTCAGGAAAGTGTAAGGTACTGTTTTCTATCAGTTGGCAAGCTGCGCACACAATCCCAGTGTTGTACAGCTTCCTTCTTCACCTTTCCGATGCTGCCGCTCTCTCCGGCTCCCGGAGCCGAAGAAGCGGCTTCTTCGCGCAAAGACGATTGTACCGCTCACAGTGCTCTCTTAGCGCCGCTTCTGCCGAAAGAAGCCCGGGAGCGGTGCTTAGCTCCGGAGAGCCTCGTCCCTTCGTCTTTAGCGTCTTTTGTGGTCTACATCCTAGCAGAAAGCTTTTCCACTCTGTCTGGCAAGGAAAACATGCGCCAGCGCAGAAAACATCTCCCTTCGTGTTCTGGACGTTGCACGGAGGTCTGCCAAGTGTTTGCATAATGAAAAGAAAAGTTGTCCAAAATAACTTCCTATCGAATGTCCATGTGATTGGAAAAGTCAGGAAAGTGGTAAGGTACTGTTTTCTATCAGTTGGCAAGCTGCGCACACAATCCCAGTGTTGTACAGCTTCCTTCTTCACCTTTCCGATGCTGCCGCTCTCTCCGGCTCCCGGAGCCGAAGAAGCGGCTTCTTCGCGCAAAGACGATTGTACCGCTCACAGTGCTCTCTTAGCGCCGCTTCTGCCGAAAGAAGCCCGGGAGCGGCGCTTAGCTCCGGAGAGCATCGTCCCTTCGTCTTTAGCGTCTTTTGTGGTCTACATCCTAGCAGAAAGCTTTTCCACTCTGTCTGGCAAGGAAAACATGCGCCAGCACAGAAAACATCTCCCATCATGTTCTGGACGTTGCACGGAGGTCTGCCAAGTGTTTGAAAGAAACAAAGAAAAGTTGTCCAAAACAGCTTCCAATCGAATATTCATGAGATTGGAAACGTCAGGAAAGTGTAAGGTACTGTTTTCTATCAGTTGGCAAGCTGCGCACACAATCCCAGTGTTGTACAGCTTCCTTCTTCACCTTTCCGATGCTGCCGCTCTCTCCGGCTCCCGGAGCCGAAGAAGCCGCTTCTTCGCGCAAAGACGATTGTACCGCTCACAGTGCTCTCTTAGCGCGGCTTCTGCCGAAAGAAGCCCGGGAGCGGCGCTTAACTCCGGAGAGCATCGTCCCTTCGTCTTTAGCATCTTTTGTGGTCTACAACATAGCAGAAAGCTTTTCCACTCTGTCTGGCAAGGAAAACCTGCGCCAGCACAGAAAACATCTCCCATCGTGTTCTGGACGTTGCACGGAGGTCTGCCAAGTGTTTGCATAAAGAAATGAAAAGTTGTCCAAAATAACTTCCTATCGAATGTTCATGTGATTGGAAAAGTCAGGAAAGTGGTAAGGTACTGTTTTCTATCAGTTGGCAAGCTGCGCACACAATCTCAGTGTTGTACAGCTTCCTTCTTCACCTTTCCGATGCTGCCGCTCTCTCCGGCTCCCGGAGCCGAAGAAGCGGCTTCTTCGCGCAAAGACGATTGTACCGGTCACAGTGCTCTCTTAGCGCGGCTTCTGCCGAAAGAAGCCCGGGAGCGGCGCTTAGCTCCGGAGAGCATCGTACCTTCGTCTTTAGCGTCTTTTGTGGTCTACATCCTAGCAGAAAGCTTTTCCACTCTGTCTGGCAAGGAAAACATGCGCCAGCGCAGAAAACATCTCCCATCGTGTTCTGGACCTTGTACGGAGGTCTGCCAAGTGTTTGACAAGAAGAGAAGAAAAGCTGTCCAAAACAGCTTCCAATCGAATATTCATGTGATTGGAAAAGTCAGGAAAGTGGTAAGGTACTGTTTTCTATCAGTTGGCAAGCTGCGCACACAATCCCAGTGTTGTACAGCTTCCTTCTTCACCTTTCCGATGCTGCCGCTCTCTCCGGCTCCCGGAGCCGAAGAAGCGGCTTCTTCGCGCAAAGACGATTGTACCGCTCACAGTGCTCTCTTAGCGCGGCTTCTGCCGAAAGAAGCCCGGGAGCGGCGCTTAACTCCGGAGAGCATCGTCCCTTCGTCTTTAGCGTCTTTTGTGGTCTACATCCTAGCAGAAAGCTTTTCCACTCTGTCTGGCAAGGAAAACCTGCGCCAGCACAGAAAACATCTCCCATCGTGTTCTGGACGTTGCACGGAGGTCTGCCAAGTGTTTGAAAGAAACAAAGAAAAGTTGTCCAAAACAGCTTCCAATCGAAGATTCATGTGATTGGAAAAGTCAGGAAAGTGGTAAGGTACTGTTTTCTATCAGTTGGCAAGCTGCGCACACAATCCCAGTGTTGTACAGCTTCCTTCTTCACCTTTCCGATGCTGCCGCTCTCTCCGGCTCCCGGAGCCGAAGAAGCGGCTTCTTCGCGCAAAGACGATTGTACCGCTCACAGTGCTCTCTTAGCGCCGCTTCTGCCGAAAGAAGCCCGGGAGCGGTGCTTAACTCCGGAGAGCATCGTACCTTCGTCTTTAGCGTCTTTTGTGGTCTACATCCTAGCAGAAAGCTTTTCCACTCTGTCTGGCAAGGAAAACCTGCGCCAGCACAGAAAACATCTCCCATCGTGTTCTGGACGTTGCACGGAGGTCTGCCAAGTGTTTGAAAGAAACAAAGAAAAGTTGTCCAAAACAGCTTCCAATCGAAGATTCATGTGATTGGAAAAGTCAGGAAAGTGGTAAGGTACTGTTTTCTATCAGTTGGCAAGCTGCGCACACAATCCCAGTGTTGTACAGCTTCCTTCTTCACCTTTCCGATGCTGCCGCTCTCTCCGGCTCCCGGAGCCGAAGAAGCGGCTTCTTCGCGCAAAGACGATTGTACCGCTCACAGTGCTCTCTTAGCGCCGCTTCTGCCGAAAGAAGCCCGGGAGCGGTGCTTAACTCCGGAGAGCATCGTACCTTCGTCTTTAGCGTCTTTTGTGGTCTACATCCTAGCAGAAAGCTTTTCCACTCTGTCTGGCAAGGAAAACCTGCGGGAGCACAGGAAACATCTCGCATAGTATTATGGACGTTGCACGGAGGTCTGCCAAGTGTTTGGCATAAAGAAAAGGAAAGCTGTCCAAAACAGCTTCCAATCCAATATTCATGTGATTGGAAAAGTCAGGAGAATGGTTAGGTACTGTTTTCTATCAGTTGGCAAGCTGCGCACACAATCCCAGTGTTGTACAGCTTCCTTCTTCACCTTTCCGATGCTGCCGCTCTCTCCGGCTCCCGGAGCCGAAGAAGCGGCTTCTTCGCGCAAAGACGATTGTACCGCTCACAGTGCTCTCTTAGCGCCGCTTCTGCCGAAAGAAGCCCGGGAGCGGTGCTTAACTCCGGAGAGCATCGTACCTTCGTCTTTAGCGTCTTTTGTGGTCTACATCCTAGCAGAAAGCTTTTCCACTCTGTCTGGCAAGGAAAACCTGCGGGAGCACAGGAAACATCTCGCATAGTATTATGGACGTTGCACGGAGGTCTGCCAAGTGTTTGGCATAAAGAAAAGGAAAGCTGTCCAAAACAGCTTCCAATCCAATATTCATGTGATTGGAAAAGTCAGGAGAATGGTTAGGTACTGTTTTCTATCAGTTGGCAAGCTGCGCACACAATCCCAGTGTTGTACAGCTTCCTTCTTCACCTTTCCGATGCTGCCGCTCTCTCCGGCTCCCGGAGCCGAAGAAGCGGCTTCTTCGCGCAAAGACGATTGTACCGCTCACAGTGCTCTCTTAGCGCCGCTTCTGCCAAAAGAAGCCCGGGAGCGGCGCTTAGCTCCGGAGAGCATCGTACCTTCGTCTTTAGCGTCTTTTGTGGTCTACATCCTAGCAGAAAGCTTTTCCACTCTGTCTGGCAAGGAAAACATGCGGAACACAGAAAACATCTCCCATCGTGTTCTGGACGTTGCACAGAGGTCTGCCAAGTGTTTGACAAGAAGAGAAGTTGTCCAAAACAGCTTCCAATCGAATATTCATGTGATTGGAAAAGTCAGGAAAGTGGTAAGGTACTGTTTTCTATCAGTTGGCAAGCTGCGCACACAATCCCAGTGTTGTACAGCTTCCTTCTTCACCTTTCCGATGCTGCCGCTCTCTCCGGCTCCCGGAGCCGAAGAAGCGGCTTCTTCGCGCAAAGACGATTCTACCGGTCACAGTGTTCTCTTAGCGCGGCTTCTGCCGAAAGATGCCCCGAGCGCCTCTTAGCTCCGTGGTCTCCGTACCTTCCAATTCAATTTTTTCGGCTCCACAAACCAAATGGTATACTTGCAGCAGTAGGGCGGGACATTGAACTGGACTTTCTCCTTTTAGAGAGAAGCTATTGAAAAAGTTTCACCGGAATCAGAGCAGGCTGTAAAACAAGAAAAGTGTCATGGAAATAAGCCAGCCTTATCCTCTTAGGCTTGCTTGTTGTGATTGGCCAAGAAAGAAATGTGTCAACTCGGTGTTCCTGGGTATCACATCACTAACAGGTACTTCAGCTGCTGTACTTCTCTCCTGAAGTTAAGAACAGAATCCAAGGAATTGTGATTCCATGGTCTCAATTCACTCAATATGGTGCTGAAAAAGGAGTGGAAGGTGCACGGGTCAATTAACTTGAATGGCCTATGTAAATCAGCGGCCACTGTTTTTCTGAAGGCTTCAACAGGTTAGTTGCCTATGTTCTTCTTGGAATTGTTTTAACCTTTGGTCATGTTTTTCTTGGGATTCTTTTACCCTTTTCCCATTAGTTCAGCCTTTGCTCTCAAGCCTTTGCTGACATTTCCAGTATCTCGGTAGCCTGGAAAAGTGTTGTCTTGATTGATCACATCATTATTCCCTTCCAAGGGTTGTTTTCCTCAAGTCTCAGTTTGGCTGGTTTTCTGCTAGTTGATTGTCAGAGGGCAGCAGGTGTTTTGTAAGAGCAAGTACACAATGCCATAGCTTGCTTCTCTTTGGATTTGGCCTGTCTAGAAAATGGAATGACTGAACATCTCTGAGAGGCTTTTCTCTCGCCATTAGGTTTCACTGGAAGGAGGGCAGATGCAAATAGTCTACCTAAAGTCTTGGCACAGAAGAAAGTAGTGGTTTGCTGCTGCATAGAGCTAGAAGCTTACAAAAGGAAGGCCTTGGGCTGAGGCCCATTACTTTGGCTAAGTAGAAAAGGACTGTGGCAAGGTGAGGCAGCTGACTTCGAGGTAGATCAACAAGTTCTAGAAGCGTCGTGTGTTCACAGCGTGGTGCATGGTGGTTGGTTGAATTGTGTTTGTTATGGCTTAAAGCTATGGAAATGAGAAAGGCCTGTGTGTTTCAAAAGCCTGGTTTTTGCAAGAAAGCAGCTCTCCTTTGCATCTGCCTGGGGACTCTGCATCACCACGGACCCTCACTGCCACTTTGCCAAGGAGACGATCAGTAGGAATGTTGCAGAGCTGCTGTGTGCATCTGAATGGAATGGCAGAGAACGAAGCGCTGGACGTTTCTGGCTTTAGTACAATGCTGCTGCATTGGTGCCAGTTTAGTTGGTTTTCCATCAGTGGCCTTTCTGTCTAGAAGTACACTGCCCAGAGTATTGGATGCCTTTTCCTTCCTGTTGTTTTCATACCTTCCTTCAGTTGAAAGGATGATACAACCTTGACATTTTGAAGATCCCTGTTAGGAAGCACTATGCCAGAGGAGTCATCGCTCCCTTTTCTTCTGCCTCCTTTGTCATTTTCAGAGACTCATTTCAAATTTCTGCTCATGTCAAGAAGAATACTGAGACTACTTAGCAGGGTTGACGCTCTCAGCCGCTTTCCTCTTTCCTACTGCTTCATACTGGATGTGACTTCAAGGCCTCGTTTTGTCATCTGCATTTTGCCGTCATCCAAAGCTAAATATTCCAGGCCTGTGAACACAAAAAGAACTCTTAGTCTTTTGCAAGAACTACCCCTAGGAGGATTTGTGTTCACTTTGATCTCTTCAGTGTTTCAGAAAAAAGGAGATTGTACTCTCTTCTTGTGCACTCTCTTCTTGTGCTCTCATTTCCCTCTCTCTGCCTTGCATGCCCCAGTTAATCTACTGCTGTGACTCATTTGGCATCATCTCACGGTGCAAATTCTGCATAGTTTCAAGTCCTTACAAATGCCAGTTGCCAAGGAGCCTATCTAAGCATTCAAGGGGCAAAGAATTGTAGGGCTGGCAAGTTCAGGTGCTGAAACTGTAAGTCATGCCATATCAAAGTGACAGAGCAAATCAATTGATCTAGGACTTTCAGGTGGGCACCTCTGAGAATAGCAGCTTGTCAGCAATGACACAGCCATCTTCCTAGCTGTATTCCAGAGAGAGGAAAGGGACACCTTCAATGGTTAATATGTTTGGCATGAGAAAACAGCAAGAAATGTACCGCAAAATACTTGAGTCAGATCAAGTGCGTTTCTCTAGTGAGAATTTTGCACTTGTTCTTTCTTGTCTGTGCCTTTACTTTTCACAGAAGACAGGGGAGCATTTCATTAGTACTGTTCTTTTGTTTTCTTTTGTTGGCCTCCCTCTTTCCACCTGCAATTAACAAATTTGCCTTTCTTTCCTGGCTTCTCTTTCTTTACTTCTACAAGTTGACATGAGGTCATCCAACCTTATCATCAATGTTCTCAGACAGTGGAGAGAAGTAGAAGGTACAGCTAAATGGATAAAAGAAACCCACAAAAATAGACAGGTTTTGACAGTCTTCTGTGAGAACATTAGGACACAAGATGTCTTTGAACTGAGTAATGCTCTATTGATTTAACTTTTAGTCCACTGGTTACTATTATTACACGTGTTTGGCCTTTAGTACAGAGCCTTGGAACTAATCCAGGCCAATACTTGGCTAATTTTGTTTTCTTTCTAGTGAGGACTTTGTTTCTTAAGGAATAGTCCAGAGAAAGAGCGTCCACGGTACAGTTACAGGTCATAAATTCTGGTACAGTTTGTACTGGTAATAGGTCTAGGAAAGAAAGGTTTGACATCTTTTTTGACTTTCAAATGGAACCATGATTTGAAAAACCTAAGAGTTGCGGCTCCCCCCCACCCCACAGCCCAAGTACTTCTCTTTGCAATATTACTCAGGGATTACACATCAAAGCCCACCCTGTAAAATACGTTGCAGATACTTTGCAAGAAGTGCAGCTTAGCAGCTAGAGATGATAACGTGGCTTAAATAACATGGTCTAAATATGTCTGTCTACGCAGACATACTCAACAAAGGTTACGATGGCTTAGCTCCTGTGCTCAAGTGAACGTGCATTTTAGAACTTCCCAAGAAGGTGAATTCAACCTCCTTCATTGCTCTCTGCTGGAGTCCCAAGAGAATTTCAGTCTGCTTTTTGTCATTTACAGCTGTCACTGCTTAGCTCTTGAACATGAGACTCCCTCGTGACTGATGAAAGTTGTCTAGTTAAGAGTGGGTGAAAGACATGGTCTTGCTCTAGAAGGAGATGAGAAGGTTTCTGCAGTCTTTGTCGTCTCTACTGCTTGTGATTTCTAGACAAAACCAGTGGGAAGTTTTCTGAAGGCAGTCCAGAAGCTGGCAATATGGACAGCTTACAGCCCAACACTTGCTGCAGTGCAACCATGGTGACACCAGAAAGGACTTCAAAAAATTCAAAGGGCAAACAAAGCAGTTGGAAGGAAAAGAACATGAACCATTATTCCATTTTTCTCATCTGTCTTTCTTTAAATCATCATTTTCGTGCAGTTTGGCGGCTTGCGTTGGTATCCCACCAAAGGAATCTGAGACAGAGTAAGCTTTTGAATGGAGTAGAAGTGAGAAACGCAGGCCAAGTTGCCTTTTTTGCCATCAAATACCAGTTAGGCTTGAACTACCCTTTGCTTAAGGTGCTTAGCTTACACTAAGAATTGATGAGCACATTTTGATGGGAGCAAATTTTACTGTCATGATGACTGAGTAAATTTTGCTGTCACTCAGAATTTTACTGTCGTCTGAATAGCAATGTTTGTGTCCAAATAGTATTTTGTCTCCCGTATCTGCAGCAGGTAAGCCTTTTGCTGTCAGCAGTGTTGCTTAACCTTTCATGTCATATCCCTCTTCACATCCATCTTCTGCTTAAGGCTTATTAATCTACTTTAGAATTGGCAGGTGGAATAAGACTACTTTTCCTTTTTGAAAGCTCATGTCATTTGACCTACTTACAGCAAATAATTCATTAATTGCAAGTCCCCAGCTAGCATCTTTTCGGCATATTCTAACCTTCTAAAGAGTAACAAAAGCACTCTCCAATACTTGACTTTCATATCACAGTGGGAACGCTGGTCCTGTTTGCAAGAAACAATCATGGGTATGGTAAAACAAAAGGAGGGCTTAGAGTTTTCTCTGTTAACCTATAGTGAGCTTGGATTTTGCAATATGCATGAAGTTAATTAACACTGTTATATAAAGTGGCTGATTTAATCAATAAATTGGAGTCAATGCTGATAAACGACAAGGTGGGTTGGCTTCCCTTCGCTTTCAACACAGTGCCAATTCGGGCTGGTTTGATAGGACTAAGTGGCTGCTGCAATCTGCCATCCAGAAGCGGGGCAGGTGAGTTTTGTTTGCAAGGGAAAAGGGCCATGGTTTGTGTTTGGGGGCCTGTGACTGAGAGTGCCGGCTGGCTCCTGAAATTCTTTGATATGCAGGATGATTCCCAGACGCAAGGTGGAAACGATGCCAAGTCGGGCTGGATTGAAATTACCCAGGGACTCCTGCAATCTGCCATCGAGAAGCGGGGCAGGTGAGTGTTGTTTGCCAGGGAAAAGGGCCGTGGATTGTGTTTGGGGGCCTGTGGCTGGGAGAGGCCGGCTGGCTCCTGAAAATCCACGATACGCAGGATGTTTCTCAGACCCAAGGTAGCAACATTGCCAAGCCGGGCTGGTTTGATAGTACCAAGTTGCTCCTGCAATCTGCCATGCAGAAGCAGGGCAGGTGACTTTTCTTTGCCAGGGAAAAGGGCCGAGGTTTGTGTTTGGGGGCCTGTGGCCAAGAGTGTCTTGCTGGCTCCTGAAAATCCATGATACGCAGGATGGTTCCCAGACCCAAGGTGGCACCAGTGCCAAGTCGGGCTGGTTTGATATTACCAAGTGGCTCCTGCAATCTGCCATGCAGAAGCGGGGCAGGTGAGTTTTTTTGGCCAGGTAAGAGGGCCGAGGTCTGTGTTTAAGGGCCTGTGGCTGGGAGTGGCCGGCTGGCTCCTGAAAATCCACGATACGCAGGATGGTTCCCAGACCCAAGGTGGCACCAGTGCCACGTCGGGCTGGTTTGATAGTAGCAAGTGGCTCCTGCAATCTGCCATGATCACATGAAGAAATACTTTCTGGCGTCCGTACTGGGCCATATGCTCTTTCTTCTCTCAACTTCTCCATCACCTCTCATCTGTTTCACATGCGCTATCTTCAAGGTCCACAGGCTACTTTTCACAGCGTCTTCAGGCCTGATGCAGTAAGAATGATGAATAGAACAGAGTTGGGTCTATTTTGCAGTTTGGATAAAATGCTTTCTGCACACAAATCCAAGGAGAAGGTGCTGCCCCGATGCCCAGAAAAACTTTCACTCCTGCTAGTGTTCTACGTCAACCGCAACTTAGTCTGAAAGAAAAGCTTTTTCTCTGAGAGCATCTGAGAGGTTTGCATGAAGCACTGATATCTGACATATGCAATTTTGAATAGGAGAGGAAAAAGAAAACGGCAAGAAGTTTTTAATTTTACTGGTTTCAATTTTAATTTCCGTGCACTTTTTCACAACTTGTCAGCTCAAATGCCCATCAACCTCTTTTAGTCATCTGTAAGTCAGTATTCATATAAAATGTGCTTGAAATCAAAAGAATTTCAAATTTGCACTCCAAGTCTCTATGCCTAGATTTATGATTTCCTACACATATTAGATGAAAGGAAGGCCTTCTTTACTGTGGGAGTGCTGGAACACTGGAACAGGTTGCCCAGAGAAGTTGTGGGTGTCCCATCCCTGAAAGTATTGGACGGGGCTTGGAGCAGCAACAAAGGAGAAGCTTGATGGTAGAGAAACAAAGTTGGACTATAGAAGAAACTGAGATTGAAGTATAGGAGCAAGTTTTCTCTCAGCTCTTGGGCTAAATTCAAAGTTGTACAAAATGACATTTATCTGTGATTTTCACTACTGTAACAGAAAGGTTCATGAAAACTGTACAGAAGATAGCAAATTTTAAAAGAGATAAGAATTACAGCATAAAATCCATGGGACGGGTTACAACATGAGACACTCTCTAAGAGAAAATCTCTGTGTTTCAGCACTTCATCATGGTAAGATTTCACAAAGTGCCAAAGAAGGCGGCAAAATATCATTCGGGACATTATTTACTGGAGTTCAGCCTGGCCATTAGTAGGAACTGGGTTTGACCACATCGTGTAGATATACCACACACACTTTCCCTTCACTGAAAAATTACTGTTTACAACGAAGAAGCAATTGACGATCAAAATTGATTGAAAGCATCTTAAACATGTCAAGTATTTCATTGTAGATGATCTGTGATCCAAATGCTTCTTCCACCTTCGAGAGGGACAGAACAATTCTTCCATATCATGATGGTTTAAAATTGTATCAACCAATGTTTTCTGCTGAAAAGATATCATCTATTTTTTTCTATTTTTGGAAGAAAATATTCCTAGACATACAACAGGTGAGAACTAAGTAATTTTAAAGAAGCAAATGACATGAAAATATTCTGTAAATAGAATGAAATGAAAAGCTGTGTTTTAAATAGGAGCTAAATATGAAACAGAATTTCTGTACCAGGCATTTGAATTACTGCACCAGCTCTTTTGCCCATCAAGAGAGGCATTGAGCATTTCCGTCTTTTCCAAGGTGCTCATGATCTGCTATGCTGATCTCTGTGTGTGCCTAGGTGTGTGTGGAAGGGGGGGCATGTGAAGGGGAGTGTGTATGTTTGCTTTACAATTGTTGTGGCAGATTCATGCCTCAGCTCCACATTTTGTTTTAGAAAGGTCACACAGAGTGGATATGAAGTTTACTATCAACAAGAGATCAATTCCCAAATCATCCATTTGACTCTACCTTATAAATCATGTGCTTTGTTGCATATTTTATCAAATCTACTTTCAAGCCAGATGGAGGAAGGAGGATGTGGGAATCCCTCCACCATCTTGCAACTTTTATGCAAGTAGGTTTTCAAGAAAATCATCATTTCTCTTGGAAATATGTCTGGAACAGGCATGATGGTAGTGTCAACCTGTTGGAGTTTTTGTTGCTGGAAGAAGTTGTACAAAAGGATTGGTTTTTACATTGACCGGTTACTGAATCAAGCGCAGGAATACATTGGAAATTCAACTGGGGCTTCCTTTTCCCAGCAGACCACTTCTAGAACGAGCTTGTACAATGAAGCTGACGCTTCTGCTCTCTTTTTGCTTCTTTCCTATTTTTCTTGGCTTCTTTGCCACTCTCTAGACAATTTGTGAACTCTTTTCCCAACTCAAATGGTTTCAATAGTCTGATTGTGAGCATACATTTTTACAAGGAATTTTTAAAATCTTTCCTCGAGTTAAGAAAGAAAAGGACTTAGGTCTTTTTCTTCCCTTATAATATTGCAATGAAATTGATAAATAAAGACCAACTCTTTCTTTTTGTTTTTAACCCAAGTAGATAATTCCCATCCATTCATCCATTTGGTGGACCAATAGTTGCCATGCTGATGGAAGTTGTCACTTCTTAACAATAGACATTCTGTGACTATGTTGACAGCACTTTGGGTGAAGATCCTAACTGGTCTTGGATACACATAGGGAGAAATTTGCTCAGCCAGTGTCAGTCTTAAGCATGCGTATCAGAAGATCTTTCTAGAGCTGGGAATTTTCCCATGAAAGGGATTCAGTTAGGGAAGAGACACTCGTCCCAGAGTTTTGCATTCTTCTTGAACACTGCTTAAGGAACTTAGATGCCGTGTCCATTTGGATCTCTGTCTTCACAGAACTTTGTCATGCAAGTGCTTGAAATGCATCTTGAAGAGAATTCACTAGCACAGAATGAATGAGAGTGGAAGGGCTTGGTGGGGCTAACCAGGCCCAATCCCCCTGCCTAAACCAGGATACCTAGAGCCTCTTGCCCAGGAGTCTATCTGGGTGTACTTTGAATGTCTTCAAAGATCCAGGCTCCACAATCTTTCTGGGCAGTCTGTGCCGTGGTTCAGTCACCCTCACAGTAAAGAATCATTTGCTGATGGTCAATGGCAATCTCCTGTATTTCAGAGAGTGCCCACTGCCTCTTGTTTTTTCACTCAGCATCACTGAAAAGACACTGGTTCCCTCCCCTTTGCACTATTGCTTCCATATGGATGCGTGCTGCCATGTAGAGATATGTCAAAAACCTCCCTGAAGCCCAGGCAGATAATATTCCCTTCATCTACCAGTCAAGTTGATTCATCAGAGGAGTTTAAAGTGATGTTCCAGCATGAAATTCCCCTGAAAAATCATGCTAACTACATGATTTTGTCGTCTTGCATGTGCCGGGCAAGGTTTTCCAGGAAGAGCTGCTTCATCAACTTCCTGGGGATAAAAAGGAGGCTGCCTGGTTTGTACTATTCCGAGTCCTCCTAATTGCCTTTTTTAGAGATGGGTGTCATTTGCTCTCATCCAGTCTTTAGCCTCTCTTGTCGTCTACATCTTAGCAAAAAGCTTTCCCACTACATGTTCATGTGATTGGAAAAGTCAGGAAAGTGGTAAGGTACTGTTTTCTATCAGTTGGCAAGCTGCGCACACAATCCCAGTGTTGTACAGCTTCCTTCTTCACCTTTCCGATGCTGCCGCTCTCTCCGGCTCCCGGAGCCGAAGAAGCGGCTTCTTCGCGCAAAGACGATTGTACCGCTCACAGTGCTCTCTTAGCGCGGCTTCTGCCGAAAGACGCCCGGGAGCGGCGCTTAGCTCCGGAGAGCATCGTACCTTCGTCTTTAGCGTCTTTTGTGGTCTACATCCTAGCAGAAAGCTTTTCCACTCTGTCTGGCAAGGAAAACATGCGCCAGCGCAGAAAACATCTCCCTTCGTGTTCTGGACGTTGCACGGAGGTCTGCCAAGTGTTTGCATAATGAAAAGAAAAGTTGTCCAAAATAACTTCCTATCGAATGTCCATGTGATTGGAAAAGTCAGGAAAGTGTAAGGTACTGTTTTCTATCAGTTGGCAAGCTGCGCACACAATCCCAGTGTTGTACAGCTTCCTTCTTCACCTTTCCGATGCTGCCGCTCTCTCCGGCTCCCGGAGCCGAAGAAGCGGCTTCTTCGCGCAAAGACGATTGTACCGCTCACAGTGCTCTCTTAGCGCCGCTTCTGCCGAAAGAAGCCCGGGAGCGGTGCTTAGCTCCGGAGAGCCTCGTACCTTCGTCTTTAGCGTCTTTTGTGGTCTACATCCTAGCAGAAAGCTTTTCCACTCTGTCTGGCAAGGAAAACATGCGCCAGGGCAAAAAACATCTCCCATCGTGTTCTGGACGTTGCACGGAGGTCTGCCAAGTGTTTGCATAAAGAAATGAAAAGTTGTCCAAAATAACTTCCTATCGAATGTTCATGTGATTGGAAAAGTCAGGAAAGTGGTAAGGTACTGTTTTCTATCAGTTGGCAAGCTGCGCACACAATCCCAGTGTTGTACAGCTTCCTTCTTCACCTTTCCGATGCTGCCGCTCTCTCCGGCTCCCGGAGCCGAAGAAGCGGCTTCTTCGCGCAAAGACGATTGTACCGCTCACAGTGCTCTCTTAGCGCGGCTTCTGCCGAAAGAAGCCCGGGAGCGGCGCTTACCTCCGGAGAGCATCGTCCCTTCGTCTTTAGCGTCTTTTGTGGTCTACATCCTAGCAGAAAGCTTTTCCACTCTGTCTGGCAAGGAAAACATGCGCCAGCACAGAAAACATCTCCCTTCGTGTTCTGGACGTTGCACGGAGGTCTGCCAAGTGTTTGAAAGAAACAAAGAAAAGTTGTCCAAAACAGCTCAAATCGAATATTCATGAGATTGGAAACGTCAGGAAAGTGTAAGGTACTGTTTTCTATCAGTTGGCAAGCTGCGCACACAATCCCAGTGTTGTACAGCTTCCTTCTTCACCTTTCCGATGCTGCCGCTCTCTCCGGCTCCCGGAGCCGAAGAAGCGGCTTCTTCGCGCAAAGACGATTGTACCGCTCACAGTGCTCTCTTAGCGCCGCTTCTGCCGAAAGAAGCCCGGGAGCGGCGCTTAACTCCGGAGAGCATCGTCCCTTCGTCTTTAGCGTCTTTTGTGGTCTACATCCTAGCAGAAAGCTTTTCCACTCTGTCTGGCAAGGAAAACCTGCGCCAGCACAGAAAACATCTCCCATCGTGTTCTGGACGTTGCACGGAGGTCTGCCAAGTGTTTCCATAAAGAAATGAAAAGTTGTCCAAAACAGCTTCCAATCGAATGTTCATGTGATTGGAAAAGTCAGGAAAGTGGTAAGGTACTGTTTTCTATCAGTTGGCAAGCTGCGCACACAATCTCAGTGTTGTACAGCTTCCTTCTTCACCTTTCCGATGCTGCCGCTCTCTCCGGCTCCCGGAGCCGAAGAAGCGGCTTCTTCGCGCAAAGACGATTGTACCGCTCACAGTGCTCTCTTAGCGCGGCTTCTGCCGAAAGAAGCCCGGGAGCGGCGCTTAGCTCCGGAGAGCATCGTCCCTTCGTCTTTAGCGTCTTTTGTGGTCTACATCCTAGCAGAAAGCTTTTCCACTCTGTCTGGCAAGGAAAACATGCGCCAGCGCAGAAAACATCTCCCATCGTGTTCTGGACGTTGTACGGAGGTCTGCCAAGTGTTTGACAAGAAGAGAAGAAAAGCTGTCCAAAACAGCTTCCAATCGAAGATTCATGTGATTGGAAAAGTCAGGAAAGTGGTAAGGTACTGTTTTCTATCAGTTGGCAAGCTGCGCACACAATCCCAGTGTTGTACAGCTTCCTTCTTCACCTTTCCGATGCTGCCGCTCTCTCCGGCTCCCGGAGCCGAAGAAGCGGCTTCTTCGCGCAAAGACGATTGTACCGCTCACAGTGCTCTCTTAGCGCCGCTTCTGCCGAAAGAAGCCCGGGAGCGGTGCTTAGCTCCGGAGAGCCTCGTACCTTCGTCTTTAGCGTCTTTTGTGGTCTACATCCTAGCAGAAAGCTTTTCCACTCTGTCTGGCAAGGAAAACATGCGCCAGGGCAAAAAACATCTCCCATCGTGTTCTGGACGTTGCACGGAGGTCTGCCAAGTGTTTGCATAAAGAAATGAAAAGTTGTCCAAAATAACTTCCTATCGAATGTTCATGTGATTGGAAAAGTCAGGAAAGTGGTAAGGTACTGTTTTCTATCAGTTGGCAAGCTGCGCACACAATCCCAGTGTTGTACAGCTTCCTTCTTCACCTTTCCGATGCTGCCGCTCTCTCCGGCTCCCGGAGCCGAAGAAGCGGCTTCTTCGCGCAAAGACGATTGTACCGCTCACAGTGCTCTCTTAGCGCCGCTTCTGCCGAAAGAAGCCCGGGAGCGGCGCTTAACTCCGGAGAGCATCGTCCCTTCGTCTTTAGCGTCTTTTGTGGTCTACATCCTAGCAGAAAGCTTTTCCACTCTGTCTGGCAAGGAAAACCTGCGCCAGCACAGAAAACATCTCCCATCGTGTTCTGGACGTTGCACGGAGGTCTGCCAAGTGTTTCCATAAAGAAATGAAAAGTTGTCCAAAACAGCTTCCAATCGAATGTTCATGTGATTGGAAAAGTCAGGAAAGTGGTAAGGTACTGTTTTCTATCAGTTGGCAAGCTGCGCACACAATCTCAGTGTTGTACAGCTTCCTTCTTCACCTTTCCGATGCTGCCGCTCTCTCCGGCTCCCGGAGCCGAAGAAGCGGCTTCTTCGCGCAAAGACGATTGTACCGCTCACAGTGCTCTCTTAGCGCGGCTTCTGCCGAAAGAAGCCCGGGAGCGGCGCTTAGCTCCGGAGAGCATCGTCCCTTCGTCTTTAGCGTCTTTTGTGGTCTACATCCTAGCAGAAAGCTTTTCCACTCTGTCTGGCAAGGAAAACATGCGCCAGCGCAGAAAACATCTCCCATCGTGTTCTGGACGTTGTACGGAGGTCTGCCAAGTGTTTGACAAGAAGAGAAGAAAAGCTGTCCAAAACAGCTTCCAATCGAAGATTCATGTGATTGGAAAAGTCAGGAAAGTGGTAAGGTACTGTTTTCTATCAGTTGGCAAGCTGCGCACACAATCCCAGTGTTGTACAGCTTCCTTCTTCACCTTTCCGATGCTGCCGCTCTCTCCGGCTCCCGGAGCCGAAGAAGCGGCTTCTTCGCGCAAAGACGATTGTACCGCTCACAGTGCTCTCTTAGCGCCGCTTCTGCCGAAAGAAGCCCGGGAGCGGTGCTTAGCTCCGGAGAGCCTCGTACCTTCGTCTTTAGCGTCTTTTGTGGTCTACATCCTAGCAGAAAGCTTTTCCACTCTGTCTGGCAAGGAAAACATGCGCCAGGGCAAAAAACATCTCCCATCGTGTTCTGGACGTTGCACGGAGGTCTGCCAAGTGTTTGCATAAAGAAATGAAAAGTTGTCCAAAATAACTTCCTATCGAATGTTCATGTGATTGGAAAAGTCAGGAAAGTGGTAAGGTACTGTTTTCTATCAGTTGGCAAGCTGCGCACACAATCCCAGTGTTGTACAGCTTCCTTCTTCACCTTTCCGATGCTGCCGCTCTCTCCGGCTCCCGGAGCCGAAGAAGCGGCTTCTTCGCGCAAAGACGATTGTACCGCTCACAGTGCTCTCTTAGCGCGGCTTCTGCCGAAAGAAGCCCGGGAGCGGCGCTTAGCTCCGGAGAGCATCGTCCCTTCGTCTTTAGCGTCTTTTGTGGTCTACATCCTAGCAGAAAGCTTTTCCACTCTGTCTGGCAAGGAAAACATGCGCCAGCACAGAAAACATCTCCCTTCGTGTTCTGGACGTTGCACGGAGGTCTGCCAAGTGTTTGAAAGAAACAAAGAAAAGTTGTCCAAAACAGCTCAAATCGAATATTCATGAGATTGGAAACGTCAGGAAAGTGTAAGGTACTGTTTTCTATCAGTTGGCAAGCTGCGCACACAATCCCAGTGTTGTACAGCTTCCTTCTTCACCTTTCCGATGCTGCCGCTCTCTCCGGCTCCCGGAGCCGAAGAAGCGGCTTCTTCGCGCAAAGACGATTGTACCGCTCACAGTGCTCTCTTAGCGCCGCTTCTGCCGAAAGAAGCCCGGGAGCGGTGCTTAACTCCGGAGAGCATCGTCCCTTCGTCTTTAGCGTCTTTTGTGGTCTACATCCTAGCAGAAAGCTTTTCCACTCTGTCTGGCAAGGAAAACCTGCGCCAGCACAGAAAACATCTCCCATCGTGTTCTGGACGTTGCACGGAGGTCTGCCAAGTGTTTCCATAAAGAAATGAAAAGTTGTCCAAAACAGCTTCCAATCGAATGTTCATGTGATTGGAAAAGTCAGGAAAGTGGTAAGGTACTGTTTTCTATCAGTTGGGAAGTTGCGCACACAATCCCAGTGTTGTACAGCTTCCTTCTTCACCTTTCCGATGCTGCCGCTCTCTCCGGCTCCCTGAGCCGAAGAAGCGGCTTCTTCGCGCAAAGACGATTGTACCGCTCACAGTGCTCTGTTAGCGCGGCTTCTGCCGAAAGAAGCCCGGGAGCAACGCTTAACTCCGGAGAGCATCGTCCCTTCGTCTTTAGCGTCTTTTGTGGTCTACATCCTAGCAGAAAGCTTTTCCACTCTGTCTGGCAAGGAAAACATGCGCCAGCGCAGAAAACATCTCCCATCGTGTTCTGGACGTTGCACGGAGGTCTGCCAAGTGTTTGCATAAAGAAATGAAAAGTTGTCCAAAATAACTTCCTATCGAATGTTCATGTGATTGGAAAAGTCAGGAAAGTGGTAAGGTACTGTTTTCTATCAGTTGGCAAGCTGCGCACACAATCTCAGTGTTGTACAGCTTCCTTCTTCACCTTTCCGATGCTGCCGCTCTCTCCGGCTCCCGGAGCCGAAGAAGCGGCTTCTTCGCGCAAAGACGATTGTACCGCTCACAGTGCTCTCTTAGCGCGGCTTCTGCCGAAAGAAGCCCGGGAGCGGTGCTTAGCTCCGGAGAGCATCGTCCCTTCGTCTTTAGCGTCTTTTGTGGTCTACATCCTAGCAGAAAGCTTTTCCACTCTGTCTGGCAAGGAAAACATGCGCCAGCGCAGAAAACATCTCCCATCGTGTTCTGGACGTTGTACGGAGGTCTGCCAAGTGTTTGACAAGAAGAGAAGAAAAGCTGTCCAAAACAGCTTCCAATCGAAGATTCATGTGATTGGAAAAGTCAGGAAAGTGGTAAGGTACTGTTTTCTATCAGTTGGCAAGCTGCGCACACAATCCCAGTGTTGTACAGCTTCCTTCTTCACCTTTCCGATGCTGCCGCTCTCTCCGGCTCCCGGAGCCGAAGAAGCGGCTTCTTCGCGCAAAGACGATTGTACCGCTCACAGTGCTCTCTTAGCGCGGCTTCTGCCGAAAGACGCCCGGGAGCGGCGCTTAGCTCCGGAGAGCATCGTACCTTCGTCTTTAGCGTCTTTTGTGGTCTACATCCTAGCAGAAAGCTTTTCCACTCTGTCTGGCAAGGAAAACATGCGCCAGCACAGAAAACATCTCCCATCGTGTTCTGGACGTTGCACGGAGGTCTGCCAAGTGTTTGCATAAAGAAATGAAAAGTTTTCCAAAATAACTTCCTATCGAATGTTCATGTGACTGGAAAAGTCAGGAAAGTGGTAAGGTACTGTTTTCTATCAGTTGGCAAGCTGCGCACACAATCCCAGTGTTGTACAGCTTCCTTCTTCACCTTTCCGATGCTGCCGCTCTCTCCGGCTCCCGGAGCCGAAGAAGCGGCTTCTTCGCGCAAAGACGATTGTACCGCTCACAGTGCTCTCTTAGCGCGGCTTCTGCCGAAAGAAGCCCGGGAGCGGTGCTTAACTCCGGAGAGCATCGTCCCTTCGTCTTTAGCGTCTTTTGTGGTCTACATCCTAGCAGAAAGCTTTTCCACTCTGTCTGGCAAGGAAAACCTGCGCCAGCACAGAAAACATCTCCCATCGTGTTCTGGACGTTGTACGGAGGTCTGCCAAGTGTTTGAAAGAAACAAAGAAAAGTTGTCCAAAACAGCTTCCAATCGAATATTCATGTGATTGGAAACGTCAGGAAAGCTTAAGGTGCTGTTTTCTATCCGTTGGCAAGCTGCGCACACAATCCCAGTGTTGTACAGCTTCCTTCTTCACCTTTGCGATGCTGCCGCTCTCTCCGGCTCCCGGAGCCGAAGAAGCGGCTTCTTCGCGCAAAGACGATTGTACCGCTCACAGTGCTCTCTTAGCGCCGCTTCTGCCGAAAGAAGCCCGGGAGCGGCGCTTAGCTCCGGAGAGCCTCGTACCTTCGTCTTTAGCGTCTTTTGTGGTCTACATCCTAGCAGAAAGCTTTTCCACTCTGTCTGGCAAGGAAAACCTGCGGGAGCACAGAAAACATCTCCCATCGTGTTCTGGACGTTGCACGGAGGTCTGCCAAGTGTTTGAAAGAAACAAAGAAAAGTTGTCCAAAACAGCTTCCAATCGAATATTCATGTGATTGGAAACGTCAGGAAAGTGTAAGGTACTGTTTTCTATCAGTTGGCAAGCTGCGCACACAATCCCAGTGTTGTACAGCTTCCTTCTTCATCTTTGCGATGCTGCCGCTCTCTCCGGCTCCCGGAGCCGAAGAAGCGGCTTCTTCGCGCAAAGACGATTGTACCGCTCACAGTGCTCTCTTAGCGCCGCTTCTGCCGAAAGAAGCCCGGGAGCGGCGCTTAGCTCCGGAGAGCATCGTACCTTCGTCTTTAGCGTCTTTTGTGGTCTACATCCTAGCAGAAAGCTTTTCCACTCTGTCTGGCAAGGAAAACCTGCGCCAGCACAGAAAACATCTCCCATCGTGTTCTGGACGTTGCACGGAGGTCTGCCAAGTGTTTGAAAGAAACAAAGAAAAGTTGTCCAAAACAGCTTCCAATCGAATATTCATGTGATTGGAAAAGTCAGGAAAGTGGTAAGGTACTGTTTTCTATCAGTTGGCAAGCTGCGCACACAATCCCAGTGTTGTACAGCTTCCTTCTTCACCTTTCCGATGCTGCCGCTCTCTCCGGCTCCCGGAGCCGAAGAAGCGGCTTCTTCGCGCAAAGACGATTGTACCGCTCACAGTGCTCTCTTAGCGCGGCTTCTGCCGAAAGAAGCCCGGGAGCGGCGCTTAGCTCCGGAGAGCATCGTCCCTTCGTCTTTAGCGTCTTTTGTGGTCTACATCCTAGCAGAAAGCTTTTCCACTCTGTCTGGCAAGGAAAACATGCGCCAGCACAGAAAACATCTCCCTTCGTGTTCTGGACGTTGCACGGAGGTCTGCCAAGTGTTTGAAAGAAACAAAGAAAAGTTGTCCAAAACAGCTCAAATCGAATATTCATGAGATTGGAAACGTCAGGAAAGTGTAAGGTACTGTTTTCTATCAGTTGGCAAGCTGCGCACACAATCCCAGTGTTGTACAGCTTCCTTCTTCACCTTTCCGATGCTGCCGCTCTCTCCGGCTCCCGGAGCCGAAGAAGCGGCTTCTTCGCGCAAAGACGATTGTACCGCTCACAGTGCTCTCTTAGCGCGGCTTCTGCCGAAAGAAGCCCGGGAGCGGCGCTTAGCTCCGGAGAGCATCGTCCCTTCGTCTTTAGCGTCTTTTGTGGTCTACATCCTAGCAGAAAGCTTTTCCACTCTGTCTGGCAAGGAAAACATGCGCCAGCACAGAAAACATCTCCCTTCGTGTTCTGGACGTTGCACGGAGGTCTGCCAAGTGTTTGAAAGAAACAAAGAAAAGTTGTCCAAAACAGCTCAAATCGAATATTCATGAGATTGGAAACGTCAGGAAAGTGTAAGGTACTGTTTTCTATCAGTTGGCAAGCTGCGCACACAATCCCAGTGTTGTACAGCTTCCTTCTTCACCTTTCCGATGCTGCCGCTCTCTCCGGCTCCCGGAGCCGAAGAAGCGGCTTCTTCGCGCAAAGACGATTGTACCGCTCACAGTGCTCTCTTAGCGCCGCTTCTGCCGAAAGAAGCCCGGGAGCGGCGCTTAACTCCGGAGAGCATCGTCCCTTCGTCTTTAGCGTCTTTTGTGGTCTACATCCTAGCAGAAAGCTTTTCCACTCTGTCTGGCAAGGAAAACCTGCGCCAGCACAGAAAACATCTCCCATCGTGTTCTGGACGTTGCACGGAGGTCTGCCAAGTGTTTCCATAAAGAAATGAAAAGTTGTCCAAAACAGCTTCCAATCGAATGTTCATGTGATTGGAAAAGTCAGGAAAGTGGTAAGGTACTGTTTTCTATCAGTTGGGAAGTTGCGCACACAATCCCAGTGTTGTACAGCTTCCTTCTTCACCTTTCCGATGCTGCCGCTCTCTCCGGCTCCCTGAGCCGAAGAAGCGGCTTCTTCGCGCAAAGACGATTGTACCGCTCACAGTGCTCTGTTAGCGCGGCTTCTGCCGAAAGAAGCCCGGGAGCAACGCTTAACTCCGGAGAGCATCGTCCCTTCGTCTTTAGCGTCTTTTGTGGTCTACATCCTAGCAGAAAGCTTTTCCACTCTGTCTGGCAAGGAAAACATGCGCCAGCGCAGAAAACATCTCCCATCGTGTTCTGGACGTTGCACGGAGGTCTGCCAAGTGTTTGCATAAAGAAATGAAAAGTTGTCCAAAATAACTTCCTATCGAATGTTCATGTGATTGGAAAAGTCAGGAAAGTGGTAAGGTACTGTTTTCTATCAGTTGGCAAGCTGCGCACACAATCTCAGTGTTGTACAGCTTCCTTCTTCACCTTTCCGATGCTGCCGCTCTCTCCGGCTCCCGGAGCCGAAGAAGCGGCTTCTTCGCGCAAAGACTATTGTACCGCTCACAGTGCTCTCTTAGCGCGGCTTCTGCCGAAAGAAGCCCGGGAGCGGCGCTTAGCTCCGGAGAGCATCGTCCCTTCGTCTTTAGCGTCTTTTGTGGTCTACATCCTAGCAGAAAGCTTTTCCACTCTGTCTGGCAAGGAAAACATGCGCCAGCGCAGAAAACATCTCCCATCGTGTTCTGGACGTTGTACGGAGGTCTGCCAAGTGTTTGACAAGAAGAGAAGAAAAGCTGTCCAAAACAGCTTCCAATCGAAGATTCATGTGATTGGAAAAGTCAGGAAAGTGGTAAGGTACTGTTTTCTATCAGTTGGCAAGCTGCGCACACAATCCCAGTGTTGTACAGCTTCCTTCTTCACCTTTGCGATGCTGCCGCTCTCTCCGGCTCCCGGAGCCGAAGAAGCGGCTTCTTCGCGCAAAGACGATTGTACCGCTCACAGTGCTCTCTTAGCGCGGCTTCTGCCGAAAGACGCCCGGGAGCGGCGCTTAGCTCCGGAGAGCATCGTACCTTCGTCTTTAGCGTCTTTTGTGGTCTACATCCTAGCAGAAAGCTTTTCCACTCTGTCTGGCAAGGAAAACATGCGCCAGCACAGAAAACATCTCCCATCGTGTTCTGGACGTTGCACGGGGGTCTGCCAAGTGTTTGCATAAAGAAATGAAAAGTTTTCCAAAATAACTTCCTATCGAATGTTCATGTGATTGGAAAAGTCAGGAAAGTGGTAAGGTACTGTTTTCTATCAGTTGGCAAGCTGCGCACACAATCCCAGTGTTGTACAGCTTCCTTCTTCACCTTTCCGATGCTGCCGCTCTCTCCGGCTCCCGGAGCCGAAGAAGCGGCTTCTTCGCGCAAAGACGATTGTACCGCTCACAGTGCTCTCTTAGCGCGGCTTCTGCCGAAAGAAGCCCGGGAGCGGTGCTTAACTCCGGAGAGCATCGTCCCTTCGTCTTTAGCGTCTTTTGTGGTCTACATCCTAGCAGAAAGCTTTTCCACTCTGTCTGGCAAGGAAAACCTGCGCCAGCACAGAAAACATCTCCCATCGTGTTCTGGACGTTGTACGGAGGTATGCCAAGTGTTTGAAAGAAACAAAGAAAAGTTGTCCAAAACAGCTTCCAATCGAATATTCATGTGATTGGAAACGTCAGGAAAGCTTAAGGTGCTGTTTTCTATCCGTTGGCAAGCTGCGCACACAATCCCAGTGTTGTACAGCTTCCTTCTTCACCTTTGCGATGCTGCCGCTCTCTCCGGCTCCCGGAGCCGAAGAAGCGGCTTCTTCGCGCAAAGACGATTGTACCGCTCACAGTGCTCTCTTAGCGCGGCTTCTGCCGAAAGACGCCCGGGAGCGGCGCTTAGCTCCGGAGAGCATCGTACCTTCGTCTTTAGCGTCTTTTGTGGTCTACATCCTAGCAGAAAGCTTTTCCACTCTGTCTGGCAAGGAAAACATGCGCCAGCACAGAAAACATCTCCCATCGTGTTCTGGACGTTGCACGGGGGTCTGCCAAGTGTTTGCATAAAGAAATGAAAAGTTTTCCAAAATAACTTCCTATCGAATGTTCATGTGATTGGAAAAGTCAGGAAAGTGGTAAGGTACTGTTTTCTATCAGTTGGCAAGCTGCGCACACAATCCCAGTGTTGTACAGCTTCCTTCTTCACCTTTCCGATGCTGCCGCTCTCTCCGGCTCCCGGAGCCGAAGAAGCGGCTTCTTCGCGCAAAGACGATTGTACCGCTCACAGTGCTCTCTTAGCGCGGCTTCTGCCGAAAGAAGCCCGGGAGCGGTGCTTAACTCCGGAGAGCATCGTCCCTTCGTCTTTAGCGTCTTTTGTGGTCTACATCCTAGCAGAAAGCTTTTCCACTCTGTCTGGCAAGGAAAACCTGCGCCAGCACAGAAAACATCTCCCATCGTGTTCTGGACGTTGTACGGAGGTGTGCCAAGTGTTTGAAAGAAACAAAGAAAAGTTGTCCAAAACAGCTTCCAATCGAATATTCATGTGATTGGAAACGTCAGGAAAGCTTAAGGTGCTGTTTTCTATCCGTTGGCAAGCTGCGCACACAATCCCAGTGTTGTACAGCTTCCTTCTTCACCTTTGCGATGCTGCCGCTCTCTCCGGCTCCCGGAGCCGAAGAAGCGGCTTCTTCGCGCAAAGACGATTGTACCGCTCACAGTGCTCTCTTAGCGCCGCTTCTGCCGAAAGAAGCCCGGGAGCGGTGCTTAGCTCCGGAGAGCCTCGTACCTTCGTCTTTAGCGTCTTTTGTGGTCTACATCCTAGCAGAAAGCTTTTCCACTCTGTCTGGCAAGGAAAACCTGCGGGAGCACAGAAAACATCTCCCATCGTGTTCTGGACGTTGCACGGAGGTCTGCCAAGTGTTTGAAAGAAACAAAGAAAAGTTGTCCAAAACAGCTTCCAATCGAATATTCATGTGATTGGAAACGTCAGGAAAGTGTAAGGTACTGTTTTCTATCAGTTGGCAAGCTGCGCACACAATCCCAGTGTTGTACAGCTTCCTTCTTCATCTTTGCGATGCTGCCGCTCTCTCCGGCTCCCGGAGCCGAAGAAGCGGCTTCTTCGCGCAAAGACGATTGTACCGCTCACAGTGCTCTCTTAGCGCGGCTTGTGCCGAAAGAAGCCCGGGAGCGGCGCTTAGCTCCGGAGAGCATCGTACCTTCGTCTTTAGCGTCTTTTGTGGTCTACATCCTAGCAGAAAGCTTTTCCACTCTGTCTGGCAAGGAAAACCTGCGCCAGCACAGAAAACATCTCCCATCGTGTTCTGGACGTTGCACGGAGGTCTGCCAAGTGTTTGAAAGAAACAAAGAAAAGTTGTCCAAAACAGCTTCCAATCGAATATTCATGTGATTGGAAAAGTCAGGAAAGTGGTAAGGTACTGTTTTCTATCAGTTGGCAAGCTGCGCACACAATCCCAGTGTTGTACAGCTTCCTTCTTCACCTTTCCGATGCTGCCGCTCTCTCCGGCTCCCGGAGCCGAAGAAGCGGCTTCTTCGCGCAAAGACGATTGTACCGCTCACAGTGCTCTCTTAGCGCGGCTTCTGCCAAAAGAAGCCCGGGAGCGGCGCTTAGCTCCGGAGAGCATCGTCCCTTCGTCTTTAGCGTCTTTTGTGGTCTACATCCTAGCAGAAAGCTTTTCCACTCTGTCTGGCAAGGAAAACATGCGCCAGCACAGAAAACATCTCCCATCGTGTTCTGGACGTTGCACGGAGGTCTGCCAAGTGTTTCCATAAAGAAATGAAAAGTTGTCCAAAACAGCTTCCAATCGAATGTTCATGTGATTGGAAAAGTCAGGAAAGTGGTAAGGTACTGTTTTCTATCAGTTGGCAAGCTGCGCACACAATCCCAGTATTGTACAGCTTCCTTCTTCACCTTTCCGATGCTGCCGCTCTCTCCGGCTCCCGGAGCCGAAGAAGCGGCTTCTTCGCGCAAAGACGATTGTACCGCTCACAGTGCTCTCTTAGCGCCGCTTCTGCCGAAAGAAGCCCGGGAGCGGTGCTTAGCTCCGGAGAGCCTCGTACCTTCGTCTTTAGCGTCTTTTGTGGTCTACATCCTAGCAGAAAGCTTTTCCACTCTGTCTGGCAAGGAAAACATGCGCCAGGGCAAAAAACATCTCCCATCGTGTTCTGGACGTTGCACGGAGGTCTGCCAAGTGTTTGCATAAAGAAATGAAAAGTTGTCCAAAATAACTTCCTATCGAATGTTCATGTGATTGGAAAAGTCAGGAAAGTGGTAAGGTACTGTTTTCTATCAGTTGGCAAGCTGCGCACACAATCCCAGTGTTGTACAGCTTCCTTCTTCACCTTTCCGATGCTGCCGCTCTCTCCGGCTCCCGGAGCCGAAGAAGCGGCTTCTTCGCGCAAAGACGATTGTACCGCTCACAGTGCTCTCTTAGCGCGGCTTCTGCCGAAAGAAGCCCGGGAGCGGCGCTTAGCTCCGGAGAGCATCGTCCCTTCGTCTTTAGCGTCTTTTGTGGTCTACATCCTAGCAGAAAGCTTTTCCACTCTGTCTGGCAAGGAAAACATGCGCCAGCACAGAAAACATCTCCCTTCGTGTTCTGGACGTTGCACGGAGGTCTGCCAAGTGTTTGAAAGAAACAAAGAAAAGTTGTCCAAAACAGCTCAAATCGAATATTCATGAGATTGGAAACGTCAGGAAAGTGTAAGGTACTGTTTTCTATCAGTTGGCAAGCTGCGCACACAATCCCAGTGTTGTACAGCTTCCTTCTTCACCTTTCCGATGCTGCCGCTCTCTCCGGCTCCCGGAGCCGAAGAAGCGGCTTCTTCGCGCAAAGACGATTGTACCGCTCACAGTGCTCTCTTAGCGCCGCTTCTGCCGAAAGAAGCCCGGGAGCGGCGCTTAACTCCGGAGAGCATCGTCCCTTCGTCTTTAGCGTCTTTTGTGGTCTACATCCTAGCAGAAAGCTTTTCCACTCTGTCTGGCAAGGAAAACCTGCGCCAGCACAGAAAACATCTCCCATCGTGTTCTGGACGTTGCACGGAGGTCTGCCAAGTGTTTCCATAAAGAAATGAAAAGTTGTCCAAAACAGCTTCCAATCGAATGTTCATGTGATTGGAAAAGTCAGGAAAGTGGTAAGGTACTGTTTTCTATCAGTTGGGAAGTTGCGCACACAATCCCGGTGTTGTACAGCTTCCTTCTTCACCTTTCCGATGCTGCCGCTCTCTCCGGCTCCCTGAGCCGAAGAAGCGGCTTCTTCGCGCAAAGACGATTGTACCGCTCACAGTGCTCTCTTAGCGCGGCTTCTGCCGAAAGAAGCCCGGGAGCAACGCTTAACTCCGGAGAGCATCGTCCCTTCGTCTTTAGCGTCTTTTGTGGTCTACATCCTAGCAGAAAGCTTTTCCACTCTGTCTGGCAAGGAAAACATGCGCCAGCGCAGAAAACATCTCCCATCGTGTTCTGGACGTTGCACGGAGGTCTGCCAAGTGTTTGCATAAAGAAATGAAAAGTTGTCCAAAATAACTTCCTATCGAATGTTCATATGATTGGAAAAGTCAGGAAAGTGGTAAGGTACTGTTTTCTATCAGTTGGCAAGCTGCGCACACAATCTCAGTGTTGTACAGCTTCCTTCTTCACCTTTCCGATGCTGCCGCTCTCTCCGGCTCCCGGAGCCGAAGAAGCGGCTTCTTCGCGCAAAGACGATTGTACCGCTCACAGTGCTCTCTTAGCGCGGCTTCTGCCGAAAGAAGCCCGGGAGCGGCGCTTAGCTCCGGAGAGCATCGTCCCTTCGTCTTTAGCGTCTTTTGTGGTCTACATCCTAGCAGAAAGCTTTTCCACTCTGTCTGGCAAGGAAAACATGCGCCAGCGCAGAAAACATCTCCCATCGTGTTCTGGACGTTGTACGGAGGTCTGCCAAGTGTTTGACAAGAAGAGAAGAAAAGCTGTCCAAAACAGCTTCCAATCGAAGATTCATGTGATTGGAAAAGTCAGGAAAGTGGTAAGGTACTGTTTTCTATCAGTTGGCAAGCTGCGCACACAATCCCAGTGTTGTACAGCTTCCTTCTTCACCTTTCCGATGCTGCCGCTCTCTCCGGCTCCCGGAGCCGAAGAAGCGGCTTCTTCGCACAAAGACGATTGTACCGCTCACAGTGCTCTCTTAGCGCGGCTTCCGCCGAAAGACGCCCGGGAGCGGCGCTTAGCTCCGGAGAGCATCGTACCTTCGTCTTTAGCGTCTTTTGTGGTCTACATCCTAGCAGAAAGCTTTTCCACTCTGTCTGGCAAGGAAAACATGCGCCAGCACAGAAAACATCTCCCATCGTGTTCTGGACGTTGCACGGGGGTCTGCCAAGTGTTTGCATAAAGAAATGAAAAGTTTTCCAAAATAACTTCCTATCGAATGTTCATGTGATTGGAAACGTCAGGAAAGCTTAAGGTGCTGTTTTCTATCCGTTGGCAAGCTGCGCACACAATCCCAGTGTTGTACAGCTTCCTTCTTCACCTTTGCGATGCTGCCGCTCTCTCCGGCTCCCGGAGCCGAAGAAGCGGCTTCTTCGCGCAAAGACGATTGTACCGCTCACAGTGCTCTCTTAGCGCCGCTTCTGCCGAAAGAAGCCCGGGAGCGGCGCTTAACTCCGGAGAGCATCGTCCCTTCGTCTTTAGCGTCTTTTGTGGTCTACATCCTAGCAGAAAGCTTTTCCACTCTGTCTGGCAAGGAAAACCTGCGGGAGCACAGAAAACATCTCCCATCGTGTTCTGGACGTTGCACGGAGGTCTGCCAAGTGTTTGAAAGAAACAAAGAAAAGTTGTCCAAAACAGCTTCCAATCGAATATTCATGTGATTGGAAACGTCAGGAAAGTGTAAGGTACTGTTTTCTATCAGTTGGCAAGCTGCGCACACAATCCCAGTGTTGTACAGCTTCCTTCTTCACCTTTGCGATGCTGCCGCTCTCTCCGGCTCCCGGAGCCGAAGAAGCGGCTTCTTCGCGCAAAGACGATTGTACCGCTCACAGTGCTCTCTTAGCGCGGCTTGTGCCGAAAGAAGCCCGGGAGCGGCGCTTAGCTCCGGAGAGCATCGTCCCTTCGTCTTTAGCGTCTTTTGTGGTCTACATCCTAGCAGAAAGCTTTTCCACTCTGTCTGGCAAGGAAAACCTGCGCCAGCACAGAAAACATCTCCCATCGTGTTCTGGACGTTGCACGGAGGTCTGCCAAGTGTTTGAAAGAAACAAAGAAAAGTTGTCCAAAACAGCTTCCAATCGAATATTCATGTGATTGGAAAAGTCAGGAAAGTGGTAAGGTACTGTTTTCTATCAGTTGGCAAGCTGCGCACACAATCCCAGTGTTGTACAGCTTCCTTCTTCACCTTTCCGATGCTGCCGCTCTCTCCGGCTCCCGGAGCCGAAGAAGCGGCTTCTTCGCGCAAAGACGATTGTACCGCTCACAGTGCTCTCTTAGCGCGGCTTCTGCCAAAAGAAGCCCGGGAGCGGCGCTTAGCTCCGGAGAGCATCGTCCCTTCGTCTTTAGCGTCTTTTGTGGTCTACATCCTAGCAGAAAGCTTTTCCACTCTGTCTGGCAAGGAAAACATGCGCCAGCACAGAAAACATCTCCCATCGTGTTCTGGACGTTGCACGGAGGTCTGCCAAGTGTTTCCATAAAGAAATGAAAAGTTGTCCAAAACAGCTTCCAATCGAATGTTCATGTGATTGGAAAAGTCAGGAAAGTGGTAAGGTACTGTTTTCTATCAGTTGGCAAGCTGCGCACACAATCCCAGTGTTGTAGAGCTTCCTTCTTCACCTTTCCGATGCTGCCGCTCTCTCCGGCTCCCGGAGCCGAAGAAGCGGCTTCTTCGCGCAAAGACGATTGTACCGCTCACAGTGCTCTCTTAGCGCCGCTTCTGCCGAAAGAAGCCCGAGAGAGGCGCTTAGCTCCGGAGAGCATCGTACCTTCGTCTTTAGCGTCTTTTGTGGTCTACATCCTAGCAGAAAGCTTTTCCACTCTGTCTGGCAAGGAAAACATGCGCCAGCGCAGAAAACATCTCACATCGTGTTCTGGACGTTGTACGGAGGTCTGCCAAGTGTTTGCATAAAGAAATGAAAAGTTGTCCGAAACAGCTTCCAATCGAAGATTCATGTGATTGGAAAAGTCAGGAAAGTGGTAAGGTACTGTTTTCTATCAGTTGGCAAGCTGCGCACACAATCCCAGTGTTGTACAGCTTCCTTCTTCACCTTTGCGATGCTGCCGCTCTCTCCGGCTCCCGGAGCCGAAGAAGCGGCTTCTTCGCGCAAAGACGATTGTACCGCTCACAGTGCTCTCTTAGCGCGGCTTCTGCCGAAAGAAGCCCGGGAGCGGCGCTTAACTCCGGAGAGCATCGTCCCGTCGTCTTTAGCGTCTTTTGTGGTCTACATCCTAGCAGAAAGCTTTTCCACTCTGTCTGGCAAGGAAAACCTGCGCCAGCACAGAAAACATCTCCCATCGTGTTCTGGACGTTGTACGGAGGTCTGCCAAGTGTTTGAAAGAAACAAAGAAAAGTTGTCCAAAACAGCTTCCAATCGAATATTCATGTGATTGGAAACGTCAGGAAAGTGTAAGGTACTGTTTTCTATCAGTTGGCAAGCTGCGCACACAATCCCAGTGTTGTACAGCTTCCTTCTTCACCTTTCCGATGCTGCCGCTCTCTCCGGCTCCCGGAGCCGAAGAAGCGGCTTCTTCGCGCAAAGACGATTGTACCGCTCACAGTGCTCTCTTAGCGCCGCTTCTGCCGAAAGAAGCCCGGGAGCGGTGCTTAGCTCCGGAGAGCCTCGTACCTTCGTCTTTAGCGTCTTTTGTGGTCTACATCCTAGCAGAAAGCTTTTCCACTCAGTCTGGCAAGGAAAACCTGCGCCAGCACAGAAAACATCTCCCATCGTGTTCTGGACGTTGCACGGAGGTCTGCCAAGTGTTTGCATAAAGAAATGAAAAGTTGTCCAAAATAACTTCCTATCGAATGTTCATGTGATTGGAAAAGTCAGGAAAGTGTAAGGTACTGTTTTCTATCAGTTGGCAAGCTGCGCACACAATCCCAGTGTTGTACAGCTTCCTTCTTCACCGTTTCGATGCTGCCGCTCTCTCCGGCTCCCGGAGCCGAAGAAGCGGCTTCTTCGCGCAAAGACGATTGTACCGCTCACAGTGCTCTCTTAGCGCGGCTTCTGCCGAAAGAAGCCCGGGAGCGGCGCTTAGCTCCGGAGAGCATCGTCCCTTCGTCTTTAGCGTCTTTTGTGGTCTACATCCTAGCAGAAAGCTTTTCCACTCTGTCTGGCAAGGAAAACCTGCGCCAGCACAGAAAACATCTCCCTTCGTGTTCTGGACGTTGCACGGAGGTCTGCCAAGTGTTTGACAAGAAGAAAAAAAAAGTTGTCCAAAGCAGCTTCCAATGGAATATTCATGTGATTGGAAATGTCAGGAAAGTGTAAGGTACTGTTTTCTATCAGTTGGCAAGCTGCGCACACAATCCCAGTGTTGTACAGCTTCCTTCTTCACCTTTCCGATGCTGCCGCTCTCTCCGGCTCCCGGAGCCGAAGAAGCGGCTTCTTCGCGCAAAGACGATTGTACCGCTCACAGTGCTCTCTTAGCGCCGCTTCTGCCGAAAGAAGCCCGGGAGCGGTGCTTAGCTCCGGAGAGCCTCGTACCTTCGTCTTTAGCGTCTTTTGTGGTCTACATCCTAGCAGAAAGCTTTTCCACTCTGTCTGGCAAGGAAAACATGCGCCAGGGCAAAAAACATCTCCCATCGTGTTCTGGACGTTGCACGGAGGTCTGCCAAGTGTTTGCATAAAGAAATGAAAAGTTGTCCAAAATAACTTCCTATCGAATGTTCATGTGATTGGAAAAGTCAGGAAAGTGGTAAGGTACTGTTTTCTATCAGTTGGCAAGCTGCGCACACAATCCCAGTGTTGTACAGCTTCCTTCTTCACCTTTCCGATGCTGCCGCTCTCTCCGGCTCCCGGAGCCGAAGAAGCGGCTTCTTCGCGCAAAGACGATTGTACCGCTCACAGTGCTCTCTTAGCGCGGCTTCTGCCGAAAGAAGCCCGGGAGCGGCGCTTAGCTCCGGAGAGCATCGTCCCTTCGTCTTTAGCGTCTTTTGTGGTCTACATCCTAGCAGAAAGCTTTTCCACTCTGTCTGGCAAGGAAAACATGCGCCAGCACAGAAAACATCTCCCTTCGTGTTCTGGACGTTGCACGGAGGTCTGCCAAGTGTTTGAAAGAAACAAAGAAAAGTTGTCCAAAACAGCTCAAATCGAATATTCATGAGATTGGAAACGTCAGGAAAGTGTAAGGTACTGTTTTCTATCAGTTGGCAAGCTGCGCACACAATCCCAGTGTTGTACAGCTTCCTTCTTCACCTTTCCGATGCTGCCGCTCTCTCCGGCTCCCGGAGCCGAAGAAGCGGCTTCTTCGCGCAAAGACGATTGTACCGCTCACAGTGCTCTCTTAGCGCCGCTTCTGCCGAAAGAAGCCCGGGAGCGGCGCTTAACTCCGGAGAGCATCGTCCCTTCGTCTTTAGCGTCTTTTGTGGTCTACATCCTAGCAGAAAGCTTTTCCACTCTGTCTGGCAAGGAAAACCTGCGCCAGCACAGAAAACATCTCCCATCGTGTTCTGGACGTTGCACGGAGGTCTGCCAAGTGTTTCCATAAAGAAATGAAAAGTTGTCCAAAACAGCTTCCAATCGAATGTTCATGTGATTGGAAAAGTCAGGAAAGTGGTAAGGTACTGTTTTCTATCAGTTGGGAAGTTGCGCACACAATCCCGGTGTTGTACAGCTTCCTTCTTCACCTTTCCGATGCTGCCGCTCTCTCCGGCTCCCTGAGCCGAAGAAGCGGCTTCTTCGCGCAAAGACGATTGTACCGCTCACAGTGCTCTCTTAGCGCGGCTTCTGCCGAAAGAAGCCCGGGAGCAACGCTTAACTCCGGAGAGCATCGTCCCTTCGTCTTTAGCGTCTTTTGTGGTCTACATCCTAGCAGAAAGCTTTTCCACTCTGTCTGGCAAGGAAAACATGCGCCAGCGCAGAAAACATCTCCCATCGTGTTCTGGACGTTGCACGGAGGTCTGCCAAGTGTTTGCATAAAGAAATGAAAAGTTGTCCAAAATAACTTCCTATCGAATGTTCATGTGATTGGAAAAGTCAGGAAAGTGGTAAGGTACTGTTTTCTATCAGTTGGCAAGCTGCGCACACAATCTCAGTGTTGTACAGCTTCCTTCTTCACCTTTCCGATGCTGCCGCTCTCTCCGGCTCCCGGAGCCGAAGAAGCGGCTTCTTCGCGCAAAGACGATTGTACCGCTCACAGTGCTCTCTTAGCGCGGCTTCTGCCGAAAGAAGCCCGGGAGCGGCGCTTAGCTCCGGAGAGCATCGTCCCTTCGTCTTTAGCGTCTTTTGTGGTCTACATCCTAGCAGAAAGCTTTTCCACTCTGTCTGGCAAGGAAAACATGCGCCAGCGCAGAAAACATCTCCCATCGTGTTCTGGACGTTGTACGGAGGTCTGCCAAGTGTTTGACAAGAAGAGAAGAAAAGCTGTCCAAAACAGCTTCCAATCGAAGATTCATGTGATTGGAAAAGTCAGGAAAGTGGTAAGGTACTGTTTTCTATCAGTTGGCAAGCTGCGCACACAATCCCAGTGTTGTACAGCTTCCTTCTTCACCTTTCCGATGCTGCCGCTCTCTCCGGCTCCCGGAGCCGAAGAAGCGGCTTCTTCGCACAAAGACGATTGTACCGCTCACAGTGCTCTCTTAGCGCGGCTTCTGCCGAAAGACGCCCGGGAGCGGCGCTTAGCTCCGGAGAGCATCGTACCTTCGTCTTTAGCGTCTTTTGTGGTCTACATCCTAGCAGAAAGCTTTTCCACTCTGTTTGGCAAGGAAAACATGCGCCAGCACAGAAAACATCTCCCATCGTGTTCTGGACGTTGCACGGGGGTCTGCCAAGTGTTTGCATAAAGAAATGAAAAGTTTTCCAAAATAACTTCCTATCGAATGTTCATGTGATTGGAAAAGTCAGGAAAGTGGTAAGGTACTGTTTTCTATCAGTTGGCAAGCTGCGCACACAATCCCAGTGTTGTACAGCTTCCTTCTTCACCTTTCCGATGCTGCCGCTCTCTCCGGCTCCCGGAGCCGAAGAAGCGGCTTCTTCGCGCAAAGACGATTGTACCGCTCACAGTGCTCTCTTAGCGCGGCTTCTGCCGAAAGAAGCCCGGGAGCGGTGCTTAACTCCGGAGAGCATCGTCCCTTCGTCTTTAGCGTCTTTTGTGGTCTACATCCTAGCAGAAAGCTTTTCCACTCTGTCTGGCAAGGAAAACCTGCGCCAGCACAGAAAACATCTCCCATCGTGTTCTGGACGTTGTACGGAGGTCTGCCAAGTGTTTGAAAGAAACAAAGAAAAGTTGTCCAAAACAGCTTCCAATCGAATATTCATGTGATTGGAAACGTCAGGAAAGCTTAAGGTGCTGTTTTCTATCCGTTGGCAAGCTGCGCACACAATCCCAGTGTTGTACAGCTTCCTTCTTCACCTTTGCGATGCTGCCGCTCTCTCCGGCTCCCGGAGCCGAAGAAGCGGCTTCTTCGCGCAAAGACGATTGTACCGCTCACAGTGCTCTCTTAGCGCCGCTTCTGCCGAAAGAAGCCCGGGAGCGGCGCTTAGCTCCGGAGAGCCTCGTAACTTCGTCTTTAGCGTCTTTTGTGGTCTACATCCTAGCAGAAAGCTTTTCCACTCTGTCTGGCAAGGAAAACCTGCGGGAGCACAGAAAACATCTCCCATCGTGTTCTGGACGTTGCACGGAGGTCTGCCAAGTGTTTGAAAGAAACAAAGAAAAGTTGTCCAAAACAGCTTCCAATCGAATATTCATGTGATTGGAAACGTCAGGAAAGTGTAAGGTACTGTTTTCTATCAGTTGGCAAGCTGCGCACACAATCCCAGTGTTGTACAGCTTCCTTCTTCACCTTTGCGATGCTGCCGCTCTCTCCGGCTCCCGGAGCCGAAGAAGCGGCTTCTTCGCGCAAAGACGATTGTACCGCTCACAGTGCTCTCTTAGCGCGGCTTGTGCCGAAAGAAGCCCGGGAGCGGCGCTTAGCTCCGGAGAGCATCGTCCCTTCGTCTTTAGCGTCTTTTCTGGTCTACATCCTAGCAGAAAGCTTTTCCACTCTGTCTGGCAAAGAAAACCTGCGCCAGCACAGAAAACATCTCCCATCGTGTTCTGGACGTTGCACGGAGGTCTGCCAAGTGTTTGAAAGAAACAAAGAAAAGTTGTCCAAAACAGCTTCCAATCGAATATTCATGTGATTGGAAAAGTCAGGAAAGTGGTAAGGTACTGTTTTCTATCAGTTGGCAAGCTGCGCACACAATCCCAGTGTTGTACAGCTTCCTTCTTCACCTTTCCGATGCTGCCGCTCTCTCCGGCTCCCGGAGCCGAAGAAGCGGCTTCTTCGCGCAAAGACGATTGTACCGCTCACAGTGCTCTCTTAGCGCGGCTTCTGCCAAAAGAAGCCCGGGAGCGGCGCTTAGCTCCGGAGAGCATCGTCCCTTCGTCTTTAGCGTCTTTTGTGGTCTACATCCTAGCAGAAAGCTTTTCCACTCTGTCTGGCAAGGAAAACATGCGCCAGCACAGAAAACATCTCCCATCGTGTTCTGGACGTTGCACGGAGGTCTGCCAAGTGTTTCCATAAAGAAATGAAAAGTTGTCCAAAACAGCTTCCAATCGAATGTTCATGTGATTGGAAAAGTCAGGAAAGTGGTAAGGTACTGTTTTCTATCAGTTGGCAAGCTGCGCACACAATCCCAGTGTTGTACAGCTTCCTTCTTCACCTTTCCGATGCTGCCGCTCTCTCCGGCTCCCGGAGCCGAAGAAGCGGCTTCTTCGCGCAAAGACGATTGTACCGCTCACAGTGCTCTCTTAGCGCCGCTTCTGCCGAAAGAAGCCCGAGAGAGGCGCTTAGCTCCGGAGAGCATCGTACCTTCGTCTTTAGCGTCTTTTGTGGTCTACATCCTAGCAGAAAGCTTTTCCACTCTGTCTGGCAAGGAAAACATGCGCCAGCGCAGAAAACATCTCACATCGTGTTCTGGACGTTGTACGGAGGTCTGCCAAGTGTTTGCATAAAGAAATGAAAAGTTGTCCGAAACAGCTTCCAATCGAAGATTCATGTGATTGGAAAAGTCAGGAAAGTGGTAAGGTACTGTTTTCTATCAGTTGGCAAGCTGCGCACACAATCCCAGTGTTGTACAGCTTCCTTCTTCACCTTTGCGATGCTGCCGCTCTCTCCGGCTCCCGGAGCCGAAGAAGCGGCTTCTTCGCGCAAAGACGATTGTACCGCTCACAGTGCTCTCTTAGCGCGGCTTCTGCCGAAAGAAGCCCGGGAGCGGCGCTTAACTCCGGAGAGCATCGTCCCGTCGTCTTTAGCGTCTTTTGTGGTCTACATCCTAGCAGAAAGCTTTTCCACTCTGTCTGGCAAGGAAAACCTGCGCCAGCACAGAAAACATCTCCCATCGTGTTCTGGACGTTGTACGGAGGTCTGCCAAGTGTTTGAAAGAAACAAAGAAAAGTTGTCCAAAACAGCTTCCAATCGAATATTCATGTGATTGGAAACGTCAGGAAAGTGTAAGGTACTGTTTTCTATCAGTTGGCAAGCTGCGCACACAATCCCAGTGTTGTACAGCTTCCTTCTTCACCTTTCCGATGCTGCCGCTCTCTCCGGCTCCCGGAGCCGAAGAAGCGGCTTCTTCGCGCAAAGACGATTGTACCGCTCACAGTGCTCTCTTAGCGCCGCTTCTGCCGAAAGAAGCCCGGGAGCGGTGCTTAGCTCCGGAGAGCCTCGTACCTTCGTCTTTAGCGTCTTTTGTGGTCTACATCCTAGCAGAAAGCTTTTCCACTCAGTCTGGCAAGGAAAACCTGCGCCAGCACAGAAAACATCTCCCATCGTGTTCTGGACGTTGCACGGAGGTCTGCCAAGTGTTTGCATAAAGAAATGAAAAGTTGTCCAAAATAACTTCCTATCGAATGTTCATGTGATTGGAAAAGTCAGGAAAGTGTAAGGTACTGTTTTCTATCAGTTGGCAAGCTGCGCACACAATCCCAGTGTTGTACAGCTTCCTTCTTCACCGTTTCGATGCTGCCGCTCTCTCCGGCTCCCGGAGCCGAAGAAGCGGCTTCTTCGCGCAAAGACGATTGTACCGCTCACAGTGCTCTCTTAGCGCGGCTTCTGCCGAAAGAAGCCCGGGAGCGGCGCTTAGCTCCGGAGAGCATCGTCCCTTCGTCTTTAGCGTCTTTTGTGGTCTACATCCTAGCAGAAAGCTTTTCCACTCTGTCTGGCAAGGAAAACCTGCGCCAGCACAGAAAACATCTCCCTTCGTGTTCTGGACGTTGCACGGAGGTCTGCCAAGTGTTTGACAAGAAGAAAAAAAAAGTTGTCCAAAGCAGCTTCCAATGGAATATTCATGTGATTGGAAATGTCAGGAAAGTGTAAGGTACTGTTTTCTATCAGTTGGCAAGCTGCGCACACAATCCCAGTGTTGTACAGCTTCCTTCTTCACCTTTCCGATGCTGCCGCTCTCTCCGGCTCCCGGAGCCGAAGAAGCGGCTTCTTCGCGCAAAGACGATTGTACCGCTCACAGTGCTCTCTTAGCGCCGCTTCTGCCGAAAGAAGCCCGGGAGCGGTGCTTAGCTCCGGAGAGCCTCGTACCTTCGTCTTTAGCGTCTTTTGTGGTCTACATCCTAGCAGAAAGCTTTTCCACTCTGTCTGGCAAGGAAAACATGCGCCAGGGCAAAAAACATCTCCCATCGTGTTCTGGACGTTGCACGGAGGTCTGCCAAGTGTTTGCATAAAGAAATGAAAAGTTGTCCAAAATAACTTCCTATCGAATGTTCATGTGATTGGAAAAGTCAGGAAAGTGGTAAGGTACTGTTTTCTATCAGTTGGCAAGCTGCGCACACAATCCCAGTGTTGTACAGCTTCCTTCTTCACCTTTCCGATGCTGCCGCTCTCTCCGGCTCCCGGAGCCGAAGAAGCGGCTTCTTCGCGCAAAGACGATTGTACCGCTCACAGTGCTCTCTTAGCGCGGCTTCTGCCGAAAGAAGCCCGGGAGCGGCGCTTAGCTCCGGAGAGCATCGTCCCTTCGTCTTTAGCGTCTTTTGTGGTCTACATCCTAGCAGAAAGCTTTTCCACTCTGTCTGGCAAGGAAAACATGCGCCAGCACAGAAAACATCTCCCTTCGTGTTCTGGACGTTGCACGGAGGTCTGCCAAGTGTTTGAAAGAAACAAAGAAAAGTTGTCCAAAACAGCTCAAATCGAATATTCATGAGATTGGAAACGTCAGGAAAGTGTAAGGTACTGTTTTCTATCAGTTGGCAAGCTGCGCACACAATCCCAGTGTTGTACAGCTTCCTTCTTCACCTTTCCGATGCTGCCGCTCTCTCCGGCTCCCGGAGCCGAAGAAGCGGCTTCTTCGCGCAAAGACGATTGTACCGCTCACAGTGCTCTCTTAGCGCCGCTTCTGCCGAAAGAAGCCCGGGAGCGGCGCTTAACTCCGGAGAGCATCGTCCCTTCGTCTTTAGCGTCTTTTGTGGTCTACATCCTAGCAGAAAGCTTTTCCACTCTGTCTGGCAAGGAAAACCTGCACCAGCACAGAAAACATCTCCCATCGTGTTCTGGACGTTGCACGGAGGTCTGCCAAGTGTTTCCATAAAGAAATGAAAAGTTGTCCAAAACAGCTTCCAATCGAATGTTCATGTGATTGGAAAAGTCAGGAAAGTGGTAAGGTACTGTTTTCTATCAGTTGGGAAGTTGCGCACACAATCCCGGTGTTGTACAGCTTCCTTCTTCACCTTTCCGATGCTGCCGCTCTCTCCGGCTCCCTGAGCCGAAGAAGCGGCTTCTTCGCGCAAAGACGATTGTACCGCTCACAGTGCTCTCTTAGCGCGGCTTCTGCCGAAAGAAGCCCGGGAGCAACGCTTAACTCCGGAGAGCATCGTCCCTTCGTCTTTAGCGTCTTTTGTGGTCTACATCCTAGCAGAAAGCTTTTCCACTCTGTCTGGCAAGGAAAACATGCGCCAGCGCAGAAAACATCTCCCATCGTGTTCTGGACGTTGCACGGAGGTCTGCCAAGTGTTTGCATAAAGAAATGAAAAGTTGTCCAAAATAACTTCCTATCGAATGTTCATGTGATTGGAAAAGTCAGGAAAGTGGTAAGGTACTGTTTTCTATCAGTTGGCAAGCTGCGCACACAATCTCAGTGTTGTACAGCTTCCTTCTTCACCTTTCCGATGCTGCCGCTCTCTCCGGCTCCCGGAGCCGAAGAAGCGGCTTCTTCGCGCAAAGACGATTGTACCGCTCACAGTGCTCTCTTAGCGCGGCTTCTGCCGAAAGAAGCCCGGGAGCGGCGCTTAGCTCCGGAGAGCATCGTCCCTTCGTCTTTAGCGTCTTTTGTGGTCTACATCCTAGCAGAAAGCTTTTCCACTCTGTCTGGCAAGGAAAACATGCGCCAGCGCAGAAAACATCTCCCATCGTGTTCTGGACGTTGTACGGAGGTCTGCCAAGTGTTTGACAAGAAGAGAAGAAAAGCTGTCCAAAACAGCTTCCAATCGAAGATTCATGTGATTGGAAAAGTCAGGAAAGTGGTAAGGTACTGTTTTCTATCAGTTGGCAAGCTGCGCACACAATCCCAGTGTTGTACAGCTTCCTTCTTCACCTTTCCGATGCTGCCGCTCTCTCCGGCTCCCGGAGCCGAAGAAGCGGCTTCTTCGCACAAAGACGATTGTACCGCTCACAGTGCTCTCTTAGCGCGGCTTCTGCCGAAAGACGCCCGGGAGCGGCGCTTAGCTCCGGAGAGCATCGTACCTTCGTCTTTAGCGTCTTTTGTGGTCTACATCCTAGCAGAAAGCTTTTCCACTCTGTTTGGCAAGGAAAACATGCGCCAGCACAGAAAACATCTCCCATCGTGTTCTGGACGTTGCACGGGGGTCTGCCAAGTGTTTGCATAAAGAAATGAAAAGTTTTCCAAAATAACTTCCTATCGAATGTTCATGTGATTGGAAAAGTCAGGAAAGTGGTAAGGTACTGTTTTCTATCAGTTGGCAAGCTGCGCACACAATCCCAGTGTTGTACAGCTTCCTTCTTCACCTTTCCGATGCTGCCGCTCTCTCCGGCTCCCGGAGCCGAAGAAGCGGCTTCTTCGCGCAAAGACGATTGTACCGCTCACAGTGCTCTCTTAGCGCGGCTTCTGCCGAAAGAAGCCCGGGAGCGGTGCTTAACTCCGGAGAGCATCGTCCCTTCGTCTTTAGCGTCTTTTGTGGTCTACATCCTAGCAGAAAGCTTTTCCACTCTGTCTGGCAAGGAAAACATGCGCCAGCACAGAAAACATCTCCCATCGTGTTCTGGACGTTGTACGGAGGTCTGCCAAGTGTTTGAAAGAAACAAAGAAAAGTTGTCCAAAACAGCTTCCAATCGAATATTCATGTGATTGGAAACGTCAGGAAAGCTTAAGGTGCTGTTTTCTATCCGTTGGCAAGCTGCGCACACAATCCCAGTGTTGTACAGCTTCCTTCTTCACCTTTGCGATGCTGCCGCTCTCTCCGGCTCCCGGAGCCGAAGAAGCGGCTTCTTCGCGCAAAGACGATTGTACCGCTCACAGTGCTCTCTTAGCGCCGCTTCTGCCGAAAGAAGCCCGGGAGCGGCGCTTAGCTCCGGAGAGCCTCGTAACTTCGTCTTTAGCGTCTTTTGTGGTCTACATCCTAGCAGAAAGCTTTTCCACTCTGTCTGGCAAGGAAAACCTGCGGGAGCACAGAAAACATCTCCCATCGTGTTCTGGACGTTGCACGGAGGTCTGCCAAGTGTTTGAAAGAAACAAAGAAAAGTTGTCCAAAACAGCTTCCAATCGAATATTCATGTGATTGGAAACGTCAGGAAAGTGTAAGGTACTGTTTTCTATCAGTTGGCAAGCTGCGCACACAATCCCAGTGTTGTACAGCTTCCTTCTTCACCTTTGCGATGCTGCCGCTCTCTCCGGCTCCCGGAGCCGAAGAAGCGGCTTCTTCGCGCAAAGACGATTGTACCGCTCACAGTGCTCTCTTAGCGCGGCTTGTGCCGAAAGAAGCCCGGGAGCGGCGCTTAGCTCCGGAGAGCATCGTCCCTTCGTCTTTAGCGTCTTTTCTGGTCTACATCCTAGCAGAAAGCTTTTCCACTCTGTCTGGCAAAGAAAACCTGCGCCAGCACAGAAAACATCTCCCATCGTGTTCTGGACGTTGCACGGAGGTCTGCCAAGTGTTTGAAAGAAACAAAGAAAAGTTGTCCAAAACAGCTTCCAATCGAATATTCATGTGATTGGAAAAGTCAGGAAAGTGGTAAGGTACTGTTTTCTATCAGTTGGCAAGCTGCGCACACAATCCCAGTGTTGTACAGCTTCCTTCTTCACCTTTCCGATGCTGCCGCTCTCTCCGGCTCCCGGAGCCGAAGAAGCGGCTTCTTCGCGCAAAGACGATTGTACCGCTCACAGTGCTCTCTTAGCGCGGCTTCTGCCAAAAGAAGCCCGGGAGCGGCGCTTAGCTCCGGAGAGCATCGTCCCTTCGTCTTTAGCGTCTTTTGTGGTCTACATCCTAGCAGAAAGCTTTTCCACTCTGTCTGGCAAGGAAAACATGCGCCAGCACAGAAAACATCTCCCATCGTGTTCTGGACGTTGCACGGAGGTCTGCCAAGTGTTTCCATAAAGAAATGAAAAGTTGTCCAAAACAGCTTCCAATCGAATGTTCATGTGATTGGAAAAGTCAGGAAAGTGGTAAGGTACTGTTTTCTATCAGTTGGCAAGCTGCGCACACAATCCCAGTGTTGTACAGCTTCCTTCTTCACCTTTCCGATGCTGCCGCTCTCTCCGGCTCCCGGAGCCGAAGAAGCGGCTTCTTCGCGCAAAGACGATTGTACCGCTCACAGTGCTCTCTTAGCGCCGCTTCTGCCGAAAGAAGCCCGAGAGAGGCGCTTAGCTCCGGAGAGCATCGTACCTTCGTCTTTAGCGTCTTTTGTGGTCTACATCCTAGCAGAAAGCTTTTCCACTCTGTCTGGCAAGGAAAACATGCGCCAGCGCAGAAAACATCTCACATCGTGTTCTGGACGTTGTACGGAGGTCTGCCAAGTGTTTGCATAAAGAAATGAAAAGTTGTCCGAAACAGCTTCCAATCGAATATTCATGTGATTGGAAAAGTCAGGAAAGTGGTAAGGTACTGTTTTCTATCAGTTGGCAAGCTGCGCACACAATCCCAGTGTTGTACAGCTTCCTTCTTCACCTTTGCGATGCTGCCGCTCTCTCCGGCTCCCGGAGCCGAAGAAGCGGCTTCTTCGCGCAAAGACGATTGTACCGCTCACAGTGCTCTCTTAGCGCCGCTTCTGCCGAAAGAAGCCCGGGAGCGGTGCTTAGCTCCGGAGAGCCTCGTACCTTCGTCTTTAGCGTCTTTTGTGGTCTACATCCTAGCAGAAAGCTTTTCCACTCAGTCTGGCAAGGAAAACCTGCGCCAGCACAGAAAACATCTCCCATCGTGTTCTGGACGTTGCACGGAGGTCTGCCAAGTGTTTGCATAAAGAAATGAAAAGTTGTCCAAAATAACTTCCTATCGAATGTTCATGTGATTGGAAAAGTCAGGAAAGTGTAAGGTACTGTTTTCTATCAGTTGGCAAGCTGCGCACACAATCCCAGTGTTGTACAGCTTCCTTCTTCACCGTTTCGATGCTGCCGCTCTCTCCGGCTCCCGGAGCCGAAGAAGCGGCTTCTTCGCGCAAAGACGATTGTACCGCTCACAGTGCTCTCTTAGCGCGGCTTCTGCCGAAAGAAGCCCGGGAGCGGCGCTTAGCTCCGGAGAGCATCGTCCCTTCGTCTTTAGCGTCTTTTGTGGTCTACATCCTAGCAGAAAGCTTTTCCACTCTGTCTGGCAAGGAAAACCTGCGCCAGCACAGAAAACATCTCCCTTCGTGTTCTGGACGTTGCACGGAGGTCTGCCAAGTGTTTGACAAGAAGAAAAAAAAAGTTGTCCAAAGCAGCTTCCAATGGAATATTCATGTGATTGGAAATGTCAGGAAAGTGTAAGGTACTGTTTTCTATCAGTTGGCAAGCTGCGCACACAATCCCAGTGTTGTACAGCTTCCTTCTTCACCTTTCCGATGCTGCCGCTCTCTCCGGCTCCCGGAGCCGAAGAAGCGGCTTCTTCGCGCAAAGACGATTGTACCGCTCACAGTGCTCTCTTAGCGCCGCTTCTGCCGAAAGAAGCCCGGGAGCGGTGCTTAGCTCCGGAGAGCCTCGTACCTTCGTCTTTAGCGTCTTTTGTGGTCTACATCCTAGCAGAAAGCTTTTCCACTCTGTCTGGCAAGGAAAACATGCGCCAGGGCAAAAAACATCTCCCATCGTGTTCTGGACGTTGCACGGAGGTCTGCCAAGTGTTTGCATAAAGAAATGAAAAGTTGTCCAAAATAACTTCCTATCGAATGTTCATGTGATTGGAAAAGTCAGGAAAGTGGTAAGGTACTGTTTTCTATCAGTTGGCAAGCTGCGCACACAATCCCAGTGTTGTACAGCTTCCTTCTTCACCTTTCCGATGCTGCCGCTCTCTCCGGCTCCCTGAGCCGAAGAAGCGGCTTCTTCGCGCAAAGACGATTGTACCGCTCACAGTGCTCTCTTAGCGCGGCTTCTGCCGAAAGAAGCCCGGGAGCGGCGCTTAGCTCCGGAGAGCATCGTCCCTTCGTCTTTAGCGTCTTTTGTGGTCTACATCCTAGCAGAAAGCTTTTCCACTCTGTCTGGCAAGGAAAACATGCGCCAGCACAGAAAACATCTCCCTTCGTGTTCTGGACGTTGCACGGAGGTCTGCCAAGTGTTTGAAAGAAACAAAGAAAAGTTGTCCAAAACAGCTCAAATCGAATATTCATGAGATTGGAAACGTCAGGAAAGTGTAAGGTACTGTTTTCTATCAGTTGGCAAGCTGCGCACACAATCCCAGTGTTGTACAGCTTCCTTCTTCACCTTTCCGATGCTGCCGCTCTCTCCGGCTCCCGGAGCCGAAGAAGCGGCTTCTTCGCGCAAAGACGATTGTACCGCTCACAGTGCTCTCTTAGCGCCGCTTCTGCCGAAAGAAGCCCGGGAGCGGCGCTTAACTCCGGAGAGCATCGTCCCTTCGTCTTTAGCGTCTTTTGTGGTCTACATCCTAGCAGAAAGCTTTTCCACTCTGTCTGGCAAGGAAAACCTGCGCCAGCACAGAAAACATCTCCCATCGTGTTCTGGACGTTGCACGGAGGTCTGCCAAGTGTTTCCATAAAGAAATGAAAAGTTGTCCAAAACAGCTTCCAATCGAATGTTCATGTGATTGGAAAAGTCAGGAAAGTGGTAAGGTACTGTTTTCTATCAGTTGGGAAGTTGCGCACACAATCCCGGTGTTGTACAGCTTCCTTCTTCACCTTTCCGATGCTGCCGCTCTCTCCGGCTCCCTGAGCCGAAGAAGCGGCTTCTTCGCGCAAAGACGATTGTACCGCTCACAGTGCTCTCTTAGCGCGGCTTCTGCCGAAAGAAGCCCGGGAGCAACGCTTAACTCCGGAGAGCATCGTCCCTTCGTCTTTAGCGTCTTTTGTGGTCTACATCCTAGCAGAAAGCTTTTCCACTCTGTCTGGCAAGGAAAACATGCGCCAGCGCAGAAAACATCTCCCATCGTGTTCTGGACGTTGTACGGAGGTCTGCCAAGTGTTTGAAAGAAACAAAGAAAAGTTGTCCAAAACAGCTTCCAATCGAATATTCATGTGATTGGAAACGTCAGGAAAGTGTAAGGTACTGTTTTCTATCAGTTGGCAAGCTGCGCACACAATCCCAGTGTTGTACAGCTTCCTTCTTCACCTTTCCGATGCTGCCGCTCTCTCCGGCTCCCGGAGCCGAAGAAGCGGCTTCTTCGCGCAAAGACGATTGTACCGCTCACAGTGCTCTCTTAGCGCCGCTTCTGCCGAAAGAAGCCCGGGAGCGGTGCTTAGCTCCGGAGAGCCTCGTACCTTCGTCTTTAGCGTCTTTTGTGGTCTACATCCTAGCAGAAAGCTTTTCCACTCAGTCTGGCAAGGAAAACCTGCGCCAGCACAGAAAACATCTCCCATCGTGTTCTGGACGTTGCACGGAGGTCTGCCAAGTGTTTGCATAAAGAAATGAAAAGTTGTCCAAAATAACTTCCTATCGAATGTTCATGTGATTGGAAAAGTCAGGAAAGTGGTAAGGTACTGTTTTCTATCAGTTGGCAAGCTGCGCACACAATCCCAGTGTTGTACAGCTTCCTTCTTCACCGTTTCGATGCTGCCGCTCTCTCCGGCTCCCGGAGCCGAAGAAGCGGCTTCTTCGCGCAAAGACGATTGTACCGCTCACAGTGCTCTCTTAGCGCGGCTTCTGCCGAAAGAAGCCCGGGAGCGGCGCTTAACTCCGGAGAGCATCGTCCCTTCGTCTTTAGCGTCTTTTGTGGTCTACATCCTAGCAGAAAGCTTTTCCACTCTGTCTGGCAAGGAAAACATGCGCCAGCGCAGAAAACATCTCCCATCGTGTTCTGGACGTTGTACGGAGGTCTGCCAAGTGTTTGAAAGAAACAAAGAAAAGTTGTCCAAAACAGCTTCCAATCGAATATTCATGTGATTGGAAACGTCAGGAAAGTGTAAGGTACTGTTTTCTATCAGTTGGCAAGCTGCGCACACAATCCCAGTGTTGTACAGCTTCCTTCTTCACCTTTCCGATGCTGCCGCTCTCTCCGGCTCCCGGAGCCGAAGAAGCGGCTTCTTCGCGCAAAGACGATTGTACCGCTCACAGTGCTCTCTTAGCGCCGCTTCTGCCGAAAGAAGCCCGGGAGCGGTGCTTAGCTCCGGAGAGCCTCGTACCTTCGTCTTTAGCGTCTTTTGTGGTCTACATCCTAGCAGAAAGCTTTTCCACTCAGTCTGGCAAGGAAAACCTGCGCCAGCACAGAAAACATCTCCCATCGTGTTCTGGACGTTGCACGGAGGTCTGCCAAGTGTTTGCATAAAGAAATGAAAAGTTGTCCAAAATAACTTCCTATCGAATGTTCATGTGATTGGAAAAGTCAGGAAAGTGGTAAGGTACTGTTTTCTATCAGTTGGCAAGCTGCGCACACAATCCCAGTGTTGTACAGCTTCCTTCTTCACCGTTTCGATGCTGCCGCTCTCTCCGGCTCCCGGAGCCGAAGAAGCGGCTTCTTCGCGCAAAGACGATTGTACCGCTCACAGTGCTCTCTTAGCGCGGCTTCTGCCGAAAGAAGCCCGGGAGCGGCGCTTAGCTCCGGAGAGCATCGTCCCTTCGTCTTTAGCGTCTTTTGTGGTCTACATCCTAGCAGAAAGCTTTTCCACTCTGTCTGGCAAGGAAAACCTGCGCCAGCACAGAAAACATCTCCCTTCGTGTTCTGGACGTTGCACGGAGGTCTGCCAAGTGTTTGACAAGAAGAAAAAAAAAGTTGTCCAAAGCAGCTTCCAATCGAATATTCATGTGATTGGAAATGTCAGGAAAGTGTAAGGTACTGTTTTCTATCAGTTGGCAAGCTGCGCACACAATCCCAGTGTTGTACAGCTTCCTTCTTCACCTTTCCGATGCTGCCGCTCTCTCCGGCTCCCGGAGCCGAAGAAGCGGCTTCTTCGCGCAAAGACGATTGTACCGCTCACAGTGCTCTCTTAGCGCCGCTTCTGCCGAAAGAAGCCCGGGAGCGGTGCTTAGCTCCGGAGAGCCTCGTACCTTCGTCTTTAGCGTCTTTTGTGGTCTACATCCTAGCAGAAAGCTTTTCCACTCTGTCTGGCAAGGAAAACATGCGCCAGGGCAAAAAACATCTCCCATCGTGTTCTGGACGTTGCACGGAGGTCTGCCAAGTGTTTGCATAAAGAAATGAAAAGTTGTCCAAAATAACTTCCTATCGAATGTTCATGTGATTGGAAAAGTCAGGAAAGTGGTAAGGTACTGTTTTCTATCAGTTGGCAAGCTGCGCACACAATCCCAGTGTTGTACAGCTTCCTTCTTCACCTTTCCGATGCTGCCGCTCTCTCCGGCTCCCGGAGCCGAAGAAGCGGCTTCTTCGCGCAAAGACGATTGTACCGCTCACAGTGCTCTCTTAGCGCGGCTTCTGCCGAAAGAAGCCCGGGAGCGGCGCTTAGCTCCGGAGAGCATCGTCCCTTCGTCTTTAGCGTCTTTTGTGGTCTACATCCTAGCAGAAAGCTTTTCCACTCTGTCTGGCAAGGAAAACATGCGCCAGCACAGAAAACATCTCCCTTCGTGTTCTGGACGTTGCACGGAGGTCTGCCAAGTGTTTGAAAGAAACAAAGAAAAGTTGTCCAAAACAGCTCAAATCGAATATTCATGAGATTGGAAACGTCAGGAAAGTGTAAGGTACTGTTTTCTATCAGTTGGCAAGCTGCGCACACAATCCCAGTGTTGTACAGCTTCCTTCTTCACCTTTCCGATGCTGCCGCTCTCTCCGGCTCCCGGAGCCGAAGAAGCGGCTTCTTCGCGCAAAGACGATTGTACCGCTCACAGTGCTCTCTTAGCGCCGCTTCTGCCGAAAGAAGCCCGGGAGCGGCGCTTAACTCCGGAGAGCATCGTCCCTTCGTCTTTAGCGTCTTTTGTGGTCTACATCCTAGCAGAAAGCTTTTCCACTCTGTCTGGCAAGGAAAACCTGCGCCAGCACAGAAAACATCTCCCATCGTGTTCTGGACGTTGCACAGAGGTCTGCCAAGTGTTTCCATAAAGAAATGAAAAGTTGTCCAAAACAGCTTCCAATCGAATGTTCATGTGATTGGAAAAGTCAGGAAAGTGGTAAGGTACTGTTTTCTATCAGTTGGGAAGTTGCGCACACAATCCCGGTGTTGTACAGCTTCCTTCTTCACCTTTCCGATGCTGCCGCTCTCTCCGGCTCCCTGAGCCGAAGAAGCGGCTTCTTCGCGCAAAGACGATTGTACCGCTCACAGTGCTCTCTTAGCGCGGCTTCTGCCGAAAGAAGCCCGGGAGCAACGCTTAACTCCGGAGAGCATCGTCCCTTCGTCTTTAGCGTCTTTTGTGGTCTACATCCTAGCAGAAAGCTTTTCCACTCTGTCTGGCAAGGAAAACATGCGCCAGCGCAGAAAACATCTCCCATCGTGTTCTGGACGTTGCACGGAGGTCTGCCAAGTGTTTGCATAAAGAAATGAAAAGTTGTCCAAAATAACTTCCTATCGAATGTTCATGTGATTGGAAAAGTCAGGAAAGTGGTAAGGTACTGTTTTCTATCAGTTGGCAAGCTGCGCACACAATCTCAGTGTTGTACAGCTTCCTTCTTCACCTTTCCGATGCTGCCGCTCTCTCCGGCTCCCGGAGCCGAAGAAGCGGCTTCTTCGCGCAAAGACGATTGTACCGCTCACAGTGCTCTCTTAGCGCGGCTTCTGCCGAAAGAAGCCCGGGAGCGGCGCTTAGCTCCGGAGAGCATCGTCCCTTCGTCTTTAGCGTCTTTTGTGGTCTACATCCTAGCAGAAAGCTTTTCCACTCTGTCTGGCAAGGAAAACATGCGCCAGCGCAGAAAACATCTCCCATCGTGTTCTGGACGTTGTACGGAGGTCTGCCAAGTGTTTGACAAGAAGAGAAGAAAAGCTGTCCAAAACAGCTTCCAATCGAAGATTCATGTGATTGGAAAAGTCAGGAAAGTGGTAAGGTACTGTTTTCTATCAGTTGGCAAGCTGCGCACACAATCCCAGTGTTGTACAGCTTCCTTCTTCACCTTTCCGATGCTGCCGCTCTCTCCGGCTCCCGGAGCCGAAGAAGCGGCTTCTTCGCGCAAAGACGATTGTACCGCTCACAGTGCTCTCTTAGCGCCGCTTCTGCCGAAAGAAGCCCGAGAGCGGTGCTTAACTCCGGAGAGCATCGTCCCTTCGTCTTTAGCGTCTTTTGTGGTCTACATCCTAGCAGAAAGCTTTTCCACTCAGTCTGGCAAGGAAAACCTGCGCCAGCACAGAAAACATCTCCCATCGTGTTCTGGACGTTGTACGGAGGTCTGCCAAGTGTTTGAAAGAAACAAAGAAAAGTTGTCCAAAACAGCTTCCAATCGAATATTCATGTGATTGGAAACGTCAGGAAAGCTTAAGGTGCTGTTTTCTATCCGTTGGCAAGCTGCGCACACAATCCCAGTGTTGTACAGCTTCCTTCTTCACCTTTGCGATGCTGCCGCTCTCTCCGGCTCCCGGAGCCGAAGAAGCGGCTTCTTCGCGCAAAGACGATTGTACCGCTCACAGTGCTCTCTTAGCGCCGCTTCTGCCGAAAGAAGCCCGGGAGCGGCGCTTAGCTCCGGAGAGCCTCGTACCTTCGTCTTTAGCGTCTTTTGTGGTCTACATCCTAGCAGAAAGCTTTTCCACTCTGTCTGGCAAGGAAAACCTGCGGGAGCACAGAAAACATCTCCCATCGTGTTCTGGACGTTGCACGGAGGTCTGCCAAGTGTTTGAAAGAAACAAAGAAAAGTTGTCCAAAACAGCTTCCAATCGAATATTCATGTGATTGGAAACGTCAGGAAAGTGTAAGGTACTGTTTTCTATCAGTTGGCAAGCTGCGCACACAATCCCAGTGTTGTACAGCTTCCTTCTTCACCTTTGCGATGCTGCCGCTCTCTCCGGCTCCCGGAGCCGAAGAAGCGGCTTCTTCGCGCAAAGACGATTGTACCGCTCACAGTGCTCTCTTAGCGCGGCTTGTGCCGAAAGAAGCCCGGGAGCGGCGCTTAGCTCCGGAGAGCATCGTACCTTCGTCTTTAGCGTCTTTTGTGGTCTACATCCTAGCAGAAAGCTTTTCCACTCTGTCTGGCAAGGAAAACCTGCGCCAGCACAGAAAACATCTCCCATCGTGTTCTGGACGTTGCACGGAGGTCTGCCAAGTGTTTGGCATAAAGAAAGAAAAGTTGTCCAAAACAGCTTCCAATCGAATATTCATGTGATTGGAAAAGTCAGGAAAGTGGTAAGGTACTGTTTTCTATCAGTTGGCAAGCTGCGCACACAATCCCAGTGTTGTACAGCTTCCTTCTTCACCTTTCCGATGCTGCCGCTCTCTCCGGCTCCCGGAGCCGAAGAAGCGGCTTCTTCGCGCAAAGACGATTGTACCGCTCACAGTGCTCTCTTAGCGCCGCTTCTGCCGAAAGAAGCCCGAGAGAGGCGCTTAGCTCCGGAGAGCATCGTACCTTCGTCTTTAGCGTCTTTTGTGGTCTACATCCTAGCAGAAAGCTTTTCCACTCTGTCTGGCAAGGAAAACATGCGCCAGCGCAGAAAACATCTCCCATCGTGTTCTGGACGTTGTACGGAGGTCTGCCAAGTGTTTGCATAAAGAAATGAAAAGTTGTCCGAAACAGCTTCCAATCGAATATTCATGTGATTGGAAAAGTCAGGAAAGTGGTAAGGTACTGTTTTCTATCAGTTGGCAAGCTGCGCACACAATCCCAGTGTTGTACAGCTTCCTTCTTCACCTTTCCGATGCTGCCGCTCTCTCCGGCTCCCGGAGCCGAAGAAGCGGCTTCTTCGCGCAAAGACGATTGTACCGCTCACAGTGCTCTCTTAGCGCGGCTTCTGCCGAAAGAAGCCCGGGAGCGGCGCTTAACTCCGGAGAGCATCGTCCCGTCGTCTTTAGCGTCTTTTGTGGTCTACATCCTAGCAGAAAGCTTTTCCACTCTGTCTGGCAAGGAAAACCTGCGCCAGCACAGAAAACATCTCCCATCGTGTTCTGGACGTTGTACGGAGGTCTGCCAAGTGTTTGAAAGAAACAAAGAAAAGTTGTCCAAAACAGCTTCCAATCGAATATTCATGTGATTGGAAACGTCAGGAAAGTGTAAGGTACTGTTTTCTATCAGTTGGCAAGCTGCGCACACAATCCCAGTGTTGTACAGCTTCCTTCTTCACCTTTCCGATGCTGCCGCTCTCTCCGGCTCCCGGAGCCGAAGAAGCGGCTTCTTCGCGCAAAGACGATTGTACCGCTCACAGTGCTCTCTTAGCGCCGCTTCTGCCGAAAGAAGCCCGGGAGCGGTGCTTAGCTCCGGAGAGCCTCGTACCTTCGTCTTTAGCGTCTTTTGTGGTCTACATCCTAGCAGAAAGCTTTTCCACTCTGTCTGGCAAGGAAAACATGCGCCAGGGCAAAAAACATCTCCCATCGTGTTCTGGACGTTGCACGGAGGTCTGCCAAGTGTTTGCATAAAGAAATGAAAAGTTGTCCAAAATAACTTCCTATCGAATGTTCATGTGATTGGAAAAGTCAGGAAAGTGGTAAGGTACTGTTTTCTATCAGTTGGCAAGCTGCGCACACAATCCCAGTGTTGTACAGCTTCCTTCTTCACCTTTCCGATGCTGCCGCTCTCTCCGGCTCCCGGAGCCGAAGAAGCGGCTTCTTCGCGCAAAGACGATTGTACCGCTCACAGTGCTCTCTTAGCGCGGCTTCTGCCGAAAGAAGCCCGGGAGCGGCGCTTAGCTCCGGAGAGCATCGTCCCTTCGTCTTTAGCGTCTTTTGTGGTCTACATCCTAGCAGAAAGCTTTTCCACTCTGTCTGGCAAGGAAAACATGCGCCAGCACAGAAAACATCTCCCTTCGTGTTCTGGACGTTGCACGGAGGTCTGCCAAGTGTTTGAAAGAAACAAAGAAAAGTTGTCCAAAACAGCTCAAATCGAATATTCATGAGATTGGAAACGTCAGGAAAGTGTAAGGTACTGTTTTCTATCAGTTGGCAAGCTGCGCACACAATCCCAGTGTTGTACAGCTTCCTTCTTCACCTTTCCGATGCTGCCGCTCTCTCCGGCTCCCGGAGCCGAAGAAGCGGCTTCTTCGCGCAAAGACGATTGTACCGCTCACAGTGCTCTCTTAGCGCCGCTTCTGCCGAAAGAAGCCCGGGAGCGGCGCTTAACTCCGGAGAGCATCGTCCCTTCGTCTTTAGCGTCTTTTGTGGTCTACATCCTAGCAGAAAGCTTTTCCACTCTGTCTGGCAAGGAAAACCTGCGCCAGCACAGAAAACATCTCCCATCGTGTTCTGGACGTTGCACGGAGGTCTGCCAAGTGTTTCCATAAAGAAATGAAAAGTTGTCCAAAACAGCTTCCAATCGAATGTTCATGTGATTGGAAAAGTCAGGAAAGTGGTAAGGTACTGTTTTCTATCAGTTGGGAAGTTGCGCACACAATCCCAGTGTTGTACAGCTTCCTTCTTCACCTTTCCGATGCTGCCGCTCTCTCCGGCTCCCTGAGCCGAAGAAGCGGCTTCTTCGCGCAAAGACGATTGTACCGCTCACAGTGCTCTGTTAGCGCGGCTTCTGCCGAAAGAAGCCCGGGAGCAACGCTTAACTCCGGAGAGCATCGTCCCTTCGTCTTTAGCGTCTTTTGTGGTCTACATCCTAGCAGAAAGCTTTTCCACTCTGTCTGGCAAGGAAAACATGCGCCAGCGCAGAAAACATCTCCCATCGTGTTCTGGACGTTGCACGGAGGTCTGCCAAGTGTTTGCATAAAGAAATGAAAAGTTGTCCAAAATAACTTCCTATCGAATGTTCATGTGATTGGAAAAGTCAGGAAAGTGGTAAGGTACTGTTTTCTATCAGTTGGCAAGCTGCGCACACAATCCCAGTGTTGTACAGCTTCCTTCTTCACCTTTCCGATGCTGCCGCTCTCTCCGGCTCCCGGAGCCGAAGAAGCGGCTTCTTCGCGCAAAGACGATTGTACCGCTCACAGTGCTCTCTTAGCGCGGCTTCTGCCGAAAGAAGCCCGGGAGCGGCGCTTAGCTCCGGAGAGCATCGTCCCTTCGTCTTTAGCGTCTTTTGTGGTCTACATCCTAGCAGAAAGCTTTTCCACTCTGTCTGGCAAGGAAAACATGCGCCAGCGCAGAAAACATCTCCCATCGTGTTCTGGACGTTGTACGGAGGTCTGCCAAGTTTTTGACAAGAAGAGAAGAAAAGCTGTCCAAAACAGCTTCCAATCGAAGATTCATGTGATTGGAAAAGTCAGGAAAGTGGTAAGGTACTGTTTTCTATCAGTTGGCAAGCTGCGCACACAATCCCAGTGTTGTACAGCTTCCTTCTTCACCTTTCCGATGCTGCCGCTCTCTCCGGCTCCCGGAGCCGAAGAAGCGGCTTCTTCGCACAAAGACGATTGTACCGCTCACAGTGCTCTCTTAGCGCGGCTTCTGCCGAAAGACGCCCGGGAGCGGCGCTTAGCTCCGGAGAGCATCGTACCTTCGTCTTTAGCGTCTTTTGTGGTCTACATCCTAGCAGAAAGCTTTTCCACTCTGTCTGGCAAGGAAAACATGCGCCAGCACAGAAAACATCTCCCATCGTGTTCTGGACGTTGCACGGGGGTCTGCCAAGTGTTTGCATAAAGAAATGAAAAGTTTTCCAAAATAACTTCCTATCGAATGTTCATGTGATTGGAAAAGTCAGGAAAGTGGTAAGGTACTGTTTTCTATCAGTTGGCAAGCTGCGCACACAATCCCAGTGTTGTACAGCTTCCTTCTTCACCTTTGCGATGCTGCCGCTCTCTCCGGCTCCCGGAGCCGAAGAAGCGGCTTCTTCGCGCAAAGACGATTGTACCGCTCACAGTGCTCTCTTAGCGCGGCTTGTGCCGAAAGAAGCCCGGGAGCGGCGCTTAGCTCCGGAGAGCATCGTACCTTCGTCTTTAGCGTCTTTTGTGGTCTACATCCTAGCAGAAAGCTTTTCCACTCTGTCTGGCAAGGAAAACCTGCGCCAGCACAGAAAACATCTCCCATCGTGTTCTGGACGTTGCACGGAGGTCTGCCAAGTGTTTGAAAGAAACAAAGAAAAGTTGTCCAAAACAGCTTCCAATCGAATATTCATGTGATTGGAAAAGTCAGGAAAGTGGTAAGGTACTGTTTTCTATCAGTTGGCAAGCTGCGCACACAATCCCAGTGTTGTACAGCTTCCTTCTTCACCTTTCCGATGCTGCCGCTCTCTCCGGCTCCCGGAGCCGAAGAAGCGGCTTCTTCGCGCAAAGACGATTGTACCGCTCACAGTGCTCTCTTAGCGCGGCTTCTGCCAAAAGAATCCCGGGAGCGGCGCTTAGCTCCGGAGAGCATCGTCCCTTCGTCTTTAGCGTCTTTTGTGGTCTACATCCTAGCAGAAAGCTTTTCCACTCTGTCTGGCAAGGAAAACATGCGCCAGCACAGAAAATATCTCCCATCGTGTTCTGGACGTTGCACGGAGGTCTGCGAAGTGTTTCCATAAAGAAATGAAAAGTTGTCCAAAACAGCTTCCAATCGAATGTTCATGTGATTGGAAAAGTCAGGAAAGTGGTAAGGTACTGTTTTCTATCAGTTGGCAAGCTGCGCACACAATCCCAGTGTTGTACAGCTTCCTTCTTCACCTTTCCGATGCTGCCGCTCTCTCCGGCTCCCGGAGCCGAAGAAGCGGCTTCTTCGCGCAAAGACGATTGTACCGCTCACAGTGCTCTCTTAGCGCCGCTTCTGCCGAAAGAAGCCCGAGAGAGGCGCTTAGCTCCGGAGAGCATCGTACCTTCGTCTTTAGCGTCTTTTGTGGTCTACATCCTAGCAGAAAGCTTTTCCACTCTTTCTGGCAAGGAAAACATGCGCCAGCGCAGAAAACATCTCCCATCGTGTTCTGGACGTTGTACGGAGGTCTGCCAAGTGTTTGCATAAAGAAATGAAAAGTTGTCCGAAACAGCTTCCAATCGAATATTCATGTGATTGGAAAAGTCAGGAAAGTGGTAAGGTACTGTTTTCTATCAGTTGGCAAGCTGCGCACACAATCCCAGTGTTGTACAGCTTCCTTCTTCACCTTTCCGATGCTGCCGCTCTCTCCGGCTCCCTGAGCCGAAGAAGCGGCTTCTTCGCGCAAAGACGATTGTACCGCTCACAGTGCTCTCTTAGCGCGGCTTCTGCCGAAAGAAGCCCGGGAGCGGCGCTTAACTCCGGAGAGCATCGTCCCGTCGTCTTTAGCGTCTTTTGTGGTCTACATCCTAGCAGAAAGCTTTTCCACTCTGTCTGGCAAGGAAAACCTGCGCCAGCACAGAAAACATCTCCCATCGTGTTCTGGACGTTGTACGGAGGTCTGCCAAGTGTTTGAAAGAAACAAAGAAAAGTTGTCCAAAACAGCTTCCAATCGAATATTCATGTGATTGGAAACGTCAGGAAAGTGTAAGGTACTGTTTTCTATCAGTTGGCAAGCTGCGCACACAATCCCAGTGTTGTACAGCTTCCTTCTTCACCTTTCCGATGCTGCCGCTCTCTCCGGCTCCCGGAGCCGAAGAAGCGGCTTCTTCGCGCAAAGACGATTGTACCGCTCACAGTGCTCTCTTAGCGCCGCTTCTGCCGAAAGAAGCCCGGGAGCGGTGCTTAGCTCCGGAGAGCCTCGTCCCTTCGTCTTTAGCGTCTTTTGTGGTCTACATCCTAGCAGAAAGCTTTTCCACTCAGTCTGGCAAGGAAAACCTGCGCCAGCACAGAAAACATCTCCCATCGTGTTCTGGACGTTGCACGGAGGTCTGCCAAGTGTTTGCATAAAGAAATGAAAAGTTGTCCAAAATAACTTCCTATCGAATGTTCATGTGACTGGAAAAGTCAGGAAAGTGGTAAGGTACTGTTTTCTATCAGTTGGCAAGCTGCGCACACAATCCCAGTGTTGTACAGCTTCCTTCTTCACCGTTTCGATGCTGCCGCTCTCTCCGGCTCCCGGAGCCGAAGAAGCGGCTTCTTCGCGCAAAGACGATTGTACCGCTCACAGTGCTCTCTTAGCGCGGCTTCTGCCGAAAGAAGCCCGGGAGCGGCGCTTAGCTCCGGAGAGCATCGTCCCTTCGTCTTTAGCGTCTTTTGTGGTCTACATCCTAGCAGAAAGCTTTTCCACTCAGTCTGGCAAGGAAAACCTGCGCCAGCACAGAAAACATCTCCCATCGTGTTCTGGACGTTGCACGGAGGTCTGCCAAGTGTTTGAAAGAAACAAAGAAAAGTTGTCCAAAACAGCTTCCAATCGAATATTCATGTGATTGGAAAAGTCAGGAAAGTGGTAAGGTACTGTTTTCTATCAGTTGGCAAGCTGCGCACACAATCCCAGTGTTGTACAGCTTCCTTCTTCACCTTTCCGATGCTGCCGCTCTCTCCGGCTCCCGGAGCCGAAGAAGCGGCTTCTTCGCGCAAAGACGATTGTACCGCTCACAGTGCTCTCTTAGCGCCGCTTCTGCCGAAAGAAGCCCGGGAGAGGCGCTTAGCTCCGGAGAGCATCGTACTTTCGTCTTTAGCGTCTTTTATGGTCTACATCCTAGCAGAAAGCTTTTCCACTCTGTCTGGCAAGGAAAACATGCGCCAGCGCAGAAAACATCTCCCATCGTGTTCTGGACGTTGCACGGAGGTCTGCCAAGTGTTTGCATAAAGAAATGAAAAGTTGTCCAAAATAATTTCCAATCGAATATTCATGTGATTGGAAAAGTCAGGAAAGTGGTAAGGTACTGTTTTCTATCAGTTGGTAAGCTGCGCACAGAATCCCAGTGTTGTACAGATTCCTTCTTCACCTTTCCGATGCTGCCGCTCTCTCCGGCTCCCGGAGCCGAAGAAGCGGCTTCTTCGCGCAAAGACGATTGTACCGCTCACAGTGCTCTCTTAGCGCGGCTTCTGCCGAAAGAAGCCCGGGAGCGGCGCTTAGCTCCGGAGAGCATCGTACCTTCGTCTTTAGCGTCTTTTGTGGTCTACATCCTAGCAGAAAGCTTTTCCACTCTGTCTGGCAAGGAAAACCTGCGCCAGAAGAGAAAACATCTCCCTTCGTGTTCTGGACGTTGTACGGAGGTCTGCCAAGTGTTTGAAAGAAACAAAGAAAAGTTGTCCAAAACAGCTTCCAATTGAATATTCATGTGATTGGAAACGTCAGGAAAGTGTAAGGTACTGTTTTCTATCAGTTGGCAAGCTGCGCACACAATCCCAGTGTTGTACAGCTTCCTTCTTCACCTTTCCGATGCTGCCGCTCTCTCCGGCTCCCGGAGCCGAAGAAGCGGCTTCTTCGCGCAAAGACGATTGTACCGCTCACAGTGCTCTCTTAGCGCGGCTTCTGCCGAAAGAAGCCCGGGAGCGGCGCTTAGCTCCGGAGAGCATCGTCCCTTCGTCTTTAGCGTCTTTCGTGGTCTACATCCTAGCAGAAAGCTTTTCCACTCTGTCTGGCAAGGAAAACATGCGCCAGCACAGAAAACATCTCCCATCGTGTTCTGGACGTTGCACGGAGGTCTGCCAAGTGTTTGCATAAAGAAATGAAAAGTTGTCCAAAATAACTTCCAATCGAATATTCATGTGATTGGAAAAGTCAGGAAAGTGGTAAGGTACTGTTTTCTATCAGTTGGTAAGCTGCGCACAGAATCCCAGTGTTGTACAGATTCCTTCTTCACCTTTCCGATGCTGCCGCTCTCTCCGGCTCCCGGAGCCGAAGAAGCGGCTTCTTCGCGCAAAGACGATTGTACCGCTCACAGTGCTCTCTTAGCGCGGCTTCTGCCGAAAGAAGCCCGGGAGCGGCGCTTAGCTCCGGAGAGCATCGTACCTTCGTCTTTAGCGTCTTTTGTGGTCTACATCCTAGCAGAAAGCTTTTCCACTCTGTCTGGCAAGGAAAACCTGCGCCAGAAGAGAAAACATCTCCCTTCGTGTTCTGGACGTTGTACGGAGGTCTGCCAAGTGTTTGAAAGAAACAAAGAAAAGTTGTCCAAAACAGCTTCCAATCGAATATTCATGTGATTGGAAACGTCAGGAAAGTGTAAGGTACTGTTTTCTATCAGTTGGCAAGCTGCGCACACAATCCCAGTGTTGTACAGCTTCCTTCTTCACCTTTCCGATGCTGCCGCTCTCTCCGGCTCCCGGAGCCGAAGAAGCGGCTTCTTCGCGCAAAGACGATTGTACCGCTCACAGTGCTCTCTTAGCGCCGCTTCTGCCGAAAGAAGCCCGGGAGCGGCGCTTAGCTCCGGAGAGCATCGTCCCTTCGTCTTTAGCGTCTTTTGTGGTCTACATCCTAGCAGAAAGCTTTTCCACTCTGTCTGGCAAGGAAAACATGCGCCAGCACAGAAAACATCTCCCTTCGTGTTCTGGACGTTGTACGGAGGTCTGCCAAGTGTTTGACAAGAAGAGAGGAAAAGTTGTCCAAAACAGCTTCCAATCGAATATTCATGTGATTGGAAACGTCAGGAAAGTGTAAGGTACTGTTTTCTATCAGTTGGCAAGCTGCGCACACAATCCCAGTGTTGTACAGCTTCCTTCTTCACCTTTCCGATGCTGCCGCTCTCTCCGGCTCCCGGAGCCGAAGAAGCGGCTTCTTCGCGCAAAGACGATTGTACCGCTCAGAGTGCTCTCTTAGCGCGGCTTCTGCCGAAAGAAGCCCGGGAGAGGCGCTTAGCTCCGGAGAGCATCGTCCCTTCGTCTTTAGCGTCTTTTGTGGTCTACATCCTAGCAGAAAGCTTTTCCACTCTGTCTGGCAAGGAAAACATGCGCCAGCGCAGAAAACATCTCCCATCGTGTTCTGGACGTTGTACGGAGGTCTGCCAAGTGTTTGACAAGAAGAGAAGAAAAGCTGTCCAAAACAGCTTCCAATCGAATATTAATGTGATTGGAAAAGTCAGGAGAATGTTAACGTACTGTTTTCAATCAGTTGGCAAGCTGCGCACACAATCCCAGTGTTGTACAGCTTCCTTCTTCACCTTTCCGATGCTGCCGCTCTCTCCGGCTCCCGGAGCCGAAGAAGCGGCTTCTTCGCGCAAAGACGATTGTACCGCTCACAGTGCTCTCTTAGCGCGGCTTCTGCCGAAAGAAGCCCGGGAGCGGCGCTTAACTCCGGAGAGCATCGTCCCTTCGTCTTAAGAGTCTTTTGTGGTCTACATCCTAGCAGAAAGCTTTTCCACTCTGTCTGGCAAGGAAAACCTGCGCCAGCACAGAAAACATCTCCCATCGTGTTCTGGACGTTGTACGGAGGTCTGCCAAGTGTTTGAAAGAAACAAAGAAAAGTTGTCCAAAACAGCTTCCAATCGAATATTCATGTGATTGGAAACGTCAGGAAAGTGTAAGGTACTGTTTTCAATCAGTTGGCAAGCTGCGCACACAATCCCAGTGTTGTACAGCTTCCTTCTTCACCTTTCCGATGCTGCCGCTCTCTCCGGCTCCCGGAGCCGAAGAAGCGGCTTCTTCGCGCAAAGACGATTGTACCGCTCACAGTGCTCTCTTAGCGCGGCTTCTGCCGAAAGAAGCCCGGGAGCGGCGCTTAGCTCCGGAGAGCATCGTACCTTCGTCTTTAGCGTCTTTTGTGGTCTACATCCTAGCAGAAAGCTTTTCCACTCTGTCTGGCAAGGAAAACCTGCGCCAGCACAGAAAACATCTCCCATCGTGTTCTGGACGTTGTACGGAGGTCTGCCAAGTGTTTGAAAGAAACAAAGAAAAGTTGTCCAAAACAGCTTCCAATCGAATATTCATGTGATTGGAAACGTCAGGAAAGTGGTAAGGTACTGTTTTCTATCAGTTGGCAAGCTGCGCACACAATCCCAGTGTTGTACAGCTTCCTTCTTCACCTTTCCGATGCTGCCGCTCTCTCCGGCTCCCGGAGCCGAAGAAGCGGCTTCTTCGCGCAAAGACGATTGTACCGCTCACAGTGCTCTCTTAGCGCCGCTTCTGCCGAAAGAAGCCCGGGAGCGGCGCTTAGCTCCGGAGAGCATCGTCCCTTCGTCTTTAGCGTCTTTTGTGGTCTACATCCTAGCAGAAAGCTTTTCCACTCTGTCTGGCAAGGAAAACATGCGCCAGCACAGAAAACATCTCCCATCGTGTTCTGGACGTTGCACGGAGGTCTGCCAAGTGTTTCCATAAAGAAATGAAAAGTTGTCCAAAACAGCTTCCAATCGAATGTTCATGTGATTGGAAAAGTCAGGAAAGTGGTAAGGTACTGTTTTCTATCAGTTGGCAAGCTGCGCACACAATCCCAGTGTTGTACAGCTTCCTTCTTCACCTTTGCGATGCTGCCGCTCTCTCCGGCTCCCGGAGCCGAAGAAGCGGCTTCTTCGCGCAAAGACGATTGTACCGCTCACAGTGCTCTCTTAGCGCAGCTTCTGCCGAAAGAAGCCCGGGAGCGGCGCTTAGCTCCGGAGAGCATCGTCCCTTCGTCTTTAGCGTCTTTCGTGGTCTACATCCTAGCAGAAAGCTTTTCCACTCAGTCTGGCAAGGAAAACCTGCGCCAGCACAGAAAACATCTCCCATCGTGTTCTGGACGTTGCACGGAGGTCTGCCAAGTGTTTGAAAGAAACAAAGAAAAGTTGTCCAAAACAGCTTCCAATCGAATATTCATGTGACTGGAAAAGTCAGGAAAGTGGTAAGGTACTGTTTTCTATCAGTTGGCAAGCTGCGCACACAATCCCAGTGTTGTACAGCTTCCTTCTTCACCTTTCCGATGCTGCCGCTCTCTCCGGCTCCCGGAGCCGAAGAAGCGGCTTCTTCGCGCAAAGACGATTGTACCGCTCACAGTGCTCTCTTAGCGCCGCTTCTGCCGAAAGAAGCCCGGGAGAGGCGCTTAGCTCCGGAGAGCATCGTACTTTCGTCTTTAGCGTCTTTTATGGTCTACATCCTAGCAGAAAGCTTTTCCACTCTGTCTGGCAAGGAAAACATGCGCCAGCGCAGAAAACATCTCCCATCGTGTTCTGGACGTTGCACGGATGTCTGCCAAGTGTTTGCATAAAGAAATGAAAAGTTGTCCAAAATAACTTCCAATCGAATATTCATGTGATTGGAAAAGTCAGGAAAGTGGTAAGGTACTGTTTTCTATCAGTTGGTAAGCTGCGCACAGAATCCCAGTGTTGTACAGATTCCTTCTTCACCTTTCCGATGCTGCCGCTCTCTCCGGCTCCCGGAGCCGAAGAAGCGGCTTCTTCGCGCAAAGACGATTGTACCGCTCACAGTGCTCTCTTAGCGCGGCTTCTGCCGAAAGAAGCCCGGGAGCGGCGCTTAGCTCCGGAGAGCATCGTCCCTTCGTCTTTAGCGTCTTTTGTGGTCTACATCCTAGCAGAAAGCTTTTCCACTCTGTCTGGCAAGGAAAACCTGCGCCAGCACAGAAAACATCTCCCTTCGTGTTCTGGACGTTGTACGGAGGTCTGCCAAGTGTTTGAAAGAAACAAAGAAAAGTTGTCCAAAACAGCTTCCAATCGAATATTCATGTGATTGGAAACGTCAGGAAAGTGTAAGGTACTGTTTTCTATCAGTTGGCAAGCTGCGCACACAATCCCAGTGTTGTACAGCTTCCTTCTTCACCTTTGCGATGCTGCCGCTCTCTCCGGCTCCCGGAGCCGAAGAAGCGGCTTCTTCGCGCAAAGACGATTGTACCGCTCACAGTGCTCTCTTAGCGCGGCTTCTGCCGAAAGAAGCCCGGGAGCGGCGCTTAGCTCCGGAGAGCATCGTCCCTTCGTCTTTAGCGTCTTTTGTGGTCTACATCCTAGCAGAAAGCTTTTCCACTCTGTCTGGCAAGGAAAACATGCGCCAGCACAGAAAACATCTCCCATCGTGTTCTGGACGTTGCACGGAGGTCTGCCAAGTGTTTGCATAAAGAAATGAAAAGTTGTCCAAAATAACTTCCAATCGAATATTCATGTGATTGGAAAAGTCAGGAAAGTGGTAAGGTACTGTTTTCTATCAGTTGGTAAGCTGCGCACAGAATCCCAGTGTTGTACAGATTCCTTCTTCACCTTTCCGATGCTGCCGCTCTCTCCGGCTCCCGGAGCCGAAGAAGCGGCTTCTTCGCGCAAAGACGATTGTACCGCTCACAGTGCTCTCTTAGCGCGGCTTCTGCCGAAAGAAGCCCGGGAGCGGCGCTTAGCTCCGGAGAGCATCGTACCTTCGTCTTTAGCGTCTTTTGTGGTCTACATCCTAGCAGAAAGCTTTTCCACTCTGTCTGGCAAGGAAAACCTGCGCCAGAAGAGAAAACATCTCCCTTCGTGTTCTGGACGTTGTACGGAGGTCTGCCAAGTGTTTGAAAGAAACAAAGAAAAGTTGTCCAAAACAGCTTCCAATCGAATATTCATGTGATTGGAAACGTCAGGAACGTGTAAGGTACTGTTTTCTATCAGTTGGCAAGCTGCGCACACAATCCCAGTGTTGTACAGCTTCCTTCTTCACCTTTCCGATGCTGCCGCTCTCTCCGGCTCCCGGAGCCGAAGAAGCGGCTTCTTCGCGCAAAGACGATTGTACCGCTCACAGTGCTCTCTTAGCGCCGCTTCTGCCGAAAGAAGCCCGGGAGCGGCGCTTAGCTCCGGAGAGCATCGTCCCTTCGTCTTTAGCGTCTTTTGTGGTCTACATCCTAGCAGAAAGCTTTTCCACTCTGTCTGGCAAGGAAAACATGCGCCAGCACAGAAAACATCTCCCTTCGTGTTCTGGACGTTGTACGGAGGTCTGACAAGTGTTTGACAAGAAGAGAGGAAAAGTTGTCCAAAACAGCTTCCAATCGAATATTCATGTGATTGGAAAAGTCAGGAAAGTGGTAAGGTACTGTTTTCTATCAGTTGGCAAGCTGCGCACACAATCCCAGTGTTGTACAGCTTCCTTCTTCACCTTTCCGATGCTGCCGCTCTCTCCGGCTCCCGGAGCCGAAGAAGCGGCTTCTTCGCGCAAAGACGATTGTACCGCTCACAGTGCTCTCTTAGCGCGGCTTCTGCCGAAAGAAGCCCGGGAGAGGCGCTTAGCTCCGGAGAGCATCGTACCTTCGTCTTTAGCGTCTTTTGTGGTCTACATCCTAGCAGAAAGCTTTTCCACTCTGTCTGGCAAGGAAAACATGCGCCAGCGCAGAAAACATCTCCCATCGTGTTCTGGACGTTGTACGGAGGTCTGCCAAGTGTTTGACAAGAAGAGAAGAAAAGCTGTCCAAAACAGCTTCCAATCGAATATTAATGTGATTGGAAAAGTCAGGAGAATGTTAACGTACTGTTTTCAATCAGTTGGCAAGCTGCGCACACAATCCCAGTGTTGTACAGCTTCCTTCTTCACCTTTCCGATGCTGCCGCTCTCTCCGGCTCCCTGAGCCGAAGAAGCGGCTTCTTCGCGCAAAGACGATTGTACCGCTCACAGTGCTCTCTTAGCGCGGCTTCTGCCGAAAGAAGCCCGGGAGCGGCGCTTAACTCCGGAGAGCATCGTCCCTTCGTCTTAAGAGTCTTTTGTGGTCTACATCCTAGCAGAAAGCTTTTCCACTCTGTCTGGCAAGGAAAACCTGCGCCAGCACAGAAAACATCTCCCATCGTGTTCTGGACGTTGTACGGAGGTCTGCCAAGTGTTTGAAAGAAACAAAGAAAAGTTGTCCAAAACAGCTTCCAATCGAATATTCATGTGATTGGAAACGTCAGGAAAGTGTAAGGTACTGTTTTCAATCAGTTGGCAAGCTGCGCACACAATCCCAGTGTTGTACAGCTTCCTTCTTCACCTTTCCGATGCTGCCGCTCTCTCCGGCTCCCGGAGCCGAAGAAGCGGCTTCTTCGCGCAAAGACGATTGTACCGCTCACAGTGCTCTCTTAGCGCGGCTTCTGCCGAAAGAAGCCCGGGAGCGGCGCTTAGCTCCGGAGAGCATCGTACCTTCGTCTTTAGCGTCTTTTGTGGTCTACATCCTAGCAGAAAGCTTTTCCACTCAGTCTGGCAAGGAAAACCTGCGCCAGCACAGAAAACATCTCCCATCGTGTTCTGGACGTTGTACGGAGGTCTGCCAAGTGTTTGAAAGAAACAAAGAAAAGTTGTCCAAAACAGCTTCCAATCGAATATTCATGTGATTGGAAACGTCAGGAAAGTGGTAAGGTACTGTTTTCTATCAGTTGGCAAGCTGCGCACACAATCCCAGTGTTGTACAGCTTCCTTCTTCACCTTTCCGATGCTGCCGCTCTCTCCGGCTCCCGGAGCCGAAGAAGCGGCTTCTTCGCGCAAAGACGATTGTACCGCTCACAGTGCTCTCTTAGCGCGGCTTCTGCCGAAAGAAGCCCGGGAGCGGCGCTTAGCTCCGGAGAGCATCGTCCCTTCGTCTTTAGCGTCTTTTGTGGTCTACATCCTAGCAGAAAGCTTTTCCACTCTGTCTGGCAAGGAAAACATGCGCCAGCACAGAAAACATCTCCCATCGTGTTCTGGACGTTGCACGGAGGTCTGCCAAGTGTTTCCATAAAGAAATGAAAAGTTGTCCAAAACAGCTTCCAATCGAATATTCATGTGATTGGAAAAGTCAGGAAAGTGGTAAGGTACTGTTTTCTATCAGTTGGCAAGCTGCGCACACAATCCCAGTGTTGTACAGCTTCCTTCTTCACCTTTCCGATGCTGCCGCTCTCTCCGGCTCCCGGAGCCGAAGAAGCGGCTTCTTCGCGCAAAGACGATTGTACCGCTCACAGTGCTCTCTTAGCGCAGCTTCTGCCGAAAGAAGCCCGGGAGCGGCGCTTAGCTCCGGAGAGCATCGTCCCTTCGTCTTTAGCGTCTTTCGTGGTCTACATCCTAGCAGAAAGCTTTTCCACTCAGTCTGGCAAGGAAAACCTGCGCCAGCACAGAAAACATCTCCCATCGTGTTCTGGACGTTGCACGGAGGTCTGCCAAGTGTTTGAAAGAAACAAAGAAAAGTTGTCCAAAACAGCTTCCAATCGAATATTCATGTGATTGGAAACGTCAGGAAAGTGGTAAGGTACTGTTTTCTATCAGTTGGCAAGCTGCGCACACAATCCCAGTGTTGTACAGCTTCCTTCTTCACCTTTCCGATGCTGCCGCTCTCTCCGGCTCCCGGAGCCGAAGAAGCGGCTTCTTCGCGCAAAGACGATTGTACCGCTCACAGTGCTCTCTTAGCGCGGCTTCTGCCGAAAGAAGCCCGGGAGCGGCGCTTAGCTCCGGAGAGCATCGTCCCTTCGTCTTTAGCGTCTTTTGTGGTCTACATCCTAGCAGAAAGCTTTTCCACTCTGTCTGGCAAGGAAAACATGCGCCAGCACAGAAAACATCTCCCATCGTGTTCTGGACGTTGCACGGAGGTCTGCCAAGTGTTTCCATAAAGAATTGAAAAGTTGTCCAAAACAGCTTCCAATCGAATGTTCATGTGATTGGAAAAGTCAGGAAAGTGGTAAGGTACTGTTTTCTATCAGTTGGCAAGCTGCGCACACAATCCCAGTGTTGTACAGCTTCCTTCTTCACCTTTGCGATGCTGCCGCTCTCTCCGGCTCCCGGAGCCGAAGAAGCGGCTTCTTCGCGCAAAGACGATTGTACCGCTCACAGTGCTCTCTTAGCGCAGCTTCTGCCGAAAGAAGCCCGGGAGCGGCGCTTAGCTCCGGAGAGCATCGTCCCTTCGTCTTTAGCGTCTTTTGTGGTCTACATCCTAGCAGAAAGCTTTTCCACTCTGTCTGGCAAGGAAAACCTGCGCCAGCACAGAAAACATCTCCCATCGTGTTCTGGACGTTGCACGGAGGTCTGCCAAGTGTTTGAAAGAAACAAAGAAAAGTTGTCCAAAACAGCTTCCAATCGAATATTCATGTGACTGGAAAAGTCAGGAAAGTGGTAAGGTACTGTTTTCTATCAGTTGGCAAGCTGCGCACACAATCCCAGTGTTGTACAGCTTCCTTCTTCACCTTTCCGATGCTGCCGCTCTCTCCGGCTCCCGGAGCCGAAGAAGCGGCTTCTTCGCGCAAAGACGATTGTACCGCTCACAGTGCTCTCTTAGCGCCGCTTCTGCCGAAAGAAGCCCGGGAGAGGCGCTTAGCTCCGGAGAGCATCGTACTTTCGTCTTTAGCGTCTTTTATGGTCTACATCATAGCAGAAAGCTTTTCCACTCTGTCTGGCAAGGAAAACATGCGCCAGCGCAGAAAACATCTCCCATCGTGTTCTGGACGTTGCACGGATGTCTGCCAAGTGTTTGCATAAAGAAATGAAAAGTTGTCCAAAATAACTTCCAATCGAATATTCATGTGATTGGAAAAGTCAGGAAAGTGGTAAGGTACTGTTTTCTATCAGTTGGTAAGCTGCGCACAGAATCCCAGTGTTGTACAGATTCCTTCTTCACCTTTCCGATGCTGCCGCTCTCTCCGGCTCCCGGAGCCGAAGAAGCGGCTTCTTCGCGCAAAGACGATTGTACCGCTCACAGTGCTCTCTTAGCGCGGCTTCTGCCGAAAGAAGCCCGGGAGCGGCGCTTAGCTCCGGAGAGCATCGTCCCTTCGTCTTTAGCGTCTTTTGTGGTCTACATCCTAGCAGAAAGCTTTTCCACTCTGTCTGGCAAGGAAAACCTGCGCCAGCACAGAAAACATCTCCCTTCGTGTTCTGGACGTTGTACGGAGGTCTGCCAAGTGTTTGAAAGAAACAAAGAAAAGTTGTCCAAAACAGCTTCCAATCGAATATTCATGTGATTGGAAACGTCAGGAAAGTGTAAGGTACTGTTTTCTATCAGTTGGCAAGCTGCGCACACAATCCCAGTGTTGTACAGCTTCCTTCTTCACCTTTCCGATGCTGCCGCTCTCTCCGGCTCCCGGAGCCGAAGAAGCGGCTTCTTCGCGCAAAGACGATTGTACCGCTCACAGTGCTCTCTTAGCGCGGCTTCTGCCGAAAGAAGCCCGGGAGCGGCGCTTAGCTCCGGAGAGCATCGTCCCTTCGTCTTTAGCGTCTTTTGTGGTCTACATCCTAGCAGAAAGCTTTTCCACTCTGTCTGGCAAGGAAAACATGCGCCAGCACAGAAAACATCTCCCATCGTGTTCTGGACGTTGCACGGAGGTCTGCCAAGTGTTTGCATAAAGAAATGAAAAGTTGTCCAAAATAACTTCCAATCGAATATTCATGTGATTGGAAAAGTCAGGAAAGTGGTAAGGTACTGTTTTCTATCAGTTGGTAAGCTGCGCACAGAATCCCAGTGTTGTACAGATTCCTTCTTCACCTTTCCGATTCTGCCGCTCTCTCCGGCTCCCGGAGCCGAAGAAGCGGCTACTTCGCGCAAAGACGATTGTACCGCTCACAGTGCTCTCTTAGCGCGGCTTCTGCCGAAAGAAGCCCGGGAGCGGCGCTTAGCTCCGGAGAGCATCGTACCTTCGTCTTTAGCGTCTTTTGTGGTCTACATCCTAGCAGAAAGCTTTTCCACTCTGTCTGGCAAGGAAAACCTGCGCCAGAAGAGAAAACATATCCCATCGTGTTCTGGACGTTGTACGGAGGTCTGCCAAGTGTTTGAAAGAAACAAAGAAAAGTTGTCCAAAACAGCTTCCAATCGAATATTCATGTGATTGGAAACGTCAGGAAAGTGTAAGGTACTGTTTTCTATCAGTTGGCAAGCTGCGCACACAATCCCAGTGTTGTACAGCTTCCTTCTTCACCTTTCCGATGCTGCCGCTCTCTCCGGCTCCCGGAGCCGAAGAAGCGGCTTCTTCGCGCAAAGACGATTGTACCGCTCACAGTGCTCTCTTAGCGCCGCTTCTGCCGAAAGAAGCCCGGGAGCGGCGCTTAGCTCCGGAGAGCATCGTCCCTTCGTCTTTAGCGTCTTTTGTGGTCTACATCCTAGCAGAAAGCTTTTCCACTCTGTCTGGCAAGGAAAACATGCGCCAGCACAGAAAACATCTCCCTTCGTGTTCTGGACGTTGTACGGAGGTCTGCCAAGTGTTTGACAAGAAGAGAGGAAAAGTTGTCCAAAACAGCTTCCAATCGAATATTCATGTGATTGGAAAAGTCAGGAAAGTGGTAAGGTACTGTTTTCTATCAGTTGGCAAGCTGCGCACACAATCCCAGTGTTGTACAGCTTCCTTCTTCACCTTTCCGATGCTGCCGCCCTCTCCGGCTCCCGGAGCCGAAGAAGCGGCTTCTTCGCGCAAAGACGATTGTACCGCTCACAGTGCTCTCTTAGCGCGGCTTCTGCCGAAAGAAGCCCGGGAGAGGCGCTTAGCTCCGGAGAGCATCGTACCTTCGTCTTTAGCGTCTTTTGTGGTCTACATCCTAGCAGAAAGCTTTTCCACTCTGTCTGGCAAGGAAAACATGCGCCAGCGCAGAAAACATCTCCCATCGTGTTCTGGACGTTGTACGGAGGTCTGCCAAGTGTTTGACAAGAAGAGAAGAAAAGCTGTCCAAAACAGCTTCCAATCGAATATTAATGTGATTGGAAAAGTCAGGAGAATGTTAACGTACTGTTTTCAATCAGTTGGCAAGCTGCGCACACAATCCCAGTGTTGTACAGCTTCCTTCTTCACCTTTCCGATGCTGCCGCTCTCTCCGTCTCCCTGAGCCGAAGAAGCGGCTTCTTCGCGCAAAGACGATTGTACCGCTCACAGTGCTCTCTTAGCGCGGCTTCTGCCGAAAGAAGCCCGGGAGCGGCGCTTAACTCCGGAGAGCATCGTCCCTTCGTCTTAAGAGTCTTTTGTGGTCTACATCCTAGCAGAAAGCTTTTCCACTCTGTCTGGCAAGGAAAACCTGCGCCAGCACAGAAAACATCTCCCATCGTGTTCTGGACGTTGTACGGAGGTCTGCCAAGTGTTTGAAAGAAACAAAGAAAAGTTGTCCAAAACAGCTTCCAATCGAATATTCATGTGATTGGAAACGTCAGGAAAGTGTAAGGTACTGTTTTCAATCAGTTGGCAAGCTGCGCACACAATCCCAGTGTTGTACAGCTTCCTTCTTCACCTTTCCGATGCTGCCGCTCTCTCCGGCTCCCGGAGCCGAAGAAGCGGCTTCTTCGCGCAAAGACGATTGTACCGCTCACAGTGCTCTCTTAGCGCGGCTTCTGCCGAAAGAAGCCCGGGAGCGGCGCTTAGCTCCGGAGAGCATCGTACCTTCGTCTTTAGCGTCTTTTGTGGTCTACATCCTAGCAGAAAGCTTTTCCACTCTCTCTGGCAAGGAAAACCTGCGCCAGCACAGAAAACATCTCCCATCGTGTTCTGGACGTTGTACGGAGGTCTGCCAAGTGTTTGAAAGAAACAAAGAAAAGTTGTCCAAAACAGCTTCCAATCGAATATTCATGTGATTGGAAACGTCAGGAAAGTGGTAAGGTACTGTTTTCTATCAGTTGGCAAGCTGCGCACACAATCCCAGTGTTGTACAGCTTCCTTCTTCACCTTTCCGATGCTGCCGCTCTCTCCGGCTCCCGGAGCCGAAGAAGCGGCTTCTTCGCGCAAAGACGATTGTACCGCTCACAGTGCTCTCTTAGCGCGGCTTCTGCCGAAAGAAGCCCGGGAGCGGCGCTTAGCTCCGGAGAGCATCGTCCCTTCGTCTTTAGCGTCTTTTGTGGTCTACATCCTAGCAGAAAGCTTTTCCACTCTGTCTGGCAAGGAAAACATGCGCCAGCACAGAAAACATCTCCCATCGTGTTCTGGACGTTGCACGGAGGTCTGCCAAGTGTTTCCATAAAGAAATGAAAAGTTGTCCAAAACAGCTTCCAATCGAATGTTCATGTGATTGGAAAAGTCAGGAAAGTGGTAAGGTACTGTTTTCTATCAGTTGGCAAGCTGCGCACACAATCCCAGTGTTGTACAGCTTCCTTCTTCACCTTTGCGATGCTGCCGCTCTCTCCGGCTCCCGGAGCCGAAGAAGCGGCTTCTTCGCGCAAAGACGATTGTACCGCTCACAGTGCTCTCTTAGCGCAGCTTCTGCCGAAAGAAGCCCGGGAGCGGCGCTTAGCTCCGGAGAGCATCGTCCCTTCGTCTTTAGCGTCTTTCGTGGTCTACATCCTAGCAGAAAGCTTTTCCACTCAGTCTGGCAAGGAAAACCTGCGCCAGCACAGAAAACATCTCCCATCGTGTTCTGGACGTTGCACGGAGGTCTGCCAAGTGTTTGAAAGAAACAAAGAAAAGTTGTCCAAAACAGCTTCCAATCGAATATTCATGTGACTGGAAAAGTCAGGAAAGTGGTAAGGTACTGTTTTCTATCAGTTGGCAAGCTGCGCACACAATCCCAGTGTTGTACAGCTTCCTTCTTCACCTTTCCGATGCTGCCGCTCTCTCCGGCTCCCGGAGCCGAAGAAGCGGCTTCTTCGCGCAAAGACGATTGTACCGCTCACAGTGCTCTCTTAGCGCCGCTTCTGCCGAAAGAAGCCCGGGAGAGGCGCTTAGCTCCGGAGAGCATCGTACTTTCGTCTTTAGCGTCTTTTATGGTCTACATCCTAGCAGAAAGCTTTTCCACTCTGTCTGGCAAGGAAAACCTGCGCCAGCGCAGAAAACATCTCCCATCGTGTTCTGGACGTTGTACGGAGGTCTGCCAAGTGTTTGCATAAAGAAATGAAAAGTTGTCCAAAATAACTTCCAATCGAATATTCATGTGATTGGAAAAGTCAGGAAAGTGGTAAGGTACTGTTTTCTATCAGTTGGTAAGCTGCGCACAGAATCCCAGTGTTGTACAGATTCCTTCTTCACCTTTCCGATGCTGCCGCTCTCTCCGGCTCCCGGAGCCGAAGAAGCGGCTTCTTCGCGCAAAGACGATTGTACCGCTCACAGTGCTCTCTTAGCGCGGCTTCTGCCGAAAGAAGCCCGGGAGCGGCGCTTAGCTCCGGAGAGCATCGTCCCTTCGTCTTTAGCGTCTTTTGTGGTCTACATCCTAGCAGAAAGCTTTTCCACTCTGTCTGGCAAGGAAAACCTGCGCCAGCACAGAAAACATCTCCCTTCGTGTTCTGGACGTTGTACGGAGGTCTGCCAAGTGTTTGAAAGAAACAAAGAAAAGTTGTCCAAAACAGCCTCCAATCGAATATTCATGTGATTGGAAACGTCAGGAAAGTGTAAGGTACTGTTTTCTATCAGTTGGCAAGCTGCGCACACAATCCCAGTGTTGTACAGCTTCCTTCTTCACCTTTCCGATGCTGCCGCTCTCTCCGGCTCCCGGAGCCGAAGAAGCGGCTTCTTCGTGCAAAGACGATTGTACCGCTCACAGTGCTCTCTTAGCGCAGCTTCTGCCGAAAGAAGCCCGGGAGCGGCGCTTAGCTCCGGAGAGCATCGTCCCTTCGTCTTTAGCGTCTTTTGTGGTCTACATCCTAGCAGAAAGCTTTTCCACTCTGTCTGGCAAGGAAAACATGCGCCAGCACAGAAAACATCTCCCATCGTGTTCTGGACGTTGCACGGAGGTCTGCCAAGTGTTTGCATAAAGAAATGAAAAGTTGTCCAAAATAAATTCCAATCGAATATTCATGTGATTGGAAAAGTCAGGAAAGTGGTAAGGTACTGTTTTCTATCAGTTGGTAAGCTGCGCACACAATCCCAGTGTTGTACAGATTCCTTCTTCACCTTTCCGATGCTGCCGCTCTCTCCGGCTCCCGGAGCCGAAGAAGCGGCTTCTTCGCGCAAAGACGATTGTACCGCTCACAGTGCTCTCTTAGCGCGGCTTCTGCCGAAAGAAGCCCGGGAGCGGCGCTTAGCTCCGGAGAGCATCGTACCTTCGTCTTTAGCGTCTTTTGTGGTCTACATCCTAGCAGAAAGCTTTTCCACTCTGTCTGGCAAGGAAAACCTGCGCCAGAAGAGAAAACATCTCCCTTCGTGTTCTGGACGTTGTACGGAGGTCTGCCAAGTGTTTGAAAGAAACAAAGAAAAGTTGTCCAAAACAGCTTCCAATCGAATATTCATGTGATTGGAAACGTCAGGAACGTGTAAGGTACTGTTTTCTATCAGTTGGCAAGCTGCGCACACAATCCCAGTGTTGTACAGCTTCCTTCTTCACCTTTCCGATGCTGCCGCTCTCTCCGGCTCCCGGAGCCGAAGAAGCGGCTTCTTCGCGCAAAGACGATTGTACCGCTCACAGTGCTCTCTTAGCGCCGCTTCTGCCGAAAGAAGCCCGGGAGCGGCGCTTAGCTCCGGAGAGCATCGTCCCTTCGTCTTTAGCGTCTTTTGTGGTCTACATCCTAGCAGAAAGCTTTTCCACTCTGTCTGGCAAGGAAAACATGCGCCAGCACAGAAAACATCTCCCTTCGTGTTCTGGACGTTGTACGGAGGTCTGCCAAGTGTTTGACAAGAAGAGAGGAAAAGTTGTCCAAAACAGCTTCCAATCGAATATTCATGTGATTGGAAAAGTCAGGAAAGTGGTAAGGTACTGTTTTCTATCAGTTGGCAAGCTGCGCACACAATCCCAGTGTTGTACAGCTTCCTTCTTCACCTTTCCGATGCTGCCGCTCTCTCCGGCTCCCGGAGCCGAAGAAGCGGCTTCTTCGCGCAAAGACGATTGTACCGCTCACAGTGCTCTCTTAGCGCGGCTTCTGCCGAAAGAAGCCCGGGAGAGGCGCTTAGCTCCGGAGAGCATCGTACCTTCGTCTTTAGCGTCTTTTGTGGTCTACATCCTAGCAGAAAGCTTTTCCACTCTGTCTGGCAAGGAAAACATGCGCCAGCGCAGAAAACATCTCCCATCGTGTTCTGGACGTTGTACGGAGGTCTGCCAAGTGTTTGACAAGAAGAGAAGAAAAGCTGTCCAAAACAGCTTCCAATCGAATATTAATGTGATTGGAAAAGTCAGGAAAGTGGTAAGGTACTGTTTTCTATCAGTTGGCAAGCTGCGCACACAATCCCAGTGTTGTACAGCTTCCTTCTTCACCTTTCCGATGCTGCCGCTCTCTCCGGCTCCCTGAGCCGAAGAAGCGGCTTCTTCGCGCAAAGACGATTGTACCGCTCACAGTGCTCTCTTAGCGCGGCTTCTGCCGAAAGAAGCCCGGGAGCGGCGCTTAACTCCGGAGAGCATCGTCCCTTCGTCTTAAGAGTCTTTTGTGGTCTACATCCTAGCAGAAAGCTTTTCCACTCAGTCTGGCAAGGAAAACCTGCGCCAGCACAGAAAACATCTCCCATCGTGTTCTGGACGTTGTACGGAGGTCTGCCAAGTGTTTGAAAGAAACAAAGAAAAGTTGTCCAAAACAGCTTCCAATCGAATATTCATGTGATTGGAAACGTCAGGAAAGTGTAAGGTACTGTTTTCAATCAGTTGGCAAGCTGCGCACACAATCCCAGTGTTGTACAGCTTCCTTCTTCACCTTTCCGATGCTGCCGCACTCTCCGGCTCCCGGAGCCGAAGAAGCGGCTTCTTCGCGCAAAGACGATTGTACCGCTCACAGTGCTCTCTTAGCGCGGCTTCTGCCGAAAGAAGCCCGGGAGCGGCGCTTAGCTCCGGAGAGCATCGTACCTTCGTCTTTAGCGTCTTTTGTGGTCTACATCCTAGCAGAAAGCTTTTCCACTCTGTCTGGCAAGGAAAACCTGCGCCAGCACAGAAAACATCTCCCATCGTGTTCTGGACGTTGTACGGAGGTCTGCCAAGTGTTTGAAAGAAACAAAGAAAAGTTGTCCAAAACAGCTTCCAATCGAATATTCATGTGATTGGAAACGTCAGGAAAGTGGTAAGGTACTGTTTTCTATCAGTTGGCAAGCTGCGCACACAATCCCAGTGTTGTACAGCTTCCTTCTTCACCTTTCCGATGCTGCCGCTCTCTCCGGCTCCCGGAGCCGAAGAAGCGGCTTCTTCGCGCAAAGACGATTGTACCGCTCACAGTGCTCTCTTAGCGCGGCTTCTGCCGAAAGAAGCCCGGGAGCGGCGCTTAGCTCCGGAGAGCATCGTCCCTTCGTCTTTAGCGTCTTTTGTGGTCTACATCCTAGCAGAAAGCTTTTCCACTCTGTCTGGCAAGGAAAACATGCGCCAGCACAGAAAACATCTCCCATCGTGTTCTGGACGTTGCACGGAGGTCTGCCAAGTGTTTCCATAAAGAAATGAAAAGTTGTCCAAAACAGCTTCCAATCGAATGTTCATGTGATTGGAAAAGTCAGGAAAGTGGTAAGGTACTGTTTTCTATCAGTTGGCAAGCTGCGCACACAATCCCAGTGTTGTACAGCTTCCTTCTTCACCTTTGCGATGCTGCCGCTCTCTCCGGCTCCCGGAGCCGAAGAAGCGGCTTCTTCGCGCAAAGACGATTGTACCGCTCACAGTGCTCTCTTAGCGCAGCTTCTGCCGAAAGAAGCCCGGGAGCGGCGCTTAGCTCCGGAGAGCATCGTCCCTTCGTCTTTAGCGTCTTTCGTGGTCTACATCCTAGCAGAAAGCTTTTCCACTCAGTCTGGCAAGGAAAACCTGCGCCAGCACAGAAAACATCTCCCATCGTGTTCTGGACGTTGCACGGAGGTCTGCCAAGTGTTTGAAAGAAACAAAGAAAAGTTGTCCAAAACAGCTTCCAATCGAATATTCATGTGACTGGAAAAGTCAGGAAAGTGGTAAGGTACTGTTTTCTATCAGTTGGCAAGCTGCGCACACAATCCCAGTGTTGTACAGCTTCCTTCTTCACCTTTCCGATGCTGCCGCTCTCTCCGGCTCCCGGAGCCGAAGAAGCGGCTTCTTCGCGCAAAGACGATTGTACCGCTCACAGTGCTCTCTTAGCGCCGCTTCTGCCGAAAGAAGCCCGGGAGAGGCGCTTAGCTCCGGAGAGCATCGTACTTTCGTCTTTAGCGTCTTTTATGGTCTACATCCTAGCAGAAAGCTTTTCCACTCTGTCTGGCAAGGAAAACCTGCGCCAGCGCAGAAAACATCTCCCATCGTGTTCTGGACGTTGCACGGAGGTCTGCCAAGTGTTTGCATAAAGAAATGAAAAGTTGTCCAAAATAACTTCCAATCGAATATTCATGTGATTGGAAAAGTCAGGAAAGTGGTAAGGTACTGTTTTCTATCAGTTGGTAAGCTGCGCACAGAATCCCAGTGTTGTACAGATTCCTTCTTCACCTTTCCGATGCTGCCGCTCTCTCCGGCTCCCGGAGCCGAAGAAGCGGCTTCTTCGCGCAAAGACGATTGTACCGCTCACAGTGCTCTCTTAGCGCGGCTTCTGCCGAAAGAAGCCCGGGAGCGGCGCTTAGCTCCGGAGAGCATCGTCCCTTCGTCTTTAGCGTCTTTTGTGGTCTACATCCTAGCAGAAAGCTTTTCCACTCTGTCTGGCAAGGAAAACCTGCGCCAGCACAGAAAACATCTCCCTTCGTGTTCTGGACGTTGTACGGAGGTCTGCCAAGTGTTTGAAAGAAACAAAGAAAAGTTGTCCAAAACAGCTTCCAATCGAATATTCATGTGATTGGAAACGTCAGGAAAGTGTAAGGTACTGTTTTCTATCAGTTGGCAAGCTGCGCACACAATCCCAGTGTTGTACAGCTTCCTTCTTCACCTTTCCGATGCTGCCGCTCTCTCCGGCTCCCGGAGCCGAAGAAGCGGCTTCTTCGCGCAAAGACGATTGTACCGCTCACAGTGCTCTCTTAGCGCGGCTTCTGCCGAAAGAAGCCCGGGAGCGGCGCTTAGCTCCGGAGAGCATCGTCCCTTCGTCTTTAGCGTCTTTTGTGGTCTACATCCTAGCAGAAAGCTTTTCCACTCTGTCTGGCAAGGAAAACATGCGCCAGCACAGAAAACATCTCCCATCGTGTTCTGGACGTTGCACGGAGGTCTGCCAAGTGTTTGCATAAAGAAATGAAAAGTTGTCCAAAATAACTTCCAATCGAATATTCATGTGATTGGAAAAGTCAGGAAAGTGGTAAGGTACTGTTTTCTATCAGTTGGTAAGCTGCGCACACAATCCCAGTGTTGTACAGATTCCTTCTTCACCTTTCCGATGCTGCCGCTCTCTCCGGCTCCCGGAGCCGAAGAAGCGGCTTCTTCGCGCAAAGACGATTGTACCGCTCACAGTGCTCTCTTAGCGCGGCTTCTGCCGAAAGAAGCCCGGGAGCGGCGCTTAGCTCCGGAGAGCATCGTACCTTCGTCTTTAGCGTCTTTTGTGGTCTACATCCTAGCAGAAAGCTTTTCCACTCTGTCTGGCAAGGAAAACCTGCGCCAGCACAGAAAACATCTCCCTTCGTGTTCTGGACGTTGTACGGAGGTCTGCCAAGTGTTTGAAAGAAACAAAGAAAAGTTGTCCAAAACAGCTTCCAATCGAATATTCATGTGATTGGAAACGTCAGGAACGTGTAAGGTACTGTTTTCTATCAGTTGGCAAGCTGCGCACACAATCCCAGTGTTGTACAGCTTCCTTCTTCACCTTTCCGATGCTGCCGCTCTCTCCGGCTCCCGGAGCCGAAGAAGCGGCTTCTTCGCGCAAAGACGATTGTACCGCTCACAGTGCTCTCTTAGCGCCGCTTCTGCCGAAAGAAGCCCGGGAGCGGCGCTTAGCTCCGGAGAGCATCGTCCCTTCGTCTTTAGCGTCTTTTGTGGTCTACATCCTAGCAGAAAGCTTTTCCACTCTGTCTGGCAAGGAAAACATGCGCCAGCACAGAAAACATCTCCCTTCGTGTTCTGGACGTTGTACGGAGGTCTGCCAAGTGTTTGACAAGAAGAGAGGAAAAGTTGTCCAAAACAGCTTCCAATCGAATATTCATGTGATTGGAAAAGTCAGGAAAGTGGTAAGGTACTGTTTTCTATCAGTTGGCAAGCTGCGCACACAATCCCAGTGTTGTACAGCTTCCTTCTTCACCTTTCCGATGCTGCCGCTCTCTCCGGCTCCCGGAGCCGAAGAAGCGGCTTCTTCGCGCAAAGACGATTGTACCGCTCACAGTGCTCTCTTAGCGCGGCTTCTGCCGAAAGAAGCCCGGGAGAGGCGCTTAGCTCCGGAGAGCATCGTACCTTCGTCTTTAGCGTCTTTTGTGGTCTACATCCTAGCAGAAAGCTTTTCCACTCTGTCTGGCAAGGAAAACATGCGCCAGCGCAGAAAACATCTCCCATCGTGTTCTGGACGTTGTACGGAGGTCTGCCAAGTGTTTGACAAGAAGAGAAGAAAAGCTGTCCAAAACAGCTTCCAATCGAATATTAATGTGATTGGAAAAGTCAGGAAAGTGGTAAGGTACTGTTTTCTATCAGTTGGCAAGCTGCGCACACAATCCCAGTGTTGTACAGCTTCCTTCTTCACCTTTCCGATGCTGCCGCTCTCTCCGGCTCCCGGAGCCGAAGAAGCGGCTTCTTCGCGCAAAGACGATTGTACCGCTCACAGTGCTCTCTTAGCGCGGCTTCTGCCGAAAGAAGCCCGGGAGCGGCGCTTAACTCCGGAGAGCATCGTCCCTTCGTCTTAAGAGTCTTTTGTGGTCTACATCCTAGCAGAAAGCTTTTCCACTCTGTCTGGCAAGGAAAACCTGCGCCAGCACAGAAAACATCTCCCATCGTGTTCTGGACGTTGTACGGAGGTCTGCCAAGTGTTTGAAAGAAACAAAGAAAAGTTGTCCAAAACAGCTTCCAATCGAATATTCATGTGATTGGAAACGTCAGGAAAGTGTAAGGTACTGTTTTCAATCAGTTGGCAAGCTGCGCACACAATCCCAGTGTTGTACAGCTTCCTTCTTCACCTTTCCGATGCTGCCGCTCTCTCCGGCTCCCGGAGCCGAAGAAGCGGCTTCTTCGCGCAAAGACGATTGTACCGCTCACAGTGCTCTCTTAGCGCGGCTTCTGCCGAAAGAAGCCCGGGAGCGGCGCTTAGCTCCGGAGAGCATCGTACCTTCGTCTTTAGCGTCTTTTGTGGTCTACATCCTAGCAGAAAGCTTTTCCACTCTGTCTGGCAAGGAAAACCTGCGCCAGCACAGAAAACATCTCCCATCGTGTTCTGGACGTTGTACGGAGGTCTGCCAAGTGTTTGAAAGAAACAAAGAAAAGTTGTCCAAAACAGCTTCCAATCGAATATTCATGTGATTGGAAACGTCAGGAAAGTGGTAAGGTACTGTTTTCTATCAGTTGGCAAGCTGCGCACACAATCCCAGTGTTGTACAGCTTCCTTCTTCACCTTTCCGATGCTGCCGCTCTCTCCGGCTCCCGGAGCCGAAGAAGCGGCTTCTTCGCGCAAAGACGATTGTACCGCTCACAGTGCTCTCTTAGCGCGGCTTCTGCCGAAAGAAGCCCGGGAGCGGCGCTTAGCTCCGGAGAGCATCGTCCCTTCGTCTTTAGCGTCTTTTGTGGTCTACATCCTAGCAGAAAGCTTTTCCACTCTGTCTGGCAAGGAAAACATGCGCCAGCACAGAAAACATCTCCCATCGTGTTCTGGACGTTGCACGGAGGTCTGCCAAGTGTTTGCATAAAGAAATGAAAAGTTGTCCAAAACAGCTTCCAATCGAATGTTCATGTGATTGGAAAAGTCAGGAAAGTGGTAAGGTACTGTTTTCTATCAGTTGGCAAGCTGCGCACACAATCCCAGTGTTGTACAGCTTCCTTCTTCACCTTTGCGATGCTGCCGCTCTCTCCGGCTCCCGGAGCCGAAGAAGCGGCTTCTTCGCGCAAAGACGATTGTACCGCTCACAGTGCTCTCTTAGCGCAGCTTCTGCCGAAAGAAGCCCGGGAGCGGCGCTTAGCTCCGGAGAGCATCGTCCCTTCGTCTTTAGCGTCTTTCGTGGTCTACATCCTAGCAGAAAGCTTTTCCACTCAGTCTGGCAAGGAAAACCTGCGCCAGCACAGAAAACATCTCCCATCGTGTTCTGGACGTTGCACGGAGGTCTGCCAAGTGTTTGAAAGAAACAAAGAAAAGTTGTCCAAAACAGCTTCCAATCGAATATTCATGTGACTGGAAAAGTCAGGAAAGTGGTAAGGTACTGTTTTCTATCAGTTGGCAAGCTGCGCACACAATCCCAGTGTTGTACAGCTTCCTTCTTCACCTTTCCGATGCTGCCGCTCTCTCCGGCTCCCGGAGCCGAAGAAGCGGCTTCTTCGCGCAAAGACGATTGTACCGCTCACAGTGCTCTCTTAGCGCCGCTTCTGCCGAAAGAAGCCCGGGAGAGGCGCTTAGCTCCGGAGAGCATCGTACTTTCGTCTTTAGCGTCTTTTATGGTCTACATCCTAGCAGAAAGCTTTTCCACTCTGTCTGGCAAGGAAAACCTGCGCCAGCGCAGAAAACATCTCCCATCGTGTTCTGGACGTTGCACGGAGGTCTGCCAAGTGTTTGCATAAAGAAATGAAAAGTTGTCCAAAATAACTTCCAATCGAATATTCATGTGATTGGAAAAGTCAGGAAAGTGGTAAGGTACTGTTTTCTATCAGTTGGTAAGCTGCGCACAGAATCCCAGTGTTGTACAGATTCCTTCTTCACCTTTCCGATGCTGCCGCTCTCTCCGGCTCCCGGAGCCGAAGAAGCGGCTTCTTCGCGCAAAGACGATTGTACCGCTCACAGTGCTCTCTTAGCGCGGCTTCTGCCGAAAGAAGCCCGGGAGCGGCGCTTAGCTCCGGAGAGCATCGTACCTTCGTCTTTAGCGTCTTTTGTGGTCTACATCCTAGCAGAAAGCTTTTCCACTCTGTCTGGCAAGGAAAACCTGCGCCAGCACAGAAAACATCTCCCATCGTGTTCTGGACGTTGTACGGAGGTCTGCCAAGTGTTTGAAAGAAACAAAGAAAAGTTGTCCAAAACAGCTTCCAATCGAATATTCATGTGATTGGAAACGTCAGGAAAGTGTAAGGTACTGTTTTCTATCAGTTGGCAAGCTGCGCACACAATCCCAGTGTTGTACAGCTTCCTTCTTCACCTTTCCGATGCTGCCGCTCTCTCCGGCTCCCGGAGCCGAAGAAGCGGCTTCTTCGCGCAAAGACGATTGTACCGCTCACAGTGCTCTCTTAGCGCCGCTTCTGCCGAAAGAAGCCCGGGAGCGGCGCTTAGCTCCGGAGAGCATCGTACCTTCGTCTTTAGCGTCTTTTGTGGTCTACATCCTAGCAGAAAGCTTTTCCACTCTGTCTGGCAAGGAAAACCTGCGCCAGCACAGAAAACATCTCCCATCGTGTTCTGGACGTTGTACGGAGGTCTGCCAAGTGTTTGAAAGAAACAAAGAAAAGTTGTCCAAAACAGCTTCCAATCGAATATTCATGTGATTGGAAACGTCAGGAAAGTGGTAAGGTACTGTTTTCTATCAGTTGGCAAGCTGCGCACACAATCCCAGTGTTGTACAGCTTCCTTCTTCACCTTTCCGATGCTGCCGCTCTCTCCGGCTCCCGGAGCCGAAGAAGCGGCTTCTTCGCGCAAAGACGATTGTACCGCTCACAGTGCTCTCTTAGCGCGGCTTCTGCCGAAAGAAGCCCGGGAGCGGCGCTTAGCTCCGGAGAGCATCGTCCCTTCGTCTTTAGCGTCTTTTGTGGTCTACATCCTAGCAGAAAGCTTTTCCACTCTGTCTGGCAAGGAAAACATGCGCCAGCACAGAAAACATCTCCCATCGTGTTCTGGACGTTGCACGGAGGTCTGCCAAGTGTTTCCATAAAGAAATGAAAAGTTGTCCAAAACAGCTTCCAATCGAATGTTCATGTGATTGGAAAAGTCAGGAAAGTGGTAAGGTACTGTTTTCTATCAGTTGGCAAGCTGCGCACACAATCCCAGTGTTGTACAGCTTCCTTCTTCACCTTTCCGATGCTGCCGCTCTCTCCGGCTCCCGGAGCCGAAGAAGCGGCTTCTTCGCGCAAAGACGATTGTACCGCTCACAGTGCTCTCTTAGCGCAGCTTCTGCCGAAAGAAGCCCGGGAGCGGCGCTTAGCTCCGGAGAGCATCGTCCCTTCGTCTTTAGCGTCTTTTGTGGTCTACATCCTAGCAGAAAGCTTTTCCACTCAGTCTGGCAAGGAAAACCTGCGCCAGCACAGAAAACATCTCCCATCGTGTTCTGGACGTTGCACGGAGGTCTGCCAAGTGTTTGAAAGAAACAAAGAAAAGTTGTCCAAAACAGCTTCCAATGAAATATTCATGTGACTGGAAAAGTCAGGAAAGTGGTAAGGTACTGTTTTCTATCAGTTGGCAAGCTGCGCACACAATCCCAGTGTTGTACAGCTTCCTTCTTCACCTTTCCGATGCTGCCGCTCTCTCCGGCTCCCGGAGCCGAAGAAGCGGCTTCTTCGCGCAAAGACGATTGTACCGCTCACAGTGCTCTCTTAGCGCGGCTTCTGCCGAAAGAAGCCCGGGAGCGGCGCTTAGCTCCGGAGAGCATCGTACCTTCGTCTTTAGCGTCTTTTGTGGTCTACATCCTAGCAGAAAGCTTTTCCACTCTGTCTGGCAAGGAAAACATGCGCCAGCACAGAAAACATCTCCCTTCGTGTTCTGGACGTTGTACGGAGGTCTGCCAAGTGTTTGAAAAGAAGAGAGGAAAAGTTGTCCAAAACAGCTTCCAATCGAATATTCATGTGATTGGAAACGTCAGGAAAGTGGTAAGGTACTGTTTTCTATCAGTTGGCAAGCTGCGCACACAATCCCAGTGTTGTACAGCTTCCTTCTTCACCTTTCCGATGCTGCCGCTCTCTCCGGCTCCCGGAGCCGAAGAAGCGGCTTCTTCGCGCAAAGACGATTGTACCGCTCACAGTGCTCTCTTAGCGCCGCTTCTGCCGAAAGAAGCCCGGGAGAGGCGCTTAGCTCCGGAGAGCATCGTACCTTCGTCTTTAGCGTCTTTTGTGGTCTACATCCTAGCAGAAAGCTTTTCCATTCTGTCTGGCAAGGAAAACATGCGCCAGCACAGAAAACATCTCCCTTCGTGTTCTGGACGTTGTACGGAGGTCTGCCAAGTGTTTGACAAGAAGAGAAGAAAAGCTGTCCAAAACAGCTTCCAATCGAATATTAATGTGATTGGAAAAGTCAGGAGAATGTTAACGTACTGTTTTCTATCAGTTGGCAAGCTGCGCACACAATCCCAGTGTTGTACAGCTTCCTTCTTCACCTTTCCGATGCTGCCGCTCTCTCCGGCTCCCGGAGCCGAAGAAGCGGCTTCTTCGCGCAAAGACGATTGTACCGCTCACAGTGCTCTCTTAGCGCGGCTTCTGCCGAAAGAAGCCCGGGAGCGGCGCTTAACTCCGGAGAGCATCGTCCCTTCGTCTTAAGAGTCTTTTGTGGTCTACATCCTAGCAGAAAGCTTTTCCACTCAGTCTGGCAAGGAAAACCTGCGCCAGCACAGAAAACATCTCCCATCGTGTTCTGGACGTTGTACGGAGGTCTGCCAAGTGTTTGAAAGAAACAAAGAAAAGTTGTCCAAAACAGCTTCCAATCGAATATTCATGTGATTGGAAACGTCAGGAAAGTGTAAGGTACTGTTTTCAATCAGTTGGCAAGCTGCGCACACAATCCCAGTGTTGTACAGCTTCCTTCTTCACCTTTCCGATGCTGCCGCTCTCTCCGGCTCCCGGAGCCGAAGAAGCGGCTTCTTCGCGCAAAGACGATTGTACCGCTCACAGTGCTCTCTTAGCGCGGCTTCTGCCGAAAGAAGCCCGGGAGCGGCGCTTAGCTCCGGAGAGCATCGTACCTTCGTCTTTAGCGTCTTTTGTGGTCTACATCCTAGCAGAAAGCTTTTCCACTCTGTCTGGCAAGGAAAACCTGCGCCAGCACAGAAAACATCTCCCATCGTGTTCTGGACGTTGTACGGAGGTCTGCCAAGTGTTTGAAAGAAACAAAGAAAAGTTGTCCAAAACAGCTTCCAATCGAATATTCAATTGATTGAAAACGTCAGGAAAGTGGTAAGGTACTGTTTTCTATCAGTTGGCAAGCTGCGCACACAATCCCAGTGTTGTACAGCTTCCTTCTTCACCTTTCCGATGCTGCCGCTCTCTCCGGCTCCCGGAGCCGAAGAAGCGGCTTCTTCGCGCAAAGACGATTGTACCGCTCACAGTGCTCTCTTAGCGCGGCTTCTGCAGAAAGAAGCCCGGGAGCGGCGCTTAGCTCCGGAGAGCATCGTCCCTTCGTCTTTAGCGTCTTTTGTGGTCTACATCCTAGCAGAAAGCTTTTCCACTCTGTCTGGCAAGGAAAACATGCGCCAGCACAGAAAACATCTCCCATCGTGTTCTGGACGTTGCACGGAGGTCTGCCAAGTGTTTCCATAAAGAAATGAAAAGTTGTCCAAAACAGCTTCCAATCGAATGTTCATGTGATTGGAAAAGTCAGGAAAGTGGTAAGGTACTGTTTTCTATCAGTTGGCAAGCTGCGCACACAATCCCAGTGTTGTACAGCTTCCTTCTTCACCTTTGCGATGCTGCCGCTCTCTCCGGCTCCCGGAGCCGAAGAAGCGGCTTCTTCGCGCAAAGACGATTGTACCGCTCACAGTGCTCTCTTAGCGCAGCTTCTGCCGAAAGAAGCCCGGGAGCGGCGCTTAGCTCCGGAGAGCATCGTCCCTTCGTCTTTAGCGTCTTTTGTGGTCTACATCCTAGCAGAAAGCTTTTCCACTCAGTCTGGCAAGGAAAACCTGCGCCAGCACAGAAAACATCTCCCATCGTGTTCTGGACGTTGCACGGAGGTCTGCCAAGTGTTTGAAAGAAACAAAGAAAAGTTGTCCAAAACAGCTTCCAATCGAATATTCATGTGATTGGAAAAGTCAGGAAAGTGGTAAGGTACTGTTTTCTATCAGTTGGCAAGCTGCGCACACAATCCCAGTGTTGTACAGCTTCCTTCTTCACCTTTCCGATGCTGCCGCTCTCTCCGGCTCCCGGAGCCGAAGAAGCGGCTTCTTCGCGCAAAGACGATTGTACCGCTCACAGTGCTCTCTTAGCGCCGCTTCTGCCGAAAGAAGCCCGGGAGAGGCGCTTAGCTCCGGAGAGCATCGTACTTTCGTCTTTAGCGTCTTTTATGGTCTACATCCTAGCAGAAAGCTTTTCCACTCTGTCTGGCAAGGAAAACATGCGCCAGCGCAGAAAACATCTCCCATCGTGTTCTGGACGTTGCACGGAGGTCTGCCAAGTGTTTGCATAAAGAAATGAAAAGTTGTCCAAAATAACTTCCAATCGAATATTCATGTGATTGGAAAAGTCAGGAAAGTGGTAAGGTACTGTTTTCTATCAGTTGGTAAGCTGCGCACAGAATCCCAGTGTTGTACAGATTCCTTCTTCACCTTTCCGATGCTGCCGCTCTCTCCGGCTCCCGGAGCCGAAGAAGCGGCTTCTTCGCGCAAAGACGATTGTACCGCTCACAGTGCTCTCTTAGCGCGGCTTCTGCCGAAAGAAGCCCGGGAGCGGCGCTTAGCTCCGGAGAGCATCGTACCTTCGTCTTTAGCGTCTTTTGTGGTCTACATCCTAGCAGAAAGCTTTTCCACTCTCTCTGGCAAGGAAAACCTGCGCCAGAAGAGAAAACATCTCCCTTCGTGTTCTGGACGTTGTACGGAGGTCTGCCAAGTGTTTGAAAGAAACAAAGAAAAGTTGTCCAAAACAGCTTCCAATCCAATATTCATGTGATTGGAAACGTCAGGAAAGTGTAAGGTACTGTTTTCTATCAGTTGGCAAGCTGCGCACACAATCCCAGTGTTGTACAGCTTCCTTCTTCACCTTTGCGATGCTGCCGCTCTCTCCGGCTCCCGGAGCCGAAGAAGCGGCTTCTTCGCGCAAAGACGATTGTACCGCTCACAGTGCTCTCTTAGCGCGGCTTCTGCCGAAAGAAGCCCGGGAGCGGCGCTTAGCTCCGGAGAGCATCGTCCCTTCGTCTTTAGCGTCTTTTGTGGTCTACATCCTAGCAGAAAGCTTTTCCACTCTGTCTGGCAAGGAAAACATGCGCCAGCACAGAAAACATCTCCCTTCGTGTTCTGGACGTTGTACGGAGGTCTGCCAAGTGTTTGACAAGAAGAGAGGAAAAGTTGTCCAAAACAGCTTCCAATCGAATATTCATGTGATTGGAAAAGTCAGGAAAGTGGTAAGGTACTGTTTTCTATCAGTTGGCAAGCTGCGCACACAATCCCAGTGTTGTACAGCTTCCTTCTTCACCTTTCCGATGCTGCCGCTCTCTCCGGCTCCCGGAGCCGAAGAAGCGGCTTCTTCGCGCAAAGACGATTGTACCGCTCACAGTGCTCTCTTAGCGCCGCTTCTGCCGAAAGAAGCCCGGGAGAGGCGCTTAGCTCCGGAGAGCATCGTACCTTCGTCTTTAGCGTCTTTTGTGGTCTACATCATAGCAGAAAGCTTTTCCACTCTGTCTGGCAAGGAAAACATGCGCCAGCGCAGGAAACATCTCCCATCGTGTTCTGGACGTTGTACGGAGGTCTGCCAAGTGTTTGACAAGAAGAGAAGAAAAGCTGTCCAAAACAGCTTCCAATCGAATATTAATGTGATTGGAAAAGTCAGGAGAATGTTAACGTACTGTTTTCTATCAGTTGGCAAGCTGCGCACACAATCCCAGTGTTGTACAGCTTCCTTCTTCACCTTTCCGATGCTGCCGCTCTCTCCGGCTCCCTGAGCCGAAGAAGCGGCTTCTTCGCGCAAAGACGATTGTACCGCTCACAGTGCTCTCTTAGCGCCGCTTCTGCCGAAAGAAGCCCGGGAGCGGCGCTTAACTCCGGAGAGCATCGTCCCTTCGTCTTAAGAGTCTTTTGTGGTCTACATCCTAGCAGAAAGCTTTTCCACTCTGTCTGGCAAGGAAAACCTGCGCCAGCACAGAAAACATCTCCCATCGTGTTCTGGACGTTGTACGGAGGTCTGCCAAGTGTTTGCATAAAGAAATGAAAAGTTGTCCAAAATAACTTCCAATCGAATGTTCATGTGATTGGAAAAGTCAGGAAAGTGGTAAGGTACTGTTTTCTATCAGTTGGCAAGCTGCGCACACAATCCCAGTGTTGTACAGCTTCCTTCTTCACCTTTCCGATGCTGCCGCTCTCTCCGGCTCCCGGAGCCGAAGAAGCGGCTTCTTCGCGCAAAGACGATTGTACCGCTCACAGTGCTCTCTTAGCGCCGCTTCTGCCGAAAGAAGCCCGGGAGCGGCGCTTAGCTCCGGAGAGCATCGTCCCTTCGTCTTTAGCGTCTTTTGTGGTCTACATCCTAGCAGAAAGCTTTTCCACTCTGTCTGGCAAGGAAAACATGCGCCAGCACAGAAAACATCTCCCATCGTGTTCTGGACGTTGCACGGAGGTCTGCCAAGTGTTTGAAAGAAACAATGAAAAGTTGTCCAAAACAGCTTCCAATCGAATATTCATGTGATTGGACACGTCAGGAAAGTGGTAAGGTACTGTTTTCTATCAGTTGGCAAGCTGCGCACACAATCCCAGTGTTGTACAGCTTCCTTCTTCACCTTTCCGATGCTGCCGCTCTCTCCGGCTCCCGGAGCCGAAGAAGCGGCTTCTTCGCGCAAAGACGATTGTACCGCTCACAGTGCTCTCTTAGCGCTGCTTCTGCCGAAAGAAGCCCGGGAGCGGCGCTTAACTCCGGAGAGCTTCGTCCCTTCGTCTTTAGCGTCTTTTGTGGTCTACATCCTAGCAGAAAGCTTTTCCACTCTGTCTGGCAAGGAAAACCTGCGCCAGCACAGAAAACATCTCCCATCGTGTTCTGGACGTTGTACGGAGGTCTGCCAAGTGTTTGAAAGAAACAAAGGAAAGTTGTCCAAAACAGCTTCCAATCGAATATTCATGTGATTGGAAACGTCAGGAAAGTGTAAGGTACTGTTTTCTATCAGTTGGCAAGCTGCGCACACAATCCCAGTGTTGTACAGCTTCCTTCTTCACCTTTCCGATGCTGCCGCTCTCTCCGGCTCCCGGAGCCGAAGAAGCGGCTACTTCGCGCAAAGACGATTGTACCGCTCACAGTGCTCTCTTAGCGCGGCTTCTGCCGAAAGAAGCCCGGGAGCGGTGCTTAGCTCCGGAGAGCCTCGTACCTTCGTCTGTAGCGTCTTTTGTGGTCTACATCCTAGCAGAAAGCTTTTCCACTCTGTCTGGCAAGGAAAACCTGCGCCAGCACAGAAAACATCTCCCATCGTGTTCTGGACGTTGTACGGAGGTCTGCCAAGTGTTTGAAAGAAACAAAGAAAAGTTGTCCAAAACAGCTTCCAATCGAATATTCAATTGATTGGAAACGTCAGGAAAGTGGTAAGGTACTGTTTTCTATCAGTTGGCAAGCTGCGCACACAATCCCAGTGTTGTACAGCTTCCTTCTTCACCTTTCCGATGCTGCCGCTCTCTCCGGCTCCCGGAGCCGAAGAAGTGGCTTCTTCGCGCAAAGCCGATTGTACCGCTCACAGTGCTCTCTTAGCGCGGCTTCTGCCGAAAGAAGCCCGGGAGCGGCGCTTAGCTCCGGAGAGCATCGTCCCTTCGTCTTTAGCGTCTTTTGTGGTCTACATCCTAGCAGAAAGCTTTTCCACTCTGTCTGGCAAGGAAAACATGCGCCAGCACAGAAAACATCTCCCATCGTGTTCTGGACGTTGCACGGAGGTCTGCCAAGTGTTTCCATAAAGAAATGAAAAGTTGTCCAAAACAGCTTCCAATCGAATGTTCATGTGATTGGAAAAGTCAGGAAAGTGGTAAGGTACTGTTTTCTATCAGTTGGCAAGCTGCGCACACAATCCCAGTGTTGTACAGCTTCCTTCTTCACCTTTGCGATGCTGCCGCTCTCTCCGGCTCCCGGAGCCGAAGAAGCGGCTTCTTCGCGCAAAGACGATTGTACCGCTCACAGTGCTCTCTTAGCGCAGCTTCTGCCGAAAGAAGCCCGGGAGCGGCGCTTAGCTCCGGAGAGCATCGTCCCTTCGTCTTTAGCGTCTTTTGTGGTCTACATCCTAGCAGAAAGCTTTTCCACTCAGTCTGGCAAGGAAAACCTGCGCCAGCACAGAAAACATCTCCCATCGTGTTCTGGACGTTGCACGGAGGTCTGCCAAGTGTTTGAAAGAAACAAAGAAAAGTTGTCCAAAACAGCTTCCAATCGAATATTCATGTGATTGGAAAAGTCAGGAAAGTGGTAAGGTACTGTTTTCTATCAGTTGGCAAGCTGCGCACACAATCCCAGTGTTGTACAGCTTCCTTCTTCACCTTTCCGATGCTGCCGCTCTCTCCGGCTCCCGGAGCCGAAGAAGCGGCTTCTTCGCGCAAAGACGATTGTACCGCTCACAGTGCTCTCTTAGCGCCGCTTCTGCCGAAAGAAGCCCGGGAGAGGCGCTTAGCTCCGGAGAGCATCGTCCCTTCGTATTTAGCGTCTTTTATGGTCTACATCCTAGCAGAAAGCTTTTCCACTCTGTCTGGCAAGGAAAACATGCGCCAGCGCAGAAAACATCTCCCATCGTGTTCTGGACGTTGCACGGAGGTCTGCCAAGTGTTTGCATAAAGAAATGAAAAGTTGTCCAAAATAACTTCCAATCGAATATTCATGTGATTGGAAAAGTCAGGAAAGTGGTAAGGTACTGTTTTCTATCAGTTGGTAAGCTGCGCACAGAATCCCAGTGTTGTACAGATTCCTTCTTCACCTTTCCGATGCTGCCGCTCTCTCCGGCTCCCGGAGCCGAAGAAGCGGCTTCTTCGCGCAAAGACGATTGTACCGCTCACAGTGCTCTCTTAGCGCGGCTTCTGCCGAAAGAAGCCCGGGAGCGGCGCTTAGCTCCGGAGAGCATCGTACCTTCGTCTTTAGCGTCTTTTGTGGTCTACATCCTAGCAGAAAGCTTTTCCACTCTCTCTGGCAAGGAAAACCTGCGCCAGAAGACAAAACATCTCCCTTCGTGTTCTGGACGTTGTACGGAGGTCTGCCAAGTGTTTGAAAGAAACAAAGAAAAGTTGTCCAAAACAGCTTCCAATCGAATATTCATGTGATTGGAAACGTCAGGAAAGTGTAAGGTACTCTTTTCTATCAGTTGGCAAGCTGCGCACACAATCCCAGTGTTGTACAGCTTCCTTCTTCACCTTTCCGATGCTGCCGCTCTCTCCGGCTCCCGGAGCCGAAGAAGCGGCTTCTTCGCGCAAAGACGATTGTACCGCTCACAGTGCTCTCTTAGCGCGGCTTCTGCCGAAAGAAGCCCGGGAGCGGCGCTTAGCTCCGGAGAGCATCGTCCCTTCGTCTTTAGCGTCTTTTGTGGTCTACATCCTAGCAGAAAGCTTTTCCACTCTGTCTGGCAAGGAAAACATGCGCCAGCACAGAAAACATCTCCCTTCGTGTTCTGGACGTTGTACGGATGTCTGCCAAGTGTTTGACAAGAAGAGAGGAAAAGTTGTCCAAAACAGCTTCCAATCGAATATTCATGTGATTGGAAAAGTCAGGAAAGTGGTAAGGTACTGTTTTCTATCAGTTGGCAAGCTGCGCACACAATCCCAGTGTTGTACAGCTTCCTTCTTCACCTTTCCGATGCTGCCGCTCTCTCCGGCTCCCGGAGCCGAAGAAGCGGCTTCTTCGCGCAAAGACGATTGTACCGCTCACAGTGCTCTCTTAGCGCCGCTTCTGCCGAAAGAAGCCCGGGAGAGGCGCTTAGCTCCGGAGAGCATCGTACCTTCGTCTTTAGCGTCTTTTGTGGTCTACATCATAGCAGAAAGCTTTTCCACTCTGTCTGGCAAGGAAAACATGCGCCAGCGCAGGAAACATCTCCCATCGTGTTCTGGACGTTGTACGGAGGTCTGCCAAGTGTTTGACAAGAAGAGAAGAAAAGCTGTCCAAAACAGCTTCCAATCGAATATTAATGTGATTGGAAAAGTCAGGAGAATGTTAACGTACTGTTTTCTATCAGTTGGCAAGCTGCGCACACAATCCCAGTGTTGTACAGCTTCCTTCTTCACCTTTGCGATGCTGCCGCTCTCTCCGGCTCCCTGAGCCGAAGAAGCGGCTTCTTCGCGCAAAGACGATTGTACCGCTCACAGTGCTCTCTTAGCGCGGCTTCTGCCGAAAGAAGCCCGGGAGCGGCGCTTAACTCCGGAGAGCATCGTCCCTTCGTCTTAAGAGTCTTTTGTGGTCTACATCCTAGCAGAAAGCTTTTCCACTCTGTCTGGCAAGGAAAACCTGCGCCAGCACAGAAAACATCTCCCATCGTGTTCTGGACGTTGTACGGAGGTCTGCCAAGTGTTTGCATAAAGAAATGAAAAGTTGTCCAAAATAACTTCCAATCGAATGTTCATGTGATTGGAAAAGTCAGGAAAGTGGTAAGGTACTGTTTTCTATCAGTTGGTAAGCTGCGCACACAATCCCAGTGTTGTACAGCTTCCTTCTTCACCTTTCCGATGCTGCCACTCTCTCCGGCTCCCGGAGCCGAAGAAGCGGCTTCTTCGCGCAAAGACGATTGTACCGCTCACAGTGCTCTCTTAGCGCGGCTTCTGCCGAAAGAAGCCCGGGAGCGGCGCTTAGCTCCGGAGAGCATCGTCCCTTCGTCTTTAGCGTCTTTTGTGGTCTACATCCTAGCAGAAAGCTTTTATACTCTGTCTGGCAAGGAAAACATGCGCCAGCACAGAAAACATCTCCCATCGTGTTCTGGACGTTGCACGGAGGTCTGCCAAGTGTTTGAAAGAAACAAAGAAAAGTTGTCCAAAACAGCTTCCAATCGAATATTCATGTGATTGGAAAAGTCAGGAAAGTGGTAAGGTACTGTTTTCTATCAGTTGGCAAGCTGCGCACACAATCCCAGTGTTGTACAGCTTCCTTCTTCACCTTTCCGATGCTGCCGCTCTCTCCGGCTCCCGGAGCCGAAGAAGCGGCTACTTCGCGCAAAGACGATTGTACCGCTCACAGTGCTCTCTTAGCGCGGCTTCTGCCGAAAGAAGCCCGGGAGCGGTGCTTAGCTCCGGAGAGCCTCGTACCTTCGTCTGTAGCGTCTTTTGTGGTCTACATCCTAGCAGAAAGCTTTTCCACTCTGGCTGGCAAGGAAAACCTGCGCCAGCACAAAAAACATCTCCCATCGTGTTCTGGACGTTGTACGGAGGTCTGCCAAGTGTTTGACAAGAAGAGAAGAAAAGTTGTCCAAAACAGCTTCCAATCGAATATTCATGTGATTGGAAAAGTCAGGAAAGTGGTAAGGTACTGTTTTCTATCAGTTGGCAAGCTGCGCACACAATCCCAGTGTTGTACAGCTTCCTTCTTCACCTTTGCGATGCTGCCGCTCTCTCCGGCTCCCGGAGCCGAAGAAGCGGCTTCTTCGCGCAAAGACGATTGTACCGCACACAGTGCTCTCTTAGCGCGGCTTCTGCCGAAAGAAGCCCGGGAGCGGCGCTTAGCTCCGGAGAGCATCGTACCTTCGTCTTTAGCGTCTTTTGTGGTCTACATCCTAGCAGAAAGCTTTTCCACTCAGTCTGGCAAGGAAAACCTGCGCCAGCACAGAAAACATCTCCCATCGTGTTCTGGACGTTGCACGGAGGTCTGCCAAGTGTTTGAAAGAAACAAAGAAAAGTTGTCCAAAACAGCTTCCAATCGAATATTCATGTGATTGGAAAAGTCAGGAAAGTGGTAAGGTACTGTTTTCTATCTGTTGGCAAGCTGCGCACACAATCCCAGTGTTGTACAGCTTCCTTCTTCACCTTTGCGATGCTGCCGCTCTCTCCGGCTCCCGGAGCCGAAGAAGCGGCTTCTTCGCGCAAAGGCGATTGTACCGCTCACAGTGCTCTCTTAGCGCCGCTTCTGCCGAAAGAAGCCCGGGAGCGGTGCTTAGCTCCGGAGAGCCTCGTACCTTCGTCTTTAGCGTCTTTTGTGGTCTACATCCTAGCAGAAAGCTTTTCCACTCTGTCTGGCAAGGAAAACCTGCGCCAGCACAGAAAACATCTCCCATCGTGTTCTGGACGTTGTACGGAGGTCTGCCAAGTGTTTGCATAAAGAAATGAAAAGTTGTCCAAAATAACTTCCTATCGAATGTTCATGTGATTGGAAAAGTCAGGAAAGTGGTAAGGTACTGTTTTCTATCAGTTGGCAAGCTGCGCACACAATCCCAGTGTTGTACAGCTTCCTTCTTCACCTTTCCGATGCTGCCGCTCTCTCCGGCTCCCGGAGCCGAAGAAGCGGCTTCTTCGCGCAAAGACGATTGTACCGCTCACAGTGCTCTCTTAGCGCCGCTTCTGCCGAAAGAAGCCCGGGAGTGGCGCTTAGCTCCGGAGAGCATCGTACCTTCGTCTGCAGCGTCTTTTGTGGTCTACATCCTAGCAGAAAGCTTTTCCACTCTGTCTGGCAAGGAAAACATGCGGGAGCACAGAAAACATCTCCCATCGTGTTCTGGACGTTGTACGGAGGTCTGCCAAGTGTTTGAAAAGAAGAGAAGAAAAGTTGTCCAAAACAGCTTCCAATCGAATATTCATGTGATTGGAAAAGTCAGGAAAGTGGTAAGGTACTGTTTTCTATCAGTTGGCAAGCTGCGCACACAATCCCAGTGTTGTACAGCTTCCTTCTTCACCTTTCCGATGCTGCCGCTCTCTCCGGCTCCCGGAGCCGAAGAAGCGGCTTCTTCGCGCAAAGACGATTGTACCGCTCACAGTGCTCTCTTAGCGTCGCTTCTGCCGAAAGAAGCCCGGGAGCGGCGCTTAGCTCCGGAGTACATCGTACTTTCGTCTTTAGCGTCTTTTGTGGTCTACATCCTAGCAGAAAGCTTTTCCACTCTGTCTGGCAAGGAAAACATGCGCCAGCACAGAAAACATCTCCCATCGTGTTCTGGACGTTGCACGGAGGTCTGCCAAGTGTTTGAAAGAAACAATGAAAAGTTGTCCAAAACAGCTTCCAATCGAATATTCATGTGATTGGACACGTCAGGAAAGTGGTAAGGTACTGTTTTCTATCAGTTGGCAAGCTGCGCACACAATCCCAGTGTTGTACAGCTTCCTTCTTCACCTTTCCGATGCTGCCGCTCTCTCCGGCTCCCGGAGCCGAAGAAGCGGCTTCTTCGCGCAAAGACGATTGTACCGCTCACAGTGCTCTCTTAGCGCTGCTTCTGCCGAAAGAAGCCCAAGAGCGGCGCTTAACTCCGGAGAGCTTCGTCCCTTCGTCTTTAGCGTCTTTTGTGGTCTACATCCTAGCAGAAAGCTTTTCCACTCAGTCTGGCAAGGAAAACCTGCGCCAGCACAGAAAACATCTCCCATCGTGTTCTGGACGTTGTACGGAGGTCTGCCAAGTGTTTGAAAGAAACAAAGGAAAGTTGTCCAAAACAGCTTCCAATCGAATATTCATGTGATTGGAAACGTCAGGAAAGTGTAAGGTACTGTTTTCTATCAGTTGGCAAGCTGCGCACACAATCCCAGTGTTGTACAGCTTCCTTCTTCACCTTTCCGATGCTGCCGCTCTCTCCGGCTCCCGGAGCCGAAGAAGCGGCTACTTCGCGCAAAGACGATTGTACCGCTCACAGTGCTCTCTTAGCGCCGCTTCTGCCGAAAGAAGCCCGGGAGCGGTGCTTAGCTCCGGAGAGCCTCGTACCTTCGTCTGTAGCGTCTTTTGTGGTCTACATCCTAGCAGAAAGCTTTTCCACTCTGTCTGGCAAGGAAAACCTGCGCCAGCACAGAAAACATCTCCCATCGTGTTCTGGACGTTGTACGGAGGTCTGCCAAGTGTTTGACAAGAAGAGAAGAAAAGTTGTCCAAAACAGCTTCCAATCGAATATTCATGTGATTGGAAAAGTCAGGAAAGTGGTAAGGTACTGTTTTCTATCAGTTGGCAAGCTGCGCACACAATCCCAGTGTTGTACAGCTTCCTTCTTCACCTTTGCGATGCTGCCGCTCTCTCCGGCTCCCGGAGCCGAAGAAGCGGCTTCTTCGCGCAAAGACGATTGTACCGCTCACAGTGCTCTCTTAGCGCGGCTTCTGCCGAAAGAAGCCCGGGAGCGGCGCTTAGCTCCGGAGAGCATCGTACCTTCGTCTTTAGCGTCTTTTGTGGTCTACATCCTAGCAGAAAGCTTTTCCACTCAGTCTGGCAAGGAAAACCTGCGCCAGCACAGAAAACATCTCCCATCGTGTTCTGGACGTTGCACGGAGGTCTGCCAAGTGTTTGGCATGAAGGAAAGAAAAGTTGTCCAAAACAGCTTCCAATCGAATATTCATGTGATTGGAAAAGTCAGGAAAGTGGTAAGGTACTGTTTTCTATCTGTTGGCAAGCTGCGCACACAATCCCAGTGTTGTACAGCTTCCTTCTTCACCTTTCCGATGCTGCCGCTCTCTCCGGCTCCCGGAGCCGAAGAAGCGGCTTCTTCGCGCAAAGGCGATTGTACCGCTCACAGTGCTCTCTTAGCGCCGCTTCTGCCAAAAGAAGCCCGGGAGCGGTGCTTAGCTCCGGAGAGCCTCGTACCTTCGTCTTTAGCGTCTTTTGTGGTCTACATCCTAGCAGAAAGCTTTTCCACTCTGTCTGGCAAGGAAAACCTGCGCCAGCACAGAAAACATCTCCCATCGTGTTCTGGACGTTGTACGGAGGTCTGCCAAGTGTTTGCATAAAGAAATGAAAAGTTGTCCGAAATAACTTCCTATCGAATGTTCATGTGATTGGAAAAGTCAGGAAAGTGGTAAGGTACTGTTTTCTATCAGTTGGCAAGCTGCGCACACAATCCCAGTGTTGTACAGCTTCCTTCTTCACCTTTCCGATGCTGCCGCTCTCTCCGGCTCCCGGAGCCGAAGAAGCGGCTTCTTCGCGCAAAGACGATTGTACCGCTCACAGTGCTCTCTTAGCGCCGCTTCTGCCGAAAGAAGCCCGGGAGTGGCGCTTAGCTCCGGAGAGCATCGTACCTTCGTCTGCAGCGTCTTTTGTGGTCTACATCCTAGCAGAAAGCTTTTCCACTCTGTCTGGCAAGGAAAACCTGCGCCAGCACAGAAAACATCTCCCATCGTGTTCTGGACGTTGTACGGAGGTCTGCCAAGTGTTTGACAAGAAGAGAAGAAAAGTTGTCCAAAACAGCTTCCAATCGAATATTCATGTGATTGGAAAAGTCAGGAAAGTGGTAAGGTACTGTTTTCTATCAGTTGGCAAGCTGCGCACACAATCCCAGTGTTGTACAGCTTCCTTCTTCACCTTTCCGATGCTGCCGCTCTCTCCGGCTCCCGGAGCCGAAGAAGCGGCTTCTTCGCGCAAAGACGATTGTACCGCTCACAGTGCTCTCTTAGCGCCGCTTCTGCCGAAAGAAGCCCGGGAGTGGCGCTTAGCTCCGGAGTACATCGTACCTTCGTCTTTAGCGTCTTTTGTGGTCTACATCCTAGCAGAAAGCTTTTCCACTATGTCTCACAAGGAAAACCTGCGCCAGCACAGAAAACATCTCCCATCGTGTTCTGGACGTTGCACGGAGGTCTGCCAAGTGTTTGAAAGAAACAAAGAAAAGTTGTCCAAAACAGCTTCCAATCGAATATTCATTTGATTGGAAAAGTCAGGAAAGTGGTAAGGTACTGTTTTCTATCAGTTGGCAAGCTGCGCACACAATCCCAGTGTTGTACAGCTTCCTTCTTCACCTTTGCGATGCTGCCGCTCTCTCCGGCTCCCGGAGCCGAAGAAGCGGCTTCTTCGCGCAAAGGCGATTGTACCGCTCACAGTGCTCTCTTAGCGCCGCTTCTGCCGAAAGAAGCCCGGGAGCGGTGCTTAGCTCCGGAGAGCCTCGTACCTTCGTCTTTAGCGTCTTTTGTGGTCTACATCCTAGCAGAAAGCTTTTCCACTCTGTCTGGCAAGGAAAACCTGCGCCAGCACAGAAAACATCTCCCATCGTGTTCTGGACGTTGTACGGATGTCTGCCAAGTGTTTGACAAGAAGAGAGGAAAAGTTGTCCAAAATAACTTCCTATCGAATGTTCATGTGATTGGAAACGTCAGGAAAGTGGTAAGGTACTGTTTTCTATCAGTTGGCAAGCTGCGCACACAATCCCAGTGTTGTACAGCTCCCTTCTTCACCTTTCCGATGCTGCCGCTCTCTCCGGCTCCCGGAGCCGAAGAAGCGGCTTCTTCGCGCAAAGACGATTGTACCGCTCACAGTGCTCTCTTAGCGCCGCTTCTGCCGAAAGAAGCCCGGGAGCGGCGCTTAGCTCCGGAGAGCATCGTACCTTCGTCTGCAGCGTCTTTTGTGGTCTACATCCTAGCAGAAAGTTTTTCCACTCTGTCTGGCAAGGAAAACCTGCGCCAGCGCAGAAAACATCTCCCATCGTGTTCTGGACGTTGTCCGGAGGTCTGCCAAGTGTTTGCATAAAGAAATGAAAAGTTGTCCAAAATAACTTCCTATCGAATGTTCATGTGATTGGAAAAGTCAGGAAAGTGGTAAGGTACTGTTTTCTATCAGTTGGTAAGCTGCGCACACAATCCCAGTGTTGTACAGCTTCCTTCTTCACCTTTCCGATGCTGCCGCTCTCTCCGGCTCCCGGAGCCGAAGAAGCGGCTTCTTCGCGCAAAGACGATTGTACCGCTCACAGTGCTCTCTTAGCGCCGCTTCTGCCGAAAGAAGCCCGGGAGCGGCGCTTAGCTCCGGAGAGCATCGTCCCTTCGTCTTTAGCGTCTTTTGTGGTCTACATCCTAGCAGAAAGCTTTTCCACTCTGTCTGGCAAGGAAAACATGCGCCAGCACAGAAAACATCTCCCATCGTGTTCTGGACGTTGCACGGAGGTCTGCCAAGTGTTTGAAAGAAACAATGAAAAGTTGTCCAAAACAGCTTCCAATCGAATATTCATGTGATTGGAAACGTCAGGAAAGTGTAAGGTACTGTTTTCTATCAGTTGGCAAGCTGCGCACACAATCCCAGTGTTGTACAGCTTCCTTCTTCACCTTTCCGATGCTGCCGCTCTCTCCGGCTCCCGGAGCCGAAGAAGCGGCTTCTTCGCGCAAAGACGATTGTACCGCTCACAGTGCTCTCTTAGCGCCGCTTCTGCCGAAAGAAGCCCGGGAGCGGTGCTTAGCTCCGGAGAGCCTCGTACCTTCGTCTGTAGCGTCTTTTGTGGTCTACATCCTAGCAGAAAGCTTTTCCACTCTGTCTGGCAAGGAAAACCTGCGCCAGCACAGAAAACATCTCCCATCGTGTTCTGGACGTTGTACGGAGGTCTGCCAAGTGTTTGCATAAAGAAATGAAAATTGTCCGAAATAAATTCCTATCAAATGTTCATGTGATTGGAAAAGTCAGGAAAGTGGTAAGGTACTGTTTTCTATCAGTTGGCAAGCTGCGCACACAATCCCAGTGTTGTACAGCTTCCTTCTTCACCTTTCCGATGCTGCCGCTCCCTCCAGCTCCCGGAGCCGAAGAAGCGGCTTCTTCGCGCAAAGACGGTTGTACCGCTCACAGTGCTCTCTTAGCGCGGCTTCTGCCGAAAGAAGCCCGGGAGCGGCGCTTAGCTCCGGAGAGCCTCGTCCCTTCGTCTTTAGCGTCTTTTGTGGTCTACATCCTAGCAGAAAGCTTTTCCACTCAGTCTGGCAAGGAAAACAGGCGCCAGCACAGAAAACATCTCCCATCGTGTTCTGTACGTTGCACGGAGGTCTGCCAAGTGTTTGAAAGAAACAAAGAAAAGTTGTCCAAAACAGCTTCCAATCGAATATTCATGTGATTGGACACGTCAGGAAAGTGGTAAGGTACTGTTTTCTATCAGTTGGCAAGCTGCGCACACAATCCCAGTGTTGTACAGCTTCCTTCTTCACCTTTCCGATGCTGCTGCTCTCTCCGGCTCCCGGAGCTGAAGAAGAGGCTTCTTCGCGCAAAGACGATTGTACCGCTCACAGTGCTCTCTTAGCGCCGCTTCTGCCGAAAGAAGCCCGGGAGCGGCGCTTAGCTCCGGAGAGCATCGTACCTTCGTCTGCAGCGTCTTTTGTGGTCTACATCCTAGCAGAAAGCTTTTCCACTCTGTCTGGCAAGGAAAACATGCGCCAGCGCAGAAAACATCTCCCATCGTGTTCTGGACGTTGTACGGAGGTCTGCCAAGTGTTTGACAAGAAGAGAAGTTGTCCAAAACAGCTTCCAATCGAATATTCATGTGATTGGAAAAGTCAGGAAAGTGGTAAGGTACTGTTTTCTATCAGTTGGCAAGCTGCGCACACAATCCCAGTGTTGTACAGCTTCCTTCTTCACCTTTCCGATGCTGCCGCTCTCTCCGGCTCCCGGAGCCGAGGAAGCGGCTTCTTCGCGCAAAGACGATTGTACCGCTCACAGTGCTCTCTTAGCGCGGCTTCTGCCGAAAGAAGCCCGGGAGCGGCGCTTAGCTCCGGAGAGCATCGTCCCTTCGTCTTTAGCGTCTTTTGTGGTCTACATCCTAGCAGAAAGCTTTTCCACTCTGTCTGGCAAGGAAAACCTGCGCCAGCACAGAAAACATCTCCCATCGTGTTCTGGACGTTGTACGGAGGTCTGCCAAGTGTTTGACAAGAAGAGAAGAAAAGTTGTCCAAAACAGCTTCCAATCGAATATTCATGTGATTGGAAAAGTCAGGAAAGTGTAAGGTACTGTTTTCTATCAGTTGGCAAGCTGCGCACACAATCCCAGTGTTGTACAGCTTCCTTCTTCACCTTTCCGATGCTGCCGCTCTCTCCGGCTCCCTGAGCCGAAGAAGCGGCTTCTTCGCGCAAAGACGATTGTACCGCTCACAGTGCTCTCTTAGCGCGGCTTCTGCCGAAAGAAGCCCGGGAGCGGCGCTTAACTCCGGAGAGCCTCGTACATTCGTCTTTAGCGTCTTTTGTGGTCTACATCCTAGCAGAAAGCTTTTCCACTCTGTCTGGCAAGGAAAACCTGCGCCAGCACAGAAAACATCTCCCATCGTGTTCTGGACGTTGTACGGAGGTCTGCCAAGTGTTTGCATAAAGAAATGAAAAGTTGTCCAAAATAACTTCCTATCAAATGTTCATGTGATTGGAAAAGTCAGGAAAGTGGTAAGGTACTGTTTTCTATCAGTTGGCAAGCTGCGCACACAATCCCAGTGTTGTACAGCTTCCTTCTTCACCTTTCCGATGCTGCCGCTCTCTCCGGCTCCCGGAGCCGAAGAAGCGGCTTCTTCGCGCAAAGACGATTGTACCGCTCACAGTGCTCTCTTAGCGCGGCTTCTGCCGAAAGAAGCCCGGGAGCGGCGCTTAGCTCCGGAGAGCATCGTCCCTTCGTCTTTAGCGTCTTTTGTGGTCTACATCCTAGCAGAAAGCTTTTCCACTCTGTCTGGCAAGGAAAACCTGCGCCAGCACAGAAAACATCTCCCATCGTGTTCTGGACGTTGCACGGAGGTCTGCCAAGTGTTTGAAAGAAACAAAGAAAAGTTGTCCAAAACAGCTTCCAATCGCATATTCATGTGATTGGAAAAGTCAGGAAAGTGGTAAGGTACTGTTTTCTATCAGTTGGCAAGCTGCGCACACAATCCCAGTGTTGTACAGCTTCCTTCTTCACCTTTCCGATGCTGCCGCTCTCTCCGGCTCCCGGAGCCGAAGAAGCGGCTTCTTCGCGCAAAGACGATTGTACCGCTCACAGTGCCCTCTTAGCGCCGCTTCTGCCGAAAGAAGCCCGGGAGAGGCGCTTAGCTCCGGAGAGCATCGTACTTTCGTCTTTAGCGTCTTTTATGGTCTACATCCTAGCAGAAAGCTTTTCCACTCTGTCTGGCAAGGAAAACCTGCGCCAGCGCAGAAAACATCTCCCATCGTGTTCTGGACGTTGCACGGAGGTCTGCCAAGTGTTTGCATAAAGAAATGAAAAGTTGTCCAAAATAACTTCCAATCGAATATTCATGTGATTGGAAAAGTCAGGAAAGTGGTAAGGTACTGTTTTCTATCAGTTGGTAAGCTGCGCACAGAATCCCAGTGTTGTACAGATTCCTTCTTCACCTTTCCGATGCTGCCGCTCTCTCCGGCTCCCGGAGCCGAAGAAGCGGCTTCTTCGCGCAAAGACGATTGTACCGCTCACAGTGCTCTCTTAGCGCGGCTTCTGCCGAAAGAAGCCCGGGAGCGGCGCTTAGCTCCGGAGAGCATCGTCCCTTCGTCTTTAGCGTCTTTTGTGGTCTACATCCTAGCAGAAAGCTTTTCCACTCTGTCTGGCAAGGAAAACCTGCGCCAGAAGAGAAAACATCTCCCTTCGTGTTCTGGACGTTGTACGGAGGTCTGCCAAGTGTTTGAAAGAAACAAAGAAAAGTTGTCCAAAACAGCTTCCAATCGAATATTCATGTGATTGGAAACGTCAGGAAAGTGTAAGGTACTGTTTTCTATCAGTTGGCAAGCTGCGCACACAATCCCAGTGTTGTACAGCTTCCTTCTTCACCTTTCCGATGCTGCCGCTCTCTCCGGCTCCCGGAGCCGAAGAAGCGGCTTCTTCGCGCAAAGACGATTGTACCGCTCACAGTGCTCTCTTAGCGCGGCTTCTGCCGAAAGAAGCCCGGGAGCGGCGCTTAGCTCCGGAGAGCATCGTCCCTTCGTCTTTAGCGTCTTTTGTGGTCTACATCCTAGCAGAAAGCTTTTCCACTCTGTCTGGCAAGGAAAACATGCGCCAGCACAGAAAACATCTCCCTTCGTGTTCTGGACGTTGTACGGAGGTCTGCCAAGTGTTTGACAAGAAGAGAGGAAAAGTTGTCCAAAACAGCTTCCAATCGAATATTCATGTGATTGGAAAAGTCAGGAAAGTGGTAAGGTACTGTTTTCTATCAGTTGGCAAGCTGCGCACACAATCCCAGTGTTGTACAGCTTCCTTCTTCACCTTTCCGATGCTGCCGCTCTCTCCGGCTCCCGGAGCCGAAGAAGCGGCTTCTTCGCGCAAAGACGATTGTACCGCTCACAGTGCTCTCTTAGCGCGGCTTCTGCCGAAAGAAGCCCGGGAGAGGCGCTTAGCTCCGGAGAGCATCGTACCTTCGTCTTTAGCGTCTTTTGTGGTCTACATCCTAGCAGAAAGCTTTTCCACTCTGTCTGGCAAGGAAAACATGCGCCAGCGCAGAAAACATCTCCCATCGTGTTCTGGACGTTGTACGGAGGTCTGCCAAGTGTTTGACAAGAAGAGAAGAAAAGTTGTCCAAAACAGCTTCCAATCGAATATTCATGTGATTGGAAAAGTCAGGAAAGTGGTAAGGTACTGTTTTCTATCAGTTGGCAAGCTGCGCACACAATCCCAGTGTTGTACAGCTTCCTTCTTCACCTTTCCGATGCTGCCGCTCTCTCCGGCTCCCTGAGCCGAAGAAGCGGCTTCTTCGCGCAAAGACGATTGTACCGCTCACAGTGCTCTCTTAGCGCGGCTTCTGCCGAAAGAAGCCCGGGAGCGGCGCTTAACTCCGGAGAGCATCGTCCCTTCGTCTTAAGAGTCTTTTGTGGTCTACATCCTAGCAGAAAGCTTTTCCACTCTGTCTGGCAAGGAAAACCTGCGCCAGCACAGAAAACATCTCCCATCGTGTTCTGGACGTTGTACGGAGGTCTGCCAAGTGTTTGAAAGAAACAAAGAAAAGTTGTCCAAAACAGCTTCCAATCGAATATTCATGTGATTGGAAACATCAGGAAAGTGTAAGGTACTGTTTTCAATCAGTTGGCAAGCTGCGCACACAATCCCAGTGTTGTACAGCTTCCTTCTTCACCTTTCCGATGCTGCCGCTCTCTCCGGCTCCCGGAGCCGAAGAAGCGGCTTCTTCGCGCAAAGACGATTGTACCGCTCACAGTGCTCTCTTAGCGCCGCTTCTGCCGAAAGAAGCCCGGGAGCGGCGCTTAGCTCCGGAGAGCATCGTACCTTCGTCTTTAGCGTCTTTTGTGGTCTACATCCTAGCAGAAAGCTTTTCCACTCTGTCTGGCAAGGAAAACCTGCGCCAGCACAGAAAACATCTCCCATCGTGTTCTGGACGTTGTACGGAGGTCTGCCAAGTGTTTGAAAGAAACAAAGAAAAGTTGTCCAAAACAGCTTCCAATCGAATATTCATGTGATTGGAAACGTCAGGAAAGTGGTAAGGTACTGTTTTCTATCAGTTGGCAAGCTGCGCACACAATCCCAGTGTTGTACAGCTTCCTTCTTCACCTTTCCGATGCTGCCGCTCTCTCCGGCTCCCGGAGCCGAAGAAGCGGCTTCTTCGCGCAAAGACGATTGTACCGCTCACAGTGCTCTCTTAGCGCGGCTTCTGCCGAAAGAAGCCCGGGAGCGGCGCTTAGCTCCGGAGAGCATCGTCCCTTCGTCTTTAGCGTCTTTTGTGGTCTACATCCTAGCAGAAAGCTTTTCCACTCTGTCTGGCAAGGAAAACATGCGCCAGCACAGAAAACATCTCCCATCGTGTTCTGGACGTTGCACGGAGGTCTGCCAAGTGTTTCCATAAAGAAATGAAAAGTTGTCCAAAACAGCTTCCAATCGAATGTTCATGTGATTGGAAAAGTCAGGAAAGTGGTAAGGTACTGTTTTCTATCAGTTGGCAAGCTGCGCACACAATCCCAGTGTTGTACAGCTTCCTTCTTCACCTTTGCGATGCTGCCGCTCTCTCTGGCTCCCGGAGCCGAAGAAGCGGCTTCTTCGCGCAAAGACGATTGTACCGCTCACAGTGCTCTCTTAGCGCCGCTTCTGCCGAAAGAAGCCCGAGAGAGGCGCTTAGCTCCGGAGAGCATCGTACCTTCGTCTTTAGCGTCTTTTGTGGTCTACATCCTAGCAGAAAGCTTTTCCACTCTGTCTGGCAAGGAAAACATGCGCCAGCGCAGAAAACATCTCCCATCGTGTTCTGGACGTTGTACGGAGGTCTGCCAAGTGTTTGACAAGAAGAGAAGAAAAGTTGTCCAAAACAGCTTCCAATCGAATATTCATGTGATTGGAAAAGTCAGGAAAGTGGTAAGGTACTGTTTTCTATCAGTTGGCAAGCTGCGCACACAATCCCAGTGTTGTACAGCTTCCTTCTTCACCTTTCCGATGCTGCCGCTCTCTCCGGCTCCCTGAGCCGAAGAAGCGGCTTCTTCGCGCAAAGACGATTGTACCGCTCACAGTGCTCTCTTAGCGCCGCTTCTGCCGAAAGAAGCCCGGGAGCGGCGCTTAGCTCCGGAGAGCATCGTCCCTTCGTCTTTAGCGTCTTTTGTGGTCTACATCCTAGCAGAAAGCTTTTCCACTCTGTCTGGCAAGGAAAACCTGCGCCAGCACAGAAAACATCTCCCATCGTGTTCTGTACGTTGCACGGAGGTCTGCCAAGTGTTTGAAAGAAACAAAGAAAAGTTGTCCAAAACAGCTTCCAATCGAATATTCATGTGATTGGAAACGTCAGGAAAGTGTAAGGTACTGTTTTCTATCAGTTGGCAAGCTGCGCACACAATCCCAGTGTTGTACAGCTTCCTTCTTCACCTTTCCGATGCTGCCGCTCTCTCCGGCTCCCGGAGCCGAAGAAGCGGCTTCTTCGCGCAAAGACGATTGTACCGCTCACAGTGCTCTCTTAGCGCGGCTTCTGCCGAAAGAAGCCCGGGAGAGGCGCTTAGCTCCGGAGAGCATCGTACCTTCGTCTTTAGCGTCTTTTGTGGTCTACATCCTAGCAGAAAGCTTTTCCACTCAGTCTGGCAAGGAAAACATGCGCCAGAAGAGAAAACATCTCCCATCGTGTTCTGGACGTTGTACGGAGGTCTGCCAAGTGTTTGACAAGAAGAGAGGAAAAGTTGTCCAAAACAGCTTCCAATCGAATATTCATGTGATTGGAAAAGTCAGGAAAGTGGTAAGGTACTGTTTTCTATCAGTTGGCAAGCTGCGCACACAATCCCAGTGTTGTACAGCTTCCTTCTTCACCTTTGCGATGCTGCCGCTCTCTCCGGCTCCCTGAGCCGAAGAAGCGGCTTCTTCGCGCAAAGACGATTGTACCGCTCACAGTGCTCTCTTAGCGCCGCTTCTGCCGAAAGAAGCCCGGGAGCGGCGCTTAACTCCGGAGAGCATCGTCCCTTCGTCTTAAGAGTCTTTTGTGGTCTACATCCTAGCAGAAAGCTTTTCCACTCTGTCTGGCAAGGAAAACCTGCGCCAGCACAGAAAACATCTCCCATCGTGTTCTGGACGTTGTACGGAGGTCTGCCAATGTTTGAAAGAAACAAAGAAAAGTTGTCCAAAACAGCTTCCAATCGAATATTCATGTGATTGGAAACATCAGGAAAGTGTAAGGTACTGTTTTCAATCAGTTGGCAAGCTGCGCACACAATCCCAGTGTTGTACAGCTTCCTTCTTCACCTTTCCGATGCTGCCGCTCTCTCCGGCTCCCGGAGCCGAAGAAGCGGCTTCTTCGCGCAAAGGCGATTGTACCGCTCACAGTGCTCTCTTAGCGCCGCTTCTGCCGAAAGAAGCCCGGGAGCGGCGCTTAGCTCCGGAGAGCATCGTACCTTCGTCTTTAGCGTCTTTTGTGGTCTACATCCTAGCAGAAAGCTTTTCCACTCTGTCTGGCAAGGAAAACCTGCGCCAGCACAGAAAACATCTCCCATCGTGTTCTGGACGTAGTACGGAGGTCTGCCAAGTGTTTGAAAGAAACAAAGAAAAGTTGTCCAAAACAGCTTCCAATCGAATATTCATGTGATTGGAAACGTCAGGAAAGTGGTAAGGTACTGTTTTCTATCAGTTGGCAAGCTGCGCACACAATCCCAGTGTTGTACAGCTTCCTTCTTCACCTTTCCGATGCTGCCGCTCTCTCCGGCTCCCGGAGCCGAAGAAGCGGCTTCTTCGCGCAAAGACGATTGTACCGCTCACAGTGCTCTCTTAGCGCGGCTTCTGCCGAAAGAAGCCCGGGAGCGGCGCTTAGCTCCGGAGAGCATCGTCCCTTCGTCTTTAGCGTCTTTTGTGGTCTACATCCTAGCAGAAAGCTTTTCCACTCTGTCTGGCAAGGAAAACATGCGCCAGCACAGAAAACATCTCCCATCGTGTTCTGGATGTTGCACGGAGGTCTGCCAAGTGTTTCCATAAAGAAATGAAAAGTTGTCCAAAACAGCTTCCAATCGAATGTTCATGTGATTGGAAAAGTCAGGAAAGTGGTAAGGTACTGTTTTCTATCAGTTGGCAAGCTGCGCACACAATCCCAGTGTTGTACAGCTTCCTTCTTCACCTTTGCGATGCTGCCGCTCTCTCCGGCTCCCGGAGCCGAAGAAGCGGCTTCTTCGCGCAAAGACGATTGTACCGCTCACAGTGCTCTCTTAGCGCCGCTTCTGCCGAAAGAAGCCCGAGAGAGGCGCTTAGCTCCGGAGAGCATCGTACCTTCGTCTTTAGCGTCTTTGGTGGTCTACATCCTAGCAGAAAGCTTTTCCACTCTGTCTGGCAAGGAAAACATGCGCCAGCGCAGAAAACATCTCCCATCGTGTTCTGGACGTTGTACGGAGGTCTGCCAAGTGTTTGACAAGAAGAGAAGAAAAGTTGTCCAAAACAGCTTCCAATCGAATATTCATGTGATTGGAAAAGTCAGGAAAGTGGTAAGGTACTGTTTTCTATCAGTTGGCAAGCTGCGCACACAATCCCAGTGTTGTACAGCTTCCTTCTTCACCTTTGCGATGCTGCCGCTCTCTCCGGCTCCCGGAGCCGAAGAAGCGGCTTCTTCGCGCAAAGACGATTGTACCGCTCACAGTGCTCTCTTAGCGCGGCTTCTGCCGAAAGAAGCCCGGGAGCGGCGCTTAGCTCCGGAGAGCATCGTAGCTTCGTCTTTAGCGTCTTTTGTGGTCTACATCCTAGCAGAAAGCTTTTCCACTCAGTCTGGCAAGGAAAACCTGCGCCAGCACAGAAAACATCTCCCATCGTGTTCTGGACGTTGCACGGAGGTCTGCCAAGTGTTTGAAAGAAACAAAGAAAAGTTGTCCAAAACAGCTTCCAATCGAATATTCATGTGATTGGAAAAGTCAGGAAAGTGGTAAGGTACTGTTTTCTATCTGTTGGCAAGCTGCGCACACAATCCCAGTGTTGTACAGCTTCCTTCTTCACCTTTCCGATGCTGCCGCTCTCTCCGGCTCCCGGAGCCGAAGAAGCGGCTTCTTCGCGCAAAGGCGATTGTACCGCTCACAGTGCTCTCTTAGCGCCGCTTCTGCCGAAAGAAGCCCGGGAGCGGTGCTTAGCTCCGGAGAGCCTCGTACCTTCGTCTTTAGCGTCTTTTGTGGTCTACATCCTAGCAGAAAGCTTTTCCACTCTGTCTGGCAAGGAAAACCTGCGCCAGTACAGAAAACATCTCCCATCGTGTTCTGGACGTTGTACGGAGGTCTGCCAAGTGTTTGACAAGAAGAGAAGAAAAGTTGTCCAAAACAGCTTCCAATCGAATATTCATTTGATTGGAAAAGTCAGGAAAGTGGTAAGGTACTGTTTTCTATCAGTTGGCAAGCTGCGCACACAATCCCAGTGTTGTACAGCTTCCTTCTTCACCTTTCCGATGCTGCCGCTCTCTCCGGCTCCCGGAGCCGAAGAAGCGGCTTCTTCGCGCAAAGACGATTGTACCGCTCACAGTGCTCTCTTAGCGCGGCTTCTGCCGAAAGAAGCCCGGGAGCGGCGCTTAGCTCCGGAGAGCATCGTCCCTTCGTCTTTAGCGTCTTTTGTGGTCTACATCCTAGCAGAAAGCTTTTCCACTCTGTCTGGCAAGGAAAACATGCGCCAGCACAGAAAACATCTCCCATCGTGTTCTGGACGTTGCACGGAGGTCTGCCAAGTGTTTCCATAAAGAAATGAAAAGTTGTCCAAAACAGCTTCCAATCGAATGTTCATGTGATTGGAAAAGTCAGGAAAGTGGTAAGGTACTGTTTTCTATCAGTTGGCAAGCTGCGCACACAATCCCAGTGTTGTACAGCTTCCTTCTTCACCTTTGCGATGCTGCCGCTCTCTCTGGCTCCCGGAGCCGAAGAAGCGGCTTCTTCGCGCAAAGCCGATTGTACCGCTCACAGTGCTCTCTTAGCGCCGCTTCTGCCGAAAGAAGCCCGAGAGAGGCGCTTAGCTCCGGAGAGCATCGTACCTTCGTCTTTAGCGTCTTTTGTGGTCTACATCCTAGCAGAAAGCTTTTCCACTCTGTCTGGCAAGGAAAACATGCGCCAGCGCAGAAAACATCTCCCATCGTGTTCTGGACGTTGTACGGAGGTCTGCCAAGTGTTTGACAAGAAGAGAAGAAAAGTTGTCCAAAACAGCTTCCAATCGAATATTCATGTGATTGGAAAAGTCAGGAAAGTGGTAAGGTACTGTTTTCTATCAGTTGGCAAGCTGCGCACACAATCCCAGTGTTGTACAGCTTCCTTCTTCACCTTTCCGATGCTGCCGCTCTCTCCGGCTCCCTGAGCCGAAGAAGCGGCTTCTTCGCGCAAAGACGATTGTACCGCTCACAGTGCTCTCTTAGCGCGGCTTCTGCCGAAAGAAGCCCGGGAGCGGCGCTTAGCTCCGGAGAGCATCGTCCCTTCGTCTTTAGCGTCTTTTGTGGTCTACATCCTAGCAGAAAGCTTTTCCACTCTGTCTGGCAAGGAAAACCTGCGCCAGCACAGAAAACATCTCCCATCGTGTTCTGTACGTTGCACGGAGGTCTGCCAAGTGTTTTAAAGAAATAAAGAAAAGTTGTCCAAAACAGCTTCCAATCGAATATTCATGTGATTGGAAACGTCAGGAAAGTGTAAGGTACTGTTTTCTATCAGTTGGCAAGCTGCGCACACAATCCCAGTGTTGTACAGCTTCCTTCTTCACCTTTCCGATGCTGCCGCTCTCTCCGGCTCCCGGAGCCGAAGAAGCGGCTTCTTCGCGCAAAGACGATTGTACCGCTCACAGTGCTCTCTTAGCGCCGCTTCTGCCGAAAGAAGCCCGGGAGAGGCGCTTAGCTCCGGAGAGCATCGTACCTTCGTCTTTAGCGTCTTTTGTGGTCTACATCCTAGCAGAAAGCTTTTGCACTCTGTCTGGCAAGGAAAACATGCGCCAGAAGAGAAAACATCTCCCATCGTGTTCTGGACGTTGTACGGAGGTCTGCCAAGTGTTTGACAAGAAGAGAGGAAAAGTTGTCCAAAACAGCTTCCAATCGAATATTCATGTGATTGGAAAAGTCAGGAAAGTGGTAAGGTACTGTTTTCTATCAGTTGGCAAGCTGCGCACACAATCCCAGTGTTGTACAGCTTCCTTCTTCACCTTTGCGATGCTGCCGCTCTCTCCGGCTCCCTGAGCCGAAGAAGCGGCTTCTTCGCGCAAAGACGATTGTACCGCTCACAGTGCTCTCTTAGCGCCGCTTCTGCCGAAAGAAGCCCGGGAGCGGCGCTTAACTCCGGAGAGCATCGTCCCTTCGTCTTAAGAGTCTTTTGTGGTCTACATCATAGCAGAAAGCTTTTCCACTCTGTCAGGCAAGGAAAACCTGCGCCAGCACAGAAAACATCTCCCATCGTGTTCTGGACGTTGTACGGAGGTCTGCCAATGTTTGAAAGAAACAAAGAAAAGTTGTCCAAAACAGCTTCCAATCGAATATTCATGTGATTGGAAACATCAGGAAAGTGTAAGGTACTGTTTTCAATCAGTTGGCAAGCTGCGCACACAATCCCAGTGTTGTACAGCTTCCTTCTTCACCTTTCCGATGCTGCCGCTCTCTCCGGCTCCCGGAGCCGAAGAAGCGGCTTCTTCGCGCAAAGACGATTGTACCGCTCACAGTGCTCTCTTAGCGCCGCTTCTGCCGAAAGAAGCCCGGGAGCGGCGCTTAGCTCCGGAGAGCATCGTACCTTCGTCTTTAGCGTCTTTTGTGGTCTACATCCTAGCAGAAAGCTTTTCCACTCTGTCTGGCAAGGAAAACATGCGCCAGCACAGAAAACATCTCCCATCGTGTTCTGGACGTTGTACGGAGGTCTGCCAAGTGTTTGAAAGAAACAAAGAAAAGTTGTCCAAAACAGCTTCCAATCGAATATTCATGTGATTGGAAAAGTCAGGAAAGTGGTAAGGTACTGTTTTCTATCAGTTGGCAAGCTGCGCACACAATCCCAGTGTTGTACAGCTTCCTTCTTCACCTTTCCGATGCTGCCGCTCTCTCCGGCTCCCGGAGCCGAAGAAGCGGCTTCTTCGCGCAAAGACGATTGTACCGCTCACAGTGCTCTCTTAGCGCGGCTTCTGCCGAAAGAAGCCCGGGAGCGGCGCTTAGCTCCGGAGAGCATCGTACCTTCGTCTTTAGCGTCTTTTGTGGTCTACATCCTAGCAGAAAGCTTTTCCACTCAGTCTGGCAAGGAAAACATGCGCCAGCACAGAAAACATCTCCCATCGTGTTCTGGACGTTGCACGGAGGTCTGCCAAGTGTTTCCATAAAGAAATGAAAAGTTGTCCAAAACAGCTTCCAATCGAATGTTCATGTGATTGGAAAAGTCAGGAAAGTGGTAAGGTACTGTTTTCTATCAGTTGGCAAGCTGCGCACACAATCCCAGTGTTGTACAGCTTCCTTCTTCACCTTTCCGATGCTGCCGCTCTCTCCGGCTCCCGGAGCCGAAGAAGCGGCTTCTTCGCGCAAAGACGATTGTACCGCTCACAGTGCTCTCTTAGCGCCGCTTCTGCCGAAAGAAGCCCGAGAGAGGCGCTTAGCTCCGGAGAGCATCGTACCTTCGTCTTTAGCGTCTTTGGTGGTCTACATCCTAGCAGAAAGCTTTTCCACTCTGTCTGGCAAGGAAAACATGCGCCAGCGCAGAAAACATCTCCCATCGTGTTCTGGACGTTGTACGGAGGTCTGCCAAGTGTTTGACAAGAAGAGAAGAAAAGTTGTCCAAAACAGCTTCCAATCGAATATTCATGTGATTGGAAAAGTCAGGAAAGTGGTAAGGTACTGTTTTCTATCAGTTGGCAAGCTGCGCACACAATCCCAGTGTTGTACAGCTTCCTTCTTCACCTTTGCGATGCTGCCGCTCTCTCCGGCTCCCGGAGCCGAAGAAGCGGCTTCTTCGCGCAAAGACGATTGTACCGCTCACAGTGCTCTCTTAGCGCGGCTTCTGCCGAAAGAAGCCCGGGAGCGGCGCTTAGCTCCGGAGAGCATCGTACCTTCGTCTTTAGCGTCTTTTGTGGTCTACATCCTAGCAGAAAGCTTTTCCACTCAGTCTGGCAAGGAAAACCTGCGCCAGCACAGAAAACATCTCCCATCGTGTTCTGGACGTTGCACGGAGGTCTGCCAAGTGTTTGAAAGAAACAAAGAAAAGTTGTCCAAAACAGCTTCCAATCGAATATTCATGTGATTGGAAAAGTCAGGAAAGTGGTAAGGTACTGTTTTCTATCTGTTGGCAAGCTGCGCACACAATCCCAGTGTTGTACAGCTTCCTTCTTCACCTTTCCGATGCTGCCGCTCTCTCCGGCTCCCGGAGCCGAAGAAGCGGCTTCTTCGCGCAAAGGCGATTGTACCGCTCACAGTGCTCTCTTAGCGCCGCTTCTGCCGAAAGAAGCCCGGGAGCGGTGCTTAGCTCCGGAGAGCCTCGTCCCTTCGTCTTTAGCGTCTTTTGTGGTCTACATCCTAGCAGAAAGCTTTTCCACTCTGTCTGGCAAGGAAAACCTGCGCCAGTACAGAAAACATCTCCCATCGTGTTCTGGACGTTGTACGGAGGTCTGCCAAGTGTTTGCATAAAGAAATGAAAAGTTGTCCAAAATAACTTCCTATCGAATGTTCATGTGATTGGAAAAGTCAGGAAAGTGGTAAGGTACTGTTTTCTATCAGTTGGCAAGCTGCGCACACAATCCCAGTGTTGTACAGCTTCCTTCTTCACCTTTCCGATGCTGCCGCTCTCTCCGGCTCCCGGAGCCGAAGAAGCGGCTTCTTCGCGCAAAGACGATTGTACCGCTCACAGTGCTCTCTTAGCGCGGCTTCTGCCGAAAGAAGCCCGGGAGCGGCGCTTAGCTCCGGAGAGCATCGTACCTTCGTCTTTAGCGTCTTTTGTGGTCTACATCCTAGCAGAAAGCTTTTCCACTCAGTCTGGCAAGGAAAACCTGCGCCAGCACAGAAAACATCTCCCATCGTGTTCTGGACGTTGCACGGAGGTCTGCCAAGTGTTTGAAAGAAACAATGAAAAGTTGTCCAAAACAGCTTCCAATCGAATATTCATGTGATTGGAAAAGTCAGGAAAGTGGTAAGGTACTGTTTTCTATCTGTTGGCAAGCTGCGCACACAATCCCAGTGTTGTATAGCTTCCTTCTTCACCTTTCCGATGCTGCCGCTCTCTCCGGCTCCCGGAGCCGAAGAAGCGGCTTCTTCGCGCAAAGACGATTGTACCGCTCACAGTGCTCTCTTAGCGCCGCTTCTGCCGAAAGAAGCCCGGGAGCGGCGCTTAGCTCCGGAGAGCCTCGTACCTTCGTCTTTAGCGTCTTTTGTGGTCTACATCCTAGCAGAAAGCTTTTCCACTCTGTCTGGCAAGGAAAACCTGCGCCAGTACAGAAAACATCTCCCATCGTGTTCTGGACGTTGTACGGAGGTCTGCCAAGTGTTTGCATAAAGAAATGAAAAGTTGTCCGAAATAACTTCCTATCGAATGTTCATGTGATTGGAAAAGTCAGGAAAGTGGTAAGGTACTGTTTTCTATCAGTTGGCAAGCTGCGCACACAATCCCAGTGTTGTACAGCTTCCTTCTTCACCTTTCCGATGCTGCCGCTCTCTCCGGCTCCCGGAGCCGAAGAAGCGGCTTCTTCGCGCAAAGACGATTGTACCGCTCACAGTGCTCTCTTAGCGCCGCTTCTGCCGAAAGAAGCCCGGGAGAGGCGCTTAGCTCCGGAGAGCATCGTACTTTCGTCTGCAGCGTCTTTGGTGGTCTACATCCTAGCAGAAAGCTTTTCCACTCTGTCTGGCAAGGAAAACATGCGGGAGCACAGAAAACATCTCCCATCGTGTTCTGGACGTTGTACGGAGGTCTGCCAAGTGTTTGACAAGAAGAGAAGAAAAGTTGTCCAAAACAGCTTCCAATCGAATATTCATGTGATTGGAAAAGTCAGGAAAGTGGTAAGGTACTGTTTTCTATCAGTTGGCAAGCTGCGCACACAATCCCAGTGTTGTACAGCTTCCTTCTTCACCTTTCCGATGCTGCCGCTCTCTCCGGCTCCCGGAGCCGAAGAAGCGGCTTCTTCGCGCAAAGACGATTGTACCGCTCACAGTGCTCTCTTAGCGCCGCTTCTGCCGAAAGAAGCCCGGGAGCGGCGCTTAGCTCCGGAGTACATCGTACCTTCGTCTTTAGCGTCTTTTGTGGTCTACATCCTAGCAGAAAGCTTTTCCACTCAGTCTGGCAAGGAAAACCTGCGCCAGCACAGAAAACATCTCCCATCGTGTTCTGGACGTTGCACGGAGGTCTGCCAAGTGTTTGAAAGAAACAAAGAAAAGTTGTCCAAAACAGCTTCCAATCGAATATTCATTTGATTGGAAAAGTCAGGAAAGTGGTAAGGTACTGTTTTCTATCAGTTGGCAAGCTGCGCACACAATCCCAGTGTTGTACAGCTTCCTTCTTCACCTTTGCGATGCTGCCGCTCTCTCCGGCTCCCGGAGCCGAAGAAGCGGCTTCTTCGCGCAAAGGCGATTGTACCGCTCACAGTGCTCTCTTAGCGCCGCTTCTGCCGAAAGAAGCCCGGGAGCGGTGCTTAGCTCCGGAGAGCCTCGTACCTTCGTCTTTAGCGTCTTTTGTGGTCTACATCCTAGCAGAAAGCTTTTCCACTCTGTCTGGCAAGGAAAACCTGCGCCAGCACAGAAAACATCTCCCATCGTGTTCTGGACGTTGTACGGAGGTCTGCCAAGTGTTTGACAAGAAGAGAGGAAAAGTTGTCCAAAATAACTTCCTATCGAATGTTCATGTGATTGGAAACGTCAGGAAAGTGGTAAGGTACTGTTTTCTATCAGTTGGCAAGCTGCGCACACAATCCCAGTGTTGTACAGCTTCCTTCTTCACCTTTCCGATGCTGCCGCTCTCTCCGGCTCCCGGAGCCGAAGAAGCGGCTTCTTCGCGCAAAGACGATTGTACCGCTCACAGTGCTCTCTTAGCGCCGCTTCTGCCGAAAGAAGCCCGGGAGCGGCGCTTAGCTCCGGAGAGCATCGTCCCTTCGTCTTAAGAGTCTTTTGTGGTCTACATCCCAGCAGAAAGTTTTTCCACTCTGTCTGGCAAGGAAAACCTGCGCCAGCGCAGAAAACATCTCCCATCGTGTTCTGGACGTTGTACGGAGGTCTGCCAAGTGTGTGCATAAAGAAATGAAAAGTTGTCCAAAATAACTTCCTATCGAATGTTCATGTGATTGGAAAAGTCAGGAAAGTGGTAAGGTACTGTTTTCTATCAGTTGGTAAGCTGCGCACACAATCCCAGTGTTGTACAGCTTCCTTCTTCACCTTTCCGATGCTGCCGCTCTCTCCGGCTCCCGGAGCCGAAGAAGCGGCTTCTTCGCGCAAAGACGATTGTACCGCTCACAGTGCTCTCTTAGCGCGGCTTCTGCCGAAAGAAGCCCGGGAGCGGCGCTTAGCTCCGGAGAGCATCGTCCCTTCGTATTTAGCGTCTTTTGTGGTCTACATCCTAGCAGAAAGCTTTTCCACTCTGTCTGGCAAGGAAAACATGCGCCAGCACAGAAAACATCTCCCATCGTGTTCTGGACGTTGCACAGAGGTCTGCCAAGTGTTTGAAAGAAACAATGAAAAGTTGTCCAAAACAGCTTCCAATCGAATATTCATGTGATTGGAAACGTCAGGAAAGTGTAAGGTACTGTTTTCTATCAGTTGGCGAGCTGCGCACACAATCCCAGTGTTGTACAGCTTCCTTCTTCACCTTTCCGATGCTGCCGCTCTCTCCGGCTCCCGGAGCCGAAGAAGCGGCTTCTTCGCGCAAAGACGATTGTACCGCTCACAGTGCTCTCTTAGCGCCGCTTCTGCCGAAAGAAGCCCGGGAGCGGTGCTTAGCTCCGGAGAGCCTCGTACCTTCGTCTGTAGCGTCTTTTGTGGTCTACATCCTAGCAGAAAGCTTTTCCACTCTGTCTGGCAAGGAAAACCTGCGCCAGCACAGAAAACATCTCCCATCGTGTTCTGGACGTTGCACGGAGGTCTGCCAAGTGTTTGCATAAAGAAATGAAAATTGTCCGAAATAAATTCCTATCAAATGTTCATGTGATTGGAAAAGTCAGGAAAGTGGTAAGGTACTGTTTTCTATCAGTTGGCAAGCTGCGCACACAATCCCAGTGTTGTACAGCTTCCTTCTTCACCTTTCCGATGCTGCCGCTCCCTCCAGCTCCCGGAGCCGAATAAGCGGCTTCTTCGCGCAAAGACGGTTGTACCGCTCACAGTGCTCTCTTAGCGCTGCTTCTGCCGAAAGAAGCCCGGGAGCGGCGCTTAGCTCCGGAGAGCCTCGTCCCTTCGTCTTTAGCGTCTTTTGTGGTCTACATCCTAGCAGAAAGCTTTTCCACTCAGTCTGGCAAGGAAAACCTGCGCCAGCACAGAAAACATCTCCCATCGTGTTCTGTACGTTGCACGGAGGTCTGCCAAGTGTTTGAAAGAAACAAAGAAAAGTTGTCCAAAACAGCTTCCAATCGAATATTCATGTGATTGGAAAAGTCAGGAAAGTGGTAAGGTACTGTTTTCTATCAGTTGGCAAGCTGCGCACACAATCCCAGTGTTGTACAGCTTCCTTCTTCACCTTTCCGATGCTGCTGCTCTCTCCGGCTCCCGGAGCTGAAGAAGAGGCTTCTTCGCGCAAAGACGATTGTACCGCTCACAGTGCTCTCTTAGCGCGGCTTCTGCCGAAAGAAGCCCGGGAGCGGCGCTTAGCTCCGGAGAGCATCGTACCTTCGTCTGCAGCGTCTTTTGTGGTCTACATCCTAGCAGAAAGCTTTTCCACTCTGTCTGGCAAGGAAAACATGCGCCAGCGCAGAAAACATCTCCCATCGTGTTCTGGACGTTGTACGGAGGTCTGCCAAGTGTTTGACAAGAAGAGAAGTTGTCCAAAACAGCTTCCAATAGAATATTCATGTGATTGGAAAAGTCAGGAAAGTGGTAAGGTACTGTTTTCTATCAGTTGGCAAGCTGCGCACACAATCCCAGTGTTGTACAGCTTCCTTCTTCACCTTTCCGATGCTGCCGCTCTCTCCGGCTCCCGGAGCCGAGGAAGCGGCTTCTTCGCGCAAAGACGATTGTACCGCTCACAGTGCTCTCTTAGCGCGGCTTCTGCCGAAAGAAGCCCGGGAGCGGCGCTTAGCTCCGGAGAGCATCGTCCCTTCGTCTGCAGCGTCTTTTGTGGTCTACATCCTAGCAGAAAGCTTTTCCACTCTGTCTGGCAAGGAAAACCTGCGCCAGCACAGAAAACATCTCCCATCGTGTTCTGGACGTTGTACGGAGGTCTGCCAAGTGTTTGACAAGAAGAGAAGAAAAGTTGTCCAAAACAGCTTCCAATCGAATATTCATGTGATTGGAAAAGTCAGGAAAGTGTAAGGTACTGTTTTCTATCAGTTGGCAAGCTGCGCACACAATCCCAGTGTTGTACAGCTTCCTTCTTCACCTTTCCGATGCTGCCGCTCTCTCCGGCTCCCGGAGCCGAAGAAGCGGCTTCTTCGCGCAAAGACGATTGTACCGCTCACAGTGCTCTCTTAGCGCGGCTTCTGCCGAAAGAAGCCCGGGAGCGGCGCTTAACTCCGGAGAGCCTCGTACATTCGTCTTTAGCGTCTTTTGTGGTCTACATCCTAGCAGAAAGCTTTTCCACTCTGTCTGGCAAGGAAAACCTGCGCCAGCACAGAAAACATCTCCCATCGTGTTCTGGACGTTGTACGGAGGTCTGCCAAGTGTTTGCATAAAGAAATGAAAAGTTGTCCAAAATAACTTCCTATCAAATGTTCATGTGATTGGAAAAGTCAGGAAAGTGGTAAGGTACTGTTTTCTATCAGTTGGCAAGCTGCGCACACAATCCCAGTGTTGTACAGCTTCCTTCTTCACCTTTCCGATGCTGCCGCTCTCTCCGGCTCCCGGAGCCGAAGAAGCGGCTTCTTCGCGCAAAGACGATTGTACCGCTCACAGTGCTCTCTTAGCGCGGCTTCTGCCGAAAGAAGCCCGGGAGCGGCGCTTAGCTCCGGAGAGCATCGTCCCTTCGTCTTTAGCGTCTTTTGTGGTCTACATCCTAGCAGAAAGCTTTTCCACTCTGTCTGGCAAGGAAAACCTGCGCCAGCGCAGAAAACATCTCCCATCGTGTTCTGGACGTTGCACGGAGGTCTGCCAAGTGTTTGCATAAAGAAATGAAAAGTTGTCCAAAATAACTTCCAATCGAATATTCATGTGATTGGAAACGTCAGGAAAGTGGTAAGGTACTGTTTTCTATCAGTTGGTAAGCTGCGCACAGAATCCCAGTGTTGTACAGATTCCTTCTTCACCTTTCCGATGCTGCCGCTCTCTCCGGCTCCCGGAGCCGAAGAAGCGGCTTCTTCGCGCAAAGACGATTGTACCGCTCACAGTGCTCTCTTAGCGCGGCTTCTGCCGAAAGAAGCCCGGGAGCGGCGCTTAGCTCCGGAGAGCATCGTACATTCGTCTTTAGCGTCTTTTGTGGTCTACATCCTAGCAGAAAGCTTTTCCACTCTGTCTGGCAAGGAAAACCTGCGCCAGAAGAGAAAACATCTCCCTTCGTGTTCTGGACGTTGTACGGAGGTCTGCCAAGTGTTTGAAAGAAACAATGAAAAGTTGTCCAAAACAGCTTCCAATCGAATATTCATGTGATTGGAAACGTCAGGAAAGTGTAAGGTACTGTTTTCTATCAGTTGGCAAGCTGCGCACACAATCCCAGTGTTGTACAGCTTCCTTCTTCACCTTTCCGATGCTGCCGCTCTCTCCGGCTCCCGGAGCCGAAGAAGCGGCTTCTTCGCGCAAAGACGATTGTACCGCTCACAGTGCTCTCTTAGCGCCGCTTCTGCCGAAAGAAGCCCGGGAGCGGCGCTTAGCTCCGGAGAGCATCGTCCCTTCGTCTTTAGCGTCTTTTGTGGTCTACATCCTAGCAGAAAGCTTTTCCACTCTGTCTGGCAAGGAAAACCTGCGCCAGCACAGAAAACATCTCCCATCGTGTTCTGGACGTTGTACGGAGGTCTGCCAAGTGTTTGAAAGAAACAAAGAAAAGTTGTCCAAAACAGCTTCCAATCGAATATTCATGTGATTGGAAACATCAGGAAAGTGTAAGGTACTGTTTTCAATCAGTTGGCAAGCTGCGCACACAATCCCAGTGTTGTACAGCTTCCTTCTTCACCTTTCCGATGCTGCCGCTCTCTCCGGCTCCCGGAGCCGAAGAAGCGGCTTCTTCGCGCAAAGACGATTGTACCGCTCACAGTGCTCTCTTAGCGCCGCTTCTGCCGAAAGAAGCCCGGGAGCGGCGCTTAGCTCCGGAGAGCATCGTCCCTTCGTCTTTAGCGTCTTTTGTGGTCTACATCCTAGCAGAAAGCTTTTCCACTCTGTCTGGCAAGGAAAACCTGCGCCAGCACAGAAAACATCTCCCATCGTGTTCTGGACGTTGTACGGAGGTCTGCCAAGTGTTTGAAAGAAACAAAGAAAAGTTGTCCAAAACAGCTTCCAATCGAATATTCATGTGATTGGAAACGTCAGGAAAGTGGTAAGGTACTGTTTTCTATCAGTTGGCAAGCTGCGCACACAATCCCAGTGTTGTACAGCTTCCTTCTTCACCTTTCCGATGCTGCCGCTCTCTCCGGCTCCCGGAGCCGAAGAAGCGGCTTCTTCGCGCAAAGACGATTGTACCGCTCACAGTGCTCTCTTAGCGCGGCTTCTGCCGAAAGAAGCCCGGGAGCGGCGCTTAGCTCCGGAGAGCATCGTCCCTTCGTCTTTAGCGTCTTTTGTGGTCTACATCCTAGCAGAAAGCTTTTCCACTCTGTCTGGCAAGGAAAACATGCGCCAGCACAGAAAACATCTCCCATCGTGTTCTGGACGTTGCACGGAGGTCTGCCAAGTGTTTCCATAAAGAAATGAAAAGTTGTCCAAAACAGCTTCCAATCGAATGTTCATGTGATTGGAAAAGTCAGGAAAGTGGTAAGGTACTGTTTTCTATCAGTTGGCAAGCTGCGCACACAATCCCAGTGTTGTACAGCTTCCTTCTTCACCTTTGCGATGCTGCCGCTCTCTCTGGCTCCCGGAGCCGAAGAAGCGGCTTCTTCGCGCAAAGACGATTGTACCGCTCACAGTGCTCTCTTAGCGCCGCTTCTGCCGAAAGAAGCCCGAGAGAGGCGCTTAGCTCCGGAGAGCATCGTACCTTCGTCTTTAGCGTCTTTTGTGGTCTACATCCTAGCAGAAAGCTTTTCCACTCTGTCTGGCAAGGAAAACATGCGCCAGCGCAGAAAACATCTCCCATCGTGTTCTGGACGTTGTACGGAGGTCTGCCAAGTGTTTGACAAGAAGAGAAGAAAAGTTGTCCAAAACAGCTTCCAATCGAATATTCATGTGATTGGAAAAGTCAGGAAAGTGGTAAGGTACTGTTTTCTATCAGTTGGCAAGCTGCGCACACAATCCCAGTGTTGTACAGCTTCCTTCTTCACCTTTCCGATGCTGCCGCTCTCTCCGGCTCCCGGAGCCGAAGAAGCGGCTTCTTCGCGCAAAGACGATTGTACCGCTCACAGTGCTCTCTTAGCGCCGCTTCTGCCGAAAGAAGCCCGGGAGCGGCGCTTAGCTCCGGAGAGCATCGTCCCTTCGTCTTTAGCGTCTTTTGTGGTCTGCATCCTAGCAGAAAGCTTTTCCACTCTGTCTGGCAAGGAAAACCTGCGCCAGCACAGAAAACATCTCCCATCGTGTTCTGAACGTTGCACGGAGGTCTGCCAAGTGTTTGAAAGAAACAAAGAAAAGTTGTCCAAAACAGCTTCCAATCGAATATTCATGTGATTGGAAACGTCAGGAAAGTGTAAGGTACTGTTTTCTATCAGTTGGCAAGCTGCGCACACAATCCCAGTGTTGTACAGCTTCCTTCTTCACCTTTCCGATGCTGCCGCTCTCTCCGGCTCCCGGAGCCGAAGAAGCGGCTTCTTCGCGCAAAGACGATTGTACCGCTCACAGTGCTCTCTTAGCGCCGCTTCTGCCGAAAGAAGCCCGGGAGCGGCGCTTAGCTCCGGAGAGCATCGTACCTTCGTCTTTAGCGTCTTTTGTGGTCTACATCCTAGCAGAAAGCTTTTCCACTCAGTCTGGCAAGGAAAACCTGCGCCAGCACAGAAAACATCTCCCATCGTGTTCTGGACGTTGCACGGAGGTCTGCCAAGTGTTTGAAAGAAACAAAGAAAAGTTGTCCAAAACAGCTTCCAATCGAATATTCATGTGATTGGAAAAGTCAGGAAAGTGGTAAGGTACTGTTTTCTATCAGTTGGCAAGCTGCGCACACAATCCCAGTGTTGTACAGCTTCCTTCTTCACCTTTCCGATGCTGCCGCTCTCTCCGGCTCCCGGAGCCGAAGAAGCGGCTTCTTCGCGCAAAGACGATTGTACCGCTCACAGTGCTCTCTTAGCGCCACTTCTGCCGAAAGAAGCCCGGGAGCGGCGCTTAGCTCCGGAGAGCCTCGTACCTTCGTCTTTAGCGTCTTTTGTGGTCTACATACTAGCAGAAAGCTTTTCCACTCTGTCTGGCAAGGAAAACATGCGCCAGCACAGAAAACATCTCCCATCGTGTTCTGGACGTTGTACGGAGGTCTGCCAAGTGTTTGAAAGAAACAAAGAAAAGTTGTCCAAAACAGCTTCCAATCGAATATTCATGTGATTGGAAAAGTCAGGAAAGTGGTAAGGTACTGTTTTCTATCAGTTGGCAAGCTGCGCACACAATCCCAGTGTTGTACAGCTTCCTTCTTCACCTTTCCGATGCTGCCGCTCTCTCCGGCTCCCGGAGCCGAAGAAGCGGCTTCTTCGCGCAAAGACGATTGTACCGCTCACAGTGCTCTCTTAGCGCCGCTTCTGCCGAAAGAAGCCCGGGAGCGGCGCTTAGCTCCGGAGAGCATCGTACCTTCGTCTTTAGCGTCTTTTGTGGTCTACATCCTAGCAGAAAGCTTTTCCACTCAGTCTGGCAAGGAAAACCTGCGCCAGCACAGAAAACATCTCCCATCGTGTTCTGGACGTTGCACGGAGGTCTGCCAAGTGTTTGAAAGAAACAAAGAAAAGTTGTCCAAAACAGCTTCCAATCGAATATTCATGTGATTGGAAAAGTCAGGAAAGTGGTAAGGTACTGTTTTCTATCTGTTGGCAAGCTGCGCACACAATCCCAGTGTTGTACAGCTTCCTTCTTCACCTTTCCGATGCTGCCGCTCTCTCCGGCTCCCGGAGCCGAAGAAGCGGCTTCTTCGCGCAAAGGCGATTGTACCGCTCACAGTGCTCTCTTAGCGCCGCTTCTGCCGAAAGAAGCCCGGGAGCGGTGCTTAGCTCCGGAGAGCCTCGTACCTTCGTCTTTAGCGTCTTTTGTGGTCTACATCCTAGCAGAAAGCTTTTCCACTCTGTCTGGCAAGGAAAACCTGCGCCAGCACAGAAAACATCTCCCATCGTGTTCTGGACGTTGTACGGAGGTCTGCCAAGTGTTTGCATAAAGAAATGAAAAGTTGTCCGAAATAACTTCCTATCGAATGTTCATGTGATTGGAAAAGTCAGGAAAGTGGTAAGGTACTGTTTTCTATCAGTTGGCAAGCTGCGCACACAATCCCAGTGTTGTACAGCTTCCTTCTTCACCTTTCCGATGCTGCCGCTCTCTCCGGCTCCCGGAGCCGAAGAAGCGGCTTCTTCGCGCAAAGACGATTGTACCGCTCACAGTGCTCTCTTAGCGCCGCTTCTGCCGAAAGAAGCCCGGGAGCGGCGCTTAGCTCCGGAGAGCATCGTACCTTCGTCTGCAGCGTCTTTTGTGGTCTACATCCTAGCAGAAAGCTTTTCCACTCTGTCTGGCAAGGAAAACATGCGCCACCGCAGAAAACATCTCCCATCGTGTTCTGGATGTTGTACGGAGGTCTGCCAAGTGTTTGACAAGAAGAGAAGAAAAGTTGTCCAAAACAGCTTCCAATCGAATATTCATGTGATTGGAAAAGTCAGGAAAGTGGTAAGGTACTGTTTTCTATCAGTTGGCAAGCTGCGCACACAATCCCAGTGTTGTACAGCTTCCTTCTTCACCTTTCCGATGCTGCCGCTCTCTCCGGCTCCCGGAGCCGAAGAAGCGGCTTCTTCGCGCAAAGACGATTGTACCGCTCACAGTGCTCTCTTAGCGCCGCTTCTGCCGAAAGAAGCCCGGGAGCGGCGCTTAGCTCCGGAGTACATCGTACCTTCGTCTTTAGCGTCTTTTGTGGTCTACATCCTAGCAGAAAGCTTTTCCACTCAGTCTGGCAAGGAAAACCTGCGCCAGCACAGAAAACATCTCCCATCGTGTTCTGGACGTTGCACGGAGGTCTGCCAAGTGTTTGAAAGAAACAAAGAAAAGTTGTCCAAAACAGCTTCCAATCGAATATTCATTTGATTGGAAAAGTCAGGAAAGTGGTAAGGTACTGTTTTCTATCAGTTGGCAAGCTGCGCACACAATCCCAGTGTTGTACAGCTTCCTTCTTCACCTTTGCGATGCTGCCGCTCTCTCCGGCTCCCGGAGCCGAAGAAGCGGCTTCTTCGCGCAAAGGCGATTGTACCGCTCACAGTGCTCTCTTAGCGCCGCTTCTGCCGAAAGAAGCCGGGGAGCGGTGCTTAGCTCCGGAGAGCCTCGTACCTTCGTCTGTAGCGTCTTTTGTGGTCTACATCCTAGCAGAAAGCTTTTCCACTCTGTCTGGCAAGGAAAACCTGCGCCAGCACAGAAAACATCTCCCATCGTGTTCTGGACGTTGTACGGAGGTCTGCCAAGTGTTTGCATAAAGAAATGAAAAGTTGTCCAAAATAACTTCCTATCGAATGTTCATGTGATTGGAAAAGTCAGGAAAGTGGTAAGGTACTGTTTTCTATCAGTTGGCAAGCTGCGCACACAATCCCAGTGTTGTACAGCTTCCTTCTTCACCTTTCCGATGCTGCCGCTCTCTCCGGCTCCCGGAGCCGAAGAAGCGGCTTCTTCGCGCAAAGACGATTGTACCGCTCACAGTGCTCTCTTAGCGCCGCTTCTGCCGAAAGAAGCCCGGGAGCGGCGCTTAGCTCCGGAGAGCATCGTACCTTCGTCTTTAGCGTCTTTTGTGGTCTACATCCTAGCAGAAAGCTTTTCCACTCAGTCTGGCAAGGAAAACCTGCGCCAGCACAGAAAACATCTCCCATCGTGTTCTGGACGTTGCACGGAGGTCTGCCAAGTGTTTGAAAGACAAAGAAAAGCTGTTTAAAACAGCTTCCAATAGAATATTCATGTGATTGGAAAAGTCAGGAAAGTGGTAAGGTACTGTTTTCTATCAGTTGGCAAGCTGCGCACTCAATCCCAGTGTTGTACAGCTTCCTTCTTCACCTTTCCGATGCTGCCGCTCTCTCCGGCTCCCGGAGCCGAAGAAGCGGCTTCTTCGCGCAAAGACGATTGTACCGTTCACAGTGCTCTCTTAGCGCCGCTTCTGCCGAAAGAAGCCCGGGAGCGGTGCTTAGCTCCGGAGAGCCTCGTCCCTTCGTCTTTAGCGTCTTTTGTGGTCTACATCCTAGCAGAAAGCTTTTCCACTCTGTCTGGCAAGGAAAACCTGCGCCAGCACAGAAAACATCTCCCATCGTGTTCTGGACGTTGTACGGAGGTCTGCCAAGTGTTTGAAAGAAACAAAGAAAAGTTGTCCAAAACAGCTTCCAATCGAATATTCATGTGATTGGAAAAGTCAGGAAAGTGGTAAGGTACTGTTTTCTATCAGTTGGTAAGCTGCGCACACAATCCCAGTGTTCTACAGATTCCTTCTTCACCTTTCCGATGCTGCCGCTCTCTCCGGCTCCCGGAGCCGAAGAAGCGGCTTCTTCGCGCAAAGACGATTGTACCGCTCACAGTGCTCTCTTAGCGCGGCTTCTGCCGAAAGAAGCCCGGGAGCGGCGCTTAGCTCCGGAGAGCATCGTACCTTCGTCTTTAGCGTCTTTTGTGGTCTACATCCTAGCAGAAAGCTTTTCCACTCTGTCTGGCAAGGAAAACTTTCGCCAGAAGAGAAAACATCTCCCTTCGTGTTCTGGACGTTGTACGGAGGTCTGCCAAGTGTTTGAAAGAAACAAAGAAAAGTTGTCCAAAACAGCTTCCAATCGAATATTCATGTGATTGGAAACGTCAGGAAAGTGTAAGGTACTGTTTTCTATCAGTTGGCAAGCTGCGCACACAATCCCAGTGTTGTACAGCTTCCTTCTTCACCTTTCCGATGCTGCCGCTCTCTCCGGCTCCCGGAGCCGAAGAAGCGGCTTCTTCGCGCAAAGACGATTGTACCGCTCACAGTGCTCTCTTAGCGCGGCTTCTGCCAAAAGAAGCCCGGGAGCGGCGCTTAGCTCCGGAGAGCATCGTCCCTTCGTCTTTAGCGTCTTTTGTGGTCTACATCCTAGCAGAAAGCTTTTCCACTCAGTCTGGCAAGGAAAACATACGCCAGCACAGAAAACATCTCCCTTCGTGTTCTGGACGTTGTACGGAGGTCTGCCAAGTGTTTTAACAAGAAGAGAGGAAAAGTTGTCCAAAACAGCTTCCAATCGAATATTCATGTGATTGGAAAAGTCAGGAAAGTGGTAAGGTACTGTTTTCTATCAGTTGGCAAGCTGCGCACACAATCCCAGTGTTGTACAGCTTCCTTCTTCACCTTTGCGATGCTGCCGCTCTCTCCGGCTCCCGGAGCCGAAGAAGCGGCTTCTTCGTGCAAAGACGATTGTACCGCTCACAGTGCTCTCTTAGCGCCGCTTCTGCCGAAAGAAGCCCGGGAGAGGCGCTTAGCTCCGGAGAGCATCGTACCTTCGTCTTTAGCGTCTTTTGTGGTCTACATCCTAGCAGAAAGCTTTTCCACTCTGTCTGGCAAGGAAAACATGCGCCAGCGCAGAAAACATCTCCCATCGTGTTCTGGACGTTGTACGGAGGTCTGCCAAGTGTTTGAAAGAAACAAAGAAAAGTTGTCCAAAACAGCTTCCAATCGAATATTCATGTGATTGGAAAAGTCAGGAAAGTGGTAAGGTACTGTTTTCTATCAGTTGGCAAGCTGCGCACACAATCCCAGTGTTGTACAGCTTCCTTCTTCACCTTTCCGATGCTGCCGCTCTCTCCGGCTCCCTGAGCCGAAGAAGCGGCTTCTTCGCGCAAAGACGATTGTACCGCTCACAGTGCTCTCTTAGCGCGGCTTCTGCCGAAAGAAGCCCGGGAGCGGCGCTTAACTCCGGAGAGCATCGTCCCTTCGTCTTAAGAGTCTTTTGTGGTCTACATCCTAGCAGAAAGCTTTTCCACTCTGTCTGGCAAGGAAAACCTGCGCCAGCACAGAAAACATCTCCCATCGTGTTCTGGACGTTGTACGGAGGTCTGCCAAGTGTTTGAAAGAAACAAAGAAAAGTTGTCCAAAACAGCTTCCAATCGAATATTCATGTGATTGGAAACATCAGGAAAATGTAAGGTACTCTTTTCAATCAGTTGGCAAGCTGCGCACACAATCCCAGTGTTGTACAGCTTCCTTCTTCACCTTTCCGATGCTGCCGCTCTCTCCGGCTCCCGGAGCCGAAGAAGCGGCTTCTTCGCGCAAAGACGATTGTACCGCTCACAGTGCTCTCTTAGCGCCGCTTCTGCCGAAAGAAGCCCGGGAGCGGCGCTTAGCTCCGGAGAGCATCGTACCTTCGTCTTTAGCGTCTTTTGTGGTCTACATCCTAGCAGAAAGCTTTTCCACTCTGTCTGGCAAGGAAAACCTGCGCCAGCACAGAAAACATCTCCCATCGTGTTCTGGACGTTGTACGGAGGTCTGCCAAGTGTTTGAAAGAAACAAAGAAAAGTTGTCCAAAACAGCTTCCAATCGAATATTCATGTGATTGGAAACATCAGGAAAGTGGTAAGGTACTGTTTTCTATCAGTTGGCAAGCTGCGCACACAATCCCAGTGTTGTACAGCTTCCTTCTTCACCTTTCCGATGCTGCCGCTCTCTCCGGCTCCCGGAGCCGAAGAAGCGGCTTCTTCGCGCAAAGACGATTGTACCGCTCACAGTGCTCTCTTAGCGCGGCTTCTGCCGAAAGAAGCCCGGGAGCGGCGCTTAGCTCCGGAGAGCATCGTCCCTTCGTCTTTAGCGTCTTTTGTGGTCTACATCCTAGCAGAAAGCTTTTCCACTCTGTCTGGCAAGGAAAACATGCGCCAGCACAGAAAACATCTCCCATCGTGTTCTGGACGTTGCACGGAGGTCTGCCAAGTGTTTGCATAAAGAAATGAAAAGTTGTCCAAAACAGCTTCCAATTGAATGTTCATGTGATTGGAAAAGTCAGGAAAGTGGTAAGGTACTGTTTTCTATCAGTTGGCAAGCTGCGCACACAATCCCAGTGTTGTACAGCTTCCTTCTTCACCTTTCCGATGCTGCCGCTCTCTCCGGCTCCCGGAGCCGAAGAAGCGGCTTCTTCGCGCAAAGACGATTGTACCGCTCACAGTGCTCTCTTAGCGCCGCTTCTGCCGAAAGAAGCCCGGGAGCGGCGCTTAGCTCCGGAGAGCATCGTACCTTCGTCTGCAGCGTCTTTTGTGGTCTACATCCTAGCAGAAAGCTTTTCCACTCTGTCTGGCAAGGAAAACATGCGCCACCGCAGAAAACATCTCCCATCGTGTTCTGGATGTTGTACGGAGGTCTGCCAAGTGTTTGACAAGAAGAGAAGAAAAGTTGTCCAAAACAGCTTCCAATCGAATATTCATGTGATTGGAAAAGTCAGGAAAGTGGTAAGGTACTGTTTTCTATCAGTTGGCAAGCTGCGCACACAATCCCAGTGTTGTACAGCTTCCTTCTTCACCTTTCCGATGCTGCCGCTCTCTCCGGCTCCCGGAGCCGAAGAAGCGGCTTCTTCGCGCAAAGACGATTGTACCGCTCACAGTGCTCTCTTAGCGCCGCTTCTGCCGAAAGAAGCCCGGGAGCGGCGCTTAGCTCCGGAGTACATCGTACCTTCGTCTTTAGCGTCTTTTGTGGTCTACATCCTAGCAGAAAGCTTTTCCACTCAGTCTGGCAAGGAAAACCTGCGCCAGCACAGAAAACATCTCCCATCGTGTTCTGGACGTTGCACGGAGGTCTGCCAAGTGTTTGAAAGAAACAAAGAAAAGTTGTCCAAAACAGCTTCCAATCGAATATTCATTTGATTGGAAAAGTCAGGAAAGTGGTAAGGTACTGTTTTCTATCAGTTGGCAAGCTGCGCACACAATCCCAGTGTTGTACAGCTTCCTTCTTCACCTTTGCGATGCTGCCGCTCTCTCCGGCTCCCGGAGCCGAAGAAGCGGCTTCTTCGCGCAAAGGCGATTGTACCGCTCACAGTGCTCTCTTAGCGCCGCTTCTGCCGAAAGAAGCCGGGGAGCGGTGCTTAGCTCCGGAGAGCCTCGTACCTTCGTCTGTAGCGTCTTTTGTGGTCTACATCCTAGCAGAAAGCTTTTCCACTCTGTCTGGCAAGGAAAACCTGCGCCAGCACAGAAAACATCTCCCATCGTGTTCTGGACGTTGTACGGAGGTCTGCCAAGTGTTTGCATAAAGAAATGAAAAGTTGTCCAAAATAACTTCCTATCGAATGTTCATGTGATTGGAAAAGTCAGGAAAGTGGTAAGGTACTGTTTTCTATCAGTTGGCAAGCTGCGCACACAATCCCAGTGTTGTACAGCTTCCTTCTTCACCTTTCCGATGCTGCCGCTCTCTCCGGCTCCCGGAGCCGAAGAAGCGGCTTCTTCGCGCAAAGACGATTGTACCGCTCACAGTGCTCTCTTAGCGCCGCTTCTGCCGAAAGAAGCCCGGGAGCGGCGCTTAGCTCCGGAGAGCATCGTACCTTCGTCTTTAGCGTCTTTTGTGGTCTACATCCTAGCAGAAAGCTTTTCCACTCAGTCTGGCAAGGAAAACCTGCGCCAGCACAGAAAACATCTCCCATCGTGTTCTGGACGTTGCACGGAGGTCTGCCAAGTGTTTGAAAGACAAAGAAAAGCTGTTTAAAACAGCTTCCAATAGAATATTCATGTGATTGGAAAAGTCAGGAAAGTGGTAAGGTACTGTTTTCTATCAGTTGGCAAGCTGCGCACTCAATCCCAGTGTTGTACAGCTTCCTTCTTCACCTTTCCGATGCTGCCGCTCTCTCCGGCTCCCGGAGCCGAAGAAGCGGCTTCTTCGCGCAAAGACGATTGTACCGTTCACAGTGCTCTCTTAGCGCCGCTTCTGCCGAAAGAAGCCCGGGAGCGGTGCTTAGCTCCGGAGAGCCTCGTCCCTTCGTCTTTAGCGTCTTTTGTGGTCTACATCCTAGCAGAAAGCTTTTCCACTCTGTCTGGCAAGGAAAACCTGCGCCAGCACAGAAAACATCTCCCATCGTGTTCTGGACGTTGTACGGAGGTCTGCCAAGTGTTTGAAAGAAACAAAGAAAAGTTGTCCAAAACAGCTTCCAATCGAATATTCATGTGATTGGAAAAGTCAGGAAAGTGGTAAGGTACTGTTTTCTATCAGTTGGTAAGCTGCGCACACAATCCCAGTGTTCTACAGATTCCTTCTTCACCTTTCCGATGCTGCCGCTCTCTCCGGCTCCCGGAGCCGAAGAAGCGGCTTCTTCGCGCAAAGACGATTGTACCGCTCACAGTGCTCTCTTAGCGCGGCTTCTGCCGAAAGAAGCCCGGGAGCGGCGCTTAGCTCCGGAGAGCATCGTACCTTCGTCTTTAGCGTCTTTTGTGGTCTACATCCTAGCAGAAAGCTTTTCCACTCTGTCTGGCAAGGAAAACCTGCGCCAGAAGAGAAAACATCTCCCTTCGTGTTCTGGACGTTGTACGGAGGTCTGCCAAGTGTTTGAAAGAAACAAAGAAAAGTTGTCCAAAACAGCTTCCAATCGAATATTCATGTGATTGGAAACGTCAGGAAAGTGTAAGGTACTGTTTTCTATCAGTTGGCAAGCTGCGCACACAATCCCAGTGTTGTACAGCTTCCTTCTTCACCTTTCCGATGCTGCCGCTCTCTCCGGCTCCCGGAGCCGAAGAAGCGGCTTCTTCGCGCAAAGACGATTGTACCGCTCACAGTGCTCTCTTAGCGCGGCTTCTGCCAAAAGAAGCCCGGGAGCGGCGCTTAGCTCCGGAGAGCATCGTCCCTTCGTCTTTAGCGTCTTTTGTGGTCTACATCCTAGCAGAAAGCTTTTCCACTCAGTCTGGCAAGGAAAACATGCGCCAGCACAGAAAACATCTCCCTTCGTGTTCTGGACGTTGTACGGAGGTCTGCCAAGTGTTTTAACAAGAAGAGAGGAAAAGTTGTCCAAAACAGCTTCCAATCGAATATTCATGTGATTGGAAAAGTCAGGAAAGTGGTAAGGTACTGTTTTCTATCAGTTGGCAAGCTGCGCACACAATCCCAGTGTTGTACAGCTTCCTTCTTCACCTTTCCGATGCTGCCGCTCTCTCCGGCTCCCGGAGCCGAAGAAGCGGCTTCTTCGCGCAAAGACGATTGTACCGCTCACAGTGCTCTCTTAGCGCGGCTTCTGCCGAAAGAAGCCCGGGAGAGGCGCTTAGCTCCGGAGAGCATCGTACCTTCGTCTTTAGCGTCTTTTGTGGTCTACATCCTAGCAGAAAGCTTTTCCACTCTGTCTGGCAAGGAAAACATGCGCCAGCGCAGAAAACATCTCCCATCGTGTTCTGGACGTTGTACGGAGGTCTGCCAAGTGTTTGAAAGAAACAAAGAAAAGTTGTCCAAAACAGCTTCCAATCGAATATTCATGTGATTGGAAAAGTCAGGAAAGTGGTAAGGTACTGTTTTCTATCAGTTGGCAAGCTGCGCACACAATCCCAGTGTTGTACAGCTTCCTTCTTCACCTTTCCGATGCTGCCGCTCTCTCCGGCTCCCTGAGCCGAAGAAGCGGCTTCTTCGCGCAAAGACGATTGTACCGCTCACAGTGCTCTCTTAGCGCGGCTTCTGCCGAAAGAAGCCCGGGAGCGGCGCTTAACTCCGGAGAGCATCGTCCCTTCGTCTTAAGAGTCTTTTGTGGTCTACATCCTAGCAGAAAGCTTTTCCACTCTGTCTGGCAAGGAAAACCTGCGCCAGCACAGAAAACATCTCCCATCGTGTTCTGGACGTTGTACGGAGGTCTGCCAAGTGTTTGAAAGAAACAAAGAAAAGTTGTCCAAAACAGCTTCCAATCGAATATTCATGTGATTGGAAACATCAGGAAAATGTAAGGTACTCTTTTCAATCAGTTGGCAAGCTGCGCACACAATCCCAGTGTTGTACAGCTTCCTTCTTCACCTTTCCGATGCTGCCGCTCTCTCCGGCTCCCGGAGCCGAAGAAGCGGCTTCTTCGCGCAAAGACGATTGTACCGCTCACAGTGCTCTCTTAGCGCCGCTTCTGCCGAAAGAAGCCCGGGAGCGGCGCTTAGCTCCGGAGAGCATCGTACCTTCGTCTTTAGCGTCTTTTGTGGTCTACATCCTAGCAGAAAGCTTTTCCACTCTGTCTGGCAAGGAAAACCTGCGCCAGCACAGAAAACATCTCCCATCGTGTTCTGGACGTTGTACGGAGGTCTGCCAAGTGTTTGAAAGAAACAAAGAAAAGTTGTCCAAAACAGCTTCCAATCGAATATTCATGTGATTGGAAACATCAGCAAAGTGGTAAGGTACTGTTTTCTATCAGTTGGCAAGCTGCGCACACAATCCCAGTGTTGTACAGCTTCCTTCTTCACCTTTCCGATGCTGCCGCTCTCTCCGGCTCCCGGAGCCGAAGAAGCGGCTTCTTCGCGCAAAGACGATTGTACCGCTCACAGTGCTCTCTTAGCGCGGCTTCTGCCGAAAGAAGCCCGGGAGCGGCGCTTAGCTCCGGAGAGCATCGTCCCTTCGTCTTTAGCGTCTTTTGTGGTCTACATCCTAGCAGAAAGCTTTTCCACTCTGTCTGGCAAGGAAAACATGCGCCAGCACAGAAAACATCTCCCATCGTGTTCTGGACGTTGCACGGAGGTCTGCCAAGTGTTTGCATAAAGAAATGAAAAGTTGTCCAAAATAACTTCCTATCGAATGTTCATGTGATTGGAAAAGTCAGGAAAGTGGTAAGGTACTGTTTTCTATCAGTTGGCAAGCTGCGCACACAATCCCAGTGTTGTACAGCTTCCTTCTTCACCTTTCCGATGCTGCCGCTCTCTCCGGCTCCCGGAGCCGAAGAAGCGGCTTCTTCGCGCAAAGACGATTGTACCGCTCACAGTGCTCTCTTAGCGCCACTTCTGCCGAAAGAAGCCCGGGAGCGGCGCTTAGCTCCGGAGAGCCTCGTACCTTCGTCTTTAGCGTCTTTTGTGGTCTACATACTAGCAGAAAGCTTTTCCACTCTGTCTGGCAAGGAAAACATGCGCCAGGACAGAAAACATCTCCCATCGTGTTCTGGACGTTGTACGGAGGTCTGCCAAGTGTTTGAAAGAAACAAAGAAAAGTTGTCCAAAACAGCTTCCAATCGAATATTCATGTGATTGGAAAAGTCAGGAAAGTGGTAAGGTACTGTTTTCTATCAGTTGGCAAGCTGCGCACACAATCCCAGTGTTGTACAGCTTCCTTCTTCACCTTTCCGATGCTGCCGCTCTCTCCGGCTCCCGGAGCCGAAGAAGCGGCTTCTTCGCGCAAAGACGATTGTACCGCTCACAGTGCTCTCTTAGCGCCGCTTCTGCCGAAAGAAGCCCGGGAGAGGCGCTTAGCTCCGGAGAGCATCGTCCCTTCGTCTTTAGCGTCTTTTGTGGCCTACATCCTAGCAGAAAGCTTTTCCACTCTGTCTGGCAAGGAAAACATGCGCCAGCGCAGAAAACATCTCCTATCGTGTTCTGGACGTTGCACGGAGGTCTGCCAAGTGTTTGCATAAAGAAATGAAAAGTTGTCCAAAATAACTTCCTATCGAATGTTCATGTGATTGGAAAAGTCAGGAAAGTGGTAAGGTACTGTTTTCTATCAGTTGGCAAGCTGCGCACACAATCCCAGTGTTGTACAGCTTCCTTCTTCACCTTTCCGATGCTGCCGCTCTCTCCGGCTCCCGGAGCCGAAGAAGCGGCTTCTTCGCGCAAAGACGATTGTACCGCTCACAGTGCTCTCTTAGCGCGGCTTCTGCCGAAAGAAGCCCGGGAGCGGCGCTTAGCTCCGGAGAGCATCGTACCTTCGTCTTTAGCGTCTTTTGTGGTCTACATCCTAGCAGAAAGCTTTTCCACTCAGTCTGGCAAGGAAAACCTGCGCCAGCACAGAAAACATCTCCCATCGTGTTCTGGACGTTGTACGGAGGTCTGCCAAGTGTTTGAAAGAAACAAAGAAAAGTTGTCCAAAACAGCTTCCAATCGAATATTCATGTGATTGGAAACGTCAGGAAAGTGTAAGGTACTGTTTTCTATCAGTTGGCAAGCTGCGCACACAATCCCAGTGTTGTACAGCTTCCTTCTTCACCTTTCCGATGCTGCCGCTCTCTCCGGCTCCCGGAGCCAAAGAAGCGGCTTCTTCGCGCAAAGACGATTGTACCGCTCACAGTGCTCTCTTAGCGCCGCTTCTGCCGAAAGAAGCCCGGGAGCGGTGCTTAGCTCCGGAGAGCATCGTCCCTTCGTCTTTAGCGTCTTTTGTGGTCTACATCCTAGCAGAAAGCTTTTCCACTCTGTCTGGCAAGGAAAACATGCGGGAGCACAGAAAACATCTCCCATCGTGTTCTGGACGTTGTACGGAGGTCTGCCAAGTGTTTGACAGGAAGAGAAGAAAAGTTGTCCAAAACAGCTTCCAATCGAATATTCATGTGTTTGGAAAAGTCAGGAAAGTGGTAAGGTACTGTTTTCTATCAGTTGGCAAGCTGCGCACACAATCCCAGTGTTGTACAGCTTCCTTCTTCACCTTTCCGATGCTGCCGCTCTCTCCGGCTCCCGGAGCCGAAGAAGCGGCTTCTTCGCGCAAAGACGATTGTACCGCTCACAGTGCTCTCTTAGCGCCGCTTCTGCCGAAAGAAGCCCGGGAGCGGCGCTTAGCTCCGGAGAGCATCGTACCTTCGTCTTTAGCGTCTTTTGTGGTCTACATCCTAGCAGAAAGCTTTTCCACTCAGTCTGGCAAGGAAAACCTGCGCCAGCACAGAAAACATCTCCCATCGTGTTCTGGACGTTGCACGGAGGTCTGCCAAGTGTTTGCATAAAGAAATGAAAAGTTGTCCGAAATAACTTCCTATCAAATGTTCATGTGATTGGAAAAGTCAGGAAAGTGGTAAGGTACTGTTTTCTATCAGTTGGCAAGCTGCGCACACAATCCCAGTGTTGTACAGCTTCCTTCTTCACCTTTCCGATGCTGCCGCTCTCTCCGGCTCCCGGAGCCGAAGAAGCGGCTTCTTCGCGCAAAGACGATTGTACCGCTCACAGTGCTCTCTTAGCGCCGCTTCTGCCGAAAGAAGCCCGGGAGCGGCGCTTAGCTCCGGAGAGCATCGTACCTTCGTCTTTAGCGTCTTTTGTGGTCTACATCCTAGCAGAAAGCTTTTCCACTCAGTCTGGCAAGGAAAACCTGCGCCAGCACAGAAAACATCTCCCATCGTGTTCTGGACGTTGCACGGAGGTCTGCCAAGTGTTTGAAAGACAAAGAAAAGCTGTTTAAAACAGCTTCCAATAGAATATTCATGTGATTGGAAAAGTCAGGAAAGTGGTAAGGTACTGTTTTCTATCAGTTGGCAAGCTGCGCACTCAATCCCAGTGTTGTACAGCTTCCTTCTTCACCTTTCCGATGCTGCCGCTCTCTCCGGCTCCCGGAGCCGAAGAAGCGGCTTCTTCGCGCAAAGACGATTGTACCGTTCACAGTGCTCTCTTAGCGCCGCTTCTGCCGAAAGAAGCCCGGGAGCGGTGCTTAGCTCCGGAGAGCCTCGTCCCTTCGTCTTTAGCGTCTTTTGTGGTCTACATCCTAGCAGAAAGCTTTTCCACTCTGTCTGGCAAGGAAAACCTGCGCCAGCACAGAAAACATCTCCCATCGTGTTCTGGACGTTGTACGGAGGTCTGCCAAGTGTTTGAAAGAAACAAAGAAAAGTTGTCCAAAACAGCTTCCAATCGAATATTCATGTGATTGGAAAAGTCAGGAAAGTGGTAAGGTACTGTTTTCTATCAGTTGGTAAGCTGCGCACACAATCCCAGTGTTCTACAGATTCCTTCTTCACCTTTCCGATGCTGCCGCTCTCTCCGGCTCCCGGAGCCGAAGAAGCGGCTTCTTCGCGCAAAGACGATTGTACCGCTCACAGTGCTCTCTTAGCGCGGCTTCTGCCGAAAGAAGCCCGGGAGCGGCGCTTAGCTCCGGAGAGCATCGTACCTTCGTCTTTAGCGTCTTTTGTGGTCTACATCCTAGCAGAAAGCTTTTCCACTCTGTCTGGCAAGGAAAACCTGCGCCAGAAGAGAAAACATCTCCCTTCGTGTTCTGGACGTTGTACGGAGGTCTGCCAAGTGTTTGAAAGAAACAAAGAAAAGTTGTCCAAAACAGCTTCCAATCGAATATTCATGTGATTGGAAACGTCAGGAAAGTGTAAGGTACTGTTTTCTATCAGTTGGCAAGCTGCGCACACAATCCCAGTGTTGTACAGCTTCCTTCTTCACCTTTCCGATGCTGCCGCTCTCTCCGGCTCCCGGAGCCGAAGAAGCGGCTTCTTCGCGCAAAGACGATTGTACCGCTCACAGTGCTCTCTTAGCGCGGCTTCTGCCAAAAGAAGCCCGGGAGCGGCGCTTAGCTCCGGAGAGCATCGTCCCTTCGTCTTTAGCGTCTTTTGTGGTCTACATCCTAGCAGAAAGCTTTTCCACTCAGTCTGGCAAGGAAAACATGCGCCAGCACAGAAAACATCTCCCTTCGTGTTCTGGACGTTGTACGGAGGTCTGCCAAGTGTTTTAACAAGAAGAGAGGAAAAGTTGTCCAAAACAGCTTCCAATCGAATATTCATGTGATTGGAAAAGTCAGGAAAGTGGTAAGGTACTGTTTTCTATCAGTTGGCAAGCTGCGCACACAATCCCAGTGTTGTACAGCTTCCTTCTTCACCTTTCCGATGCTGCCGCTCTCTCCGGCTCCCGGAGCCGAAGAAGCGGCTTCTTCGCGCAAAGACGATTGTACCGCTCACAGTGCTCTCTTAGCGCGGCTTCTGCCGAAAGAAGCCCGGGAGAGGCGCTTAGCTCCGGAGAGCATCGTACCTTCGTCTTTAGCGTCTTTTGTGGTCTACATCCTAGCAGAAAGCTTTTCCACTCTGTCTGGCAAGGAAAACATGCGCCAGCGCAGAAAACATCTCCCATCGTGTTCTGGACGTTGTACGGAGGTCTGCCAAGTGTTTGAAAGAAACAAAGAAAAGTTGTCCAAAACAGCTTCCAATCGAATATTCATGTGATTGGAAAAGTCAGGAAAGTGGTAAGGTACTGTTTTCTATCAGTTGGCAAGCTGCGCACACAATCCCAGTGTTGTACAGCTTCCTTCTTCACCTTTCCGATGCTGCCGCTCTCTCCGGCTCCCTGAGCCGAAGAAGCGGCTTCTTCGCGCAAAGACGATTGTACCGCTCACAGTGCTCTCTTAGCGCGGCTTCTGCCGAAAGAAGCCCGGGAGCGGCGCTTAACTCCGGAGAGCATCGTCCCTTCGTCTTAAGAGTCTTTTGTGGTCTACATCCTAGCAGAAAGCTTTTCCACTCTGTCTGGCAAGGAAAACCTGCGCCAGCACAGAAAACATCTCCCATCGTGTTCTGGACGTTGTACGGAGGTCTGCCAAGTGTTTGAAAGAAACAAAGAAAAGTTGTCCAAAACAGCTTCCAATCGAATATTCATGTGATTGGAAACATCAGGAAAATGTAAGGTACTCTTTTCAATCAGTTGGCAAGCTGCGCACACAATCCCAGTGTTGTACAGCTTCCTTCTTCACCTTTCCGATGCTGCCGCTCTCTCCGGCTCCCGGAGCCGAAGAAGCGGCTTCTTCGCGCAAAGACGATTGTACCGCTCACAGTGCTCTCTTAGCGCCGCTTCTGCCGAAAGAAGCCCGGGAGCGGCGCTTAGCTCCGGAGAGCATCGTACCTTCGTCTTTAGCGTCTTTTGTGGTCTACATCCTAGCAGAAAGCTTTTCCACTCTGTCTGGCAAGGAAAACCTGCGCCAGCACAGAAAACATCTCCCATCGTGTTCTGGACGTTGTACGGAGGTCTGCCAAGTGTTTGAAAGAAACAAAGAAAAGTTGTCCAAAACAGCTTCCAATCAAATATTCATGTGATTGGAAACATCAGGAAAGTGGTAAGGTACTGTTTTCTATCAGTTGGCAAGCTGCGCACACAATCCCAGTGTTGTACAGCTTCCTTCTTCACCTTTCCGATGCTGCCGCTCTCTCCGGCTCCCGGAGCCGAAGAAGCGGCTTCTTCGCGCAAAGACGATTGTACCGCTCACAGTGCTCTCTTAGCGCGGCTTCTGCCGAAAGAAGCCCGGGAGCGGCGCTTAGCTCCGGAGAGCATCGTCCCTTCGTCTTTAGCGTCTTTTGTGGTCTACATCCTAGCAGAAAGCTTTTCCACTCTGTCTGGCAAGGAAAACATGCGCCAGCACAGAAAACATCTCCCATCGTGTTCTGGACGTTGCACGGAGGTCTGCCAAGTGTTTGCATAAAGAAATGAAAAGTTGTCCAAAACAGCTTCCAATTGAATGTTCATGTGATTGGAAAAGTCAGGAAAGTGGTAAGGTACTGTTTTCTATCAGTTGGCAAGCTGCGCACACAATCCCAGTGTTGTACAGCTTCCTTCTTCACCTTTGCGATGCTGCCGCTCTCTCCGGCTCCCGGAGCCGAAGAAGCGGCTTCTTCGCGCAAAGACGATTGTACCGCTCACAGTGCTCTCTTAGCGCCACTTCTGCCGAAAGAAGCCCGAGAGAGGCGCTTAGCTCCGGAGAGCATCGTACCTTCGTCTTTAGCGTCTTTTGTGGTCTACATCCTAGCAGAAAGCTTTTCCACTCTGTCTGGCAAGGAAAACATGCGCCAGCGCAGAAAACATCTCCCATCGTGTTCTGGACGTTGTACGGAGGTCTGCCAAGTGTTTGAAAGAAACAAAGAAAAGTTGTCCAAAACAGCTTCCAATCGAATATTCATGTGATTGGAAAAGTCAGGAAAGTGGTAAGGTACTGTTTTCTATCAGTTGGCAAGCTGCGCACACAATCCCAGTGTTGTACAGCTTCCTTCTTCACCTTTCCGATGCTGCCGCTCTCTCCGGCTCCCGGAGCCGAAGAAGCGGCTTCTTCGCGCAAAGACGATTGTACCGCTCACAGTGCTCTCTTAGCGCGGCTTCTGCCGAAAGAAGCCCGGGAGCGGTGCTTAACTCCGGAGAGCATCGTCCCTTCGTCTTTAGCGTCTTTTGTGGTCTACATCCTAGCAGAAAGCTTTTCCACTCTGTCTGGCAAGGAAAACCTGCGCCAGCACAGAAAACATCTCCCATCGTGTTCTGTACGTTGCACGGAGGTCTGCCAAGTGTTTGAAAGAAACAAAGAAAAGTTGTCCAAAACAGCTTCCAATCGAATATTCATGTGATTGGAAACGTCAGGAAAGTGTAAGGTACTGTTTTCTATCAGTTGGCAAGCTGCGCACACAATCCCAGTGTTGTACAGCTTCCTTCTTCACCTTTCCGATGCTGCCGCTCTCTCCGGCTCCCGGAGCCGAAGAAGCGGCTTCTTCGCGCAAAGACGATTGTACCGCTCACAGTGCTCTCTTAGCGCCGCTTCTGCCGAAAGAAGCCCGGGAGCGGCGCTTAGCTCCGGAGAGCATCGTACCTTCGTCTTTAGCGTCTTTTGTGGTCTACATCCTAGCAGAAAGCTTTTCCACTCAGTCTGGCAAGGAAAACCTGCGCCAGCACAGAAAACATCTCCCATCGTGTTCTGGACGTTGCACGGAGGTCTGCCAAGTGTTTGAAAGAAACAAAGAAAAGTTGTCCAAAACAGCTTCCAATCGAATATTCATGTGATTGGAAAAGTCAGGAAAGTGGTAAGGTACTGTTTTCTATCAGTTGGCAAGCTGCGCACACAATCCCAGTGTTGTACAGCTTCCTTCTTCACCTTTCCGATGCTGCCGCTCTCTCCGGCTCCCGGAGCCGAAGAAGCGGCTTCTTCGCGCAAAGACGATTGTACCGCTCACAGTGCTCTCTTAGCGCCACTTCTGCCGAAAGAAGCCCGGGAGCGGCGCTTAGCTCCGGAGAGCCTCGTACCTTCGTCTTTAGCGTCTTTTGTGGTCTACATACTAGCAGAAAGCTTTTCCACTCTGTCTGGCAAGGAAAACATGCGCCAGGACAGAAAACATCTCCCATCGTGTTCTGGACGTTGTACGGAGGTCTGCCAAGTGTTTGAAAGAAACAAAGAAAAGTTGTCCAAAACAGCTTCCAATCGAATATTCATGTGATTGGAAAAGTCAGGAAAGTGGTAAGGTACTGTTTTCTATCAGTTGGCAAGCTGCGCACACAATCCCAGTGTTGTACAGCTTCCTTCTTCACCTTTCCGATGCTGCCGCTCTCTCCGGCTCCCGGAGCCGAAGAAGCGGCTTCTTCGCGCAAAGACGATTGTACCGCTCACAGTGCTCTCTTAGCGCCGCTTCTGCCGAAAGAAGCCCGGGAGAGGCGCTTAGCTCCGGAGAGCATCGTCCCTTCGTCTTTAGCGTCTTTTGTGGCCTACATCCTAGCAGAAAGCTTTTCCACTCTGTCTGGCAAGGAAAACATGCGCCAGCGCAGAAAACATCTCCTATCGTGTTCTGGACGTTGCACGGAGGTCTGCCAAGTGTTTGCATAAAGAAATGAAAAGTTGTCCAAAATAACTTCCTATCGAATGTTCATGTGATTGGAAAAGTCAGGAAAGTGGTAAGGTACTGTTTTCTATCAGTTGGCAAGCTGCGCACACAATCCCAGTGTTGTACAGCTTCCTTCTTCACCTTTCCGATGCTGCCGCTCTCTCCGGCTCCCGGAGCCGAAGAAGCGGCTTCTTCGCGCAAAGACGATTGTACCGCTCACAGTGCTCTCTTAGCGCGGCTTCTGCCGAAAGAAGCCCGGGAGCGGCGCTTAGCTCCGGAGAGCATCGTACCTTCGTCTTTAGCGTCTTTTGTGGTCTACATCCTAGCAGAAAGCTTTTCCACTCAGTCTGGCAAGGAAAACCTGCGCCAGCACAGAAAACATCTCCCATCGTGTTCTGGACGTTGTACGGAGGTCTGCCAAGTGTTTGAAAGAAACAAAGAAAAGTTGTCCAAAACAGCTTCCAATCGAATATTCATGTGATTGGAAACGTCAGGAAAGTGTAAGGTACTGTTTTCTATCAGTTGGCAAGCTGCGCACACAATCCCAGTGTTGTACAGCTTCCTTCTTCACCTTTCCGATGCTGCCGCTCTCTCCGGCTCCCGGAGCCGAAGAAGCGGCTTCTTCGCGCAAAGACGATTGTACCGCTCACAGTGCTCTCTTAGCGCCGCTTCTGCCGAAAGAAGCCCGGGAGCGGTGCTTAGCTCCGGAGAGCATCGTCCCTTCGTCTTTAGCGTCTTTTGTGGTCTACATCCTAGCAGAAAGCTTTTCCACTCTGTCTGGCAAGGAAAACATGCGGGAGCACAGAAAACATCTCCCATCGTGTTCTGGACGTTGTACGGAGGTCTGCCAAGTGTTTGACAGGAAGAGAAGAAAAGTTGTCCAAAACAGCTTCCAATCGAATATTCATGTGTTTGGAAAAGTCAGGAAAGTGGTAAGGTACTGTTTTCTATCAGTTGGCAAGCTGCGCACACAATCCCAGTGTTGTACAGCTTCCTTCTTCACCTTTCCGATGCTGCCGCTCTCTCCGGCTCCCGGAGCCGAAGAAGCGGCTTCTTCGCGCAAAGACGATTGTACCGCTCACAGTGCTCTCTTAGCGCCGCTTCTGCCGAAAGAAGCCCGGGAGCGGCGCTTAGCTCCGGAGAGCATCGTACCTTCGTCTTTAGCGTCTTTTGTGGTCTACATCCTAGCAGAAAGCTTTTCCACTCAGTCTGGCAAGGAAAACCTGCGCCAGCACAGAAAACATCTCCCATCGTGTTCTGGACGTTGCACGGAGGTCTGCCAAGTGTTTGCATAAAGAAATGAAAAGTTGTCCGAAATAACTTCCTATCAAATGTTCATGTGATTGGAAAAGTCAGGAAAGTGGTAAGGTACTGTTTTCTATCAGTTGGCAAGCTGCGCACACAATCCCAGTGTTGTACAGCTTCCTTCTTCACCTTTCCGATGCTGCCGCTCTCTCCGGCTCCCGGAGCCGAAGAAGCGGCTTCTTCGCGCAAAGACGATTGTACCGCTCACAGTGCTCTCTTAGCGCCGCTTCTGCCGAAAGAAGCCCGGGAGCGGCGCTTAGCTCCGGAGAGCATCGTACCTTCGTCTGCAGCGTCTTTTGTGGTCTACATCCTAGCAGAAAGCTTTTCCACTCTGTCTGGCAAGGAAAACATGCGCCAGCACAGAAAACATCTCCCATCGTGTTCTGGACGTTGTACGGAGGTCTGCCAAGTGTTTGACAAAAAGAGAAGAAAAGTTGTCCAAAACAGCTTCCAATCGAATATTCATGTGATTGGAAAAGTCAGGAAAGTGTAAGGTACTGTTTTCTATCAGTTGGCAAGCTGCGCACACAATCCCAGTGTTGTACAGCTTCCTTCTTCACCTTTCCGATGCTGCCGCTCTCTCCGGCTCCCGGAGCCGAAGAAGCGGCTTCTTCGCGCAAAGACGATTGTACCGCTCACAGTGCTCTCTTAGCGCCGCTTCTGCCGAAAGAAGCCGGGGAGCGGTGCTTAGCTCCGGAGAGCCTCGTACCTTCGTCTGTAGCGTCTTTTGTGGTCTACATCCTAGCAGAAAGCTTTTCCACTCTGTCTGGCAAGGAAAACCTGCGCCAGCACAGAAAACATCTCCCATCGTGTTCTGGACGTTGTACGGAGGTCTGCCAAGTGTTTGCATAAAGAAATGAAAAGTTGTCCAAAATAACTTCCTATCGAATGTTCATGTGATTGGAAAAGTCAGGAAAGTGGTAAGGTACTGTTTTCTATCAGTTGGCAAGCTGCGCACACAATCCCAGTGTTGTACAGCTTCCTTCTTCACCTTTCCGATGCTGCCGCTCTCTCCGGCTCCCGGAGCCGAAGAAGCGGCTTCTTCGCGCAAAGACGATTGTACCGCTCACAGTGCTCTCTTAGCGCCGCTTCTGCCGAAAGAAGCCCGGGAGCGGCGCTTAGCTCCGGAGAGCATCGTACCTTCGTCTTTAGCGTCTTTTGTGGTCTACATCCTAGCAGAAAGCTTTTCCACTCAGTCTGGCAAGGAAAACCTGCGCCAGCACAGAAAACATCTCCCATCGTGTTCTGGACGTTGCACGGAGGTCTGCCAAGTGTTTGAAAGACAAAGAAAAGCTGTTTAAAACAGCTTCCAATAGAATATTCATGTGATTGGAAAAGTCAGGAAAGTGGTAAGGTACTGTTTTCTATCAGTTGGCAAGCTGCGCACTCAATCCCAGTGTTGTACAGCTTCCTTCTTCACCTTTCCGATGCTGCCGCTCTCTCCGGCTCCCGGAGCCGAAGAAGCGGCTTCTTCGCGCAAAGACGATTGTACCGTTCACAGTGCTCTCTTAGCGCCGCTTCTGCCGAAAGAAGCCCGGGAGCGGTGCTTAGCTCCGGAGAGCCTCGTCCCTTCGTCTTTAGCGTCTTTTGTGGTCTACATCCTAGCAGAAAGCTTTTCCACTCTGTCTGGCAAGGAAAACCTGCGCCAGCACAGAAAACATCTCCCATCGTGTTCTGGACGTTGTACGGAGGTCTGCCAAGTGTTTGAAAGAAACAAAGAAAAGTTGTCCTAAACAGCTTCCAATCGAATATTCATGTGATTGGAAAAGTCAGGAAAGTGGTAAGGTACTGTTTTCTATCAGTTGGTAAGCTGCGCACACAATCCCAGTGTTCTACAGATTCCTTCTTCACCTTTCCGATGCTGCCGCTCTCTCCGGCTCCCGGAGCCGAAGAAGCGGCTTCTTCGCGCAAAGACGATTGTACCGCTCACAGTGCTCTCTTAGCGCGGCTTCTGCCGAAAGAAGCCCGGGAGCGGCGCTTAGCTCCGGAGAGCATCGTACCTTCGTCTTTAGCGTCTTTTGTGGTCTACATCCTAGCAGAAAGCTTTTCCACTCTGTCTGGCAAGGAAAACCTGCGCCAGAAGAGAAAACATCTCCCTTCGTGTTCTGGACGTTGTACGGAGGTCTGCCAAGTGTTTGAAAGAAACAAAGAAAAGTTGTCCAAAACAGCTTCCAATCGAATATTCATGTGATTGGAAACGTCAGGAAAGTGTAAGGTACTGTTTTCTATCAGTTGGCAAGCTGCGCACACAATCCCAGTGTTGTACAGCTTCCTTCTTCACCTTTCCGATGCTGCCGCTCTCTCCGGCTCCCGGAGCCGAAGAAGCGGCTTCTTCGCGCAAAGACGATTGTACCGCTCACAGTGCTCTCTTAGCGCGGCTTCTGCCAAAAGAAGCCCGGGAGCGGCGCTTAGCTCCGGAGAGCATCGTCCCTTCGTCTTTAGCGTCTTTTGTGGTCTACATCCTAGCAGAAAGCTTTTCCACTCAGTCTGGCAAAGAAAACATGCGCCAGCACAGAAAACATCTCCCTTCGTGTTCTGGACGTTGTACGGAGGTCTGCCAAGTGTTTTAACAAGAAGAGAGGAAAAGTTGTCCAAAACAGCTTCCAATCGAATATTCATGTGATTGGAAAAGTCAGGAAAGTGGTAAGGTACTGTTTTCTATCAGTTGGCAAGCTGCGCACACAATCCCAGTGTTGTACAGCTTCCTTCTTCACCTTTCCGATGCTGCCGCTCTCTCCGGCTCCCGGAGCCGAAGAAGCGGCTTCTTCGCGCAAAGACGATTGTACCGCTCACAGTGCTCTCTTAGCGCTGCTTCTGCCGAAAGAAGCCCGGGAGAGGCGCTTAGCTCCGGAGAGCATCGTACCTTCGTCTTTAGCGTCTTTTGTGGTCTACATCCTAGCAGAAAGCTTTTCCACTCTGTCTGGCAAGGAAAACATGCGCCAACGCAGAAAACATCTCCCATCGTGTTCTGGACGTTGTACGGAGGTCTGCCAAGTGTTTGAAAGAAACAAAGAAAAGTTGTCCAAAACAGCTTCCAATCGAATATTCATGTGATTGGAAAAGTCAGGAAAGTGGTAAGGTACTGTTTTCTATCAGTTGGCAAGCTGCGCACACAATCCCAGTGTTGTACAGCTTCCTTCTTCACCTTTCCGATGCTGCCGCTCTCTCCGGCTCCCTGAGCCGAAGAAGCGGCTTCTTCGCGCAAAGACGATTGTACCGCTCACAGTGCTCTCTTAGCGCGGCTTCTGCCGAAAGAAGCCCGGGAGCGGCGCTTAACTCCGGAGAGCATCGTCCCTTCGTCTTAAGAGTCTTTTGTGGTCTACATCCTAGCAGAAAGCTTTTCCACTCTGTCTGGCAAGGAAAACATGCGCCAGCACAGAAAACATCTCCCATCGTGTTCTGGACGTTGTACGGAGGTCTGCCAAGTGTTTGAAAGAAACAAAGAAAAGTTGTCCAAAACAGCTTCCAATCGAATATTCATGTGATTGGAAACATCAGGAAAATGTAAGGTACTCTTTTCAATCAGTTGGCAAGCTGCGCACACAATCCCAGTGTTGTACAGCTTCCTTCTTCACCTTTCCGATGCTGCCGCTCTCTCCGGCTCCCGGAGCCGAAGAAGCGGCTTCTTCGCGCAAAGACGATTGTACCGCTCACAGTGCTCTCTTAGCGCCGCTTCTGCCGAAAGAAGCCCGGGAGCGGCGCTTAGCTCCGGAGAGCATCGTACCTTCGTCTTTAGCGTCTTTTGTGGTCTACATCCTAGCAGAAAGCTTTTCCACTCTGTCTGGCAAGGAAAACCTGCGCCAGCACAGAAAACATCTCCCATCGTGTTCTGGACGTTGTACGGAGGTCTGCCAAGTGTTTGAAAGAAACAAAGAAAAGTTGTCCAAAACAGCTTCCAATCGAATATTCATGTGATTGGAAACGTCAGGAAAGTGGTAAGGTACTGTTTTCTATCAGTTGGCAAGCTGCGCACACAATCCCAGTGTTGTACAGCTTCCTTCTTCACCTTTCCGATGCTGCCGCTCTCTCCGGCTCCCGGAGCCGAAGAAGCGGCTTCTTCGCGCAAAGACGATTGTACCGCTCACAGTGCTCTCTTAGCGCGGCTTCTGCCGAAAGAAGCCCGGGAGCGGCGCTTAGCTCCGGAGAGCATCGTCCCTTCGTCTTTAGCGTCTTTTGTGGTCTACATCCTAGCAGAAAGCTTTTCCACTCTGTCTGGCAAGGAAAACATGCGCCAGCACAGAAAACATCTCCCATCGTGTTCTGGACGTTGCACGGAGGTCTGCCAAGTGTTTGCATAAAGAAATGAAAAGTTGTCCAAAACAGCTTCCAATTGAATGTTCATGTGATTGGAAAAGTCAGGAAAGTGGTAAGGTACTGTTTTCTATCAGTTGGCAAGCTGCGCACACAATCCCAGTGTTGTACAGCTTCCTTCTTCACCTTTGCGATGCTGCCGCTCTCTCCGGCTCCCGGAGCCGAAGAAGCGGCTTCTTCGCGCAAAGACGATTGTACCGCTCACAGTGCTCTCTTAGCGCCACTTCTGCCGAAAGAAGCCCGAGAGAGGCGCTTAGCTCCGGAGAGCATCGTACCTTCGTCTTTAGCGTCTTTTGTGGTCTACATCCTAGCAGAAAGCTTTTCCACTCTGTCTGGCAAGGAAAACATGCGCCAGCGCAGAAAACATCTCCCATCGTGTTCTGGACGTTGTACGGAGGTCTGCCAAGTGTTTGACAAGAAGAGAAGAAAAGTTGTCCAAAACAGCTTCCAATCGAATATTCATGTGATTGGAAAATTCAGGAAAGTGGTAAGGTACTGTTTTCTATCAGTTGGCAAGCTGCGCACACAATCCCAGTGTTGTACAGCTTCCTTCTTCACCTTTCCGATGCTGCCGCTCTCTCCGGCTCCCTGAGCCGAAGAAGCGGCTTCTTCGCGCAAAGACGATTGTACCGCTCACAGTGCTCTCTTAGCGCGGCTTCTGCCGAAAGAAGCCCGGGAGCGGTGCTTAACTCCGGAGAGCATCGTCCCTTCGTCTTTAGCGTCTTTTGTGGTCTACATCCTAGCAGAAAGCTTTTCCACTCTGTCTGGCAAGGAAAACCTGCGCCAGCACAGAAAACATCTCCCATCGTGTTCTGTACGTTGCACGGAGGTCTGCCAAGTGTTTGAAAGAAACAAAGAAAAGTTGTCCAAAACAGCTTCCAATCGAATATTCATGTGATTGGAAACGTCAGGAAAGTGTAAGGTACTGTTTTCTATCAGTTGGCAAGCTGCGCACACAATCCCAGTGTTGTACAGCTTCCTTCTTCACCTTTCCGATGCTGCCGCTCTCTCCGGCTCCCGGAGCCGAAGAAGCGGCTTCTTCGCGCAAAGACGATTGTACCGCTCACAGTGCTCTCTTAGCGCCGCTTCTGCCGAAAGAAGCCCGGGAGCGGCGCTTAGCTCCGGAGAGCATCGTCCCTTCGTCTTTAGCGTCTTTTGCGGTCTACATCCTAGCAGAAAGCTTTTCCACTCAGTCTGGCAAGGAAAACCTGCGCCAGCACAGAAAACATCTCCCATCGTGTTCTGGACGTTGCACGGAGGTCTGCCAAGTGTTTGAAAGAAACAAAGAAAAGTTGTCCAAAACAGCTTCCAATCGAATATTCATGTGATTGGAAAAGTCAGGAAAGTGGTAAGGTACTGTTTTCTATCAGTTGGCAAGCTGCGCACACAATCCCAGTGTTGTACAGCTTCCTTCTTCACCTTTCCGATGCTGCCGCTCTCTCCGGCTCCCGGAGCCGAAGAAGCGGCTTCTTCGCGCAAAGACGATTGTACCGCTCACAGTGCTCTCTTAGCGCCACTTCTGCCGAAAGAAGCCCGGGAGCGGCGCTTAGCTCCGGAGAGCCTCGTACCTTCGTCTTTAGCGTCTTTTGTGGTCTACATACTAGCAGAAAGCTTTTCCACTCTGTCTGGCAAGGAAAACATGCGCCAGGACAGAAAACATCTCCCATCGTGTTCTGGACGTTGTACGGAGGTCTGCCAAGTGTTTGAAAGAAACAAAGAAAAGTTGTCCAAAACAGCTTCCAATCGAATATTCATGTGATTGGAAAAGTCAGGAAAGTGGTAAGGTACTGTTTTCTATCAGTTGGCAAGCTGCGCACACAATCCCAGTGTTGTACAGCTTCCTTCTTCACCTTTCCGATGCTGCCGCTCTCTCCGGCTCCCGGAGCCGAAGAAGCGGCTTCTTCGCGCAAAGACGATTGTACCGCTCACAGTGCTCTCTTAGCGCCGCTTCTGCCGAAAGAAGCCCGGGAGAGGCGCTTAGCTCCGGAGAGCATCGTCCCTTCGTCTTTAGCGTCTTTTGTGGCCTACATCCTAGCAGAAAGCTTTTCCACTCTGTCTGGCAAGGAAAACATGCGCCAGCGCAGAAAACATCTCCTATCGTGTTCTGGACGTTGCACGGAGGTCTGCCAAGTGTTTGCATAAAGAAATGAAAAGTTGTCCAAAATAACTTCCTATCGAATGTTCATGTGATTGGAAAAGTCAGGAAAGTGGTAAGGTACTGTTTTCTATCAGTTGGCAAGCTGCGCACACAATCCCAGTGTTGTACAGCTTCCTTCTTCACCTTTCCGATGCTGCCGCTCTCTCCGGCTCCCGGAGCCGAAGAAGCGGCTTCTTCGCGCAAAGACGATTGTACCGCTCACAGTGCTCTCTTAGCGCCGCTTCTGCCGAAAGAAGCCCGGGAGCGGCGCTTAGCTCCGGAGAGCATCGTACCTTCGTCTTTAGCGTCTTTTGTGGTCTACATCCTAGCAGAAAGCTTTTCCACTCAGTCTGGCAAGGAAAACCTGCGCCAGCACAGAAAACATCTCCCATCGTGTTCTGGACGTTGTACGGAGGTCTGCCAAGTGTTTGAAAGAAACAAAGAAAAGTTGTCCAAAACAGCTTCCAATCGAATATTCATGTGATTGGAAACGTCAGGAAAGTGTAAGGTACTGTTTTCTATCAGTTGGCAAGCTGCGCACACAATCCCAGTGTTGTACAGCTTCCTTCTTCACCTTTCCGATGCTGCCGCTCTCTCCGGCTCCCGGAGCCGAAGAAGCGGCTTCTTCGCGCAAAGACGATTGTACCGCTCACAGTGCTCTCTTAGCGCCGCTTCTGCCGAAAGAAGCCCGGGAGCGGTGCTTAGCTCCGGAGAGCATCGTCCCTTCGTCTTTAGCGTCTTTTGTGGTCTACATCCTAGCAGAAAGCTTTTCCACTCTGTCTGGCAAGGAAAACATGCGGGAGCACAGAAAACATCTCCCATCGTGTTCTGGACGTTGTACGGAGGTCTGCCAAGTGTTTGACAAGAAGAGAAGAAAAGTTGTCCAAAACAGCTTCCAATCGAATATTCATGTGTTTGGAAAAGTCAGGAAAGTGGTAAGGTACTGTTTTCTATCAGTTGGCAAGCTGCGCACACAATCCCAGTGTTGTACAGCTTCCTTCTTCACCTTTCCGATGCTGCCGCTCTCTCCGGCTCCCGGAGCCGAAGAAGCGGCTTCTTCGCGCAAAGACGATTGTACCGCTCACAGTGCTCTCTTAGCGCCGCTTCTGCCGAAAGAAGCCCGGGAGCGGCGCTTAGCTCCGGAGAGCATCGTACCTTCGTCTTTAGCGTCTTTTGTGGTCTACATCCTAGCAGAAAGCTTTTCCACTCAGTCTGGCAAGGAAAACCTGCGCCAGCACAGAAAACATCTCCCATCGTGTTCTGGACGTTGCACGGAGGTCTGCCAAGTGTTTGCATAAAGAAATGAAAAGTTGTCCGAAATAACTTCCTATCAAATGTTCATGTGATTGGAAAAGTCAGGAAAGTGGTAAGGTACTGTTTTCTATCAGTTGGCAAGCTGCGCACACAATCCCAGTGTTGTACAGCTTCCTTCTTCACCTTTCCGATGCTGCCGCTCTCTCCGGCTCCCGGAGCCGAAGAAGCGGCTTCTTCGCGCAAAGACGATTGTACCGCTCACAGTGCTCTCTTAGCGCCGCTTCTGCCGAAAGAAGCCCGGGAGCGGCGCTTAGCTCCGGAGAGCATCGTACCTTCGTCTGCAGCGTCTTTTGTGGTCTACATCCTAGCAGAAAGCTTTTCCACTCTGTCTGGCAAGGAAAACATGCGGGAGCACAGAAAAAAACTCCCATCGTGTTCTGGACGTTGTACGGAGGTCTGCCAAGTGTTTGACAAAAAGAGAAGAAAAGTTGTCCAAAACAGCTTCCAATCGAATATTCATGTGATTGGAAAAGTCAGGAAAGTGTAAGGTACTGTTTTCTATCAGTTGGCAAGCTGCGCACACAATCCCAGTGTTGTACAGCTTCCTTCTTCACCTTTCCGATGCTGCCGCTCTCTCCGGCTCCCCGGAGCCGAAGAAGCGGCTTCTTCGCGCAAAGACGATTGTACCGCTCACAGTGCTCTCTTAGCGCCGCTTCTGCCGAAAGAAGCCCGGGAGCGGCGCTTAACTCCGGAGAGCATCGTCCCTTCGTCTTTAGCGTCTTTTGTGGTCTACATCCTAGCAGAAAGCTTTTCCACTCTGTCTGGCAAGGAAAACCTGCGCCAGCACAGAAAACATCTCCCATCGTGTTCTGGACGTTGTACGGAGGTCTGCCAAGTGTTTGCATAAAGAAATGAAAAGTTGTCCAAAATAACTTCCTATCAAATGTTCATGTGATTGGAAAAGTCAGGAAAGTGGTAAGGTACTGTTTTCTATCAGTTGGCAAGCTGCGCACACAATCCCAGTGTTGTACAGCTTCCTTCTTCACCTTTCCGATGCTGCCGCTCTCTCCAGCTCCCGGAGCCGAAGAAGCGGCTTCTTCGCGCAAAGACGATTGTACCGCTCACAGTGCTCTCTTAGCGCTGCTTCTGCCGAAAGAAGCCCGGGAGCGGCGCTTAGCTCCGGAGAGCCTCGTACCTTCGTCTTTAGCGTCTTTTATGGTCTACATCCTAGCAGAAAGCTTTTCCACTCAGTCTGGCAAGGAAAACCTGCGCCAGCACAGAAAACATCTCCCATCGTGTTCTGTACGTTGCACAGAGGTCTGCCAAGTGTTTGAAAGAAACAAAGAAAAGTTGTCCAAAACAGCTTCCAATCGAATATTCATGTGATTGGAAAAGTCAGGAAAGTGGTAAGGTACTGTTTTCTATCAGTTGGCAAGCTGCGCACACAATCCCAGTGTTGTACAGCTTCCTTCTTCACCTTTCCGATGCTGCCGCTCTCTCCGGCTCCCGGAGCTGAAGAAGCGGCTTCTTCGCGCAAAGACGATTGTACCGCTCACAGTGCTCTCTTAGCGCCGCTTCTGCCGAAAGAAGCCCGGGAGCGGCGCTTAGCTCCGGAGAGCATCGTACCTTCGTCTGCAGCGTCTTTTGTGGTCTACATCCTAGCAGAAAGCTTTTCCACTCTGTCTGGCAAGGAAAACATGCGCCAGCGCAGAAAACATCTCCCATCGTGTTCTGGACGTTGTACGGAGGTCTGCCAAGTGTTTGACAAGAAGAGAAGTTGTCCAAAACAGCTTCCAATAGAATATTCATGTGATTGGAAAAGTCAGGAAAGTGGTAAGGTACTGTTTTCTATCAGTTGGCAAGCTGCGCACACAATCCCAGTGTTGTACAGCTTCCTTCTTCACCTTTCCGATGCTGCCGCTCTCTCCGGCTCCCGGAGCCGAAGAAGCGGCTTCTTCGCGCAAAGACGATTGTACCGCTCACAGTGCTCTCTTAGCGCGGCTTCTGCCGAAAGAAGCCCGGGAGCGGCGCTTAGCTCCGGAGAGCATCGTACCTTCGTCTTTAGCGTCTTTTGTGGTCTACATCCTAGCAGAAAGCTTTTCCACTCAGTCTGGCAAGGAAAACCTGCGCCAGCACAGAAAACATCTCCCATCGTGTTCTGGACGTTGCACGGAGGTCTGCCAAGTGTTTGAAAGACAAAGAAAAGCTGTTTAAAACAGCTTCCAATCGAATATTCATGTGATTGGAAACGTCAGGAAAGTGGTAAGGTACTGTTTTCTATCAGTTGGCAAGCTGCGCACACAATCCCAGTGTTGTACAGCTTCCTTCTTCACCTTTCCGATGCTGCCGCTCTCTCCGGCTCCCGGAGCCGAAGAAGCGGCTTCTTCGCGCAAAGACGATTGTACCGCTCACAGTGCTCTCTTAGCGCCGCTTCTGCCGAAAGAAGCCCGGGAGCGGTGCTTAGCTCCGGAGAGCCTCGTACCTTCGTCTTTAGCGTCTTTTGTGGTCTACATCCTAGCAGAAAGCTTTTCCACTCTGTCTGGCAAGGAAAACATGCGCCAGCACAGAAAACATCTCCCATCGTGTTCTGGACGTTGTACGGAGGTCTGCCAAGTGTTTGACAAGAAGACAGGAAAAGTTGTCCAAAACAGCTTCCAATCGAATATTCATGTGATTGGAAAAGTCAGGAAAGTGGTAAGGTACTGTTTTCTATCAGTTGGCAAGCTGCGCACACAATCCCAGTGTTGTACAGCTTCCTTCTTCACCTTTCCGATGCTGCCGCTCTCTCCGGCTCCCGGAGCCGAAGAAGCGGCTTCTTCGCGCAAAGACGATTGTACCGCTCACAGTGCTCTCTTAGCGCCGCTTCTGCCGAAAGAAGCCCGGGAGAGGCGCTTAGCTCCGGAGAGCATCGTCCCTTCGTCTTTAGCGTCTTTTGCGGTCTACATCCTAGCAGAAAGCTTTTCCACTCTGTCTGGCAAGGAAAACCTGCGCCAGCACAGAAAACATCTCCCATCGTGTTCTGGACGTTGTACGGAGGTCTGCCAAGTGTTTGCATAAAGAAATGAAAAGTTGTCCAAAATAACTTCCTATCGAATGTTCATGTGATTGGAAAAGTCAGGAAAGTGGTAAGGTACTGTTTTCTATCAGTTGGTAAGCTGCGCACACAATCCCAGTGTTGTACAGCTTCCTTCTTCACCTTTCCGATGCTGCCGCTCTCTCCGGCTCCCGGAGCCGAAGAAGCGGCTTCTTCGCGCAAAGACGATTGTACCGCTCACAGTGCTCTCTTAGCGCGGCTTCTGCCGAAAGAAGCCCGGGAGCGGCGCTTAGCTCCGGAGAGCATCGTACCTTCGTCTGCAGCGTCTTTTGTGGTCTACATCCTAGCAGAAAGCTTTTCCACTCTGTCTGGCAAGGAAAACATGCGCCAGCACAGAAAACATCTCCCATCGTGTTCTGGACGTTGTACGGAGGTCTGCCAAGTGTTTGAAAGAAACAAAGAAAAGTTGTCCAAAACAGCTTCCAATCGAATATTCATGTGATTGGAAACGTCAGGAAAGTGTAAGGTACTGTTTTCTATCAGTTGGCAAGCTGCGCACACAATCCCAGTGTTGTACAGCTTCCTTCTTCACCTTTCCGATGCTGCCGCTCTCTCCGGCTCCCGGAGCCGAAGAAGCGGCTACTTCACGCAAAGACGATTGTACCGCTCACAGTGCTCTCTTAGCGCGGCTTCTGCCGAAAGAAGCCCGGGAGCGGTGCTTAGCTCCGGAGAGCCTCGTACCTTCGTCTGTAGCGTCTTTTGTGGTCTACATCCTAGCAGAAAGCTTTTCCACTCTGTCTGGCAAGGAAAACCTGCGCCAGCACAGAAAACATCTCCCATCGTGTTCTGGACGTTGTACGGAGGTCTGCCAAGTGTTTGACAAGAAGAGAAGAAAAGTTGTCCAAAACAGCTTCCAATCGAATATTCATGTGATTGGAAAAGTCAGGAAAGTGGTAAGGTACTGTTTTCTATCAGTTGGCAAGCTGCGCACACAATCCCAGTGTTGTACAGCTTCCTTCTTCACCTTTCCGATGCTGCCGCTCTCTCCGGCTCCCGGAGCCGAAGAAGCGGCTTCTTCGCGCAAAGACGATTGTACCGCTCACAGTGCTCTCTTAGCGCGGCTTCTGCCGAAAGATTCCCGGGAGCGGCGCTTAGCTCCGGAGAGCATCGTCCCTTCGTCTTTAGCGTCTTTTGTGGTCTACATCCTAGCAGAAAGCTTTTCCACTCTGTCTGGCAAGGAAAACCTGCGCCAGCACAGAAAACATCTCCCATCGTGTTCTGGACGTTGTACGGAGGTCTGCCAAGTGTTTGACAAGAAGAGAAGAAAAGTTGTCCAAAACAGCTTCCAATCGAATATTCATGTGATTGGAAAAGTCAGGAAAGTGTAAGGTACTGTTTTCTATCAGTTGGCAAGCTGCGCACACAATCCCAGTGTTGTACAGCTTCCTTCTTCACCTTTCCGATGCTGCCGCTCTCTCCGGCTCCCGGAGCCGAAGAAGCGGCTTCTTCGCGCAAAGACGATTGTACCGCTCACAGTGCTCTCTTAGCGCCGCTTCTGCCGAAAGAAGCCCGGGAGCGGCGCTTAGCTCCGGAGAGCATCGTCCCTTCGTCTTAAGAGTCTTTTGTGGTCTACATCCCAGCAGAAAGCTTTTCCACTCTGTCTGGCAAGGAAAACCTGCGCCAGCACAGAAAACATCTCCCATCGTGTTCTGGACGTTGTACGGAGGTCTGCCAAGTGTTTGCATAAAGAAATGAAAAGTTGTCCAAAATAACTTCCTATCGAATGTTCATGTGATTGGAAAAGTCAGGAAAGTGGTAAGGTACTGTTTCCTATCAGTTGGCAAGCTGCGCACACAATCCCAGTGTTGTACAGCTTCCTTCTTCACCTTTCCGATGCTGCCGCTCTCTCCGGCTCCCGGAACCGAGGAAGCGGCTTCTTCGCGCAAAGACGATTGTACCGCTCACAGTGCTCTCTTAGCGCCGCTTCTGCCGAAAGAATCCCGGGAGCGGCGCTTAGCTCCGGAGAGCATCGTCCCTTCGTCTTTAGCGTCTTTTGTGGTCTACATCCTAGCAGAAAGCTTTTCCACTCTGTCTGGCAAGGAAAACCTGCGCCAGCACAGAAAACATCTCCCATCGTGTTCTGGACGTTGTACGGAGGTCTGCCAAGTGTTTGAAAAGAAGAGAAGAAAAGTTGTCCAAAACAGCTTCCAATCGAATATTCATGTGATTGGAAAAGTCAGGAAAGTGTAAGGTACTGTTTTCTATCAGTTGGCAAGCTGCGCACACAATCCCAGTGTTGTACAGCTTCCTTCTTCACCTTTCCGATGCTGCCGCTCTCTCCGGCTCCCGGAGCCGAAGAAGCGGCTTCTTCGCGCAAAGACGATTGTACCGCTCACAGTGCTCTCTTAGCGCGGCTTCTGCCGAAAGAAGCCCGGGAGCGGCGCTTAACTCCGGGGAGCCTCGTACCTTCGTCTTTAGCGTCTTTTGTGGTCTACATCCTAGCAAAAAGCTTTTCCACTCTGTCTGGCAAGGAAAACATGCGCCAGCACAGAAAACATCTCCCATCGTGTTCTGGACGTTGTACGGAGGTCTGCCAAGTGTTTGCATAAAGAAATGAAAAGTTGTCCAAAATAACTTCCTATCGAATGTTCATGTGATTGGAAAAGTCAGGAAAGTGGTAAGGTACTGTATTCTATCAGTTGGCAAGCTGCGCACACAATCCCAGTGTTGTACAGCTTCCTTCTTCACCTTTCCGATGCTGCCGCTCTCTCCGGCTCCCGGAGCCGAAGAAGCGGCTTCTTCGCGCAAAGACGATTGTACCGCTCACAGTGCTCTCTTAGCGCCGCTTCTGCCGAAAGAAGCCCGGGAGCGGCGCTTAGCTCCGGAGAGCATCGTACCTTCGTCTTTAGCGTCTTTTGTGGTCTACATCCTAGCAGAAAGCTTTTCCACTCTGTCTGGCAAGGAAAACATGCGCCAGCGCAGAAAACATCTCCCATCGTGTTCTGGACGTTGTACGGAGGTCTGCCAAGTGTTTGACAAGAAGAGAAGTTGTCCAAAACAGCTTCCAATCGAATATTCATTTGATTGGAAAAGTCAGGAAAGTGGTAAGGTACTGTTTTCTATCAGTTGGCAAGCTGCGCACACAATCCCAGTGTTGTACAGCTTCCTTCTTCACCTTTCCGATGCTGCCGCTCTCTCCGGCTCCCGGAGCCGAGGAAGCGGCTTCTTCGCGCAAAGACGATTGTACCGCTCACAGTGCTCTCTTAGCGCGGCTTCTGCCGAAAGAAGCCCGGGAGCGGCGCTTAGCTCCGGAGAGCATCGTCCCTTCGTCTTTAGCGTCTTTTGTGGTCTACATCCTAGCAGAAAGCTTTTCCACTCTGTCTGGCAAGGAAAACATGCGCCAGCACAGAAAACATCTCCCATCGTGTTCTGGACGTTGCACGGAGGTCTGCCAAGTGTTTGAAAGAAACAAAGAAAAGTTGTCCAAAACAGCTTCCAATCGAATATTCATGTGATTGGAAACGTCAGGAAAGTGTAAGGTACTGTTTTCTATCAGTTGGCAAGCTGCGCACACAATCCCAGTGTTGTACAGCTTCCTTCTTCACCTTTCCGATGCTGCCGCTCTCTCCGGCTCCCGGAGCCGAAGAAGCGGCTTCTTCGCGCAAAGACGATTGTACCGCTCACAGTGCTCTCTTAGCGCGGCTTCTGCCGAAAGAAGCCCGGGAGCGGCGCTTAGCTCCGGAGAGCATCGTACCTTCGTCTGCAGCGTCTTTTGTGGTCTACATCCTAGCAGAAAGCTTTTCCACTCTGTCTGGCAAGGAAAACATGCGCCAGCGCAGAAAACATCTCCCATCGTGTTCTGGGCGTTGTACGGAGGTCTGCCAAGTGTTTGACAAGAAGAGAAGTTGTCCAAAACAGCTTCCAATAGAATATTCATGTGATTGGAAAAGTCAGGAAAGTGGTAAGGTACTGTTTTCTATCAGTTGGCAAGCTGCGCACACAATCCCAGTGTTGTACAGCTTCCTTCTTCACCTTTCCGATGCTGCCGCTCTCTCCGGCTCCCAAAGCCGAGGAAGCGTCTTCTTCGCGCAAAGACGATTGTACCGCTCACAGTGCTCTCTTAGCGCCGCTTCTGCCGAAAGAAGCCCGGGAGCGGCGCTTAGCTCCGGAGAGCATCGTCCCTTCGTCTTTAGCGTCTTTTGTGGTCTACATCCTAGCAGAAAGCTTTTCCACTCTGTCTGGCAAGGAAAACCTGCGCCAGCACAGAAAACATCTCCCATCGTGTTCTGGACGTTGTACGGAGGTCTGCCAAGTGTTTGACAAGAAGAGAAGAAAAGTTGTCCAAAACAGCTTCCAATCGAATATTCATGTGATTGGAAAAGTCAGGAAAGTGTAAGGTACTGTTTTCTATCAGTTGGCAAGCTGCGCACACAATCCCAGTGTTGTACAGCTTCCTTCTTCACCTTTCCGATGCTGCCGCTCTCTCCGGCTCCCGGAGCCGAAGAAGCGGCTTCTTCGCGCAAAGACGATTGTACCGCTCACAGTGCTCTCTTAGCGCGGCTTCTGCCGAAAGAAGCCCGGGAGCGGCGCTTAACTCCGGAGAGCCTCGTACCTTCGTCTTTAGCGTCTTTTGTGGTCTACATCCTAGCAGAAAGCTTTTCCACTCTGTCTGGCAAGGAAAACCTGCGCCAGCACAGAAAACATCTCCCATCGTGTTCTGGACGTTGTACGGAGGTCTGCCAAGTGTTTGCATAAAGAAATGAAAAGTTGTCCAAAATAACTTCCTATCGAATGTTCATGTGATTGGAAAAGTCAGGAAAGTGGTAAGGTACTGTATTCTATCAGTTGGCAAGCTGCGCACACAATCCCAGTGTTGTACAGCTTCCTTCTTCACCTTTCCGATGCTGCCGCTCTCTCCGGCTCCCGGAGCCGAAGAAGCGGCTTCTTCGCGCAAAGACGATTGTACCGCTCACAGTGCTCTCTTAGCGCCGCTTCTGCCGAAAGAAGCCCGGGAGCGGCGCTTAACTCCGGAGAGCATCGTACCTTCGTCTTTAGCGTCTTTTGTGGTCTACATCCTAGCAGAAAGCTTTTCCACTCTGTCTGGCAAGGAAAACCTGCGCCAGCACAGAAAACATCTCCCATCGTGTTCTGGACGTTGCACGGAGGTCTGCCAAGTGTTTGAAAGAAACAAAGAAAATTTGTCCAAAACAGCTTCCAATCGAATATTCATGTGATTGGAAAAGTCAGGAAAGTGGTAAGGTACTGTTTTCTATCAGTTGGCAAGCTGCGCACACAATCCCAGTGTTGTACAGCTTCCTTCTTCACCTTTCCGATGCTGCCGCTCTCTCCGGCTCCCAGAGCCGAAGAAGCGGCTTCTTCGCGCAAAGGCGATTGTACCGCTCACAGTGCTCTCTTAGCGCCGCTTCTGCCGAAAGAAGCCCGGGAGCGGTGCTTAGCTCCGGAGAGCCTCGTACCTTCGTCTTTAGCGTCTTTTGTGGTCTACATCCTAGCAGAAAGCTTTTCCACTCTGTCTGGCAAGGAAAACCTGCGCCAGCACAGAAAACATCTCCCATCGTGTTCTGGACGTTGTACGGAGGTCTGCCAAGTGTTTGAAAGAAACAAAGAAAAGTTGTCCAAAACAGCTTCCAATCGAATATTCATGTGATTGGAAACGTCAGGAAAGTGGTAAGGTACTGTTTTCTATCAGTTGGCAAGCTGCGCACACAATCCCAGTGTTGTACAGCTTCCTTCTTCACCTTTCCGATGCTGCCGCTCTCTCCGGCTCCCGGAGCCGAAGAAGCGGCTTCTTCGCGCAAAGACGATTGTACCGCTCACAGTGCTCTCTTAGCGCCGCTTCTGCCGAAAGAAGCCCGGGAGCGGCGCTTAGCTCCGGAGAGCATCGTACCTTCGTCTGCAGCGTCTTTTGTGGTCTACATCCTAGCAGAAAGCTTTTCCACTCTGTCTGGCAAGGAAAACATGCGCCAGCGCAGAAAACATCTCCCATCGTGTTCTGGACGTTGTACGGAGGTCTGCCAAGTGTTTGACAAGAAGAGAAGTTGTCCAAAACAGCTTCCAATCGAATATTCATTTGATTGGAAAAGTCAGGAAAGTGGTAAGGTACTGTTTTCTATCAGTTGGCAAGCTGCGCACACAATCCCAGTGTTGTACAGCTTCCTTCTTCACCTTTCCGATGCTGCCGCTCTCTCCGGCTCCCGGAGCCGAGGAAGCGGCTTCTTCGCGCAAAGACGATTGTACCGCTCACAGTGCTCTCTTAGCGCGGCTTCTGCCGAAAGAAGCCCGGGAGCGGCGCTTAGCTCCGGAGAGCATCGTCCCTTCGTCTTTAGCGTCTTTTGTGGTCTACATCCTAGCAGAAAGCTTTTCCACTCTGTCTGGCAAGGAAAACATGCGCCAGCACAGAAAACATCTCCCATCGTGTTCTGGACGTTGCACGGAGGTCTGCCAAGTGTTTGAAAGAAACAAAGAAAAGTTGTCCAAAACAGCTTCCAATCGAATATTCATGTGATTGGAAACGTCAGGAAAGTGTAAGGTACTGTTTTCTATCAGTTGGCAAGCTGCGCACACAATCCCAGTGTTGTACAGCTTCCTTCTTCACCTTTCCGATGCTGCCGCTCTCTCCGGCTCCCGGAGCCGAAGAAGCGGCTTCTTCGCGCAAAGACGATTGTACCGCTCACAGTGCTCTCTTAGCGCGGCTTCTGCCGAAAGAAGCCCGGGAGCGGCGCTTAGCTCCGGAGAGCATCGTACCTTCGTCTGCAGCGTCTTTTGTGGTCTACATCCTAGCAGAAAGCTTTTCCACTCTGTCTGGCAAGGAAAACATGCGCCAGCGCAGAAAACATCTCCCATCGTGTTCTGGGCGTTGTACGGAGGTCTGCCAAGTGTTTGACAAGAAGAGAAGTTGTCCAAAACAGCTTCCAATAGAATATTCATGTGATTGGAAAAGTCAGGAAAGTGGTAAGGTACTGTTTTCTATCAGTTGGCAAGCTGCGCACACAATCCCAGTGTTGTACAGCTTCCTTCTTCACCTTTCCGATGCTGCCGCTCTCTCCGGCTCCCAAAGCCGAGGAAGCGTCTTCTTCGCGCAAAGACGATTGTACCGCTCACAGTGCTCTCTTAGCGCCGCTTCTGCCGAAAGAAGCCCGGGAGCGGCGCTTAGCTCCGGAGAGCATCGTCCCTTCGTCTTTAGCGTCTTTTGTGGTCTACATCCTAGCAGAAAGCTTTTCCACTCTGTCTGGCAAGGAAAACCTGCGCCAGCACAGAAAACATCTCCCATCGTGTTCTGGACGTTGTACGGAGGTCTGCCAAGTGTTTGACAAGAAGAGAAGAAAAGTTGTCCAAAACAGCTTCCAATCGAATATTCATGTGATTGGAAAAGTCAGGAAAGTGTAAGGTACTGTTTTCTATCAGTTGGCAAGCTGCGCACACAATCCCAGTGTTGTACAGCTTCCTTCTTCACCTTTCCGATGCTGCCGCTCTCTCCGGCTCCCGGAGCCGAAGAAGCGGCTTCTTCGCGCAAAGACGATTGTACCGCTCACAGTGCTCTCTTAGCGCCGCTTCTGCCGAAAGAAGCCCGGGAGCGGCGCTTAACTCCGGAGAGCCTCGTACCTTCGTCTTTAGCGTCTTTTGTGGTCTACATCCTAGCAGAAAGCTTTTCCACTCTGTCTGGCAAGGAAAACCTGCGCCAGCACAGAAAACATCTCCCATCGTGTTCTGGACGTTGTACGGAGGTCTGCCAAGTGTTTGCATAAAGAAATGAAAAGTTGTCCAAAATAACTTCCTATCGAATGTTCATGTGATTGGAAAAGTCAGGAAAGTGGTAAGGTACTGTATTCTATCAGTTGGCAAGCTGCGCACACAATCCCAGTGTTGTACAGCTTCCTTCTTCACCTTTCCGATGCTGCCGCTCTCTCCGGCTCCCGGAGCCGAAGAAGCGGCTTCTTCGCGCAAAGACGATTGTACCGCTCACAGTGCTCTCTTAGCGCCGCTTCTGCCGAAAGAAGCCCGGGAGCGGCGCTTAACTCCGGAGAGCATCGTACCTTCGTCTTTAGCGTCTTTTGTGGTCTACATCCTAGCAGAAAGCTTTTCCACTCTGTCTGGCAAGGAAAACCTGCGCCAGCACAGAAAACATCTCCCATCGTGTTCTGGACGTTGCACGGAGGTCTGCCAAGTGTTTGAAAGAAACAAAGAAAATTTGTCCAAAACAGCTTCCAATCGAATATTCATGTGATTGGAAAAGTCAGGAAAGTGGTAAGGTACTGTTTTCTATCAGTTGGCAAGCTGCGCACACAATCCCAGTGTTGTACAGCTTCCTTCTTCACCTTTCCGATGCTGCCGCTCTCTCCGGCTCCCAGAGCCGAAGAAGCGGCTTCTTCGCGCAAAGGCGATTGTACCGCTCACAGTGCTCTCTTAGCGCCGCTTCTGCCGAAAGAAGCCCGGGAGCGGTGCTTAGCTCCGGAGAGCCTCGTACCTTCGTCTTTAGCGTCTTTTGTGGTCTACATCCTAGCAGAAAGCTTTTCCACTCTGTCTGGCAAGGAAAACCTGCGCCAGCACAGAAAACATCTCCCATCGTGTTCTGGACGTTGTACGGAGGTCTGCCAAGTGTTTGAAAGAAACAAAGAAAAGTTGTCCAAAACAGCTTCCAATCGAATATTCATGTGATTGGAAACGTCAGGAAAGTGGTAAGGTACTGTTTTCTATCAGTTGGCAAGCTGCGCACACAATCCCAGTGTTGTACAGCTTCCTTCTTCACCTTTCCGATGCTGCCGCTCTCTCCGGCTCCCGGAGCCGAAGAAGCGGCTTCTTCGCGCAAAGACGATTGTACCGCTCACAGTGCTCTCTTAGCGCGGCTTCTGCCGAAAGAAGCCCGGGAGCGGCGCTTAACTCCGGAGAGCATCGTCCCTTCGTCTTTAGCGTCTTTTGTGGTCTACATCCTAGCAGAAAGCTTTTCCACTCTGTCAGGCAAGGAAAACCTGCCGGAGCACAGAAAACATCTCCCATCGTGTTCTGGGCGTTGTACGGAGGTCTGCCAAGTGTTTGAAAGAAACAAAGAAAAGTTGTCCAAAACAGCTTCCAATCGAATATTCATGTGATTGGAAAAGTCAGGAAAGTGGTAAGGTACTGTTTTCTATCAGTTGGCAAGCTGCGCACACAATCCCAGTGTTGTACAGCTTCCTTCTTCACCTTTCCGATGCTGCCGCTCTCTCCGGCTCCCGGAGCCGAAGAAGCGGCTTCTTCGCGCAAAGACGATTGTACCGCTCACAGTGCTCTCTTAGCGCCGCTTCTGCCGAAAGAAGCCCGGGAGCGGCGCTTAACTCCGGAGAGCATCGTCCCTTAGTCTTTAGCGTCTTTTGTGGTCTACATCCTAGCAGAAAGCTTTTCCACTCTGTCTGGCAAGGAAAACCTGCGCCAGCACAGAAAACATCTCCCATCGTGTTCTGGACGTTGCACGGAGGTCTGCCAAGTGTTTGAAAGAAACAAAGAAAAGTTGTCCAAAACAGCTTCCAATCGAATATTCATGTGATTGGAAACGTCAGGAAAGTGGTAAGGTACTGTTTTCTATCAGTTGGCAAGCTGCGCAAACAATCCCAGTGTTGTACAGCTTCCTTCTTCACCTTTCCGATGCTGCCGCTCTCTCCGGCTCCCGGAGCCGAAGAAGCGGCTTCTTCGCGCAAAGACGATTGTACCGGTCACAGTGCTCTCTTAGCGCGGCTTCTGCCGAAAGAAGCCCGGGAGCGGCGCTTAGCTCCGGAGAGCATCGTACCTTCGTCTTTAGCGTCTTTTGTGGTCTACATGCTAGCAGAAAGCTTTTCCACTCTGTCTGGCAAGGAAAACATGCGCCAGCGCAGAAAACATCTCCCATCGTGTTCTGGACGTTGCACGGAGGTCTGCCAAGTGTTTGACAAGAAGAGAAGAAAAGTTGTCCAAAACAGCTTCCAATCGAATATTCATGTGATTGGAAAAGTCAGGAAAGTGGTAAGGTACTGTTTTCTATCAGTTGGCAAGCTGCGCACACAATCCCAGTGTTGTACAGCTTCCTTCTTCACCTTTCCGATGCTGCCGCTCTCTCCGGCTCCCGGAGCCGAAGAAGCGGCTTCTTCGCGCAAAGACGATTGTACCGCTCACAGTGCTCTCTTAGCGCCGCTTCTGCCGAAAGAAGCCCGGGAGCGGCGCTTAACTCCGGAGAGCATCGTCCCTTCGTCTTTAGCGTCTTTTGTGGTCTACATCCTAGCAGAAAGCTTTTCCACTCTGTCTGGCAAGGAAAACCTGCGCCAGCACAGAAAACATCTCCCATCGTGTTCTGGACGTTGTACGGAGGTCTGCCAAGTGTTTGCATAAAGAAATGAAAAGTTGTCCAAAATAACTTCCTATCAAATGTTCATGTGATTGGAAAAGTCAGGAAAGTGGTAAGGTACTGTTTTCTATCAGTTGGCAAGCTGCGCACACAATCCCAGTGTTGTACAGCTTCCTTCTTCACCTTTCCGATGCTGCCGCTCTCTCCGGCTCCCGGAGCCGAAGAAGCGGCTTCTTCGCGCAAAGACGATTGTACCGCTCACAGTGCTCTCTTAGCGCCGCTTCTGCCGAAAGAAGCCCGGGAGCGGCGCTTAGCTCCGGAGAGCATCGTACCTTCGTCTTTAGCGTCTTTTGTGGTCTACATCCTAGCAGAAAGCTTTTCCACTCTGTCTGGCAAGGAAAACATGCGGAACACAGAAAACATCTCCCATCGTGTTCTGGACGTTGTACGGAGGTCTGCCAAGTGTTTGACAAAGAAGAGAAGAAATGTTGTCCAAAACAGCTTCCAATCGAATATTCATGTGATTGGAAAAGTCAGGAGAATGATAAGGTACTGTTTTCTATCAGTTGGCAAGCTGCGCACACAATCCTAGTGTTGTACAGCTTCCTTCTTCACCTTTCCGATGCTGCCGCTCTCTCCGGCTCCCGGAGCCGAAGAAGCGGCTTCTTCGCGCAAAGACGATTGTACCGCTCACAGTGCTCTCTTAGCGCTGCTTCTGCCGAAAGAAGCCCGGGAGCGGCGCTTAGCTCCGGAGAGCATCGTACCTTCGTCTTTAGCGTCTTTTGTGGTCTACATCCTAGCAGAAAGCTTTTCCACTCTGTCTGGCAAGGAAAACCTGCGCCAGCACAGAAAACATCTCCCATCGTGTTCTGGACGTTGCACGGAGGTCTGCCAAGTGTTTGCATAAAGAAAAGAAAAGTTGTCCAAAATAACTTCCTATCGAATGTTCATGTGATTGGAAAAGTCAGGAAAGTGGTAAGGTACTGTTTTCTATCAGTTGGCAAGCTGCGCACACAATCCCAGTGTTGTACAGCTTCCTTCTTCACCTTTCCGATGCTGCCGCTCTCTCCGGCTCCCGGAGCCGAAGAAGCGGCTTCTTCGCGTAAAGACGATTGTACCGCTCACAGTGCTCTCTTAGCGCGGCTTCTGCCGAAAGAAGCCCGGGAGCGGCGCTTAACTCCGGAGAGCATCATCCCTTCGTCTTTAGCGTCTTTTGTGGTCTACATCCTAGCAGAAAGCTTTTCCACTCTGTCTGGCAAGGAAAACCTGCGCCAGCACAGAAAACATCTCCCATCGTGTTCTGGACGTTGCACGGAGTTCTGCCAAGTGTTTGAAAGAAACAAAGAAAAGTTGTCCAAAACAGCTTCCAATCGAATATTCATGTGATTGGACACGTCAGGAAAGTGGTAAGGTACTGTTTTCTATCAGTTGGCAAGCTGCGCACACAATCCCAGTGTTGTACAGCTTCCTTCTTCACCTTTCCGATGCTGCCGCTCTCTCCGACTCCCTGAGCCGAAGAAGCGGCTTCTTCGCGCAAACACGATTGTACTGGTCACAGTGCTCTCTTAGCGCGGCTTCTGCCGAAAGACGCCCCAAGCGGCTCTTAGCTCCGGGGTCTCCGTACCTTCCAATTCAATTTTTTCGGCTCCACAAACCAAATGGTATACTTGCAGCAGTAGGGCGGGACATTGAACTTGACTTTCTCCTTTTAGAGAGAAGCTAATGAAAAAGTTTCACCGGAATCAGAGCAGGCTGTAAAACAAGAAAAGTGTCATGGAAATAAGCCAGCCTTATCCTCTTAGCCTTGCTTGTTGTGATTGGCCAAGAAAGAAATGTGTCAACTCGGTGTTCCTGGGTATCACATCACTAACAGGTACTTCAGCTGCTGTACTTCTCTCCTGAAGTTAAGAACAGAATCCAAGGAATTGTGATTCCATGGTCTCAATTCACTCCATATGGTGCCGAAAAGGGAGTGGAAGGGGCACGGGTCAATTAACTTGAATGGCCTATGTAAATCAGCGGCCACTGTTTTTCTGAAGGCTTCAACAGGTTAGTTGCCTATGTTCTTCTTGGAATTGTTTTAACCTTTGGTCATGTTTTTCTTGGGATTCTTTTACCCTTTTCCCATTAGTTCAGCCTTTGCTCTCAAGCCTTTGCTGACATTTCCAGTATCTCGGTAGCCTGGAAAAGTGTTGTCTTGATTGATCACATCATTATTCCCTTCCAAGGGTTGTTTTCCTCAAGTCTCAGTTTGGCTGGTTTTCTGCTAGTTGATTGTCAGAGGGCAGCAGGTGTTTTGTAAGAGCAAGTACACAATGCCATAGCTTGCTTTTCTTTGGATTTGGCCTGTCTAGAAAATGGAATGACTGAACATCTCTGAGAGGCTTTTCTCTCGCCATTAGGTTTCACTGGAAGGAGGGCAGATGCAAATCGTCTACCTAAAGTCTTGGCACAGAAGAAAGTAGTGGTTTGCTGCTGCATAGAGCTAGAAGCTTACAAAAGGAAGGCCTTGGGCTGAGGCCCATTACTTTGGCTAAGTAGAAAAGGACTGTGGCAAGGTGAGGCAGCTGACTTTGAGGTAGATCAACAAGTTCTAGAAGCGTCGTGTGTTCACAGCGTGGTGCATGGTGGTTGGTTGAATTGTGTTTGTTATGGCTTAAAGCTATGGAAATGAGAAAGGCCCGAGTGTTTCAAAAGCCTGGTTTTTGCAAGAAAGCAGCTCTCCTTTGCATCTGCCTGGGGACTCTGCATCACCACGGACCCTCACTGCCACTTTGCCAAGGAGACGATCAGTAGGAATGTTGCAGAGCTGCTGTGTGCATCTGAATGGAATGGCAGAGAACGAAGCGCTGGACGTTTCTGGCTTTAGTACAATGCTGCTGCATTGGTGCCAGTTTAGTTGGTTTTCCATCAGTGGCCTTTCTGTCTAGAAGTACACTGCCCAGAGTATTGGATGCCATTTCCTTCCTGTTGTTTTCATACCTTCCTTCAGTTGAAAGGATGATACAACCTTGACATTTTGAAGATCCCTGTTAGGAAGCACTATGCCAGAGGAGTCATCGCTCCCTTTTCTTCTGCCTCCTTTGTCATTTTCAGAGACTCATTTCAAATTTCTGCTCATGTATAGAAGAAGAATACTGAGACTACTTAGCAGGGTTGACGCTCTCAGCCGCTTTCCTCTTTCCTACTGCTTCATACTGGATGTGACTTCAAGGCCTCGTTTTGTCATCTGCATTTTGCCGTCATCCAAAGCTAAATATTCCAGGCCTGTGAACACAAAAAGAACTCTTAGTCTTTTGCAAGAACTACCCCTAGGAGGATTTGTGTTCACTTTGATCTCTTCAGTGTTTCAGAAAAAAGGAGATTGTACTCTCTTCTTGTGTACTCTCTTCTTGTGCTCTCATTTCCCTCTCTCTGCCTTGCATGCCCCAGTTAATCTACTGCTGTGACTCATTTGGCATCATCTCACGGTGCAAATTCTGCATAGTTTCAAGTCCTTACAAATGCCAGTTGCCAAGGAGCCTATCTAACCATTCAAGGGGCAAAGAATTGTAGGGCTGGCAAGTTCAGGTGCTGAAACTGTAAGTCATGCCATATCAAAGTGACAGAGCAAATCAATTGATCTAGGACTTTCAGGTGGGCACCTCTGAGAATAGCAGCTTGTCAGCAATGACACAGCCATCTTCCTAGCTGTATTCCAGAGAGAGGAAAGGGACACCTTCAATGGTTAATATGTTTGGCATGAGAAAACAGCAAGAAATGTACCGCAAAATACTTGAGTCAGATCAAGTGCGTTTCTCTAGTGAGAATTTTGCACTTGTTCTTTCTTGTCTGTGCCTTTACTTTTCACAGAAGACAGAAGAGCATTTCATTAGTACTGTTCTTTTGTTTTCTTTTGTTGGCCTCCCTCTTTCCACCTGCAATTAACAAATTTGCCTTTCTTTCCTGGCTTCTCTTTCTTTACTTCTACAAGTTGACATGAGGTCATCCAACCTTATCATCAATGTTCTCAGACAGTGGAGAGAAGTAGAAGGTACAGCTAAATGGATAAAAGAATCCCACAGGGTTTTGACAGTCTTCTGTGAGAACATTAGGACACAAGATGTCTTTGAACTGAGTAATGCTCTATTGATTTAACTTTTAGTCCACTGGTTACTATTATTACACGTGTTTGGCCTTTAGTACAGAGCCTTGGAACTAATCCAGGCCAATACTTGGCTAATTTTGTTTTATTTCTAGTGAGGACTTTGTTTCTTAAGGAATAGTCCAGAGAAAGAGCGTCCACGGTACAGTTACAGGTCATAAATTCTGGTACAGTTTGTGCTGGTAATAGGTCTAGGAAAGAAAGGTTTGACATCTTTTTTGACTTTCAAATGGAACCATGATTTGAAAAACCTAAGAGTTGCGGCTCCCCCCCACCCCACAGCCCAAGTACTTCTCTTTGCAATATTACTCAGGGATTACACATCAAAGCCCACCCTGTAAAATACGTTGCAGATACTTTGCAAGAAGTGCAGCTTAGCAGCTAGAGATGATAACGTGGCTTAAATAACATGGTCTAAATATGTCTGTCTACGCAGACATACTCAACAAAGGTTACGATGGCTTAGCTCCTGTGCTCAAGTGAACGTGCATTTTAGAACTTCCCAAGAAGGTGAATTCAACCTCCTTCATTGCTCTCTGCTGGAGTCCCAAGAGAATTTCAGTCTGCTTTTTGTCATTTACAGCTGTCACTGCTTAGCTCTTGAACATGAGACTCCCTCGTGACTGATGAAAGTTGTCTAGTTAAGAGTGGGTGAAAGACATGGTCTTGCTCTAGAAGGAGATGAGAAGGTTTCTGCAGTCTTTGTCGTCTCTACTGCTTGTGATTTCTAGACAGAACCAGTGGGAAGTTTTCTGAAGGCAGTCCAGAAGCTGGCAATATGGACAGCTTACAGCCCAACACTTGCTGCAGTGCAACCATGGTGACACCAGAAAGGACTTCAAAAAATTCAAAGGGCAAACAAAGCAGTTGGAAGGAAAAGAACATGAACCATTATTCCATTTTTCTCATCTATCTTTCTTTAAATCATCATTTTCGTGCAGTTTGGCGGCTTGCGTTGGTATCCCACCAAAGGAATCTGAGACAGAGTAAGCTTTTGAATGGAGTAGAAGTGAGAAACGCAGGCCAAGTTGCCTTTTTTGCCATCAAATACCAGTTAGGCTTGAACTACCCTTTGCTTAAGGTGCTTAGCTTACACTAAGAATTGATGAGCACATTTTGATGGGAGCAAATTTTACTGTCATGATGACTGAGTAAATTTTGCTGTCACTCAGAATTTTACTGTCGTCTGAATAGCAATGTTTGTGTCCAAATAGTATTTTGTCTCCCGTATCTGCAGCAGGTAAGCCTTTTGCTGTCAGCAGTGTTGCTTAACCTTTCATGTCATATCCCTCTTCACATCCATCTTCTGCTTAAGGCTTATTAATCTACTTTAGAATTGGCAGGTGGAATAAGACTACTTTTCCTTTTTGAAAGCTCATGTCATTTGACCTACTTACAGCAAATAATTCATTAATTGCAAGTCCCCAGCTAGCATCTTTTCGGCATATTCTAACCTTCTAAAGAGTAACAAAAGCACTCTCCAATACTTGACTTTCATATCACAGTGGGAACGCTGGTCCTGTTTGCAAGAAACAATCATGGGTATGGTAAAACAAAAGGAGGGCTTAGAGTTTTCTCTGTTAACCTATAGTGAGCTTGGATTTTGCAATATGCATGAAGTTAATTAACACTGTTATATAAAGTGGCTGATTTAATCAATAAATTGGAGTCAATGCTGATAAACGACAAGGTGGGTTGGCTTCCCTTCGCTTTCAACACAGTGCCAATTCGGGCTGCTTTGATAGGACTAAGTGGCTGCTGCAATCTGCCATCCAGAAGCGGGGCAGGTGAGTTTTGTTTGCAAGGGAAAAGGGCCATGGTTTGTGTTTGGGGGCCTGTGACTGAGAGTGCCGGCTGGCTCCTGAAATTCTTTGATATGCAGGATGATTCCCAGACGCAAGGTGGAAACGCTGCCAAGTCGGGCTGGATTGAAATTACCCAGGGACTCCTGCAATCTGCCATCGAGAAGCGGGGCAGGTGAGTGTTGTTTGCCAGGGAAAAGGGCCGTGGATTGTGTTTGGGGGCCTGTGGCTGGGAGAGGCCGGCTGGCTCCTGAAAATCCACGATACGCAGGATGTTTCTCAGACCCAAGGTAGCAACATTGCCAAGTCGGGCTGGTTTGATAGTACCAAGTTGCTCCTGCAATCTGCCATGCAGAAGCAGGGCAGGTGACTTTTCTTTGCCAGGTAAAAGGGCCGAGGTTTGTGTTTGGGGGCCTGTGGCCAAGAGTGTCTTGCTGGCTCCTGAAAATCCATGATACGCAGGATGGTTCCCAGACCCAAGGTGGCACCAGTGCCAAGTCGGGCTGGTTTGATATTACCAAGTGGCTCCTGCAATCTGCCATGCAGAAGCGGGGCAGGTGAGTTTTTTTGGCCAGGTAAGAGGGCCGAGGTCTGTGTTTAAGGGCCTGTGGCTGGGAGTGGCCGGCTGGCTCCTGAAAATCCACGATACGCAGGATGGTTCCCAGACCCAAGGTGGCACCAGTGCCACGTCGGGCTGGTTTGATAGTAGCAAGTGGCTCCTGCAATCTGCCATGATCACATGAAGAAATACTTTCTGGCGTCCGTACTGGGCCATATGCTCTTTCTTCTCTCAACTTCTCCATCACCTCTCATCTGTTTCACATGCGCTATCTTCAAGGTCCACAGGCTACTTTTCACAGCGTCTTCAGGCCTGATGCAGTAAGAATGATGAATAGAACAGAGTTGGGTCTATTTTGCAGTTTGGATAAAATGCTTTCTGCACACAAATCCAAGGAGAAGGTGCTGCCCCGATGCCCAGAAAAACTTTCACTCCTGCTAGTGTTCTACGTCAACCGCAACTTAGTCTGAAAGAAAAGCTTTTTCTCTGAGAGCATCTGAGAGGTTTGCATGAAGCACTGATATCTGACATATGCAATTTTGAATAGGAGAGGAAAAAGAAAATGGCAAGAAGTTTTTAATTTTACTGGTTTCAATTTTAATTTCCGTGCACTTTTTCACAACTTGTCAGCTCAAATGCCCATCAACCTCTTTTAGTCATCTGTAAGTCAGTATTCATATAAAATGTGCTTCAAATCAAAAGAATTTCAAATTTGCACTCCAAGTCTCTATGCCTAGATTTATGATTTCCTACACATATTAGATGAAAGGAAGGCCTTCTTTACTGTGGGAGTGCTGGAACACTGGAACGGGTTGCCCAGAGAAGTTGTGGGTGTCCCATCCCTGAAAGTATTGGAGGGGGCTTGGAGCAGCAACAAAGGAGAAGCTTGATGGTAGAGAAACAAAGTTGGACTATAGAAGAAACTGAGATTGAAGTATAGGAGCAAGTTTTCTCTCAGCTCTTGGGCTAAATTCAAAGTTGTACAAAATGACATTTATCTGTGATTTTCACTACTGTAACAGAAAGGTTCATGAAAACTGTACAGAAGATAGCAAATTTTAAAAGAGATAAGAATTACAGCATAAAATCCATGGGACGGGTTACAACATGAGACACTCTCTAAGAGAAAATCTCTGTGTTTCAGCACTTCATCATGGTAAGATTTCACAAAGTGCCAAAGAAGGCGGCAAAATATCATTCGGGACATTATTTACTGGAGTTCAGCCTGGCCATTAGTAGGAACTGGGTTTGACCACATCGTGTAGATATACCACACACACTTTCCCTTCACTGAAAAATTACTGTTTACAACGAAGAAGCAATTGACGATCAAAATTGATTGAAAGCATCTTAAACATGTCAAGTATTTCATTGTAGATGATCTGTGATCCAAATGCTTCTTCCACCTTCGAGAGGGACAGAACAATTCTTCCATATCATGATGGTTTAAAATTGTATCAACCAATGTTTTCTGCTGAAAAGATATCATCTATTTTTTTCTATTTTTGGAAGAAAATATTCCTAGACATACAACAGGTGAGAACTAAGTAATTTTAAAGAAGCAAATGACATGAAAATATTCTGTAAATAGAATGAAATGAAAAGCTGTGTTTTAAATAGGAGCTAAATATGAAACAGAATTTCTGTACCAGGCATTTGAATTACTGCACCAGCTCTTTTGCCCATCAAGAGAGGCATTGAGCATTTCCGTCTTTTCCAAGGTGCTCATGATCTGCTATGCTGATCTCTGTGTGTGCCTAGGTGTGTGTGGAAGGGGGGGCATGTGAAGGGGAGTGTGTATGTTTGCTTTACAATTGTTGTGGCAGATTCATGCCTCAGCTCCACATTTTGTTTTAGAAAGGTCACACAGAGTGGATATGAAGTTTACTATCAACAAGAGATCAATTCCCAAATCATCCATTTGACTCTACCTTATAAATCATGTGCTTTGTTGCATATTTTATCAAATCTACTTTCAAGCCAGATGGAGGAAGGAGGATGTGGGAATCCCTCCACCATCTTGCAACTTTTATGCAAGTAGGTTTTCAAGAAAATCATCATTTCTCTTGGAAATATGTCTGGAACAGGCATGATGGTAGTGTCAACCTGTTGGAGTTTTTGTTGCTGGAAGAAGTTGTACAAAAGGATTGGTTTTTACATTGACCGGTTACTGAATCAAGCGCAGGAATACATTGGAAATTCAACTGGGGCTTCCTTTTCCCAGCAGACCACTTCTAGAACGAGCTTGTACAATGAAGCTGACGCTTCTGCTCTCTTTTTGTTTCTTTCCTATTTTTCTTGGCTTCTTTGCCACTCTCTAGACAATTTGTGAACTCTTTTCCCAACTCAAATGGTTTCAATAGTCTGATTGTGAGCATACATTTTTACAAGGAATTTTTAAAATCTTTCCTCGAGTTAAGAAAGAAAAGGACTTAGGTCTTTTTCTTCCCTTATAATATTGCAATGAAATTGATAAATAAAGACCAACTCTTTCTTTTTGTTTTTAACCCAAGTAGATAATTCCCATCCATTCATCCATTTGGTGGACCAATAGTTGCCATGCTGATGGAAGTTGTCACTTCTTAACAATAGACATTCTGTGACTATGTTGACAGCACTTTGGGTGAAGATCCTAACTGGTCTTGGATACACATAGGGAGAAATTTGCTCAGCCAGTGTCAGTCTTAAGCATGCGTATCAGAAGATCTTTCTAGAGCTGGGAATTTTCCCATGAAAGGGATTCAGTTAGGGAAGAGACACTCGTCCCAGAGTTTTGCATTCTTCTTGAACACTGCTTAAGGAACTTAGATGCCGTGTCCATTTGGATCTCTGTCTTCACAGAACTTTGTCATGCAAGTGCTTGAAATGCATCTTGAAGAGAATTCACTAGCACAGAATGAATGAGAGTGGAAGGGCTTGGTGGGGCTAACCAGGCCCAATCCCCCTGCCTAAACCAGGATACCTAGAGCCTCTTGCCCAGGAGTCTATCTGGGTGTACTTTGAATGTCTTCAAAGATCCAGGCTCCACAATCTTTCTGGGCAGTCTGTGCCGTGGTTTAGTCACCCTCACAGTAAAGAATCATTTGCTGATGGTCAATGGCAATCTCCTGTATTTCAGAGAGTGCCCACTGCCTCTTGTTTTTTCACTCAGCATCACTGAAAAGACACTGGTTCCCTCCCCTTTGCACTATTGCTTCCATATGGATGCGTGCTGCCATGTAGAGATATGTCCAAAACCTCCCTGAAGCCCAGGCAGATAATATTCCCTTCATCTACCAGTCAAGTTGATTCATCAGAGGAGTTTAAAGTGATGTTCCAGCATGAAATTCCCCTGAAAAATCATGCTAACTACATGATTTTGTCGTCTTGCATGTGCCTGGCAAGGTTTTCCAGGAAGAGCTGCTTCATCAACTTCCTGGGGATAAAAAGGAGGCTGCCTGGTTTGTACTATTCCGAGTCCTCCTAATTGCCTTTTTTAGAGATGGGTGTCATTTGCTCTCATCCAGTCTTTAGCCTCTCTGGTCGTCTACATCTTAGCAAAAAGCTTTTCCACTACATGTTCATGTGATTGGAAAAGTCAGGAAAGTGGTAAGGTACTGTTTTCTATCAGTTGGCAAGCTGCGCACACAATCCCAGTGTTGTACAGCTTCCTTCTTCACCTTTCCGATGCTGCCGCTCTCTCCGGCTCCCGGAGCCGAAGAAGCGGCTTCTTCGCACAAAGACGATTGTACCGCTCACAGTGCTCTCTTAGCGCGGCTTCTGCCGAAAGAAGCCCGGGAGCGGCGCTTAGCTCCGGAGAGCATCGTACCTTCGTCTTTAGCGTCTTTTGTGGTCTACATCCTAGCAGAAAGCTTTTCCACTCTGTCTGGCAAGGAAAACCTGCACCAGCGCAGAAAACATCTCCCATCGTGTTATGGACGTTGCACGGAGGTCTCCCAAGTGTTTGGCATAAAGAAAAGAAATGTTGTCCAAAACAGCTTCCAATCGAATATTCATGTGATTGGAAACGTCAGGAAAGTGTAAGGTACTGTTTTCTATCCGTTGGCAAGCTGCGCACACAATCCCAGTGTTGTACAGCTTCCTTCTTCACCTTTCCGATGCTGCCGCTCTCTCCGGCTCCCGGAGCCGAAGAAGCGGCTTCTTCGCGCAAAGACGATTGTACCGCTCACAGTGCTCTCTTAGCGCGGCTTCTGCCGAAAGAAGCCCGGGAGCGGCGCTTAGCTCCGGAGAGCATCGTACCTTCGTCTTTAGCGTCTTTTGTGGTCTACATCCTAGCAGAAAGCTTTTCCACTCTGTCTGGCAAGGAAAACCTGCGGGAGCACAGGAAACATCTCGCATCGTATTATGGACTTTGCACGGAGGTCTGCCAAGTGTTTGGCATAAAGAAAAGGAAAGCTGTCCAAAACAGCTTCCAATCGAATATTCATTTGATTGGAAAAGTCAGGAGAATGGTTAGGTACTGTTTTCTATCAGTTGGCAAGCTGCGCACACAATCCCAGTGTTGTACAGCTTCCTTCTTCACCTTTCCGATGCTGCCGCTCTCTCCGGCTCCCGGAGCCGAAGAAGCGGCTTCTTCGCGCAAAGACGATTGTACCGCTCACAGTGCTCTCTTAGCGCGGCTTCTGCCGAAAGAAGCCCGGGAGCGGCGCTTAGCTCCGGACAGCATCGTCCCTTCGTCTTTAGCGTCTTTTGTGGTCTACATCCTAGCAGAAAGCTTTTCCACTCTGTCTGGCATGGAAAACCTGCGGAACACAGAAAACATCTCCCATCGTGTTCTGGACGTTGCACAGAGGTCTGCCAAGTGTTTGACAAGAAGAGAAGTTGTCCAAAACAGCTTCCAATCGAATATTCATGTGATTGGAAAAGTCAGGAAAGTGGTAAGGTACTGTTTTCTATCAGTTGGCAAGCTGCGCACAATCCCAGTGTTGTACAGCTTCCTTCTTCACCTTTCCGATGCTGCCGCTCTCTCCGGCTCCCTGAGCCGAAGAAGCGGCTTCTTCGCGCAAAGACGATTGTACCGGTCACAGTGCTCTCTTAGCGCGGCTTCTGCCGAAAGATGCCCCGAGCGCCTCTTAGCTCCGGGGTCTCCGTACCTTCCAATTCAATTTTTTCGCCTCCACAAACCAAATGGTATACTTGCAGCAGTAGGGCGGGACATTGAACTGGACTTTCTCCTTTTAGAGAGAAGCTATTGAAAAAGTTTCACCGGAATCAGAGCAGGCTGTAAAACAAGAAAAGTGTCATGGAAATAAGCCAGCCTTATCCTCTTAGGCTTGCTTGTTGTGATTGGCCAAGAAAGAAATGTGTCAACTCGGTGTTCCTGGGTATCACATCACTAACAGGTACTTCAGCTGCTGTACTTCTCTCCTGAAGTTAAGAACAGAATCCAAGGAATTGTGATTCCATGGTCTCAATTCACTCAATATGGTGCCGAAAAAGGAGTGGAAGGTGCACGGGTCAATTAACTTGAATGGCCTATGTAAATCAGCGGCCACTGTTTTTCTGAAGGCTTCAACAGGTTAGTTGCCTATGTTCTTCTTGGAATTGTTTTAACCTTTGGTCATGTTTTTCTTGGGATTCTTTTACCCTTTTCCCATTAGTTCAGCCTTTGCTCTCAAGCCTTTGCTGACATTTCCAGTATCTCGGTAGCCTGGAAAAGTGTTGTCTTGATTGATCACATCATTATTCCCTTCCAAGGGTTGTTTTCCTCAAGTCTCAGTTTGGCTGGTTTTCTGCTAGTTGATTGTCAGAGGGCAGCAGGTGTTTTGTAAGAGCAAGTACACAATGCCATAGCTTGCTTTTCTTTGGATTTGGCCTGTCTAGAAAATGGAATGACTGAACATCTCTGAGAGGCTTTTCTCTCGCCATTAGGTTTCACTGGAAGGAGGGCAGATGCAAATCGTCTACCTAAAGTCTTGGCACAGAAGAAAGTAGTGGTTTGCTGCTGCATAGAGCTAGAAGCTTACAAAAGGAAGGCCTTGGGCTGAGGCCCATTACTTTGGCTAAGTAGAAAAGGACTGTGGCAAGGTGAGGCAGCTGACTTTGAGGTAGATCAACAAGTTCTAGAAGCGTCGTGTGTTCACAGCGTGGTGCATGGTGGTTGGTTGAATTGTGTTTGTTATGGCTTAAATCTATGGAAATGAGAAAGGCCTGAGTGTTTCAAAAGCCTGGTTTTTGCAAGAAAGCAGCTCTCCTTTGCATCTGCCTGGGGACTCTGCATCACCACGGACCCTCACTGCCACTTTGCCAAGGAGACGATCAGTAGGAATGTTGCAGAGCTGCTGTGTGCATCTGAATGGAATGGCAGAGAACGAAGCGCTGGACGTTTCTGGCTTTAGTACAATGCTGCTGCATTGGTGCCAGTTTAGTTGGTTTTCCATCAGTGGCCTTTCTGTCTAGAAGTACACTGCCCAGAGTATTGGATGCCATTTCCTTCCTGTTGTTTTCATACCTTCCTTCAGTTGAAAGGATGATACAACCTTGACATTTTGAAGATCCCTGTTAGGAAGCACTATGCCAGAGGAGTCATCGCTCCCTTTTCTTCTGCCTCCTTTGTCATTTTCAGAGACTCATTTCAAATTTCTGCTCATGTATAGAAGAAGAATACTGAGACTACTTAGCAGGGTTGACGCTCTCAGCCGCTTTCCTCTTTCCTACTGCTTCATACTGGATGTGACTTCAAGGCCTCGTTTTGTCATCTGCATTTTGCCGTCATCCAAAGCTAAATATTCCAGGCCTGTGAACACAAAAAGAACTCTTAGTCTTTTGCAAGAACTACCCCTAGGAGGATTTGTGTTCACTTTGATCTCTTCAGTGTTTCAGAAAAAAGGAGATTGTACTCTCTTCTTGTGTACTCTCTTCTTGTGCTCTCATTTCCCTCTCTCTGCCTTGCATGCCCCAGTTAATCTACTGCTGTGACTCATTTGGCATCATCTCACGGTGCAAATTCTGCATAGTTTCAAGTCCTTACAAATGCCAGTTGCCAAGGAGCCTATCTAAGCATTCAAGGGGCAAAGAATTGTAGGGTTGGCAAGTTCAGGTGCTGAAACTGTAAGTCATGCCATATCAAAGTGACAGAGCAAATCAATTGATCTAGGACTTTCAGGTGGGCACCTCTGAGAATAGCAGCTTGTCAGCAATGACACAGCCATCTTCCTAGCTGTATTCCAGAGAGAGGAAAGGGACACCTTCAATGGTTAATATGTTTGGCATGAGAAAACAGCAAGAAATGTACCGCAAAATACTTGAGTCAGATCAAGTGCGTTTCTCTAGTGAGAATTTTGCACTTGTTCTTTCTTGTCTGTGCCTTTACTTTTCACAGAAGACAGGGGAGCATTTCATTAGTACTGTTCTTTTGTTTTCTTTTGTTGGCCTCCCTCTTTCCACCTGCAATTAACAAATTTGCCTTTCTTTCCTGGCTTCTCTTTCTTTACTTCTACAAGTTGACATGAGGTCATCCAACCTTATCATCAATGTTCTCAGACAGTGGAGAGAAGTAGAAGGTACAGCTAAATGGATAAAAGAAACCCACAAAAATAGACAGGTTTTGACAGTCTTCTGTGAGAACATTAGGACACAAGATGTCTTTGAACTGAGTAATGCTCTATTGATTTAACTTTTAGTCCACTGGTTACTATTATTACACGTGTTTGGCCTTTAGTACAGAGCCTTGGAACTAATCCAGGCCAATATTTGGCTAATTTTGTTTTATTCCTAGTGAGGACTTTGTTTCTTAAGGAATAGTCCAGAGAAAGAGCGTCCACGGTACAGTTACAGGTCATAAATTCTGGTACAGTTTGTGCTGGTAATAGGTCTAGGAAAGAAAGGTTTGACATCTTTTTTGACTTTCAAATGGAACCATGATTTGAAAAACCTAAGAGTTGCGGCTCCCCCCCCACCCCACAGCCCAAGTACTTCTCTTTGCAATATTACTCAGGGATTACACATCAAAGCCCACCCTGTAAAATACGTTGCAGATACTTTGCAAGAAGTGCAGCTTAGCAGCTAGAGATGATAACGTGGCTTAAATAACATGGTCTAAATATGTCTGTCTACGCAGACATACTCAACAAAGGTTACGATGGCTTAGCTCCTGTGCTCAAGTGAACGTGCATTTTAGAACTTCCCAAGAAGGTGAATTCAACCTCCTTCATTGCTCTCTGCTGGAGTCCCAAGAGAATTTCAGTCTGCTTTTTGTCATTTACAGCTGTCACTGCTTAGCTCTTGAACATGAGACTCCCTCGTGACTGATGAAAGTTGTCTAGTTAAGAGTGGGTGAAAGACATGGTCTTGCTCTAGAAGGAGATGAGAAGGTTTCTGCAGTCTTTGTCGTCTCTACTGCTTGTGATTTCTAGACAAAACCAGTGGGAAGTTTTCTGAAGGCAGTCCAGAAGCTGGCAATATGGACAGCTTACAGCCCAACACTTGCTGCAGTGCAACCATGGTGACACCAGAAAGGACTTCAAAAAATTCAAAGGGCAAACAAAGCAGTTGGAAGGAAAAGAACATGAACCATTATTCCATTTTTCTCATCTATCTTTCTTTAAATCATCATTTTCGTGCAGTTTGGCGGCTTGCGTTGGTATCCCACCAAAGGAATCTGAGACAGAGTAAGCTTTTGAATGGAGTAGAAGTGAGAAACGCAGGCCAAGTTGCCTTTTTTGCCATCAAATACCAGTTAGGCTTGAACTACCCTTTGCTTAAGGTGCTTAGCTTACACTAAGAATTGATGAGCACATTTTGATGGGAGCAAATTTTACTGTCATGATGACTGAGTAAATTTTGCTGTCACTCAGAATTTTACTGTCGTCTGAATAGCAATGTTTGTGTCCAAATAGTATTTTGTCTCCCGTATCTGCAGCAGGTAAGCCTTTTGCTGTCAGCAGTGTTGCTTAACCTTTCATGTCATATCCCTCTTCACATCCATCTTCTGCTTAAGGCTTATTAATCTACTTTAGAATTGGCAGGTGGAATAAGACTACTTTTCCTTTTTGAAAGCTCATGTCATTTGACCTACTTACAGCAAATAATTCATTAATTGCAAGTCCCCAGCTAGCATCTTTTCAGCATATTCTAACCTTCTAAAGAGTAACAAAAGCACTCTCCAATACTTGACTTTCATATCACAGTGGGAACGCTGGTCCTGTTTGCAAGAAACAATCATGGGTATGGTAAAACAAAAGGAGGGCTTAGAGTTTTCTCTGTTAACCTATAGTGAGCTTGGATTTTGCAATATGCATGAAGTTAATTAACACTGTTATATAAAGTGGCTGATTTAATCAATAAATTGGAGTCAATGCTGATAAACGACAAGGTGGGTTGGCTTCCCTTCGCTTTCAACACAGTGCCAATTCGGGCTGGTTTGATAGGACTAAGTGGCTGCTGCAATCTGCCATCCAGAAGCGGGGCAGGTGAGTTTTGTTTGCAAGGGAAAAGGGCCATGGTTTGTGTTTGGGGGCCTGTGACTGAGAGTGCCGGCTGGCTCCTGAAATTCTTTGATATGCAGGATGATTCCCAGACGCAAGGTGGAAACGCTGCCAAGTCGGGCTGGATTGAAATTACCCAGGGACTCCTGCAATCTGCCATCGAGAAGCGGGGCAGGTGAGTGTTGTTTGCCAGGGAAAAGGGCCGTGGATTGTGTTTGGGGGCCTGTGGCTGGGAGAGGCCGGCTGGCTCCTGAAAATCCACGATACGCAGGATGTTTCTCAGACCCAAGGTAGCAACATTGCCAAGTCGGGCTGGTTTGATAGTACCAAGTTGCTCCTGCAATCTGCCATGCAGAAGCAGGGCAGGTGACTTTTCTTTGCCAGGGAAAAGGGCCGAGGTTTGTGTTTGGGGGCCTGTGGCCAAGAGTGTCTTGCTGGCTCCTGAAAATCCATGATACGCAGGATGGTTCCCAGACCCAAGGTGGCACCAGTGCCAAGTCGGGCTGGTTTGATATTACCAAGTGGCTCCTGCAATCTGCCATGCAGAAGCGGGGCAGGTGAGTTTTTTTGGCCAGGTAAGAGGGCCGAGGTCTGTGTTTAAGGGCCTGTGGCTGGGAGTGGCCGGCTGGCTCCTGAAAATCCACGATACGCAGGATGGTTCCCAGACCCAAGGTGGCACCAGTGCCAAGTCGGGCTGGTTTGATAGTAGCAAGTGGCTCCTGCAATCTGCCATGATCACATGAAGAAATACTTTCTGGCGTCCGTACTGGGCCATATGCTCTTTCTTCTCTCAACTTCTCCATCACCTCTCATCTGTTTCACATGCGCTATCTTCAAGGTCCACAGGCTACTTTTCACAGCGTCTTCAGGCCTGATGCAGTAAGAATGATGAATAGAACAGAGTTGGGTCTATTTTGCAGTTTGGATAAAATGCTTTCTGCACACAAATCCAAGGAGAAGGTGCTGCCCCGATGCCCAGAAAAACTTTCACTCCTGCTAGTGTTCTACGTCAACCGCAACTTAGTCTGAAAGAAAAGCTTTCTCTCTGAGAGCATCTGAGAGGTTTGCATGAAGCACTGATATCTGACATATGCAATTTTGAATAGGAGAGGAAAAAGAAAATGGCAAGAAGTTTTTAATTTTACTGGTTTCAATTTTAATTTCCGTGCACTTTTTCACAACTTGTCAGCTCAAATGCCCATCCACATCTTTTAGTCATCTGTAAGTCAGTATTCATATAAAATGTGCTTCAAATCAAAAGAATTTCAAATTTGCACTCCAAGTCTCTATGCCTAGATTTATGATTTCCTACACATATTAGATGAAAGGAAGGCCTTTTTTACTGTGGGAGTGCTGGAACACTGGAACAGGTTGCCCAGAGAAGTTGTGGGTGTCCCATCCCTGAAAGTATTCAAGGTCAGCTTGGACGGGGCTTGGAGCAGCAACAAAGGAGAAGCTTGATGGTAGAGAAACAAAGTTGGACTATAGAAGAAACTGAGATTGAAGTATAGGAGCAAGTTTTCTCTCAGCTCTTGGGCTAAATTCAAAGTTGTACAAAATGACATTTATCTGTGATTTTCACTACTGTAACAGAAAGGTTCATGAAAACTGTACAGAAGATAGCAAATTTTAAAAGAGATAAGAATTACAGCATAAAATCCATGGGACGGGTTACAACATGAGACACTCTCTAAGAGAAAATCTCTGTGTTTCAGCACTTCATCATGGTAAGATTTCATGAAGTGCCAAAGAAGGCGGCAAAATATCATTCGGGACCTTATTTACTGGAGTTCAGCCTGGCCATTAGTAGGAACTGGGTTTGACCACATCGTGTAGATATACCACACACACTTTCCCTTCACTGAAAAATTACTGTTTACAACGAAGAAGCAATTGACGATCAAAATTGATTGAAAGCATCTTAAACATGTCAAGTATTTCATTGTAGATGATCTGTGATCCAAATGCTTCTTCCACCTTCGAGAGGGACAGAACAATTCTTCCATATCATGATGGTTTAAAATTGTATCAACCAATGTTTTCTGCTGAAAAGATATCATCTATTTTTTTCTATTTTTGGAAGAAAATATTCCTAGACATACAACAGGTGAGAACTAAGTAATTTTAAAGAAGCAAATGACATGAAAATATTCTGTAAATAGAATGAAATGAAAAGCTGTGTTTTAAATAGGAGCTAAATATGAAACAGAATTTCTGTACCAGGCATTTGAATTACTGCACCAGCTCTTTTGCCCATCAAGAGAGGCATTGAGCATTTCCGTCTTTTCCAAGGTGCTCATGATCTGCTATGCTGATCTCTGTGTGTGCCTAGGTGTGTGTGGAAGGGGGGGCATGTGAAGGGGAGTGTGTATGTTTGCTTTACAATTGTTGTGGCAGATTCATGCCTCAGCTCCACATTTTGTTTTAGAAAGGTCACACAGAGTGGATATGAAGTTTACTATCAACAAGAGATCAATTCCCAAATCATCCATTTGACTCTACCTTATAAATCATGTGCTTTGTTGCATATTTTATCAAATCTACTTTCAAGCCAGATGGAGGAAGGAGGATGTGGGAATCCCTCCACCATCTTGCAACTTTTATGCAAGTAGGTTTTCAAGAAAATCATCATTTCTCTTGGAAATATGTCTGGAACAGGCATGATGGTAGTGTCAACCTGTTGGAGTTTTTGTTGCTGGAAGAAGTTGTACAAAAGGATTGGTTTTTACATTGACCGGTTACTGAATCAAGCGCAGGAATACATTGGAAATTCAACTGGGGCTTCCTTTTCCCAGCAGACCACTTCTAGAACGAGCTTGTACAATGAAGCTGACGCTTCTGCTCTCTTTTTGTTTCTTTCCTATTTTTCTTGGCTTCTTTGCCACTCTCTAGACAATTTGTGAACTCTTTTCCCAACTCAAATGGTTTCAATAGTCTGATTGTGATCATACATTTTTACAAGGAATTTTTAAAATCTTTCCTCGAGTTAAGAAAGTCAAGGACTTAGGTCTTTTTCTTCCCTTATAATATTGCAATGAAATTGATAAATAAAGACCAACTCTTTCTTTTTGTTTTTAACCCAAGTAGATAATTCCCATCCATTCATCCATTTGGCTGATGGATGAATGTTGCCATGCTGATGGAAGTTGTCACTTCTTAACAATAGACATTCTGTGACTATGTTGACAGCACTTTGGGTGAAGATCCTAACTGGTCTTGGATACACATAGGGAGAAATTTGCTCAGCCAGTGTCAGTCTTAAGCATGCGTATCAGAAGATCTTTCTAGAGCTGGGAATTTTCCCATGAAAGGGATTCAGTTAGGGAAGAGACACTCGTCCCAGAGTTTTGCATTCTTCTTGAACACTGCTTAAGGAACTTAGATGCCGTGTCCATTTGGATCTCTGTCTTCACAGAACTTTGTCATGCAAGTGCTTGAAATGCATCTTGAAGAGAATTCACTAGCACAGAATGAATGAGAGTGGAAGGGCTTGGTGGGGCTAACCAGGCCCAATCCCCCTGCCTAAACCAGGATACCTAGAGCCTCTTGCCCAGGAGTCTATCTGGGTGTACTTTGAATGTCTTCAAAGATCCAGGCTCCACAATCTTTCTGGGCAGTCTGTGCCGTGGTTCAGTCACCCTCACAGTAAAGAATCATTTGCTGATGGTCAATGGCAATCTCCTGTATTTCAGAGAGTGCCCACTGCCTCTTGTTTTTTCACTCAGCATCACTGAAAAGACACTGGTTCCCTCCCCTTTGCACTATTGCTTCCATATGGATGCGTGCTGCCATGTAGAGATATGTCAAAAACCTCCCTGAAGCCCAGGCAGATAATATTCCCTTCATCTACCAGTCAAGTTGATCCATCAGAGGAGTTTAAAGTGATGTTCCAGCATGAAATTCCCCTGAAAAATCATGCTAACTACATGATTTTGTCGTCTTGCATGTGCCTGGCAAGGTTTTCCAGGAAGAGCTGCTTCATCAACTTCCTGGGGATAAAAAGGAGGCTGCCTGGTTTGTACTATTCCGAGTCCTCCTAATTGCCTTTTTTAGAGATGGGTGTCATTTGCTCTCATCCAGTCTTTAGCCTCTCTGGTCGTCTACATCTTAGCAAAAAGCTTTTCCACTACATGTTCATGTGATTGGAAAAGTCAGGAAAGTGGTAAGGTGCTGCTTTCTATCAGTTGGCAAGCTGCGCACACAATCCCAGTGTTGTACAGCTTCCTTCTTCACCTTTCCGATGCTGCCGCTCTCTCCGGCTCCCGGAGCCGAAGAAGCGGCTTCTTCGCGCAAAGACGATTGTACCGCTCACAGTGCTCTCTTAGCGCGCCTTCTGCCGAATGAAGCCCGGAGGGGCGATTAAATCCGGAGAGCATCGTCCCTTCGTCTGTAGCGTCTTTTGTGGTCTACATCCTAGCAGAAAGCTTTTCCACTCTGTCTGGCAAGGAAAACCTGCGGAACACAGAAAACATCTCCCATCGTGTTCTGGACGTTGTACGGAGGTCTGCCAAGTGTTTGGCATTAAGAAAAGAAAAGCTGTCCAAAACAGCTTCCAATCGAATATTCATGTGATTGGAAAAGTCAGGAGAATGGTAAGGTACTGTTTTCTATCAGTTGGCAAGCTGCGCACACAATCCCAGTGTTGTACAGCTTCCTTCTTCACCTTTCCGATGCTGCCGCTCTCTCCGGCTCCCGGAGCCGAAGAAGCGGCTTCTTCGCGCAAAGACGATTGTACCGCTCACAGTGCTCTCTTAGCGCCGCTTCTGCCGAAAGAAGCCCGGGAGCGGCGCTTAGCTCCGGAGAGCATCGTACCTTCGTCTTTAGCGTCTTTTGTGGTCTACATCCTAGCAGAAAGCTTTTCCACTCTGTCTGGCAAGGAAAACCTGCGGAACACAGAAAACATCTCCCATCGTGTTCTGGACGTTGTACGGAGGTCTGCCAAGTGTTTGAAAGAAACAATAAAAAAGTTGTCCAAAACAGCTTCCAATCGAATATTTATGTGATTGGAAACGTAAGTAAAGTGTAAGGTACTGTTTTCTATCAGTTGGCAAGTTGCGCACACAATCCCAGTGTTGTACAGCTTCCTTCTTCACCTTTCCGATGCTGCCGCTCTCTCCGGCTCCCGGAGCCGAAGAAGCGGCTTCTTCGCGCAAAGACGATTGTACCGCTCACAGTGCTCTCTTAGCGCGGCTTGTGCCGAAAGAAGCCCGGGAGCGGCGCTTAGCTCCGGAGAGCATCGTCCCTTCGTCTTTAGCGTCTTTTGTGGTCTACATCCTAGCAAAAAGCTTTTCCACTCTGTCTGGCAAGGAAAACATGCGCCAGCGCAGAAAACATCTCCCATCGTCTTCTGGACGTTGCACGGAGGTCTGCCAAGTGTTTGACAAGAAGAAAAAAAAAGTTGTCCAAAATAACTTCCTATCGAATGTTCATGTGATTGGAAAAGTCAGGAAAGTGTAAGGTACTGTTTTCTATCAGTTGGCAAGCTGCGCACACAATCCCAGTGTTGTACAGCTTCCTTCTTCACCTTTCCGATGCTGCCGCTCTCTCCGGCTCCCGGAGCCGAAGAAGCGGCTTCTTCGCGCAAAGACGATTGTACCGCTCACAGTGCTCTCTTAGCGCCGCTTCTGCCGAAAGAAGCCCGGGAGCGGCGCTTAGCTCCGGAGAGCATCGTCCCTTCGTCTTTAGCGTCTTTTGTGGTCTACATCCTAGCAGAAAGCTTTTCCACTCTGTCTGGCAAGGAAAACATGCGCCAGCACAGAAAACATCTCCCATCGTGTTCTGGACGTTGTACGGAGGTCTGCCAAGTGTTTGACAAGAAGAGAGGAAAAGTTGTCCAAAACAGCTTCCAATCGAATATTCATGAGATTGGAAACGTCAGGAAAGTGTAAGGTACTGTTTTCTATCAGTTGGCAAGCTGCGCACACAATCCCAGTGTTGTACAGCTTCCTTCTTCACCTTTCCGATGCTGCCGCTCTCTCCGGCTCCCGGAGCCGAAGAAGCGGCTTCTTCGCGCAAGGACGATTGTACCGCTCACAGTGCTCTCTTAGCGCCGCTTCTGCCGAAAGAAGCCCGGGAGCGGCGCTTAACTCCGGAGAGCATCGTCCCTTCGTCTTTAGCGTCTTTTGTGGTCTACATCCTAGCAGAAAGCTTTTCCACTCAGTCTGGCAAGGAAAACCTGCGCCAGCACAGAAAACATCTCCCATCGTGTTCTGTACGTTGCACGGAGGTCTGCCAAGTGTTTGCATAAAGAAATGAAAAGTTGTCCAAAATAACTTCCTATCGAATGTTCATGTGATTGGAAAAGTCAGGAAAGTGGTAAGGTACTGTTTTCTATCAGTTGGCAAGCTGCGCACACAATCCCAGTGTTGTACAGCTTCCTTCTTCACCTTTCCGATGCTGCCGCTCTCTCCGGCTCCCGGAGCCGAAGAAGCGGCTTCTTCGCGCAAAGACGATTGTACCGCTCACAGTGCTCTCTTAGCGCGGCTTCTGCCGAAAGAAGCCCGGGAGCGGCGCTTAACTCCGGAGAGCATCGTCCCTTCGTCTTTAGCGTCTTTTGTGGTCTACATCCTAGCAGAAAGCTTTTCCACTCAGTCTGGCAAGGAAAACCTGCGCCAGCACAGAAAACATCTCCCATCGTGTTCTGTACGTTGCACGGAGGTCTGCCAAGTGTTTGCATAAAGAAATGAAAAGTTGTCCAAAATAACTTCCTATCGAATGTTCATGTGATTGGAAAAGTCAGGAAAGTGGTAAGGTACTGTTTTCTATCAGTTGGCAAGCTGCGCACACAATCCCAGTGTTGTACAGCTTCCTTCTTCACCTTTCCGATGCTGCCGCTCTCTCCGGCTCCCGGAGCCGAAGAAGCGGCTTCTTCGCGCAAAGACGATTGTACCGCTCACAGTGCTCTCTTAGCGCGGCTTCTGCCGAAAGAAGCCCGGGAGAGGCGCTTAACTCCGGAGAGCATCGTCCCTTCGTCTTTAGCGTCTTTTGTGGTCTACAACATAGCAGAAAGCTTTTCCACTCTGTCTGGCAAGGAAAACCTGCGCCAGCACAGAAAACATCTCCCATCGTGTTCTGGACGTTGCACGGAGGTCTGCCAAGTGTTTGCATAAAGAAATGAAAAGTTGTCCAAAACAGCTTCCAATCGAATGTTCATGTGATTGGAAAAGTCAGGAAAGTGGTAAGGTACTGTTTTCTATCAGTTGGCAAGCTGCGCACACAATCTCAGTGTTGTACAGCTTCCTTCTTCACCTTTCCGATGCTGCCGCTCTCTCCGGCTCCCGGAGCCGAAGAAGCGGCTTCTTCGCGCAAAGACGATTGTACCGCTCACAGTGCTCTCTTAGCGCCGCTTCTGCCGAAAGAAGCCCGGGAGCGGCGCTTAGCTCCGGAGAGCATCGTACCTTCGTCTTTAGCGTCTTTTGTGGTCTACAACATAGCAGAAAGCTTTTCCACTCTGTCTGGCAAGGAAAACATGCGGAACACAGAAAACATCTCCCATCGTGTTCTGGACCTTGTACGGAGGTCTGCCAAGTGTTTGACAAGAAGAGAAGAAAAGCTGTCCAAAACAGCTTCCAATCGAATATTCATGTGATTGGAAAAGTCAGGAAAGTGGTAAGGTACTGTTTTCTATCAGTTGGCAAGCTGCGCACACAATCCCAGTGTTATACAGCTTCCTTCTTCACCTTTCCGATGCTGCCGCTCTCTCCGGCTCCCGGAGCCGAAGAAGCGGCTTCTTCGCGCAAAGACGATTGTACCGCTCACAGTGCTCTCTTAGCGCGGCTTCTGCCGAAAGAAGCCCGGGAGCGGCGCTTAACTCCGGAGAGCATCGTCCCTTCGTCTTTAGCGTCTTTTGTGGTCTACATCCTAGCAGAAAGCTTTTCCACTCTGTCTGGCAAGGAAAACCTGCGCCAGCACAGAAAACATCTCCCATCATGTTCTGGACGTTGCACGGAGGTCTGCCAAGTGTTTGAAAGAAACAAAGAAAAGTTGTCCAAAACAGCTTCCAATCGAAGATTCATGTGATTGGAAAAGTCAGGAAAGTGGTAAGGTACTGTTTTCTATCAGTTGGCAAGCTGCGCACACAATCCCAGTGTTGTACAGCTTCCTTCTTCACCTTTCCGATGCTGCCGCTCTCTCCGGCTCCCGGAGCCGAAGAAGCGGCTTCTTCGCGCAAAGACGATTGTACTGCTCACAGTGCTCTCTTAGCGCCGCTTCTGCCGAAAGAAGCCCGGGAGCGGTGCTTAACTCCGGAGAGCATCGTACCTTCGTCTTTAGCATCTTTTGTGGTCTACATCCTAGCAGAAAGCTTTTCCACTCTGTCTGGCATGGAAAACCTGCGGGAGCACAGGAAACATCTCGCATCGTATTATGGACGTTGCACGGAGGTCTGCCAAGTGTTTGGCATAAAGAAAAGGAAAGCTGTCCAAAACAGCTTCCAATCCAATATTCATGTGATTGGAAAAGTCAGGAGAATGGTTAGGTACTGTTTTCTATCAGTTGGCAAGCTGCGCACACAATCCCAGTGTTGTACAGCTTCCTTCTTCACCTTTCCGATGCTGCCGCTCTCTCCGGCTCCCGGAGCCGAAGAAGCGGCTTCTTCGCGCAAAGACGATTGTACCGCTCACAGTGCTCTCTTAGCGCCGCTTCTGCCGAAAGAAGCCCGGGAGCGGCGCTTAGCTCCGGAGAGCATCGTACCTTCGTCTTTAGCGTCTTTTGTGGTCTACATCCTAGCAGAAAGCTTTTCCACTCTGTCTGGCAAGGAAAACATGCGGAACACAGAAAACATCTCCCATCGTGTTCTGGACGTTGCACAGAGGTCTGCCAAGTGTTTGACAAGAAGAGAAGTTGTCCAAAACAGCTTCCAATCGAATATTCATGTGATTGGAAAAGTCAGGAAAGTGGTAAGGTACTGTTTTCTATCAGTTGGCAAGCTGCGCACACAATCCCAGTGTTGTACAGCTTCCTTCTTCACCTTTGCGATGCTGCCGCTCTCTCCGGCTCCCGGAGCCGAAGAAGCGGCTTCTTCGCGCAAAGACGATTGTACCGGTCACAGTGTTCTCTTAGCGCGGCTTCTGCCGAAAGAAGCCCCGAGCGCCTCTTAGCTCCGGGGTCTCCGTACCTTCCAATTCAATTTTTTCGGCTCCACAAACCAAATGGTATACTTGCAGCAGTAGGGCGGGACATTGAACTGGACTTTCTCCTTTTAGAGAGAAGCTAATGAAAAAGTTTCACCGGAATCAGAGCAGGCTGTAAAACAAGAAAAGTGTCATGGAAATAAGCCAGCCTTATCCTCTTAGGCCTGCTTGTTGTGATTGGCCAAGAAAGAAATGTGTCAACTCGGTGTTCCTGGGTATCACATCAGTAACAGGTACTTCAGCTGCTGTACTTCTCTCCTGAAGTTAAGAACAGAATCCAAGGAATTGTGATTCCATGGTCTCAATTCACTCAATATGGTGCTGAAAAAGGAGTGGAAGGTGCACGGGTCAATTAACTTGAATGGCCTATGTAAATCAGCGGCCACTGTTTTTCTGAAGGCTTCAACAGGTTAGTTGCCTATGTTCTTCTTGGAATTGTTTTAACCTTTGGTCATGTTTTTCTTGGGATTCTTTTACCCTTTTCCCATTAGTTCAGCCTTTGCTCTCAAGCCTTTGCTGACATTTCCAGTATCTCGGTAGCCTGGAAAAGTGTTGTCTTGATTGATCACATCATTATTCCCTTCCAAGGGTTGTTTTCCTCAAGTCTCAGTTTGGCTGGTTTTCTGCTAGTTGATTGTCAGAGGGCAGCAGGTGTTTTGTAAGAGCAAGTACACAATGCCATAGCTTGCTTCTCTTTGGATTTGGCCTGTCTAGAAAATGGAATGACTGAACATCTCTGAGAGGCTTTTCTCTCGCCATTAGGTTTCACTGGAAGGAGGGCAGATGCAAATCGTCTACCTAAAGTCTTGGCACAGAAGAAAGTAGTGGTTTGCTGCTGCATAGAGCTAGAAGCTTACAAAAGGAAGGCCTTGGGCTGAGGCCCATTACTTTGGCTAAGTAGAAAAGGACTGTGGCAAGGTGAGGCAGCTGACTTTGAGGTAGATCAACAAGTTCTAGAAGCGTCGTGTGTTCACAGCGTGGTGCATGGTGGTTGGTTGAATTGTGTTTGTTATGGCTTAAAGCTATGGAAATGAGAAAGGCCCGAGTGTTTCAAAAGCCTGGTTTTTGCAAGAAAGCAGCTCTCCTTTGCATCTGCCTGGGGCTCTGCATCACCACGGACCCTCACTGCCACTTTGCCAAGGAGACGATCAGTAGGAATGTTGCAGAGCTGCTGTGTGCATCTGAATGGAATGGCAGAGAACGAAGCGCTGGACGTTTCTGGCTTTAGTACAATGCTGCTGCATTGGTGCCAGTTTAGTTGGTTTTCCATCAGTGGCCTTTCTGTCTAGAAGTACACTGCCCAGAGTATTGGATGCCATTTCCTTCCTGTTGTTTTCATACCTTCCTTCAGTTGAAAGGATGATACAACCTTGACATTTTGAAGATCCCTGTTAGGAAGCACTATGCCAGAGGAGTCATCGCTCCCTTTTCTTCTGCCTCCTTTGTCATTTTCAGAGACTCATTTCAAATTTCTGCTCATGTATAGAAGAAGAATACTGAGACTACTTAGCAGGGTTGACGCTCTCAGCCGCTTTCCTCTTTCCTACTGCTTCATACTGGATGTGACTTCAAGGCCTCGTTTTGTCATCTGCATTTTGCCGTCATCCAAAGCTAAATATTCCAGGCCTGTGAACACAAAAAGAACTCTTAGTCTTTTGCAAGAACTACCCCTAGGAGGATTTGTGTTCACTTTGATCTCTTCAGTGTTTCAGAAAAAAGGAGATTGTACTCTCTTCTTGTGTACTCTCTTCTTGTGCTCTCATTTCCCTCTCTCTGCCTTGCATGCCCCAGTTAATCTACTGCTGTGACTCATTTGGCATCATCTCACGGTGCAAATTCTGCATAGTTTCAAGTCCTTACAAATGCCAGTTGCCAAGGAGCCTATCTAAGCATTCAAGGGGCAAAGAATTGTAGGGCTGGCAAGTTCAGGTGCTGAAACTGTAAGTCATGCCGTATCAAAGTGACAGAGCAAATCAATTGATCTAGGACTTTCAGGTGGGCACTTCTGAGAATAGCAGCTTGTCAGCAATGACACAGCCATCTTCCTAGCTGTATTCCAGAGAGAGGAAAGGGACACCTTCAATGGTTAATATGTTTGGCATGAGAAAACAGCAAGAAATGTACCGCAAAATACTTGAGTCAGATCAAGTGCGTTTCTCTAGTGAGAATTTTGCACTTGTTCTTTCTTGTCTGTGCCTTTACTTTTCACAGAAGACAGGGGAGCATTTCATTAGTACTGTTCTTTTGTTTTCTTTTGTTGGCCTCCCTCTTTCCACCTGCAATTAACAAATTTGCCTTTCTTTCCTGGCTTCTCTTTCTTTACTTCTACAAGTTGACATGAGGTCATCCAACCTTATCATCAATGTTCTCAGACAGTGGAGAGAAGTAGAAGGTACAGCTAAATGGATAAAAGAAACCCACAAAAATAGACAGGTTTTTACAGTCTTCTGTGAGAACATTAGGACACAAGATGTCTTTGAACTGAGTAATGCTCTATTGATTTAACTTTTAGTCCACTGGTTACTATTATTACACGTGTTTGGCCTTTAGTACAGAGCCTTGGAACTAATCCAGGCCAATACTTGGCTAATTTTGTTTTATTCCTAGTGAGGACTTTGTTTCTTAAGGAATAGTCCAGAGAAAGAGCGTCCACGGTACAGTTACAGGTCATAAATTCTGGTACAGTTTGTGCTGGTAATAGGTCTAGGAAAGAAAGGTTTGACATCTTTTTTGACTTTCAAATGGAACCATGATTTGAAAAACCTAAGAGTTGCGGCTCCCCCCCCACCCCACAGCCCAAGTACTTCTCTTTGCAATATTACTCAGGGATTACACATCAAAGCCCACCCTGTAAAATACGTTGCAGATACTTTGCAAGAAGTGCAGCTTAGCAGCTAGAGATGATAACGTGGCTTAAATAACATGGTCTAAATATGTCTGTCTACGCAGACATACTCAACAAAGGTTACGATGGCTTAGCTCCTGTGCTCAAGTGAACGTGCATTTTAGAACTTCCCAAGAAGGTGAATTCAACCTCCTTCATTGCTCTCTGCTGGAGTCCCAAGAGAATTTCAGTCTGCTTTTTGTCATTTACAGCTGTCACTGCTTAGCTCTTGAACATGAGACTCCCTCGTGACTGATGAAAGTTGTCTAGTTAAGAGTGGGTGAAAGACATGGTCTTGCTCTAGAAGGAGATGAGAAGGTTTCTGCAGTCTTTGTCGTCTCTACTGCTTGTGATTTCTAGACAAAACCAGTGGGAAGTTTTCTGAAGGCAGTCCAGAAGCTGGCAATATGGACAGCTTACAGCCCAACACTTGCTGCAGTGCAACCATGGTGACACCAGAAAGGACTTCAAAAATTTAAAAGGGCAAACAAAGCAGTTGGAAAGAAAAGAACATGAACCATTATTCCATTTTTCTCATCTATCTTTCTTTAAATCATCATTTTCGTGCAGTTTGGCGGCTTGCGTTGGTATCCCACCAAAGGAATCTGAGACAGAGTAAGCTTTTGAATGGAGTAGAAGTGAGAAACGCAGGCCAAGTTGCCTTTTTTGCCATCAAATACCAGTTAGGCTTGAACTACCCTTTGCTTAAGGTGCTTAGCTTACACTAAGAATTGATGAGCACATTTTGATGGGAGCAAATTTTACTGTCATGATGACTGAGTAAATTTTGCTGTCACTCAGAATTTTACTGTCGTCTGAATAGCAATGTTTGTGTCCAAATAGTATTTTGTCTCCCGTATCTGCAGCAGGTAAGCCTTTTGCTGTCAGCAGTGTTGCTTAACCTTTCATGTCATATCCCTCTTCACATCCATCTTCTGCTTAAGGCTTATTAATCTACTTTAGAATTGGCAGGTGGAATAAGACTACTTTTCCTTTTTGAAAGCTCATGTCATTTGACCTACTTACAGCAAATAATTCATTAATTGCAAGTCCCCAGCTAGCATCTTTTCGGCATATTCTAACCTTCTAAAGAGTAACAAAAGCACTCTCCAATACTTGACTTTCATATCACAGTGGGAACGCTGGTCCTGTTTGCAAGAAACAATCATGGGTATGGTAAAACAAAAGGAGGGCTTAGAGTTTTCTCTGTTAACCTATAGTGAGCTTGGATTTTGCAATATGCATGAAGTTAATTAACACTGTTATATAAAGTGGCTGATTTAATCAATAAATTGGAGTCAATGCTGATAAACGACAAGGTGGGTTGGCTTCCCTTCGCTTTCAACACAGTGCCAATTCGGGCTGCTTTGATAGGACTAAGTGGCTGCTGCAATCTGCCATCCAGAAGCGGGGCAGGTGAGTTTTGTTTGCAAGGGAAAAGGGCCATGGTTTGTGTTTGGGGGCCTGTGACTGAGAGTGCCGGCTGGCTCCTGAAATTCTTTGATATGCAGGATGATTCCCAGACGCAAGGTGGAAACGCTGCCAAGTCGGGCTGGATTGAAATTACCCAGGGACTCCTGCAATCTGCCATCGAGAAGCGGGGCAGGTGAGTGTTGTTTGCCAGGGAAAATGGCCGTGGATTGTGTTTGGGGGCCTGTGGCTGGGAGAGGCCGGCTGGCCCCTGAAAATCCACGATACGCAGGATGTTTCTCAGACCCAAGGTAGCAACATTGCCAAGTCGGGCTGGTTTGATAGTACCAAGTTGCTCCTGCAATCTGCCATGCAGAAGCAGGGCAGGTGACTTTTCTTTGCCAGGGAAAAGGGCCGAGGTTTGTGTTTGGGGGCCTGTGGCCAAGAGTGTCTTGCTGGCTCCTGAAAATCCATGATACGCAGGATGGTTCCCAGACCCAAGGTGGCACCAGTGCCAAGTCGGGCTGGTTTGATATTACCAAGTGGCTCCTGCAATCTGCCATGCAGAAGCGGGGCAGGTGAGTTTTTTTGGCCAGGTAAGAGGGCCGAGGTCTGTGTTTAAGGGCCTGTGGCTGGGAGTGGCCGGCTGGCTCCTGAAAATCCACGATACGCAGGATGGTTCCCAGACCCAAGGTGGCACCAGTGCCAAGTCGGGCTGGTTTGATAGTAGCAAGTGGCTCCTGCAATCTGCCATGATCACATGAAGAAATACTTTCTGGCGTCCGTACTGGGCCATATGCTCTTTCTTCTCTCAACTTCTCCATCACCTCTCATCTGTTTCACATGCGCTATCTTCAAGGTCCACAGGCTACTTTTCACAGCGTCTTCAGGCCTGATGCAGTAAGAATGATGAATAGAACAGAGTTGGGTCTATTTTGCAGTTTGGATAAAATGCTTTCTGCACACAAATCCAAGGAGAAGGTGCTGCCCCGATGCCCAGAAAAACTTTCACTCCTGCTAGTGTTCTACGTCAACCGCAACTTAGTCTGAAAGAAAAGCTTTCTCTCTGAGAGCATCTGAGAGGTTTGCATGAAGCACTGATATCTGACATATGCAATTTTGAATAGGAGAGGAAAAAGAAAACGGCAAGAAGTTTTTAATTTTACTGGTTTCAATTTTAATTTCCGTGCACTTTTTCACAACTTGTCAGCTCAAATGCCCATCAACCTCTTTTAGTCATCTGTAAGTCAGTATTCATATAAAATGTGCTTCAAATCAAAAGAATTTCAAATTTGCACTCCAAGTCTCTATGCCTAGATTTATGATTTCCTACACATATTAGATGAAAGGAAGGCCTTTTTTACTGTGGGAGTGCTGGAACACTGGAACAGGTTGCCCAGAGAAGTTGTGGGTGTCCCATCCCTGAAAGTATTGGACGGGGCTTGGAGCAGCAACAAAGGAGAAGCTTGATGGTAGAGAAACAAAGTTGGACTATAGAAGAAACTGAGATTGAAGTATAGGAGCAAGTTTTCTCTCAGCTCTTGGGCTAAATTCAAAGTTGTACAAAATGACATTTATCTGTGATTTTCACTACTGTAACAGAAAGGTTCATGAAAACTGTACAGAAGATAGCAAATTTTAAAAGAGATAAGAATTACAGCATAAAATCCATGGGACGGGTTACAACATGAGACACTCTCTAAGAGAAAATCTCTGTGTTTCAGCACTTCATCATGGTAAGATTTCACAAAGTGCCAAAGAAGGCGGCAAAATATCATTCGGGACATTATTTACTGGAGTTCAGCCTGGCCATTAGTAGGAACTGGGTTTGACCACATCGTGTAGATATACCACACACACTTTCCCTTCACTGAAAAATTACTGTTTACAACGAAGAAGCAATTGACGATCAAAATTGATTGAAAGCATCTTAAACATGTCAAGTATTTCATTGTAGATGATCTGTGATCCAAATGCTTCTTCCACCTTCGAGAGGGACAGAACAATTCTTCCATATCATGATGGTTTAAAATTGTATCAACCAATGTTTTCTGCTGAAAAGATATCATCTATTTTTTTCTATTTTTGGAAGAAAATATTCCTAGACATACAACAGGTGAGAACTAAGTAATTTTAAAGAAGCAAATGACATGAAAATATTCTGTAAATAGAATGAAATGAAAAGCTGTGTTTTAAATAGGAGCTAAATATGAAACAGAATTTCTGTACCAGGCATTTGAATTACTGCACCAGCTCTTTTGCCCATCAAGAGAGGCATTGAGCATTTCCGTCTTTTCCAAGGTGCTCATGATCTGCTATGCTGATCTCTGTGTGTGCCTAGGTGTGTGTGGAAGGGGGGGCATGTGAAGGGGAGTGTGTATGTTTGCTTTACAATTGTTGTGGCAGATTCATGCCTCAGCTCCACATTTTGTTTTAGAAAGGTCACACAGAGTGGATATGAAGTTTCCTATCAACAAGAGATCAATTCCCAAATCATCCATTTGACTCTACCTTATAAATCATGTGCTTTGTTGCATATTTTATCAAATCTACTTTCAAGCCAGATGGAGGAAGGAGGATGTGGGAATCCCTCCACCATCTTGCAACTTTTATGCAAGTAGGTTTTCAAGAAAATCATCATTTCTCTTGGAAATATGTCTGGAACAGGCATGATGGTAGTGTCAACCTGTTGGAGTTTTTGTTGCTGGAAGAAGTTGTACAAAAGGATTGGTTTTTACATTGACCGGTTACTGAATCAAGCGCAGGAATACATTGGAAATTCAACTGGGGCTTCCTTTTCCCAGCAGACCACTTCTAGAACGAGCTTGTACAATGAAGCTGACGCTTCTGCTCTCTTTTTGTTTCTTTCCTATTTTTCTTGGCTTCTTTGCCACTCTCTAGACAATTTGTGAACTCTTTTCCCAACTCAAATGGTTTCAATAGTCTGATTGTGAGCATACATTTTTACAAGGAATTTTTAAAATCTTCCCTCGAGTTAAGAAAGTCAAGGACTTAGGTCTTTTTCTTCCCTTATAATATTGCAATGAAATTGATAACTAAAGACCAACTCTTTCTTTTTGTTTTTAACCCAAGTAGATAATTCCCATCCATTCATCCATTTGGCTGATGGATGAATGTTGCCATGCTGATGGAAGTTGTCACTTCTTAACAATAGACATTCTGTGACTATGTTGACAGCACTTTGGGTGAAGATCCTAACTGGTCTTGGATACACATAGGGAGAAATTTGCTCAGCCAGTGTCAGTCTTAAGCATGCGTATCAGAAGATCTTTCTAGAGCTGGGAATTTTCCCATGAAAGGGATTCAGTTAGGGAAGAGACACTCGTCCCAGAGTTTTGCATTCTTCTTGAACACTGCTTAAGGAACTTAGATGCCGTGTCCATTTGGATCTCTGTCTTCACAGAACTTTGTCATGCAAGTGCTTGAAATGCATCTTGAAGAGAATTCACTAGCACAGAATGAATGAGAGTGGAAGGGCTTGGTGGGGCTAACCAGGCCCAATCCCCCTGCCTAAACCAGGATACCTAGAGCCTCTTGCCCAGGAGTCTATCTGGGTGTACTTTGAATGTCTTCAAAGATCCAGGCTCCACAATCTTTCTGGGCAGTCTGTGCCGTGGTTCAGTCACCCTCACAGTAAAGAATCATTTGCTGATGGTCAATGGCAATCTCCTGTATTTCAGAGAGTGCCCACTGCCTCTTGTTTTTTCACTCAGCATCACTGAAAAGACACTGGTTCCCTCCCCTTTGCACTATTGCTTCCATATGGATGCGTGCTGCCATGTAGAGATATGTCCAAAACCTCCCTGAAGCCCAGGCAGATAATATTCCCTTCATCTACCAGTCAAGTTGATTCATCAGAGGAGTTTAAAGTGATGTTCCAGCATGAAATTCCCCTGAAAAATCATGCTAACTACATGATTTTGTCGTCTTGCATGTGCCTGGCAAGGTTTCCCAGGAAGAGCTGCTTCATCAACTTCCTGGGGATAAAAAGGAGGCTGCCTGGTTTGTACTATTCCAAGTCCTCCTAATTGCCTTTTTTAGAGATGGGTGTCATTTGCTCTCATCCAGTCTTTAGCCTCTCTTGTCGTCTACATCTTAGCAAAAAGCTTTTCCACTACATGTTCATGTGATTGGAAAAGTCAGGAAAGTGGTAAGGTACTGTTTTCTATCAGTTGGCAAGCTGCGCACACAATCCCAGTGTTGTACAGCTTCCTTCTTCACCTTTCCGATGCTGCCGCTCTCTCCGGCTCCCGGAGCCGAAGAAGCGGCTTCTTCGCGCAAAGACTATTGTACCGCTCACAGTGCTCTCTTAGCGCGGCTTCTGCCGAAAGACGCCCGGGAGCGGCGCTTAGCTCCGGAGAGCATCGTACCTTCGTCTTTAGCGTCTTTTGTGGTCTACATCCTAGCAGAAAGCTTTTCCACTCTGTCTGGCAAGGAAAACCTGCGGAACACAGAAAACATCTCCCATCGTGTTCTGGACGTTGCACGGAGGTCGGCCAAGTGTTTGACAAGAAGAGAAGAAAAGTTGTCCAAAACAGCTTCCAATCGAATATTCATGTGATTGGAAAAGTCAGGAAAGTGGTAAGGTACTGTTTTCTATCAGTTGGCAAGCTGCGCACACAATCCCAGTGTTGTACAGCTTCCTTCTTCACCTTTCCGATGCTGCCGCTCTCTCCGGCTCCCGGAGCCGAAGAAGCGGCTTCTTCGCGCAAAGACGATTGTACCGCTCACAGTGCTCTCTTAGCGCGGCTTCTGCCGAAAGAAGCCCGGGAGCGGCGCTTAGCTCCGGAGAGCATCGTACCTTCGTCTTTAGCGACTTTTGGGGTCTACATCCTAGCAGAAAGCTTTTCCACTCTGTCTGGCAAGGAAAACCTGCGGAACACAGAAAACATCTTCCATCGTGTTCTGGACGTTGTACGGAGGTCTGCCAAGTGTTTGACAAGAAGAGAAGAAAAGTTGTCCAAAACAGCTTCCAATCGAATATTCATGTGATTGGAAAAGTCAGGAGAATGGTTAGGTACTGTTTTCTATCAGTCGGCAAACTGCGCACACAATCCCATTGTTGTAAAGCTTCCTTCTTCACCTTTGAGATGCTGCCGCTCTCTCCGGCTCCCGGAGCCGAAGAAGCGGCTTCTTCGCGCAAAGACGATTGTACCGCTCACAGTGCTCTCTTAGCGCCGCTTCTACCGAAAGAAGCCCGGGAGCGGCGCTTAGCTCCGGAGAGCATCGTACCTTCGTCTTTAGCGTCTTTTGTGGTCTACATCCTAGCAGAAAGCTTTTCCACTCTCTCTGGCAAGGAAAACCTGCGCCAGCGCAGAAAACATCTCCCATCGTGTTCTGGACGTTGCACGGAGGTCTGCCAAGTGTTTGCATAAAGAAAAGAAAAGTTGTCCAAAATAGCTTCCTATCGATTGTTCATGTGATTGGAAAAGTCAGGAAAGTGTAAGGTACTGTTTTCTATCAGTTGGCAAGCTGCGCACACAATCCCAGTGTTGTACAGCTTCCTTCTTCACCTTTGCGATGCTGCCGCTCTCTCCGGCTCCCGGAGCCGAAGAAGCGGCTTCTTCGCGCAAAGACGATTGTACCGCTCACAATGCTCTCTTAGCGCGGCTTCTGCCGAAAGAAGCCCGGCATCGGCGCTTAGCTCCGGAGAGCATCGTACCTTCGTCTTTAGCGTCTTTTGTGGTCTACATCCTAGCAGAAAGCTTTTCCACTATGTCTCACAAGGAAAACCTGCGCCAGCACAGAAAACATCTCCCATCGTGTTCTGGACGTTGCACGGAGGTCTGCCAAGTGTTTGGCATAAAGAAAAGAAAAGCTGTTTAAAACAGCTTCCAATCGAATATTCATGTGATTGGAAAAGTCAGGAGAATGTTAACGTACTGTTTTCTATCAGTTGGCAAGCTGCGCACACAATCCCAGTGTTGTACAGCTTCCTTCTTCACCTTTCCGATGCTGCCGCTCTCTCCGGCTCCCTGAGCCGAAGAAGCGGCTTCTTCGCGCAAACACGATTGTACCGGTCACAGTGCTGTCTTAGCGCGGCTTCTGCCGAAAGACGCCCCGAGCGGCTCTTAGTTCCGGGGTGTCCGTACCTTCCAATTCAATTTTTTCGGCTCCACAAACCAAATGGTATACTTGCAGCAGTAGGGCGGGACATTGAACTGGACTTTCTCCTTTTAGAGAGAAGCTAATGAAAAAGTTTCACCGGAATCAGAGCAGGCTGTAAAACAAGAAAAGTGTCATGGAAATAAGCCAGCCTTATCCTCTTAGCCTTGCTTGTTGTGATTGGCCAAGAAAGAAATGTGTCAACTCGGTGTTCCTGGGTATCACATCACTAACAGGTACTTCAGCTGCTGTACTTCTCTCCTGAAGTTAAGAACAGAATCCAAGGAATTGTGATTCCATGGTCTCAATTCACTCAATATGGTGCTGAAAAAGGAGTGGAAGGTGCACGGGTCAATTAACTTGAATGGCCTATGTAAATCAGCGGCCACTGTTTTTCTGAAGGCTTCAACAGGTTAGTTGCCTATGTTCTTCTTGGAATTGTTTTAACCTTTGGTCATGTTTTTCTTGGGATTCTTTTACCCTTTTCCCATTAGGTCAGCCTTTGCTCTCAAGCCTTTGCTGACATTTCCAGTATCTCGGTAGCCTGGAAAAGTGTTGTCTTGATTGATCACATCATTATTCCCTTCCAAGGGTTGTTTTCCTCAAGTCTCAGTTTGGCTGGTTTTCTGCTAGTTGATTGTCAGAGGGCAGCAGGTGTTTTGTAAGAGCAAGTACACAATACCATAGCTTGCTTCTCTTTGGATTTGGCCTGTCTAGAAAATGGAATGACTGAACATCTCTGAGAGGCTTTTCTCTCGCCATTAGGTTTCACTGGAAGGAGGGCAGATGCAAATCGTCTACCTAAAGTCTTGGCACAGAAGAAAGTAGTGGTTTGCTGCTGCATAGAGCTAGAAGCTTACAAAAGGAAGGCCTTGGGCTGAGGCCCATTACTTTGGCTAAATAGAAAAGGACTGTGGCAAGGTGAGGCAGCTGACTTCGAGGTAGATCAACAAGTTCTAGAAGCGTTGTGTGTTCACAGCGTGGTGCATGGTGGTTGGTTGAATTGTGTTTGTTATGGCTTAAAGCTATGGAAATGAGAAAGGCCTGAGTGTTTCAAAAGCCTGGTTTTTGCAAGAAAGCAGCTCTCCTTTGCATCTGCCTGGGGACTCTGCATCACCACGGACCCTCACTGCCACTTTGCCAAGGAGACGATCAGTAGGAATGTTGCAGAGCTGCTGTGTGCATCTGAATGGAATGGCAGAGAACGAAGCGCTGGACGTTTCTGGCTTTAGTACAATGCTGCTGCATTGGTGCCAGTTTAGTTGGTTTTCCATCAGTGGCCTTTCTGTCTAGAAGTACACTGCCCAGAGTATTGGATGCCATTTCCTTCCTGTTGTTTTCATACCTTCCTTCAGTTGAAAGGATGATACAACCTTGACATTTTGAAGATCCCTGTTAGGAAGCACTATGCCAGAGGAGTCATCGCTCCCTTTTCTTCTGCCTCCTTTGTCATTTTCAGAGACTCATTTCAAATTTCTGCTCATGTCAAGAAGAATACTGAGACTACTTAGCAGGGTTGACGCTCTCAGCCGCTTTCCTCTTTCCTACTGCTTCATACTGGATGTGACTTCAAGGCCTCGTTTTGTCATCTGCATTTTGCCGTCATCCAAAGCTAAATATTCCAGGCCTGTGAACACAAAAAGAACTCTTAGTCTTTTGCAAGAACTACCCCTAGGAGGATTTGTGTTCACTTTGATCTCTTCAGTGTTTCAGAAAAAAGGAGATTGTACTCTCTTCTTGTGTACTCTCTTCTTGTGCTCTCATTTCCCTCTCTCTGCCTTGCATGCCCCAGTTAATCTACTGCTGTGACTCATTTGGCATCATCTCACGGTGCAAATTCTGCATAGTTTCAAGTCCTTACAAATGCCAGTTGCCAAGGAGCCTATCTAAGCATTCAAGGGGCAAAGAATTGTAGGGCTGGCAAGTTCAGGTGCTGAAACTGTAAGTCATGCCGTATCAAAGTGACAGAGCAAATCAATTGATCTAGGACTTTCAGGTGGGCACCTCTGAGAATAGCAGCTTGTCAGCAATGACACAGCCATCTTCCTAGCTGTATTCCAGAGAGAGGAAAGGGACACCTTCAATGGTTAATATGTTTGGCATGAGAAAACAGCAAGAAATGTACCGCAAAATACTTGAGTCAGATCAAGTGCGTTTCTCTAGTGAGAATTTTGCACTTGTTCTTTCTTGTCTGTGCCTTTACTTTTCACAGAAGACAGGGGAGCATTTCATTAGTACTGTTCTTTTGTTTTCTTTTGTTGGCCTCCCTCTTTCCACCTGCAATTAACAAATTTGCCTTTCTTTCCTGGCTTCTCTTTCTTTACTTCTACAAGTTGACATGAGGTCATCCAACCTTATCATCAATGTTCTCAGACAGTGGAGAGAAGTAGAAGGTACAGCTAAATGGATAAAAGAAACCCACAAAAATAGACAGGTTTTTACAGTCTTCTGTGAGAACATTAGGACACAAGATGTCTTTGAACTGAGTCATGCTCTATTGATTTAACTTTTAGTCCACTGGTTACTATTATTACACGTGTTTGGCCTTTAGTACAGAGCCTTGGAACTAATCCAGGCCAATACTTGGCTAATTTTGTTTTATTCCTAGTGAGGACTTTGTTTCTTAAGGAATAGTCCAGAGAAAGAGCGTCCACGGTACAGTTACAGGTCATAAATTCTGGTACAGTTTGTGCTGGTAATAGGTCTAGGAAAGAAAGGTTTGACATCTTTTTTGACTTTCAAATGGAACCATGATTTGAAAAACCTAAGAGTTGCGGCTCCCCCCCCACCCCACAGCCCAAGTACTTCTCTTTGCAATATTACTCAGGGATTACACATCAAAGCCCACCCTGTAAAATACGTTGCAGATACTTTGCAAGAAGTGCAGCTTAGCAGCTAGAGATGATAACGTGGCTTAAATAACATGGTCTAAATATGTCTGTCTACGCAGACATACTCAACAAAGGTTACGATGGCTTAGCTCCTGTGCTCAAGTGAACGTGCATTTTAGAACTTCCCAAGAAGGTGAATTCAACCTCCTTCATTGCTCTCTGCTGGAGTCCCAAGAGAATTTCAGTCTGCTTTTTGTCATTTACAGCTGTCACTGCTTAGCTCTTGAACATGAGACTCCCTCGTGACTGATGAAAGTTGTCTAGTTAAGAGTGGGTGAAAGACATGGTCTTGCTCTAGAAGGAGATGAGAAGGTTTCTGCAGTCTTTGTCGTCTCTACTGCTTGTGATTTCTAGACAAAACCAGTGGGAAGTTTTCTGAAGGCAGTCCAGAAGCTGGCAATATGGACAGCTTACAGCCCAACACTTGCTGCAGTGCAACCATGGTGACACCAGAAAGGACTTCAAAAAATTCAAAGGGCAAACAAAGCAGTTGGAAGGAAAAGAACATGAACCATTATTCCATTTTTCTCATCTGTCTTTCTTTAAATCATCATTTTCGTGCAGTTTGGCGGCTTGCGTTGGTATCCCACCAAAGGAGTCTGAGACAGAGTAAGCTTTTGAATGGAGTAGAAGTGAGAAACGCAGGCCAAGTTGCCTTTTTTGCCATCAAATACCAGTTAGGCTTGAACTACCCTTTGCTTAAGGTGCTTAGCTTACACTAAGAATTGATGAGCACATTTTGATGGGAGCAAATTTTACTGTCATGATGACTGAGTAAATTTTGCTGTCACTCAGAATTTTACTGTCGTCTGAATAGCAATGTTTGTGTCCAAATAGTATTTTGTCTCCCGTATCTGCAGCAGGTAAGCCTTTTGCTGTCAGCAGTGTTGCTTAACCTTTCATGTCATATCCCTCTTCACATCCATCTTCTGCTTAAGGCTTATTAATCTACTTTAGAATTGGCAGGTGGAATAAGACTACTTTTCCTTTTTGAAAGCTCATGTCATTTGACCTACTTACAGCAAATAATTCATTAATTGCAAGTCCCCAGCTAGCATCTTTTCGGCATATTCTAACCTTCTAAAGAGTAACAAAAGCACTCTCCAATACTTGACTTTCATATCACAGTGGGAACGCTGGTCCTGTTTGCAAGAAACAATCATGGGTATGGTAAAACAAAAGGAGGGCTTAGAGTTTTCTCTGTTAACCTATAGTGAGCTTGGATTTTGCAATATGCATGAAGTTAATTAACACTGTTATATAAAGTGGCTGATTTAATCAATAAATTGGAGTCAATGCTGATAAACGACAAGGTGGGTTGGCTTCCCTTCGCTTTCAACACAGTGCCAATTCGGGCTGGTTTGATAGGACTAAGTGGCTGCTGCAATCTGCCATCCAGAAGCGGGGCAGGTGAGTTTTGTTTGCAAGGGAAAAGGGCCATGGTTTGTGTTTGGGGGCCTGTGACTGAGAGTGCCGGCTGGCTCCTGAAATTCTTTGATATGCAGGATGATTCCCAGACGCAAGGTGGAAACGCTGCCAAGTCGGGCTGGATTGAAATTACCCAGGGACTCCTGCAATCTGCCATCGAGAAGCGGGGCAGGTGAGTGTTGTTTGCCAGGGAAAATGGCCGTGGATTGTGTTTGGGGGCCTGTGGCTGGGAGAGGCCGGCTGGCCCCTGAAAATCCACGATACGCAGGATGTTTCTCAGACCCAAGGTAGCAACATTGCCAAGTCGGGCTGGTTTGATAGTACCAAGTTGCTCCTGCAATCTGCCATGCAGAAGCAGGGCAGGTGACTTTTCTTTGCCAGGGAAAAGGGCCGAGGTTTGTGTTTGGGGGCCTGTGGCCAAGAGTGTCTTGCTGGCTCCTGAAAATCCATGATACGCAGGATGGTTCCCAGACCCAAGGTGGCACCAGTGCCAAGTCGGGCTGGTTTGATATTACCAAGTGGCTCCTGCAATCTGCCATGCAGAAGCGGGGCAGGTGAGTTTTTTTGGCCAGGTAAGAGGGCCGAGGTCTGTGTTTAAGGGCCTGTGGCTGGGAGTGGCCGGCTGGCTCCTGAAAATCCACGATACGCAGGATGGTTCCCAGACCCAAGGTGGCACCAGTGCCAAGTCGGGCTGGTTTGATAGTAGCAAGTGGCTCCTGCAATCTGCCATGATCACATGAAGAAATACTTTCTGGCGTCCGTACTGGGCCATATGCTCTTTCTTCTCTCAACTTCTCCATCACCTCTCATCTGTTTCACATGCGCTATCTTCAAGGTCCACAGGCTACTTTTCACAGCGTCTTCAGGCCTGATGCAGTAAGAATGATGAATAGAACAGAGTTGGGTCTATTTTGCAGTTTGGATAAAATGCTTTCTGCACACAAATCCAAGGAGAAGGTGCTGCCCCGATGCCCAGAAAAACTTTCACTCCTGCTAGTGTTCTACGTCAACCGCAACTTAGTCTGAAAGAAAAGCTTTCTCTCTGAGAGCATCTGAGAGGTTTGCATGAAGCACTGATATCTGACATATGCAATTTTGAATAGGAGAGGAAAAAGAAAACGGCAAGAAGTTTTTAATTTTACTGGTTTCAATTTTAATTTCCGTGCACTTTTTCACAACTTGTCAGCTCAAATGCCCATCCACATCTTTTAGTCATCTGTAAGTCAGTATTCATATAAAATGTGCTTCAAATCAAAAGAATTTCAAATTTGCACTCCAAGTCTCTATGCCTAGATTTATGATTTCCTACACATATTAGATGAAAGGAAGGCCTTCTTTACTGTGGGAGTGCTGGAACACTGGAACGGGTTGCCCAGAGAAGTTGTGGGTGTCCCATCCCTGAAAGTATTCAAGGTCAGCTTGGACGGGGCTTGGAGCAGCAACAAAGGAGAAGCTTGATGGTAGAGAAACAAAGTTGGACTATAGAAGAAACTGAGATTGAAGTATAGGAGCAAGTTTTCTCTCAGCTCTTGGGCTAAATTCAAAGTTGTACAAAATGACATTTATCTGTGATTTTCACTACTGTAACAGAAAGGTTCATGAAAACTGTACAGAAGATAGCAAATTTTAAAAGAGATAAGAATTACAGCATAAAATCCATGGGACGGGTTACAACATGAGACACTCTCTAAGAGAAAATCTCTGTGTTTCAGCACTTCATCATGGTAAGATTTCACAAAGTGCCAAAGAAGGCGGCAAAATATCATTCGGGACCTTATTTACTGGAGTTCAGCCTGGCCATTAGTAGGAACTGGGTTTGACCACATCGTGTAGATATACCACACACACTTTCCCTTCACTGAAAAATTACTGTTTACAACGAAGAAGCAATTGACGATCAAAATTGATTGAAAGCATCTTAAACATGTCAAGTATTTCATTGTAGATGATCTGTGATCCAAATGCTTCTTCCACCTTCGAGAGGGACAGAACAATTCTTCCATATCATGATGGTTTAAAATTGTATCAACCAATGTTTTCTGCTGAAAAGATATCATCTATTTTTTTCTATTTTTGGAAGAAAATATTCCTAGACATACAACAGGTGAGAACTAAGTAATTTTAAAGAAGCAAATGACATGAAAATATTCTGTAAATAGAATGAAATGAAAAGCTGTGTTTTAAATAGGAGCTAAATATGAAACAGAATTTCTGTACCAGGCATTTGAATTACTGCACCAGCTCTTTTGCCCATCAAGAGAGGCATTGAGCATTTCCGTCTTTTCCAAGGTGCTCATGATCTGCTATGCTGATCTCTGTGTGTGCCTAGGTGTGTGTGGAAGGGGGGGCATGTGAAGGGGAGTGTGTATGTTTGCTTTACAATTGTTGTGGCAGATTCATGCCTCAGCTCCACATTTTGTTTTAGAAAGGTCACACAGAGTGGATATGAAGTTTCCTATCAACAAGAGATCAATTCCCAAATCATCCATTTGACTCTACCTTATAAATCATGTGCTTTGTTGCATATTTTATCAAATCTACTTTCAAGCCAGATGGAGGAAGGAGGATGTGGGAATCCCTCCACCATCTTGCAACTTTTATGCAAGTAGGTTTTCAAGAAAATCATCATTTCTCTTGGAAATATGTCTGGAACAGGCATGATGGTAGTGTCAACCTGTTGGAGTTTTTGTTGCTGGAAGAAGTTGTACAAAAGGATTGGTTTTTACATTGACCGGTTACTGAATCAAGCGCAGGAATACATTGGAAATTCAACTGGGGCTTCCTTTTCCCAGCAGACCACTTCTAGAACGAGCTTGTACAATGAAGCTGACGCTTCTGCTCTCTTTTTGTTTCTTTCCTATTTTTCTTGGCTTCTTTGCCACTCTCTAGACAATTTGTGAACTCTTTTCCCAACTCAAATGGTTTCAATAGTCTGATTGTGAGCATACATTTTTACAAGGAATTTTTAAAATCTTCCCTCGAGTTAAGAAAGTCAAGGACTTAGGTCTTTTTCTTCCCTTATAATATTGCAATGAAATTGATAAATAAAGACCAACTCTTTCTTTTTGTTTTTAACCCAAGTAGATAATTCCCATCCATTCATCCATTTGGCTGATGGATGAATGTTGCCATGCTGATGGAAGTTGTCACTTCTTAACAATAGACATTCTGTGACTATGTTGACAGCACTTTGGGTGAAGATCCTAACTGGTCTTGGATACACATAGGGAGAAATTTGCTCAGCCAGTGTCAGTCTTAAGCATGCGTATCAGAAGATCTTTCTAGAGCTGGGAATTTTCCCATGAAAGGGATTCAGTTAGGGAAGAGACACTCGTCCCAGAGTTTTGCATTCTTCTTGAACACTGCTTAAGGAACTTAGATGCCGTGTCCATTTGGATCTCTGTCTTCACAGAACTTTGTCATGCAAGTGCTTGAAATGCATCTTGAAGAGAATTCACTAGCACAGAATGAATGAGAGTGGAAGGGCTTGGTGGGGCTAACCAGGCCCAATCCCCCTGCCTAAACCAGGATACCTAGAGCCTCTTGCCCAGGAGTCTATCTGGGTGTACTTTGAATGTCTTCAAAGATCCAGGCTCCACAATCTTTCTGGGCAGTCTGTGCCGTGGTTCAGTCACCCTCACAGTAAAGAATCATTTGCTGATGGTCAATGGCAATCTCCTGTATTTCAGAGAGTGCCCACTGACTCTTGTTTTTTCACTCAGCATCACTGAAAAGACACTGGTTCCCTCCCCTTTGCACTATTGCTTCCATATGGATGCGTGCTGCCATGTAGAGATATGTCAAAAACCTCCCTGAAGCCCAGGCAGATAATATTCCCTTCATCTACCAGTCAAGTTGATTCATCAGAGGAGTTTAAAGTGATGTTCCAGCATGAAATTCCCCTGAAAAATCATGCTAACTACATGATTTTGTCGTCTTGCATGTGCCTGGCAAGGTTTCCCAGGAAGAGCTGCTTCATCAACTTCCTGGGGATAAAAAGGAGGCTGCCTGGTTTGTACTATTCTGAGTCCTCCTAATTGCCTTTTTTAGAGATGGGTGTCATTTGCTCTCATCCAGTCTTTAGCCTCTCTTGTCGTCTACATCTTAGCAAAAAGCTTTTCCACTACATGTTTATGTGATTGGAAAAGTCAGGAAAGTGCAAGGTACTGTTTTCTATCAGTTGGCAAGCTGCGCACACAATCCCAGTGTTGTACAGCTTCCTTCTTCACCTTTCCGATGCTGCCGCTCTCTCCGGCTCCCGGAGCCGAAGAAGCGGCTTCTTCGCGCAAAGACGATTGTACCGCTCACAGTGCTCTCTTAGCGCAGCTTCTGCCAAAAGAAGCCCGGGAGCGGCGCTTAGCTCCGGAGAGCATCGTACCTTCGTCTTCAGCGTCTTTTGTGGTCTACATCCTAGCAGAAAGCTTTTCCACTCTGTCTGGCAAGGAAAACATGCGCCAGCACAGAAAACATCTCCCATCGTGTTCTGGACGTTGCACGGAGGTCTGCCAAGTGTTTGGCATAAAGAAAAGAAAAGCTGTTTAAAACAGCTTCCAATCGAATATTCATGTGATTGGAAAAGTCAGGAGAATGTTAACGTACTGTTTTCTATCAGTTGGCAAGCTGCGCACACAATCCCAGTGTTGTACAGCTTCCTTCTTCACCTTTCCGATGCTGCCGCTCTCTCCGGCTCCCGGAGCCGAAGAAGCGGCTTCTTCGCGCAAACACGATTTTACCGGTCACAGTGCTGTCTTAGCGCGGCTTCTGCCGAAAGACGCCCCGAGCGGCTCTTAGTTCCGGGGTGTCCGTACCTTCCAATTCAATTTTTTCGGCTCCACAAACCAAATGGTATACTTGCAGCAGTAGGGCGGGACATTGAACTGGACTTTCTCCTTTTAGAGAGAAGCTAATGAAAAAGTTTCACCGGAATCAGAGCAGGCTGTAAAACAAGAAAAGTGTCATGGAAATAAGCCAGCCTTATCCTCTTAGGCTTGCTTGTTGTGATTGGCCAAGAAAGAAATGTGTCAACTCGGTGTTCCTGAGTATCACATCACTAACAGGTACTTCAGCTGCTGTACTTCTCTCCTGAAGTTAAGAACAGAATCCAAGGAATTGTGATTCCATGGTCTCAATTCACTCAATATGGTGCTGAAAAAGGAGTGGAAGGTGCACGGGTCAATTAACTTGAATGGCCTATGTAAATCAGCGGCCACTGTTTTTCTGAAGGCTTCAACAGGTTAGTTGCCTATGTTCTTCTTGGAATTGTTTTAACCTTTGGTCATGTTTTTCTTGGGATTCTTTTACCCTTTTCCCATTAGTTCAGCCTTTGCTCTCAAGCCTTTGCTGACATTTCCAGTATCTCGGTAGCCTGGAAAAGTGTTGTCTTGATTGATCACATCATTATTCCCTTCCAAGGGTTGTTTTCCTCAAGTCTCAGTTTGGCTGGTTTTCTGCTAGTTGATTGTCAGAGGGCAGCAGGTGTTTTGTAAGAGCAAGTACACAATACCATAGCTTGCTTCTCTTTGGATTTGGCCTGTCTAGAAAATGGAATGACTGAACATCTCTGAGAGGCTTTTCTCTCGCCATTAGGTTTCACTGGAAGGAGGGCAGATGCAAATCGTCTACCTAAAGTCTTGGCACAGAAGAAAGTAGTGGTTTGCTGCTGCATAGAGCTAGAAGCTTACAAAAGGAAGGCCTTGGGCTGAGGCCCATTACTTTGGCTAAGTAGAAAAGGACTGTGGCAAGGTGAGGCAGCTGACTTCGAGGTAGATCAACAAGTTCTAGAAGCGTTGTGTGTTCACAGCGTGGTGCATGGTGGTTGGTTGAATTGTGTTTGTTATGGCTTAAAGCTATGGAAATGAGAAAGGCCTGAGTGTTTCAAAAGCCTGGTTTTTGCAAGAAAGCAGCTCTCCTTTGCATCTGCCTGGGGCTCTGCATCACCACGGACCCTCACTGCCACTTTGCCAAGGAGACGATCAGTAGGAATGTTGCAGAGCTGCTGTGTGCATCTGAATGGAATGGCAGAGAACGAAGCGCTGGACGTTTCTGGCTTTAGTACAATGCTGCTGCATTGGTGCCAGTTTAGTTGGTTTTCCATCAGTGGCCTTTCTGTCTAGAAGTACACTGCCCAGAGTATTGGATGCCATTTCCTTCCTGTTGTTTTCATACCTTCCTTCAGTTGAAAGGATGATACAACCTTGACATTTTGAAGATCCCTGTTAGGAAGCACTATGCCAGAGGAGTCATCGCTCCCTTTTCTTCTGCCTCCTTTGTCATTTTCAGAGACTCATTTCAAATTTCTGCTCATGTATAGAAGAAGAATACTGAGACTACTTAGCAGGGTTGACGCTCTCAGCCGCTTTCCTCTTTCCTACTGCTTCATACTGGATGTGACTTCAAGGCCTCGTTTTGTCATCTGCATTTTGCCGTCATCCAAAGCTAAATATTCCAGGCCTGTGAACACAAAAAGAACTCTTAGTCTTTTGCAAGAACTACCCCTAGGAGGATTTGTGTTCACTTTGATCTCTTCAGTGTTTCAGAAAAAAGGAGATTGTACTCTCTTCTTGTGTACTCTCTTCTTGTGCTCTCATTTCCCTCTCTCTGCCTTGCATGCCCCAGTTAATCTACTGCTGTGACTCATTTGGCATCATCTCACGGTGCAAATTCTGCATAGTTTCAAGTCCTTACAAATGCCAGTTGCCAAGGAGCCTATCTAAGCATTCAAGGGGCAAAGAATTGTAGGGCTGGCAAGTTCAGGTGCTGAAACTGTAAGTCATGCCGTATCAAAGTGACAGAGCAAATCAATTGATCTAGGACTTTCAGGTGGGCACCTCTGAGAATAGCAGCTTGTCAGCAATGACACAGCCATCTTCCTAGCTGTATTCCAGAGAGAGGAAAGGGACACCTTCAATGGTTAATATGTTTGGCATGAGAAAACAGCAAGAAATGTACCGCAAAATACTTGAGTCAGATCAAGTGCGTTTCTCTAGTGAGAATTTTGCACTTGTTCTTTCTTGTCTGTGCCTTTACTTTTCACAGAAGACAGGGGAGCATTTCATTAGTACTGTTCTTTTGTTTTCTTTTGTTGGCCTCCCTCTTTCCACCTGCAATTAACAAATTTGCCTTTCTTTCCTGGCTTCTCTTTCTTTACTTCTACAAGTTGACATGAGGTCATCCAACCTTATCATCAATGTTCTCAGACAGTGGAGAGAAGTAGAAGGTACAGCTAAATGGATAAAAGAAACCCACAAAAATAGACAGGTTTTTACAGTCTTCTGTGAGAACATTAGGACACAAGATGTCTTTGAACTGAGTCATGCTCTATTGATTTAACTTTTAGTCCACTGGTTACTATTATTACACGTGTTTGGCCTTTAGTACAGAGCCTTGGAACTAATCCAGGCCAATACTTGGCTAATTTTGTTTTCTTTCTAGTGAGGACTTTGTTTCTTAAGGAATAGTCCAGAGAAAGAGCGTCCACGGTACAGTTACAGGTCATAAATTCTGGTACAGTTTGTGCTGGTAATAGGTCTAGGAAAGAAAGGTTTGACATCTTTTTTGACTTTCAAATGGAACCATGATTTGAAAAACCTAAGAGTTGCGGCTCCCCCCCCACCCCACAGCCCAAGTACTTCTCTTTGCAATATTACTCAGGGATTACACATCAAAGCCCACCCTGTAAAATACGTTGCAGATACTTTGCAAGAAGTGCAGCTTAGCAGCTAGAGATGATAACGTGGCTTAAATAACATGGTCTAAATATGTCTGTCTACGCAGACATACTCAACAAAGGTTACGATGGCTTAGCTCCTGTGCTCAAGTGAACGTGCATTTTAGAACTTCCCAAGAAGGTGAATTCAACCTCCTTCATTGCTCTCTGCTGGAGTCCCAAGAGAATTTCAGTCTGCTTTTTGTCATTTACAGCTGTCACTGCTTAGCTCTTGAACATGAGACTCCCTCGTGACTGATGAAAGTTGTCTAGTTAAGAGTGGCTGAAAGACATGGTCTTGCTCTAGAAGGAGATGAGAAGGTTTCTGCAGTCTTTGTCATCTCTACTGCTTGTGATTTCTAGACAAAACCAGTGGGAAGTTTTCTGAAGGCAGTCCAGAAGCTGGCAATATGGACAGCTTACAGCCCAACACTTGCTGCAGTGCAACCATGGTGACACCAGAAAGGACTTCAAAAAATTCAAAGGGCAAACAAAGCAGTTGGAAGGAAAAGAACATGAACCATTATTCCATTTTTCTCATCTGTCTTTCTTTAAATCATCATTTTCGTGCAGTTTGGCGGCTTGCGTTGGTATCCCACCAAAGGAGTCTGAGACAGAGTAAGCTTTTGAATGGAGTAGAAGTGAGAAACGCAGGCCAAGTTGCCTTTTTTGCCATCAAATACCAGTTAGGCTTGAACTACCCTTTGCTTAAGGTGCTTAGCTTACACTAAGAATTGATGAGCACATTTTGATGGGAGCAAATTTTACTGTCATGATGACTGAGTAAATTTTGCTGTCACTCAGAATTTTACTGTCGTCTGAATAGCAATGTTTGTGTCCAAATAGTATTTTGTCTCCCGTATCTGCAGCAGGTAAGCCTTTTGCTGTCAGCAGTGTTGCTTAACCTTTCATGTCATATCCCTCTTCACATCCATCTTCTGCTTAAGGCTTATTAATCTACTTTAGAATTGGCAGGTGGAATAAGACTACTTTTCCTTTTTGAAAGCTCATGTCATTTGACCTACTTACAGCAAATAATTCATTAATTGCAAGTCCCCAGCTAGCATCTTTTCGGCATATTCTAACCTTCTAAAGAGTAACAAAAGCACTCTCCAATACTTGACTTTCATATCACAGTGGGAACGCTGGTCCTGTTTGCAAGAAACAATCATGGGTATGGTAAAACAAAAGGAGGGGTTAGAGTTTTCTCTGTTAACCTATAGTGAGCTTGGATTTTGCAATATGCATGAAGTTAATTAACACTGTTATATAAAGTGGCTGATTTAATCAATAAATTGGAGTCAATGCTGATAAACGACAAGGTGGGTTGGCTTCCCTTCGCTTTCAACACAGTGCCAATTCGGGCTGCTTTGATAGGACTAAGTGGCTGCTGCAATCTGCCATCCAGAAGCGGGGCAGGTGAGTTTTGTTTGCAAGGGAAAAGGGCCATGGTTTGTGTTTGGGGGCCTGTGACTGAGAGTGCCGGCTGGCTCCTGAAATTCTTTGATATGCAGGATGATTCCCAGACGCAAGGTGGAAACGCTGCCAAGTCGGGCTGGATTGAAATTACCCAGGGACTCCTGCAATCTGCCATCGAGAAGCGGGGCAGGTGAGTGTTGTTTGCCAGGGAAAATGGCCGTGGATTGTGTTTGGGGGCCTGTGGCTGGGAGAGGCCGGCTGGCTCCTGAAAATCCACAATACGCAGGATGTTTCTCAGACCCAAGGTAGCAACATTGCCAAGTCGGGCTGGTTTGATAGTACCAAGTTGCTCCTGCAATCTGCCATGCAGAAGCAGGGCAGGTGACTTTTCTTTGCCAGGGAAAAGGGCCGAGGTTTGTGTTTGGGGGCCTGTGGCCAAGAGTGTCTTGCTGGCTCCTGAAAATCCATGATACGCAGGATGGTTCCCAGACCCAAGGTGGCACCAGTGCCAAGTCGGGCTGGTTTGATATTACCAAGTGGCTCCTGCAATCTGCCATGCAGAAGCGGGGCAGGTGAGTTTTTTTGGCCAGGTAAGAGGGCCGAGGTCTGTGTTTAAGGGCCTGTGGCTGGGAGTGGCCGGCTGGCTCCTGAAAATCCACGATACGCAGGATGGTTCCCAGACCCAAGGTGGCACCAGTGCCAAGTCGGGCTGGTTTGATAGTAGCAAGTGGCTCCTGCAATCTGCCATGATCACATGAAGAAATACTTTCTGGCGTCTGTACTGGGCCATATGCTCTTTCTTCTCTCAACTTCTCCATCACCTCTCATCTGTTTCACATGCGCTATCTTCAAGGTCCACAGGCTACTTTCACAGCGTCTTCAGGCCTGATGCAGTAAGAATGATGAATAGAACAGAGTTGGGTCTATTTTGCAGTTTGGATAAAATGCTTTCTGCACACAAATCCAAGGAGAAGGTGCTGCCCCGATGCCCAGAAAAACTTTCACTCCTGCTAGTGTTCTACGTCAACCGCAACTTAGTCTGAAAGAAAAGCTTTTTCTCTGAGAGCATCTGAGAGGTTTGCATGAAGCACTGATATCTGACATATGCAATTTTGAACAGGAGAGGAAAAAGAAAATGGCAAGAAGTTTTTAATTTTACTGGTTTCAATTTTAATTTCCGTGCACTTTTTCACAACTTGTCAGCTCAAATGCCCATCCACATCTTTTAGTCATCTGTAAGTCAGTATTCATATAAAATGTGCTTCAAATCAAAAGAATTTCAAATTTGCACTCCAAGTCTCTATGCCTAGATTTATGATTTCCTACACATATTAGATGAAAGGAAGGCCTTCTTTACTGTGGGAGTGCTGGAACACTGGAACGGGTTGCTCAGAGAAGTTGTGGGTGTCCCATCCCTGAAAGTATTCAAGGTCAGCTTGGACGGGGCTTGGAGCAGCAACAAAGGAGAAGCTTGATGGTAGAGAAACAAAGTTGGACTATAGAAGAAACTGAGATTGAAGTATAGGAGCAAGTTTTCTCTCAGCTCTTGGGCTAAATTCAAAGTTGTACAAAATGACATTTATCTGTGATTTTCACTACTGTAACAGAAAGGTTCATGAAAACTGTACAGAAGATAGCAAATTTTAAAAGAGATAAGAATTACAGCATAAAATCCATGGGACGGGTTACAACATGAGACACTCTCTAAGAGAAAATCTCTGTGTTTCAGCACTTCATCATGGTAAGATTTCATGAAGTGCCAAAGAAGGCGGCAAAATATCATTCGGGACCTTATTTACTGGAGTTCAGCCTGGCCATTAGTAGGAACTGGGTTTGACCACATCGTGTAGATATACCACACACACTTTCCCTTCACTGAAAAATTACTGTTTACAACGAAGAAGCAATTGACGATCAAAATTGATTGAAAGCATCTTAAACATGTCAAGTATTTCATTGTAGATGATCTGTGATCCAAATGCTTCTTCCACCTTCGAGAGGGACAGAACAATTCTTCCATATCATGATGGTTTCAAATTGTATCAACCAATGTTTTCTGCTGAAAAGATATCATCTATTTTTTTCTATTTTTGGAAGAAAATATTCCTAGACATACAACAGGTGAGAACTAAGTAATTTTAAAGAAGCAAATGACATGAAAATATTCTGTAAATAGAATGAAATGAAAAGCTGTGTTTTAAATAGGAGCTAAATATGAAACAGAATTTCTGTACCAGGCATTTGAATTACTGCACCAGCTCTTTTGCCCATCAAGAGAGGCATTGAGCATTTCCGTCTTTTCCAAGGTGCTCATGATCTGCTATGCTGATCTCTGTGTGTGCCTAGGTGTGTGTGGAAGGGGGGGCATGTGAAGGGGAGTGTGTATGTTTGCTTTACAATTGTTGTGGCAGATTCATGCCTCAGCTCCACATTTTGTTTTAGAAAGGTCACACAGAGTGGATATGAAGTTTACTATCAACAAGAGATCAATTCCCAAATCATCCATTTGACTCTACCTTATAAATCATGTGCTTTGTTGCATATTTTATCAAATCTACTTTCAAGCCAGATGGAGGAAGGAGGATGTGGGAATCCCTCCACCATCTTGCAACTTTTATGCAAGTAGGTTTTCAAGAAAATCATCATTTCTCTTGGAAATATGTCTGGAACAGGCATGATGGTAGTGTCAACCTGTTGGAGTTTTTGTTGCTGGAAGAAGTTGTACAAAAGGATTGGTTTTTACATTGACCGGTTACTGAATCAAGCGCAGGAATACATTGGAAATTCAACTGGGGCTTCCTTTTCCCAGCAGACCACTTCTAGAACGAGCTTGTACAATGAAGCTGACGCTTCTGCTCTCCTTTTGCTTCTTTCCTATTTTTCTTGGCTTCTTTGCCACTCTCTAGACAATTTGTGAACTCTTTTCCCAACTCAAATGGTTTCAATAGTCTGATTGTGAGCATACATTTTTACAAGGAATTTTTAAAATCTTTCCTCGAGTTAAGAAAGTCAAGGACTTAGGTCTTTTTCTTCCCTTATAATATTGCAATGAAATTGATAACTAAAGACCAACTCTTTCTTTTTGTTTTTAACCCAAGTAGATAATTCCCATCCATTCATCCATTTGGTGGACCAATAGTTGCCATGCTGATGGAAGTTGTCACTTCTTAACAATAGACATTCTGTGACTATGTTGACAGCACTTTGGGTGAAGATCCTAACTGGTCTTGGATACACATAGGGAGAAATTTGCTCAGCCAGTGTCAGTCTTAAGCATGCGTATCAGAAGATCTTTCTAGAGCTGGGAATTTTCCCATGAAAGGGATTCAGTTAGGGAAGAGACACTCGTCCCAGAGTTTTGCATTCTTCTTGAACACTGCTTAAGGAACTTAGATGCCGTGTCCATTTGGATCTCTGTCTTCACAGAACTTTGTCATGCAAGTGCTTGAAATGCATCTTGAAGAGAATTCACTAGCACAGAATGAATGAGAGTGGAAGGGCTTGGTGGGGCTAACCAGGCCCAATCCCCCTGCCTAAACCAGGATACCTAGAGCCTCTTGCCCAGGAGTCTATCTGGGTGTACTTTGAATGTCTTCAAAGATCCAGGCTCCACAATCTTTCTGGGCAGTCTGTGCCGTGGTTCAGTCACCCTCACAGTAAAGAATCATTTGCTGATGGTCAATGGCAATCTCCTGTATTTCAGAGAGTGCCCACTGCCTCTTGTTTTTTCACTCAGCATCACTGAAAAGACACTGGTTCCCTCCCCTTTGCACTATTGCTTCCATATGGATGCGTGCTGCCATGTAGAGATATGTCAAAAACCTCCCTGAAGCCCAGGCAGATAATATTCCCTTCATCTACCAGTCAAGTTGATTCATCAGAGGAGTTTAAAGTGATGTTCCAGCATGAAATTCCCCTGAAAAATCATGCTAACTACATGATTTTGTCGTCTTGCATGTGCCTGGCAAGGTTTCCCAGGAAGAGCTGCTTCATCAACTTCCTGGGGATAAAAAGGAGGCTGCCTGGTTTGTACTATTCCGAGTCCTCCTAATTGCCTTTTTTAGAGATGGGTGTCATTTGCTCTCATCCAGTCTTTAGCCTCTCTTGTCGTCTACATCTTAGCAAAAAGCTTTTCCACTACATGTTCATGTGATTGGAAAAGTCAGGAAAGTGGTAAGGTACTGTTTTCTATCAGTTGGCAAGCTGCGCACACAATCCCAGTGTTGTACAGCTTCCTTCTTCACCTTTCCGATGCTGCCGCTCTCTCCGGCTCCCGGAGCCGAAGAAGCGGCTTCTTCGCACAAAGACGATTGTACCGCTCACAGTGCTCTCTTAGCGCGGCTTCTGCCGAAAGACGCCCGGGAGCGGCGCTTAGCTCCGGAGAGCATCGTACCTTCGTCTTTAGCGTCTTTTGTGGTCTACATCCTAGCAGAAAGCTTTTCCACTCTGTCTGGCAAGGAAAACATGCGCCAGCACAGAAAACATCTCCCATCGTGTTCTGGACGTTGCACGGAGGTCTGCCAAGTGTTTGCATAAAGAAATGAAAAGTTGTCCAAAATAACTTCCTATCGAATGTTCATGTGATTGGAAAAGTCAGGAAAGTGGTAAGGTACTGTTTTCTATCAGTTGGCAAGCTGCGCACATAATCCCAGTGTTGTACAGCTTCCTTCTTCACCTTTCCGATGCTGCCGCTCTCTCCGGCTCCCGGAGCCGAAGAAGCGGCTTCTTCGCGCAAAGACGATTGTACCGCTCACAGTGCTCTCTTAGCGCGGCTTCTGCCGAAAGAAGCCCGGGAGCGGCGCTTAACTCCGGAGAGCATCGTCCCTTCGTCTTTAGCGTCTTTTGTGGTCTACATCCTAGCAGAAAGCTTTTCCACTCTGTCTGGCAAGGAAAACATGCGCCAGCACAGAAAACATCTCCCATCGTGTTCTGGACGTTGCTCGGAGGTCTGCCAAGTGTTTGAAAGAAACAAAGAAAAGTTGTCCAAAACAGCTTCCAATCGAATATTCATGAGATTGGAAACGTCAGGAAAGTGGTAAGGTACTGTTTTCTATCAGTTGGCAAGCTGCGCACACAATCCCAGTGTTGTACAGCTTCCTTCTTCACCTTTCCGATGCTGCCGCTCTCTCCGGCTCCCGGAGCCGAAGAAGCGGCTTCTTCGCGCAAAGACGATTGTACCGCTCACAGTGCTCTCTTAGCGCCGCTTCTGCCGAAAGAAGCCCGGGAGCGGCGCTTAACTCCGGAGAGCATCGTCCCTTCGTCTTTAGCGTCTCTTGTGGTCTACATCCTAGCAGAAAGCTTTTCCACTCTGTCTGGCAAGGAAAACATGCGCCAGCACAGAAAACATCTCCCATCGTGTTCTGGACGTTGCACGGAGGTCTGCCAAGTGTTTGCATAAAGAAAAGAAAAGTTGTCCAAAATAGCTTCCTATCGAATGTTCATGTGATTGGAAACGTCAGGAAAGTGGTAAGGTACTGTTTTCTATCAGTTGGCAAGCTGCGCACACAATCCCAGTGTTGTACAGCTTCCTTCTTCACCTTTCCGATGCTGCCGCTCTCTCCGGCTCCCGGAGCCGAAGAAGCGGCTTCTTCGCGCAAAGACGATTGTACCGCTCACAGTGCTCTCTTAGCGCCGCTTCTGCCGAAAGAAGCCCGGGAGCGGCGCTTAGCTCCGGAGAGCATCGTACCTTCGTCTTTAGCGTCTTTTGTGGTCTACATCCTAGCAGAAAGCTTTTCCACTCTGTCTGGCAAGGAAAACCTGCGCCAGCACAGAAAACATCTCCCATCGTGTTCTGGACGTTGCACGGAGGTCTGCCAAGTGTTTGCATAAAGAAATGAAAAGTTGTCCAAAATAACTTCCTATCGAATGCTCATGTGATTGGACACGTCAGGAAAGTGTAAGGTACTGTTTTCTATCAGTTGGCAAGCTGCGCACACAATCCCAGTGTTGTACAGCTTCCTTCTTCACCTTTCCGATGCTGCCGCTCTCTCCGGCTCCCGGAGCCGAAGAAGCGGCTTCTTCGCGCAAAGACGATTGTACCGCTCACAGTGCTCTCTTAGCGCTGCTTCTGCCGAAAGAAGCCCGGGAGCGGCGCTTAGCTCCGGAGAGCATCGTCCCTTCGTCTTTAGCGTCTTTTGTGGTCTACATCCTAGCAGAAAGCTTTTCCACTCAGTCTGGCAAGGAAAACCTGCGCCAGCACAGAAAACATCTCCCATCGTGTTCTGTACGTTGCACGGAGGTCTGCCAAGTGTTTGAAAGAAACAAAGAAAAGTTGTCCAAAACAGCTTCCAATCGAATATTCATGTGATTGGAAAAGTCAGGAAAGTGGTAAGGTACTGTTTTCTATCAGTTGGCAAGCTGCGCACACAATCCCAGTGTTGTACAGCTTCCTTCTTCACCTTTCCGATGCTGCCGCTCTCTCCGGCTCCCGGAGCCGAAGAAGCGGCTTCTTCGCGCAAAGACGATTGTACCGCTCACAGTGCTCTCTTAGCACCGCTTCTGCCGAAAGAAGCCCGGGAGCGGCGCTTAGCTCCGGAGAGCATCGTACCTTCGTCTTTAGCGTCTTTTGTGGTCTACATCCTAGCAGAAAGCTTTTCCACTCAGTCTGGCAAGGAAAACATGCGCCAGCACAGAAAACATCTCCCATCGTGTTCTGGACGTTGTACGGAGGTCTGCCAAGTGTTTGAAAGAAACAAAGAAAAGTTGTCCAAAACAGCTTCCAATCGAATATTCATGTGATTGGAAACGTCAGGAAAGTGTAAGGTACTGTTTTCTATCAGTTGGCAAGCTGCGCACACAATCCCAGTGTTGTACAGCTTCCTTCTTCACCTTTCCGATGCTGCCGCTCTCTCCGGCTCCCGGAGCCGAAGAAGCGGCTTCTTCGCGCAAAGACGATTGTACCGCTCACAGTGCTCTCTTAGCGCGGCTTCTGCCGAAAGAAGCCCGGGAGCGGCGCTTAACTCCGGAGAGCATCGTACCTTCGTCTTTAGCGTCTCTTGTGGTCTACATCCTAGCAGAAAGCTTTTCCACTCTGTCTGGCAAGGAAAACCTGCGCCAGCACAGAAAACATCTCCCATCGTGTTCTGGACGTTGTACGGAGGTCTGCCAAGTGTTTGCATAAAGAAATGAAAAGTTGTCCAAAATAACTTCCTATCGAATGTTCATGTGATTGGAAAAGTCAGGAAAGTGGTAAGGTACTGTTTTCTATCAGTTGGCAAGCTGCGCACACAATCCCAGTGTTGTACAGCTTCCTTCTTCACCTTTCCGATGCTGCCGCTCTCTCCGGCTCCCGGAGCCGAAGAAGCGGCTTCTTCGCGCAAAGACGATTGTACCGCTCACAGTGCTCTCTTAGCGCTGCTTCTGCCGAAAGAAGCCCGGGAGCGGCTCTTAGCTCCGGAGAGCATCGTACCTTCGTCTTTAGCGTCTTTTGTGGTCTACATCCTAGCAGAAAGCTTTTCCACTATGTCTCACAAGGAAAACCTGCGCCAGCACAGAAAACATCTCCCATCGTGTTCTGTACGTTGCACGGAGGTCTGCCAAGTGTTTGAAAGAAACAAAGAAAAGTTGTCCAAAACAGCTTCCAATCGAATATTCATGTGATTGGAAAAGTCAGGAAAGTGGTAAGGTACTGTTTTCTATCAGTTGGCAAGCTGCGCACACAATCCCAGTGTTGTACAGCTTCCTTCTTCACCTTTCCGATGCTGCCGCTCTCTCCGGCTCCCGGAGCCGAAGAAGCGGCTTCTTCGCGCAAAGACGATTGTACTGGTCTCAATGCTCTCTTAGCGCGGCTTCTGCCGAAAGATGCCCCGAGCGCCTCTTAGCTCCGGGGTCTCCGTACCTTCCAATTCAATTTTTTCGGCTCCACAAACCAAATGGTATACTTGCAGCAGTAGGGCGGGACATTGAACTGGACTTTCTCCTTTTAGAGAGAAGCTAATGAAAAAGTGTCACCGGAATCAGAGCAGGCTGTAAAACAAGAAAAGTGTCATGGAAATAAGCCAGCCTTATCCTCTTAGCCTTGCTTGTTGTGATTGGCCAAGAAAGAAATGTGTCAACTCGGTGTTCCTGGGTATCACATCACTAACAGGTACTTCAGCTGCTGTACTTCTCTCCTGAAGTTAAGAACAGAATCCAAGGAATTGTGATTCCATGGTCTCAATTCACTCAATATGGTGCTGAAAAAGGAGTGGAAGGTGCACGGGTCAATTAACTTGAATGGCCTATGTAAATCAGCGGCCACTGTTTTTCTGAAGGCTTCAACAGGTTAGTTGCCTATGTTCTTCTTGGAATTGTTTTAACCTTTGGTCATGTTTTTCTTGGGATTCTTTTACCCTTTTCCCATTAGGTCAGCCTTTGCTCTCAAGCCTTTGCTGACATTTCCAGTATCTCGGTAGCCTGGAAAAGTGTTGTCTTGATTGATCACATCATTATTCCCTTCCAAGGGTTGTTTTCCTCAAGTCTCAGTTTGGCTGGTTTTCTGCTAGTTGATTGTCAGAGGGCAGCAGGTGTTTTGTAAGAGCAAGTACACAATGCCATAGCTTGCTTTTCTTTGGATTTGGCCTGTCTAGAAAATGGAATGACTGAACATCTCTGAGAGGCTTTTCTCTCGCCATTAGGTTTCACTGGAAGGAGGGCAGATGCAAATCGTCTACCTAAAGTCTTGGCACAGAAGAAAGTAGTGGTTTGCTGCTGCATAGAGCTAGAAGCTTACAAAAGGAAGGCCTTGGGCTGAGGCCCATTACTTTGGCTAAGTAGAAAAGGACTGTGGCAAGGTGAGGCAGCTGACTTTGAGGTAGATCAACAAGTTCTAGAAGCGTCGTGTGTTCACAGCGTGGTGCATGGTGGTTGGTTGAATTGTGTTTGTTATGGCTTAAAGCTATGGAAATGAGAAAGGCCTGAGTGTTTCAAAAGCCTGGTTTTTGCAAGAAAGCAGCTCTCCTTTGCATCTGCCTGGGGCTCTGCATCACCACGGACCCTCACTGCCACTTTGCCAAGGAGACGATCAGTAGGAATGTTGCAGAGCTGCTGTGTGCATCTGAATGGAATGGCAGAGAACGAAGCGCTGGACGTTTCTGGCTTTAGTACAATGCTGCTGCATTGGTGCCAGTTTAGTTGGTTTTCCATCAGTGGCCTTTCTGTCTAGAAGTACACTGCCCAGAGTATTGGATGCCATTTCCTTCCTGTTGTTTTCATACCTTCCTTCAGTTGAAAGGATGATACAACCTTGACATTTTGAAGATCCCTGTTAGGAAGCACTATGCCAGAGGAGTCATCGCTCCCTTTTCTTCTGCCTCCTTTGTCATTTTCAGAGACTCATTTCAAATTTCTGCTCATGTATAGAAGAAGAATACTGAGACTACTTAGCAGGGTTGACGCTCTCAGCCGCTTTCCTCTTTCCTACTGCTTCATACTGGATGTGACTTCAAGGCCTCGTTTTGTCATCTGCATTTTGCCGTCATCCAAAGCTAAATATTCCAGGCCTGTGAACACAAAAAGAACTCTTAGTCTTTTGCAAGAACTACCCCTAGGAGGATTTGTGTTCACTTTGATCTCTTCAGTGTTTCAGAAAAAAGGAGATTGTACTCTCTTCTTGTGTACTCTCTTCTTGTGCTCTCATTTCCCTCTCTCTGCCTTGCATGCCCCAGTTAATCTACTGCTGTGACTCATTTGGCATCATCTCACGGTGCAAATTCTGCATAGTTTCAAGTCCTTACAAATGCCAGTTGCCAAGGAGCCTATCTAAGCATTCAAGGGGCAAAGAATTGTAGGGCTGGCAAGTTCAGGTGCTGAAACTGTAAGTCATGCCGTATCAAAGTGACAGAGCAAATCAATTGATCTAGGACTTTCAGGTGGGCACCTCTGAGAATAGCAGCTTGTCAGCAATGACACAGCCATCTTCCTAGCTGTATTCCAGAGAGAGGAAAGGGACACCTTCAATGGTTAATATGTTTGGCATGAGAAAACAGCAAGAAATGTACCGCAAAATACTTGAGTCAGATCAAGTGCGTTTCTCTAGTGAGAATTTTGCACTTGTTCTTTCTTGTCTGTGCCTTTACTTTTCACAGAAGACAGGGGAGCATTTCATTAGTACTGTTCTTTTGTTTTCTTTTGTTGGCCTCCCTCTTTCCACCTGCAATTAACAAATTTGCCTTTCTTTCCTGGCTTCTCTTTCTTTACTTCTACAAGTTGACATGAGGTCATCCAACCTTATCATCAATGTTCTCAGACAGTGGAGAGAAGTAGAAGGTACAGCTAAATGGATAAAAGAAACCCACAAAAATAGACAGGTTTTTACAGTCTTCTGTGAGAACATTAGGACACAAGATGTCTTTGAACTGAGTAATGCTCTATTGATTTAACTTTTAGTCCACTGGTTACTATTATTACACGTGTTTGGCCTTTAGTACAGAGCCTTGGAACTAATCCAGGCCAATACTTGGCTAATTTTGTTTTATTCCTAGTGAGGACTTTGTTTCTTAAGGAATAGTCCAGAGAAAGAGCGTCCACGGTACAGTTACAGGTCATAAATTCTGGTACAGTTTGTGCTGGTAATAGGTCTAGGAAAGAAAGGTTTGACATCTTTTTTGACTTTCAAATGGAACCATGATTTGAAAAACCTAAGAGTTGCGGCTCCCCCCCCACCCCACAGCCCAAGTACTTCTCTTTGCAATATTACTCAGGGATTACACATCAAAGCCCACCCTGTAAAATACGTTGCAGATACTTTGCAAGAAGTGCAGCTTAGCAGCTAGAGATGATAACGTGGCTTAAATAACATGGTCTAAATATGTCTGTCTACGCAGACATACTCAACAAAGGTTACGATGGCTTAGCTCCTGTGCTCAAGTGAACGTGCATTTTAGAACTTCCCAAGAAGGTGAATTCAACCTCCTTCATTGCTCTCTGCTGGAGTCCCAAGAGAATTTCAGTCTGCTTTTTGTCATTTACAGCTGTCACTGCTTAGCTCTTGAACATGAGACTCCCTCGTGACTGATGAAAGTTGTCTAGTTAAGAGTGGGTGAAAGACATGGTCTTGCTCTAGAAGGAGATGAGAAGGTTTCTGCAGTCTTTGTCGTCTCTACTGCTTGTGATTTCTAGACAAAACCAGTGGGAAGTTTTCTGAAGGCAGTCCAGAAGCTGGCAATATGGACAGCTTACAGCCCAACACTTGCTGCAGTGCAACCATGGTGACACCAGAAAGGACTTCAAAAAATTCAAAGGGCAAACAAAGCAGTTGGAAGGAAAAGAACATGAACCATTATTCCATTTTTCTCATCTATCTTTCTTTAAATCATCATTTTCGTGCAGTTTGGCGGCTTGCGTTGGTATCCCACCAAAGGAATCTGAGACAGAGTAAGCTTTTGAATGGAGTAGAAGTGAGAAACGCAGGCCAAGTTGCCTTTTTTGCCATCAAATACCAGTTAGGCTTGAACTACCCTTTGCTTAAGGTGCTTAGCTTACACTAAGAATTGATGAGCACATTTTGATGGGAGCAAATTTTACTGTCATGATGACTGAGTAAATTTTGCTGTCCCTCAGAATTTTACTGTCGTCTGAATAGCAATGTTTGTGTCCAAATAGTATTTTGTCTCCCGTATCTGCAGCAGGTAAGCCTTTTGCTGTCAGCAGTGTTGCTTAACCTTTCATGTCATATCCCTCTTCACATCCATCTTCTGCTTAAGGCTTATTAATCTACTTTAGAATTGGCAGGTGGAATAAGACTACTTTTCCTTTTTGAAAGCTCATGTCATTTGACCTACTTACAGCAAATAATTCATTAATTGCAAGTCCCCAGCTAGCATCTTTTCGGCATATTCTAACCTTCTAAAGAGTAACAAAAGCACTCTCCAATACTTGACTTTCATATCACAGTGGGAACGCTGGTCCTGTTTGCAAGAAACAATCATGGGTATGGTAAAACAAAAGGAGGGCTTAGAGTTTTCTCTGTTAACCTATAGTGAGCTTGGATTTTGCAATATGCATGAAGTTAATTAACACTGTTATATAAAGTGGCTGATTTAATCAATAAATTGGAGTCAATGCTGATAAACGACAAGGTGGGTTGGCTTCCCTTCGCTTTCAACACAGTGCCAATTCGGGCTGCTTTGATAGGACTAAGTGGCTGCTGCAATCTGCCATCCAGAAGCGGGGCAGGTGAGTTTTGTTTGCAAGGGAAAAGGGCCATGGTTTGTGTTTGGGGGCCTGTGACTGAGAGTGCCGGCTGGCTCCTGAAATTCTTTGGTATGCAGGATGATTCCCAGACGCAAGGTGGAAACGCTGCCAAGTCGGGCTGGATTGAAATTACCCAGGGACTCCTGCAATCTGCCATCGAGAAGCGGGGCAGGTGAGTGTTGTTTGCCAGGGAAAATGGCCGTGGATTGTGTTTGGGGGCCTGTGGCTGGGAGAGGCCGGCTGGCCCCTGAAAATCCACGATACGCAGGATGTTTCTCAGACCCAAGGTAGCAACATTGCCAAGTCGGGCTGGTTTGATAGTACCAAGTTGCTCCTGCAATCTGCCATGCAGAAGCAGGGCAGGTGACTTTTCTTTGCCAGGGAAAAGGGCCGAGGTTTGTGTTTGGGGGCCTGTGGCCAAGAGTGTCTTGCTGGCTCCTGAAAATCCATGATACGCAGGATGGTTCCCAGACCCAAGGTGGCACCAGTGCCAAGTCGGGCTGGTTTGATAGTAGCAAGTGGCTCCTGCAATCTGCCATGATCACATGAAGAAATAGTTTCTGGCGTCCGTACTGGGCCATATGCTCTTTCTTCTCTCAACTTCTCCATCACCTCTCATCTGTTTCACATGCGCTATCTTCAAGGTCCACAGGCTACTTTTCACAGCGTCTTCAGGCCTGATGCAGTAAGAATGATGAATAGAACAGAGTTGGGTCTATTTTGCAGTTTGGATAAAATGCTTTCTGCACACAAATCCAAGGAGAAGGTGCTGCCCCGATGCCCAGAAAAACTTTCACTCCTGCTAGTGTTCTACGTCAACCGCAACTTAGTCTGAAAGAAAAGCTTTCTCTCTGAGAGCATCTGAGAGGTTTGCATGAAGCACTGATATCTGACATATGCAATTTTGAACAGGAGAGGAAAAAGAAAATGGCAAGAAGTTTTTAATTTTACTGGTTTCAATTTTAATTTCCATGCACTTTTTCACAACTTGTCAGCTCAAATGCCCATCCACATCTTTTAGTCATCTGTAAGTCAGTATTCATATAAAATGTGCTTCAAATCAAAAGAATTTCAAATTTGCACTCCAAGTCTCTATGCCTAGATTTATGATTTCCTACACATATTAGATGAAAGGAAGGCCTTTTTTACTGTGGGAGTGCTGGAACACTGGAACGGGTTGCCCAGGGAAGTTGTGGGTGTCCCATCCCTGAAAGTATTCAAGGTCAGCTTGGACGGGGCTTGGAGCAGCAACAAAGGAGAAGCTTGATGGTAGAGAAACAAAGTTGGACTATAGAAGAAACTGAGATTGAAGTATAGGAGCAAGTTTTCTCTCAGCTCTTGGGCTAAATTCAAAGTTGTACAAAATGACATTTATCTGTGATTTTCACTACTGTAACAGAAAGGTTCATGAAAACTGTACAGAAGATAGCAAATTTTAAAAGAGATAAGAATTACAGCATAAAATCCATGGGACGGGTTACAACATGAGACACTCTCTAAGAGAAAATCTCTGTGTTTCAGCACTTCATCATGGTAAGATTTCACAAAGTGCCAAAGAAGGCGGCAAAATATCATTCGGGACATTATTTACTGGAGTTCAGCCTGGCCATTAGTAGGAACTGGGTTTGACCACATCATGTAGATATACCACACACACTTTCCCTTCACTGAAAAATTACTGTTTACAACGAAGAAGCAATTGACGATCAAAATTGATTGAAAGCATCTTAAACATGTCAAGTATTTCATTGTAGATGATCTGTGATCCAAATGCTTCTTCCACCTTCGAGAGGGACAGAACAATTCTTCCATATCATGATGGTTTCAAATTGTATCAACCAATGTTTTCTGCTGAAAAGATATCATCTATTTTTTTCTATTTTTGGAAGAAAATATTCCTAGACATACAACAGGTGAGAACTAAGTAATTTTAAAGAAGCAAATGACATGAAAATATTCTGTAAATAGAATGAAATGAAAAGCTGTGTTTTAAATAGGAGCTAAATATGAAACAGAATTTCTGTACCAGGCATTTGAATTACTGCACCAGCTCTTTTGCCCATCAAGAGAGGCATTGAGCATTTCCGTCTTTTCCAAGGTGCTCATGATCTGCTATGCTGATCTCTGTGTGTGCCTAGGTGTGTGTGGAAGGGGGGGCATGTGAAGGGGAGTGTGTATGTTTGCTTTACAATTGTTGTGGCAGATTCATGCCTCAGCTCCACATTTTGTTTTAGAAAGGTCACACAGAGTGGATATGAAGTTTACTATCAACAAGAGATCAATTCCCAAATCATCCATTTGACTCTACCTTATAAATCATGTGCTTTGTTGCATATTTTATCAAATCTACTTTCAAGCCAGATGGAGGAAGGAGGATGTGGGAATCCCTCCACCATCTTGCAACTTTTATGCAAGTAGGTTTTCAAGAAAATCATCATTTCTCTTGGAAATATGTCTGGAACAGGCATGATGGTAGTGTCAACCTGTTGGAGTTTTTGTTGCTGGAAGAAGTTGTACAAAAGGATTGGTTTTTACATTGACCGGTTACTGAATCAAGCGCAGGAATACATTGGAAATTCAACTGGGGCTTCCTTTTCCCAGCAGACCACTTCTAGAACGAGCTTGTACAATGAAGCTGACGCTTCTGCTCTCTTTTTGCTTCTTTCCTATTTTTCTTGGCTTCTTTGCCACTCTCTAGACAATTTGTGAACTCTTTTCCCAACTCAAATGGTTTCAATAGTCTGATTGTGAGCATACATTTTTACAAGGAATTTTTAAAATCTTTCCTCGAGTTAAGAAAGAAAAGGACTTAGGTCTTTTTCTTCCCTTATAATATTGCAATGAAATTGATAAATAAAGACCAACTCTTTCTTTTTGTTTTTAACCCAAGTAGATAATTCCCATCCATTCATCCATTTGGTGGACCAATAGTTGCCATGCTGATGGAAGTTGTCACTTCTTAACAATAGACATTCTGTGACTATGTTGACAGCACTTTGGGTGAAGATCCTAACTGGTCTTGGATACACATAGGGAGAAATTTGCTCAGCCAGTGTCAGTCTTAAGCATGCGTATCAGAAGATCTTTCTAGAGCTGGGAATTTTCCCATGAAAGGGATTCAGTTAGGGAAGAGACACTCGTCCCAGAGTTTTGCATTCTTCTTGAACACTGCTTAAGGAACTTAGATGCCGTGTCCATTTGGATCTCTGTCTTCACAGAACTTTGTCATGCAAGTGCTTGAAATGCATCTTGAAGAGAATTCACTAGCACAGAATGAATGAGAGTGGAAGGGCTTGGTGGGGCTAACCAGGCCCAATCCCCCTGCCTAAACCAGGATACCTAGAGCCTCTTGCCCAGGAGTCTATCTGGGTGTACTTTGAATGTCTTCAAAGATCCAGGCTCCACAATCTTTCTGGGCAGTCTGTGCCGTGGTTCAGTCACCCTCACAGTAAAGAATCATTTGCTGATGGTCAATGGCAATCTCCTGTATTTCAGAGAGTGCCCACTGACTCTTGTTTTTTCACTCAGCATCACTGAAAAGACACTGGTTCCCTCCCCTTTGCACTATTGCTTCCATATGGATGCGTGCTGCCATGTAGAGATATGTCAAAAACCTCCCTGAAGCCCAGGCAGATAATATTCCCTTCATCTACCAGTCAAGTTGATTCATCAGAGGAGTTTAAAGTGATGTTCCAGCATGAAATTCCCCTGAAAAATCATGCTAACTACATGATTTTGTCGTCTTGCATGTGCCTGGCAAGGTTTTCCAGGAAGAGCTGCTTCATCAACTTCCTGGGGATAAAAAGGAGGCTGCCTGGTTTGTACTATTCCGAGTCCTCCTAATTGCCTTTTTTAGAGATGGGTGTCATTTGCTCTCATCCAGTCTTTAGCCTCTCTTGTCGTCTACATCTTAGCAAAAAGCTTTTCCACTACATGTTCATGTGATTGGAAAAGTCAGGAAAGTGGTAAGGTACTGTTTTCTATCAGTTGGCAAGCTGCGCACACAATCCCAGTGTTGTACAGCTTCCTTCTTCACCTTTCCGATGCTGCCGCTCTCTCCGGCTCCCGGAGCCGAAGAAGCGGCTTCTTCGCGCAAAGACGATTGTACCGCTCACAGTGCTCTCTTAGCGCCGCTTCTGCCGAAAGAAGCCCGGGAGCGGCGCTTAGCTCCGAGGAGCATCGTCCCTTCGTCTTTAGCGTCTTTTGTGGTCTACATCCTAGCAGAAAGCTTTTCCACTCTGTCTGGCAAGGAAAACATGCGCCAGCACAGAAAACATCTCCCATCGTATTCTGGACGTTGCTCGGAGGTCTGCCAAGTGTTTGAAAGAAACAAAGAAAAGTTGTCCAAAACAGCTTCCAATCGAATATTCATGTGATTGGAAACGTCAGGAAAGTGTAAGGTACTGTTTCCTATCAGTTGGCAAGCTGCGCACACAATCCCAGTGTTGTACAGCTTCCTTCTTCACCTTTCCGATGCTGCCGCTCTCTCCGGCTCCCGGAGCCGAAGAAGCGGCTTCTTCGCGCAAAGACGATTGTACCGCTCACAGTGCTCTCTTAGCGCGGCTTCTGCCGAAAGAAGCCCGGGAGCGGCGCTTAACTCCGGAGAGCATCGTCCCTTCGTCTTTAGCGTCTTTTGTGGTCTACATCCTAGCAGAAAGCTTTTCCACTCTGTCTGGCAAGGAAAACCTGCGCCAGCACAGAAAACATCTCCCATCGTGTTCTGGACGTTGTACGGAGGTCTGCCAAGTGTTTGCATAAAGAAATGAAAAGTTGTCCAAAATAACTTCCTATCGAATGTTCATGTGATTGGAAAAGTCAGGAAAGTGGTAAGGTACTGTTTTCTATCAGTTGGCAAGCTGCGCACACAATCCCAGTGTTGTACAGCTTCCTTCTTCACCTTTCCGATGCTGCCGCTCTCTCCGGCTCCCGGAGCCGAAGAAGCGGCTTCTTCGCGCAAAGACGATTGTACCGCTCACAGTGCTCTCTTAGCGCCGCTTCTGCCGAAAGAAGCCCGGGAGCGGCGCTTAACTCCGGAGAGCATCGTCCCTTCGTCTTTAGCGTCTTTTGTGGTCTACATCCTAGCAGAAAGCTTTTCCACTCTGTCTGGCAAGGAAAACCTGCGCCAGCACAGAAAACATCTCCCATCGTGTTCTGTACGTTGTACGGAGGTCTGCCAAGTGTTTGAAAGAAACAAAGAAAAGTTGTCCAAAACAGCTTCCAATCGAATATTCATGTGATTGGAAACGTCAGGAAAGTGTAAGGTACTGTTTTCTATCAGTTGGCAAGCTGCGCACACAATCCCAGTGTTGTACAGCTTCCTTCTTCACCTTTGCGATGCTGCCGCTCACTCCGGCTCCCGGAGCCGAAGAAGCGGCTTCTTCGCGCAAAGACGATTGTACCGCTCACAGTGCTCTCTTAGCGCCGCTTCTGCCGAAAGAAGCCCGGGAGCGGCGCTTAGCTCCGGAGAGCCTCGTACCTTCGTCTTTAGCGTCTTTTGTGGTCTACATCCTAGCAGAAAGCTTTTCCACTCTGTCTGGCAAGGAAAACATGCGCCAGCACAGAAAACATCTCCCATCGTGTTCAGGACGTTGTACGGAGGTCTGCCAAGTGTTTGCATAAAGAAATGAAAAGTTGTCCAAAATAACTTCCTATCAAATGTTCATGTGATTGGAAAAGTCAGGAAAGTGGTAAGGTACTGTTTTCTATCAGTTGGCAAGCTGCGCACACAATCCCAGTGTTGTACAGCTTCCTTCTTCACCTTTCCGATGCTGCCGCTCTCTCCGGCTCCCGGAGCCGAAGAAGCGGCTTCTTCGCGCAAAGACGATTGTACCGCTCACAGTGCTCTCTTAGCGCGGCTTCTGCCGAAAGAAGCCCGGGAGCGGCGCTTAGCTCCGGAGAGCATCGTACCTTCGTCTTTAGCGTCTTTTGTGGTCTACATCCTAGCAGAAAGCTTTTCCACTCAGTCTGGCAAGGAAAACATGCGCCAGCACAGAAAACATCTCCCATCGTGTTCTGGACGTTGCACGGAGGTCTGCCAAGTGTTTGAAAGAAACAAAGAAAAGTTGTCCAAAACAGCTTCCAATCGAATATTCATGTGATTGGAAAAGTCAGGAAAGTGGTAAGGTACTGTTTTCTATCAGTTGGCCAGCTGCGCACACAATCCCAGTGTTGTACAGCTTCCTTCTTCACCTTTCCGATGCTGCCGCTCTCTCCGGCTCCCGGAGCCGAAGAAGCGGCTTCTTCGCGCAAAGACGATTGTACCGCTCACAGTGCTCTCTTAGCGCCGCTTCTGCCGAAAGAAGCCCGGGAGCGGCGCTTAGCTCCGGAGAGCATCGTACCTTCGTCTTTAGCGTCTTTTGTGGTCTACATCCTAGCAGAAAGCTTTTCCACTCTGTCTGGCAAGGAAAACATGCGCCAGCACAGAAAACATCTCCCATCGTGTTCTGGACGTTGTACGGAGGTCTGCCAAGTGTTTGCATAAAGAAATGAAAAGTTGTCCAAAATAACTTCCTATCAAATGTTCATGTGATTGGAAAAGTCAGGAAAGTGGTAAGGTACTGTTTTCTATCAGTTGGCAAGCTGCGCACACAATCCCAGTGTTGTACAGCTTCCTTCTTCACCTTTCCGATGCTGCCGCTCTCTCCGGCTCCCGGAGCCGAAGAAGCGGCTTCTTCGCGCAAAGACGATTGTACCGCTCACAGTGCTCTCTTAGCGCCGCTTCTGCCGAAAGAAGCCCGGGAGCGGCGCTTAGCTCCGGAGAGCATCGTACCTTCGTCTTTAGCGTCTTTTGTGGTCTACATCCTAGCAGAAAGCTTTTCCACTCTGTCTGGCAAGGAAAACCTGCGCCAGCACAGAAAACATCTCCCATCGTGTTCTGTACGTTGCATGGAGGTCTGCCAAGTGTTTGAAAGAAACAAAGAAATGTTGTCCAAAACAGCTTCCAATCGAAGATTCATGTGATTGGAAAAGTCAGGAAAGTGGTAAGGTACTGTTTTCTATCAGTTGGCAAGCTGCGCACACAATCCCAGTGTTGTACAGCTTCCTTCTTCACCTTTCCGATGCTGCCGCTCTCTCCGGCTCCCGGAGCCGAAGAAGCGGCTTCTTCGCGCAAAGACGATTGTACCGCTCACAGTGCTCTCTTAGCGCGGCTTCTGCCGAAAGAAGCCCGGGAGCGGCGCTTAGCTCCGGAGAGCATCGTACCTTCGTCTTTAGCGTCTTTTGTGGTCTACATCCTAGCAGAAAGCTTTTCCACTCAGTCTGGCAAGGAAAACATGCGCCAGCACAGAAAACATCTCCCATCGTCTTCTGGACGTTGTACGGAGGTCTGCCAAGTGTTTGAAAGAAACAAAGAAAAGTTGTCCAAAACAGCTTCCAATCGAATATTCATGAGATTGGAAACGTCAGGAAAGTGTAAGGTACTGTTTTCTATCAGTTGGCAAGCTGCGCACACAATCCCAGTGTTGTACAGCTTCCTTCTTCACCTTTCCGATGCTGCCGCTCTCTCCGGCTCCCGGAGCCGAAGAAGCGGCTTCTTCGCGCAAAGACGATTGTACCGCTCACAGTGCTCTCTTAGCGCGGCTTCTGCCGAAAGAAGCCCGGGAGCGGCGCTTAACTCCGGAGAGCATCGTCCCTTCGTCTTTAGCGTCTCTTGTGGTCTACATCCTAGCAGAAAGCTTTTCCACTCTGTCTGGCAAGGAAAACATGCGCCAGCACAGAAAACATCTCCCATCGTGTTCTGGACGTTGCACGGAGGTCTGCCAAGTGTTTGCATAAAGAAAAGAAATGTTGTCCAAAATAACTTCCTATCGAATGTTCATGTGATTGGAAAAGTCAGGAAAGTGGTAAGGTACTGTTTTCTATCAGTTGGCCAGCTGCGCACACAATCCCAGTGTTGTACAGCTTCCTTCTTCACCTTTCCGATGCTGCCGCTCTCTCCGGCTCCCGGAGCCGAAGAAGCGGCTTCTTCGCGCAAAGACGATTGTACCGCTCAGAGTGCTCTCTTAGCGCGGCTTCTGCCGAAAGAAGCCCGGGAGCGGCGCTTAACTCCGGAGAGCATCGTCCCTTCGTCTTTAGCGTCTCTTGTGGTCTACATCCTAGCAGAAAGCTTTTCCACTCTGTCTGGCAAGGAAAACATGCGCCAGCACAGAAAACATCTCCCATCGTGTTCTGGACGTTGCACGGAGGTCTGCCAAGTGTTTGCATAAGGAAAAGAAAAGTTGTCCAAAATAACTTCCTATCGAATGTTCATGTGATTGGAAAAGTCAGGAAAGTGGTAAGGTACTGTTTTCTATCAGTTGGCAAGCTGCGCACACAATCCCAGTGTTGTACAGCTTCCTTCTTCACCTTTCCGATGCTGCCGCTCTCTCCGGCTCCCGGAGCCGAAGAAGCGGCTTCTTCGCGCAAAGACGATTGTACCGCTCACAGTGCTCTCTTAGCGCGGCTTCTGCCGAAAGAAGCCCGGGAGCGGCGCTTAGCTCCGGAGAGCATCGTACCTTCGTCTTTAGCGTCTTTTGTGGTCTACATCCTAGCAGAAAGCTTTTCCACTCTGTCTGGCAAGGAAAACATGCGCCAGCACAGAAAACATCTCCCATCGTGTTCTGGACGTTGTACGGAGGTCTGCCAAGTGTTTGCATAAAGAAATGAAAAGTTGTCCAAAATAACTTCCTATCAAATGTTCATGTGATTGGAAAAGTCAGGAAAGTGGTAAGGTACTGTTTTCTATCAGTTGGCAAGCTGCGCACACAATCCCAGTGTTGTACAGCTTCCTTCTTCACCTTTCCGATGCTGCCGCTCTCTCCGGCTCCCGGAGCCGAAGAAGCGGCTTCTTCGCGCAAAGACGATTGTACCGCTCACAGTGCTCTCTTAGCGCCGCTTCTGCCGAAAGAAGCCCGGGAGCGGCGCTTAGCTCCGGAGAGCATCGTACCTTCGTCTTTAGCGTCTTTTGTGGTCTACATCCTAGCAGAAAGCTTTTCCACTCAGTCTGGCAAGGAAAACATGCGCCAGCACAGAAAACATCTCCCATCGTGTTCTGGACGTTGCACGGAGGTCTGCCAAGTGTTTGAAAGAAACAAAGAAAAGTTGTCCAAAACAGCTTCCAATCGAATATTCATGTGATTGGAAAAGTCAGGAAAGTGGTAAGGTACTGTTTTCTATCAGTTGGCCAGCTGCGCACACAATCCCAGTGTTGTACAGCTTCCTTCTTCACCTTTCCGATGCTGCCGCTCTCTCCGGCTCCCGGAGCCGAAGAAGCGGCTTCTTCGCGCAAAGACGATTGTACCGCTCACAGTGCTCTCTTAGCGCGGCTTCTGCCGAAAGAAGCCCGGGAGCGGCGCTTAGCTCCGGAGAGCATCGTACCTTCGTCTTTAGCGTCTTTTGTGGTCTACATCCTAGCAGAAAGCTTTTCCACTCTGTCTGGCAAGGAAAACATGCGCCAGCACAGAAAACATCTCCCATCGTGTTCTGGACGTTGTACGGAGGTCTGCCAAGTGTTTGCATAAAGAAATGAAAAGTTGTCCAAAATAACTTCCTATCAAATGTTCATGTGATTGGAAAAGTCAGGAAAGTGGTAAGGTACTGTTTTCTATCAGTTGGCAAGCTGCGCACACAATCCCAGTGTTGTACAGCTTCCTTCTTCACCTTTCCGATGCTGCCGCTCTCTCCGGCTCCCGGAGCCGAAGAAGCGGCTTCTTCGCGCAAAGACGATTGTACCGCTCACAGTGCTCTCTTAGCGCGGCTTCTGCCGAAAGAAGCCCGGGAGCGGCGCTTAGCTCCGGAGAGCATCGTACCTTCGTCTTTAGCGTCTTTTGTGGTCTACATCCTAGCAGAAAGCTTTTCCACTATGTCTCACAAGGAAAACCTGCGCCAGCACAGAAAACATCTCCCATCGTGTTCTGGACGTTGTACGGAGGTCTGCCAAGTGTTTGAAAGAAACAAAGAAATGTTGTCCAAAACAGCTTCCAATCGAAGATTCATGTGATTGGAAAAGTCAGGAAAGTGGTAAGGTACTGTTTTCTATCAGTTGGCCAGCTGCGCACACAATCCCAGTGTTGTACAGCTTCCTTCTTCACCTTTGCGATGCTGCCGCTCTCTCCGGCTCCCGGAGCCGAAGAAGCGGCTTCTTCGCGCAAAGACGATTGTACCGCTCACAGTGCTCTCTTAGTGCGGCTTCTGCCGAAAGAAGCCCGGGAGCGGCGCTTAGCTCCGGAGAGCATCGTACCTTCGTCTTTAGCGTCTTTTGTGGTCTACATCCTAGCAGAAAGCTTTTCCACTCTGTCTGGCAAGGAAAACCTGCGCCAGCACAGAAAACATCTCCCATCGTGTTCTGTACGTTGCACGGAGGTCTGCCAAGTGTTTGAATGAAACAAAGAAATGTTGTCCAAAACAGCTTCCAATCGAAGATTCATGTGATTGGAAAAGTCAGGAAAGTGGTAAGGTACTGTTTTCTATCAGTTGGCAAGCTGCGCACACAATCCCAGTGTTGTACAGCTTCCTTCTTCACCTTTCCGATGCTGCCGCTCTCTCCGGCTCCCGGAGCCGAAGAAGCGGCTTCTTCGCGCAAAGACGATTGTACCGCTCACAGTGCTCTCTTAGCGCCGCTTCTGCCAAAAGAAGCCCGGGAGCGGCGCTTAGCTCCGGAGAGCATCGTACCTTCGTCTTTAGCGTCTTTTGTGGTCTACATCCTAGCAGAAAGCTTTTCCACTCAGTCTGGCAAGGAAAACATGCGCCAGCACAGAAAACATCTCCCATCGTCTTCTGGACGTTGTACGGAGGTCTGCCAAGTGTTTGACAAGAAGAGAGGAAAAGTTGTCCAAAACAGCTTCCAATCGAATATTCATGTGATTGGAAAAGTCAGGAAAGTGGTAAGGTACTGTTTTCTATCAGTTGGCAAGCTGCGCACACAATCCCAGTGTTGTACAGCTTCCTTCTTCACCTTTCCGATGCTGCCGCTCTCTCCGGCTCCCGGAGCCGAAGAAGCGGCTTCTTCGCGCAAAGACGATTGTACCGCTCACAGTGCTCTCTTAGCGCCGCTTCTGCCGAAAGAAGCCCGGGAGCGGCGCTTAGCTCCGGAGAGCATCGTACCTTCGTCTTTAGCGTCTTTTGTGGTCTACATCCTAGCAGAAAGCTTTTCCACTCAGTCTGGCAAGGAAAACATGCGCCAGCACAGAAAACATCTCCCATCGTCTTCTGGACGTTGTACGGAGGTCTGCCAAGTGTTTGAAAGAAACAAAGAAAAGTTGTCCAAAACAGCTTCCAATCGAATATTCATGAGATTGGAAACGTCAGGAAAGTGTAAGGTACTGTTTTCTATCAGTTGGCAAGCTGCGCACACAATCCCAGTGTTGTACAGCTTCCTTCTTCACCTTTCCGATGCTGCCGCTCTCTCCGGCTCCCGGAGCCGAAGAAGCGGCTTCTTCGCGCAAAGACGATTGTACCGCTCACAGTGCTCTCTTAGCGCCGCTTCTGCCGAAAGAAGCCCGGGAGCGGCGCTTAACTCCGGAGAGCATCGTCCCTTCGTCTTTAGCGTCTCTTGTGGTCTACATCCTAGCAGAAAGCTTTTCCACTCTGTCTGGCAAGGAAAACATGCGCCAGCACAGAAAACATCTCCCATCGTGTTCTGGACGTTGCACGGAGGTCTGCCAAGTGTTTGCATAAAGAAAAGAAATGTTGTCCAAAATAACTTCCTATCGAATGTTCATGTGATTGGAAAAGTCAGGAAAGTGGTAAGGTACTGTTTTCTATCAGTTGGCCAGCTGCGCACACAATCCCAGTGTTGTACAGCTTCCTTCTTCACCTTTCCGATGCTGCCGCTCTCTCCGGCTCCCGGAGCCGAAGAAGCGGCTTCTTCGCGCAAAGACGATTGTACCGCTCAGAGTGCTCTCTTAGCGCGGCTTCTGCCGAAAGAAGCCCGGGAGCGGCGCTTAACTCCGGAGAGCATCGTCCCTTCGTCTTTAGCGTCTCTTGTGGTCTACATCCTAGCAGAAAGCTTTTCCACTCTGTCTGGCAAGGAAAACATGCGCCAGCACAGAAAACATCTCCCATCGTGTTCTGGACGTTGCACGGAGGTCTGCCAAGTGTTTGCATAAAGAAAAGAAAAGTTGTCCAAAATAACTTCCTATCGAATGTTCATGTGATTGGAAAAGTCAGGAAAGTGGTAAGGTACTGTTTTCTATCAGTTGGCAAGCTGCGCACACAATCCCAGTGTTGTACAGCTTCCTTCTTCACCTTTCCGATGCTGCCGCTCTCTCCGGCTCCCGGAGCCGAAGAAGCGGCTTCTTCGCGCAAAGACGATTGTACCGCTCACAGTGCTCTCTTAGCGCGGCTTCTGCCGAAAGAAGCCCGGGAGCGGCGCTTAGCTCCGGAGAGCATCGTACCTTCGTCTTTAGCGTCTTTTGTGGTCTACATCCTAGCAGAAAGCTTTTCCACTCTGTCTGGCAAGGAAAACCTGCGCCAGCACAGAAAACATCTCCCATCGTGTTCTGTACGTTGCACGGAGGTCTGCCAAGTGTTTGAATGAAACAAAGAAATGTTGTCCAAAACAGCTTCCAATCGAAGATTCATGTGATTGGAAAAGTCAGGAAAGTGGTAAGGTACTGTTTTCTATCAGTTGGCAAGCTGCGCACACAATCCCAGTGTTGTACAGCTTCCTTCTTCACCTTTCCGATGCTGCCGCTCTCTCCGGCTCCCGGAGCCGAAGAAGCGGCTTCTTCGCGCAAAGACGATTGTACCGCTCACAGTGCTCTCTTAGCGCCGCTTCTGCCAAAAGAAGCCCGGGAGCGGCGCTTAGCTCCGGAGAGCATCGTACCTTCGTCTTTAGCGTCTTTTGTGGTCTACATCCTAGCAGAAAGCTTTTCCACTCAGTCTGGCAAGGAAAACATGCGCCAGCACAGAAAACATCTCCCATCGTCTTCTGGACGTTGTACGGAGGTCTGCCAAGTGTTTGACAAGAAGAGAGGAAAAGTTGTCCAAAACAGCTTCCAATCGAATATTCATGTGATTGGAAAAGTCAGGAAAGTGGTAAGGTACTGTTTTCTATCAGTTGGCAAGCTGCGCACACAATCCCAGTGTTGTACAGCTTCCTTCTTCACCTTTCCGATGCTGCCGCTCTCTCCGGCTCCCGGAGCCGAAGAAGCGGCTTCTTCGCGCAAAGACGATTGTACCGCTCACAGTGCTCTCTTAGCGCCGCTTCTGCCGAAAGAAGCCCGGGAGCGGCGCTTAGCTCCGGAGAGCATCGTACCTTCGTCTTTAGCGTCTTTTGTGGTCTACATCCTAGCAGAAAGCTTTTCCACTCTGTCTGGCAAGGAAAACATGCGCCAGCACAGAAAACATCTCCCATCGTGTTCTGGACGTTGTACGGAGGTCTGCCAAGTGTTTGAAAGAAACAAAGAAAAGTTGTCCAAAACAGCTTCCAATCGAATATTCATGAGATTGGAAACGTCAGGAAAGTGTAAGGTACTGTTTTCTATCAGTTGGCAAGCTGCGCACACAATCCCAGTGTTGTACAGCTTCCTTCTTCACCTTTCCGATGCTGCCGCTCTCTCCGGCTCCCGGAGCCGAAGAAGCGGCTTCTTCGCGCAAAGACGATTGTACCGCTCAGAGTGCTCTCTTAGCGCGGCTTCTGCCGAAAGAAGCCCGGGAGCGGCGCTTAACTCCGGAGAGCATCGTCCCTTCGTCTTTAGCGTCTCTTGTGGTCTACATCCTAGCAGAAAGCTTTTCCACTCTGTCTGGCAAGGAAAACATGCGCCAGCACAGAAAACATCTCCCATCGTGTTCTGGACGTTGCACGGAGGTCTGCCAAGTGTTTGCATAAAGAAAAGAAAAGTTGTCCAAAATAACTTCCTATCGAATGTTCATGTGATTGGAAAAGTCAGGAAAGTGGTAAGGTACTGTTTTCTATCAGTTGGCCAGCTGCGCACACAATCCCAGTGTTGTACAGCTTCCTTCTTCACCTTTCCGATGCTGCCGCTCTCTCCGGCTCCCGGAGCCGAAGAAGCGGCTTCTTCGCGCAAAGACGATTGTACCGCTCAGAGTGCTCTCTTAGCGCGGCTTCTGCCGAAAGAAGCCCGGGAGCGGCGCTTAACTCCGGAGAGCATCGTCCCTTCGTCTTTAGCGTCTCTTGTGGTCTACATCCTAGCAGAAAGCTTTTCCACTCTGTCTGGCAAGGAAAACATGCGCCAGCACAGAAAACATCTCCCATCGTGTTCTGGACGTTGCACGGAGGTCTGCCAAGTGTTTGCATAAAGAAAAGAAAAGTTGTCCAAAATAACTTCCTATCGAATGTTCATGTGATTGGAAAAGTCAGGAAAGTGGTAAGGTACTGTTTTCTATCAGTTGGCAAGCTGCGCACACAATCCCAGTGTTGTACAGCTTCCTTCTTCACCTTTGCGATGCTGCCGCTCTCTCCGGCTCCCGGAGCCGAAGAAGCGGCTTCTTCGCGCAAAGACGATTGTACCGCTCACAGTGCTCTCTTAGTGTGGCTTCTGCCGAAAGAAGCCCGGGAGCGGCGCTTAGCTCCAGAGAGCATCGTACCTTCGTCTTTAGCGTCTTTTGTGGTCTACATCCTAGCAGAAAGCTTTTCCACTCTGTCTGGCAAGGAAAACATGCGCCAGCACAGAAAACATCTCCCATCGTGTTCTGGACGTTGTACGGAGGTCTGCCAAGTGTTTGCATAAAGAAATGAAAAGTTGTCCAAAATAACTTCCTATCAAATGTTCATGTGATTGGAAAAGTCAGGAAAGTGGTAAGGTACTGTTTTCTATCAGTTGGCAAGCTGCGCACACAATCCCAGTGTTGTACAGCTTCCTTCTTCACCTTTCCGATGCTGCCGCTCTCTCCGGCTCCCGGAGCCGAAGAAGCGGCTTCTTCGCGCAAAGACGATTGTACCGCTCACAGTGCTCTCTTAGCGCCGCTTCTGCCGAAAGAAGCCCGGGAGCGGCGCTTAGCTCCGGAGAGCATCGTACCTTCGTCTTTAGCGTCTTTTGTGGTCTACATCCTAGCAGAAAGCTTTTCCACTCAGTCTGGCAAGGAAAACATGCGCCAGCACAGAAAACATCTCCCATCGTGTTCTGTACGTTGCACGGAGGTCTGCCAAATGTTTGAAAGAAACAAAGAAAAGTTGTCCAAAACAGCTTCCAATCGAATATTCATGTGATTGGAAAAGTCAGGAAAGTGGTAAGGTACTGTTTTCTATCAGTTGGCAAGCTGCGCACACAATCCCAGTGTTGTACAGCTTCCTTCTTCACCTTTCCGATGCTGCCGCTCTCTCCGGCTCCCGGAGCCGAAGAAGCGGCTTCTTCGCGCAAAGACGATTGTACCGCTCACAGTGCTCTCTTAGCGCCGCTTCTGCCGAAAGAAGCCCGGGAGCGGCGCTTAGCTCCGGAGAGCATCGTACCTTCGTCTTTAGCGTCTTTTGTGGTCTACATCCTAGCAGAAAGCTTTTCCACTCTGTCTGGCAAGGAAAACAGGCGCCAGCACAGAAAACATCTCCCATCGTGTTCTGGACGTTGTACGGAGGTCTGCCAAGTGTTTGAAAGAAACAAAGAAAAGTTGTCCAAAACAGCTTCCAATCGAAGATTCATGTGATTGGAAAAGTCAGGAAAGTGGTAAGGTACTGTTTTCTATCAGTTGGCAAGCTGCGCACACAATCCCAGTGTTGTACAGCTTCCTTCTTCACCTTTGCGATGCTGCCGCTCTCTCCGGCTCCCGGAGCCGAAGAAGCGGCTTCTTCGCGCAAAGACGATTGTACCGCTCACAGTGCTCTCTTAGTGCGGCTTCTGCCGAAAGAAGCCCGGGAGCGGCGCTTAGCTCCGGAGAGCATCGTACCTTCGTCTTTAGCGTCTTTTGTGGTCTACATCCTAGCAGAAAGCTTTTCCACTCTGTCTGGCAAGGAAAACATGCGCCAGCACAGAAAACATCTCCCATCGTCTTCTGGACGTTGTACGGAGGTCTGCCAAATGTTTGACAAGAAGAGAGGAAAAGTTGTCCAAAACAGCTTCCAATCGAATATTCATGTGATTGGAAAAGTCAGGAAAGTGGTAAGGTACTGTTTTCTATCAGTTGGCAAGCTGCGCACACAATCCCAGTGTTGTACAGCTTCCTTCTTCACCTTTCCGATGCTGCCGCTCTCTCCGGCTCCCGGAGCCGAAGAAGCGGCTTCTTCGCGCAAAGACGATTGTACCGCTCACAGTGCTCTCTAGCGCCGCTTCTGCCGAAAGAAGCCCGGGAGCGGCGCTTAGCTCCGGAGAGCATCGTACCTTCGTCTTTAGCGTCTTTTGTGGTCTACATCCTAGCAGAAAGCTTTTCCACTCTGTCTGGCAAGGAAAACATGCGCCAGCACAGAAAACATCTCCCATCGTGTTCTGGACGTTGCACGGAGGTCTGCCAAGTGTTTGAAAGAAACAAAGAAAAGTTGTCCAAAACAGCTTCCAATCGAATATTCATGTGATTGGAAAAGTCAGGAAAGTGGTAAGGTACTGTTTTCTGTCAGTTGGCAAGCTGCGCACACAATCCCAGTGTTGTACAGCTTCCTTCTTCACCTTTCCGATGCTGCCGCTCTCTCCGGCTCCCGGAGCCGAAGAAGCGGCTTCTTCGCGCAAAGACGATTGTACCGCTCACAGTGCTCTCTTAGCGCCGCTTCTGCCGAAAGAAGCCCGGGAGCGGCGCTTAGCTCCGGAGAGCATCGTACCTTCGTCTTTAGCGTCTTTTGTGGTCTACATCCTAACAGAAAGCTTTTCCACTCTGTCTGGCAAGGAAAACATGCGCCAGCACAGAAAACATCTCCCATCGTGTTCTGGACGTTGTACGGAGGTCTGCCAAGTGTTTGCATAAAGAAATGAAAAGTTGTCCAAAATAACTTCCTATCAAATGTTCATGTGATTGGAAAAGTCAGGAAAGTGGTAAGGTACTGTTTTCTATCAGTTGGCAAGCTGCGCACACAATCCCAGTGTTGTACAGCTTCCTTCTTCACCTTTCCGATGCTGCCGCTCTCTCCGGCTCCCGGAGCCGAAGAAGCGGCTTCTTCGCGCAAAGACGATTGTACCGCTCACAGTGCTCTCTTAGCGCGGCTTCTGCCGAAAGAAGCCCGGGAGCGGCGCTTAGCTCCGGAGAGCATCGTACCTTCGTCTTTAGCGTCTTTTGTGGTCTACATCCTAGCAGAAAGCTTTTCCACTCTGTCTGGCAAGGAAAACATGCGCCAGCACAGAAAACATCTCCCATCGTGTTCTGGACGTTGTACGGAGGTCTGCCAAGTGTTTGACAAGAAGAGAGGAAAAGTTGTCCAAAACAGCTTCCAATCGAAGATTCATGTGATTGGAAAAGTCAGGAAAGTGGTAAGGTACTGTTTTCTATCAGTTGGCAAGCTGCGCACACAATCCCAGTGTTGTACAGCTTCCTTCTTCACCTTTCCGATGCTGCCGCTCTCTCCGGCTCCCGGAGCCGAAGAAGCGGCTTCTTCGCGCAAAGACGATTGTACCGCTCACAGTGCTCTCTTAGCGCCGCTTCTGCCGAAAGAAGCCCGGGAGCGGCGCTTAGCTCCGGAGAGCATCGTACCTTCGTCTTTAGCGTCTTTTGTGGTCTACATCCTAGCAGAAAGCTTTTCCACTCAGTCTGGCAAGGAAAACATGCGCCAGCACAGAAAACATCTCCCATCGTGTTCTGTACGTTGCACGGAGGTCTGCCAAATGTTTGAAAGAAACAAAGAAAAGTTGTCCAAAACAGCTTCCAATCGAATATTCATGTGATTGGAAAAGTCAGGAAAGTGGTAAGGTACTGTTTTCTATCAGTTGGCAAGCTGCGCACACAATCCCAGTGTTGTACAGCTTCCTTCTTCACCTTTGCGATGCTGCCGCTCTCTCCGGCTCCCGGAGCCGAAGAAGCGGCTTCTTCGCGCAAAGACGATTGTACCGCTCACAGTGCTCTCTTAGCGCGGCTTCTGCCGAAAGAAGCCCGGGAGCGGCGCTTAGCTCCGGAGAGCATCGTACCTTCGTCTTTAGCGTCTCTTGTGGTCTACATCCTAGCAGAAAGCTTTTCCACTCAGTCTGGCAAGGAAAACATGCGCCAGCACAGAAAACATCTCCCATCGTGTTCTGGACGTTGTACGGAGGTCTGCCAAGTGTTTGCATAAAGAAATGAAAAGTTGTCCAAAATAACTTCCTATCAAATGTTCATGTGATTGGAAAAGTCAGGAAAGTGGTAAGGTACTGTTTTCTATCAGTTGGCAAGCTGCGCACACAATCCCAGTGTTGTACAGCTTCCTTCTTCACCTTTCCGATGCTGCCGCTCTCTCCGGCTCCCGGAGCCGAAGAAGCGGCTTCTTCGCGCAAAGACGATTGTACCGCTCACAGTGCTCTCTTAGCGCCGCTTCTGCCGAAAGAAGCCCGGGAGCGGCGCTTAGCTCCGGAGAGCATCGTACCTTCGTCTTTAGCGTCTTTTGTGGTCTACATCCTAGCAGAAAGCTTTTCCACTCTGTCTGGCAAGGAAAACCTGCGCCAGCACAGAAAACATCTCCCATCGTGTTCTGGACGTTGTACGGAGGTCTGCCAAGTGTTTGAAAGAAACAAAGAAATGTTGTCCAAAACAGCTTCCAATCGAAGATTCATGTGATTGGAAAAGTCAGGAAAGTGGTAAGGTACTGTTTTCTATCAGTTGGCAAGCTGCGCACACAATCCCAGTGTTGTACAGCTTCCTTCTTCACCTTTGCGATGCTGCCGCTCTCTCCGGCTCCCGGAGCCGAAGAAGCGGCTTCTTCGCGCAAAGACGATTGTACCGCTCACAGTGCTCTCTTAGTGCGGCTTCTGCCGAAAGAAGCCCGGGAGCGGCGCTTAGCTCCGGAGAGCATCGTACCTTCGTCTTTAGCGTCTTTTGTGGTCTACATCCTAGCAGAAAGCTTTTCCACTCTGTCTGGCAAGGAAAACCTGCGCCAGCACAGAAAACATCTCCCATCGTGTTCTGCACGTTGCACGGAGGTCTGCCAAGTGTTTGAAAGAAACAAAGAAATGTTGTCCAAAACAGCTTCCAATCGAAGATTCATGTGATTGGAAAAGTCAGGAAAGTGGTAAGGTACTGTTTTCTATCAGTTGGCAAGCTGCGCACACAATCCCAGTGTTGTACAGCTTCCTTCTTCACCTTTCCGATGCTGCCGCTCTCTCCGGCTCCCGGAGCCGAAGAAGCGGCTTCTTCGCGCAAAGACGATTGTACCGCTCACAGTGCTCTCTTAGCGCGGCTTCTGCCGAAAGAAGCCCGGGAGCGGCGCTTAGCTCCGGAGAGCATCGTACCTTCGTCTTTAGCGTCTTTTGTGGTCTACATCCTAGCAGAAAGCTTTTCCACTCAGTCTGGCAAGGAAAACATGCGCCAGCACAGAAAACATCTCCCATCGTCTTCTGGACGTTGTACGGAGGTCTGCCAAGTGTTTGACAAGAAGAGAGGAAAAGTTGTCCAAAACAGCTTCCAATCGAATATTCATGTGATTGGAAAAGTCAGGAAAGTGGTAAGGTACTGTTTTCTATCAGTTGGCAAGCTGCGCACACAATCCCAGTGTTGTACAGCTTCCTTCTTCACCTTTCCGATGCTGCCGCTCTCTCCGGCTCCCGGAGCCGAAGAAGCGGCTTCTTCGCGCAAAGACGATTGTACCGCTCACAGTGCTCTCTTAGCGCCGCTTCTGCCGAAAGAAGCCCGGGAGCGGCGCTTAGCTCCGGAGAGCATCGTACCTTCGTCTTTAGCGTCTTTTGTGGTCTACATCCTAGCAGAAAGCTTTTCCACTCTGTCTGGCAAGGAAAACATGCGCCAGCACAGAAAACATCTCCCATCGTGTTCTGGACGTTGTACGGAGGTCTGCCAAGTGTTTGAAAGAAACAAAGAAAAGTTGTCCAAAACAGCTTCCAATCGAATATTCATGAGATTGGAAACGTCAGGAAAGTGTAAGGTACTGTTTTCTATCAGTTGGCAAGCTGCGCACACAATCCCAGTGTTGTACAGCTTCCTTCTTCACCTTTCCGATGCTGCCGCTCTCTCCGGCTCCCGGAGCCGAAGAAGCGGCTTCTTCGCGCAAAGACGATTGTACCGCTCAGAGTGCTCTCTTAGCGCGGCTTCTGCTGAAAGAAGCCCGGGAGCGGCGCTTAACTCCGGAGAGCATCGTCCCTTCGTCTTTAGCGTCTCTTGTGGTCTACATCCTAGCAGAAAGCTTTTCCAATCTGTCTGGCAAGGAAAACATGCGCCAGCACAGAAAACATCTCCCATCGTGTTCTGGACGTTGCACGGAGGTCTGCCAAGTGTTTGCATAAAGAAAAGAAAAGTTGTCCAAAATAACTTCCTATCGAATGTTCATGTGATTGGAAAAGTCAGGAAAGTGGTAAGGTACTGTTTTCTATCAGTTGGCCAGCTGCGCACACAATCCCAGTGTTGTACAGCTTCCTTCTTCACCTTTCCGATGCTGCCGCTCTCTCCGGCTCCCGGAGCCGAAGAAGCGGCTTCTTCGCGCAAAGACGATTGTACCGCTCAGAGTGCTCTCTTAGCGCGGCTTCTGCCGAAAGAAGCCCGGGAGCGGCGCTTAACTCCGGAGAGCATCGTCCCTTCGTCTTTAGCGTCTCTTGTGGTCTACATCCTAGCAGAAAGCTTTTCCACTCTGTCTGGCAAGGAAAACATGCGCCAGCACAGAAAACATCTCCCATCGTGTTCTGGACGTTGCACGGAGGTCTGCCAAGTGTTTGCATAAAGAAAAGAAAAGTTGTCCAAAATAACTTCCTATCGAATGTTCATGTGATTGGAAAAGTCAGGAAAGTGGTAAGGTACTGTTTTCTATCAGTTGGCAAGCTGCGCACACAATCCCAGTGTTGTACAGCTTCCTTCTTCACCTTTGCGATGCTGCCGCTCTCTCCGGCTCCCGGAGCCGAAGAAGCGGCTTCTTCGCGCAAAGACGATTGTACCGCTCACAGTGCTCTCTTAGTGCGGCTTCTGCCGAAAGAAGCCCGGGAGCGGCGCTTAGCTCCAGAGAGCATCGTACCTTCGTCTTTAGCGTCTTTTGTGGTCTACATCCTAGCAGAAAGCTTTTCCACTCTGTCTGGCAAGGAAAACATGCGCCAGCACAGAAAACATCTCCCATCGTGTTCAGGACGTTGTACGGAGGTCTGCCAAGTGTTTGCATAAAGAAATGAAAAGTTGTCCAAAATAACTTCCTATCAAATGTTCATGTGATTGGAAAAGTCAGGAAAGTGGTAAGGTACTGTTTTCTATCAGTTGGCAAGCTGCGCACACAATCCCAGTGTTGTACAGCTTCCTTCTTCACCTTTCCGATGCTGCCGCTCTCTCCGGCTCCCGGAGCCGAAGAAGCGGCTTCTTCGCGCAAAGACGATTGTACCGCTCACAGTGCTCTCTTAGCGCCGCTTCTGCCGAAAGAAGCCCGGGAGCGGCGCTTAGCTCCGGAGAGCATCGTACCTTCGTCTTTAGCGTCTTTTGTGGTCTACATCCTAGCAGAAAGCTTTTCCACTCAGTCTGGCAAGGAAAACATGCGCCAGCACAGAAAACATCTCCCATCGTGTTCTGTACGTTGCACGGAGGTCTGCCAAATGTTTGAAAGAAACAAAGAAAAGTTGTCCAAAACAGCTTCCAATCGAATATTCATGTGATTGGAAAAGTCAGGAAAGTGGTAAGGTACTGTTTTCTATCAGTTGGCAAGCTGCGCACACAATCCCAGTGTTGTACAGCTTCCTTCTTCACCTTTCCGATGCTGCCGCTCTCTCCGGCTCCCGGAGCCGAAGAAGCGGCTTCTTCGCGCAAAGACGATTGTACCGCTCACAGTGCTCTCTTAGCGCCGCTTCTGCCGAAAGAAGCCCGGGAGCGGCGCTTAGCTCCGGAGAGCATCGTACCTTCGTCTTTAGCGTCTTTTGTGGTCTACATCCTAGCAGAAAGCTTTTCCACTCTGTCTGGCAAGGAAAACATGCGCCAGCACAGAAAACATCTCCCATCGTGTTCTGGACGTTGTACGGAGGTCTGCCAAGTGTTTGCATAAAGAAATGAAAAGTTGTCCAAAATAACTTCCTATCAAATGTTCATGTGATTGGAAAAGTCAGGAAAGTGGTAAGGTACTGTTTTCTATCAGTTGGCAAGCTGCGCACACAATCCCAGTGTTGTACAGCTTCCTTCTTCACCTTTCCGATGCTGCCGCTCTCTCCGGCTCCCGGAGCCGAAGAAGCGGCTTCTTCGCGCAAAGACGATTGTACCGCTCACAGTGCTCTCTTAGCGCGGCTTCTGCCGAAAGAAGCCCGGGAGCGGCGCTTAGCTCCGGAGAGCATCGTACCTTCGTCTTTAGCGTCTTTTGTGGTCTACATCCTAGCAGAAAGCTTTTCCACTCTGTCTGGCAAGGAAAACCTGCGCCAGCACAGAAAACATCTCCCATCGTGTTCTGGACGTTGTACGGAGGTCTGCCAAGTGTTTGAAAGAAACAAAGAAATGTTGTCCAAAACAGCTTCCAATCGAAGATTCATGTGATTGGAAAAGTCAGGAAAGTGGTAAGGTACTGTTTTCTATCAGTTGGCAAGCTGCGCACACAATCCCAGTGTTGTACAGCTTCCTTCTTCACCTTTGCGATGCTGCCGCTCTCTCCGGCTCCCGGAGCCGAAGAAGCGGCTTCTTCGCGCAAAGACGATTGTACCGCTCACAGTGCTCTCTTAGTGCGGCTTCTGCCGAAAGAAGCCCGGGAGCGGCGCTTAGCTCCGGAGAGCATCGTACCTTCGTCTTTAGCGTCTTTTGTGGTCTACATCCTAGCAGAAAGCTTTTCCACTCTGTCTGGCAAGGAAAACATGCGCCAGCACAGAAAACATCTCCCATCGTGTTCTGGACGTTGCACGGAGGTCTGCCAAGTGTTTGCATAAAGAAAAGAAAAGTTGTCCAAAATAACTTCCTATCGAATGTTCATGTGATTGGAAAAGTCAGGAAAGTGGTAAGGTACTGTTTTCTATCAGTTGGCCAGCTGCGCACACAATCCCAGTGTTGTACAGCTTCCTTCTTCACCTTTCCGATGCTGCCGCTCTCTCCGGCTCCCGGAGCCGAAGAAGCGGCTTCTTCGCGCAAAGACGATTGTACCGCTCAGAGTGCTCTCTTAGCGCGGCTTCTGCCGAAAGAAGCCCGGGAGCGGCGCTTAACTCCGGAGAGCATCGTCCCTTCGTCTTTAGCGTCTCTTGTGGTCTACATCCTAGCAGAAAGCTTTTCCACTCTGTCTGGCAAGGAAAACATGCGCCAGCACAGAAAACATCTCCCATCGTGTTCTGGACGTTGCACGGAGGTCTGCCAAGTGTTTGCATAAAGAAAAGAAAAGTTGTCCAAAATAACTTCCTATCGAATGTTCATGTGATTGGAAAAGTCAGGAAAGTGGTAAGGTACTGTTTTCTATCAGTTGGCAAGCTGCGCACACAATCCCAGTGTTGTACAGCTTCCTTCTTCACCTTTGCGATGCTGCCGCTCTCTCCGGCTCCCGGAGCCGAAGAAGCGGCTTCTTCGCGCAAAGACGATTGTACCGCTCACAGTGCTCTCTTAGTGCGGCTTCTGCCGAAAGAAGCCCGGGAGCGGCGCTTAGCTCCAGAGAGCATCGTACCTTCGTCTTTAGCGTCTTTTGTGGTCTACATCCTAGCAGAAAGCTTTTCCACTCTGTCTGGCAAGGAAAACATGCGCCAGCACAGAAAACATCTCCCATCGTGTTCAGGACGTTGTACGGAGGTCTGCCAAGTGTTTGCATAAAGAAATGAAAAGTTGTCCAAAATAACTTCCTATCAAATGTTCATGTGATTGGAAAAGTCAGGAAAGTGGTAAGGTACTGTTTTCTATCAGTTGGCAAGCTGCGCACACAATCCCAGTGTTGTACAGCTTCCTTCTTCACCTTTCCGATGCTGCCGCTCTCTCCGGCTCCCGGAGCCGAAGAAGCGGCTTCTTCGCGCAAAGACGATTGTACCGCTCACAGTGCTCTCTTAGCGCCGCTTCTGCCGAAAGAAGCCCGGGAGCGGCGCTTAGCTCCGGAGAGCATCGTACCTTCGTCTTTAGCGTCTTTTGTGGTCTACATCCTAGCAGAAAGCTTTTCCACTCAGTCTGGCAAGGAAAACATGCGCCAGCACAGAAAACATCTCCCATCGTGTTCTGTACGTTGCACGGAGGTCTGCCAAATGTTTGAAAGAAACAAAGAAAAGTTGTCCAAAACAGCTTCCAATCGAATATTCATGTGATTGGAAAAGTCAGGAAAGTGGTAAGGTACTGTTTTCTATCAGTTGGCAAGCTGCGCACACAATCCCAGTGTTGTACAGCTTCCTTCTTCACCTTTCCGATGCTGCCGCTCTCTCCGGCTCCCGGAGCCGAAGAAGCGGCTTCTTCGCGCAAAGACGATTGTACCGCTCACAGTGCTCTCTTAGCGCCGCTTCTGCCGAAAGAAGCCCGGGAGCGGCGCTTAGCTCCGGAGAGCATCGTACCTTCGTCTTTAGCGTCTTTTGTGGTCTACATCCTAGCAGAAAGCTTTTCCACCCTGTCTGGCAAGGAAAACATGCGCCAGCACAGAAAACATCTCCCATCGTGTTCTGGACGTTGTACGGAGGTCTGCCAAGTGTTTGCATAAAGAAATGAAAAGTTGTCCAAAATAACTTCCTATCGAATGTTCATGTGATTGGAAACGTCAGGAAAGTGGTAAGGTACTGTTTTCTATCAGTTGGCAAGCTGCGCACACAATCCCAGTGTTGTACAGCTTCCTTCTTCACCTTTCCGATGCTGCCGCTCTCTCCGGCTCCCGGAGCCGAAGAAGCGGCTTCTTCGCGCAAAGACGATTGTACCGCTCACAGTGCTCTCTTAGCGCCGCTTCTGCCAAAAGAAGCCCGGGAGCGGCGCTTAGCTCCGGAGAGCATCGTACCTTCGTCTTTAGCGTCTTTTGTGGTCTACATCCTAGCAGAAAGCTTTTCCACTCTGTCTGGCAAGGAAAACCTGCGCCAGCACAGAAAACATCTCCCATCGTGTTCTGGACGTTGTACGGAGGTCTGCCAAGTGTTTGAAAGAAACAAAGAAATGTTGTCCAAAACAGCTTCCAATCGAAGATTCATGTGATTGGAAAAGTCAGGAAAGTGGTAAGGTACTGTTTTCTATCAGTTGGCAAGCTGCGCACACAATCCCAGTGTTGTACAGCTTCCTTCTTCACCTTTGCGATGCTGCCGCTCTCTCCGGCTCCCGGAGCCGAAGAAGCGGCTTCTTCGCGCAAAGACGATTGTACCGCTCACAGTGCTCTCTAGCGCCGCTTCTGCCGAAAGAAGCCCGGGAGCGGCGCTTAGCTCCGGAGAGCATCGTACCTTCGTCTTTAGCGTCTTTTGTGGTCTACATCCTAGCAGAAAGCTTTTCCACTCTGTCTGGCAAGGAAAACATGCGCCAGCACAGAAAACATCTCCCATCGTGTTCTGGACGTTGCACGGAGGTCTGCCAAGTGTTTGAAAGAAACAAAGAAAAGTTGTCCAAAACAGCTTCCAATCGAATATTCATGTGATTGGAAAAGTCAGGAAAGTGGTAAGGTACTGTTTTCTGTCAGTTGGCAAGCTGCGCACACAATCCCAGTGTTGTACAGCTTCCTTCTTCACCTTTCCGATGCTGCCGCTCTCTCCGGCTCCCGGAGCCGAAGAAGCGGCTTCTTCGCGCAAAGACGATTGTACCGCTCACAGTGCTCTCTTAGCGCCGCTTCTGCCGAAAGAAGCCCGGGAGCGGCGCTTAGCTCCGGAGAGCATCGTACCTTCGTCTTTAGCGTCTTTTGTGGTCTACATCCTAGCAGAAAGCTTTTCCACTCTGTCTGGCAAGGAAAACCTGCGCCAGCACAGAAAACATCTCCCATCGTGTTCTGTACGTTGCACGGAGGTCTGCCAAGTGTTTGAAAGAAACAAAGAAATGTTGTCCAAAACAGCTTCCAATCGAAGATTCATGTGATTGGAAAAGTCAGGAAAGTGGTAAGGTACTGTTTTCTATCAGTTGGCAAGCTGCGCACACAATCCCAGTGTTGTACAGCTTCCTTCTTCACCTTTCCGATGCTGCCGCTCTCTCCGGCTCCCGGAGCCGAAGAAGCGGCTTCTTCGCGCAAAGACGATTGTACCGCTCACAGTGCTCTCTTAGCGCCGCTTCTGCCGAAAGAAGCCCGGGAGCGGCGCTTAGCTCCGGAGAGCATCGTACCTTCGTCTTTAGCGTCTTTTGTGGTCTACATCCTAGCAGAAAGCTTTTCCACTCTGTCTGGCAAGGAAAACATGCGCCAGCACAGAAAACATCTCCCATCGTCTTCTGGACGTTGTACGGAGGTCTGCCAAGTGTTTGACAAGAAGAGAGGAAAAGTTGTCCAAAACAGCTTCCAATCGAATATTCATGTGATTGGAAAAGTCAGGAAAGTGGTAAGGTACTGTTTTCTATCAGTTGGCAAGCTGCGCACACAATCCCAGTGTTGTACAGCTTCCTTCTTCACCTTTCCGATGCTGCCGCTCTCTCCGGCTCCCGGAGCCGAAGAAGCGGCTTCTTCGCGCAAAGACGATTGTACCGCTCACAGTGCTCTCTTAGCGCCGCTTCTGCCGAAAGAAGCCCGGGAGCGGCGCTTAGCTCCGGAGAGCATCGTACCTTCGTCTTTAGCGTCTTTTGTGGTCTACATCCTAGCAGAAAGCTTTTCCACTCTGTCTGGCAAGGAAAACATGCGCCAGCACAGAAAACATCTCCCATCGTGTTCTGGACGTTGCACGGAGGTCTGCCAAGTGTTTGCATAAAGAAAAGAAAAGTTGTCCAAAATAACTTCCTATCGAATGTTCATGTGATTGGAAAAGTCAGGAAAGTGGTAAGGTACTGTTTTCTATCAGTTGGCCAGCTGCGCACACAATCCCAGTGTTGTACAGCTTCCTTCTTCACCTTTCCGATGCTGCCGCTCTCTCCGGCTCCCGGAGCCGAAGAAGCGGCTTCTTCGCGCAAAGACGATTGTACCGCTCACAGTGCTCTCTTAGCGCCGCTTCTGCCGAAAGAAGCCCGGGAGCGGCGCTTAGCTCCGGAGAGCATCGTACCTTCGTCTTTAGCGTCTTTTGTGGTCTACATCCTAGCAGAAAGCTTTTCCACTCTGTCTGGCAAGGAAAACATGCGCCAGCACAGAAAACATCTCCCATCGTCTTCTGGACGTTGTACGGAGGTCTGCCAAGTGTTTGACAAGAAGAGAGGAAAAGTTGTCCAAAACAGCTTCCAATCGAATATTCATGTGATTGGAAAAGTCAGGAAAGTGGTAAGGTACTGTTTTCTATCAGTTGGCAAGCTGCGCACACAATCCCAGTGTTGTACAGCTTCCTTCTTCACCTTTCCGATGCTGCCGCTCTCTCCGGCTCCCGGAGCCGAAGAAGCGGCTTCTTCGCGCAAAGACGATTGTACCGCTCACAGTGCTCTCTTAGCGCCGCTTCTGCCAAAAGAAGCCCGGGAGCGGCGCTTAGCTCCGGAGAGCATCGTACCTTCGTCTTTAGCGTCTTTTGTGGTCTACATCCTAGCAGAAAGCTTTTCCACTCTGTCTGGCAAGGAAAACCTGCGCCAGCACAGAAAACATCTCCCATCGTGTTCTGGACGTTGTACGGAGGTCTGCCAAGTGTTTGAAAGAAACAAAGAAATGTTGTCCAAAACAGCTTCCAATCGAAGATTCATGTGATTGGAAAAGTCAGGAAAGTGGTAAGGTACTGTTTTCTATCAGTTGGCAAGCTGCGCACACAATCCCAGTGTTGTACAGCTTCCTTCTTCACCTTTGCGATGCTGCCGCTCTCTCCGGCTCCCGGAGCCGAAGAAGCGGCTTCTTCGCGCAAAGACGATTGTACCGCTCACAGTGCTCTCTAGCGCCGCTTCTGCCGAAAGAAGCCCGGGAGCGGCGCTTAGCTCCGGAGAGCATCGTACCTTCGTCTTTAGCGTCTTTTGTGGTCTACATCCTAGCAGAAAGCTTTTCCACTCTGTCTGGCAAGGAAAACATGCGCCAGCACAGAAAACATCTCCCATCGTGTTCTGGACGTTGCACGGAGGTCTGCCAAGTGTTTGAAAGAAACAAAGAAAAGTTGTCCAAAACAGCTTCCAATCGAATATTCATGTGATTGGAAAAGTCAGGAAAGTGGTAAGGTACTGTTTTCTGTCAGTTGGCAAGCTGCGCACACAATCCCAGTGTTGTACAGCTTCCTTCTTCACCTTTCCGATGCTGCCGCTCTCTCCGGCTCCCGGAGCCGAAGAAGCGGCTTCTTCGCGCAAAGACGATTGTACCGCTCACAGTGCTCTCTTAGCGCCGCTTCTGCCGAAAGAAGCCCGGGAGCGGCGCTTAGCTCCGGAGAGCATCGTACCTTCGTCTTTAGCGTCTTTTGTGGTCTACATCCTAGCAGAAAGCTTTTCCACTCTGTCTGGCAAGGAAAACATGCGCCAGCACAGAAAACATCTCCCATCGTGTTCTGTACGTTGCACGGAGGTCTGCCAAGTGTTTGAAAGAAACAAAGAAATGTTGTCCAAAACAGCTTCCAATCGAAGATTCATGTGATTGGAAAAGTCAGGAAAGTGGTAAGGTACTGTTTTCTATCAGTTGGCAAGCTGCGCACACAATCCCAGTGTTGTACAGCTTCCTTCTTCACCTTTCCGATGCTGCCGCTCTCTCCGGCTCCCGGAGCCGAAGAAGCGGCTTCTTCGCGCAAAGACGATTGTACCGCTCACAGTGCTCTCTTAGCGCCGCTTCTGCCGAAAGAAGCCCGGGAGCGGCGCTTAGCTCCGGAGAGCATCGTACCTTCGTCTTTAGCGTCTTTTGTGGTCTACATCCTAGCAGAAAGCTTTTCCACTCTGTCTGGCAAGGAAAACATGCGCCAGCACAGAAAACATCTCCCATCGTCTTCTGGACGTTGTACGGAGGTCTGCCAAGTGTTTGACAAGAAGAGAGGAAAAGTTGTCCAAAACAGCTTCCAATCGAATATTCATGTGATTGGAAAAGTCAGGAAAGTGGTAAGGTACTGTTTTCTATCAGTTGGCAAGCTGCGCACACAATCCCAGTGTTGTACAGCTTCCTTCTTCACCTTTCCGATGCTGCCGCTCTCTCCGGCTCCCGGAGCCGAAGAAGCGGCTTCTTCGCGCAAAGACGATTGTACCGCTCACAGTGCTCTCTTAGCGCCGCTTCTGCCGAAAGAAGCCCGGGAGCGGCGCTTAGCTCCGGAGAGCATCGTACCTTCGTCTTTAGCGTCTTTTGTGGTCTACATCCTAGCAGAAAGCTTTTCCACTCTGTCTGGCAAGGAAAACATGCGCCAGCACAGAAAACATCTCCCATCGTGTTCTGGACGTTGCACGGAGGTCTGCCAAGTGTTTGCATAAAGAAAAGAAAAGTTGTCCAAAATAACTTCCTATCGAATGTTCATGTGATTGGAAAAGTCAGGAAAGTGGTAAGGTACTGTTTTCTATCAGTTGGCCAGCTGCGCACACAATCCCAGTGTTGTACAGCTTCCTTCTTCACCTTTCCGATGCTGCCGCTCTCTCCGGCTCCCGGAGCCGAAGAAGCGGCTTCTTCGCGCAAAGACGATTGTACCGCTCACAGTGCTCTCTTAGCGCGGCTTCTGCCGAAAGAAGCCCGGGAGCGGCGCTTAACTCCGGAGAGCATCGTCCCTTCGTCTTTAGCGTCTCTTGTGGTCTACATCCTAGCAGAAAGCTTTTCCACTCTGTCTGGCAAGGAAAACATGCGCCAGCACAGAAAACATCTCCCATCGTGTTCTGGACGTTGCACGGAGGTCTGCCAAGTGTTTGCATAAAGAAAAGAAAAGTTGTCCAAAATAACTTCCTATCGAATGTTCATGTGATTGGAAAAGTCAGGAAAGTGGTAAGGTACTGTTTTCTATCAGTTGGCAAGCTGCGCACACAATCCCAGTGTTGTACAGCTTCCTTCTTCACCTTTGCGATGCTGCCGCTCTCTCCGGCTCCCGGAGCCGAAGAAGCGGCTTCTTCGCGCAAAGACGATTGTACCGCTCACAGTGCTCTCTTAGTGCGGCTTCTGCCGAAAGAAGCCCGGGAGCGGCGCTTAGCTCCAGAGAGCATCGTACCTTCGTCTTTAGCGTCTTTTGTGGTCTACATCCTAGCAGAAAGCTTTTCCACTCTGTCTGGCAAGGAAAACATGCGCCAGCACAGAAAACATCTCCCATCGTGTTCTGGACGTTGTACGGAGGTCTGCCAAGTGTTTGCATAAAGAAATGAAAAGTTGTCCAAAATAACTTCCTATCAAATGTTCATGTGATTGGAAAAGTCAGGAAAGTGGTAAGGTACTGTTTTCTATCAGTTGGCAAGCTGCGCACACAATCCCAGTGTTGTACAGCTTCCTTCTTCACCTTTCCGATGCTGCCGCTCTCTCCGGCTCCCGGAGCCGAAGAAGCGGCTTCTTCGCGCAAAGACGATTGTACCGCTCACAGTGCTCTCTTAGCGCCGCTTCTGCCGAAAGAAGCCCGGGAGCGGCGCTTAGCTCCGGAGAGCATCGTACCTTCGTCTTTAGCGTCTTTTGTGGTCTACATCCTAGCAGAAAGCTTTTCCACTCTGTCTGGCAAGGAAAACCTGCGCCAGCACAGAAAACATCTCCCATCGTGTTCTGGACGTTGTACGGAGGTCTGCCAAGTGTTTGAAAGAAACAAAGAAATGTTGTCCAAAACAGCTTCCAATCGAAGATTCATGTGATTGGAAAAGTCAGGAAAGTGGTAAGGTACTGTTTTCTATCAGTTGGCAAGCTGCGCACACAATCCCAGTGTTGTACAGCTTCCTTCTTCACCTTTCCGATGCTGCCGCTCTCTCCGGCTCCCGGAGCCGAAGAAGCGGCTTCTTCGCGCAAAGACGATTGTACCGCTCACAGTGCTCTCTAGCGCCGCTTCTGCCGAAAGAAGCCCGGGAGCGGCGCTTAGCTCCGGAGAGCATCGTACCTTCGTCTTTAGCGTCTTTTGTGGTCTACATCCTAGCAGAAAGCTTTTCCACTCTGTCTGGCAAGGAAAACATGCGCCAGCACAGAAAACATCTCCCATCGTGTTCTGGACGTTGCACGGAGGTCTGCCAAGTGTTTGAAAGAAACAAAGAAAAGTTGTCCAAAACAGCTTCCAATCGAATATTCATGTGATTGGAAAAGTCAGGAAAGTGGTAAGGTACTGTTTTCTGTCAGTTGGCAAGCTGCGCACACAATCCCAGTGTTGTACAGCTTCCTTCTTCACCTTTCCGATGCTGCCGCTCTCTCCGGCTCCCGGAGCCGAAGAAGCGGCTTCTTCGCGCAAAGACGATTGTACCGCTCACAGTGCTCTCTTAGCGCCGCTTCTGCCGAAAGAAGCCCGGGAGCGGCGCTTAGCTCCGGAGAGCATCGTACCTTCGTCTTTAGCGTCTTTTGTGGTCTACATCCTAGCAGAAAGCTTTTCCACTCTGTCTGGCAAGGAAAACATGCGCCAGCACAGAAAACATCTCCCATCGTGTTCTGTACGTTGCACGGAGGTCTGCCAAGTGTTTGAAAGAAACAAAGAAATGTTGTCCAAAACAGCTTCCAATCGAAGATTCATGTGATTGGAAAAGTCAGGAAAGTGGTAAGGTACTGTTTTCTATCAGTTGGCAAGCTGCGCACACAATCCCAGTGTTGTACAGCTTCCTTCTTCACCTTTCCGATGCTGCCGCTCTCTCCGGCTCCCGGAGCCGAAGAAGCGGCTTCTTCGCGCAAAGACGATTGTACCGCTCACAGTGCTCTCTTAGCGCCGCTTCTGCCGAAAGAAGCCCGGGAGCGGCGCTTAGCTCCGGAGAGCATCGTACCTTCGTCTTTAGCGTCTTTTGTGGTCTACATCCTAGCAGAAAGCTTTTCCACTCTGTCTGGCAAGGAAAACATGCGCCAGCACAGAAAACATCTCCCATCGTCTTCTGGACGTTGTACGGAGGTCTGCCAAGTGTTTGACAAGAAGAGAGGAAAAGTTGTCCAAAACAGCTTCCAATCGAATATTCATGTGATTGGAAAAGTCAGGAAAGTGGTAAGGTACTGTTTTCTATCAGTTGGCAAGCTGCGCACACAATCCCAGTGTTGTACAGCTTCCTTCTTCACCTTTCCGATGCTGCCGCTCTCTCCGGCTCCCGGAGCCGAAGAAGCGGCTTCTTCGCGCAAAGACGATTGTACCGCTCACAGTGCTCTCTTAGCGCCGCTTCTGCCGAAAGAAGCCCGGGAGCGGCGCTTAGCTCCGGAGAGCATCGTACCTTCGTCTTTAGCGTCTTTTGTGGTCTACATCCTAGCAGAAAGCTTTTCCACTCTGTCTGGCAAGGAAAACATGCGCCAGCACAGAAAACATCTCCCATCGTGTTCTGGACGTTGCACGGAGGTCTGCCAAGTGTTTGAAAGAAACAAAGAAAAGTTGTCCAAAACAGCTTCCAATCGAATATTCATGAGATTGGAAACGTCAGGAAAGTGTAAGGTACTGTTTTCTATCAGTTGGCAAGCTGCGCACACAATCCCAGTGTTGTACAGCTTCCTTCTTCACCTTTCCGATGCTGCCGCTCTCTCTGGCTCCCGGAGCCGAAGAAGCGGCTTCTTCGCGCAAAGACGATTGTACCGCTCAGAGTGCTCTCTTAGCGCGGCTTCTGCCGAAAGAAGCCCGGGAGCGGCGCTTAACTCCGGAGAGCATCGTCCCTTCGTCTTTAGCGTCTCTTGTGGTCTACATCCTAGCAGAAAGCTTTTCCACTCAGTCTGGCAAGGAAAACATGCGCCAGCACAGAAAACATCTCCCATCGTGTTCTGGACGTTGCACGGAGGTCTGCCAAGTGTTTGCATAAAGAAAAGAAAAGTTGTCCAAAATAACTACCTATCGAATGTTCATGTGATTGGAAAAGTCAGGAAAGTGGTAAGGTACTGTTTTCTATCAGTTGGCAAGCTGCGCACACAATCCCAGTGTTGTACAGCTTCCTTCTGCGCCTTTCCGAAGCTGCCGCTCTCTCCGGCTCCCGGAGGCGAAGAAGCGGCTTCTTCGCGCAAAGACGATTGTGCCGCTCACAGTGCTCTCTTAGCGCCGCTTCTGCCGAAAGAAGCCCGGGAGCGGCGCTTAACTCCGGAGAGCATCGTACCTTCGTCTTTAGCGTCTTTTGTGGTCTACAACCTAGCAGAAAGCTTTTCCACTCTGTCTGGCAAGGAAAACCTGCGCCAGCACAGAAAACATCTCCCATCGTGTTCTGGACGTTGCACGGAGGTCTGCCAAGTGTTTGAAAGAAACAAAGAAAAGTTGTCCAAAACAGCTTCCAATCGAATATTCATGTGATTGGAAAAGTCAGGAAAGTGGTAAGGTACTGTTTTCTATCAGTTGGCAAGCTGCGCACACAATCCCAGTGTTGTACAGCTTCCTTCTTCACCTTTCCGATGCTGCCGCTCTCTCCGGCTCCCGGAGCCGAAGAAGCGGCTTCTTCGCGCAAAGACGATTGTACCGCTCACAGTGCTCTCTTAGCGCTGCTTCTGCCGAAAGAAGCCCGGGAGCGGCGCTTAGCTCCGGAGAGCATCGTACCTTCGTCTTTAGCGTCTTTTGTGGTCTACATCCTAGCAGAAAGCTTTTCCACTCTCTCTGGCAAGGAAAACATGCGCCAGCACAGAAAACATCTCCCATCGTGTTCTGGACGTTGCACGGAGGTCTGCCAAGTGTTTGCATAAAGAAAAGAAAAGTTGTCCAAAATAACTTCCTATCGAATGTTCATGTGATTGGAAAAGTCAGGAAAGTGGTAAGGTACTGTTTTCTATCAGTTGGCAAGCTGCGCACACAATCCCAGTGTTGTACAGCTTCCTTCTTCACCTTTGCGATGCTGCCGCTCTCTCCGGCTCCCGGAGCCGAAGAAGCGGCTTCTTCGCGCAAAGACGATTGTACCGCTCACAGTGCTCTCTTAGTGCGGCTTCTGCCGAAAGAAGCCCGGGAGCGGCGCTTAGCTCCAGAGAGCATCGTACCTTCGTCTTTAGCGTCTTTTGTGGTCTACATCCTAGCAGAAAGCTTTTCCACTCTGTCTGGCAAGGAAAACATGCGCCAGCACAGAAAACATCTCCCATCGTGTTCAGGACGTTGTACGGAGGTCTGCCAAGTGTTTGCATAAAGAAATGAAAAGTTGTCCAAAATAACTTCCTATCAAATGTTCATGTGATTGGAAAAGTCAGGAAAGTGGTAAGGTACTGTTTTCTATCAGTTGGCAAGCTGCGCACACAATCCCAGTGTTGTACAGCTTCCTTCTTCACCTTTCCGATGCTGCCGCTCTCTCCGGCTCCCGGAGCCGAAGAAGCGGCTTCTTCGCGCAAAGACGATTGTACCGCTCACAGTGCTCTCTTAGCGCCGCTTCTGCCGAAAGAAGCCCGGGAGCGGCGCTTAGCTCCGGAGAGCATCGTACCTTCGTCTTTAGCGTCTTTTGTGGTCTACATCCTAGCAGAAAGCTTTTCCACTCAGTCTGGCAAGGAAAACATGCGCCAGCACAGAAAACATCTCCCATCGTGTTCTGTACGTTGCACGGAGGTCTGCCAAATGTTTGAAAGAAACAAAGAAAAGTTGTCCAAAACAGCTTCCAATCGAATATTCATGTGATTGGAAAAGTCAGGAAAGTGGTAAGGTACTGTTTTCTATCAGTTGGCAAGCTGCGCACACAATCCCAGTGTTGTACAGCTTCCTTCTTCACCTTTCCGATGCTGCCGCTCTCTCCGGCTCCCGGAGCCGAAGAAGCGGCTTCTTCGCGCAAAGACGATTGTACCGCTCACAGTGCTCTCTTAGCGCCGCTTCTGCCGAAAGAAGCCCGGGAGCGGCGCTTAGCTCCGGAGAGCATCGTACCTTCGTCTTTAGCGTCTTTTGTGGTCTACATCCTAGCAGAAAGCTTTTCCACCCTGTCTGGCAAGGAAAACATGCGCCAGCACAGAAAACATCTCCCATCGTGTTCTGGACGTTGTACGGAGGTCTGCCAAGTGTTTGCATAAAGAAATGAAAAGTTGTCCAAAATAACTTCCTATCAAATGTTCATGTGATTGGAAAAGTCAGGAAAGTGGTAAGGTACTGTTTTCTATCAGTTGGCAAGCTGCGCACACAATCCCAGTGTTGTACAGCTTCCTTCTTCACCTTTCCGATGCTGCCGCTCTCTCCGGCTCCCGGAGCCGAAGAAGCGGCTTCTTCGCGCAAAGACGATTGTACCGCTCACAGTGCTCTCTAGCGCCGCTTCTGCCGAAAGAAGCCCGGGAGCGGCGCTTAGCTCCGGAGAGCATCGTACCTTCGTCTTTAGCGTCTTTTGTGGTCTACATCCTAGCAGAAAGCTTTTCCACTCTGTCTGGCAAGGAAAACATGCGCCAGCACAGAAAACATCTCCCATCGTGTTCTGGACGTTGCACGGAGGTCTGCCAAGTGTTTGAAAGAAACAAAGAAAAGTTGTCCAAAACAGCTTCCAATCGAATATTCATGTGATTGGAAAAGTCAGGAAAGTGGTAAGGTACTGTTTTCTGTCAGTTGGCAAGCTGCGCACACAATCCCAGTGTTGTACAGCTTCCTTCTTCACCTTTCCGATGCTGCCGCTCTCTCCGGCTCCCGGAGCCGAAGAAGCGGCTTCTTCGCGCAAAGACGATTGTACCGCTCACAGTGCTCTCTTAGCGCCGCTTCTGCCGAAAGAAGCCCGGGAGCGGCGCTTAGCTCCGGAGAGCATCGTACCTTCGTCTTTAGCGTCTTTTGTGGTCTACATCCTAGCAGAAAGCTTTTCCACTCTGTCTGGCAAGGAAAACATGCGCCAGCACAGAAAACATCTCCCATCGTGTTCTGGACGTTGTACGGAGGTCTGCCAAGTGTTTGCATAAAGAAATGAAAAGTTGTCCAAAATAACTTCCTATCAAATGTTCATGTGATTGGAAAAGTCAGGAAAGTGGTAAGGTACTGTTTTCTATCAGTTGGCAAGCTGCGCACACAATCCCAGTGTTGTACAGCTTCCTTCTTCACCTTTCCGATGCTGCCGCTCTCTCCGGCTCCCGGAGCCGAAGAAGCGGCTTCTTCGCGCAAAGACGATTGTACCGCTCACAGTGCTCTCTTAGCGCCGCTTCTGCCGAAAGAAGCCCGGGAGCGGCGCTTAGCTCCGGAGAGCATCGTACCTTCGTCTTTAGCGTCTTTTGTGGTCTACATCCTAGCAGAAAGCTTTTCCACTCTGTCTGGCAAGGAAAACATGCGCCAGCACAGAAAACATCTCCCATCGTGTTCTGTACGTTGCACGGAGGTCTGCCAAGTGTTTGAAAGAAACAAAGAAATGTTGTCCAAAACAGCTTCCAATCGAAGATTCATGTGATTGGAAAAGTCAGGAAAGTGGTAAGGTACTGTTTTCTATCAGTTGGCAAGCTGCGCACACAATCCCAGTGTTGTACAGCTTCCTTCTTCACCTTTCCGATGCTGCCGCTCTCTCCGGCTCCCGGAGCCGAAGAAGCGGCTTCTTCGCGCAAAGACGATTGTACCGCTCACAGTGCTCTCTTAGCGCCGCTTCTGCCGAAAGAAGCCCGGGAGCGGCGCTTAGCTCCGGAGAGCATCGTACCTTCGTCTTTAGCGTCTTTTGTGGTCTACATCCTAGCAGAAAGCTTTTCCACTCTGTCTGGCAAGGAAAACCTGCGCCAGCACAGAAAACATCTCCCATCGTGTTCTGGACGTTGCACGGAGGTCTGCCAAGTGTTTGAAAGAAACAAAGAAAAGTTGTCCAAAACAGCTTCCAATCGAATATTCATGTGATTGGAAAAGTCAGGAAAGTGGTAAGGTACTGTTTTCTATCAGTTGGCAAGCTGCGCACACAATCCCAGTGTTGTACAGCTTCCTTCTTCACCTTTCCGATGCTGCCGCTCTCTCCGGCTCCCGGAGCCGAAGAAGCGGCTTCTTCGCGCAAAGACGATTGTACCGCTCACAGTGCTCTCTTAGCGCTGCTTCTGCCGAAAGAAGCCCGGGAGCGGCGCTTAGCTCCGGAGAGCATCGTACCTTCGTCTTTAGCGTCTTTTGTGGTCTACATCCTAGCAGAAAGCTTTTCCACTCTCTCTGGCAAGGAAAACATGCGCCAGCACAGAAAACATCTCCCATCGTGTTCTGGACGTTGTACGGAGGTCTGCCAAGTGTTTGACAAGAAGAGAGGAAAAGTTGTCCAAAACAGCTTCCAATCGAATATTCATGTGATTGGAAACGTCAGGAAAGTGGTAAGGTACTGTTTTCTATCAGTTGGCAAGCTGCCCACACAATCCCAGTGTTGTACAGCTTCCTTCTTCACCTTTCCGATGCTGCCGCTCTCTCCGGCTCCCGGAGCCGAAGAAGCGGCTTCTTCGCGCAAAGACGATTGTACCGCTCACAGTGCTCTCTTAGCGCCGCTTCTGCCGAAAGAAGCCCGGGAGCGGCGCTTAGCTCCGGAGAGCATCGTCCCTTCGTCTTTAGCGTCTTTTGTGGTCTACATCCTAGCAGAAAGCTTTTCCACTCTGTCTGGCAAGGAAAACATGCGCCAGCACAGAAAACATCTCCCATCGTGTTCTGGACGTTGCACGGAGGTCTGCCAAGTGTTTGCATAAAGAAATGAAAAGTTGTCCAAAATAACTTCCTATCGAATGTTCATGTGATTGGAAAAGTCAGGAAAGTGGTAAGGTACTGTTTTCTATCAGTTGGCAAGCTGCGCACACAATCCCAGTGTTGTACAGCTTCCTTCTTCACCTTTCCGATGCTGCCGCTCTCTCCGGCTCCCGGAGCCGAAGAAGCGGCTTCTTCGCGCAAAGACGATTGTACCGCTCACAGTGCTCTCTTAGCGCGGCTTCTGCCGAAAGAAGCACGGGAGCGGCGCTTAGCTCCGGAGAGCATCGTCCCTTCGTCTTTAGCGTCTTTTGTGGTCTACATCCTAGCAGAAAGCTTTTCCACTCAGTCTGGCAAGGAAAACCTGCGCCAGCACAGAAAACATCTCCCATCGTGTTCTGTACGTTGCACGGAGGTCTGCCAAGTGTTTGAAAGAAACAAAGAAAAGTTGTCCAAAACAGCTTCCAATCGAATATTCATGTGATTGGAAAAGTCAGGAAAGTGGTAAGGTACTGTTTTCTATCAGTTGGCAAGCTGCGCACACAATCCCAGTGTTGTACAGCTTCCTTCTTCACCTTTCCGATGCTGCCGCTCTCTCCGGCTCCCGGAGCCGAAGAAGCGGCTTCTTCGCGCAAAGACGATTGTACTGGTCTCAATGCTCTCTTAGCGCGGCTTCTGCCGAAAGATGCCCCGAGCGCCTCTTAGCTCCGGGGTCTCCGTACCTTCCAATTCAATTTTTTCGGCTCCACAAACCAAATGGTATACTTGCAGCAGTAGGGCGGGACATTGAACTGGACTTTCTCCTTTTAGAGAGAAGCTAATGAAAAAGTGTCACCGGAATCAGAGCAGGCTGTAAAACAAGAAAAGTGTCATGGAAATAAGCCAGCCTTATCCTCTTAGCCTTGCTTGTTGTGATTGGCCAAGAAAGAAATGTGTCAACTCGGTGTTCCTGGGTATCACATCACTAACAGGTACTTCAGCTGCTGTACTTCTCTCCTGAAGTTAAGAACAGAATCCAAGGAATTGTGATTCCATGGTCTCAATTCACTCAATATGGTGCTGAAAAAGGAGTGGAAGGTGCACGGGTCAATTAACTTGAATGGCCTATGTAAATCAGCGGCCACTGTTTTTCTGAAGGCTTCAACAGGTTAGTTGCCTATGTTCTTCTTGGAATTGTTTTAACCTTTGGTCATGTTTTTCTTGGGATTCTTTTACCCTTTTCCCATTAGGTCAGCCTTTGCTCTCAAGCCTTTGCTGACATTTCCAGTATCTCGGTAGCCTGGAAAAGTGTTGTCTTGATTGATCACATCATTATTCCCTTCCAAGGGTTGTTTTCCTCAAGTCTCAGTTTGGCTGGTTTTCTGCTAGTTGATTGTCAGAGGGCAGCAGGTGTTTTGTAAGAGCAAGTACACAATGCCATAGCTTGCTTTTCTTTGGATTTGGCCTGTCTAGAAAATGGAATGACTGAACATCTCTGAGAGGCTTTTCTCTCGCCATTAGGTTTCACTGGAAGGAGGGCAGATGCAAATCGTCTACCTAAAGTCTTGGCACAGAAGAAAGTAGTGGTTTGCTGCTGCATAGAGCTAGAAGCTTACAAAAGGAAGGCCTTGGGCTGAGGCCCATTACTTTGGCTAAGTAGAAAAGGACTGTGGCAAGGTGAGGCAGCTGACTTTGAGGTAGATCAACAAGTTCTAGAAGCGTCGTGTGTTCACAGCGTGGTGCATGGTGGTTGGTTGAATTGTGTTTGTTATGGCTTAAAGCTATGGAAATGAGAAAGGCCTGAGTGTTTCAAAAGCCTGGTTTTTGCAAGAAAGCAGCTCTCCTTTGCATCTGCCTGGGGCTCTGCATCACCACGGACCCTCACTGCCACTTTGCCAAGGAGACGATCAGTAGGAATGTTGCAGAGCTGCTGTGTGCATCTGAATGGAATGGCAGAGAACGAAGCGCTGGACGTTTCTGGCTTTAGTACAATGCTGCTGCATTGGTGCCAGTTTAGTTGGTTTTCCATCAGTGGCCTTTCTGTCTAGAAGTACACTGCCCAGAGTATTGGATGCCATTTCCTTCCTGTTGTTTTCATACCTTCCTTCAGTTGAAAGGATGATACAACCTTGACATTTTGAAGATCCCTGTTAGGAAGCACTATGCCAGAGGAGTCATCGCTCCCTTTTCTTCTGCCTCCTTTGTCATTTTCAGAGACTCATTTCAAATTTCTGCTCATGTATAGAAGAAGAATACTGAGACTACTTAGCAGGGTTGACGCTCTCAGCCGCTTTCCTCTTTCCTACTGCTTCATACTGGATGTGACTTCAAGGCCTCGTTTTGTCATCTGCATTTTGCCGTCATCCAAAGCTAAATATTCCAGGCCTGTGAACACAAAAAGAACTCTTAGTCTTTTGCAAGAACTACCCCTAGGAGGATTTGTGTTCACTTTGATCTCTTCAGTGTTTCAGAAAAAAGGAGATTGTACTCTCTTCTTGTGTACTCTCTTCTTGTGCTCTCATTTCCCTCTCTCTGCCTTGCATGCCCCAGTTAATCTACTGCTGTGACTCATTTGGCATCATCTCACGGTGCAAATTCTGCATAGTTTCAAGTCCTTACAAATGCCAGTTGCCAAGGAGCCTATCTAAGCATTCAAGGGGCAAAGAATTGTAGGGCTGGCAAGTTCAGGTGCTGAAACTGTAAGTCATGCCGTATCAAAGTGACAGAGCAAATCAATTGATCTAGGACTTTCAGGTGGGCACCTCTGAGAATAGCAGCTTGTCAGCAATGACACAGCCATCTTCCTAGCTGTATTCCAGAGAGAGGAAAGGGACACCTTCAATGGTTAATATGTTTGGCATGAGAAAACAGCAAGAAATGTACCGCAAAATACTTGAGTCAGATCAAGTGCGTTTCTCTAGTGAGAATTTTGCACTTGTTCTTTCTTGTCTGTGCCTTTACTTTTCACAGAAGACAGGGGAGCATTTCATTAGTACTGTTCTTTTGTTTTCTTTTGTTGGCCTCCCTCTTTCCACCTGCAATTAACAAATTTGCCTTTCTTTCCTGGCTTCTCTTTCTTTACTTCTACAAGTTGACATGAGGTCATCCAACCTTATCATCAATGTTCTCAGACAGTGGAGAGAAGTAGAAGGTACAGCTAAATGGATAAAAGAAACCCACAAAAATAGACAGGTTTTTACAGTCTTCTGTGAGAACATTAGGACACAAGATGTCTTTGAACTGAGTAATGCTCTATTGATTTAACTTTTAGTCCACTGGTTACTATTATTACACGTGTTTGGCCTTTAGTACAGAGCCTTGGAACTAATCCAGGCCAATATTTGGCTAATTTTGTTTTATTCCTAGTGAGGACTTTGTTTCTTAAGGAATAGTCCAGAGAAAGAGCGTCCACGGTACAGTTACAGGTCATAAATTCTGGTACAGTTTGTGCTGGTAATAGGTCTAGGAAAGAAAGGTTTGACATCTTTTTTGACTTTCAAATGGAACCATGATTTGAAAAACCTAAGAGTTGCGGCTCCCCCCCCACCCCACAGCCCAAGTACTTCTCTTTGCAATATTACTCAGGGATTACACATCAAAGCCCACCCTGTAAAATACGTTGCAGATACTTTGCAAGAAGTGCAGCTTAGCAGCTAGAGATGATAACGTGGCTTAAATAACATGGTCTAAATATGTCTGTCTACGCAGACATACTCAACAAAGGTTACGATGGCTTAGCTCCTGTGCTCAAGTGAACGTGCATTTTAGAACTTCCCAAGAAGGTGAATTCAACCTCCTTCATTGCTCTCTGCTGGAGTCCCAAGAGAATTTCAGTCTGCTTTTTGTCATTTACAGCTGTCACTGCTTAGCTCTTGAACATGAGACTCCCTCGTGACTGATGAAAGTTGTCTAGTTAAGAGTGGGTGAAAGACATGGTCTTGCTCTAGAAGGAGATGAGAAGGTTTCTGCAGTCTTTGTCGTCTCTACTGCTTGTGATTTCTAGACAAAACCAGTGGGAAGTTTTCTGAAGGCAGTCCAGAAGCTGGCAATATGGACAGCTTACAGCCCAACACTTGCTGCAGTGCAACCATGGTGACACCAGAAAGGACTTCAAAAAATTCAAAGGGCAAACAAAGCAGTTGGAAGGAAAAGAACATGAACCATTATTCCATTTTTCTCATCTATCTTTCTTTAAATCATCATTTTCGTGCAGTTTGGCGGCTTGCGTTGGTATCCCACCAAAGGAATCTGAGACAGAGTAAGCTTTTGAATGGAGTAGAAGTGAGAAACGCAGGCCAAGTTGCCTTTTTTGCCATCAAATACCAGTTAGGCTTGAACTACCCTTTGCTTAAGGTGCTTAGCTTACACTAAGAATTGATGAGCACATTTTGATGGGAGCAAATTTTACTGTCATGATGACTGAGTAAATTTTGCTGTCCCTCAGAATTTTACTGTCGTCTGAATAGCAATGTTTGTGTCCAAATAGTATTTTGTCTCCCGTATCTGCAGCAGGTAAGCCTTTTGCTGTCAGCAGTGTTGCTTAACCTTTCATGTCATATCCCTCTTCACATCCATCTTCTGCTTAAGGCTTATTAATCTACTTTAGAATTGGCAGGTGGAATAAGACTACTTTTCCTTTTTGAAAGCTCATGTCATTTGACCTACTTACAGCAAATAATTCATTAATTGCAAGTCCCCAGCTAGCATCTTTTCGGCATATTCTAACCTTCTAAAGAGTAACAAAAGCACTCTCCAATACTTGACTTTCATATCACAGTGGGAACGCTGGTCCTGTTTGCAAGAAACAATCATGGGTATGGTAAAACAAAAGGAGGGCTTAGAGTTTTCTCTGTTAACCTATAGTGAGCTTGGATTTTGCAATATGCATGAAGTTAATTAACACTGTTATATAAAGTGGCTGATTTAATCAATAAATTGGAGTCAATGCTGATAAACGACAAGGTGGGTTGGCTTCCCTTCGCTTTCAACACAGTGCCAATTTGGGCTGCTTTGATAGGACTAAGTGGCTGCTGCAATCTGCCATCCAGAAGCGGGGCAGGTGAGTTTTGTTTGCAAGGGAAAAGGGCCATGGTTTGTGTTTGGGGGCCTGTGACTGAGAGTGCCGGCTGGCTCCTGAAATTCTTTGGTATGCAGGATGATTCCCAGACGCAAGGTGGAAACGCTGCCAAGTCGGGCTGGATTGAAATTACCCAGGGACTCCTGCAATCTGCCATCGAGAAGCGGGGCAGGTGAGTGTTGTTTGCCAGGGAAAATGGCCGTGGATTGTGTTTGGGGGCCTGTGGCTGGGAGAGGCCGGCTGGCTCCTGAAAATCCACGATACGCAGGATGTTTCTCAGACCCAAGGTAGCAACATTGCCAAGTCGGGCTGGTTTGATAGTACCAAGTTGCTCCTGCAATCTGCCATGCAGAAGCAGGGCAGGTGACTTTTCTTTGCCAGGGAAAAGGGCCGAGGTTTGTGTTTGGGGGCCTGTGGCCAAGAGTGTCTTGCTGGCTCCTGAAAATCCATGATACGCAGGATGGTTCCCAGACCCAAGGTGGCACCAGTGCCAAGTCGGGCTGGTTTGATAGTAGCAAGTGGCTCCTGCAATCTGCCATGATCACATGAAGAAATACTTTCTGGCGTCCGTACTGGGCCATATGCTCTTTCTTCTCTCAACTTCTCCATCACCTCTCATCTGTTTCACATGCGCTATCTTCAAGGTCCACAGGCTACTTTTCACAGCGTCTTCAGGCCTGATGCAGTAAGAATGATGAATAGAACAGAGTTGGGTCTATTTTGCAGTTTGGATAAAATGCTTTCTGCACACAAATCCAAGGAGAAGGTGCTGCCCCGATGCCCAGAAAAACTTTCACTCCTGCTAGTGTTCTACGTCAACCGCAACTTAGTCTGAAAGAAAAGCTTTCTCTCTGAGAGCATCTGAGAGGTTTGCATGAAGCACTGATATCTGACATATGCAATTTTGAACAGGAGAGGAAAAAGAAAATGGCAAGAAGTTTTTAATTTTACTGGTTTCAATTTTAATTTCCGTGCACTTTTTCACAACTTGTCAGCTCAAATGCCCATCCACATCTTTTAGTCATCTGTAAGTCAGTATTCATATAAAATGTGCTTCAAATCAAAAGAATTTCAAATTTGCACTCCAAGTCTCTATGCCTAGATTTATGATTTCCTACACATATTAGATGAAAGGAAGGCCTTTTTTACTGTGGGAGTGCTGGAACACTGGAACGGGTTGCCCAGAGAAGTTGTGGGTGTCCCATCCCTGAAAGTATTCAAGGTCAGCTTGGACGGGGCTTGGAGCAGCAACAAAGGAGAAGCTTGATGGTAGAGAAACAAAGTTGGACTATAGAAGAAACTGAGATTGAAGTATAGGAGCAAGTTTTCTCTCAGCTCTTGGGCTAAATTCAAAGTTGTACAAAATGACATTTATCTGTGATTTTCACTACTGTAACAGAAAGGTTCATGAAAACTGTACAGAAGATAGCAAATTTTAAAAGAGATAAGAATTACAGCATAAAATCCATGGGACGGGTTACAACATGAGACACTCTCTAAGAGAAAATCTCTGTGTTTCAGCACTTCATCATGGTAAGATTTCATGAAGTGCCAAAGAAGGCGGCAAAATATCATTCGGGACCTTATTTACTGGAGTTCAGCCTGGCCATTAGTAGGAACTGGGTTTGACCACATCGTGTAGATATACCACACACACTTTCCCTTCACTGAAAAATTACTGTTTACAACGAAGAAGCAATTGACGATCAAAATTGATTGAAAGCATCTTAAACATGTCAAGTATTTCATTGTAGATGATCTGTGATCCAAATGCTTCTTCCACCTTCGAGAGGGACAGAACAATTCTTCCATATCATGATGGTTTAAAATTGTATCAACCAATGTTTTCTGCTGAAAAGATATCATCTATTTTTTTCTATTTTTGGAAGAAAATATTCCTAGACATACAACAGGTGAGAACTAAGTAATTTTAAAGAAGCAAATGACATGAAAATATTCTGTAAATAGAATGAAATGAAAAGCTGTGTTTTAAATAGGAGCTAAATATGAAACAGAATTTCTGTACCAGGCATTTGAATTACTGCACCAGCTCTTTTGCCCATCAAGAGAGGCATTGAGCATTTCCGTCTTTTCCAAGGTGCTCATGATCTGCTATGCTGATCTCTGTGTGTGCCTAGGTGTGTGTGGAAGGGGGGGCATGTGAAGGGGAGTGTGTATGTTTGCTTTACAATTGTTGTGGCAGATTCATGCCTCAGCTCCACATTTTGTTTTAGAAAGGTCACACAGAGTGGATATGAAATTTACTATCAACAAGAGATCAATTCCCAAATCATCCATTTGACTCTACCTTATAAATCATGTGCTTTGTTGCATATTTTATCAAATCTACTTTCAAGCCAGATGGAGGAAGGAGGATGTGGGAATCCCTCCACCATCTTGCAACTTTTATGCAAGTAGGTTTTCAAGAAAATCATCATTTCTCTTGGAAATATGTCTGGAACAGGCATGATGGTAGTGTCAACCTGTTGGAGTTTTTGTTGCTGGAAGAAGTTGTACAAAAGGATTGGTTTTTACATTGACCGGTTACTGAATCAAGCGCAGGAATACATTGGAAATTCAACTGGGGCTTCCTTTTCCCAGCAGACCACTTCTAGAACGAGCTTGTACAATGAAGCTGACGCTTCTGCTCTCTTTTTGCTTCTTTCCTATTTTTCTTGGCTTCTTTGCCACTCTCTAGACAATTTGTGAACTCTTTTCCCAACTCAAATGGTTTCAATAGTCTGATTGTGAGCATACATTTTTACAAGGAATTTTTAAAATCTTTCCTCGAGTTAAGAAAGAAAAGGACTTAGGTCTTTTTCTTCCCTTATAATATTGCAATGAAATTGATAACTAAAGACCAACTCTTTCTTTTTGTTTTTAACCCAAGTAGATAATTCCCATCCATTCATCCATTTGGTGGACCAATAGTTGCCATGCTGATGGAAGTTGTCACTTCTTAACAATAGACATTCTGTGACTATGTTGACAGCACTTTGGGTGAAGATCCTAACTGGTCTTGGATACACATAGGGAGAAATTTGCTCAGCCAGTGTCAGTCTTAAGCATGCGTATCAGAAGATCTTTCTAGAGCTGGGAATTTTCCCATGAAAGGGATTCAGTTAGGGAAGAGACACTCGTCCCAGAGTTTTGCATTCTTCTTGAACACTGCTTAAGGAACTTAGATGCCGTGTCCATTTGGATCTCTGTCTTCACAGAACTTTGTCATGCAAGTGCTTGAAATGCATCTTGAAGAGAATTCACTAGCACAGAATGAATGAGAGTGGAAGGGCTTGGTGGGGCTAACCAGGCCCAATCCCCCTGCCTAAACCAGGATACCTAGAGCCTCTTGCCCAGGAGTCTATCTGGGTGTACTTTGAATGTCTTCAAAGATCCAGGCTCCACAATCTTTCTGGGCAGTCTGTGCCGTGGTTCAGTCACCCTCACAGTAAAGAATCATTTGCTGATGGTCAATGGCAATCTCCTGTATTTCAGAGAGTGCCCACTGCCTCTTGTTTTTTCACTCAGCATCACTGAAAAGACACTGGTTCCCTCCCCTTTGCACTATTGCTTCCATATGGATGCGTGCTGCCATGTAGAGATATGTCCAAAACCTCCCTGAAGCCCAGGCAGATAATATTCCCTTCATCTACCAGTCAAGTTGATTCATCAGAGGAGTTTAAAGTGATGTTCCAGCATGAAATTCCCCTGAAAAATCATGCTAACTACATGATTTTGTCGTCTTGCATGTGCCTGGCAAGGTTTTCCAGGAAGAGCTGCTTCATCAACTTCCTGGGGATAAAAAGGAGGCTGCCTGGTTTGTACTATTCCGAGTCCTCCTAATTGCCTTTTTTAGAGATGGGTGTCATTTGCTCTCATCCAGTCTTTAGCCTCTCTTGTCGTCTACATCTTAGCAAAAAGCTTTTCCACTACATGTTCATGTGATTGGAAAAGTCAGGAAAGTGGTAAGGTACTGTTTTCTATCAGTTGGCAAGCTGCGCACACAATCCCAGTGTTGTACAGCTTCCTTCTTCACCTTTCCGATGCTGCCGCTCTCTCCGGCTCCCGGAGCCGAAGAAGCGGCTTCTTCGCGCAAAGACGATTGTACCGCACACAGTGCTCTCTTAGCGCGGCTTCTGCCGAAAGACGCCCGGGAGCGGCGCTTAGCTCCGGAGAGCATCGTACCTTCGTCTTTAGCGTCTTTTGTGGTCTACATCCTAGCAGAAAGCTTTTCCACTCTGTCTGGCAAGGAAAACATGCGCCAGCACAGAAAACATCTCCCATCGTGTTCTGGACGTTGCACGGAGGTCTGCCAAGTGTTTGCATAAAGAAATGAAAAGTTGTCCAAAATAACTTCCTATCAAATGTTCATGTGATTGGAAAAGTCAGGAAAGTGGTAAGGTACTGTTTTCTATCAGTTGGCAAGCTGCGCACACAATCCCAGTGTTGTACAGCTTCCTTCTTCACCTTTCCGATGCTGCCGCTCTCTCCGGCTCCCGGAGCCGAAGAAGCGGCTTCTTCGCGCAAAGACGATTGTACCGCTCACAGTGCTCTCTTAGCGCGGCTTCTGCCGAAAGAAGCCCGGGAGCGGTGCTTAGCTCCGGAGAGCCTCGTACCTTCGTATTTAGCGTCTTTTGTGGTCTACATCCTAGCAGAAAGCTTTTCCACTCTGTCTGGCAAGGAAAACATGCGCCAGCACAGAAAACATCTCCCATCGTGTTCTGGACGTTGCTCGGAGGTCTGCCAAGTGTTTGAAAGACACAAAGAAAAGATGTCCAAAGCAGCTTCCAATCGAATATTCCTGTGATTGGAAAAGTCAGGAAAGTGTAAGGTACTGTTTTCTATCAGTTGGCAAGCTGCGCACACAATCCCAGTGTTGTACAGCTTCCTTCTTCACCTTTCCGATGCTGCCGCTCTCTCCGGCTCCCGGAGCCGAAGAAGCGGCTTCTTCGCGCAAAGACGATTGTACCGCTCACAGTGCTCTCTTAGCGCCGCTTCTGCCGAAAGAAGCCCGGGAGCGGCGCTTAGCTCCGGAGAGCCTCGTACCTTCGACTTTAGCGTCTTTTGTGGTCTACATCCTAGCAGAAAGCTTTTCCACTCAGTCTGGCAAGGAAAACATGCGCCAGCGCAGAAAACATCTTCCATCGTGTTCTGGACGTTGCACGGAGGTCTGCCAAGTGTTTGCATAAAGAAATGAAAAGTTGTCCAAAATAACTTCCTATCGAATGTTCATGTGATTGGAAAAGTCAGGAAAGTGGTAAGGTACTGTTTTCTATCAGTTGGCCAGCTGCGCACACAATCCCAGTGTTGTACAGCTTCCTTCTTCACCTTTCCGATGCTGCCGCTCTCTCCGGCTCCCGGAGCCGAAGAAGCGGCTTCTTCGCGCAAAGACGATTGTACCGCTCACAGTGCTCTCTTAGCGCCGCTTCTGCCGAAAGAAGCCCGGGAGCGGCGCTTAGCTCCGGAGAGCATCGTCCCTTCGTCTTTAGCGTCTTTTGTGGTCTACATGCTAGCAGAAAGCTTTTCCACTCTGTCTGGCAAGGAAAACATGCGCCAGCACAGAAAACATCTCCCATCGTGTTCTGGACGTTGCTCGGAGGTCTGCCAAGTGTTTGAAAGAAACAAAGAAAAGTTGTCCAAAACAGCTTCCAATCGAATATTCATGAGATTGGAAACGTCAGGAAAGTGTAAGGTACTGTTTTCTATCAGTTGGCAAGCTGCGCACACAATCCCAGTGTTGTACAGCTTCCTTCTTCACCTTTGCGATGCTGCCGCTCTCTCCGGCTCCCGGAGCCGAAGAAGCGGCTTCTTCGCGCAAAGACGATTGTACCGCTCACAGTGCTCTCTTAGCGCGGCTTCTGCCGAAAGAAGCCCGGGAGCGGCGCTTAACTCCGGAGAGCATCGTCCCTTCGTCTTTAGCGTCTCTTGTGGTCTACAACCTAGCAGAAAGCTTTTCCACTCTGTCTGGCAAGGAAAACCTGCGCCAGCACAGAAAACATCTCCCATCGTGTTCTGGACGTTGCACGGAGGTCTGCCAAGTGTTTGCATAAAGAAATGAAAAGTTGTCCAAAATAACTTCCTATCGAATGTTCATGTGATTGGACACGTGAGGAAAGTGGTAAGGTACTGTTTTCTATCAGTTGGCAAGCTGCGCACACAATCCCAGTGTTGTACAGCTTCCTTCTTCACCTTTCCGATGCTGCCGCTCTCTCCGGCTCCCGGAGCCGAAGAAGCGGCTTCTTCGCGCAAAGACGATTGTACCGCTCACAGTGCTCTCTTAGCGCCGCTTCTGCCGAAAGAAGCCCGGGAGCGGCGCTTAACTCCGGAGAGCATCGTCCCTTCGTCTTTAGCGTCTTTTGTGGTCTACATCCTAGCAGAAAGCTTTTCCACTCTGTCTGGCAAGGAAAACCTGCGCCAGCACAGAAAACATCTCCCATCGTGTTCTGGACGTTGCACGGAGGTCTGCCAAGTGTTTGCATAAAGAAATGAAAAGTTGTCCGAAATAACTTCCTATCGAATGTTCATGTGATTGGAAAAGTCAGGAAAGTGGTAAGGTACTGTTTTCTATCAGTTGGCAAGCTGCGCACACAATCCCAGTGTTGTACAGCTTCCTTCTTCACCTTTCCGATGCTGCCGCTCTCTCCGGCTCCCGGAGCCGAAGAAGCGGCTTCTTCGCGCAAAGACGATTGTACTGGTCTCAATGCTCTCTTAGCGCGGCTTCTGCCGAAAGATGCCCCGAGCGCCTCTTAGCTCCGGGGTCTCCGTACCTTCCAATTCAATTTTTTCGGCTCCACAAACCAAATGGTATACTTGCAGCAGTAGGGCGGGACATTGAACTGGACTTTCTCCTTTTAGAGAGAAGCTAATGAAAAAGTGTCACCGGAATCAGAGCAGGCTGTAAAACAAGAAAAGTGTCATGGAAATAAGCCAGCCTTATCCTCTTAGCCTTGCTTGTTGTGATTGGCCAAGAAAGAAATGTGTCAACTCGGTGTTCCTGGGTATCACATCACTAACAGGTACTTCAGCTGCTGTACTTCTCTCCTGAAGTTAAGAACAGAATCCAAGGAATTGTGATTCCATGGTCTCAATTCACTCAATATGGTGCTGAAAAAGGAGTGGAAGGTGCACGGGTCAATTAACTTGAATGGCCTATGTAAATCAGCGGCCACTGTTTTTCTGAAGGCTTCAACAGGTTAGTTGCCTATGTTCTTCTTGGAATTGTTTTAACCTTTGGTCATGTTTTTCTTGGGATTCTTTTACCCTTTTCCCATTAGTTCAGCCTTTGCTCTCAAGCCTTTGCTGACATTTCCAGTATCTCAGTAGCCTGGAAAAGTGTTGTCTTGATTGATCACATCATTATTCCCTTCCAAGGGTTGTTTTCCTCAAGTCTCAGTTTGGCTGGTTTTCTGCTAGTTGATTGTCAGAGGGCAGCAGGTGTTTTGTAAGAGCAAGTACACAATGCCATAGCTTGCTTTTCTTTGGATTTGGCCTGTCTAGAAAATGGAATGACTGAACATCTCTGAGAGGCTTTTCTCTCGCCATTAGGTTTCACTGGAAGGAGGGCAGATGCAAATCGTCTACCTAAAGTCTTGGCACAGAAGAAAGTAGTGGTTTGCTGCTGCATAGAGCTAGAAGCTTACAAAAGGAAGGCCTTGGGCTGAGGCCCATTACTTTGGCTAAGTAGAAAAGGACTGTGGCAAGGTGAGGCAGCTGACTTTGAGGTAGATCAACAAGTTCTAGAAGCGTCGTGTGTTCACAGCGTGGTGCATGGTGGTTGGTTGAATTGTGTTTGTTATGGCTTAAAGCTATGGAAATGAGAAAGGCCTGAGTGTTTCAAAAGCCTGGTTTTTGCAAGAAAGCAGCTCTCCTTTGCATCTGCCTGGGGCTCTGCATCACCACGGACCCTCACTGCCACTTTGCCAAGGAGACGATCAGTAGGAATGTTGCAGAGCTGCTGTGTGCATCTGAATGGAATGGCAGAGAACGAAGCGCTGGACGTTTCTGGCTTTAGTACAATGCTGCTGCATTGGTGCCAGTTTAGTTGGTTTTCCATCAGTGGCCTTTCTGTCTAGAAGTACACTGCCCAGAGTATTGGATGCCATTTCCTTCCTGTTGTTTTCATACCTTCCTTCAGTTGAAAGGATGATACAACCTTGACATTTTGAAGATCCCTGTTAGGAAGCACTATGCCAGAGGAGTCATCGCTCCCTTTTCTTCTGCCTCCTTTGTCATTTTCAGAGACTCATTTCAAATTTCTGCTCATGTATAGAAGAAGAATACTGAGACTACTTAGCAGGGTTGACGCTCTCAGCCGCTTTCCTCTTTCCTACTGCTTCATACTGGATGTGACTTCAAGGCCTCGTTTTGTCATCTGCATTTTGCCGTCATCCAAAGCTAAATATTCCAGGCCTGTGAACACAAAAAGAACTCTTAGTCTTTTGCAAGAACTACCCCTAGGAGGATTTGTGTTCACTTTGATCTCTTCAGTGTTTCAGAAAAAAGGAGATTGTACTCTCTTCTTGTGTACTCTCTTCTTGTGCTCTCATTTCCCTCTCTCTGCCTTGCATGCCCCAGTTAATCTACTGCTGTGACTCATTTGGCATCATCTCACGGTGCAAATTCTGCATAGTTTCAAGTCCTTACAAATGCCAGTTGCCAAGGAGCCTATCTAAGCATTCAAGGGGCAAAGAATTGTAGGGTTGGCAAGTTCAGGTGCTGAAACTGTAAGTCATGCCATATCAAAGTGACAGAGCAAATCAATTGATCTAGGACTTTCAGGTGGGCACCTCTGAGAATAGCAGCTTGTCAGCAATGACACAGCCATCTTCCTAGCTGTATTCCAGAGAGAGGAAAGGGACACCTTCAATGGTTAATATGTTTGGCATGAGAAAACAGCAAGAAATGTACCGCAAAATACTTGAGTCAGATCAAGTGCGTTTCTCTAGTGAGAATTTTGCACTTGTTCTTTCTTGTCTGTGCCTTTACTTTTCACAGAAGACAGGGGAGCATTTCATTAGTACTGTTCTTTTGTTTTCTTTTGTTGGCCTCCCTCTTTCCACCTGCAATTAACAAATTTGCCTTTCTTTCCTGGCTTCTCTTTCTTTACTTCTACAAGTTGACATGAGGTCATCCAACCTTATCATCAATGTTCTCAGACAGTGGAGAGAAGTAGAAGGTACAGCTAAATGGATAAAAGAAACCCACAAAAATAGACAGGTTTTTACAGTCTTCTGTGAGAACATTAGGACACAAGATGTCTTTGAACTGAGTAATGCTCTATTGATTTAACTTTTAGTCCACTGGTTACTATTATTACACGTGTTTGGCCTTTAGTACAGAGCCTTGGAACTAATCCAGGCCAATATTTGGCTAATTTTGTTTTATTCCTAGTGAGGACTTTGTTTCTTAAGGAATAGTCCAGAGAAAGAGCGTCCACGGTACAGTTACAGGTCATAAATTCTGGTACAGTTTGTGCTGGTAATAGGTCTAGGAAAGAAAGGTTTGACATCTTTTTTGACTTTCAAATGGAACCATGATTTGAAAAACCTAAGAGTTGCGGCTCCCCCCCCACCCCACAGCCCAAGTACTTCTCTTTGCAATATTACTCAGGGATTACACATCAAAGCCCACCCTGTAAAATACGTTGCAGATACTTTGCAAGAAGTGCAGCTTAGCAGCTAGAGATGATAACGTGGCTTAAATAACATGGTCTAAATATGTCTGTCTACGCAGACATACTCAACAAAGGTTACGATGGCTTAGCTCCTGTGCTCAAGTGAACGTGCATTTTAGAACTTCCCAAGAAGGTGAATTCAACCTCCTTCATTGCTCTCTGCTGGAGTCCCAAGAGAATTTCAGTCTGCTTTTTGTCATTTACAGCTGTCACTGCTTAGCTCTTGAACATGAGACTCCCTCGTGACTGATGAAAGTTGTCTAGTTAAGAGTGGGTGAAAGACATGGTCTTGCTCTAGAAGGAGATGAGAAGGTTTCTGCAGTCTTTGTCGTCTCTACTGCTTGTGATTTCTAGACAAAACCAGTGGGAAGTTTTCTGAAGGCAGTCCAGAAGCTGGCAATATGGACAGCTTACAGCCCAACACTTGCTGCAGTGCAACCATGGTGACACCAGAAAGGACTTCAAAAAATTCAAAGGGCAAACAAAGCAGTTGGAAGGAAAAGAACATGAACCATTATTCCATTTTTCTCATCTATCTTTCTTTAAATCATCATTTTCGTGCAGTTTGGCGGCTTGCGTTGGTATCCCACCAAAGGAATCTGAGACAGAGTAAGCTTTTGAATGGAGTAGAAGTGAGAAACGCAGGCCAAGTTGCCTTTTTTGCCATCAAATACCAGTTAGGCTTGAACTACCCTTTGCTTAAGGTGCTTAGCTTACACTAAGAATTGATGAGCACATTTTGATGGGAGCAAATTTTACTGTCATGATGACTGAGTAAATTTTGCTGTCCCTCAGAATTTTACTGTCGTCTGAATAGCAATGTTTGTGTCCAAATAGTATTTTGTCTCCCGTATCTGCAGCAGGTAAGCCTTTTGCTGTCAGCAGTGTTGCTTAACCTTTCATGTCATATCCCTCTTCACATCCATCTTCTGCTTAAGGCTTATTAATCTACTTTAGAATTGGCAGGTGGAATAAGACTACTTTTCCTTTTTGAAAGCTCATGTCATTTGACCTACTTACAGCAAATAATTCATTAATTGCAAGTCCCCAGCTAGCATCTTTTCGGCATATTCTAACCTTCTAAAGAGTAACAAAAGCACTCTCCAATACTTGACTTTCATATCACAGTGGGAACGCTGGTCCTGTTTGCAAGAAACAATCATGGGTATGGTAAAACAAAAGGAGGGCTTAGAGTTTTCTCTGTTAACCTATAGTGAGCTTGGATTTTGCAATATGCATGAAGTTAATTAACACTGTTATATAAAGTGGCTGATTTAATCAATAAATTGGAGTCAATGCTGATAAACGACAAGGTGGGTTGGCTTCCCTTCGCTTTCAACACAGTGCCAATTTGGGCTGCTTTGATAGGACTAAGTGGCTGCTGCAATCTGCCATCCAGAAGCGGGGCAGGTGAGTTTTGTTTGCAAGGGAAAAGGGCCATGGTTTGTGTTTGGGGGCCTGTGACTGAGAGTGCCGGCTGGCTCCTGAAATTCTTTGGTATGCAGGATGATTCCCAGACGCAAGGTGGAAACGCTGCCAAGTCGGGCTGGATTGAAATTACCCAGGGACTCCTGCAATCTGCCATCGAGAAGCGGGGCAGGTGAGTGTTGTTTGCCAGGGAAAATGGCCGTGGATTGTGTTTGGGGGCCTGTGGCTGGGAGAGGCCGGCTGGCTCCTGAAAATCCACGATACGCAGGATGTTTCTCAGACCCAAGGTAGCAACATTGCCAAGTCGGGCTGGTTTGATAGTACCAAGTTGCTCCTGCAATCTGCCATGCAGAAGCAGGGCAGGTGACTTTTCTTTGCCAGGGAAAAGGGCCGAGGTTTGTGTTTGGGGGCCTGTGGCCAAGAGTGTCTTGCTGGCTCCTGAAAATCCATGATACGCAGGATGGTTCCCAGACCCAAGGTGGCACCAGTGCCAAGTCGGGCTGGTTTGATAGTAGCAAGTGGCTCCTGCAATCTGCCATGATCACATGAAGAAATACTTTCTGGCGTCCGTACTGGGCCATATGCTCTTTCTTCTCTCAACTTCTCCATCACCTCTCATCTGTTTCACATGCGCTATCTTCAAGGTCCACAGGCTACTTTTCACAGCGTCTTCAGGCCTGATGCAGTAAGAATGATGAATAGAACAGAGTTGGGTCTATTTTGCAGTTTGGATAAAATGCTTTCTGCACACAAATCCAAGGAGAAGGTGCTGCCCCGATGCCCAGAAAAACTTTCACTCCTGCTAGTGTTCTACGTCAACCGCAACTTAGTCTGAAAGAAAAGCTTTCTCTCTGAGAGCATCTGAGAGGTTTGCATGAAGCACTGATATCTGACATATGCAATTTTGAACAGGAGAGGAAAAAGAAAATGGCAAGAAGTTTTTAATTTTACTGGTTTCAATTTTAATTTCCGTGCACTTTTTCACAACTTGTCAGCTCAAATGCCCATCCACATCTTTTAGTCATCTGTAAGTCAGTATTCATATAAAATGTGCTTCAAATCAAAAGAATTTCAAATTTGCACTCCAAGTCTCTATGCCTAGATTTATGATTTCCTACACATATTAGATGAAAGGAAGGCCTTTTTTACTGTGGGAGTGCTGGAACACTGGAACGGGTTGCCCAGAGAAGTTGTGGGTGTCCCATCCCTGAAAGTATTCAAGGTCAGCTTGGACGGGGCTTGGAGCAGCAACAAAGGAGAAGCTTGATGGTAGAGAAACAAAGTTGGACTATAGAAGAAACTGAGATTGAAGTATAGGAGCAAGTTTTCTCTCAGCTCTTGGGCTAAATTCAAAGTTGTACAAAATGACATTTATCTGTGATTTTCACTACTGTAACAGAAAGGTTCATGAAAACTGTACAGAAGATAGCAAATTTTAAAAGAGATAAGAATTACAGCATAAAATCCATGGGACGGGTTACAACATGAGACACTCTCTAAGAGAAAATCTCTGTGTTTCAGCACTTCATCATGGTAAGATTTCATGAAGTGCCAAAGAAGGCGGCAAAATATCATTCGGGACCTTATTTACTGGAGTTCAGCCTGGCCATTAGTAGGAACTGGGTTTGACCACATCGTGTAGATATACCACACACACTTTCCCTTCACTGAAAAATTACTGTTTACAACGAAGAAGCAATTGACGATCAAAATTGATTGAAAGCATCTTAAACATGTCAAGTATTTCATTGTAGATGATCTGTGATCCAAATGCTTCTTCCACCTTCGAGAGGGACAGAACAATTCTTCCATATCATGATGGTTTAAAATTGTATCAACCAATGTTTTCTGCTGAAAAGATATCATCTATTTTTTTCTATTTTTGGAAGAAAATATTCCTAGACATACAACAGGTGAGAACTAAGTAATTTTAAAGAAGCAAATGACATGAAAATATTCTGTAAATAGAATGAAATGAAAAGCTGTGTTTTAAATAGGAGCTAAATATGAAACAGAATTTCTGTACCAGGCATTTGAATTACTGCACCAGCTCTTTTGCCCATCAAGAGAGGCATTGAGCATTTCCGTCTTTTCCAAGGTGCTCATGATCTGCTATGCTGATCTCTGTGTGTGCCTAGGTGTGTGTGGAAGGGGGGGCATGTGAAGGGGAGTGTGTATGTTTGCTTTACAATTGTTGTGGCAGATTCATGCCTCAGCTCCACATTTTGTTTTAGAAAGGTCACACAGAGTGGATATGAAGTTTACTATCAACAAGAGATCAATTCCCAAATCATCCATTTGACTCTACCTTATAAATCATGTGCTTTGTTGCATATTTTATCAAATCTACTTTCAAGCCAGATGGAGGAAGGAGGATGTGGGAATCCCTCCACCATCTTGCAACTTTTATGCAAGTAGGTTTTCAAGAAAATCATCATTTCTCTTGGAAATATGTCTGGAACAGGCATGATGGTAGTGTCAACCTGTTGGAGTTTTTGTTGCTGGAAGAAGTTGTACAAAAGGATTGGTTTTTACATTGACCGGTTACTGAATCAAGCGCAGGAATACATTGGAAATTCAACTGGGGCTTCCTTTTCCCAGCAGACCACTTCTAGAACGAGCTTGTACAATGAAGCTGACGCTTCTGCTCTCTTTTTGCTTCTTTCCTATTTTTCTTGGCTTCTTTGCCACTCTCTAGACAATTTGTGAACTCTTTTCCCAACTCAAATGGTTTCAATAGTCTGATTGTGAGCATACATTTTTACAAGGAATTTTTAAAATCTTTCCTCGAGTTAAGAAAGAAAAGGACTTAGGTCTTTTTCTTCCCTTATAATATTGCAATGAAATTGATAACTAAAGACCAACTCTTTCTTTTTGTTTTTAACCCAAGTAGATAATTCCCATCCATTCATCCATTTGGTGGACCAATAGTTGCCATGCTGATGGAAGTTGTCACTTCTTAACAATAGACATTCTGTGACTATGTTGACAGCACTTTGGGTGAAGATCCTAACTGGTCTTGGATACACATAGGGAGAAATTTGCTCAGCCAGTGTCAGTCTTAAGCATGCGTATCAGAAGATCTTTCTAGAGCTGGGAATTTTCCCATGAAAGGGATTCAGTTAGGGAAGAGACACTCGTCCCAGAGTTTTGCATTCTTCTTGAACACTGCTTAAGGAACTTAGATGCCGTGTCCATTTGGATCTCTGTCTTCACAGAACTTTGTCATGCAAGTGCTTGAAATGCATCTTGAAGAGAATTCACTAGCACAGAATGAATGAGAGTGGAAGGGCTTGGTGGGGCTAACCAGGCCCAATCCCCCTGCCTAAACCAGGATACCTAGAGCCTCTTGCCCAGGAGTCTATCTGGGTGTACTTTGAATGTCTTCAAAGATCCAGGCTCCACAATCTTTCTGGGCAGTCTGTGCCGTGGTTCAGTCACCCTCACAGTAAAGAATCATTTGCTGATGGTCAATGGCAATCTCCTGTATTTCAGAGAGTGCCCACTGCCTCTTGTTTTTTCACTCAGCATCACTGAAAAGACACTGGTTCCCTCCCCTTTGCACTATTGCTTCCATATGGATGCGTGCTGCCATGTAGAGATATGTCCAAAACCTCCCTGAAGCCCAGGCAGATAATATTCCCTTCATCTACCAGTCAAGTTGATTCATCAGAGGAGTTTAAAGTGATGTTCCAGCATGAAATTCCCCTGAAAAATCATGCTAACTACATGATTTTGTCGTCTTGCATGTGCCTGGCAAGGTTTTCCAGGAAGAGCTGCTTCATCAACTTCCTGGGGATAAAAAGGAGGCTGCCTGGTTTGTACTATTCCGAGTCCTCCTAATTGCCTTTTTTAGAGATGGGTGTCATTTGCTCTCATCCAGTCTTTAGCCTCTCTTGTCGTCTACATCTTAGCAAAAAGCTTTTCCACTACATGTTCATGTGATTGGAAAAGTCAGGAAAGTGGTAAGGTACTGTTTTCTATCAGTTGGCAAGCTGCGCACACAATCCCAGTGTTGTACAGCTTCCTTCTTCACCTTTCCGATGCTGCCGCTCTCTCCGGCTCCCGGAGCCGAAGAAGCGGCTTCTTCGCGCAAAGACGATTGTACCGCACACAGTGCTCTCTTAGCGCGGCTTCTGCCGAAAGACGCCCGGGAGCGGCGCTTAGCTCCGGAGAGCATCGTACCTTCGTCTTTAGCGTCTTTTGTGGTCTACATCCTAGCAGAAAGCTTTTCCACTCTGTCTGGCAAGGAAAACATGCGCCAGCACAGAAAACATCTCCCATCGTGTTCTGGACGTTGCACGGAGGTCTGCCAAGTGTTTGCATAAAGAAATGAAAAGTTGTCCAAAATAACTTCCTATCAAATGTTCATGTGATTGGAAAAGTCAGGAAAGTGGTAAGGTACTGTTTTCTATCAGTTGGCAAGCTGCGCACACAATCCCAGTGTTGTACAGCTTCCTTCTTCACCTTTCCGATGCTGCCGCTCTCTCCGGCTCCCGGAGCCGAAGAAGCGGCTTCTTCGCGCAAAGACGATTGTACCGCTCACAGTGCTCTCTTAGCGCGGCTTCTGCCGAAAGAAGCCCGGGAGCGGTGCTTAGCTCCGGAGAGCCTCGTACCTTCGTATTTAGCGTCTTTTGTGGTCTACATCCTAGCAGAAAGCTTTTCCACTCTGTCTGGCAAGGAAAACATGCGCCAGCACAGAAAACATCTCCCATCGTGTTCTGGACGTTGCTCGGAGGTCTGCCAAGTGTTTGAAAGACACAAAGAAAAGATGTCCAAAGCAGCTTCCAATCGAATATTCCTGTGATTGGAAAAGTCAGGAAAGTGTAAGGTACTGTTTTCTATCAGTTGGCAAGCTGCGCACACAATCCCAGTGTTGTACAGCTTCCTTCTTCACCTTTCCGATGCTGCCGCTCTCTCCGGCTCCCGGAGCCGAAGAAGCGGCTTCTTCGCGCAAAGACGATTGTACCGCTCACAGTGCTCTCTTAGCGCCGCTTCTGCCGAAAGAAGCCCGGGAGCGGCGCTTAGCTCCGGAGAGCCTCGTACCTTCGACTTTAGCGTCTTTTGTGGTCTACATCCTAGCAGAAAGCTTTTCCACTCAGTCTGGCAAGGAAAACATGCGCCAGCGCAGAAAACATCTTCCATCGTGTTCTGGACGTTGCACGGAGGTCTGCCAAGTGTTTGCATAAAGAAATGAAAAGTTGTCCAAAATAACTTCCTATCGAATGTTCATGTGATTGGAAAAGTCAGGAAAGTGGTAAGGTACTGTTTTCTATCAGTTGGCCAGCTGCGCACACAATCCCAGTGTTGTACAGCTTCCTTCTTCACCTTTCCGATGCTGCCGCTCTCTCCGGCTCCCGGAGCCGAAGAAGCGGCTTCTTCGCGCAAAGACGATTGTACCGCTCACAGTGCTCTCTTAGCGCCGCTTCTGCCGAAAGAAGCCCGGGAGCGGCGCTTAGCTCCGGAGAGCATCGTCCCTTCGTCTTTAGCGTCTTTTGTGGTCTACATGCTAGCAGAAAGCTTTTCCACTCTGTCTGGCAAGGAAAACATGCGCCAGCACAGAAAACATCTCCCATCGTGTTCTGGACGTTGCTCGGAGGTCTGCCAAGTGTTTGAAAGAAACAAAGAAAAGTTGTCCAAAACAGCTTCCAATCGAATATTCATGAGATTGGAAACGTCAGGAAAGTGTAAGGTACTGTTTTCTATCAGTTGGCAAGCTGCGCACACAATCCCAGTGTTGTACAGCTTCCTTCTTCACCTTTGCGATGCTGCCGCTCTCTCCGGCTCCCGGAGCCGAAGAAGCGGCTTCTTCGCGCAAAGACGATTGTACCGCTCACAGTGCTCTCTTAGCGCGGCTTCTGCCGAAAGAAGCCCGGGAGCGGCGCTTAACTCCGGAGAGCATCGTCCCTTCGTCTTTAGCGTCTCTTGTGGTCTACAACCTAGCAGAAAGCTTTTCCACTCTGTCTGGCAAGGAAAACCTGCGCCAGCACAGAAAACATCTCCCATCGTGTTCTGGACGTTGCACGGAGGTCTGCCAAGTGTTTGCATAAAGAAATGAAAAGTTGTCCAAAATAACTTCCTATCGAATGTTCATGTGATTGGACACGTGAGGAAAGTGGTAAGGTACTGTTTTCTATCAGTTGGCAAGCTGCGCACACAATCCCAGTGTTGTACAGCTTCCTTCTTCACCTTTCCGATGCTGCCGCTCTCTCCGGCTCCCGGAGCCGAAGAAGCGGCTTCTTCGCGCAAAGACGATTGTACCGCTCACAGTGCTCTCTTAGCGCCGCTTCTGCCGAAAGAAGCCCGGGAGCGGCGCTTAACTCCGGAGAGCATCGTCCCTTCGTCTTTAGCGTCTTTTGTGGTCTACATCCTAGCAGAAAGCTTTTCCACTCTGTCTGGCAAGGAAAACCTGCGCCAGCACAGAAAACATCTCCCATCGTGTTCTGGACGTTGCACGGAGGTCTGCCAAGTGTTTGCATAAAGAAATGAAAAGTTGTCCGAAATAACTTCCTATCGAATGTTCATGTGATTGGAAAAGTCAGGAAAGTGGTAAGGTACTGTTTTCTATCAGTTGGCAAGCTGCGCACACAATCCCAGTGTTGTACAGCTTCCTTCTTCACCTTTCCGATGCTGCCGCTCTCTCCGGCTCCCGGAGCCGAAGAAGCGGCTTCTTCGCGCAAAGACGATTGTACTGGTCTCAATGCTCTCTTAGCGCGGCTTCTGCCGAAAGATGCCCCGAGCGCCTCTTAGCTCCGGGGTCTCCGTACCTTCCAATTCAATTTTTTCGGCTCCACAAACCAAATGGTATACTTGCAGCAGTAGGGCGGGACATTGAACTGGACTTTCTCCTTTTAGAGAGAAGCTAATGAAAAAGTGTCACCGGAATCAGAGCAGGCTGTAAAACAAGAAAAGTGTCATGGAAATAAGCCAGCCTTATCCTCTTAGCCTTGCTTGTTGTGATTGGCCAAGAAAGAAATGTGTCAACTCGGTGTTCCTGGGTATCACATCACTAACAGGTACTTCAGCTGCTGTACTTCTCTCCTGAAGTTAAGAACAGAATCCAAGGAATTGTGATTCCATGGTCTCAATTCACTCAATATGGTGCTGAAAAAGGAGTGGAAGGTGCACGGGTCAATTAACTTGAATGGCCTATGTAAATCAGCGGCCACTGTTTTTCTGAAGGCTTCAACAGGTTAGTTGCCTATGTTCTTCTTGGAATTGTTTTAACCTTTGGTCATGTTTTTCTTGGGATTCTTTTACCCTTTTCCCATTAGTTCAGCCTTTGCTCTCAAGCCTTTGCTGACATTTCCAGTATCTCAGTAGCCTGGAAAAGTGTTGTCTTGATTGATCACATCATTATTCCCTTCCAAGGGTTGTTTTCCTCAAGTCTCAGTTTGGCTGGTTTTCTGCTAGTTGATTGTCAGAGGGCAGCAGGTGTTTTGTAAGAGCAAGTACACAATGCCATAGCTTGCTTTTCTTTGGATTTGGCCTGTCTAGAAAATGGAATGACTGAACATCTCTGAGAGGCTTTTCTCTCGCCATTAGGTTTCACTGGAAGGAGGGCAGATGCAAATCGTCTACCTAAAGTCTTGGCACAGAAGAAAGTAGTGGTTTGCTGCTGCATAGAGCTAGAAGCTTACAAAAGGAAGGCCTTGGGCTGAGGCCCATTACTTTGGCTAAGTAGAAAAGGACTGTGGCAAGGTGAGGCAGCTGACTTTGAGGTAGATCAACAAGTTCTAGAAGCGTCGTGTGTTCACAGCGTGGTGCATGGTGGTTGGTTGAATTGTGTTTGTTATGGCTTAAAGCTATGGAAATGAGAAAGGCCTGAGTGTTTCAAAAGCCTGGTTTTTGCAAGAAAGCAGCTCTCCTTTGCATCTGCCTGGGGCTCTGCATCACCACGGACCCTCACTGCCACTTTGCCAAGGAGACGATCAGTAGGAATGTTGCAGAGCTGCTGTGTGCATCTGAATGGAATGGCAGAGAACGAAGCGCTGGACGTTTCTGGCTTTAGTACAATGCTGCTGCATTGGTGCCAGTTTAGTTGGTTTTCCATCAGTGGCCTTTCTGTCTAGAAGTACACTGCCCAGAGTATTGGATGCCATTTCCTTCCTGTTGTTTTCATACCTTCCTTCAGTTGAAAGGATGATACAACCTTGACATTTTGAAGATCCCTGTTAGGAAGCACTATGCCAGAGGAGTCATCGCTCCCTTTTCTTCTGCCTCCTTTGTCATTTTCAGAGACTCATTTCAAATTTCTGCTCATGTATAGAAGAAGAATACTGAGACTACTTAGCAGGGTTGACGCTCTCAGCCGCTTTCCTCTTTCCTACTGCTTCATACTGGATGTGACTTCAAGGCCTCGTTTTGTCATCTGCATTTTGCCGTCATCCAAAGCTAAATATTCCAGGCCTGTGAACACAAAAAGAACTCTTAGTCTTTTGCAAGAACTACCCCTAGGAGGATTTGTGTTCACTTTGATCTCTTCAGTGTTTCAGAAAAAAGGAGATTGTACTCTCTTCTTGTGTACTCTCTTCTTGTGCTCTCATTTCCCTCTCTCTGCCTTGCATGCCCCAGTTAATCTACTGCTGTGACTCATTTGGCATCATCTCACGGTGCAAATTCTGCATAGTTTCAAGTCCTTACAAATGCCAGTTGCCAAGGAGCCTATCTAAGCATTCAAGGGGCAAAGAATTGTAGGGTTGGCAAGTTCAGGTGCTGAAACTGTAAGTCATGCCATATCAAAGTGACAGAGCAAATCAATTGATCTAGGACTTTCAGGTGGGCACCTCTGAGAATAGCAGCTTGTCAGCAATGACACAGCCATCTTCCTAGCTGTATTCCAGAGAGAGGAAAGGGACACCTTCAATGGTTAATATGTTTGGCATGAGAAAACAGCAAGAAATGTACCGCAAAATACTTGAGTCAGATCAAGTGCGTTTCTCTAGTGAGAATTTTGCACTTGTTCTTTCTTGTCTGTGCCTTTACTTTTCACAGAAGACAGGGGAGCATTTCATTAGTACTGTTCTTTTGTTTTCTTTTGTTGGCCTCCCTCTTTCCACCTGCAATTAACAAATTTGCCTTTCTTTCCTGGCTTCTCTTTCTTTACTTCTACAAGTTGACATGAGGTCATCCAACCTTATCATCAATGTTCTCAGACAGTGGAGAGAAGTAGAAGGTACAGCTAAATGGATAAAAGAAACCCACAAAAATAGACAGGTTTTTACAGTCTTCTGTGAGAACATTAGGACACAAGATGTCTTTGAACTGAGTAATGCTCTATTGATTTAACTTTTAGTCCACTGGTTACTATTATTACACGTGTTTGGCCTTTAGTACAGAGCCTTGGAACTAATCCAGGCCAATATTTGGCTAATTTTGTTTTATTCCTAGTGAGGACTTTGTTTCTTAAGGAATAGTCCAGAGAAAGAGCGTCCACGGTACAGTTACAGGTCATAAATTCTGGTACAGTTTGTGCTGGTAATAGGTCTAGGAAAGAAAGGTTTGACATCTTTTTTGACTTTCAAATGGAACCATGATTTGAAAAACCTAAGAGTTGCGGCTCCCCCCCCACCCCACAGCCCAAGTACTTCTCTTTGCAATATTACTCAGGGATTACACATCAAAGCCCACCCTGTAAAATACGTTGCAGATACTTTGCAAGAAGTGCAGCTTAGCAGCTAGAGATGATAACGTGGCTTAAATAACATGGTCTAAATATGTCTGTCTACGCAGACATACTCAACAAAGGTTACGATGGCTTAGCTCCTGTGCTCAAGTGAACGTGCATTTTAGAACTTCCCAAGAAGGTGAATTCAACCTCCTTCATTGCTCTCTGCTGGAGTCCCAAGAGAATTTCAGTCTGCTTTTTGTCATTTACAGCTGTCACTGCTTAGCTCTTGAACATGAGACTCCCTCGTGACTGATGAAAGTTGTCTAGTTAAGAGTGGGTGAAAGACATGGTCTTGCTCTAGAAGGAGATGAGAAGGTTTCTGCAGTCTTTGTCGTCTCTACTGCTTGTGATTTCTAGACAAAACCAGTGGGAAGTTTTCTGAAGGCAGTCCAGAAGCTGGCAATATGGACAGCTTACAGCCCAACACTTGCTGCAGTGCAACCATGGTGACACCAGAAAGGACTTCAAAAAATTCAAAGGGCAAACAAAGCAGTTGGAAGGAAAAGAACATGAACCATTATTCCATTTTTCTCATCTATCTTTCTTTAAATCATCATTTTCGTGCAGTTTGGCGGCTTGCGTTGGTATCCCACCAAAGGAATCTGAGACAGAGTAAGCTTTTGAATGGAGTAGAAGTGAGAAACGCAGGCCAAGTTGCCTTTTTTGCCATCAAATACCAGTTAGGCTTGAACTACCCTTTGCTTAAGGTGCTTAGCTTACACTAAGAATTGATGAGCACATTTTGATGGGAGCAAATTTTACTGTCATGATGACTGAGTAAATTTTGCTGTCCCTCAGAATTTTACTGTCGTCTGAATAGCAATGTTTGTGTCCAAATAGTATTTTGTCTCCCGTATCTGCAGCAGGTAAGCCTTTTGCTGTCAGCAGTGTTGCTTAACCTTTCATGTCATATCCCTCTTCACATCCATCTTCTGCTTAAGGCTTATTAATCTACTTTAGAATTGGCAGGTGGAATAAGACTACTTTTCCTTTTTGAAAGCTCATGTCATTTGACCTACTTACAGCAAATAATTCATTAATTGCAAGTCCCCAGCTAGCATCTTTTCGGCATATTCTAACCTTCTAAAGAGTAACAAAAGCACTCTCCAATACTTGACTTTCATATCACAGTGGGAACGCTGGTCCTGTTTGCAAGAAACAATCATGGGTATGGTAAAACAAAAGGAGGGCTTAGAGTTTTCTCTGTTAACCTATAGTGAGCTTGGATTTTGCAATATGCATGAAGTTAATTAACACTGTTATATAAAGTGGCTGATTTAATCAATAAATTGGAGTCAATGCTGATAAACGACAAGGTGGGTTGGCTTCCCTTCGCTTTCAACACAGTGCCAATTTGGGCTGCTTTGATAGGACTAAGTGGCTGCTGCAATCTGCCATCCAGAAGCGGGGCAGGTGAGTTTTGTTTGCAAGGGAAAAGGGCCATGGTTTGTGTTTGGGGGCCTGTGACTGAGAGTGCCGGCTGGCTCCTGAAATTCTTTGGTATGCAGGATGATTCCCAGACGCAAGGTGGAAACGCTGCCAAGTCGGGCTGGATTGAAATTACCCAGGGACTCCTGCAATCTGCCATCGAGAAGCGGGGCAGGTGAGTGTTGTTTGCCAGGGAAAATGGCCGTGGATTGTGTTTGGGGGCCTGTGGCTGGGAGAGGCCGGCTGGCTCCTGAAAATCCACGATACGCAGGATGTTTCTCAGACCCAAGGTAGCAACATTGCCAAGTCGGGCTGGTTTGATAGTACCAAGTTGCTCCTGCAATCTGCCATGCAGAAGCAGGGCAGGTGACTTTTCTTTGCCAGGGAAAAGGGCCGAGGTTTGTGTTTGGGGGCCTGTGGCCAAGAGTGTCTTGCTGGCTCCTGAAAATCCATGATACGCAGGATGGTTCCCAGACCCAAGGTGGCACCAGTGCCAAGTCGGGCTGGTTTGATAGTAGCAAGTGGCTCCTGCAATCTGCCATGATCACATGAAGAAATACTTTCTGGCGTCCGTACTGGGCCATATGCTCTTTCTTCTCTCAACTTCTCCATCACCTCTCATCTGTTTCACATGCGCTATCTTCAAGGTCCACAGGCTACTTTTCACAGCGTCTTCAGGCCTGATGCAGTAAGAATGATGAATAGAACAGAGTTGGGTCTATTTTGCAGTTTGGATAAAATGCTTTCTGCACACAAATCCAAGGAGAAGGTGCTGCCCCGATGCCCAGAAAAACTTTCACTCCTGCTAGTGTTCTACGTCAACCGCAACTTAGTCTGAAAGAAAAGCTTTCTCTCTGAGAGCATCTGAGAGGTTTGCATGAAGCACTGATATCTGACATATGCAATTTTGAACAGGAGAGGAAAAAGAAAATGGCAAGAAGTTTTTAATTTTACTGGTTTCAATTTTAATTTCCGTGCACTTTTTCACAACTTGTCAGCTCAAATGCCCATCCACATCTTTTAGTCATCTGTAAGTCAGTATTCATATAAAATGTGCTTCAAATCAAAAGAATTTCAAATTTGCACTCCAAGTCTCTATGCCTAGATTTATGATTTCCTACACATATTAGATGAAAGGAAGGCCTTTTTTACTGTGGGAGTGCTGGAACACTGGAACGGGTTGCCCAGAGAAGTTGTGGGTGTCCCATCCCTGAAAGTATTCAAGGTCAGCTTGGACGGGGCTTGGAGCAGCAACAAAGGAGAAGCTTGATGGTAGAGAAACAAAGTTGGACTATAGAAGAAACTGAGATTGAAGTATAGGAGCAAGTTTTCTCTCAGCTCTTGGGCTAAATTCAAAGTTGTACAAAATGACATTTATCTGTGATTTTCACTACTGTAACAGAAAGGTTCATGAAAACTGTACAGAAGATAGCAAATTTTAAAAGAGATAAGAATTACAGCATAAAATCCATGGGACGGGTTACAACATGAGACACTCTCTAAGAGAAAATCTCTGTGTTTCAGCACTTCATCATGGTAAGATTTCATGAAGTGCCAAAGAAGGCGGCAAAATATCATTCGGGACCTTATTTACTGGAGTTCAGCCTGGCCATTAGTAGGAACTGGGTTTGACCACATCGTGTAGATATACCACACACACTTTCCCTTCACTGAAAAATTACTGTTTACAACGAAGAAGCAATTGACGATCAAAATTGATTGAAAGCATCTTAAACATGTCAAGTATTTCATTGTAGATGATCTGTGATCCAAATGCTTCTTCCACCTTCGAGAGGGACAGAACAATTCTTCCATATCATGATGGTTTAAAATTGTATCAACCAATGTTTTCTGCTGAAAAGATATCATCTATTTTTTTCTATTTTTGGAAGAAAATATTCCTAGACATACAACAGGTGAGAACTAAGTAATTTTAAAGAAGCAAATGACATGAAAATATTCTGTAAATAGAATGAAATGAAAAGCTGTGTTTTAAATAGGAGCTAAATATGAAACAGAATTTCTGTACCAGGCATTTGAATTACTGCACCAGCTCTTTTGCCCATCAAGAGAGGCATTGAGCATTTCCGTCTTTTCCAAGGTGCTCATGATCTGCTATGCTGATCTCTGTGTGTGCCTAGGTGTGTGTGGAAGGGGGGGCATGTGAAGGGGAGTGTGTATGTTTGCTTTACAATTGTTGTGGCAGATTCATGCCTCAGCTCCACATTTTGTTTTAGAAAGGTCACACAGAGTGGATATGAAGTTTACTATCAACAAGAGATCAATTCCCAAATCATCCATTTGACTCTACCTTATAAATCATGTGCTTTGTTGCATATTTTATCAAATCTACTTTCAAGCCAGATGGAGGAAGGAGGATGTGGGAATCCCTCCACCATCTTGCAACTTTTATGCAAGTAGGTTTTCAAGAAAATCATCATTTCTCTTGGAAATATGTCTGGAACAGGCATGATGGTAGTGTCAACCTGTTGGAGTTTTTGTTGCTGGAAGAAGTTGTACAAAAGGATTGGTTTTTACATTGACCGGTTACTGAATCAAGCGCAGGAATACATTGGAAATTCAACTGGGGCTTCCTTTTCCCAGCAGACCACTTCTAGAACGAGCTTGTACAATGAAGCTGACGCTTCTGCTCTCTTTTTGCTTCTTTCCTATTTTTCTTGGCTTCTTTGCCACTCTCTAGACAATTTGTGAACTCTTTTCCCAACTCAAATGGTTTCAATAGTCTGATTGTGAGCATACATTTTTACAAGGAATTTTTAAAATCTTTCCTCGAGTTAAGAAAGAAAAGGACTTAGGTCTTTTTCTTCCCTTATAATATTGCAATGAAATTGATAACTAAAGACCAACTCTTTCTTTTTGTTTTTAACCCAAGTAGATAATTCCCATCCATTCATCCATTTGGTGGACCAATAGTTGCCATGCTGATGGAAGTTGTCACTTCTTAACAATAGACATTCTGTGACTATGTTGACAGCACTTTGGGTGAAGATCCTAACTGGTCTTGGATACACATAGGGAGAAATTTGCTCAGCCAGTGTCAGTCTTAAGCATGCGTATCAGAAGATCTTTCTAGAGCTGGGAATTTTCCCATGAAAGGGATTCAGTTAGGGAAGAGACACTCGTCCCAGAGTTTTGCATTCTTCTTGAACACTGCTTAAGGAACTTAGATGCCGTGTCCATTTGGATCTCTGTCTTCACAGAACTTTGTCATGCAAGTGCTTGAAATGCATCTTGAAGAGAATTCACTAGCACAGAATGAATGAGAGTGGAAGGGCTTGGTGGGGCTAACCAGGCCCAATCCCCCTGCCTAAACCAGGATACCTAGAGCCTCTTGCCCAGGAGTCTATCTGGGTGTACTTTGAATGTCTTCAAAGATCCAGGCTCCACAATCTTTCTGGGCAGTCTGTGCCGTGGTTCAGTCACCCTCACAGTAAAGAATCATTTGCTGATGGTCAATGGCAATCTCCTGTATTTCAGAGAGTGCCCACTGCCTCTTGTTTTTTCACTCAGCATCACTGAAAAGACACTGGTTCCCTCCCCTTTGCACTATTGCTTCCATATGGATGCGTGCTGCCATGTAGAGATATGTCCAAAACCTCCCTGAAGCCCAGGCAGATAATATTCCCTTCATCTACCAGTCAAGTTGATTCATCAGAGGAGTTTAAAGTGATGTTCCAGCATGAAATTCCCCTGAAAAATCATGCTAACTACATGATTTTGTCGTCTTGCATGTGCCTGGCAAGGTTTTCCAGGAAGAGCTGCTTCATCAACTTCCTGGGGATAAAAAGGAGGCTGCCTGGTTTGTACTATTCCGAGTCCTCCTAATTGCCTTTTTTAGAGATGGGTGTCATTTGCTCTCATCCAGTCTTTAGCCTCTCTTGTCGTCTACATCTTAGCAAAAAGCTTTTCCACTACATGTTCATGTGATTGGAAAAGTCAGGAAAGTGGTAAGGTACTGTTTTCTATCAGTTGGCAAGCTGCGCACACAATCCCAGTGTTGTACAGCTTCCTTCTTCACCTTTCCGATGCTGCCGCTCTCTCCGGCTCCCGGAGCCGAAGAAGCGGCTTCTTCGCGCAAAGACGATTGTACCGCACACAGTGCTCTCTTAGCGCGGCTTCTGCCGAAAGACGCCCGGGAGCGGCGCTTAGCTCCGGAGAGCATCGTACCTTCGTCTTTAGCGTCTTTTGTGGTCTACATCCTAGCAGAAAGCTTTTCCACTCTGTCTGGCAAGGAAAACATGCGCCAGCACAGAAAACATCTCCCATCGTGTTCTGGACGTTGCACGGAGGTCTGCCAAGTGTTTGCATAAAGAAATGAAAAGTTGTCCAAAATAACTTCCTATCAAATGTTCATGTGATTGGAAAAGTCAGGAAAGTGGTAAGGTACTGTTTTCTATCAGTTGGCAAGCTGCGCACACAATCCCAGTGTTGTACAGCTTCCTTCTTCACCTTTCCGATGCTGCCGCTCTCTCCGGCTCCCGGAGCCGAAGAAGCGGCTTCTTCGCGCAAAGACGATTGTACCGCTCACAGTGCTCTCTTAGCGCGGCTTCTGCCGAAAGAAGCCCGGGAGCGGTGCTTAGCTCCGGAGAGCCTCGTACCTTCGTATTTAGCGTCTTTTGTGGTCTACATCCTAGCAGAAAGCTTTTCCACTCTGTCTGGCAAGGAAAACATGCGCCAGCACAGAAAACATCTCCCATCGTGTTCTGGACGTTGCTCGGAGGTCTGCCAAGTGTTTGAAAGACACAAAGAAAAGATGTCCAAAGCAGCTTCCAATCGAATATTCCTGTGATTGGAAAAGTCAGGAAAGTGTAAGGTACTGTTTTCTATCAGTTGGCAAGCTGCGCACACAATCCCAGTGTTGTACAGCTTCCTTCTTCACCTTTCCGATGCTGCCGCTCTCTCCGGCTCCCGGAGCCGAAGAAGCGGCTTCTTCGCGCAAAGACGATTGTACCGCTCACAGTGCTCTCTTAGCGCCGCTTCTGCCGAAAGAAGCCCGGGAGCGGCGCTTAGCTCCGGAGAGCCTCGTACCTTCGACTTTAGCGTCTTTTGTGGTCTACATCCTAGCAGAAAGCTTTTCCACTCAGTCTGGCAAGGAAAACATGCGCCAGCGCAGAAAACATCTTCCATCGTGTTCTGGACGTTGCACGGAGGTCTGCCAAGTGTTTGCATAAAGAAATGAAAAGTTGTCCAAAATAACTTCCTATCGAATGTTCATGTGATTGGAAAAGTCAGGAAAGTGGTAAGGTACTGTTTTCTATCAGTTGGCCAGCTGCGCACACAATCCCAGTGTTGTACAGCTTCCTTCTTCACCTTTCCGATGCTGCCGCTCTCTCCGGCTCCCGGAGCCGAAGAAGCGGCTTCTTCGCGCAAAGACGATTGTACCGCTCACAGTGCTCTCTTAGCGCCGCTTCTGCCGAAAGAAGCCCGGGAGCGGCGCTTAGCTCCGGAGAGCATCGTCCCTTCGTCTTTAGCGTCTTTTGTGGTCTACATGCTAGCAGAAAGCTTTTCCACTCTGTCTGGCAAGGAAAACATGCGCCAGCACAGAAAACATCTCCCATCGTGTTCTGGACGTTGCTCGGAGGTCTGCCAAGTGTTTGAAAGAAACAAAGAAAAGTTGTCCAAAACAGCTTCCAATCGAATATTCATGAGATTGGAAACGTCAGGAAAGTGTAAGGTACTGTTTTCTATCAGTTGGCAAGCTGCGCACACAATCCCAGTGTTGTACAGCTTCCTTCTTCACCTTTGCGATGCTGCCGCTCTCTCCGGCTCCCGGAGCCGAAGAAGCGGCTTCTTCGCGCAAAGACGATTGTACCGCTCACAGTGCTCTCTTAGCGCGGCTTCTGCCGAAAGAAGCCCGGGAGCGGCGCTTAACTCCGGAGAGCATCGTCCCTTCGTCTTTAGCGTCTCTTGTGGTCTACAACCTAGCAGAAAGCTTTTCCACTCTGTCTGGCAAGGAAAACCTGCGCCAGCACAGAAAACATCTCCCATCGTGTTCTGGACGTTGCACGGAGGTCTGCCAAGTGTTTGCATAAAGAAATGAAAAGTTGTCCAAAATAACTTCCTATCGAATGTTCATGTGATTGGACACGTGAGGAAAGTGGTAAGGTACTGTTTTCTATCAGTTGGCAAGCTGCGCACACAATCCCAGTGTTGTACAGCTTCCTTCTTCACCTTTCCGATGCTGCCGCTCTCTCCGGCTCCCGGAGCCGAAGAAGCGGCTTCTTCGCGCAAAGACGATTGTACCGCTCACAGTGCTCTCTTAGCGCCGCTTCTGCCGAAAGAAGCCCGGGAGCGGCGCTTAACTCCGGAGAGCATCGTCCCTTCGTCTTTAGCGTCTTTTGTGGTCTACATCCTAGCAGAAAGCTTTTCCACTCTGTCTGGCAAGGAAAACCTGCGCCAGCACAGAAAACATCTCCCATCGTGTTCTGGACGTTGCACGGAGGTCTGCCAAGTGTTTGCATAAAGAAATGAAAAGTTGTCCGAAATAACTTCCTATCGAATGTTCATGTGATTGGAAAAGTCAGGAAAGTGGTAAGGTACTGTTTTCTATCAGTTGGCAAGCTGCGCACACAATCCCAGTGTTGTACAGCTTCCTTCTTCACCTTTCCGATGCTGCCGCTCTCTCCGGCTCCCGGAGCCGAAGAAGCGGCTTCTTCGCGCAAAGACGATTGTACTGGTCTCAATGCTCTCTTAGCGCGGCTTCTGCCGAAAGATGCCCCGAGCGCCTCTTAGCTCCGGGGTCTCCGTACCTTCCAATTCAATTTTTTCGGCTCCACAAACCAAATGGTATACTTGCAGCAGTAGGGCGGGACATTGAACTGGACTTTCTCCTTTTAGAGAGAAGCTAATGAAAAAGTGTCACCGGAATCAGAGCAGGCTGTAAAACAAGAAAAGTGTCATGGAAATAAGCCAGCCTTATCCTCTTAGCCTTGCTTGTTGTGATTGGCCAAGAAAGAAATGTGTCAACTCGGTGTTCCTGGGTATCACATCACTAACAGGTACTTCAGCTGCTGTACTTCTCTCCTGAAGTTAAGAACAGAATCCAAGGAATTGTGATTCCATGGTCTCAATTCACTCAATATGGTGCTGAAAAAGGAGTGGAAGGTGCACGGGTCAATTAACTTGAATGGCCTATGTAAATCAGCGGCCACTGTTTTTCTGAAGGCTTCAACAGGTTAGTTGCCTATGTTCTTCTTGGAATTGTTTTAACCTTTGGTCATGTTTTTCTTGGGATTCTTTTACCCTTTTCCCATTAGTTCAGCCTTTGCTCTCAAGCCTTTGCTGACATTTCCAGTATCTCAGTAGCCTGGAAAAGTGTTGTCTTGATTGATCACATCATTATTCCCTTCCAAGGGTTGTTTTCCTCAAGTCTCAGTTTGGCTGGTTTTCTGCTAGTTGATTGTCAGAGGGCAGCAGGTGTTTTGTAAGAGCAAGTACACAATGCCATAGCTTGCTTTTCTTTGGATTTGGCCTGTCTAGAAAATGGAATGACTGAACATCTCTGAGAGGCTTTTCTCTCGCCATTAGGTTTCACTGGAAGGAGGGCAGATGCAAATCGTCTACCTAAAGTCTTGGCACAGAAGAAAGTAGTGGTTTGCTGCTGCATAGAGCTAGAAGCTTACAAAAGGAAGGCCTTGGGCTGAGGCCCATTACTTTGGCTAAGTAGAAAAGGACTGTGGCAAGGTGAGGCAGCTGACTTTGAGGTAGATCAACAAGTTCTAGAAGCGTCGTGTGTTCACAGCGTGGTGCATGGTGGTTGGTTGAATTGTGTTTGTTATGGCTTAAAGCTATGGAAATGAGAAAGGCCTGAGTGTTTCAAAAGCCTGGTTTTTGCAAGAAAGCAGCTCTCCTTTGCATCTGCCTGGGGCTCTGCATCACCACGGACCCTCACTGCCACTTTGCCAAGGAGACGATCAGTAGGAATGTTGCAGAGCTGCTGTGTGCATCTGAATGGAATGGCAGAGAACGAAGCGCTGGACGTTTCTGGCTTTAGTACAATGCTGCTGCATTGGTGCCAGTTTAGTTGGTTTTCCATCAGTGGCCTTTCTGTCTAGAAGTACACTGCCCAGAGTATTGGATGCCATTTCCTTCCTGTTGTTTTCATACCTTCCTTCAGTTGAAAGGATGATACAACCTTGACATTTTGAAGATCCCTGTTAGGAAGCACTATGCCAGAGGAGTCATCGCTCCCTTTTCTTCTGCCTCCTTTGTCATTTTCAGAGACTCATTTCAAATTTCTGCTCATGTATAGAAGAAGAATACTGAGACTACTTAGCAGGGTTGACGCTCTCAGCCGCTTTCCTCTTTCCTACTGCTTCATACTGGATGTGACTTCAAGGCCTCGTTTTGTCATCTGCATTTTGCCGTCATCCAAAGCTAAATATTCCAGGCCTGTGAACACAAAAAGAACTCTTAGTCTTTTGCAAGAACTACCCCTAGGAGGATTTGTGTTCACTTTGATCTCTTCAGTGTTTCAGAAAAAAGGAGATTGTACTCTCTTCTTGTGTACTCTCTTCTTGTGCTCTCATTTCCCTCTCTCTGCCTTGCATGCCCCAGTTAATCTACTGCTGTGACTCATTTGGCATCATCTCACGGTGCAAATTCTGCATAGTTTCAAGTCCTTACAAATGCCAGTTGCCAAGGAGCCTATCTAAGCATTCAAGGGGCAAAGAATTGTAGGGTTGGCAAGTTCAGGTGCTGAAACTGTAAGTCATGCCATATCAAAGTGACAGAGCAAATCAATTGATCTAGGACTTTCAGGTGGGCACCTCTGAGAATAGCAGCTTGTCAGCAATGACACAGCCATCTTCCTAGCTGTATTCCAGAGAGAGGAAAGGGACACCTTCAATGGTTAATATGTTTGGCATGAGAAAACAGCAAGAAATGTACCGCAAAATACTTGAGTCAGATCAAGTGCGTTTCTCTAGTGAGAATTTTGCACTTGTTCTTTCTTGTCTGTGCCTTTACTTTTCACAGAAGACAGGGGAGCATTTCATTAGTACTGTTCTTTTGTTTTCTTTTGTTGGCCTCCCTCTTTCCACCTGCAATTAACAAATTTGCCTTTCTTTCCTGGCTTCTCTTTCTTTACTTCTACAAGTTGACATGAGGTCATCCAACCTTATCATCAATGTTCTCAGACAGTGGAGAGAAGTAGAAGGTACAGCTAAATGGATAAAAGAAACCCACAAAAATAGACAGGTTTTTACAGTCTTCTGTGAGAACATTAGGACACAAGATGTCTTTGAACTGAGTAATGCTCTATTGATTTAACTTTTAGTCCACTGGTTACTATTATTACACGTGTTTGGCCTTTAGTACAGAGCCTTGGAACTAATCCAGGCCAATATTTGGCTAATTTTGTTTTATTCCTAGTGAGGACTTTGTTTCTTAAGGAATAGTCCAGAGAAAGAGCGTCCACGGTACAGTTACAGGTCATAAATTCTGGTACAGTTTGTGCTGGTAATAGGTCTAGGAAAGAAAGGTTTGACATCTTTTTTGACTTTCAAATGGAACCATGATTTGAAAAACCTAAGAGTTGCGGCTCCCCCCCCACCCCACAGCCCAAGTACTTCTCTTTGCAATATTACTCAGGGATTACACATCAAAGCCCACCCTGTAAAATACGTTGCAGATACTTTGCAAGAAGTGCAGCTTAGCAGCTAGAGATGATAACGTGGCTTAAATAACATGGTCTAAATATGTCTGTCTACGCAGACATACTCAACAAAGGTTACGATGGCTTAGCTCCTGTGCTCAAGTGAACGTGCATTTTAGAACTTCCCAAGAAGGTGAATTCAACCTCCTTCATTGCTCTCTGCTGGAGTCCCAAGAGAATTTCAGTCTGCTTTTTGTCATTTACAGCTGTCACTGCTTAGCTCTTGAACATGAGACTCCCTCGTGACTGATGAAAGTTGTCTAGTTAAGAGTGGGTGAAAGACATGGTCTTGCTCTAGAAGGAGATGAGAAGGTTTCTGCAGTCTTTGTCGTCTCTACTGCTTGTGATTTCTAGACAAAACCAGTGGGAAGTTTTCTGAAGGCAGTCCAGAAGCTGGCAATATGGACAGCTTACAGCCCAACACTTGCTGCAGTGCAACCATGGTGACACCAGAAAGGACTTCAAAAAATTCAAAGGGCAAACAAAGCAGTTGGAAGGAAAAGAACATGAACCATTATTCCATTTTTCTCATCTATCTTTCTTTAAATCATCATTTTCGTGCAGTTTGGCGGCTTGCGTTGGTATCCCACCAAAGGAATCTGAGACAGAGTAAGCTTTTGAATGGAGTAGAAGTGAGAAACGCAGGCCAAGTTGCCTTTTTTGCCATCAAATACCAGTTAGGCTTGAACTACCCTTTGCTTAAGGTGCTTAGCTTACACTAAGAATTGATGAGCACATTTTGATGGGAGCAAATTTTACTGTCATGATGACTGAGTAAATTTTGCTGTCCCTCAGAATTTTACTGTCGTCTGAATAGCAATGTTTGTGTCCAAATAGTATTTTGTCTCCCGTATCTGCAGCAGGTAAGCCTTTTGCTGTCAGCAGTGTTGCTTAACCTTTCATGTCATATCCCTCTTCACATCCATCTTCTGCTTAAGGCTTATTAATCTACTTTAGAATTGGCAGGTGGAATAAGACTACTTTTCCTTTTTGAAAGCTCATGTCATTTGACCTACTTACAGCAAATAATTCATTAATTGCAAGTCCCCAGCTAGCATCTTTTCGGCATATTCTAACCTTCTAAAGAGTAACAAAAGCACTCTCCAATACTTGACTTTCATATCACAGTGGGAACGCTGGTCCTGTTTGCAAGAAACAATCATGGGTATGGTAAAACAAAAGGAGGGCTTAGAGTTTTCTCTGTTAACCTATAGTGAGCTTGGATTTTGCAATATGCATGAAGTTAATTAACACTGTTATATAAAGTGGCTGATTTAATCAATAAATTGGAGTCAATGCTGATAAACGACAAGGTGGGTTGGCTTCCCTTCGCTTTCAACACAGTGCCAATTTGGGCTGCTTTGATAGGACTAAGTGGCTGCTGCAATCTGCCATCCAGAAGCGGGGCAGGTGAGTTTTGTTTGCAAGGGAAAAGGGCCATGGTTTGTGTTTGGGGGCCTGTGACTGAGAGTGCCGGCTGGCTCCTGAAATTCTTTGGTATGCAGGATGATTCCCAGACGCAAGGTGGAAACGCTGCCAAGTCGGGCTGGATTGAAATTACCCAGGGACTCCTGCAATCTGCCATCGAGAAGCGGGGCAGGTGAGTGTTGTTTGCCAGGGAAAATGGCCGTGGATTGTGTTTGGGGGCCTGTGGCTGGGAGAGGCCGGCTGGCTCCTGAAAATCCACGATACGCAGGATGTTTCTCAGACCCAAGGTAGCAACATTGCCAAGTCGGGCTGGTTTGATAGTACCAAGTTGCTCCTGCAATCTGCCATGCAGAAGCAGGGCAGGTGACTTTTCTTTGCCAGGGAAAAGGGCCGAGGTTTGTGTTTGGGGGCCTGTGGCCAAGAGTGTCTTGCTGGCTCCTGAAAATCCATGATACGCAGGATGGTTCCCAGACCCAAGGTGGCACCAGTGCCAAGTCGGGCTGGTTTGATAGTAGCAAGTGGCTCCTGCAATCTGCCATGATCACATGAAGAAATACTTTCTGGCGTCCGTACTGGGCCATATGCTCTTTCTTCTCTCAACTTCTCCATCACCTCTCATCTGTTTCACATGCGCTATCTTCAAGGTCCACAGGCTACTTTTCACAGCGTCTTCAGGCCTGATGCAGTAAGAATGATGAATAGAACAGAGTTGGGTCTATTTTGCAGTTTGGATAAAATGCTTTCTGCACACAAATCCAAGGAGAAGGTGCTGCCCCGATGCCCAGAAAAACTTTCACTCCTGCTAGTGTTCTACGTCAACCGCAACTTAGTCTGAAAGAAAAGCTTTCTCTCTGAGAGCATCTGAGAGGTTTGCATGAAGCACTGATATCTGACATATGCAATTTTGAACAGGAGAGGAAAAAGAAAATGGCAAGAAGTTTTTAATTTTACTGGTTTCAATTTTAATTTCCGTGCACTTTTTCACAACTTGTCAGCTCAAATGCCCATCCACATCTTTTAGTCATCTGTAAGTCAGTATTCATATAAAATGTGCTTCAAATCAAAAGAATTTCAAATTTGCACTCCAAGTCTCTATGCCTAGATTTATGATTTCCTACACATATTAGATGAAAGGAAGGCCTTTTTTACTGTGGGAGTGCTGGAACACTGGAACGGGTTGCCCAGAGAAGTTGTGGGTGTCCCATCCCTGAAAGTATTCAAGGTCAGCTTGGACGGGGCTTGGAGCAGCAACAAAGGAGAAGCTTGATGGTAGAGAAACAAAGTTGGACTATAGAAGAAACTGAGATTGAAGTATAGGAGCAAGTTTTCTCTCAGCTCTTGGGCTAAATTCAAAGTTGTACAAAATGACATTTATCTGTGATTTTCACTACTGTAACAGAAAGGTTCATGAAAACTGTACAGAAGATAGCAAATTTTAAAAGAGATAAGAATTACAGCATAAAATCCATGGGACGGGTTACAACATGAGACACTCTCTAAGAGAAAATCTCTGTGTTTCAGCACTTCATCATGGTAAGATTTCATGAAGTGCCAAAGAAGGCGGCAAAATATCATTCGGGACCTTATTTACTGGAGTTCAGCCTGGCCATTAGTAGGAACTGGGTTTGACCACATCGTGTAGATATACCACACACACTTTCCCTTCACTGAAAAATTACTGTTTACAACGAAGAAGCAATTGACGATCAAAATTGATTGAAAGCATCTTAAACATGTCAAGTATTTCATTGTAGATGATCTGTGATCCAAATGCTTCTTCCACCTTCGAGAGGGACAGAACAATTCTTCCATATCATGATGGTTTAAAATTGTATCAACCAATGTTTTCTGCTGAAAAGATATCATCTATTTTTTTCTATTTTTGGAAGAAAATATTCCTAGACATACAACAGGTGAGAACTAAGTAATTTTAAAGAAGCAAATGACATGAAAATATTCTGTAAATAGAATGAAATGAAAAGCTGTGTTTTAAATAGGAGCTAAATATGAAACAGAATTTCTGTACCAGGCATTTGAATTACTGCACCAGCTCTTTTGCCCATCAAGAGAGGCATTGAGCATTTCCGTCTTTTCCAAGGTGCTCATGATCTGCTATGCTGATCTCTGTGTGTGCCTAGGTGTGTGTGGAAGGGGGGGCATGTGAAGGGGAGTGTGTATGTTTGCTTTACAATTGTTGTGGCAGATTCATGCCTCAGCTCCACATTTTGTTTTAGAAAGGTCACACAGAGTGGATATGAAGTTTACTATCAACAAGAGATCAATTCCCAAATCATCCATTTGACTCTACCTTATAAATCATGTGCTTTGTTGCATATTTTATCAAATCTACTTTCAAGCCAGATGGAGGAAGGAGGATGTGGGAATCCCTCCACCATCTTGCAACTTTTATGCAAGTAGGTTTTCAAGAAAATCATCATTTCTCTTGGAAATATGTCTGGAACAGGCATGATGGTAGTGTCAACCTGTTGGAGTTTTTGTTGCTGGAAGAAGTTGTACAAAAGGATTGGTTTTTACATTGACCGGTTACTGAATCAAGCGCAGGAATACATTGGAAATTCAACTGGGGCTTCCTTTTCCCAGCAGACCACTTCTAGAACGAGCTTGTACAATGAAGCTGACGCTTCTGCTCTCTTTTTGCTTCTTTCCTATTTTTCTTGGCTTCTTTGCCACTCTCTAGACAATTTGTGAACTCTTTTCCCAACTCAAATGGTTTCAATAGTCTGATTGTGAGCATACATTTTTACAAGGAATTTTTAAAATCTTTCCTCGAGTTAAGAAAGAAAAGGACTTAGGTCTTTTTCTTCCCTTATAATATTGCAATGAAATTGATAACTAAAGACCAACTCTTTCTTTTTGTTTTTAACCCAAGTAGATAATTCCCATCCATTCATCCATTTGGTGGACCAATAGTTGCCATGCTGATGGAAGTTGTCACTTCTTAACAATAGACATTCTGTGACTATGTTGACAGCACTTTGGGTGAAGATCCTAACTGGTCTTGGATACACATAGGGAGAAATTTGCTCAGCCAGTGTCAGTCTTAAGCATGCGTATCAGAAGATCTTTCTAGAGCTGGGAATTTTCCCATGAAAGGGATTCAGTTAGGGAAGAGACACTCGTCCCAGAGTTTTGCATTCTTCTTGAACACTGCTTAAGGAACTTAGATGCCGTGTCCATTTGGATCTCTGTCTTCACAGAACTTTGTCATGCAAGTGCTTGAAATGCATCTTGAAGAGAATTCACTAGCACAGAATGAATGAGAGTGGAAGGGCTTGGTGGGGCTAACCAGGCCCAATCCCCCTGCCTAAACCAGGATACCTAGAGCCTCTTGCCCAGGAGTCTATCTGGGTGTACTTTGAATGTCTTCAAAGATCCAGGCTCCACAATCTTTCTGGGCAGTCTGTGCCGTGGTTCAGTCACCCTCACAGTAAAGAATCATTTGCTGATGGTCAATGGCAATCTCCTGTATTTCAGAGAGTGCCCACTGCCTCTTGTTTTTTCACTCAGCATCACTGAAAAGACACTGGTTCCCTCCCCTTTGCACTATTGCTTCCATATGGATGCGTGCTGCCATGTAGAGATATGTCCAAAACCTCCCTGAAGCCCAGGCAGATAATATTCCCTTCATCTACCAGTCAAGTTGATTCATCAGAGGAGTTTAAAGTGATGTTCCAGCATGAAATTCCCCTGAAAAATCATGCTAACTACATGATTTTGTCGTCTTGCATGTGCCTGGCAAGGTTTTCCAGGAAGAGCTGCTTCATCAACTTCCTGGGGATAAAAAGGAGGCTGCCTGGTTTGTACTATTCCGAGTCCTCCTAATTGCCTTTTTTAGAGATGGGTGTCATTTGCTCTCATCCAGTCTTTAGCCTCTCTTGTCGTCTACATCTTAGCAAAAAGCTTTTCCACTACATGTTCATGTGATTGGAAAAGTCAGGAAAGTGGTAAGGTACTGTTTTCTATCAGTTGGCAAGCTGCGCACACAATCCCAGTGTTGTACAGCTTCCTTCTTCACCTTTCCGATGCTGCCGCTCTCTCCGGCTCCCGGAGCCGAAGAAGCGGCTTCTTCGCGCAAAGACGATTGTACCGCTCACAGTGCTCTCTTAGCGCCGCTTCTGCCGAAAGACGCCCGGGAGCGGCGCTTAGCTCCGGAGAGCATCGTACCTTCGTCTTTAGCGTCTTTTGTGGTCTACATCCTAGCAGAAAGCTTTTCCACTCTGTCTGGCAAGGAAAACATGCGCCAGCACAGAAAACATCTCCCATCGTGTTCTGGACGTTGTACGGAGGTCTGCCAAGTGTTTGCATAAAGAAATGAAAAGTTGTCCAAAATAACTTCCTATCGAATGTTCATGTGATTGGAAAAGTCAGGAAAGTGGTAAGGTACTGTTTTCTATCAGTTGGCAAGCTGCGCACACAATCCCAGTGTTGTACAGCTTCCTTCTTCACCTTTGCGATGCTGCCGCTCTCTCCGGCTCCCGGAGCCGAAGAAGCGGCTTCTTCGCGCAAAGACGATTGTACCGCTCACAGTGCTCTCTTAGCGCCGCTTCTGCCGAAAGAAGCCCGGGAGCGGTGCTTAGCTCCGGAGAGCCTCGTACCTTCGTATTTAGCGTCTTTTGTGGTCTACATCCTAGCAGAAAGCTTTTCCACTCTGTCTGGCAAGGAAAACATGCGCCAGCACAGAAAACATCTCCCATCGTGTTCTGGACGTTGTACGGAGGTCTGCCAAGTGTTTGAAAGACACAAAGAAAAGATGTCCAAAGCAGCTTCCAATCGAATATTCCTGTGATTGGAAATGTCAGGAAAGTGTAAGGTACTGTTTTCTATCAGTTGGCAAGCTGCGCACACAATCCCAGTGCTGTACAGCTTCCTTCTTCACCTTTCCGATGCTGCCGCTCTCTCCGGCTCCCGGAGCCGAAGAAGCGGCTTCTTCGCGCAAAGACGATTGTACCGCTCACAGTGCTCTCTTAGCGCCGCTTCTGCCGAAAGAAGCCCGGGAGCGGTGCTTAGCTCCGGAGAGCCTCGTACCTTCGTATTTAGCGTCTTTTGTGGTCTACATCCTAGCAGAAAGCTTTTCCACTCTGTCTGGCAAGGAAAACATGCGCCAGCACAGAAAACATCTCCCATCGTGTTCTGGACGTTGCTCGGAGGTTTGCCAAGTGTTTGAAAGAAACAAAGAAAAGTTGTCCAAAACAGCTTCCAATCGAATATTCATGAGATTGGAAACGTCAGGAAAGTGTAAGGTACTCTTTTCTATCAGTTGGCAAGCTGCGCACACAATCCCAGTGTTGTACAGCTTCCTTCTTCACCTTTCCGATGCTGCCGCTCTCTCCGGCTCCCGGAGCCGAAGAAGCGGCTTCTTCGCGCAAAGACGATTGTACCGCTCACAGTGCTCTCTTAGCGCCGCTTCTGCCGAAAGAAGCCCGGGAGCGGCGCTTAGCTCCGGAGAGCCTCGTACCTTCGACTTTAGCGTCTTTTGTGGTCTACATCCTAGCAGAAAGCTTTTCCACTCAGTCTGGCAAGGAAAACATGCGCCAGCGCAGAAAACATCTTCCATCGTGTTCTGGACGTTGCACGGAGGTCTGCCAAGTGTTTGCATAAAGAAATGAAAAGTTGTCCAAAATAACTTCCTATCGAATGTTCATGTGATTGGAAAAGTCAGGAAAGTGGTAAGGTACTGTTTTCTATCAGTTGGCCAGCTGCGCACACAATCCCAGTGTTGTACAGCTTCCTTCTTCACCTTTCCGATGCTGCCGCTCTCTCCGGCTCCCGGAGCCGAAGAAGCGGCTTCTTCGCGCAAAGACGATTGTACCGCTCACAGTGCTCTCTTAGCGCCGCTTCTGCCGAAAGAAGCCCGGGAGCGGCGCTTAGCTCCGGAGAGCATCGTCCCTTCGTCTTTAGCGTCTTTTGTGGTCTACATGCTAGCAGAAAGCTTTTCCACTCTGTCTGGCAAGGAAAACATGCGCCAGCACAGAAAACATCTCCCATCGTGTTCTGGACGTTGCTCGGAGGTCTGCCAAGTGTTTGAAAGAAACAAAGAAAAGTTGTCCAAAACAGCTTCCAATCGAATATTCATGAGATTGGAAACGTCAGGAAAGTGTAAGGTACTGTTTTCTATCAGTTGGCAAGCTGCGCACACAATCCCAGTGTTGTACAGCTTCCTTCTTCACCTTTGCGATGCTGCCGCTCTCTCCGGCTCCCGGAGCCGAAGAAGCGGCTTCTTCGCGCAAAGACGATTGTACCGCTCACAGTGCTCTCTTAGCGCGGCTTCTGCCGAAAGAAGCCCGGGAGCGGCGCTTAACTCCGGAGAGCATCGTCCCTTCGTCTTTAGCGTCTCTTGTGGTCTACATCCTAGCAGAAAGCTTTTCCACTCTGTCTGGCAAGGAAAACCTGCGCCAGCACAGAAAACATCTCCCATCGTGTTCTGGATGTTGTACGGAGGTCTGCCAAGTGTTTGCATAAAGAAATGAAAAGTTGTCCGAAATAACTTCCTATCGAATGTTCATGTGATTGGACACGTGAGGAAAGTGGTAAGGTACTGTTTTCTATCAGTTGGCAAGCTGCGCACACAATCCCAGTGTTGTACAGCTTCCTTCTTCACCTTTCCGATGCTGCCGTTCTCTCCGGCTCCCGGAGCCGAAGAAGCGGCTTCTTCGCGCAAAGACGATTGTACCGCTCACAGTGCTCTCTTAGCGCCGCTTCTGCCGAAAGAAGCCCGGGAGCGGCGCTTAACTCCGGAGAGCATCGTCCCTTCGTCTTTAGCGTCTTTTGTGGTCTACATCCTAGCAGAAAGCTTTTCCACTCTGTCTTGCAAGGAAAACCTGCGCCAGCACAGAAAACATCTCCCATCGTGTTCTGGACGTTGTACGGAGGTCTGCCAAGTGTTTGAAAGAAACAAAGAAAAGTTGTCCAAAACAGCTTCCAATCGAATATTCATGTGATTGGAAACGTCAGGAAAGTGGTAAGGTACTGTTTTCTATCAGTTGGCAAGCTGCGCACACAATCCCAGTGTTGTACAGCTTCCTTCTTCACCTTTCCGATGCTGCCGCTCTCTCCGGCTCCCGGAGCCGAAGAAGCGGCTTCTTCGCGCAAAGACGATTGTACCGCTCACAGTGCTCTCTTAGCGCCGCTTCTGCCGAAAGAAGCCCGGGAGCGGCGCTTAGCTCCGGAGAGCCTCGTACCTTCGTCTTTAGCGTCTTTTGTGGTCTACATGCTAGCAGAAAGCTTTTCCACTCTGTCTGGCAAGGAAAACATGCGCCAGCACAGAAAACATCTCCCATCGTGTTCAGGACGTTGTACGGAGGTCTGCCAAGTGTTTGCATAAAGAAATGAAAAGTTGTCCAAAATAATTTCCTATCAAATGTTCATGTGATTGGAAAAGTCAGGAAAGTGGTAAGGTACTGTTTTCTATCAGTTGGCAAGCTGCGCACACAATCCCAGTGTTGTACAGCTTCCTTCTTCACCTTTCCGATGCTGCCGCTCTCTCCGGCTCCCGGAGCCGAAGAAGCGGCTTCTTCGTGCAAAGACGATTGTACCGCTCACAGTGCTCTCTTAGCGCCGCTTCTGCCGAAAGACGCCCGGGAGCGGCGCTTAGCTCCGGAGAGCATCGTACCTTCGTCTTTAGCGTCTTTTGTGGTCTACATCCTAGCAGAAAGCTTTTCCACTCTGTCTGGCAAGGAAAACATGCGCCAGCACAGAAAACATCTCCCATCGTGTTCTGTACGTTGCACGGAGGTCTGCCAAGTGTTTGAAAGAAACAAAGAAAAGTTGTCCAAAACAGCTTCCAATCGAATATTCATGTGATTGGAAAAGTCAGGAAAGTGGTAAGGTACTGTTTTCTATCAGTTGGCAAGCTGCGCACACAATCCCAGTGTTGTACAGCTTCCTTCTTCACCTTTCCGATGCTGCCGCTCTCTCCGGCTCCCGGAGCCGAAGAAGCGGCTTCTTCGCGCAAAGACGATTGTACCGCTCACAGTGCTCTCTTAGCGCCGCTTCTGCCGAATGAAGCCCGGGAGCGGCGCTTAGCTCCGGAGAGCATCGTCCCTTCGTCTTTAGCGTCTTTTGTGGTCTACATCCTAGCAGAAAGCTTTTCCACTCTGTCTGGCAAGGAAAACATGCGCCAGCACAGAAAACATCTCCCATCGTGTTCTGGACGTTGTACGGAGGTCTGCCAAGTGTTTGCATAAAGAAATGAAAAGTTGTCCAAAATAACTTCCTATCAAATGTTCATGTGATTGGAAAAGTCAGGAAAGTGGTAAGGTACTGTTTTCTATCAGTTGGCAAGCTGCGCACACAATCCCAGTGTTGTACAGCTTCCTTCTTCACCTTTCCGATGCTGCCGCTCTCTCCGGCTCCCGGAGCCAAAGAAGCGGCTTCTTCGCGCAAAGACGATTGTACCGCTCACAGTGCTCTCTTAGCGCGGCTTCTGCCGAAAGAAGCCCGGGAGCGGCGCTTAGCTCCGGAGAGCATCGTACCTTCGTCTTTAGCGTCTTTTGTGGTCTACATCCTAGCAGAAAGCTTTTCCACTCTGTCTGGCAAGGAAAACCTGCGCCAGCACAGAAAACATCTCCCATCGTGTTCTGGACGTTGCACGGAGGTCTGCCAAGTGTTTGAAAGAAACAAAGAAAAGTTGTCCAAAACAGCTTCCAATCGAAGATTCATGTGATAGGAAAAGTCAGGAAAGTGGTAAGGTACTGTTTTCTATCAGTTGGCAAGCTGCGCACACAATCCCAGTGTTGTACAGCTTCCTTCTTCACCTTTGCGATGCTGCCGTTCTCTCCGGCTCCCGGAGCCGAAGAAGCGGCTTCTTCGCGCAAAGACGATTGTACCGCTCACAGTGCTCTCTTAGCGCGGCTTCTGCCGAAAGAAGCCCGGGAGCGGCGCTTAGCTCCGGAGAGCATCGTCCCTTCGTCTTTAGCGTCTTTTGTGGTCTACATCCTAGCAGAAAGCTTTTCCACTCAGTCTGGCAAGGAAAACATGCGCCAGCACAGAAAACATCTCCCATCGTGTTCTGGACGTTGTACGGAGGTCTGCCAAGTGTTTGACAAGAAGAGAAGTTGTCCAAAACAGCTTCCAATCGAATATTCATGTGATTGGAAAAGTCAGGAAAGTGGTAAGGTACTGTTTTCTATCAGTTGGCAAGCTGCGCACACAATCCCAGTGTTGTACAGCTTCCTTCTTCACCTTTCCGATGCTGCCGCTCTCTCCGGCTCCCGGAGCCGAAGAAGCGGCTTCTTCGCGCAAAGACGATTGTACCGCTCACAGTGCTCTCTTAGCGCGGCTTCTGCCGAAAGAAGCCCTGGAGCGGCGCTTAGCTCCGGAGAGCATCGTCCCTTCGTCTTTAGCGTCTTTTGTGGTCTACATCCTAGCAGAAAGCTTTTCCACTCTGTCTGGCAAGGAAAACATGCGCCAGCACAGAAAACATCTCCCATCGTGTTCTGGACGTTGCACGGAGGTCTGCCAAGTGTTTGAAAGAAACAAAGAAAAGTTGTCCAAAACAGCTTCCAATCGAATATTCATGAGATTGGAAACGTCAGGAAAGTGTAAGGTACTGTTTTCTATCAGTTGGCAAGCTGCGCACACAATCCCAGTGTTGTACAGCTTCCTTCTTCACCTTTCCGATGCTGCCGCTCTCTCCGGCTCCCGGAGCCGAAGAAGCGGCTTCTTCGCGCAAAGACGATTGTACCGCTCAGAGTGCTCTCTTAGCGCGGCTTCTGCCGAAAGAAGCCCGGGAGCGGCGCTTAACTCCGGAGAGCATCGTCCCTTCGTCTTTAGCGTCTCTTGTGGTCTACATCCTAGCAGAAAGCTTTTCCACTCTGTCTGGCAAGGAAAACATGCGCCAGCACAGAAAACATCTCCCATCGTGTTCTGGACGTTGCACGGAGGTCTGCCAAGTGTTTGCATAAAGAAATGAAAAGTTGTCCAAAATAACTTCCTATCGAATGTTCATGTGATTGGAAAAGTCAGGAAAGTGGTAAGGTACTGTTTTCTATCAGTTGGCAAGCTGCGCACACAATCCCAGTGTTGTACAGCTTCCTTCTTCACCTTTCCGATGCTGCCGCTCTCTCCGGCTCCCGGAGCCGAAGAAGCGGCTTCTTCGCGCAAAGACGATTGTACCGCTCACAGTGCTCTCTTAGCGCCGCTTCTGCCGAAAGAAGCCCGGGAGCGGCGCTTAACTCCGGAGAGCATCGTCCCTTCGTCTTCAGCGTCTTTTGTGGTCTACATCCTAGCAGAAAGCTTTTCCACTCTGTCTGGCAAGGAAAACCTGCGCCAGCACAGAAAACATCTCCCATCGTGTTCTGGACGTTGTACGGAGGTCTGCCAAGTGTTTGCATAAAGAAATGAAAAGTTGTCCAAAATAACTTCCTATCGAATGTTCATGTGATTGGAAAAGTCAGGAAAGTGGTAAGGTACTGTTTTCTATCAGTTGGCAAGCTGCGCACACAATCTCAGTGTTGTACAGCTTCCTTCTTCACCTTTCCGATGCTGCCGCTCTCTCCGGCTCCCGGAGCCGAAGAAGCGGCTTCTTCGCGCAAAGACGATTGTACCGCTCACAGTGCTCTCTTAGCGCCGCTTCTGCCGAAAGAAGCCCGGGAGCGGCGCTTAACTCCGGAGAGCATCGTCCCTTCGTCTTTAGCGTCTTTTGTGGTCTACATCCTAGCAGAAAGCTTTTCCACTCTGTCTGGAAAGGAAAACCTGCGCCAGCACAGAAAACATCTCCCATCGTGTTCTGTACGTTGCACGGAGGTCTGCCAAGTGTTTGAAAGAAACAAAGAAAAGTTGTCCAAAACAGCTTCCAATCGAATATTCATGTGATTGGAAAAGTCAGGAAAGTGGTAAGGTACTGTTTTCTATCAGTTGGCAAGCTGCGCACACAATCCCAGTGTTGTACAGCTTCCTTCTTCACCTTTCCGATGCTGCCGCTCTCTCCGGCTCCCGGAGCCGAAGAAGCGGCTTCTTCGCGCAAAGACGATTGTACCGCTCACAGTGCTCTCTTAGCGCGGCTTCTGCCGAAAGAAGCCCGGGAGCGGCGCTTAGCTCCGGAGAGCATCGTCCCTTCGTCTTTAGCGTCTTTTGTGGTCTACATCCTAGCAGAAAGCTTTTCCACTCTGTCTGGCAAGGAAAACATGCGCCAGCACAGAAAACATCTCCCATCGTGTTCTGTACGTTGTACGGAGGTCTGCCAAGTGTTTGAAAGAAACAAAGAAAAGTTGTCCAAAACAGCTTCCAATCGAATATTCATGTGATTGGAAACGTCAGGAAAGTGTAAGGTACTGTTTTCTATCAGTTGGCAAGCTGCGCACACAATCCCAGTGTTGTACAGCTTCCTTCTTCACCTTTCCGATGCTGCCGCTCTCTCCGGCTCCCGGAGCCGAAGAAGCGGCTTCTTCGCGCAAAGACGATTGTACCGCTCACAGTGCTCTCTTAGCGCGGCTTCTGCCGAAAGAAGCCCGGGAGCGGCGCTTAGCTCCGGAGAGCATCGTCCCTTCGTCTTTAGCGTCTCTTGTGGTCTACATCCTAGCAGAAAGCTTTTCCACTCTGTCTGGCAAGGAAAACCTGCGCCAGCACAGAAAACATCTCCCATCGTGTTCTGGACGTTGTACGGAGGTCTGCCAAGTGTTTGCATAAAGAAATGAAAAGTTGTCCAAAATAACTTCCTATCGAATGTTCATGTGATTGGAAAAGTCAGGAAAGTGGTAAGGTACTGTTTTCTATCAGTTGGCAAGCTGCGCACACAATCCCAGTGTTGTACAGCTTCCTTCTTCACCTTTCCGATGCTGCCGCTCTCTCCGGCTCCCGGAGCCGAAGAAGCGGCTTCTTCGCGCAAAGACGATTGTACCGCTCACAGTGCTCTCTTAGCGCGGCTTCTGCCGAAAGAAGCCCGGGAGCGGCGCTTAACTCTGGAGAGCATCGTCCCTTCGTCTTTAGCGTCTTTTGTGGTCTACAACCTAGCAGAAAGCTTTTCCACTCTGTCTGGCAAGGAAAACCTGCGCCAGCACAGAAAACATCTCCCATCGTGTTCTGGACGTTGCACGGAGGTCTGCCAAGTGTTTGCATAAAGAAATGAAAAGTTGTCCAAAATAACTTCCTATCGAATGTTCATGTGATTGGACACGTGAGGAAAGTGGTAAGGTACTGTTTTCTATCAGTTGGCAAGCTGCGCACACAATCCCAGTGTTGTACAGCTTCCTTCTTCACCTTTCCGATGCTGCCGCTCTCTCCGGCTCCCGGAGCCGAAGAAGCGGCTTCTTCGCGCAAAGACGATTGTACTGGTCTCAATGCTCTCTTAGCGCGGCTTCTGCCGAAAGATGCCCCGAGCGCCTCTTAGCTCCGGGGTCTCCGTACCTTCCAATTCAATTTTTTCGGCTCCACAAACCAAATGGTATACTTGCAGCAGTAGGGCGGGACATTGAACTGGACTTTCTCCTTTTAGAGAGAAGCTAATGAAAAAGTGTCACCGGAATCAGAGCAGGCTGTAAAACAAGAAAAGTGTCATGGAAATAAGCCAGCCTTATCCTCTTAGGCTTGCTTGTTGTGATTGGCCAAGAAAGAAATGTGTCAACTCGGTGTTCCTGGGTATCACATCACTAACAGGTACTTCAGCTGCTGTACTTCTCTCCTGAAGTTAAGAACAGAATCCAAGGAATTGTGATTCCATGGTCTCAATTCACTCAATATGGTGCTGAAAAAGGAGTGGAAGGTGCACGGGTCAATTAACTTGAATGGCCTATGTAAATCAGCGGCCACTGTTTTTCTGAAGGCTTCAACAGGTTAGTTGCCTATGTTCTTCTTGGAATTGTTTTAACCTTTGGTCATGTTTTTCTTGGGATTCTTTTACCCTTTTCCCATTAGTTCAGCCTTTGCTCTCAAGCCTTTGCTGACATTTCCAGTATCTCGGTAGCCTGGAAAAGTGTTGTCTTGATTGATCACATCATTATTCCCTTCCAAGGGTTGTTTTCCTCAAGTCTCAGTTTGGCTGGTTTTCTGCTAGTTGATTGTCAGAGGGCAGCAGGTGTTTTGTAAGAGCAAGTACACAATGCCATAGCTTGCTTTTCTTTGGATTTGGCCTGTCTAGAAAATGGAATGACTGAACATCTCTGAGAGGCTTTTCTCTCGCCATTAGGTTTCACTGGAAGGAGGGCAGATGCAAATCGTCTACCTAAAGTCTTGGCACAGAAGAAAGTAGTGGTTTGCTGCTGCATAGAGCTAGAAGCTTACAAAAGGAAGGCCTTGGGCTGAGGCCCATTACTTTGGCTAAGTAGAAAAGGACTGTGGCAAGGTGAGGCAGCTGACTTTGAGGTAGATCAACAAGTTCTAGAAGCGTCGTGTGTTCACAGCGTGGTGCATGGTGGTTGGTTGAATTGTGTTTGTTATGGCTTAAAGCTATGGAAATGAGAAAGGCCTGAGTGTTTCAAAAGCCTGGTTTTTGCAAGAAAGCAGCTCTCCTTTGCATCTGCCTGGGGCTCTGCATCACCACGGACCCTCACTGCCACTTTGCCAAGGAGACGATCAGTAGGAATGTTGCAGAGCTGCTGTGTGCATCTGAATGGAATGGCAGAGAACGAAGCGCTGGACGTTTCTGGCTTTAGTACAATGCTGCTGCATTGGTGCCAGTTTAGTTGGTTTTCCATCAGTGGCCTTTCTGTCTAGAAGTACACTGCCCAGAGTATTGGATGCCATTTCCTTCCTGTTGTTTTCATACCTTCCTTCAGTTGAAAGGATGATACAACCTTGACATTTTGAAGATCCCTGTTAGGAAGCACTATGCCAGAGGAGTCATCGCTCCCTTTTCTTCTGCCTCCTTTGTCATTTTCAGAGACTCATTTCAAATTTCTGCTCATGTCAAGAAGAATACTGAGACTACTTAGCAGGGTTGACGCTCTCAGCCGCTTTCCTCTTTCCTACTGCTTCATACTGGATGTGACTTCAAGGCCTCGTTTTGTCATCTGCATTTTGCCGTCATCCAAAGCTAAATATTCCAGGCCTGTGAACACAAAAAGAACTCTTAGTCTTTTGCAAGAACTACCCCTAGGAGGATTTGTGTTCACTTTGATCTCTTCAGTGTTTCAGAAAAAAGGAGATTGTACTCTCTTCTTGTGTACTCTCTTCTTGTGCTCTCATTTCCCTCTCTCTGCCTTGCATGCCCCAGTTAATCTACTGCTGTGACTCATTTGGCATCATCTCACGGTGCAAATTCTGCATAGTTTCAAGTCCTTACAAATGCCAGTTGCCAAGGAGCCTATCTAAGCATTCAAGGGGCAAAGAATTGTAGGGTTGGCAAGTTCAGGTGCTGAAACTGTAAGTCATGCCATATCAAAGTGACAGAGCAAATCAATTGATCTAGGACTTTCAGGTGGGCACCTCTGAGAATAGCAGCTTGTCAGCAATGACACAGCCATCTTCCTAGCTGTATTCCAGAGAGAGGAAAGGGACACCTTCAATGGTTAATATGTTTGGCATGAGAAAACAGCAAGAAATGTACCGCAAAATACTTGAGTCAGATCAAGTGCGTTTCTCTAGTGAGAATTTTGCACTTGTTCTTTCTTGTCTGTGCCTTTACTTTTCACAGAAGACAGGGGAGCATTTCATTAGTACTGTTCTTTTGTTTTCTTTTGTTGGCCTCCCTCTTTCCACCTGCAATTAACAAATTTGCCTTTCTTTCCTGGCTTCTCTTTCTTTACTTCTACAAGTTGACATGAGGTCATCCAACCTTATCATCAATGTTCTCAGACAGTGGAGAGAAGTAGAAGGTACAGCTAAATGGATAAAAGAAACCCACAAAAATAGACAGGTTTTTACAGTCTTCTGTGAGAACATTAGGACACAAGATGTCTTTGAACTGAGTAATGCTCTATTGATTTAACTTTTAGTCCACTGGTTACTATTATTACACGTGTTTGGCCTTTAGTACAGAGCCTTGGAACTAATCCAGGCCAATATTTGGCTAATTTTGTTTTATTCCTAGTGAGGACTTTGTTTCTTAAGGAATAGTCCAGAGAAAGAGCGTCCACGGTACAGTTACAGGTCATAAATTCTGGTACAGTTTGTGCTGGTAATAGGTCTAGGAAAGAAAGGTTTGACATCTTTTTTGACTTTCAAATGGAACCATGATTTGAAAAACCTAAGAGTTGCGGCTCCCCCCCCACCCCACAGCCCAAGTACTTCTCTTTGCAATATTACTCAGGGATTACACATCAAAGCCCACCCTGTAAAATACGTTGCAGATACTTTGCAAGAAGTGCAGCTTAGCAGCTAGAGATGATAACGTGGCTTAAATAACATGGTCTAAATATGTCTGTCTACGCAGACATACTCAACAAAGGTTACGATGGCTTAGCTCCTGTGCTCAAGTGAACGTGCATTTTAGAACTTCCCAAGAAGGTGAATTCAACCTCCTTCATTGCTCTCTGCTGGAGTCCCAAGAGAATTTCAGTCTGCTTTTTGTCATTTACAGCTGTCACTGCTTAGCTCTTGAACATGAGACTCCCTCGTGACTGATGAAAGTTGTCTAGTTAAGAGTGGGTGAAAGACATGGTCTTGCTCTAGAAGGAGATGAGAAGGTTTCTGCAGTCTTTGTCGTCTCTACTGCTTGTGATTTCTAGACAAAACCAGTGGGAAGTTTTCTGAAGGCAGTCCAGAAGCTGGCAATATGGACAGCTTACAGCCCAACACTTGCTGCAGTGCAACCATGGTGACACCAGAAAGGACTTCAAAAAATTCAAAGGGCAAACAAAGCAGTTGGAAGGAAAAGAACATGAACCATTATTCCATTTTTCTCATCTATCTTTCTTTAAATCATCATTTTCGTGCAGTTTGGCGGCTTGCGTTGGTATCCCACCAAAGGAATCTGAGACAGAGTAAGCTTTTGAATGGAGTAGAAGTGAGAAACGCAGGCCAAGTTGCCTTTTTTGCCATCAAATACCAGTTAGGCTTGAACTACCCTTTGCTTAAGGTGCTTAGCTTACACTAAGAATTGATGAGCACATTTTGATGGGAGCAAATTTTACTGTCATGATGACTGAGTAAATTTTGCTGTCCCTCAGAATTTTACTGTCGTCTGAATAGCAATGTTTGTGTCCAAATAGTATTTTGTCTCCCGTATCTGCAGCAGGTAAGCCTTTTGCTGTCAGCAGTGTTGCTTAACCTTTCATGTCATATCCCTCTTCACATCCATCTTCTGCTTAAGGCTTATTAATCTACTTTAGAATTGGCAGGTGGAATAAGACTACTTTTCCTTTTTGAAAGCTCATGTCATTTGACCTACTTACAGCAAATAATTCATTAATTGCAAGTCCCCAGCTAGCATCTTTTCGGCATATTCTAACCTTCTAAAGAGTAACAAAAGCACTCTCCAATACTTGACTTTCATATCACAGTGGGAACGCTGGTCCTGTTTGCAAGAAACAATCATGGGTATGGTAAAACAAAAGGAGGGCTTAGAGTTTTCTCTGTTAACCTATAGTGAGCTTGGATTTTGCAATATGCATGAAGTTAATTAACACTGTTATATAAAGTGGCTGATTTAATCAATAAATTGGAGTCAATGCTGATAAACGACAAGGTGGGTTGGCTTCCCTTCGCTTTCAACACAGTGCCAATTCGGGCTGCTTTGATAGGACTAAGTGGCTGCTGCAATCTGCCATCCAGAAGCGGGGCAGGTGAGTTTTGTTTGCAAGGGAAAAGGGCCATGGTTTGTGTTTGGGGGCCTGTGACTGAGAGTGCCGGCTGGCTCCTGAAATTCTTTGGTATGCAGGATGATTCCCAGACGCAAGGTGGAAACGCTGCCAAGTCGGGCTGGATTGAAATTACCCAGGGACTCCTGCAATCTGCCATCGAGAAGCGGGGCAGGTGAGTGTTGTTTGCCAGGGAAAATGGCCGTGGATTGTGTTTGGGGGCCTGTGGCTGGGAGAGGCCGGCTGGCTCCTGAAAATCCACGATACGCAGGATGTTTCTCAGACCCAAGGTAGCAACATTGCCAAGTCGGGCTGGTTTGATAGTACCAAGTTGCTCCTGCAATCTGCCATGCAGAAGCAGGGCAGGTGACTTTTCTTTGCCAGGGAAAAGGGCCGAGGTTTGTGTTTGGGGGCCTGTGGCCAAGAGTGTCTTGCTGGCTCCTGAAAATCCATGATACGCAGGATGGTTCCCAGACCCAAGGTGGCACCAGTGCCAAGTCGGGCTGGTTTGATAGTAGCAAGTGGCTCCTGCAATCTGCCATGATCACATGAAGAAATACTTTCTGGCGTCCGTACTGGGCCATATGCTCTTTCTTCTCTCAACTTCTCCATCACCTCTCATCTGTTTCACATGCGCTATCTTCAAGGTCCACAGGCTACTTTTCACAGCGTCTTCAGGCCTGATGCAGTAAGAATGATGAATAGAACAGAGTTGGGTCTATTTTGCAGTTTGGATAAAATGCTTTCTGCACACAAATCCAAGGAGAAGGTGCTGCCCCGATGCCCAGAAAAACTTTCACTCCTGCTAGTGTTCTACGTCAACCGCAACTTAGTCTGAAAGAAAAGCTTTCTCTCTGAGAGCATCTGAGAGGTTTGCATGAAGCACTGATATCTGACATATGCAATTTTGAACAGGAGAGGAAAAAGAAAATGGCAAGAAGTTTTTAATTTTACTGGTTTCAATTTTAATTTCCGTGCACTTTTTCACAACTTGTCAGCTCAAATGCCCATCAACCTCTTTTAGTCATCTGTAAGTCAGTATTCATATAAAATGTGCTTCAAATCAAAAGAATTTCAAATTTGCACTCCAAGTCTCTATGCCTAGATTTATGATTTCCTACACATATTAGATGAAAGGAAGGCCTTCTTTACTGTGGGAGTGCTGGAACACTGGAACGGGTTGCCCAGAGAAGTTGTGGGTGTCCCATCCCTGAAAGTATTCAAGGTCAGCTTGGACGGGGCTTGGAGCAGCAACAAAGGAGAAGCTTGATGGTAGAGAAACAAAGTTGGACTATAGAAGAAACTGAGATTGAAGTATAGGAGCAAGTTTTCTCTCAGCTCTTGGGCTAAATTCAAAGTTGTACAAAATGACATTTATCTGTGATTTTCACTACTGTAACAGAAAGGTTCATGAAAACTGTACAGAAGATAGCAAATTTTAAAAGAGATAAGAATTACAGCATAAAATCCATGGGACGGGTTACAACATGAGACACTCTCTAAGAGAAAATCTCTGTGTTTCAGCACTTCATCATGGTAAGATTTCATGAAGTGCCAAAGAAGGCGGCAAAATATCATTCGGGACCTTATTTACTGGAGTTCAGCCTGGCCATTAGTAGGAACTGGGTTTGACCACATCGTGTAGATATACCACACACACTTTCCCTTCACTGAAAAATTACTGTTTACAACGAAGAAGCAATTGACGATCAAAATTGATTGAAAGCATCTTAAACATGTCAAGTATTTCATTGTAGATGATCTGTGATCCAAATGCTTCTTCCACCTTCGAGAGGGACAGAACAATTCTTCCATATCATGATGGTTTAAAATTGTATCAACCAATGTTTTCTGCTGAAAAGATATCATCTATTTTTTTCTATTTTTGGAAGAAAATATTCCTAGACATACAACAGGTGAGAACTAAGTAATTTTAAAGAAGCAAATGACATGAAAATATTCTGTAAATAGAATGAAATGAAAAGCTGTGTTTTAAATAGGAGCTAAATATGAAACAGAATTTCTGTACCAGGCATTTGAATTACTGCACCAGCTCTTTTGCCCATCAAGAGAGGCATTGAGCATTTCCGTCTTTTCCAAGGTGCTCATGATCTGCTATGCTGATCTCTGTGTGTGCCTAGGTGTGTGTGGAAGGGGGGGCATGTGAAGGGGAGTGTGTATGTTTGCTTTACAATTGTTGTGGCAGATTCATGCCTCAGCTCCACATTTTGTTTTAGAAAGGTCACACAGAGTGGATATGAAGTTTACTATCAACAAGAGATCAATTCCCAAATCATCCATTTGACTCTACCTTATAAATCATGTGCTTTGTTGCATATTTTATCAAATCTACTTTCAAGCCAGATGGAGGAAGGAGGATGTGGGAATCCCTCCACCATCTTGCAACTTTTATGCAAGTAGGTTTTCAAGAAAATCATCATTTCTCTTGGAAATATGTCTGGAACAGGCATGATGGTAGTGTCAACCTGTTGGAGTTTTTGTTGCTGGAAGAAGTTGTACAAAAGGATTGGTTTTTACATTGACCGGTTACTGAATCAAGCGCAGGAATACATTGGAAATTCAACTGGGGCTTCCTTTTCCCAGCAGACCACTTCTAGAACGAGCTTGTACAATGAAGCTGACGCTTCTGCTCTCTTTTTGCTTCTTTCCTATTTTTCTTGGCTTCTTTGCCACTCTCTAGACAATTTGTGAACTCTTTTCCCAACTCAAATGGTTTCAATAGTCTGATTGTGAGCATACATTTTTACAAGGAATTTTTAAAATCTTTCCTCGAGTTAAGAAAGAAAAGGACTTAGGTCTTTTTCTTCCCTTATAATATTGCAATGAAATTGATAACTAAAGACCAACTCTTTCTTTTTGTTTTTAACCCAAGTAGATAATTCCCATCCATTCATCCATTTGGTGGACCAATAGTTGCCATGCTGATGGAAGTTGTCACTTCTTAACAATAGACATTCTGTGACTATGTTGACAGCACTTTGGGTGAAGATCCTAACTGGTCTTGGATACACATAGGGAGAAATTTGCTCAGCCAGTGTCAGTCTTAAGCATGCGTATCAGAAGATCTTTCTAGAGCTGGGAATTTTCCCATGAAAGGGATTCAGTTAGGGAAGAGACACTCGTCCCAGAGTTTTGCATTCTTCTTGAACACTGCTTAAGGAACTTAGATGCCGTGTCCATTTGGATCTCTGTCTTCACAGAACTTTGTCATGCAAGTGCTTGAAATGCATCTTGAAGAGAATTCACTAGCACAGAATGAATGAGAGTGGAAGGGCTTGGTGGGGCTAACCAGGCCCAATCCCCCTGCCTAAACCAGGATACCTAGAGCCTCTTGCCCAGGAGTCTATCTGGGTGTACTTTGAATGTCTTCAAAGATCCAGGCTCCACAATCTTTCTGGGCAGTCTGTGCCGTGGTTCAGTCACCCTCACAGTAAAGAATCATTTGCTGATGGTCAATGGCAATCTCCTGTATTTCAGAGAGTGCCCACTGCCTCTTGTTTTTTCACTCAGCATCACTGAAAAGACACTGGTTCCCTCCCCTTTGCACTATTGCTTCCATATGGATGCGTGCTGCCATGTAGAGATATGTCCAAAACCTCCCTGAAGCCCAGGCAGATAATATTCCCTTCATCTACCAGTCAAGTTGATTCATCAGAGGAGTTTAAAGTGATGTTCCAGCATGAAATTCCCCTGAAAAATCATGCTAACTACATGATTTTGTCGTCTTGCATGTGCCTGGCAAGGTTTTCCAGGAAGAGCTGCTTCATCAACTTCCTGGGGATAAAAAGGAGGCTGCCTGGTTTGTACTATTCCGAGTCCTCCTAATTGCCTTTTTTAGAGATGGGTGTCATTTGCTCTCATCCAGTCTTTAGCCTCTCTTGTCGTCTACATCTTAGCAAAAAGCTTTTCCACTACATGTTCATGTGATTGGAAAAGTCAGGAAAGTGGTAAGGTACTGTTTTCTATCAGTTGGCAAGCTGCGCACACAATCCCAGTGTTGTACAGCTTCCTTCTTCACCTTTCCGATGCTGCCGCTCTCTCCGGCTCCCGGAGCCGAAGAAGCGGCTTCTTCGCGCAAAGACGATTGTACCGCACACAGTGCTCTCTTAGCGCGGCTTCTGCCGAAAGACGCCCGGGAGCGGCGCTTAGCTCCGGAGAGCATCGTACCTTCGTCTTTAGCGTCTTTTGTGGTCTACATCCTAGCAGAAAGCTTTTCCACTCTGTCTGGCAAGGAAAACATGCGCCAGCACAGAAAACATCTCCCATCGTGTTCTGGACGTTGCACGGAGGTCTGCCAAGTGTTTGCATAAAGAAATGAAAAGTTGTCCAAAATAACTTCCTATCGAATGTTCATGTGATTGGAAAAGTCAGGAAAGTGGTAAGGTACTGTTTTCTATCAGTTGGCAAGCTGCGCACACAATCCCAGTGTTGTACAGCTTCCTTCTTCACCTTTCCGATGCTGCCGCTCTCTCCGGCTCCCGGAGCCGAAGAAGCGGCTTCTTCGCGCAAAGACGATTGTACCGCTCACAGTGCTCTCTTAGCGCGGCTTCTGCCGAAAGAAGCCCGGGAGCGGTGCTTAGCTCCGGAGAGCCTCGTACCTTCGTATTTAGCGTCTTTTGTGGTCTACATCCTAGCAGAAAGCTTTTCCACTCTGTCTGGCAAGGAAAACATGCGCCAGCACAGAAAACATCTCCCATCGTGTTCTGGACGTTGCTCGGAGGTCTGCCAAGTGTTTGAAAGACACAAAGAAAAGATGTCCAAAGCAGCTTCCAATCGAATATTCCTGTGATTGGAAAAGTCAGGAAAGTGTAAGGTACTGTTTTCTATCAGTTGGCAAGCTGCGCACACAATCCCAGTGTTGTACAGCTTCCTTCTTCACCTTTCCGATGCTGCCGCTCTCTCCGGCTCCCGGAGCCGAAGAAGCGGCTTCTTCGCGCAAAGACGATTGTACCGCTCACAGTGCTCTCTTAGCGCCGCTTCTGCCGAAAGAAGCCCGGGAGCGGCGCTTAGCTCCGGAGAGCCTCGTACCTTCGACTTTAGCGTCTTTTGTGGTCTACATCCTAGCAGAAAGCTTTTCCACTCTGTCTGGCAAGGAAAACCTGCGCCAGCACAGAAAACATCTCCCATCGTGTTCTGGACGTTGTACGGAGGTCTGCCAAGTGTTTGCATAAAGAAATGAAAAGTTGTCCGAAATAACTTCCTATCGAATGTTCATGTGATTGGAAAAGTCAGGAAAGTGGTAAGGTACTGTTTTCTATCAGTTGGCAAGCTGCGCACACAATCCCAGTGTTGTACAGCTTCCTTCTTCACCTTTCCGATGCTGCCGCTCTCTCCGGCTCCCGGAGCCGAAGAAGCGGCTTCTTCGCGCAAAGACGATTGTACCGCTCACAGTGCTCTCTTAGCGCCGCTTCTGCCGAAAGACGCCCGGGAGCGGCGCTTAGCTCCGGAGAGCATCGTACCTTCGTCTTTAGCGTCTTTTGTGGTCTACATCCTAGCAGAAAGCTTTTCCACTCAGTCTGGCAAGGAAAACATGCGCCAGCACAGAAAACATCTCCCATCGTGTTCTGTACGTTGCACGGAGGTCTGCCAAGTGTTTGAAAGAAACAAAGAAAAGTTGTCCAAAACAGCTTCCAATCGAATATTCATGTGATTGGAAAAGTCAGGAAAGTGGTAAGGTACTGTTTTCTATCAGTTGGCAAGCTGCGCACACAATCTCAGTGTTGTACAGCTTCCTTCTTCACCTTTCCGATGCTGCCGCTCTCTCCGGCTCCCGGAGCCGAAGAAGCGGCTTCTTCGCGCAAAGACGATTGTACCGCTCACAGTGCTCTCTTAGCGCCGCTTCTGCCGAATGAAGCCCGGGAGCGGCGCTTAGCTCCGGAGAGCATCGTCCCTTCGTCTTTAGCGTCTTTTGTGGTCTACATCCTAGCAGAAAGCTTTTCCACTCTGTCTGGCAAGGAAAACATGCGCCAGCACAGAAAACATCTCCCATCGTGTTCTGGACGTTGTACGGAGGTCTGCCAAGTGTTTGCATAAAGAAATGAAAAGTTGTCCAAAATAACTTCCTATCAAATGTTCATGTGATTGGAAAAGTCAGGAAAGTGGTAAGGTACTGTTTTCTATCAGTTGGCAAGCTGCGCACACAATCCCAGTGTTGTACAGCTTCCTTCTTCACCTTTCCGATGCTGCCGCTCTCTCCGGCTCCCGGAGCCGAAGAAGCGGCTTCTTCGCGCAAAGACGATTGTACCGCTCACAGTGCTCTCTTAGCGCGGCTTCTGCCGAAAGAAGCCCGGGAGCGGCGCTTAGCTCCGGAGAGCATCGTACCTTCGTCTTTAGCGTCTTTTGTGGTCTACATCCTAGCAGAAAGCTTTTCCACTCTGTCTGGCAAGGAAAACCTGCGCCAGCACAGAAAACATCTCCCATCGTGTTCTGGACGTTGCACGGAGGTCTGCCAAGTGTTTGAAAGAAACAAAGAAAAGTTGTCCAAAACAGCTTCCAATCGAAGATTCATGTGATAGGAAAAGTCAGGAAAGTGGTAAGGTACTGTTTTCTATCAGTTGGCAAGCTGCGCACACAATCCCAGTGTTGTACAGCTTCCTTCTTCACCTTTGCGATGCTGCCGCTCTCTCCGGCTCCCGGAGCCGAAGAAGCGGCTTCTTCGCGCAAAGACGATTGTAGCGCTCACAGTGCTCTCTTAGCGCGGCTTCTGCCGAAAGAAGCCCGGGAGCGGCGCTTAGCTCCGGAGAGCATCGTCCCTTCGTCTTTAGCGTCTTTTGTGGTCTACATCCTAGCAGAAAGCTTTTCCACTCTGTCTGGCAAGGAAAACCTGCGCCAGCACAGAAAACATCTCCCATCGTGTTCTGGACGTTGTACGGAGGTCTGCCAAGTGTTTGACAAGAAGAGAAGTTGTCCAAAACAGCTTCCAATCGAATATTCATGTGATTGGAAAAGTCAGGAAAGTGGTAAGGTACTGTTTTCTATCAGTTGGCAAGCTGCGCACACAATCCCAGTGTTGTACAGCTTCCTTCTTCACCTTTCCGATGCTGCCGCTCTCTCCGGCTCCCGGAGCCGAAGAAGCGGCTTCTTCGCGCAAAGACGATTCTACCGCTCACAGTGCTCTCTTAGCGCCGCTTCTGCCGAAAGAAGCCCGGGAGCGGCGCTTAGCTCCGGAGAGCATCGTCCCTTCGTCTTTAGCGTCTTTTGTGGTCTACATCCTAGCAGAAAGCTTTTCCACTCTGTCTGGCAAGGAAAACATGCGCCAGCACAGAAAACATCTCCCATCGTGTTCTGGACGTTGCACGGAGGTCTGCCAAGTGTTTGAAAGAAACAAAGAAAAGTTGTCCAAAACAGCTTCCAATCGAATATTCATGAGATTGGAAACGTCAGGAAAGTGTAAGGTACTGTTTTCTATCAGTTGGCAAGCTGCGCACACAATCCCAGTGTTGTACAGCTTCCTTCTTCACCTTTCCGATGCTGCCGCTCTCTCCGGCTCCCGGAGCCGAAGAAGCGGCTTCTTCGCGCAAAGACGATTGTACCGCTCAGAGTGCTCTCTTAGCGCGGCTTCTGCCGAAAGAAGCCCGGGAGCGGCGCTTAACTCCGGAGAGCATCGTCCCTTCGTCTTTAGCGTCTCTTGTGGTCTACATCCTAGCAGAAAGCTTTTCCACTCTGTCTGGCAAGGAAAACCTGCGCCAGCACAGAAAACATCTCCCATCGTGTTCTGGACGTTGCACGGAGGTCTGCCAAGTGTTTGCATAAAGAAATGAAAAGTTGTCCAAAATAACTTCCTATCGAATGTTCATGTGATTGGAAAAGTCAGGAAAGTGGTAAGGTACTGTTTTCTATCAGTTGGCAAGCTGCGCACACAATCCCAGTGTTGTACAGCTTCCTTCTTCACCTTTCCGATGCTGCCGCTCTCTCCGGCTCCCGGAGCCGAAGAAGCGGCTTCTTCGCGCAAAGACGATTGTACCGCTCACAGTGCTCTCTTAGCGCCGCTTCTGCCGAAAGAAGCCCGGGAGCGGCGCTTAACTCCGGAGAGCATCGTCCCTTCGTCTTCAGCGTCTTTTGTGGTCTACATCCTAGCAGAAAGCTTTTCCACTCTGTCTGGCAAGGAAAACCTGCGCCAGCACAGAAAACATCTCCCATCGTGTTCTGGACGTTGCACGGAGGTCTGCCAAGTGTTTGCATAACGAAATGAAAAGTTGTCCAAAATAACTTCCTATCGAATGTTCATGTGATTGGAAAAGTCAGGAAAGTGGTAAGGTACTGTTTTCTATCAGTTGGCAAGCTGCGCACACAATCCCAGTGTTGTACAGCTTCCTTCTTCACCTTTCCGATGCTGCCGCTCTCTCCGGCTCCCGGAGCCGAAGAAGCGGCTTCTTCGCGCAAAGACGATTGTACCGCTCACAGTGCTCTCTTAGCGCCGCTTCTGCCGAAAGAAGCCCGGGAGCGGCGCTTAACTCCGGAGAGCATCGTCCCTTCGTCTTTAGCGTCTTTTGTGGTCTACATCCTAGCAGAAAGCTTTTCCACTCTGTCTGGAAAGGAAAACCTGCGCCAGCACAGAAAACATCTCCCATCGTGTTCTGTACGTTGCACGGAGGTCTGCCAAGTGTTTGAAAGAAACAAAGAAAAGTTGTCCAAAACAGCTTCCAATCGAATATTCATGTGATTGGAAAAGTCAGGAAAGTGGTAAGGTACTGTTTTCTATCAGTTGGCAAGCTGCGCACACAATCCCAGTGTTGTACAGCTTCCTTCTTCACCTTTCCGATGCTGCCGCTCTCTCCGGCTCCCGGAGCCGAAGAAGCGGCTTCTTCGCGCAAAGACGATTGTACCGCTCACAGTGCTCTCTTAGCGCCGCTTCTGCCGAAAGAAGCCCGGGAGCGGCGCTTAGCTCCGGAGAGCATCGTCCCTTCGTCTTTAGCGTCTTTTGTGGTCTACATCCTAGCAGAAAGCTTTTCCACTCTGTCTGGCAAGGAAAACATGCGCCAGCACAGAAAACATATCCCATCGTGTTCTGGACGTTGTACGGAGGTCTGCCAAGTGTTTGAAAGAAACAAAGAAAAGTTGTCCAAAACAGCTTCCAATCGAATATTCATGTGATTGGAAACGTCAGGAAAGTGTAAGGTACTGTTTTCTATCAGTTGGCAAGCTGCGCACACAATCCCAGTGTTGTACAGCTTCCTTCTTCACCTTTCCGATGCTGCCGCTCTCTCCGGCTCCCGGAGCCGAAGAAGCGGCTTCTTCGCGCAAAGACGATTGTACCGCTCAGAGTGCTCTCTTAGCGCGGCTTCTGCCGAAAGAAGCCCGGGAGCGGCGCTTAACTCCGGAGAGCATCGTCCCTTCGTCTTTAGCGTCTCTTGTGGTCTACATCCTAGCAGAAAGCTTTTCCACTCTGTCTGGCAAGGAAAACCTGCGCCAGCACAGAAAACATCTCCCATCGTGTTCTGGACGTTGTACGGAGGTCTGCCAAGTGTTTGCATAAAGAAATGAAAAGTTGTCCAAAATAACTTCCTATCGAATGTTCATGTGATTGGAAAAGTCAGGAAAGTGGTAAGGTACTGTTTTCTATCAGTTGGCAAGCTGCGCACACAATCCCAGTGTTGTACAGCTTCCTTCTTCACCTTTCCGATGCTGCCGCTCTCTCCGGCTCCCGGAGCCGAAGAAGCGGCTTCTTCGCGCAAAGACGATTGTACCGCTCACAGTGCTCTCTTAGCGCGGCTTCTGCCGAAAGAAGCCCGGGAGCGGCGCTTAACTCTGGAGAGCATCGTCCCTTCGTCTTTAGCGTCTTTTGTGGTCTACAACCTAGCAGAAAGCTTTTCCACTCTGTCTGGCAAGGAAAACCTGCGCCAGCACAGAAAACATCTCCCATCGTGTTCTGGACGTTGCACGGAGGTCTGCCAAGTGTTTGCATAAAGAAATGAAAAGTTGTCCAAAATAACTTCCTATCGAATGTTCATGTGATTGGATACGTGAGGAAAGTGGTAAGGTACTGTTTTCTATCAGTTGGCAAGCTGCGCACACAATCCCAGTGTTGTACAGCTTCCTTCTTCACCTTTCCGATGCTGCCGCTCTCTCCGGCTCCCGGAGCCGAAGAAGCGGCTTCTTCGCGCAAAGACGATTGTACCGCTCACAGTGCTCTCTTAGCGCCGCTTCTGCCGAAAGAAGCCCGGGAGCGGCGCTTAACTCCGGAGAGCATCGTCCCTTCGTCTTTAGCGTCTTTTGTGGTCTACATCCTAGCAGAAAGCTTTTCCACTCTGTCTGGCAAGGAAAACCTGCGCCAGCACAGAAAACATCTCCCATCGTGTTCTGGACGTTGCACGGAGGTCTGCCAAGTGTTTGCATAAAGAAATGAAAAGTTGTCCGAAATAACTTCCTATCGAATGTTCATGTGATTGGAAAAGTCAGGAAAGTGGTAAGGTACTGTTTTCTATCAGTTGGCAAGCTGCGCACACAATCCCAGTGTTGTACAGCTTCCTTCTTCACCTTTCCGATGCTGCCGCTCTCTCCGGCTCCCGGAGCCGAAGAAGCGGCTTCTTCGCGCAAAGACGATTGTACTGGTCTCAATGCTCTCTTAGCGCGGCTTCTGCCGAAAGATGCCCCGAGCGCCTCTTAGCTCCGGGGTCTCCGTACCTTCCAATTCAATTTTTTCGGCTCCACAAACCAAATGGTATACTTGCAGCAGTAGGGCGGGACATTGAACTGGACTTTCTCCTTTTAGAGAGAAGCTAATGAAAAAGTGTCACCGGAATCAGAGCAGGCTGTAAAACAAGAAAAGTGTCATGGAAATAAGCCAGCCTTATCCTCTTAGCCTTGCTTGTTGTGATTGGCCAAGAAAGAAATGTGTCAACTCGGTGTTCCTGGGTATCACATCACTAACAGGTACTTCAGCTGCTGTACTTCTCTCCTGAAGTTAAGAACAGAATCCAAGGAATTGTGATTCCATGGTCTCAATTCACTCAATATGGTGCTGAAATAGGAGTGGAAGGTGCACGGGTCAATTAACTTGAATGGCCTATGTAAATCAGCGGCCACTGTTTTTCTGAAGGCTTCAACAGGTTAGTTGCCTATGTTCTTCTTGGAATTGTTTTAACCTTTGGTCATGTTTTTCTTGGGATTCTTTTACCCTTTTCCCATTAGTTCAGCCTTTGCTCTCAAGCCTTTGCTGACATTTCCAGTATCTCGGTAGCCTGGAAAAGTGTTGTCTTGATTGATCACATCATTATTCCCTTCCAAGGGTTGTTTTCCTCAAGTCTCAGTTTGGCTGGTTTTCTGCTAGTTGATTGTCAGAGGGCAGCAGGTGTTTTGTAAGAGCAAGTACACAATGCCATAGCTTGCTTTTCTTTGGATTTGGCCTGTCTAGAAAATGGAATGACTGAACATCTCTGAGAGGCTTTTCTCTCGCCATTAGGTTTCACTGGAAGGAGGGCAGATGCAAATCGTCTACCTAAAGTCTTGGCACAGAAGAAAGTAGTGGTTTGCTGCTGCATAGAGCTAGAAGCTTACAAAAGGAAGGCCTTGGGCTGAGGCCCATTACTTTGGCTAAGTAGAAAAGGACTGTGGCAAGGTGAGGCAGCTGACTTTGAGGTAGATCAACAAGTTCTAGAAGCGTCGTGTGTTCACAGCGTGGTGCATGGTGGTTGGTTGAATTGTGTTTGTTATGGCTTAAAGCTATGGAAATGAGAAAGGCCTGAGTGTTTCAAAAGCCTGGTTTTTGCAAGAAAGCAGCTCTCCTTTGCATCTGCCTGGGGCTCTGCATCACCACGGACCCTCACTGCCACTTTGCCAAGGAGACGATCAGTAGGAATGTTGCAGAGCTGCTGTGTGCATCTGAATGGAATGGCAGAGAACGAAGCGCTGGACGTTTCTGGCTTTAGTACAATGCTGCTGCATTGGTGCCAGTTTAGTTGGTTTTCCATCAGTGGCCTTTCTGTCTAGAAGTACACTGCCCAGAGTATTGGATGCCATTTCCTTCCTGTTGTTTTCATACCTTCCTTCAGTTGAAAGGATGATACAACCTTGACATTTTGAAGATCCCTGTTAGGAAGCACTATGCCAGAGGAGTCATCGCTCCCTTTTCTTCTGCCTCCTTTGTCATTTTCAGAGACTCATTTCAAATTTCTGCTCATGTCAAGAAGAATACTGAGACTACTTAGCAGGGTTGACGCTCTCAGCCGCTTTCCTCTTTCCTACTGCTTCATACTGGATGTGACTTCAAGGCCTCGTTTTGTCATCTGCATTTTGCCGTCATCCAAAGCTAAATATTCCAGGCCTGTGAACACAAAAAGAACTCTTAGTCTTTTGCAAGAACTACCCCTAGGAGGATTTGTGTTCACTTTGATCTCTTCAGTGTTTCAGAAAAAAGGAGATTGTACTCTCTTCTTGTGTACTCTCTTCTTGTGCTCTCATTTCCCTCTCTCTGCCTTGCATGCCCCAGTTAATCTACTGCTGTGACTCATTTGGCATCATCTCACGGTGCAAATTCTGCATAGTTTCAAGTCCTTACAAATGCCAGTTGCCAAGGAGCCTATCTAAGCATTCAAGGGGCAAAGAATTGTAGGGTTGGCAAGTTCAGGTGCTGAAACTGTAAGTCATGCCATATCAAAGTGACAGAGCAAATCAATTGATCTAGGACTTTCAGGTGGGCACCTCTGAGAATAGCAGCTTGTCAGCAATGACACAGCCATCTTCCTAGCTGTATTCCAGAGAGAGGAAAGGGACACCTTCAATGGTTAATATGTTTGGCATGAGAAAACAGCAAGAAATGTACCGCAAAATACTTGAGTCAGATCAAGTGCGTTTCTCTAGTGAGAATTTTGCACTTGTTCTTTCTTGTCTGTGCCTTTACTTTTCACAGAAGACAGGGGAGCATTTCATTAGTACTGTTCTTTTGTTTTCTTTTGTTGGCCTCCCTCTTTCCACCTGCAATTAACAAATTTGCCTTTCTTTCCTGGCTTCTCTTTCTTTACTTCTACAAGTTGACATGAGGTCATCCAACCTTATCATCAATGTTCTCAGACAGTGGAGAGAAGTAGAAGGTACAGCTAAATGGATAAAAGAAACCCACAAAAATAGACAGGTTTTTACAGTCTTCTGTGAGAACATTAGGACACAAGATGTCTTTGAACTGAGTAATGCTCTATTGATTTAACTTTTAGTCCACTGGTTACTATTATTACACGTGTTTGGCCTTTAGTACAGAGCCTTGGAACTAATCCAGGCCAATATTTGGCTAATTTTGTTTTATTCCTAGTGAGGACTTTGTTTCTTAAGGAATAGTCCAGAGAAAGAGCGTCCACGGTACAGTTACAGGTCATAAATTCTGGTACAGTTTGTGCTGGTAATAGGTCTAGGAAAGAAAGGTTTGACATCTTTTTTGACTTTCAAATGGAACCATGATTTGAAAAACCTAAGAGTTGCGGCTCCCCCCCCACCCCACAGCCCAAGTACTTCTCTTTGCAATATTACTCAGGGATTACACATCAAAGCCCACCCTGTAAAATACGTTGCAGATACTTTGCAAGAAGTGCAGCTTAGCAGCTAGAGATGATAACGTGGCTTAAATAACATGGTCTAAATATGTCTGTCTACGCAGACATACTCAACAAAGGTTACGATGGCTTAGCTCCTGTGCTCAAGTGAACGTGCATTTTAGAACTTCCCAAGAAGGTGAATTCAACCTCCTTCATTGCTCTCTGCTGGAGTCCCAAGAGAATTTCAGTCTGCTTTTTGTCATTTACAGCTGTCACTGCTTAGCTCTTGAACATGAGACTCCCTCGTGACTGATGAAAGTTGTCTAGTTAAGAGTGGGTGAAAGACATGGTCTTGCTCTAGAAGGAGATGAGAAGGTTTCTGCAGTCTTTGTCGTCTCTACTGCTTGTGATTTCTAGACAAAACCAGTGGGAAGTTTTCTGAAGGCAGTCCAGAAGCTGGCAATATGGACAGCTTACAGCCCAACACTTGCTGCAGTGCAACCATGGTGACACCAGAAAGGACTTCAAAAAATTCAAAGGGCAAACAAAGCAGTTGGAAGGAAAAGAACATGAACCATTATTCCATTTTTCTCATCTATCTTTCTTTAAATCATCATTTTCGTGCAGTTTGGCGGCTTGCGTTGGTATCCCACCAAAGGAATCTGAGACAGAGTAAGCTTTTGAATGGAGTAGAAGTGAGAAACGCAGGCCAAGTTGCCTTTTTTGCCATCAAATACCAGTTAGGCTTGAACTACCCTTTGCTTAAGGTGCTTAGCTTACACTAAGAATTGATGAGCACATTTTGATGGGAGCAAATTTTACTGTCATGATGACTGAGTAAATTTTGCTGTCCCTCAGAATTTTACTGTCGTCTGAATAGCAATGTTTGTGTCCAAATAGTATTTTGTCTCCCGTATCTGCAGCAGGTAAGCCTTTTGCTGTCAGCAGTGTTGCTTAACCTTTCATGTCATATCCCTCTTCACATCCATCTTCTGCTTAAGGCTTATTAATCTACTTTAGAATTGGCAGGTGGAATAAGACTACTTTTCCTTTTTGAAAGCTCATGTCATTTGACCTACTTACAGCAAATAATTCATTAATTGCAAGTCCCCAGCTAGCATCTTTTCGGCATATTCTAACCTTCTAAAGAGTAACAAAAGCACTCTCCAATACTTGACTTTCATATCACAGTGGGAACGCTGGTCCTGTTTGCAAGAAACAATCATGGGTATGGTAAAACAAAAGGAGGGCTTAGAGTTTTCTCTGTTAACCTATAGTGAGCTTGGATTTTGCAATATGCATGAAGTTAATTAACACTGTTATATAAAGTGGCTGATTTAATCAATAAATTGGAGTCAATGCTGATAAACGACAAGGTGGGTTGGCTTCCCTTCGCTTTCAACACAGTGCCAATTTGGGCTGCTTTGATAGGACTAAGTGGCTGCTGCAATCTGCCATCCAGAAGCGGGGCAGGTGAGTTTTGTTTGCAAGGGAAAAGGGCCATGGTTTGTGTTTGGGGGCCTGTGACTGAGAGTGCCGGCTGGCTCCTGAAATTCTTTGGTATGCAGGATGATTCCCAGACGCAAGGTGGAAACGCTGCCAAGTCGGGCTGGATTGAAATTACCCAGGGACTCCTGCAATCTGCCATCGAGAAGCGGGGCAGGTGAGTGTTGTTTGCCAGGGAAAATGGCCGTGGATTGTGTTTGGGGGCCTGTGGCTGGGAGAGGCCGGCTGGCTCCTGAAAATCCACGATACGCAGGATGTTTCTCAGACCCAAGGTAGCAACATTGCCAAGTCGGGCTGGTTTGATAGTACCAAGTTGCTCCTGCAATCTGCCATGCAGAAGCAGGGCAGGTGACTTTTCTTTGCCAGGGAAAAGGGCCGAGGTTTGTGTTTGGGGGCCTGTGGCCAAGAGTGTCTTGCTGGCTCCTGAAAATCCATGATACGCAGGATGGTTCCCAGACCCAAGGTGGCACCAGTGCCAAGTCGGGCTGGTTTGATAGTAGCAAGTGGCTCCTGCAATCTGCCATGATCACATGAAGAAATACTTTCTGGCGTCCGTACTGGGCCATATGCTCTTTCTTCTCTCAACTTCTCCATCACCTCTCATCTGTTTCACATGCGCTATCTTCAAGGTCCACAGGCTACTTTTCACAGCGTCTTCAGGCCTGATGCAGTAAGAATGATGAATAGAACAGAGTTGGGTCTATTTTGCAGTTTGGATAAAATGCTTTCTGCACACAAATCCAAGGAGAAGGTGCTGCCCCGATGCCCAGAAAAACTTTCACTCCTGCTAGTGTTCTACGTCAACCGCAACTTAGTCTGAAAGAAAAGCTTTTTCTCTGAGAGCATCTGAGAGGTTTGCATGAAGCACTGATATCTGACATATGCAATTTTGAATAGGAGAGGAAAAAGAAAACGGCAAGAAGTTTTTAATTTTACTGGTTTCAATTTTAATTTCCGTGCACTTTTTCACAACTTGTCAGCTCAAATGCCCATCAACATCTTTTAGTCATCTGTAAGTCAGTATTCATATAAAATGTGCTTCAAATCAAAAGAATTTCAAATTTGCACTCCAAGTCTCTATGCCTAGATTTATGATTTCCTACACATATTAGATGAAAGGAAGGCCTTTTTTACTGTGGGAGTGCTGGAACACTGGAACAGGTTGCCCAGAGAAGTTGTGGGTGTCCCATCCCTGAAAGTATTCAAGGTCAGCTTGGACGGGGCTTGGAGCAGCAACAAAGGAGAAGCTTGATGGTAGAGAAACAAAGTTGGACTATAGAAGAAACTGAGATTGAAGTATAGGAGCAAGTTTTCTCTCAGCTCTTGGGCTAAATTCAAAGTTGTACAAAATGACATTTATCTGTGATTTTCACTACTGTAACAGAAAGGTTCATGAAAACTGTACAGAAGATAGCAAATTTTAAAAGAGATAAGAATTACAGCATAAAATCCATGGGACGGGTTACAACATGAGACACTCTCTAAGAGAAAATCTCTGTGTTTCAGCACTTCATCATGGTAAGATTTCACAAAGTGCCAAAGAAGGCGGCAAAATATCATTCGGGACCTTATTTACTGGAGTTCAGCCTGGCCATTAGTAGGAACTGGGTTTGACCACATCGTGTAGATATACCACACACACTTTCCCTTCACTGAAAAATTACTGTTTACAACGAAGAAGCAATTGACGATCAAAATTGATTGAAAGCATCTTAAACATGTCAAGTATTTCATTGTAGATGATCTGTGATCCAAATGCTTCTTCCACCTTCGAGAGGGACAGAACAATTCTTCCATATCATGATGGTTTAAAATTGTATCAACCAATGTTTTCTGCTGAAAAGATATCATCTATTTTTTTCTATTTTTGGAAGAAAATATTCCTAGACATACAACAGGTGAGAACTAAGTAATTTTAAAGAAGCAAATGACATGAAAATATTCTGTAAATAGAATGAAATGAAAAGCTGTGTTTTAAATAGGAGCTAAATATGAAACAGAATTTCTGTACCAGGCATTTGAATTACTGCACCAGCTCTTTTGCCCATCAAGAGAGGCATTGAGCATTTCCGTCTTTTCCAAGGTGCTCATGATCTGCTATGCTGATCTCTGTGTGTGCCTAGGTGTGTGTGGAAGGGGGGGCATGTGAAGGGGAGTGTGTATGTTTGCTTTACAATTGTTGTGGCAGATTCATGCCTCAGCTCCACATTTTGTTTTAGAAAGGTCACACAGAGTGGATATGAAGTTTACTATCAACAAGAGATCAATTCCCAAATCATCCATTTGACTCTACCTTATAAATCATGTGCTTTGTTGCATATTTTATCAAATCTACTTTCAAGCCAGATGGAGGAAGGAGGATGTGGGAATCCCTCCACCATCTTGCAACTTTTATGCAAGTAGGTTTTCAAGAAAATCATCATTTCTCTTGGAAATATGTCTGGAACAGGCATGATGGTAGTGTCAACCTGTTGGAGTTTTTGTTGCTGGAAGAAGTTGTACAAAAGGATTGGTTTTTACATTGACCGGTTACTGAATCAAGCGCAGGAATACATTGGAAATTCAACTGGGGCTTCCTTTTCCCAGCAGACCACTTCTAGAACGAGCTTGTACAATGAAGCTGACGCTTCTGCTCTCTTTTTGCTTCTTTCCTATTTTTCTTGGCTTCTTTGCCACTCTCTAGACAATTTGTGAACTCTTTTCCCAACTCAAATGGTTTCAATAGTCTGATTGTGAGCATACATTTTTACAAGGAATTTTTAAAATCTTTCCTCGAGTTAAGAAAGAAAAGGACTTAGGTCTTTTTCTTCCCTTATAATATTGCAATGAAATTGATAACTAAAGACCAACTCTTTCTTTTTGTTTTTAACCCAAGTAGATAATTCCCATCCATTCATCCATTTGGTGGACCAATAGTTGCCATGCTGATGGAAGTTGTCACTTCTTAACAATAGACATTCTGTGACTATGTTGACAGCACTTTGGGTGAAGATCCTAACTGGTCTTGGATACACATAGGGAGAAATTTGCTCAGCCAGTGTCAGTCTTAAGCATGCGTATCAGAAGATCTTTCTAGAGCTGGGAATTTTCCCATGAAAGGGATTCAGTTAGGGAAGAGACACTCGTCCCAGAGTTTTGCATTCTTCTTGAACACTGCTTAAGGAACTTAGATGCCGTGTCCATTTGGATCTCTGTCTTCACAGAACTTTGTCATGCAAGTGCTTGAAATGCATCTTGAAGAGAATTCACTAGCACAGAATGAATGAGAGTGGAAGGGCTTGGTGGGGCTAACCAGGCCCAATCCCCCTGCCTAAACCAGGATACCTAGAGCCTCTTGCCCAGGAGTCTATCTGGGTGTACTTTGAATGTCTTCAAAGATCCAGGCTCCACAATCTTTCTGGGCAGTCTGTGCCGTGGTTCAGTCACCCTCACAGTAAAGAATCATTTGCTGATGGTCAATGGCAATCTCCTGTATTTCAGAGAGTGCCCACTACCTCTTGTTTTTTCACTCAGCATCACTGAAAAGACACTGGTTCCCTCCCCTTTGCACTATTGCTTCCATATGGATGCGTGCTGCCATGTAGAGATATGTCCAAAACCTCCCTGAAGCCCAGGCAGATAATATTCCCTTCATCTACCAGTCAAGTTGATTCATCAGAGGAGTTTAAAGTGATGTTCCAGCATGAAATTCCCCTGAAAAATCATGCTAACTACATGATTTTGTCGTCTTGCATGTGCCTGGCAAGGTTTTCCAGGAAGAGCTGCTTCATCAACTTCCTGGGGATAAAAAGGAGGCTGCCTGGTTTGTACTATTCCGAGTCCTCCTAATTGCCTTTTTTAGAGATGGGTGTCATTTGCTCTCATCCAGTCTTTAGCCTCTCTTGTCGTCTACATCTTAGCAAAAAGCTTTTCCACTACATGTTCATGTGATTGGAAAAGTCAGGAAAGTGGTAAGGTACTGTTTTCTATCAGTTGGCAAGCTGCGCACACAATCCCAGTGTTGTACAGCTTCCTTCTTCACCTTTCCGATGCTGCCGCTCTCTCCGGCTCCCGGAGCCGAAGAAGCGGCTTCTTCGCGCAAAGACGATTGTACCGCTCACAGTGCTCTCTTAGCGCCGCTTCTGCCGAAAGACGCCCGGGAGCGGCGCTTAGCTCCGGAGAGCATCGTACCTTCGTCTTTAGCGTCTTTTGTGGTCTACATCCTAGCAGAAAGCTTTTCCACTCTGTCTGGCAAGGAAAACATGCGCCAGCACAGAAAACATCTCCCATCGTGTTCTGGACGTTGTACGGAGGTCTGCCAAGTGTTTGAAAGACACAAAGAAAAGATGTCCAAAGCAGCTTCCAATCGAATATTCCTGTGATTGGAAATGTCAGGAAAGTGTAAGGTACTGTTTTCTATCAGTTGGCAAGCTGCGCACACAATCCCAGTGCTGTACAGCTTCCTTCTTCACCTTTCCGATGCTGCCGCTCTCTCCGGCTCCCGGAGCCGAAGAAGCGGCTTCTTCGCGCAAAGACGATTGTACCGCTCACAGTGCTCTCTTAGCGCCGCTTCTGCCGAAAGAAGCCCGGGAGCGGCGCTTAGCTCCGGAGAGCCTCGTACCTTCGTATTTAGCGTCTTTTGTGGTCTACATCCTAGCAGAAAGCTTTTCCACTCTGTCTGGCAAGGAAAACATGCGCCAGCACAGAAAACATCTCCCATCGTGTTCTGGACGTTGCTCGGAGGTTTGCCAAGTGTTTGAAAGAAACAAAGAAAAGTTGTCCAAAACAGCTTCCAATCGAATATTCATGAGATTGGAAACGTCAGGAAAGTGTAAGGTACTGTTTTCTATCAGTTGGCAAGCTGCGCACACAATCCCAGTGTTGTACAGCTTCCTTCTTCACCTTTCCGATGCTGCCGCTCTCTCCGGCTCCCGGAGCCGAAGAAGCGGCTTCTTCGCGCAAAGACGATTGTACCGCTCACAGTGCTCTCTTAGCGCCGCTTCTGCCGAAAGAAGCCCGGGAGCGGCGCTTAACTCCGGAGAGCATCGTCCCTTCGTCTTTAGCGTCTCTTGTGGTCTACATCCTAGCAGAAAGCTTTTCCACTCTGTCTGGCAAGGAAAACCTGCGCCAGCACAGAAAACATCTCCCATCGTGTTCTGGAAGTTGCACGGAGGTCTGCCAAGTGTTTGCATAAAGAAATGAAAAGTTGTCCGAAATAACTTCCTATCGAATGTTCATGTGATTGGAAAAGTCAGGAAAGTGGTAAGGTACTGTTTTCTATCAGTTGGCAAGCTGCGCACACAATCCCAGTGTTGTACAGCTTCCTTCTTCACCTTTCCGATGCTGCCGCTCTCTCCGGCTCCCGGAGCCGAAGAAGCGGCTTCTTCGCGCAAGGACGATTGTACCGCTCACAGTGCTCTCTTAGCGCCGCTTCTGCCGAAAGAAGCCCGGGAGCGGCGCTTAACTCCGGAGAGCATCGTCCCTTCGTCTTTAGCGTCTTTTGTGGTCTACATCCTAGCAGAAAGCTTTTCCACTCTGTCTGGCAAGGAAAACCTGCGCCAGCACAGAAAACATCTCCCATCGTGTTCTGGACGTTGTACGGAGGTCTGCCAAGTGTTTGAAAGAAACAAAGAAAAGTTGTCCAAAACAGCTTCCAATCGAATATTCATGAGATTGGAAACGTCAGGAAAGTGGTAAGGTACTGTTTTCTATCAGTTGGCAAGCTGCGCACACAATCCCAGTGTTGTACAGCTTCCTTCTTCACCTTTCCGATGCTGCCGCTCTCTCCGGCTCCCGGAGCCGAAGAAGCGGCTTCTTCGCGCAAAGACGATTGTACCGCTCACAGTGCTCTCTTAGCGCCGCTTCTGCCGAAAGAAGCCCGGGAGCGGCGCTTAGCTCCGGAGAGCCTCGTACCTTCGTCTTCAGCGTCTTTTGTGGTCTACATCCTAGCAGAAAGCTTTTCCACTCTGTCTGGCAAGGAAAACATGCGCCAGCACAGAAAACATCTCCCATCGTGTTCTGGACGTTGTACGGAGGTCTGCCAAGTGTTTGCATAAAGAAATGAAAAGTTGTCCAAAATAACTTCCTATCGAATGTTCATGTGATTGGAAAAGTCAGGAAAGTGGTAAGGTACTGTTTTCTATCAGTTGGCAAGCTGCGCACACAATCCCAGTGTTGTACAGCTTCCTTCTTCACCTTTCCGATGCTGCCGCTCTCTCCGGCTCCCGGAGCCGAAGAAGCGGCTTCTTCGCACAAAGACGATTGTACCGCTCACAGTGCTCTCTTAGCGCCGCTTCTGCCGAAAGAAGCCCGGGAGCGGCGCTTAGCTCCGGAGAGCATCGTCCCTTCGTCTTTAGCGTCTTTTGTGGTCTACATCCTAGCAGAAAGCTTTTCCACTCTGTCTGGCAAGGAAAACATGCGCCAGCACAGAAAACATCTCCCATCGTGTTCTGGACGTTCCACGGAGGTCTGCCAAGTGTTTGAAAGAAACAAAGAAAAGTTGTCAAAAACAGCTTCCAATCGAATATTCATGTGATTGGAAAAGTCAGGAAAGTGGTAAGGTACTGTTTTCTATCAGTTGGCAAGCTGCGCACACAATCCCAGTGTTGTACAGCTTCCTTCTTCACCTTTGCGATGCTGCCGCTCTCTCCGGCTCCCGGAGCCGAAGAAGCGGCTTCTTCGCGCAAAGACGATTGTACCGCTCACAGTGCTCTCTTAGCGCGGCTTCTGCCGAAAGAAGCCCGGGAGCGGCGCTTAGCTCCGGAGAGCATCGTACCTTCGTCTTTAGCGTCTTTTGTGGTCTACATCCTAGCAGAAAGCTTTTCCACTCTGTCTGGCAAGGAAAACCTGCGCCAGAAGAGAAAACATCTCCCATCGTGTTCTGGACGTTGTACGGAGGTCTGCCAAGTGTTTGAAAGAAACAAAGAAAAGTTGTCCAAAAGAGCTTCCAATCGAATATTCATGTGATTGGAAACGTCAGGAAAGTGTAAGGTACTGTTTTCTATCAGTTGGCAAGCTGCGCACACAATCCCAGTGTTGTACAGCTTCCTTCTTCTCCTTTCCGATGCTGCCGCTCTCTCCGGCTCCCGGAGCCGAAGAAGCGGCTTCTTCGCGCAAAGGCGATTGTACCGCTCACAGTGCTCTCTTAGCGCCGCTTCTGCCTAAAGAAGCCCGGGAGCGGCGCTTAGCTCCGGAGAGCATCGTACCTTCGTCTTTAGCGTCTTTTGTGGTCTACATCCTAGCAGAAAGCTTTTCCACTCTGTCTGGCAAGGAAAACATGCGCCAGCACAGAAAACATCTCCCATCGTGATCTGGACGTTGCACAGAGGTCTGCCAAGTGTTTGAAAGAAACAAAGAAAAGTTGTCCAAAACAGCTTCCAATCGAAGATTCATGTGATTGGAAAAGTCAGGAAAGTGGTAAGGTACTGTTTTCTATCAGTTGGCAAGCTGCGCACACAATCCCAGTGTTGTACAGCTTCCTTCTTCTCCTTTCCGATGCTGCCACTCTCTCCGGCTCCCGGAGCCGAAGAAGCGGCTTCTTCGCGCAAAGGCGATTGTACCGCTCACAGTGCTCTCTTAGCGCCGCTTCTGCCGAAAGAAGCCCGGGAGCGGCGCTTAGCTCCGGAGAGCCTCGTCCCTTCGTCTTTAGCGTCTTTTGTGGTCTACATCCTAGCAGAAAGCTTTTCCACTCTGTCTGGCAAGGAAAACCTGCGCCAGCGCAGAAAACATCTCCCATCGTGTTCTGGACGTTGTACGGAGGTCTGCCAAGTGTTTGACAAGAAGAGAGGAAAAGTTGTCCAAAACAGCTTCCAATCGAATATTCATGTGATTGGAAACGTCAGGAAAGTGGTAAGGTACTGTTTTCTATCAGTTGGCAAGCTGCGCACACAATCCCAGTGTTGTACAGCTTCCTTCTTCACCTTTGCGATGCTGCCGCTCTCTCCGGCTCCCGGAGCCGAAGAAGCGGCTTCTTCGCGCAAAGACGATTGTACCGCTCACAGTGCTCTCTTAGCGCCGCTTCTGCCGAAAGAAGCCCGGGAGCGGTGCTTAGCTCCGGAGAGCCTCGTACCTTCGACTTTAGCGTCTTTTGTGGTCTACATCCTAGCAGAAAGCTTTTCCACTCTGTCTGGCAAGGAAAACATGCGCCAGCACAGAAAACATCTCCCATCGTGTTCTGGACGTTGCTCGGAGGTTTGCCAAGTGTTTGAAAGAAACAAAGAAAAGTTGTCCAAAACAGCTTCCAATCGAATATTCATGAGATTGGAAAAGTCAGGAAAGTGTAAGGTACTGTTTTCTATCAGTTGGCAAGCTGCGCACACAATCCCAGTGTTGTACAGCTTCCTTCTTCACCTTTGCGATGCTGCCGCTCTCTCCTGCTCCCGGAGCCGAAGAAGCGGCTTCTTCGCGCAAAGACGATTGTACCGCTCACAGTGCTCTCTTAGCGCGGCTTCTGCCGAAAGAAGCCCGGGAGCGGCGCTTAGCTCCGGAGAGCATCGTACCTTCGTCTTTAGCGTCTTTTGTGGTCTACATCCTAGCAGAAAGCTTTTCCTCTCTGTCTGGCAAGGAAAACCTGCGCCAGCACAGAAAACATCTCCCATCGTGTTCTGGACGTTGCACAGAGGTCTGCCAAGTGTTTGACAAGAGGAGAGGAAAAGTTGTCCAAAACAGCTTCCAATCGAATATTCATGTGATTGGAAAAGTCAGGAGAATGGTAAGGTACTGTTTTCTATCAGTTGGCAAGCTGCGCACACAATCCCAGTGTTGTACAGCTTCCTTCTTCTCCTTTCCGATGCTGCCGCTCTCTCCGGCTCCCGGAGCCGAAGAAGCGGCTTCTTCGCGCAAAGACGATTGTACCGCTCACAGTGCTCTCTTAGCGCCGCTTCTGCCGAAAGAAGCCCGGGAGCGGCGCTTAGCTCCGGAGAGCATCGTACCTTCGTCTTTAGCGACTTTTGTGGTCTACATCCTAGCAGAAAGCTTTTCCACTCTGTCTGGCAAGGAAAACATGCGCCAGCACAGAAAACATCTCCCATCGTGTTCTGGACGTTGTACGGAGGTCTGCCAAGTGTTTGACAAGAAGAGAAGAAAAGTTGTCCAAAACAGCTTCCAATCGAATATTCATGTGATTGGAAAAGTCAGGAAAGTGGTAAGGTACTGTTTTCTATCAGTTGGCAAGCTGCGCACACAATCCCAGTGTTGTACAGCTTCCTTCTTCACCTTTCCGATGCTGCCGCTCTCTCCGGCTCCCGGAGCCGAAGAAGCGGCTTCTTCGCACAAAGACGATTGTACCGCTCACAGTGCTCTCTTAGCGCCGCTTCTGCCGAATGAAGCCCGGGAGCGGCGCTTAGCTCCGGAGAGCATCGTACCTTCGTCTTTAGCGTCTTTTGTGGTCTACATCCTAGCAGAAAGCTTTTCCACTCTGTCTGGCAAGGAAAACATGCGCCAGCACAGAAAACATCTCCCATCGTGTTCTGGACGTTGCACGGAGGTCTGCCAAGTGTTTGAAAGAAACAAAGAAAAGTTGTCCAAAACAGCTTCCAATCGAAGATTCATGTGATTGGAAAAGTCAGGAGAGTGGTAAGGTACTGTTTTCTATCAGTTGGCAAGCTGCGCACACAATCCCAGTGTTGTACAGCTTCCTTCTTCTCCTTTCCGATGCTGCCGCTCTCTCCGGCTCCCGGAGCCGAAGAAGCGGCTTCTTCGCGCAAAGACGATTGTACCGCTCACAGTGCTCTCTTAGCGCCGCTTCTGCCGAAAGAAGCCCGGGAGCGGCGCTTAGCTCCGGAGAGCATCGTACCTTCGTCTTTAGCGTCTTTTGTGGTCTACATCCTAGCAGAAAGCTTTTCCACTCTGTCTGGCAAGGAAAACATGCGCCAGCACAGAAAACATCTCCCATCGTGTTCTGTACGTTGCACGGAGGTCTGCCAAGTTTTTGAAAGAAACAAAGAAAAGTTGTCCAAAACAGCTTCCAATCGAAGATTCATGTGATTGGAAAAGTCAGGAAAGTGGTAAGGTACTGTTTTCTATCAGTTGGCAAGCTGCGCACACAATCCCAGTGTTGTACAGCTTCCTTCTTCACCTTTGCGATGCTGCCGCTCTCTCCGGCTCCCGGAGCCGAAGAAGCGGCTTCTTCGCGCAAAGACGATTGTACCGCTCACAGTGCTCTCTTAGCGCGGCTTCTGCCGAAAGAAGCCCGGGAGCGGCGCTTAGCTCCGGAGAGCATCGTACCTTCGTCTTTAGCGTCTTTTGTGGTCTACATCCTAGCAGAAAGCTTTTCCACTCTCTCTGGCAAGGAAAACCTGCGCCAGCACAGAAAACATCTCCCATCGTGTTCTGGACGTTGTACGGAGGTCTGCCAAGTGTTTGACAAGAAGAGAAGAAAAGTTGTCCAAAACAGCTTCCAATCGAAGATTCATGTGATTGGAAAAGTCAGGAAAGTGGTAAGGTACTGTTTTCTATCAGTTGGCAAGCTGCGCACACAATCCCAGTGTTGTACAGCTTCCTTCTTCACCTTTCCGATGCTGCCGCTCTCTCCGGCTCCCGGAGCCGAAGAAGCGGCTTCTTCGCGCAAAGACGATTGTACCGCTCACAGTGCTCTCTTAGCGCCGCTTCTGCCGAAAGAAGCCCGGGAGCGGCGCTTAGCTCCGGAGAGCATCGTACCTTCGTCTTTAGCGTCTTTTGTGGTCTACATCCTAGCAGAAAGCTTTTCCACTCTGTCTGGCAAGGAAAACATGCGCCAGCACAGAAAACATCTCCCTTCGTGTTCTGGACGTTGCACGGAGGTCTGCCAAGTGTTTGAAAGAAACAAAGAAAAGTTGTCCAAAACAGCTTCCAATCGAATATTCATGTGATTGGAAAAGTCAGGAAAGTGGTAAGGTACTGTTTTCTATCAGTTGGCAAGCTGCGCACACAATCCCAGTGTTGTACAGCTTCCTTCTTCACCTTTCCGATGCTGCCGCTCTCTCCGGCTCCCGGAGCCGAAGAAGCGGCTTCTTCGCGCAAAGGCGATTGTACCGCTCACAGTGCTCTCTTAGCGCGGCTTCTGCCGAAAGAAGCCCGGGAGCGGCGCTTAGCTCCGGAGAGCCTCGTCCCTTCGTCTTTAGCGTCTTTTGTGGTCTACATCCTAGCAGAAAGCTTTTCCACTCTGTCTGGCAAGGAAAACCTGCGCCAGCGCAGAAAACATCTCCCATCGTGTTCTGGACGTTGTACGGAGGTCTGCCAAGTGTTTGACAAGAAGAGAGGAAAACTTGTCCAAAACAGCTTCCAATCGAATATTCATGTGATTGGAAACGTCAGGAAAGTGGTAAGGTACTGTTTTCTATCAGTTGGCAAGCTGCCCACACAATCCCAGTGTTGTACAGCTTCCTTCTTCACCTTTCCGATGCTGCCGCTCTCTCCGGCTCCCGGAGCCGAAGAAGCGGCTTCTTCGCGCAAAGACGATTGTACCGCTCACAGTGCTCTCTTAGCGCCGCTTCTGCCGAAAGAAGCCCGGGAGCGGCGCTTAGCTCCGGAGAGCATCGTACCTTCGTCTTTAGCGTCTTTTGTGGTCTACATCCTAGCAGAAAGCTTTTCCACTCTGTATGGCAAGGAAAACCTGCGCCAGCACAGAAAACATCTCCCATCGTGTTCTGGACGTTGTACGGAGGTCTGCCAAGTGTTTGACAAGAAGAGAAGAAAAGTTGTCCAAAACAGCTTCCAATCGAAGATTCATGTGATTGGAAAAGTCAGGAAAGTGGTAAGGTACTGTTTTCTATCAGTTGGCAAGCTGCGCACACAATCCCAGTGTTGTACAGCTTCCTTCTTCACCTTTCCGATGCTGCCGCTCTCTCCTGCTCCTGGAGCCGAAGAAGCGGCTTCTTCGCGCAAAGACGATTGTACCGCTCACAGTGCTCTCTTAGCGCGGCTTCTGCCGAAAGAAGCCCGGGAGCGGTGCTTAACTCCGGAGAGCATCGTACCTTCGTCTGTAGCGTCTTTTGTGGTCTACATCCTAGCAGAAAGCTTTTCCACTCTGTCTGGCAAGGAAAACCTGCGCCAGCGCAGAAAACATCTCCCATCGTGTTCTGGACGTTGTACGGAGGTCTGCCAAGTGTTTGAAAGAAACAAAGAAAAGTTGTCCAAAACAGCTTCCATTCGAATATTCATGAGATTGGAAACGTCAGGAAAGTGTAAGGTACTGTTTTCTATCAGTTGGCAAGCTGCGCACACAATCCCAGTGTTGTACAGCTTCCTTCTTCACCTTTCCGATGCTGCCGCTCTCTCCGGCTCCCGGAGCCGAAGAAGCGGCTTCTTCGCGCAAAGACGATTGTACCGCTCACAGTGCTCTCTTAGCGCCGCTTCTGCCGAAAGAAGCCCGGGAGCGGCGCTTAGCTCCGGAGAGCATCGTACCTTCGTCTTTAGCGTCTTTTGTGGTCTACATCCTAGCAGAAAGCTTTTCCACTCTGTCTGGCAAGGAAAACATGCGCCAGCGCAGAAAACATCTCCCATCGTGTTCTGGACGTTGCACGGAGGTCTGCCAAGTGTTTGCATAAAGAAATGAAAAGTTGTCCAAAATAACTTCCTATCGAATGTTCATGTGATTGGAAAAGTCAGGAAAGTGGTAAGGTACTGTTTTCTATCAGTTGGCAAGCTGCGCACACAATCCCAGTGTTGTACAGCTTCCTTCTTCACCTTTCCGATGCTGCCGCTCTCTCCGGCTCCCGGAGCCGAAGAAGCGGCTTCTTCGCGCAAAGACGATTGTACCGCTCACAGTGCTCTCTTAGCGCGGCTTCTGCCGAAAGAAGCCCGGGAGCGGCGCTTAGCTCCGGAGAGCATCGTACCTTCGTCTTTAGCGTCTTTTGTGGTCTACATCCTAGCAGAAAGCTTTTCCACTCTGTCTGGCAAGGAAAACATGCGGGAGCACAGAAAACATCTCCCATCGTGTTCTGGACGTTGTACGGATGTCTTCCAAGTGTTTGAAAGACACAAAGAAAAGTTGTCCAAAAGAGCTTCCAATCGAATATTCCTGTGATTGGAAATGTCAGGAAAGTGTAAGGTACTGTTTTCTATCAGTTGGCAAGCTGCGCACACAATCCCAGTGTTGTACAGCTTCCTTCTTCACCTTTCCGATGCTGCCGCTCTCTCCGGCTCCCGGAGCCGAAGAAGCGGCTTCTTCGCGCAAAGACGATTGTACCGCTCACAGTGCTCTCTTAGCGCCGCTTCTGCCGAAAGAAGCCCGGGAGCGGCGCTTAAATCCGGAGAGCCTCGTACCTTCGTCTTTAGCGTCTTTTGTGGTCTACATCCTAGCAGAAAGCTTTTCCACTCAGTCTGGCAAGGAAAACATGCGCCAGCGCAGAAAACATCTCCCATCGTGTTCTGGACGTTGCACGGTGGTCTGCAAAGTCTTTGCATAAAGAAATGAAAAGTTGTCCAAAATAACTTCCTATCGAATGTTCATGTGATTGGAAAAGTCAGGAAAGTGGTAAGGTACTGTTTTCTATCAGTTGGTAAGCTGCGCACACAATCCCAGTGTTGTACAGCTTCCTTCTTCACCTTTCCGATGCTGCCGCTCTCTCCGGCTCCCGGAGCCGAAGAAGCGGCTTCTTCGCGCAAAGACGATTGTACCGCTCACAGTGCTCTCTTAGCGCCGCTTCTGCCGAAAGAAGCCCGGGAGCGGCGCTTAGCTCCGGAGAGCATCGTCCCTTCGTCTTTAGCGTCTTTTGTGGTCTACATCCTAGCAAAAAGCTTTTCCACTCTGTCTGGCAAGGAAAACATGCGCCAGCACAGAAAACATCTCCCATCGTGTTCTGGACGTTGCACGGAGGTCTGCCAAGTGTTTCCATAAAGAAATGAAAAGTTGTCCAAAACAGCTTCCAATCGAATATTCATGTGATTGGAAACGTCAGGAAAGTGTAAGGTACTGTTTTCTATCAGTTGGCAAGCTGCGCACACAATCCCAGTGTTGTACAGCTTCCTTCTTCACCTTTCCGATGCTGCCGCTCTCTCCGGCTCCCGGAGCCGAAGAAGCGGCTTCTTCGCGCAAAGACGATTGTACCGCTCACAGTGCTCTCTTAGCGCGGCTTCTGCCGAAAGAAGCCCGAGAGCGGCGCTTAACTCCGGAGAGCATCGTCCCTTCGTCTTTAGCGTCTCTTGTGGTCTACATCCTAGCAGAAAGCTTTTCCACTCTGTCTGGCAAGGAAAACCTGCGCCAGCACAGAAAACATCTCCCATCGTGTTCTGGACGTTGTACGGAGGTCTGCCAAGTGTTTGCATAAAGAAATGAAAAGTTGTCCAAAATAACTTCCTATCGAATGTTCATGTGATTGGAAAAGTCAGGAAAGTGGTAAGGTACTGTTTTCTATCAGTTGGCAAGCTGCGCACACAATCCCAGTGTTGTACAGATTCCTTCTTCACCTTTCCGATGCTGCCGCTCTCTCCGGCTCCCGGAGCCGAAGAAGCGGCTTCTTCGCGCAAAGACGATTGTACCGCTCACAGTGCTCTCTTAGCGCGGCTTCTGCCGAAAGAAGCCCGGGAGCGGCGCTTAACTCTGGAGAGCATCGTCCCTTCGTCTTTAGCGTCTTTTGTGGTCTACAACCTAGCAGAAAGCTTTTCCACTCTGTCTGGCAAGGAAAACCTGCGCCAGCACAGAAAACATCTCCCATCGTGTTCTGGACGTTGCACGGAGGTCTGCCAAGTGTTTGCATAAAGAAATGAAAAGTTGTCCAAAATAACTTCCTATCGAATGTTCATGTGATTGGACACGTGAGGAAAGTGGTAAGGTACTGTTTTCTATCAGTTGGCAAGCTGCGCACACAATCCCAGTGTTGTACAGCTTCCTTCTTCACCTTTCCGATGCTGCCGCTCTCTCCGGCTCCCGGAGCCGAAGAAGCGGCTTCTTCGCGCAAAGACGATTGTACCGCTCACAGTGCTCTCTTAGCGCCGCTTCTGCCGAAAGAAGCCCGGGAGCGGCGCTTAACTCCGGAGAGCATCGTCCCTTCGTCTTTAGCGTCTTTTGTGGTCTACATCCTAGCAGAAAGCTTTTCCACTCTGTCTGGCAAGGAAAACCTGCGCCAGCACAGAAAACATCTCCCATCGTGTTCTGGACGTTGCACGGAGGTCTGCCAAGTGTTTGCATAAAGAAATGAAAAGTTGTCCGAAATAACTTCCTATCGAATGTTCATGTGATTGGAAAAGTCAGGAAAGTGGTAAGGTACTGTTTTCTATCAGTTGGCAAGCTGCGCACACAATCCCAGTGTTGTACAGCTTCCTTCTTCACCTTTCCGATGCTGCCGCTCTCTCCGGCTCCCGGAGCCGAAGAAGCGGCTTCTTCGCGCAAAGACGATTGTACTGGTCTCAATGCTCTCTTAGCGCGGCTTCTGCCGAAAGATGCCCCGAGCGCCTCTTAGCTCCGGGGTCTCCGTACCTTCCAATTCAATTTTTTCGGCTCCACAAACCAAATGGTATACTTGCAGCAGTAGGGCGGGACATTGAACTGGACTTTCTCCTTTTAGAGAGAAGCTAATGAAAAAGTGTCACCGGAATCAGAGCAGGCTGTAAAACAAGAAAAGTGTCATGGAAATAAGCCAGCCTTATCCTCTTAGCCTTGCTTGTTGTGATTGGCCAAGAAAGAAATGTGTCAACTCGGTGTTCCTGGGTATCACATCACTAACAGGTACTTCAGCTGCTGTACTTCTCTCCTGAAGTTAAGAACAGAATCCAAGGAATTGTGATTCCATGGTCTCAATTCACTCAATATGGTGCTGAAAAAGGAGTGGAAGGTGCACGGGTCAATTAACTTGAATGGCCTATGTAAATCAGCGGCCACTGTTTTTCTGAAGGCTTCAACAGGTTAGTTGCCTATGTTCTTCTTGGAATTGTTTTAACCTTTGGTCATGTTTTTCTTGGGATTCTTTTACCCTTTTCCCATTAGTTCAGCCTTTGCTCTCAAGCCTTTGCTGACATTTCCAGTATCTCGGTAGCCTGGAAAAGTGTTGTCTTGATTGATCACATCATTATTCCCTTCCAAGGGTTGTTTTCCTCAAGTCTCAGTTTGGCTGGTTTTCTGCTAGTTGATTGTCAGAGGGCAGCAGGTGTTTTGTAAGAGCAAGTACACAATGCCATAGCTTGCTTTTCTTTGGATTTGGCCTGTCTAGAAAATGGAATGACTGAACATCTCTGAGAGGCTTTTCTCTCGCCATTAGGTTTCACTGGAAGGAGGGCAGATGCAAATCGTCTACCTAAAGTCTTGGCACAGAAGAAAGTAGTGGTTTGCTGCTGCATAGAGCTAGAAGCTTACAAAAGGAAGGCCTTGGGCTGAGGCCCATTACTTTGGCTAAGTAGAAAAGGACTGTGGCAAGGTGAGGCAGCTGACTTTGAGGTAGATCAACAAGTTCTAGAAGCGTCGTGTGTTCACAGCGTGGTGCATGGTGGTTGGTTGAATTGTGTTTGTTATGGCTTAAAGCTATGGAAATGAGAAAGGCCTGAGTGTTTCAAAAGCCTGGTTTTTGCAAGAAAGCAGCTCTCCTTTGCATCTGCCTGGGGCTCTGCATCACCACGGACCCTCACTGCCACTTTGCCAAGGAGACGATCAGTAGGAATGTTGCAGAGCTGCTGTGTGCATCTGAATGGAATGGCAGAGAACGAAGCGCTGGACGTTTCTGGCTTTAGTACAATGCTGCTGCATTGGTGCCAGTTTAGTTGGTTTTCCATCAGTGGCCTTTCTGTCTAGAAGTACACTGCCCAGAGTATTGGATGCCATTTCCTTCCTGTTGTTTTCATACCTTCCTTCAGTTGAAAGGATGATACAACCTTGACATTTTGAAGATCCCTGTTAGGAAGCACTATGCCAGAGGAGTCATCGCTCCCTTTTCTTCTGCCTCCTTTGTCATTTTCAGAGACTCATTTCAAATTTCTGCTCATGTCAAGAAGAATACTGAGACTACTTAGCAGGGTTGACGCTCTCAGCCGCTTTCCTCTTTCCTACTGCTTCATACTGGATGTGACTTCAAGGCCTCGTTTTGTCATCTGCATTTTGCCGTCATCCAAAGCTAAATATTCCAGGCCTGTGAACACAAAAAGAACTCTTAGTCTTTTGCAAGAACTACCCCTAGGAGGATTTGTGTTCACTTTGATCTCTTCAGTGTTTCAGAAAAAAGGAGATTGTACTCTCTTCTTGTGTACTCTCTTCTTGTGCTCTCATTTCCCTCTCTCTGCCTTGCATGCCCCAGTTAATCTACTGCTGTGACTCATTTGGCATCATCTCACGGTGCAAATTCTGCATAGTTTCAAGTCCTTACAAATGCCAGTTGCCAAGGAGCCTATCTAAGCATTCAAGGGGCAAAGAATTGTAGGGTTGGCAAGTTCAGGTGCTGAAACTGTAAGTCATGCCATATCAAAGTGACAGAGCAAATCAATTGATCTAGGACTTTCAGGTGGGCACCTCTGAGAATAGCAGCTTGTCAGCAATGACACAGCCATCTTCCTAGCTGTATTCCAGAGAGAGGAAAGGGACACCTTCAATGGTTAATATGTTTGGCATGAGAAAACAGCAAGAAATGTACCGCAAAATACTTGAGTCAGATCAAGTGCGTTTCTCTAGTGAGAATTTTGCACTTGTTCTTTCTTGTCTGTGCCTTTACTTTTCACAGAAGACAGGGGAGCATTTCATTAGTACTGTTCTTTTGTTTTCTTTTGTTGGCCTCCCTCTTTCCACCTGCAATTAACAAATTTGCCTTTCTTTCCTGGCTTCTCTTTCTTTACTTCTACAAGTTGACATGAGGTCATCCAACCTTATCATCAATGTTCTCAGACAGTGGAGAGAAGTAGAAGGTACAGCTAAATGGATAAAAGAAACCCACAAAAATAGACAGGTTTTTACAGTCTTCTGTGAGAACATTAGGACACAAGATGTCTTTGAACTGAGTAATGCTCTATTGATTTAACTTTTAGTCCACTGGTTACTATTATTACACGTGTTTGGCCTTTAGTACAGAGCCTTGGAACTAATCCAGGCCAATATTTGGCTAATTTTGTTTTATTCCTAGTGAGGACTTTGTTTCTTAAGGAATAGTCCAGAGAAAGAGCGTCCACGGTACAGTTACAGGTCATAAATTCTGGTACAGTTTGTGCTGGTAATAGGTCTAGGAAAGAAAGGTTTGACATCTTTTTTGACTTTCAAATGGAACCATGATTTGAAAAACCTAAGAGTTGCGGCTCCCCCCCCACCCCACAGCCCAAGTACTTCTCTTTGCAATATTACTCAGGGATTACACATCAAAGCCCACCCTGTAAAATACGTTGCAGATACTTTGCAAGAAGTGCAGCTTAGCAGCTAGAGATGATAACGTGGCTTAAATAACATGGTCTAAATATGTCTGTCTACGCAGACATACTCAACAAAGGTTACGATGGCTTAGCTCCTGTGCTCAAGTGAACGTGCATTTTAGAACTTCCCAAGAAGGTGAATTCAACCTCCTTCATTGCTCTCTGCTGGAGTCCCAAGAGAATTTCAGTCTGCTTTTTGTCATTTACAGCTGTCACTGCTTAGCTCTTGAACATGAGACTCCCTCGTGACTGATGAAAGTTGTCTAGTTAAGAGTGGGTGAAAGACATGGTCTTGCTCTAGAAGGAGATGAGAAGGTTTCTGCAGTCTTTGTCGTCTCTACTGCTTGTGATTTCTAGACAAAACCAGTGGGAAGTTTTCTGAAGGCAGTCCAGAAGCTGGCAATATGGACAGCTTACAGCCCAACACTTGCTGCAGTGCAACCATGGTGACACCAGAAAGGACTTCAAAAAATTCAAAGGGCAAACAAAGCAGTTGGAAGGAAAAGAACATGAACCATTATTCCATTTTTCTCATCTATCTTTCTTTAAATCATCATTTTCGTGCAGTTTGGCGGCTTGCGTTGGTATCCCACCAAAGGAATCTGGGACAGAGTAAGCTTTTGAATGGAGTAGAAGTGAGAAACGCAGGCCAAGTTGCCTTTTTTGCCATCAAATACCAGTTAGGCTTGAACTACCCTTTGCTTAAGGTGCTTAGCTTACACTAAGAATTGATGAGCACATTTTGATGGGAGCAAATTTTACTGTCATGATGACTGAGTAAATTTTGCTGTCCCTCAGAATTTTACTGTCGTCTGAATAGCAATGTTTGTGTCCAAATAGTATTTTGTCTCCCGTATCTGCAGCAGGTAAGCCTTTTGCTGTCAGCAGTGTTGCTTAACCTTTCATGTCATATCCCTCTTCACATCCATCTTCTGCTTAAGGCTTATTAATCTACTTTAGAATTGGCAGGTGGAATAAGACTACTTTTCCTTTTTGAAAGCTCATGTCATTTGACCTACTTACAGCAAATAATTCATTAATTGCAAGTCCCCAGCTAGCATCTTTTCGGCATATTCTAACCTTCTAAAGAGTAACAAAAGCACTCTCCAATACTTGACTTTCATATCACAGTGGGAACGCTGGTCCTGTTTGCAAGAAACAATCATGGGTATGGTAAAACAAAAGGAGGGCTTAGAGTTTTCTCTGTTAACCTATAGTGAGCTTGGATTTTGCAATATGCATGAAGTTAATTAACACTGTTATATAAAGTGGCTGATTTAATCAATAAATTGGAGTCAATGCTGATAAACGACAAGGTGGGTTGGCTTCCCTTCGCTTTCAACACAGTGCCAATTTGGGCTGCTTTGATAGGACTAAGTGGCTGCTGCAATCTGCCATCCAGAAGCGGGGCAGGTGAGTTTTGTTTGCAAGGGAAAAGGGCCATGGTTTGTGTTTGGGGGCCTGTGACTGAGAGTGCCGGCTGGCTCCTGAAATTCTTTGGTATGCAGGATGATTCCCAGACGCAAGGTGGAAACGCTGCCAAGTCGGGCTGGATTGAAATTACCCAGGGACTCCTGCAATCTGCCATCGAGAAGCGGGGCAGGTGAGTGTTGTTTGCCAGGGAAAATGGCCGTGGATTGTGTTTGGGGGCCTGTGGCTGGGAGAGGCCGGCTGGCTCCTGAAAATCCACGATACGCAGGATGTTTCTCAGACCCAAGGTAGCAACATTGCCAAGTCGGGCTGGTTTGATAGTACCAAGTTGCTCCTGCAATCTGCCATGCAGAAGCAGGGCAGGTGACTTTTCTTTGCCAGGGAAAAGGGCCGAGGTTTGTGTTTGGGGGCCTGTGGCCAAGAGTGTCTTGCTGGCTCCTGAAAATCCATGATACGCAGGATGGTTCCCAGACCCAAGGTGGCACCAGTGCCAAGTCGGGCTGGTTTGATAGTAGCAAGTGGCTCCTGCAATCTGCCATGATCACATGAAGAAATACTTTCTGGCGTCCGTACTGGGCCATATGCTCTTTCTTCTCTCAACTTCTCCATCACCTCTCATCTGTTTCACATGCGCTATCTTCAAGGTCCACAGGCTACTTTTCACAGCGTCTTCAGGCCTGATGCAGTAAGAATGATGAATAGAACAGAGTTGGGTCTATTTTGCAGTTTGGATAAAATGCTTTCTGCACACAAATCCAAGGAGAAGGTGCTGCCCCGATGCCCAGAAAAACTTTCACTCCTGCTAGTGTTCTACGTCAACCGCAACTTAGTCTGAAAGAAAAGCTTTTTCTCTGAGAGCATCTGAGAGGTTTGCATGAAGCACTGATATCTGACATATGCAATTTTGAATAGGAGAGGAAAAAGAAAACGGCAAGAAGTTTTTAATTTTACTGGTTTCAATTTTAATTTCCGTGCACTTTTTCACAACTTGTCAGCTCAAATGCCCATCAACATCTTTTAGTCATCTGTAAGTCAGTATTCATATAAAATGTGCTTCAAATCAAAAGAATTTCAAATTTGCACTCCAAGTCTCTATGCCTAGATTTATGATTTCCTACACATATTAGATGAAAGGAAGGCCTTTTTTACTGTGGGAGTGCTGGAACACTGGAACAGGTTGCCCAGAGAAGTTGTGGGTGTCCCATCCCTGAAAGTATTCAAGGTCAGCTTGGACGGGGCTTGGAGCAGCAACAAAGGAGAAGCTTGATGGTAGAGAAACAAAGTTGGACTATAGAAGAAACTGAGATTGAAGTATAGGAGCAAGTTTTCTCTCAGCTCTTGGGCTAAATTCAAAGTTGTACAAAATGACATTTATCTGTGATTTTCACTACTGTAACAGAAAGGTTCATGAAAACTGTACAGAAGATAGCAAATTTTAAAAGAGATAAGAATTACAGCATAAAATCCATGGGACGGGTTACAACATGAGACACTCTCTAAGAGAAAATCTCTGTGTTTCAGCACTTCATCATGGTAAGATTTCACAAAGTGCCAAAGAAGGCGGCAAAATATCATTCGGGACATTATTTACTGGAGTTCAGCCTGGCCATTAGTAGGAACTGGGTTTGACCACATCGTGTAGATATACCACACACACTTTCCCTTCACTGAAAAATTACTGTTTACAACGAAGAAGCAATTGACGATCAAAATTGATTGAAAGCATCTTAAACATGTCAAGTATTTCATTGTAGATGATCTGTGATCCAAATGCTTCTTCCACCTTCGAGAGGGACAGAACAATTCTTCCATATCATGATGGTTTCAAATTGTATCAACCAATGTTTTCTGCTGAAAAGATATCATCTATTTTTTTCTATTTTTGGAAGAAAATATTCCTAGACATACAACAGGTGAGAACTAAGTAATTTTAAAGAAGCAAATGACATGAAAATATTCTGTAAATAGAATGAAATGAAAAGCTGTGTTTTAAATAGGAGCTAAATATGAAACAGAATTTCTGTACCAGGCATTTGAATTACTGCACCAGCTCTTTTGCCCATCAAGAGAGGCATTGAGCATTTCCGTCTTTTCCAAGGTGCTCATGATCTGCTATGCTGATCTCTGTGTGTGCCTAGGTGTGTGTGGAAGGGGGGGCATGTGAAGGGGAGTGTGTATGTTTGCTTTACAATTGTTGTGGCAGATTCATGCCTCAGCTCCACATTTTGTTTTAGAAAGGTCACACAGAGTGGATATGAAGTTTACTATCAACAAGAGATCAATTCCCAAATCATCCATTTGACTCTACCTTATAAATCATGTGCTTTGTTGCATATTTTATCAAATCTACTTTCAAGCCAGATGGAGGAAGGAGGATGTGGGAATCCCTCCACCATCTTGCAACTTTTATGCAAGTAGGTTTTCAAGAAAATCATCATTTCTCTTGGAAATATGTCTGGAACAGGCATGATGGTAGTGTCAACCTGTTGGAGTTTTTGTTGCTGGAAGAAGTTGTACAAAAGGATTGGTTTTTACATTGACCGGTTACTGAATCAAGCGCAGGAATACATTGGAAATTCAACTGGGGCTTCCTTTTCCCAGCAGACCACTTCTAGAACGAGCTTGTACAATGAAGCTGACGCTTCTGCTCTCTTTTTGCTTCTTTCCTATTTTTCTTGGCTTCTTTGCCACTCTCTAGACAATTTGTGAACTCTTTTCCCAACTCAAATGGTTTCAATAGTCTGATTGTGAGCATACATTTTTACAAGGAATTTTTAAAATCTTTCCTCGAGTTAAGAAAGAAAAGGACTTAGGTCTTTTTCTTCCCTTATAATATTGCAATGAAATTGATAACTAAAGACCAACTCTTTCTTTTTGTTTTTAACCCAAGTAGATAATTCCCATCCATTCATCCATTTGGTGGACCAATAGTTGCCATGCTGATGGAAGTTGTCACTTCTTAACAATAGACATTCTGTGACTATGTTGACAGCACTTTGGGTGAAGATCCTAACTGGTCTTGGATACACATAGGGAGAAATTTGCTCAGCCAGTGTCAGTCTTAAGCATGCGTATCAGAAGATCTTTCTAGAGCTGGGAATTTTCCCATGAAAGGGATTCAGTTAGGGAAGAGACACTCGTCCCAGAGTTTTGCATTCTTCTTGAACACTGCTTAAGGAACTTAGATGCCGTGTCCATTTGGATCTCTGTCTTCACAGAACTTTGTCATGCAAGTGCTTGAAATGCATCTTGAAGAGAATTCACTAGCACAGAATGAATGAGAGTGGAAGGGCTTGGTGGGGCTAACCAGGCCCAATCCCCCTGCCTAAACCAGGATACCTAGAGCCTCTTGCCCAGGAGTCTATCTGGGTGTACTTTGAATGTCTTCAAAGATCCAGGCTCCACAATCTTTCTGGGCAGTCTGTGCCGTGGTTCAGTCACCCTCACAGTAAAGAATCATTTGCTGATGGTCAATGGCAATCTCCTGTATTTCAGAGAGTGCCCACTGCCTCTTGTTTTTTCACTCAGCATCACTGAAAAGACACTGGTTCCCTCCCCTTTGCACTATTGCTTCCATATGGATGCGTGCTGCCATGTAGAGATATGTCCAAAACCTCCCTGAAGCCCAGGCAGATAATATTCCCTTCATCTACCAGTCAAGTTGATTCATCAGAGGAGTTTAAAGTGATGTTCCAGCATGAAATTCCCCTGAAAAATCATGCTAACTACATGATTTTGTCGTCTTGCATGTGCCTGGCAAGGTTTTCCAGGAAGAGCTGCTTCATCAACTTCCTGGGGATAAAAAGGAGGCTGCCTGGTTTGTACTATTCCGAGTCCTCCTAATTGCCTTTTTTAGAGATGGGTGTCATTTGCTCTCATCCAGTCTTTAGCCTCTCTTGTCGTCTACATCTTAGCAAAAAGCTTTTCCACTACATGTTCATGTGATTGGAAAAGTCAGGAAAGTGGTAAGGTACTGTTTTCTATCAGTTGGCAAGCTGCGCACACAATCCCAGTGTTGTACAGCTTCCTTCTTCACCTTTCCGATGCTGCCGCTCTCTCCGGCTCCCGGAGCCGAAGAAGCGGCTTCTTCGCGCAAAGACGATTGTACCGCACACAGTGCTCTCTTAGCGCGGCTTCTGCCGAAAGACGCCCGGGAGCGGCGCTTAGCTCCGGAGAGCATCGTACCTTCGTCTTTAGCGTCTTTTGTGGTCTACATCCTAGCAGAAAGCTTTTCCACTCTGTCTGGCAAGGAAAACATGCGCCAGCACAGAAAACATCTCCCATCGTGTTCTGGACGTTGCACGGAGGTCTGCCAAGTGTTTGCATAAAGAAATGAAAAGTTGTCCAAAATAACTTCCTATCGAATGTTCATGTGATTGGAAAAGTCAGGAAAGTGGTAAGGTACTGTTTTCTATCAGTTGGCAAGCTGCGCACACAATCCCAGTGTTGTACAGCTTCCTTCTTCACCTTTCCGATGCTGCCGCTCTCTCCGGCTCCCGGAGCCGAAGAAGCGGCTTCTTCGCGCAAAGACGATTGTACCGCTCACAGTGCTCTCTTAGCGCCGCTTCTGCCGAAAGAAGCCCGGGAGCGGTGCTTAGCTCCGGAGAGCCTCGTACCTTCGTATTTAGCGTCTTTTGTGGTCTACATCCTAGCAGAAAGCTTTTCCACTCTGTCTGGCAAGGAAAACATGCGCCAGCACAGAAAACATCTCCCATCGTGTTCTGGACGTTGCTCGGAGGTCTGCCAAGTGTTTGAAAGACACAAAGAAAAGATGTCCAAAGCAGCTTCCAATCGAATATTCCTGTGATTGGAAAAGTCAGGAAAGTGTAAGGTACTGTTTTCTATCAGTTGGCAAGCTGCGCACACAATCCCAGTGTTGTACAGCTTCCTTCTTCACCTTTCCGATGCTGCCGCTCTCTCCGGCTCCCGGAGCCGAAGAAGCGGCTTCTTCGCGCAAAGACGATTGTACCGCTCACAGTGCTCTCTTAGCGCTGCTTCTGCCGAAAGAAGCCCGGGAGCGGCGCTTAGCTCCGGAGAGCCTCGTACCTTCGACTTTAGCGTCTTTTGTGGTCTACATCCTAGCAGAAAGCTTTTCCACTCTGTCTGGCAAGGAAAACCTGCGCCAGCACAGAAAACATCTCCCATCGTGTTCTGGACGTTGTACGGAGGTCTGCCAAGTGTTTGCATAAAGAAATGAAAAGTTGTCCAAAATAACTTCCTATCGAATGTTCATGTGATTGGAAAAGTCAGGAAAGTGGTAAGGTACTGTTTTCTATCAGTTGGCAAGCTGCGCACACAATCCCAGTGTTGTACAGCTTCCTTCTTCACCTTTCCGATGCTGCCGCTCTCTCCGGCTCCCGGAGCCGAAGAAGCGGCTTCTTCGCGCAAAGACGATTGTACCGCTCACAGTGCTCTCTTAGCGCCGCTTCTGCCGAAAGACGCCCGGGAGCGGCGCTTAGCTCCGGAGAGCATCGTACCTTCGTCTTTAGCGTCTTTTGTGGTCTACATCCTAGCAGAAAGCTTTTCCACTCAGTCTGGCAAGGAAAACATGCGCCAGCACAGAAAACATCTCCCATCGTGTTCTGTACGTTGCACGGAGGTCTGCCAAGTGTTTGAAAGAAACAAAGAAAAGTTGTCCAAAACAGCTTCCAATCGAATATTCATGTGATTGGAAAAGTCAGGAAAGTGGTAAGGTACTGTTTTCTATCAGTTGGCAAGCTGCGCACACAATCTCAGTGTTGTACAGCTTCCTTCTTCACCTTTCCGATGCTGCCGCTCTCTCCGGCTCCCGGAGCCGAAGAAGCGGCTTCTTCGCGCAAAGACGATTGTACCGCTCACAGTGCTCTCTTAGCGCCGCTTCTGCCGAATGAAGCCCGGGAGCGGCGCTTAGCTCCGGAGAGCATCGTCCCTTCGTCTTTAGCGTCTTTTGTGGTCTACATCCTAGCAGAAAGCTTTTCCACTCTGTCTGGCAAGGAAAACATGCGCCAGCACAGAAAACATCTCCCATCGTGTTCTGGACGTTGTACGGAGGTCTGCCAAGTGTTTGAAAGACACAAAGAAAAGATGTCCAAAGCAGCTTCCAATCGAATATTCCTGTGATTGGAAATGTCAGGAAAGTGTAAGGTACTGTTTTCTATCAGTTGGCAAGCTGCGCACACAATCCCAGTGCTGTACAGCTTCCTTCTTCACCTTTCCGATGCTGCCGCTCTCTCCGGCTCCCGGAGCCGAAGAAGCGGCTTCTTCGCGCAAAGACGATTGTACCGCTCACAGTGCTCTCTTAGCGCCGCTTCTGCCGAAAGAAGCCCGGGAGCGGTGCTTAGCTCCGGAGAGCCTCGTACCTTCGTCTTTAGCGTCTTTTGTGGTCTACATCCTAGCAGAAAGCTTTTCCACTCTGTCTGGCAAGGAAAACTTGCGCCAGCACAGAAAACATCTCCCATCGTGTTCTGGACGTTGCTCAGAGGTTTGCCAAGTGTTTGAAAGAAACAAAGAAAAGTTGTCCAAAACAGCTTCCAATCGAATATTCATGAGATTGGAAACGTCAGGAAAGTGTAAGGTACTGTTTTCTATCAGTTGGCAAGCTGCGCACACAATCCCAGTGTTGTACAGCTTCCTTCTTCACCTTTCCGATGCTGCCGCTCTCTCCGGCTCCTGGAGCCGAAGAAGCGGCTTCTTCGCGCAAAGACGATTGTACCGCTCACAGTGCTCTCTTAGCGCCGCTTCTGCCGAAAGAAGCCCGGGAGCGGCGCTTAGCTCCGGAGAGCATCGTACCTTCGTCTGTAGCGTCTTTTGTGGTCTACATCCTAGCAGAAAGCTTTTCCACTCAGTCTGGCAAGGAAAACATGCGCCAGCACAGAAAACATCTCCCATCGTGTTCTGGACGTTGTACGGAGGTCTGCCAAGTGTTTGAAAGAAACAAAGAAAAGTTGTCCAAAACAGCTTCCAATCGAATATTCATGAGATTGGAAACGTCAGGAAAGTGTAAGGTACTGTTTTCTATCAGTTGGCAAGCTGCGCACACAATCCCAGTGTTGTACAGCTTCCTTCTTCACCTTTCCGATGCTGCCGCTCTCTCCGGCTCCCGGAGCCGAAGAAGCGGCTTCTTCGCGCAAAGACGATTGTACCGCTCACAGTGCTCTCTTAGCGCCGCTTCTGCCGAAAGAAGCCCGGGAGCGGCGCTTAGCTCCGGAGAGCATCGTCCCTTCGTCTTTAGCGTCTTTTGTGGTCTACATCCTAGCAGAAAGCTTTTCCACTCTGTCTGGCAAGGAAAACATGCGCCAGCGCAGAAAACATCTCCCATCGTGTTCTGGACGTTGCACGGAGGTCTGCCAAGTGTTTGCATAAAGAAATGAAAAGTTGTCCAAAATAACTTCCTATCGAATGTTCATGTGATTGGAAAAGTCAGGAAAGTGGTAAGGTACTGTTTTCTATCAGTTGGCAAGCTGCGCACACAATCCCAGTGTTGTACAGCTTCCTTCTTCACCTTTGCGATGCTGCCGCTCTCTCCGGCTCCCGGAGCCGAAGAAGCGGCTTCTTCGCGCAAAGACGATTGTACCGCTCACAGTGCTCTCTTAGCGCCGCTTCTGCCGAAAGAAGCCCGGGAGCGGCGCTTAACTCCGGAGAGCATCGTCCCTTCGTCTTTAGCGTCTTTTGTGGTCTACATCCTAGCAGAAAGCTTTTCCACTCTGTCTGGCAAGGAAAACCTGCGCCAGCACAGAAAACATCTCCCATCGTGTTCTGGACGTTTCACGGAGGTCTGCCAAGTGTTTGAAAGAAACAAAGAAAAGTTGTCCAAAACAGCTTCCAATCGAATATTCATGTGATTGGAAAAGTCAGGAAAGTGGTAAGGTACTGTTTTCTATCAGTTGGCAAGCTGCGCACACAATCCCAGTGTTGTACAGCTTCCTTCTTCACCTTTCCGATGCTGCCGCTCTCTCCGGCTCCCGGAGCCGAAGAAGCGGCTTCTTCGCGCAAAGACGATTGTACCGCTCACAGTGCTCTCTTAGCGCCGCTTCTGCCGAAAGAAGCCCGGGAGCGGCACTTAGCTCCGGAGAGCCTCGTACCTTCGTCTTCAGCGTCTTTTGTGGTCTACATCCTAGCAGAAAGCTTTTCCACTCTGTCTGGCAAGGAAAACATGCGCCAGCACAGAAAACATCTCCCATCGTGTTCTGGACGTTGTACGGAGGTCTGCCAAGTGTTTGCATAAAGAAATGAAAAGTTGTCCAAAATAACTTCCTATCGAATGTTCATGTGATTGGAAAAGTCAGGAAAGTGGTAAGGTACTGTTTTCTATCAGTTGGCAAGCTGCGCACACAATCCCAGTGTTGTACAGCTTCCTTCTTCACCTTTCCGATGCTGCCGCTCTCTCCGGCTCCCGGAGCCGAAGAAGCGGCTTCTTCGCACAAAGACGATTGTACCGCTCACAGTGCTCTCTTAGCGCCGCTTCTGCCGAAAGAAGCCCGGGAGCGGCGCTTAGCTCCGGAGAGCATCGTCCCTTCGTCTTTAGCGTCTTTTGTGGTCTACATCCTAGGAGAAAGCTTTTCCACTCTCTCTGGCAAGGAAAACATGCGCCAGCACAGAAAACATCTCCCATCGTGTTCTGGACGTTGTACGGAGGTCTGCCAAGTGTTTGACAAGAAGAGAAGAAAAGTTGTCCAAAATAACTTCCTATCGAATGTTCATGTGATTGGAAAAGTCAGGAAAGTGGTAAGGTACTGTTTTCTATCAGTTGGCAAGCTGCGCACACAATCCCAGTGTTGTACAGCTTCCTTCTTCACCTTTCCGATGCTGCCGCTCTCTCCGGCTCCCGGAGCCGAAGAAGCGGCTTCTTCGCGCAAAGACGATTGTACCGCTCACAGTGCTCTCTTAGCGCTGCTTCTGCCGAAAGAAGCCCGGGAGCGGCGCTTAGCTCCGGAGAGCATCGTACCTTCGTCTTTAGCGTCTTTTGTGGTCTACATCCTAGCAGAAAGCTTTTCCACTCTGTCTGGCAAGGAAAACATGCGCCAGCACAGAAAACATCTCCCATCGTGTTCTGTACGTTCCACGGAGGTCTGCCAAGTGTTTGAAAGAAACAAAGAAAAGTTGTCCAAAACAGCTTCCAATCGAATATTCATGTGATTGGAAAAGTCAGGAAAGTGGTAAGGTACTGTTTTCTATCAGTTGGCAAGCTGCGCACACAATCCCAGTGTTGTACAGCTTCCTTCTTCACCTTTGCGATGCTGCCGCTCTCTCCGGCTCCCGGAGCCGAAGAAGCGGCTTCTTCGCGCAAAGACGATTGTACCGCTCACAGTGCTCTCTTAGCGCGGCTTCTGCCGAAAGAAGCCCGGGAGCGGCGCTTAGCTCCGGAGAGCATCGTACCTTCGTCTTTAGCGTCTTTTGTGGTCTACATCCTAGCAGAAAGCTTTTCCACTCTGTCTGGCAAGGAAAACCTGCGCCAGAAGAGAAAACATCTCCCATCGTGTTCTGGACGTTGTACGGAGGTCTGCCAAGTGTTTGAAAGAAACAAAGAAAAGTTGTCCAAAACAGCTTCCAATCGAATATTCATGAGATTGGAAACGTCAGGAAAGTGTAAGGTACTGTTTTCTATCAGTTGGCAAGCTGCGCACACAATCCCAGTGTTGTACAGCTTCCTTCTTCTCCTTTCCGATGCTGCCGCTCTCTCCGGCTCCCGGAGCCGAAGAAGCGGCTTCTTCGCGCAAAGGCGATTGTACCGCTCACAGTGCTCTCTTAGCGCCGCTTCTGCCTAAAGAAGCCCGGGAGCGGCGCTTAGCTCCGGAGAGCATCGTACCTTCGTCTTTAGCGTCTTTTGTGGTCTACATCCTAGCAGAAAGCTTTTCCACTCTGTCTGGCAAGGAAAACATGCGCCAGCACAGAAAACATCTCCCATCGTGATCTGGACGTTGCAAAGAGGTCTGCCAAGTGTTTGAAAGAAACAAAGAAAAGTTGTCCAAAACAGCTTCCAATCGAAGATTCATGTGATTGGAAACGTCAGGAAAGTGGTAAGGTACTGTTTTCTATCAGTTGGCAAGCTGCGCACACAATCCCAGTGTTGTACAGCTTCCTTCTTCACCTTTCCGATGCTGCCGCTCTCTCCGGCTCCCGGAGCCGAAGAAGCGGCTTCTTCGCGCAAAGACGATTGTACCGCTCACAGTGCTCTCTTAGCGCCGCTTCTGCCGAAAGAAGCCCGGGAGCGGCGCTTAGCTCCGGAGAGCATCGTACCTTCGTCTTTAGCGTCTTTTGTGGTCTACATCCTAGCAGAAAGCTTTTCCACTCTGTCTGGCAAGGAAAACCTGCGCCAGCACAGAAAACATCTCCCATCGTGTTCTGGACGTGGCACGGAGGTCTGCCAAGTGTTTGAAAGACACAAAGAAAAGTTGTCCAAAAGAGCTTCCAATCGAATATTCCTGTGATTGGAAATGTCAGGAAAGTGTAAGGTACTGTTTTCTATCAGTTGGCAAGCTGCGCACAAAATCCCAGTGTTGTACAGCTTCCTTCTTCACCTTTCCGATGCTGCCGCTCTCTCCGGCTCCCGGAGCCGGAGAAGCGGCTTCTTCGCGCAAAGACGATTGTACCGCTCACAGTGCTCTCTTAGCGCCGCTTCTGCCGAATGAAGCCCGGGAGCGGCGCTTAACTCCGGAGAGCCTCGTACCTTCGTCTTTAGCGTCTTTTGTGGTCTACAACATAGCAGAAAGCTTTTCCACTCTGTCTGGCAAGGAAAACCTGCGCCAGCACAGAAAACATCTCCCATCGTGTTCTGGACGTTGTACGGAGGTCTGCCAAGTGTTTGCATAAAGAAATGAAAAGTTGTCCAAAATAACTTCCCATCGAATATTCATGTGATTGGAAAAGTCAGGAAAGTGGTAAGGTACTGTTTTCTATCAGTTGGCAAGCTGCGCACACAATCCCAGTGTTGTACAGCTTCCTTCTTCACCTTTCCGATGCTGCCGCTCTCTCCGGCTCCCGGAGCCGAAGAAGCGGCTTCTTCGCGCAAAGACGATTGTACCGCTCACAGTGCTCTCTTAGCGCCGCTTCTGCCGAAAGAAGCCCGGGAGCGGTGCTTAACTCCGGAGAGCATCGTACCTTCGTCTTTAGCGTCTTTTGTGGTCTACATCCTAGCAGAAAGCTTTTCCACTCAGTCTGGCAAGGAAAACCTGCGCCAGCGCTGAAAACATCTCCCATCGTGTTCTGGACGTTGTACGGAGGTCTGCCAAGTGTTTGAAAGAAACAAAGAAAAGTTGTCCAAAACAGCTTCCAATCGAATATTCATGTGATTGGAAAAGTCAGGAAAGTGGTAAGGTACTGTTTTCTATCAGTTGGCAAGCTGCGCACACAATCCCAGTGTTGTACAGCTTCCTTCTTCACCTTTCCGATGCTGCCGCTCTCTCCGGCTCCCGGAGCCGAAGAAGCGGCTTCTTCGCGCAAAGACGATTGTACCGCTCACAGTGCTCTCTTAGCGCCGCTTCTGCCGAAAGAAGCCCGGGAGCGGTGCTTAGCTCCGGAGAGCATCGTACCTTCGTCTTTAGCGTCTTTTGTGGTCTACATCCTAGCAGAAAGCTTTTCCACTCTGTCTGGCAAGGAAAACATGCGGGAGCACAGAAAACATCTCCCATCGTGTTCTGGACGTTGTACGGATGTCTTCCAAGTGTTTGAAAGACACAAAGAAAAGTTGTCCAAAAGAGCTTCCAATCGAATATTCCTGTGATTGGAAAAGTCAGGAAAGTGTAAGGTACTGTTTTCTATCAGTTGGCAAGCTGCGCACACAATCCCAGTGTTGTACAGCTTCCTTCTTCACCTTTCCGATGCTGCCGCTCTCTCCGGCTCCCGGAGCCGAAGAAGCGGCTTCTTCGCGCAAAGACGATTGTACCGCTCACAGTGCTCTCTTAGCGCCGCTTCTGCCGAAAGAAGCCCGGGAGCGGTGCTTAGCTCCGGAGAGCCTCGTACCTTCGTCTGTAGCGTCTTTTGTGGTCTACATCCTAGCAGAAAGCTTTTCCACTCTGTCTGGCAAGGAAAACCTGCGCCAGCACAGAAAACATCTCCCTTCGTGTTCTGGACGTTGTACGGAGGTCTGCCAAGTGTTTGCATAAAGAAATGAAAAGTTGTCCAAAATAACTTCCTATCGAATGTTCATGTGATTGGAAAAGTCAGGAAAGTGTAAGGTACTGTTTTCTATCCGTTGGCAAGCTGCGCACACAATCCCAGTGTTGTACAGCTTCCTTCTTCACCTTTCCGATGCTGCCGCTCTCTCCGGCTCCCGGAGCCGAAGAAGCGGCTTCTTCGCGCAAAGACGATTGTACCGCTCACAGTGCTCTCTTAGCGCCGCTTCTGCCGAAAGAAGCCCGGGAGCGGCGCTTAGCTCCGGAGAGCATCGTACCTTCGTCTTTAGCGTCTTTTGTGGTCTACATCCTAGCAGAAAGCTTTTCCACTCTGTCTGGCAAGGAAAACCTGCGCCAGCACAGAAAACATCTCCCATCGTGTTCTGGACGTTGCACGGAGGTCTGCCAAGTGTTTGAAAGACACAAAGAAAAGTTGTCCAAAAGAGCTTCCAATCGAATATTCCTGTGATTGGAAATGTCAGGAAAGTGTAAGGTACTGTTTTCTATCAGTTGGCAAGCTGCGCACAAAATCCCAGTGTTGTACAGCTTCCTTCTTCACCTTTCCGATGCTGCCGCTCTCTCCGGCTCCCGGAGCCGAAGAAGCGGCTTCTTCGCGCAAAGACGATTGTACCGCTCACAGTGCTCTCTTAGCGCCGCTTCTGCCGAATGAAGCCCGGGAGCGGCGCTTAACTCCGGAGAGCCTCGTACCTTCGTCTTTAGCGTCTTTTGTGGTCTACATCCTAGCAGAAAGCTTTTCCACTCAGTCTGGCAAGGAAAACATGCGCCAGCGCAGAAAACATCTCCCATCGTGTTCTGGACGTTGCACGGTGGTCTGCAAAGTGTTTGTATAAAGAAATGAAAAGTTGTCCAAAATAACTTCCTATCGAATGTTCATGTGATTGGAAAAGTCAGGAAAGTGGTAAGGTACTGTTTTCTATCAGTTGGTAAGCTGCGCACACAATCCCAGTGTTGTACAGCTTCCTTCTTCACCTTTCCGATGCTGCCGCTCTCTCCGGCTCCCGGAGCCGAAGAAGCGGCTTCTTCGCGCAAAGACGATTGTACCGCTCACAGTGCTCTCTTAGCGCCGCTTCTGCCGAAAGAAGCCCGGGAGCGGTGCTTAACTCTGGAGAGCATCGTAACTTCGTCTTTAGCGTCTTTTGTAGTCTACATCCTAGCAGAAAGCTTTTCCACTCAGTCTGGCAAGGAAAACCTGCGCCAGCGCTGAAAACATCTCCCATCGTGTTCTGGACGTTGTACGGATGTCTTCCAAGTGTTTGAAAGACACAAAGAAAAGTTGTCCAAAAGAGCTTCCAATCGAATATTCCTGTGATTGGAAAAGTCAGGAAAGTGTAAGGTACTGTTTTCAATCAGTTGGCAAGCTGCGCACACAATCCCAGTGTTGTACAGCTTCCTTCTTCACCTTTCCGATGCTGCCGCTCTCTCCGGCTCCCGGAGCCGAAGAAGCGGCTTCTTCGCGCAAAGACGATTGTACCGCTCACAGTGCTCTCTTAGCGCCGCTTCTGCCGAAAGAAGCCCGGGAGCGGTGCTTAGCTCCGGAGAGCCTCGTACCTTCGTCTGTAGCGTCTTTTGTGGTCTACATCCTAGCAGAAAGCTTTTCCACTCTGTCTGGCAAGGAAAACCTGCGCCAGCACAGAAAACATCTCCCTTCGTGTTCTGGACGTTGTACGGAGGTCTGCCAAGTGTTTGCATAAAGAAATGAAAAGTTGTCCAAAATAACTTCCTATCGAATATTCATGTGATTGGAAAAGTCAGGAAAGTGTAAGGTACTGTTTTCTATCAGTTGGCAAGCTGCGCACACAATCCCAGTGTTGTACAGCTTCCTTCTTCACCTTTCCGATGCTGCCGCTCTCTCCGGCTCCCGGAGCCGAAGAAGCGGCTTCTTCGCGCAAAGACGATTGTACCGCTCACAGTGCTCTCTTAGCGCGGCTTCTGCCGAAAGAAGCCCGGGAGCGGCGCTTAACTCGGGAGAGCATCGTACCTTCGTCTTTAGCGTCTTTTGTGGTCTACATCCTAGCAGAAAGCTTTTCCACTCTGTCTGGCAAGGAAAACCTGCGCCAGAAGAGAAAACATCTCCCATCGTGTTCTGGACGTTGTACGGAGGTCTGCCAAGTGTTTGAAAGAAACAAAGAAAAGTTGTCCAAAACAGCTTCCAATCGAATATTCATGAGATTGGAAACGTCAGGAAAGTGTAAGGTACTGTTTTCTATCAGTTGGCAAGCTGCGCACACAATCCCAGTGTTGTACAGCTTCCTTCTTCTCCTTTCCGATGCTGCCGCTCTCTCCGGCTCCCGGAGCCGAAGAAGCGGCTTCTTCGCGCAAAGGCGATTGTACCGCTCACAGTGCTCTCTTAGCGCCGCTTCTGCCTAAAGAAGCCCGGGAGCGGCGCTTAGCTCCGGAGAGCATCGTACCTTCGTCTTTAGCGTCTTTTGTGGTCTACATCCTAGCAGAAAGCTTTTCCACTCTGTCTGGCAAGGAAAACATGCGCCAGCACAGAAAACATCTCCCATCGTGATCTGGACGTTGCACAGAGGTCTGCCAAGTGTTTGAAAGAAACAAAGAAAAGTTGTCCAAAACAGCTTCCAATCGAAGATTCATGTGATTGGAAAAGTCAGGAAAGTGGTAAGGTACTGTTTTCTATCAGTTGGCAAGCTGCGCACACAATCCCAGTGTTGTACAGCTTCCTTCTTCTCCTTTCCGATGCTGCCGCTCTCTCCGGCTCCCGGAGCCGAAGAAGCGGCTTCTTCGCGCAAAGGCGATTGTACCGCTCACAGTGCTCTCTTAGCGCCGCTTCTGCCGAAAGAAGCCCGGGAGCGGCGCTTAGCTCCGGAGAGCCTCGTCCCTTCGTCTTTAGCGTCTTTTGTGGTCTACATCCTAGCAGAAAGCTTTTCCACTCTGTCTGGCAAGGAAAACCTGCGCCAGCGCAGAAAACATCTCCCATCGTGTTCTGGACGTTGTACGGAGGTCTGCCAAGTGTTTGACAAGAAGAGAGGAAAAGTTGTCCAAAACAGCTTCCAATCGAATATTCATGTGATTGGAAACGTCAGGAAAGTGGTAAGGTACTGTTTTCTATCAGTTGGCAAGCTGCGCACACAATCCCAGTGTTGTACAGCTTCCTTCTTCACCTTTCCGATGCTGCCGCTCTCTCCGGCTCCCGGAGCCGAAGAAGCGGCTTCTTCGCGCAAAGACGATTGTACCGCTCACAGTGCTCTCTTAGCGCCGCTTCTGCCGAAAGAAGCCCGGGAGCGGCGCTTAGCTCCGGAGAGCATCGTACCTTCGTCTTTAGCGTCTTTTGTGGTCTACATCCTAGCAGAAAGCTTTTCCACTCTGTCTGGCAAGGAAAACATGCGGGAGCACAGAAAACATCTCCCATCGTGTTCTGGACGTTGTACGGATGTCTGCCAAGTGTTTGACAAGAAGAGAAGAAAAGTTGTCCAAAACAGCTTCCAATCGAAGATTCATGTGATTGGAAAAGTCAGGAAAGTGGTAAGGTACTGTTTTCTATCAGTTGGCAAGCTGCGCACACAATCCCAGTGTTGTACAGCTTCCTTCTTCACCTTTCCGATGCTGCCGCTCTCTCCGGCTCCCGGAGCCGAAGAAGCGGCTTCTTCGCGCAAAGACGATTGTACCGCTCACAGTGCTCTCTTAGCGCGGCTTCTGCCGAAAGAAGCCCGGGAGCGGTGCTTAACTCCGGAGAGCATCGTACCTTCGTCTGTAGCGTCTTTTGTGGTCTACATCCTAGCAGAAAGCTTTTCCACTCTGTCTGGCAAGGAAAACCTGCGCCAGAAGAGAAAACATCTCCCATCGTGTTCTGGACGTTGTACGGAGGTCTGCCAAGTGTTTGAAAGAAACAAAGAAAAGTTGTCCAAAACAGCTTCCAATCGAATATTCATGAGATTGGAAACGTCAGGAAAGTGTAAGGTACTGTTTTCTATCAGTTGGCAAGCTGCGCACACAATCCCAGTGTTGTACAGCTTCCTTCTTCACCTTTCCGATGCTGCCGCTCTCTCCGGCTCCCGGAGCCGAAGAAGCGGCTTCTTCGCGCAAAGACGATTGTACCGCTCACAGTGCTCTCTTAGCGCCGCTTCTGCCGAATGAAGCCCGGGAGCGGCGCTTAACTCCGGAGAGCCTCGTACCTTCGTCTTTAGCGTCTTTTGTGGTCTACATCCTAGCAGAAAGCTTTTCCACTCAGTCTGGCAAGGAAAACATGCGCCAGCGCAGAAAACATCTCCCATCGTGTTCTGGACGTTGCACGGTGGTCTGCAAAGTGTTTGTATAAAGAAATGAAAAGTTGTCCAAAATAACTTCCTATCGAATGTTCATGTGATTGGAAAAGTCAGGAAAGTGGTAAGGTACTGTTTTCTATCAGTTGGTAAGCTGCGCACACAATCCCAGTGTTGTACAGCTTCCTTCTTCACCTTTCCGATGCTGCCGCTCTCTCCGGCTCCCGGAGCCGAAGAAGCGGCTTCTTCGCGCAAAGACGATTGTACCGCTCACAGTGCTCTCTTAGCGCCGCTTCTGCCGAAAGAAGCCCGGGAGCGGTGCTTAGCTCCGGAGAGCATCGTACCTTCGTCTTTAGCGTCTTTTGTGGTCTACATCCTAGCAGAAAGCTTTTCCACTCTGTCTGGCAAGGAAAACATGCGGGAGCACAGAAAACATCTCCCATCGTGTTCTGGACGTTGTACGGATGTCTTCCAAGTGTTTGAAAGACACAAAGAAAAGTTGTCCAAAAGAGCTTCCAATCGAATATTCCTGTGATTGGAAAAGTCAGGAAAGTGTAAGGTACTGTTTTCTATCAGTTGGCAAGCTGCGCACACAATCCCAGTGTTGTACAGCTTCCTTCTTCACCTTTCCGATGCTGCCGCTCTCTCCGGCTCCCGGAGCCGAAGAAGCGGCTTCTTCGCGCAAAGACGATTGTACCGCTCACAGTGCTCTCTTAGCGCCGCTTCTGCCGAAAGAAGCCCGGGAGCGGTGCTTAGCTCCGGAGAGCCTCGTACCTTCGTCTGTAGCGTCTTTTGTGGTCTACATCCTAGCAGAAAGCTTTTCCACTCTGTCTGGCAAGGAAAACCTGCGCCAGCACAGAAAACATCTCCCTTCGTGTTCTGGACGTTGTACGGAGGTCTGCCAAGTGTTTGCATAAAGAAATGAAAAGTTGTCCAAAATAACTTCCTATCGAATGTTCATGTGATTGGAAAAGTCAGGAAAGTGTAAGGTACTGTTTTCTATCCGTTGGCAAGCTGCGCACACAATCCCAGTGTTGTACAGCTTCCTTCTTCACCTTTCCGATGCTGCCGCTCTCTCCGGCTCCCGGAGCCGAAGAAGCGGCTTCTTCGCGCAAAGACGATTGTACCGCTCACAGTGCTCTCTTTGCGCCGCTTCTGCCGAAAGAAGCCCGGGAGCGGCGCTTAGCTCCGGAGAGCATCGTACCTTCGTCTTTAGCGTCTTTTGTGGTCTACATCCTAGCAGAAAGCTTTTCCACTCTGTCTGGCAAGGAAAACCTGCGCCAGCACAGAAAACATCTCCCATCGTGTTCTGGACGTTGCACGGAGGTCTGCCAAGTGTTTGAAAGACACAAAGAAAAGTTGTCCAAAAGAGCTTCCAATCGAATATTCCTGTGATTGGAAATGTCAGGAAAGTGTAAGGTACTGTTTTCTATCAGTTGGCAAGCTGCGCACAAAATCCCAGTGTTGTACAGCTTCCTTCTTCACCTTTCCGATGCTGCCGCTCTCTCCGGCTCCCGGAGCCGGAGAAGCGGCTTCTTCGCGCAAAGACGATTGTACCGCTCACAGTGCTCTCTTAGCGCCGCTTCTGCCGAATGAAGCCCGGGAGCGGCGCTTAACTCCGGAGAGCCTCGTACCTTCGTCTTTAGCGTCTTTTGTGGTCTACATCCTAGCAGAAAGCTTTTCCACTCAGTCTGGCAAGGAAAACATGCGCCAGCGCAGAAAACATCTCCCATCGTGTTCTGGACGTTGCACGGTGGTCTGCAAAGTGTTTGTATAAAGAAATGAAAAGTTGTCCAAAATAACTTCCTATCGAATGTTCATGTGATTGGAAAAGTCAGGAAAGTGGTAAGGTACTGTTTTCTATCAGTTGGTAAGCTGCGCACACAATCCCAGTGTTGTACAGCTTCCTTCTTCACCTTTCCGATGCTGCCGCTCTCTCCGGCTCCCGGAGCCGAAGAAGCGGCTTCTTCGCGCAAAGACGATTGTACCGCTCACAGTGCTCTCTTAGCGCCGCTTCTGCCGAAAGAAGCCCGGGAGCGGTGCTTAACTCTGGAGAGCATCGTAACTTCGTCTTTAGCGTCTTTTGTAGTCTACATCCTAGCAGAAAGCTTTTCCACTCAGTCTGGCAAGGAAAACCTGCGCCAGAAGAGAAAACATCTCCCATCGTGTTCTGGACGTTGTACGGAGGTCTGCCAAGTGTTTGAAAGAAACAAAGAAAAGTTGTCCAAAACAGCTTCCAATCGAATATTCATGAGATTGGAAACGTCAGGAAAGTGTAAGGTACTGTTTTCTATCAGTTGGCAAGCTGCGCACACAATCCCAGTGTTGTACAGCTTCCTTCTTCACCTTTGCGATGCTGCCGCTCTCTCCGGCTCCCGGAGCCGAAGAAGCGGCTTCTTCGCGCAAAGACGATTGTACCGCTCACAGTGCTCTCTTAGCGCGGCTTCTGCCGAAAGAAGCCCGGGAGCGGCGCTTAGCTCCGGAGAGCATCGTACCTTCGTCTTTAGCGTCTTTTGTGGTCTACATCCTAGCAGAAAGCTTTTCCTCTCTGTCTGGCAAGGAAAACCTGCGCCAGCACAGAAAACATCTCCCATCGTGTTCTGGACGTTGCACAGAGGTCTGCCAAGTGTTTGACAAGAAGAGAGGAAAAGTTGTCCAAAACAGCTTCCAATCGAATATTCATGTGATTGGAAAAGTCAGGAGAATGGTAAGGTACTGTTTTCTATCAGTTGGCAAGCTGCGCACACAATCCCAGTGTTGTACAGCTTCCTTCTTCTCCTTTCCGATGCTGCCGCTCTCTCCGGCTCCCGGAGCCGAAGAAGCGGCTTCTTCGCGCAAAGACGATTGTACCGCTCACAGTGCTCTCTTAGCGCCGCTTCTGCCGAAAGAAGCCCGGGAGCGGCGCTTAGCTCCGGAGAGCATCGTACCTTCGTCTTTAGCGACTTTTGTGGTCTACATCCTAGCAGAAAGCTTTTCCACTCTGTCTGGCAAGGAAAACATGCGCCAGCACAGAAAACATCTCCCATCGTGTTCTGGACGTTGCACGGAGGTCTGCCAAGTGTTTGAAAGAAACAAAGAAAAGTTGTCCAAAACAGCTTCCAATCGAAGATTCATGTGATTGGAAAAGTCAGGAAAGTGGTAAGGTACTGTTTTCTATCAGTTGGCAAGCTGCGCACACAATCCCAGTGTTGTACAGCTTCCTTCTTCTCCTTTCCGATGCTGCCGCTCTCTCCGGCTCCCGGAGCCGAAGAAGCGGCTTCTTCGCGCAAAGACGATTGTACCGCTCACAGTGCTCTCTTAGCGCGGCTTCTGCCGAAAGAAGCCCGGGAGCGGCGCTTAGCTCCGGAGAGCATCGTACCTTCGTCTTTAGCGTCTTTTGTGGTCTACATCCTAGCAGAAAGCTTTTCCACTCTGTCTGGCAAGGAAAACATGCGCCAGCACAGAAAACATCTCCCATCGTGTTCTGGACGTTGCTCGGAGGTTTGCCAAGTGTTTGAAAGAAACAAAGAAAAGTTGTCCAAAACAGCTTCCAATCGAATATTCATGAGATTGGAAAAGTCAGGAAAGTGTAAGGTACTGTTTTCTATCAGTTGGCAAGCTGCGCACACAATCCCAGTGTTGTACAGCTTCCTTCTTCACCTTTCCGATGCTGCCGCTCTCTCCGGCTCCCGGAGCCGAAGAAGCGGCTTCTTCGCGCAAAGACGATTGTACCGCTCACAGTGCTCTCTTAGCGCGGCTTCTGCCGAAAGAAGCCCGGGAGCGGCGCTTAGCTCCGGAGAGCATCGTACCTTCGTCTTTAGCGTCTTTTGTGGTCTACATCCTAGCAGAAAGCTTTTCCTCTCTGTCTGGCAAGGAAAACCTGCGCCAGCACAGAAAACATCTCCCATCGTGTTCTGGACGTTGCACAGAGGTCTGCCAAGTGTTTGACAAGAAGAGAGGAAAAGTTGTCCAAAACAGCTTCCAATCGAATATTCATGTGATTGGAAAAGTCAGGAGAATGGTAAGGTACTGTTTTCTATCAGTTGGCAAGCTGCGCACACAATCCCAGTGTTGTACAGCTTCCTTCTTCTCCTTTCCGATGCTGCCGCTCTCTCCGGCTCCCGGAGCCGAAGAAGCGGCTTCTTCGCGCAAAGACGATTGTACCGCTCACAGTGCTCTCTTAGCGCCGCTTCTGCCTAAAGAAGCCCGGGAGCGGCGCTTAGCTCCGGAGAGCATCGTACCTTCGTCTTTAGCGTCTTTTGTGGTCTACATCCTAGCAGAAAGCTTTTCCACTCTGTCTGGCAAGGAAAACATGCGCCAGCACAGAAAACATCTCCCATCGTGATCTGGACGTTGCACAGAGGTCTGCCAAGTGTTTGAAAGAAACAAAGAAAAGTTGTCCAAAACAGCTTCCAATCGAAGATTCATGTGATTGGAAAAGTCAGGAAAGTGGTAAGGTACTGTTTTCTATCAGTTGGCAAGCTGCGCACACAATCCCAGTGTTGTACAGCTTCCTTCTTCTCCTTTCCGATGCTGCCGCTCTCTCCGGCTCCCGGAGCCGAAGAAGCGGCTTCTTCGCGCAAAGGCGATTGTACCGCTCACAGTGCTCTCTTAGCGCCGCTTCTGCCGAAAGAAGCCCGGGAGCGGCGCTTAGCTCCGGAGAGCCTCGTCCCTTCGTCTTTAGCGTCTTTTGTGGTCTACATCCTAGCAGAAAGCTTTTCCACTCTGTCTGGCAAGGAAAACCTGCGCCAGCGCAGAAAACATCTCCCATCGTGTTCTGGACGTTGTACGGAGGTCTGCCAAGTGTTTGACAAGAAGAGAGGAAAAGTTGTCCAAAACAGCTTCCAATCGAATATTCATGAGATTGGAAACGTCAGGAAAGTGTAAGGTACTGTTTTCTATCAGTTGGCAAGCTGCGCACACAATCCCAGTGTTGTACAGCTTCCTTCTTCTCCTTTCCGATGCTGCCGCTCTCTCCGGCTCCCGGAGCCGAAGAAGCGGCTTCTTCGCGCAAAGGCGATTGTACCGCTCACAGTGCTCTCTTAGCGCCGCTTCTGCCGAAAGAAGCCCGGGAGCGGCGCTTAGCTCCGGAGAGCATCGTACCTTGGTCTTTAGCGTCTTTTGTGGTCTACATCCTAGCAGAAAGCTTTTCCACTCTGTCTGGCAAGGAAAACATGCGCCAGCACAGAAAACATCTCCCATCGTGATCTGGACGTTGCACAGAGGTCTGCCAAGTGTTTGAAAGAAACAAAGAAAAGTTGTCCAAAACAGCTTCCAATCGAAGATTCATGTGATTGGAAAAGTCAGGAAAGTGGTAAGGTACTGTTTTCTATCAGTTGGCAAGCTGCGCACACAATCCCAGTGTTGTACAGCTTCCTTCTTCTCCTTTCCGATGCTGCCGCTCTCTCCGGCTCCCGGAGCCGAAGAAGCGGCTTCTTCGCGCAAAGGCGATTGTACCGCTCACAGTGCTCTCTTAGCGCCGCTTCTGCCGAAAGAAGCCCGGGAGCGGCGCTTAGCTCCGGAGAGCCTCGTCCCTTCGTCTTTAGCGTCTTTTGCGGTCTACATCCTAGCAGAAAGCTTTTCCACTCTGTCTGGCAAGGAAAACCTGCGCCAGCGCAGAAAACATCTCCCATCGTGTTCTGGACGTTGTACGGAGGTCTGCCAAGTGTTTGACAAGAAGAGAGGAAAAGTTGTCCAAAACAGCTTCCAATCGAATATTCATGTGATTGGAAACGTCAGGAAAGTGGTAAGGTACTGTTTTCTATCAGTTGGCAAGCTGCGCACACAATCCCAGTGTTGTACAGCTTCCTTCTTCACCTTTCCGATGCTGCCGCTCTCTCCGGCTCCCGGAGCCGAAGAAGCGGCTTCTTCGCGCAAAGACGATTGTACCGCTCACAGTGCTCTCTTAGCGCCGCTTCTGCCGAAAGAAGCCCGGGAGCGGCGCTTAGCTCCGGAGAGCATCGTACCTTCGTCTTTAGCGTCTTTTGTGGTCTACATCCTAGCAGAAAGCTTTTCCACTCTGTCTGGCAAGGAAAACATGCGCCAGCACAGAAAACATCTCCCATCGTGATCTGGACGTTGCACAGAGGTCTGCCAAGTGTTTGAAAGAAACAAAGAAAAGTTGTCCAAAACAGCTTCCAATCGAAGATTCATGTGATTGGAAAAGTCAGGAAAGTGGTAAGGTACTGTTTTCTATCAGTTGGCAAGCTGCGCACACAATCCCAGTGTTGTACAGCTTCCTTCTTCTCCTTTCCGATGCTGCCGCTCTCTCCGGCTCCCGGAGCCGAAGAAGCGGCTTCTTCGCGCAAAGGCGATTGTACCGCTCACAGTGCTCTCTTAGCGCCGCTTCTGCCGAAAGAAGCCCGGGAGCGGCGCTTAGCTCCGGAGAGCCTCGTCCCTTCGTCTTTAGCGTCTTTTGTGGTCTACATCCTAGCAGAAAGCTTTTCCACTCTGTCTGGCAAGGAAAACCTGCGCCAGCGCAGAAAACATCTCCCATCGTGTTCTGGACGTTGTACGGAGGTCTGCCAAGTGTTTGACAAGAAGAGAGGAAAAGTTGTCCAAAACAGCTTCCAATCGAATATTCATGAGATTGGAAACGTCAGGAAAGTGTAAGGTACTGTTTTCTATCAGTTGGCAAGCTGCGCACACAATCCCAGTGTTGTACAGCTTCCTTCTTCTCCTTTCCGATGCTGCCGCTCTCTCCGGCTCCCGGAGCCGAAGAAGCGGCTTCTTCGCGCAAAGGCGATTGTACCGCTCACAGTGCTCTCTTAGCGCCGCTTCTGCCGAAAGAAGCCCGGGAGCGGCGCTTAGCTCCGGAGAGCATCGTACCTTCGTCTTTAGCGTCTTTTGTGGTCTACATCCTAGCAGAAAGCTTTTCCACTCTGTCTGGCAAGGAAAACATGCGCCAGCACAGAAAACATCTCCCATCGTGATCTGGACGTTGCACAGAGGTCTGCCAAGTGTTTGAAAGAAACAAAGAAAAGTTGTCCAAAACAGCTTCCAATCGAAGATTCATGTGATTGGAAAAGTCAGGAAAGTGGTAAGGTACTGTTTTCTATCAGTTGGCAAGCTGCGCACACAATCCCAGTGTTGTACAGCTTCCTTCTTCTCCTTTCCGATGCTGCCGCTCTCTCCGGCTCCCGGAGCCGAAGAAGCGGCTTCTTCGCGCAAAGGCGATTGTACCGCTCACAGTGCTCTCTTAGCGCCGCTTCTGCCGAAAGAAGCCCGGGAGCGGCGCTTAGCTCCGGAGAGCCTCGTCCCTTCGTCTTTAGCGTCTTTTGCGGTCTACATCCTAGCAGAAAGCTTTTCCACTCTGTCTGGCAAGGAAAACCTGCGCCAGCGCAGAAAACATCTCCCATCGTGTTCTGGACGTTGTACGGAGGTCTGCCAAGTGTTTGACAAGAAGAGAGGAAAAGTTGTCCAAAACAGCTTCCAATCGAATATTCATGTGATTGGAAACGTCAGGAAAGTGGTAAGGTACTGTTTTCTATCAGTTGGCAAGCTGCGCACACAATCCCAGTGTTGTACAGCTTCCTTCTTCACCTTTCCGATGCTGCCGCTCTCTCCGGCTCCCGGAGCCGAAGAAGCGGCTTCTTCGCGCAAAGACGATTGTACCGCTCACAGTGCTCTCTTAGCGCCGCTTCTGCCGAAAGAAGCCCGGGAGCGGCGCTTAGCTCCGGAGAGCATCGTACCTTCGTCTTTAGCGTCTTTTGTGGTCTACATCCTAGCAGAAAGCTTTTCCACTCTGTCTGGCAAGGAAAACATGCGGGAGCACAGAAAACATCTCCCATCGTGTTCTGGACGTTGTACGGATGTCTGCCAAGTTTTTGACAAGAAGAGAAGAAAAGTTGTCCAAAACAGCTTCCAATCGAAGATTCATGTGATTGGAAAAGTCAGGAAAGTGGTAAGGTACTGTTTTCTATCAGTTGGCAAGCTGCGCACACAATCCCAGTGTTGTACAGCTTCCTTCTTCACCTTTCCGATGCTGCCGCTCTCTCCGGCTCCCGGAGCCGAAGAAGCGGCTTCTTCGCGCAAAGACGATTGTACCGCTCACAGTGCTCTCTTAGCGCCGCTTCTGCCGAAAGAAGCCCGGGAGCGGTGCTTAGCTCCGGAGAGCCTCGTACCTTCGACTTTAGCGTCTTTTGTGGTCTACATCCTAGCAGAAAGCTTTTCCACTCTGTCTGGCAAGGAAAACATGCGCCAGCACAGAAAACATCTCCCATCGTGTTCTGGACGTTGCTCGGAGGTTTGCCAAGTGTTTGAAAGAAACAAAGTTAAGTTGTCCAAAACAGCTTCCAATCGAATATTCATGAGATTGGAAAAGTCAGGAAAGTGTAAGGTACTGTTTTCTATCAGTTGGCAAGCTGCGCACACAATCCCAGTGTTGTACAGCTTCCTTCTTCACCTTTGCGATGCTGCCGCTCTCTCCGGCTCCCGGAGCCGAAGAAGCGGCTTCTTCGCGCAAAGACGATTGTACCGCTCACAGTGCTCTCTTAGCGCGGCTTCTGCCGAAAGAAGCCCGGGAGCGGCGCTTAGCTCCGGAGAGCATCGTACCTTCGTCTTTAGCGTCTTTTGTGGTCTACATCCTAGCAGAAAGCTTTTCCTCTCTGTCTGGCAAGGAAAACCTGCGCCAGCACAGAAAACATCTCCCATCGTGTTCTGGACGTTGCACAGAGGTCTGCCAAGTGTTTGACAAGAAGAGAAGAAAAGTTGTCCAAAACAGCTTCCAATCGAATATTCATGTGATTGGAAAAGTCAGGAGAATGGTAAGGTACTGTTTTCTATCAGTTGGCAAGCTGCGCACACAATCCCAGTGTTGTACAGCTTCCTTCTTCTCCTTTCCGATGCTGCCGCTCTCTCCGGCTCCCGGAGCCGAAGAAGCGGCTTCTTCGCGCAAAGACGATTGTACCGCTCACAGTGCTCTCTTAGCGCCGCTTCTGCCGAAAGAAGCCCGGGAGCGGCGCTTAGCTCCGGAGAGCATCGTACCTTCGTCTTTAGCGACTTTTGTGGTCTACATCCTAGCAGAAAGCTTTTCCACTCTGTCTGGCAAGGAAAACATGCGCCAGCACAGAAAACATCTCCCATCGTGTTCTGGACGTTGCACGGAGGTCTGCCAAGTGTTTGAAAGAAACAAAGAAAAGTTGTCCAAAACAGCTTCCAATCGAAGATTCATGTGATTGGAAAAGTCAGGAAAGTGGTAAGGTACTGTTTTCTATCAGTTGGCAAGCTGCGCACACAATCCCAGTGTTGTACAGCTTCCTTCTTCTCCTTTCCGATGCTGCCGCTCTCTCCGGCTCCCGGAGCCGAAGAAGCGGCTTCTTCGCGCAAAGACGATTGTACCGCTCACAGTGCTCTCTTAGCGCGGCTTCTGCCGAAAGAAGCCCGGGAGCGGCGCTTAGCTCCGGAGAGCATCGTACCTTCGTCTTTAGCGTCTTTTGTGGTCTACATCCTAGCAGAAAGCTTTTCCACTCTGTCTGGCAAGGAAAACATGCGCCAGCACAGAAAACATCTCCCATCGTGTTCTGGACGTTGCTCGGAGGTTTGCCAAGTGTTTGAAAGAAACAAAGAAAAGTTGTCCAAAACAGCTTCCAATCGAATATTCATGAGATTGGAAAAGTCAGGAAAGTGTAAGGTACTGTTTTCTATCAGTTGGCAAGCTGCGCACACAATCCCAGTGTTGTACAGCTTCCTTCTTCACCTTTCCGATGCTGCCGCTCTCTCCGGCTCCCGGAGCCGAAGAAGCGGCTTCTTCGCGCAAAGACGATTGTACCGCTCACAGTGCTCTCTTAGCGCGGCTTCTGCCGAAAGAAGCCCGGGAGCGGCGCTTAGCTCCGGAGAGCATCGTACCTTCGTCTTTAGCGTCTTTTGTGGTCTACATCCTAGCAGAAAGCTTTTCCTCTCTGTCTGGCAAGGAAAACCTGCGCCAGCACAGAAAACATCTCCAATCGTGTTCTGGACGTTGCACAGAGGTCTGCCAAGTGTTTGACAAGAAGAGAGGAAAAGTTGTCCAAAACAGCTTCCAATCGAATATTCATGTGATTGGAAAAGTCAGGAAAGTGGTAAGGTACTGTTTTCTATCAGTTGGCAAGCTGCGCACACAATCCCAGTGTTGTACAGCTTCCTTCTTCACCTTTCCGATGCTGCCGCTCTCTCCGGCTCCCGGAGCCGAAGAAGCGGCTTCTTCGCGCAAAGACGATTGTACCGCTCACAGTGCTCTCTTAGCGCGGCTTCTGCCGAAAGAAGCCCGGGAGCGGTGCTTAACTCCGGAGAGCATCGTACCTTCGTCTGTAGCGTCTTTTGTGGTCTACATCCTAGCAGAAAGCTTTTCCACTCTGTCTGGCAAGGAAAACCTGCGCCAGAAGAGAAAACATCTCCCATCGTGTTCTGGACGTTGTACGGAGGTCTGCCAAGTGTTTGAAAGAAACAAAGAAAAGTTGTCCAAAACAGCTTCCAATCGAATATTCATGAGATTGGAAACGTCAGGAAAGTGTAAGGTACTGTTTTCTATCAGTTGGCAAGCTGCGCACACAATCCCAGTGTTGTACAGCTTCCTTCTTCACCTTTGCGATGCTGCCGCTCTCTCCGGCTCCCGGAGCCGAAGAAGCGGCTTCTTCGCGCAAAGACGATTGTACCGCTCACAGTGCTCTCTTAGCGCCGCTTCTGCCGAATGAAGCCCGGGAGCGGCGCTTAACTCCGGAGAGCCTCGTACCTTCGTCTTTAGCGTCTTTTGTGGTCTACATCCTAGCAGAAAGCTTTTCCACTCAGTCTGGCAAGGAAAACATGCGCCAGCGCAGAAAACATCTCCCATCGTGTTCTGGACGTTGCACGGTGGTCTGCAAAGTGTTTGTATAAAGAAATGAAAAGTTGTCCAAAATAACTTCCTATCGAATGTTCATGTGATTGGAAAAGTCAGGAAAGTGGTAAGGTACTGTTTTCTATCAGTTGGTAAGCTGCGCACACAATCCCAGTGTTGTACAGCTTCCTTCTTCACCTTTCCGATGCTGCCGCTCTCTCCGGCTCCCGGAGCCGAAGAAGCGGCTTCTTCGCGCAAAGACGATTGTACAGCTCACAGTGCTCTCTTAGCGCCGCTTCTGCCGAAAGAAGCCCGGGAGCGGCGCTTAGCTCCGGAGAGCATCGTCCCTTCGTCTTTAGCGTCTTTTGTGGTCTACATCCTAGCAGAAAGCTTTTCCACTCTGTCTGGCAAGGAAAACATGCGCCAGCACAGAAAACATCTCCCATCGTGTTCTGGACGTTGCACGGAGGTCTGCCAAGTGTTTGCATAAAGAAATGAAAAGTTATCCGAAATAACTTCCTATCGAATGTTCATGTGATTGGAAAAGTCAGGAAAGTGGTAAGGTACTGTTTTCTATCAGTTGGCAAGCTGCGCACACAATCCCAGTGTTGTACAGCTTCCTTCTTCACCTTTCCGATGCTGCCGCTCTCTCCGGCTCCCGGAGCCGAAGAAGCGGCTTCTTCGCGCAAAGACGATTGTACCGCTCACAGTGCTCTCTTAGCGCCGCTTCTGCCGAAAGAAGCCCGGGAGCGGCGCTTAGCTCCGGAGAGCATCGTACCTTCGTCTTTAGCGTCTTTTGTGGTCTACATCCTAGCAGAAAGCTTTTCCACTCTGTCTGGCAAGGAAAACATGCGCCAGCACAGAAAACATCTCCCATCGTCTTCTGGACGTTGTACGGAGGTCTGCCAAGTGTTTGACAAGAAGAGAAGAAAAGTTGTCCAAAACAGCTTCCAATCGAATATTCATGTGATTGGAAAAGTCAGGAAAGTGGTAAGGTACTGTTTTCTATCAGTTGGCAAGCTGCGCACACAATCCCAGTGTTGTACAGCTTCCTTCTTCACCTTTCCGATGCTGCCGCTCTCTCCGGCTCCCGGAGCCGAAGAAGCGGCTTCTTCGCGCAAAGACGATTGTACCGCTCACAGTGCTCTCTTAGCGCCGCTTCTGCCGAAAGAAGCCCGGGAGCGGCGCTTAACTCCGGAGAGCCTCGTACCTTCGTCTTCAGCGTCTTTTGTGGTCTACATCCTAGCAGAAAGCTTTTCCACTCTGTCTGGAAAGGAAAACCTGCGCCAGAAGAGAAAACATCTCCCATCGTGTTCTGGACGTTGTACGGAGGTCTGCCAAGTGTTTGCATAAAAAAATGAAAAGTTGTCCGAAATAACTTCCTATCGAATGTTCATGTGATTGGAAAAGTCAGGAAAGTGTAAGGTACTGTTTTCTATCAGTTGGCAAGCTGCGCACACAATCCCAGTGTTGTACAGCTTCCTTCTTCACCTTTCCGATGCTGCCGCTCTCTCCGGCTCCCGGAGCCGAAGAAGCGGCTTCTTCGCGCAAAGACGATTGTACCGCTCACAGTGCTCTCTTAGCGCCGCTTCTGCCGAAAGAAGCCCGGGAGCGGCGCTTAACTCCGGAGAGCCTCGTCCCTTCGTCTTTAGCGTCTTTTGTGGTCTACATCCTAGCAGAAAGCTTTTCCACTCAGTCTGGCAAGGAAAACCTGCGCCAGCACAGAAAACATCTCCCATCGTGTTCTGGACGTTGTACGGAGGTCTGCCAAGTGTTTGCATAAAGAAATGAAAAGTTGTCCAAAACAGATTCCAATCGAAGATTCATGTGATTGGAAAAGTCAGGAAAGTGGTAAGGTACTGTTTTTTATCAGTTGGCAAGCTGCGCACACAATCCCAGTGTTGTACAGCTTCCTTCTTCACCTTTGCGATGCTGCCGCTCTCTCCGGCTCCCGGAGCCGAAGAAGCGGCTTCTTCGCGCAAAGACGATTGTACCGCTCACAGTGCTCTCTTAGCGCCGCTTCTGCCGAAAGAAGCCCGGGAGCGGTGCTTAGCTCCGGAGAGCATCGTACCTTCGTCTTTAGCGTCTTTTGTGGTCTACATCCTAGCAGAAAGCTTTTCCACTCTGTCTGGCAAGGAAAACATGCGGGAGCACAGAAAACATCTCCCATCGTGTTCTGGACGTTGTACGGATGTCTTCCAAGTGTTTGAAAGACACAAAGAAAAGTTGTCCAAAAGAGCTTCCAATCGAATATTCCTGTGATTGGAAAAGTCAGGAAAGTGTAAGGTACTGTTTTCTATCAGTTGGCAAGCTGCGCACACAATCCCAGTGTTGTACAGCTTCCTTCTTCACCTTTCCGATGCTGCCGCTCTCTCCGGCTCCCGGAGCCGAAGAAGCGGCTTCTTCGCGCAAAGACGATTGTACCGCTCACAGTGCTCTCTTAGCGCCGCTTCTGCCGAAAGAAGCCCGGGAGCGGTGCTTAGCTCCGGAGAGCCTCGTACCTTCGTCTGTAGCGTCTTTTGTGGTCTACATCCTAGCAGAAAGCTTTTCCACTCTGTCTGGCAAGGAAAACCTGCGCCAGCACAGAAAACATCTCCCTTCGTGTTCTGGACGTTGTACGGAGGTCTGCCAAGTGTTTGCATAAAGAAATGAAAAGTTGTCCAAAATAACTTCCTATCGAATGTTCATGTGATTGGAAAAGTCAGGAAAGTGTAAGGTACTGTTTTCTATCCGTTGGCAAGCTGCGCACACAATCCCAGTGTTGTACAGCTTCCTTCTTCACCTTTGCGATGCTGCCGCTCTCTCCGGCTCCCGGAGCCGAAGAAGCGGCTTCTTCGCGCAAAGACGATTGTACCGCTCACAGTGCTCTCTTAGCGCCGCTTCTGCCGAATGAAGCCCGGGAGCGGCGCTTAACTCCGGAGAGCCTCGTACCTTCGTCTTTAGCGTCTTTTGTGGTCTACATCCTAGCAGAAAGCTTTTCCACTCAGTCTGGCAAGGAAAACATGCGCCAGCGCAGAAAACATCTCCCATCGTGTTCTGGACGTTGCACGGTGGTCTGCAAAGTGTTTGTATAAAGAAATGAAAAGTTGTCCAAAATAACTTCCTATCGAATGTTCATGTGATTGGAAAAGTCAGGAAAGTGGTAAGGTACTGTTTTCTATCAGTTGGTAAGCTGCGCACACAATCCCAGTGTTGTACAGCTTCCTTCTTCACCTTTCCGATGCTGCCGCTCTCTCCGGCTCCCGGAGCCGAAGAAGCGGCTTCTTCGCGCAAAGACGATTGTACAGCTCACAGTGCTCTCTTAGCGCCGCTTCTGCCGAAAGAAGCCCGGGAGCGGCGCTTAGCTCCGGAGAGCATCGTCCCTTCGTCTTTAGCGTCTTTTGTGGTCTACATCCTAGCAGAAAGCTTTTCCACTCTGTCTGGCAAGGAAAACATGCGCCAGCACAGAAAACATCTCCCATCGTGTTCTGGACGTTGCACGGAGGTCTGCCAAGTGTTTGCATAAAGAAATGAAAAGTTATCCGAAATAACTTCCTATCGAATGTTCATGTGATTGGAAAAGTCAGGAAAGTGGTAAGGTACTGTTTTCTATCAGTTGGCAAGCTGCGCACACAATCCCAGTGTTGTACAGCTTCCTTCTTCACCTTTCCGATGCTGCCGCTCTCTCCGGCTCCCGGAGCCGAAGAAGCGGCTTCTTCGCGCAAAGACGATTGTACCGCTCACAGTGCTCTCTTAGCGCCGCTTCTGCCGAAAGAAGCCCGGGAGCGGCGCTTAGCTCCGGAGAGCATCGTACCTTCGTCTTTAGCGTCTTTTGTGGTCTACATCCTAGCAGAAAGCTTTTCCACTCTGTCTGGCAAGGAAAACATGCGCCAGCACAGAAAACATCTCCCATCGTCTTCTGGACGTTGTACGGAGGTCTGCCAAGTGTTTGCATAAAGAAATGAAAAGTTGTCCAAAACAGATTCCAATCGAAGATTCATGTGATTGGAAAAGTCAGGAAAGTGGTAAGGTACTGTTTTCTATCAGTTGGCAAGCTGCGCACACAATCCCAGTGTTGTACAGCTTCCTTCTTCACCTTTGCGATGCTGCCGCTCTCTCCGGCTCCCGGAGCCGAAGAAGCGGCTTCTTCGCGCAAAGACGATTGTACCGCTCACAGTGCTCTCTTAGCGCCGCTTCTGCCGAAAGAAGCCCGGGAGCGGTGCTTAGCTCCGGAGAGCATCGTACCTTCGTCTTTAGCGTCTTTTGTGGTCTACATCCTAGCAGAAAGCTTTTCCACTCTGTCTGGCAAGGAAAACATGCGGGAGCACAGAAAACATCTCCCATCGTGTTCTGGACGTTGTACGGATGTCTTCCAAGTGTTTGAAAGACACAAAGAAAAGTTGTCCAAAAGAGCTTCCAATCGAATATTCCTGTGATTGGAAAAGTCAGGAAAGTGTAAGGTACTGTTTTCTATCAGTTGGCAAGCTGCGCACACAATCCCAGTGCTGTACAGCTTCCTTCTTCACCTTTCCGATGCTGCCGCTCTCTCCGGCTCCCGGAGCCGAAGAAGCGGCTTCTTCGCGCAAAGACGATTGTACCGCTCACAGTGCTCTCTTAGCGCCGCTTCTGCCGAAAGAAGCCCGGGAGCGGTGCTTAGCTCCGGAGAGCCTCGTACCTTCGTCTGTAGCGTCTTTTGTGGTCTACATCCTAGCAGAAAGCTTTTCCACTCTGTCTGGCAAGGAAAACCTGCGCCAGCACAGAAAACATCTCCCTTCGTGTTCTGGACGTTGTACGGAGGTCTGCCAAGTGTTTGCATAAAGAAATGAAAAGTTGTCCAAAATAACTTCCTATCGAATGTTCATGTGATTGGAAAAGTCAGGAAAGTGTAAGGTACTGTTTTCTATCCGTTGGCAAGCTGCGCACACAATCCCAGTGTTGTACAGCTTCCTTCTTCACCTTTCCGATGCTGCCGCTCTCTCCGGCTCCCGGAGCCGAAGAAGCGGCTTCTTCGCGCAAAGACGATTGTACCGCTCACAGTGCTCTCTTAGCGCCGCTTCTGCCGAAAGAAGCCCGGGAGCGGCGCTTAGCTCCGGAGAGCATCGTACCTTCGTCTTTAGCGTCTTTTGTGGTCTACATCCTAGCAGAAAGCTTTTCCACTCTGTCTGGCAAGGAAAACCTGCGCCAGCACAGAAAACATCTCCCATCGTGTTCTGGACGTTGCACGGAGGTCTGCCAAGTGTTTGAAAGAAACAAAGAAAAGTTGTCCAAAACAGCTTCCAATCGAATATTCCTGTGATTGGAAATGTCAGGAAAGTGTAAGGTACTGTTTTCTATCAGTTGGCAAGCTGCGCACACAATCCCAGTGTTGTACAGCTTCCTTCTTCACCTTTCCGATGCTGCCGCTCTCTCCGGCTCCCGGAGCCGGAGAAGCGGCTTCTTCGCGCAAAGACGATTGTACCGCTCACAGTGCTCTCTTAGCGCCGCTTCTGCCGAATGAAGCCCGGGAGCGGCGCTTAACTCCGGAGAGCCTCGTACCTTCGTCTTTAGCGTCTTTTGTGGTCTACATCCTAGCAGAAAGCTTTTCCACTCAGTCTGGCAAGGAAAACATGCGCCACCGCAGAAAACATCTCCCATCGTGTTCTGGACGTAGCACGGTGGTCTGCAAAGTGTTTGTATAAAGAAATGAAAAGTTGTCCGAAATAACTTCCTATCGAATGTTCATGTGATTGGAAAAGTCAGGAAAGTGGTAAGGTACTGTTTTCTATCAGTTGGTAAGCTGCGCACACAATCCCAGTGTTGTACAGCTTCCTTCTTCACCTTTCCGATGCTGCCGCTCTCTCCGGCTCCCGGAGCCGAAGAAGCGGCTTCTTCGCGCAAAGACGATTGTACCGCTCACAGTGCTCTCTTAGCGCCGCTTCTGCCGAAAGAAGCCCGGGAGCGGTGCTTAACTCTGGAGAGCATCGTAACTTCGTCTTTAGCGTCTTTTGTAGTCTACATCCTAGCAGAAAGCTTTTCCACTCAGTCTGGCAAGGAAAACCTGCGCCAGCGCTGAAAACATCTCCCATCGTGTTCTGGACGTTGTACGGAGGTCTGCCAAGTGTTTGAAAGAAACAAAGAAAAGTTGTCCAAAACAGCTTCCAATCGAATATTCATGTGATTGGAAAAGTCAGGAAAGTGGTAAGGTACTGTTTTCTATCAGTTGGCAAGCTGCGCACACAATCCCAGTGTTGTACAGCTTCCTTCTTCACCTTTCCGATGCTGCCGCTCTCTCCGGCTCCCGGAGCCGAAGAAGCGGCTTCTTCGCGCAAAGACGATTGTACCGCTCACAGTGCTCTCTTAGCGCCGCTTCTGCCGAAAGAAGCCCGGGAGCGGTGCTTAGCTCCGGAGAGCATCGTACCTTCGTCTTTAGCGTCTTTTGTGGTCTACATCCTAGCAGAAAGCTTTTCCACTCTGTCTGGCAAGGAAAACATGCGGGAGCACAGAAAACATCTCCCATCGTGTTCTGGACGTTGTACGGATGTCTTCCAAGTGTTTGAAAGACACAAAGAAAAGTTGTCCAAAAGAGCTTCCAATCGAATATTCCTGTGATTGGAAAAGTCAGGAAAGTGTAAGGTACTGTTTTCAATCAGTTGGCAAGCTGCGCACACAATCCCAGTGTTGTACAGCTTCCTTCTTCACCTTTCCGATGCTGCCGCTCTCTCCGGCTCCCGGAGCCGAAGAAGCGGCTTCTTCGCGCAAAGACGATTGTACCGCTCACAGTGCTCTCTTAGCGCCGCTTCTGCCGAAAGAAGCCCGGGAGCGGTGCTTAGCTCCGGAGAGCCTCGTACCTTCGTCTGTAGCGTCTTTTGTGGTCTACATCCTAGCAGAAAGCTTTTCCACTCTGTCTGGCAAGGAAAACCTGCGCCAGCACAGAAAACATCTCCCTTCGTGTTCTGGACGTTGTACGGAGGTCTGCCAAGTGTTTGCATAAAGAAATGAAAAGTTGTCCAAAATAACTTCCTATCGAATGTTCATGTGATTGGAAAAGTCAGGAAAGTGTAAGGTACTGTTTTCTATCAGTTGGCAAGCTGCGCACACAATCCCAGTGTTGTACAGCTTCCTTCTTCACCTTTGCGATGCTGCCGCTCTCTCCGGCTCCCGGAGCCGAAGAAGCGGCTTCTTCGCGCAAAGACGATTGTACCGCTCACAGTGCTCTCTTAGCGCGGCTTCTGCCGAAAGAAGCCCGGGAGCGGCGCTTAGCTCCGGAGAGCATCGTACCTTCGTCTTTAGCGTCTTTTGTGGTCTACATCCTAGCAAAAAGCTTTTCCACTCTGTCTGGCAAGGAAAACATGCGCCAGCACAGAAAACATCTCCCATCGTGTTCTGGACGTTGTACGGAGGTCTGCCAAGTGTTTGAAAGAAACAAAGAAAAGTTGTCCAAAACAGCTTCCAATCGAATATTCATGAGATTGGAAACGTCAGGAAAGTGTAAGGTACTGTTTTCTATCAGTTGGCAAGCTGCGCACACAATCCCAGTGTTGTACAGCTTCCTTCTTCTCCTTTCCGATGCTGCCGCTCTCTCCGGCTCCCGGAGCCGAAGAAGCGGCTTCTTCGCGCAAAGGCGATTGTACCGCTCACAGTGCTCTCTTAGCGCCGCTTCTGCCTAAAGAAGCCCGGGAGCGGCGCTTAGCTCCGGAGAGCATCGTACCTTCGTCTTTAGCGTCTTTTGTGGTCTACATCCTAGCAGAAAGCTTTTCCACTCTGTCTGGCAAGGAAAACATGCGCCAGCACAGAAAACATCTCCCATCGTGATCTGGACGTTGCACAGAGGTCTGCCAAGTGTTTGAAAGAAACAAAGAAAAGTTGTCCAAAACAGCTTCCAATCGAAGATTCATGTGATTGGAAAAGTCAGGAAAGTGGTAAGGTACTGTTTTCTATCAGTTGGCAAGCTGCGCACACAATCCCAGTGTTGTACAGCTTCCTTCTTCTCCTTTCCGATGCTGCCGCTCTCTCCGGCTCCCGGAGCCGAAGAAGCGGCTTCTTCGCGCAAAGGCGATTGTACCGCTCACAGTGCTCTCTTAGCGCCGCTTCTGCCGAAAGAAGCCCGGGAGCGGCGCTTAGCTCCGGAGAGCATCGTCCCTTCGTCTTTAGCGTCTTTTGTGGTCTACATCCTAGCAGAAAGCTTTTCCACTCTGTCTGGCAAGGAAAACCTGCGCCAGCACAGAAAACATCTCCCATCGTGTTCTGGACGTTGTACGGAGGTCTGCCAAGTGTTTGACAAGAAGAGAGGAAAAGTTGTCCAAAACAGCTTCCAATCGAATATTCATGTGATTGGAAACGTCAGGAAAGTGGTAAGGTACTGTTTTCTATCAGTTGGCAAGCTGCGCACACAATCCCAGTGTTGTACAGCTTCCTTCTTCACCTTTCCGATGCTGCCGCTCTCTCCGGCTCCCGGAGCCGAAGAAGCGGCTTCTTCGCGCAAAGACGATTGTACCGCTCACAGTGCTCTCTTAGCGCCGCTTCTGCCGAAAGAAGCCCGGGAGCGGCGCTTAGCTCCGGAGAGCATCGTACCTTCGTCTTTAGCGTCTTTTGTGGTCTACATCCTAGCAGAAAGCTTTTCCACTCTGTCTGGCAAGGAAAACATGCGCCAGCACAGAAAACATCTCCCATCGTGTTCTGGACGTTGCTCGGAGGTTTGCCAAGTGTTTGAAAGAAACAAAGAAAAGTTGTCCAAAACAGCTTCCAATCGAATATTCATGAGATTGGAAAAGTCAGGAAAGTGGTAAGGTACTGTTTTCTATCAGTTGGCAAGCTGCGCACACAATCCCAGTGTTGTACAGCTTCCTTCTTCACCTTTGCGATGCTGCCGCTCTCTCCGGCTCCCGGAGCCGAAGAAGCGGCTTCTTCGCGCAAAGACGATTGTACCGCTCACAGTGCTCTCTTAGCGCGGCTTCTGCCGAAAGAAGCCCGGGAGCGGCGCTTAGCTCCGGAGAGCATCGTACCTTCGTCTTTAGCGTCTTTTGTGGTCTACATCCTAGCAGAAAGCTTTTCCTCTCTGTCTGGCAAGGAAAACCTGCGCCAGCACAGAAAACATCTCCCATCGTGTTCTGGACGTTGCACAGAGGTCTGCCAAGTGTTTGACAAGAAGAGAGGAAAAGTTGTCCAAAACAGCTTCCAATCGAATATTCATGTGATTGGAAAAGTCAGGAGAATGGTAAGGTACTGTTTTCTATCAGTTGGCAAGCTGCGCACACAATCCCAGTGTTGTACAGCTTCCTTCTTCAGTTTTCCGATGCTGCCGCTCTCTCCGGCTCCCGGAGCCGAAGAAGCGGCTTCTTCGCGCAAAGACGATTGTACCGCTCACAGTGCTCTCTTAGCGCCGCTTCTGCCGAAAGAAGCCCGGGAGCGGCGCTTAGCTCCGGAGAGCATCGTACCTTCGTCTTTAGCGACTTTTGTGGTCTACATCCTAGCAGAAAGCTTTTCCACTCTGTCTGGCAAGGAAAACATGCGCCAGCACAGAAAACATCTCCCATCGTGTTCTGGACGTTGCACGGAGGTCTGCCAAGTGTTTGAAAGAAACAAAGAAAAGTTGTCCAAAACAGCTTCCAATCGAAGATTCATGTGATTGGAAAAGTCAGGAAAGTGGTAAGGTACTGTTTTCTATCAGTTGGCAAGCTGCGCACACAATCCCAGTGTTGTACAGCTTCCTTCTTCTCCTTTCCGATGCTGCCGCTCTCTCCGGCTCCCGGAGCCGAAGAAGCGGCTTCTTCGCGCAAAGACGATTGTACCGCTCACAGTGCTCTCTTAGCGCGGCTTCTGCCGAAAGAAGCCCGGCAGCGGCTCTTAGCTCCGGAGAGCATCGTACCTTCGTCTTTAGCGTCTTTTGTGGTCTACATCCTAGCAGAAAGCTTTTCCTCTCTGTCTGGCAAGGAAAACCTGCGCCAGCACAGAAAACATCTCCCATCGTGTTCTGGACGTTGCACAGAGGTCTGCCAAGTGTTTGACAAGAAGAGAGGAAAAGTTGTCCAAAACAGCTTCCAATCGAATATTCATGTGATTGGAAAAGTCAGGAGAATGGTAAGGTACTGTTTTCTATCAGTTGGCAAGCTGCGCACACAATCCCAGTGTTGTACAGCTTCCTTCTTCTCCTTTCCGATGCTGCCGCTCTCTCCGGCTCCCGGAGCCGAAGAAGCGGCTTCTTCGCGCAAAGACGATTGTACCGCTCACAGTGCTCTCTTAGCGCGGCTTCTGCCGAAAGAAGCCCGGGAGCGGCGCTTAGCTCCGGAGAGCATCGTACCTTCGTCTTTAGCGACTTTTGTGGTCTACATCCTAGCAGAAAGCTTTTCCACTCTGTCTGGCAAGGAAAACATGCGCCAGCACAGAAAACATCTCCCATCGTGTTCTGGACGTTGTACGGAGGTCTGCCAAGTGTTTGACAAGAAGAGAAGAAAAGTTGTCCAAAACAGCTTCCAATCGAAGATTCATGTGATTGGAAAAGTCAGGAAAGTGGTAAGGTACTGTTTTCTATCAGTTGGCAAGCTGCGCACACAATCCCAGTGTTGTACAGCTTCCTTCTTCACCTTTCCGATGCTGCCGCTCTCTCCGGCTCCCGGAGCCGAAGAAGCGGCTTCTTCGCGCAAAGACGATTGTACCGCTCACAGTGCTCTCTTAGCGCCGCTTCTGCCGAAAGAAGCCCGGGAGCGGCGCTTAGCTCCGGAGAGCATCGTACCTTCGTCTTTAGCGTCTTTTGTGGTCTACATCCTAGCAGAAAGCTTTTCCACTCTGTCTGGCAAGGAAAACATGCGCCAGCACAGAAAACATCTCCCATCGTGTTCTGGACGTTGCACGGAGGTCTGCCAAGTGTTTGAAAGAAACAAAGAAAAGTTGTCCAAAACAGCTTCCAATCGAAGATTCATGTGATTGGAAAAGTCAGGAGAATGGTAAGGTACTGTTTTCTATCAGTTGGCAAGCTGCGCACACAATCCCAGTGTTGTACAGCTTCCTTCTTCTCCTTTCCGATGCTGCCGCTCTCTCCGGCTCCCGGAGCCGAAGAAGCGGCTTCTTCGCGCAAAGACGATTGTACCGCTCACAGTGCTCTCTTAGCGCGGCTTCTGCCGAAAGAAGCCCGGGAGCGGCGCTTAGCTCCGGAGAGCATCGTACCTTCGTCTTTAGCGTCTTTTGTGGTCTACATCCTAGCAGAAAGCTTTTCCACTCTGTCTGGCAAGGAAAACATGCGCCAGCACAGAAAACATCTCCCATCGTGTTCTGTACGTTGCACGGAGGTCTGCCAAGTGTTTGAAAGAAACAAAGAAAAGTTGTCCAAAACAGCTTCCAATCGAAGATTCATGTGATTGGAAAAGTCAGGAAAGTGGTAAGGTACTGTTTTCTATCAGTTGGCAAGCTGCGCACACAATCCCAGTGTTGTACAGCTTCCTTCTTCACCTTTGCGATGCTGCCGCTCTCTCCGGCTCCCGGAGCCGAAGAAGCGGCTTCTTCGCGCAAAGACGATTGTACCGCTCACAGTGCTCTCTTAGCGCGGCTTCTGCCGAAAGAAGCCCGGGAGCGGCGCTTAGCTCCGGAGAGCATCGTACCTTCGTCTTTAGCGTCTTTTGTGGTCTACATCCTAGCAGAAAGCTTTTCCACTCTGTCTGGCAAGGAAAACATGCGCCAGCACAGAAAACATCTCCCATCGTGTTCTGGACGTTGTACGGAGGTCTGCCAAGTGTTTGACAAGAAGAGAGGAAAAGTTGTCCAAAACAGCTTCCAATCGAAGATTCATGTGATTGGAAAAGTCAGGAAAGTGGTAAGGTACTGTTTTCTATCAGTTGGCAAGCTGCGCACACAATCCCAGTGTTGTACAGCTTCCTTCTTCACCTTTGCGATGCTGCCGCTCTCTCCGGCTCCCGGAGCCGAAGAAGCGGCTTCTTCGCGCAAAGACGATTGTACCGCTCACAGTGCTCTCTTAGCGCCGCTTCTGCCGAAAGAAGCCCGGGAGCGGCGCTTAGCTCCGGAGAGCATCGTACCTTCGTCTTTAGCGTCTTTTGTGGTCTACATCCTAGCAGAAAGCTTTTCCACTCTGTCTGGCAAGGAAAACATGCGCCAGCACAGAAAACATCTCCCATCGTGTTCTGGACGTTGCACGGAGGTCTGCCAAGTGTTTGAAAGAAACAAAGAAAAGTTGTCCAAAACAGCTTCCAATCGAATATTCATGTGATTGGAAAAGTCAGGAAAGTGGTAAGGTACTGTTTTCTATCAGTTGGCAAGCTGCGCACACAATCCCAGTGTTGTACAGCTTCCTTCTTCTCCTTTCCGATGCTGCCGCTCTCTCCGGCTCCCGGAGCCGAAGAAGCGGCTTCTTCGCGCAAAGGCGATTGTACCGCTCACAGTGCTCTCTTAGCGCGGCTTCTGCCGAAAGAAGCCCGGGAGAGGCGCTTAGCTCCGGAGAGCCTCGTCCCTTCGTCTTTAGCGTCTTTTGTGGTCTACATCCTAGCAGAAAGCTTTTCCTCTCTGTCTGGCAAGGAAAACCTGCGCCAGCGCAGAAAACATCTCCCATCGTGTTCTGGACGTTGTACGAGGTCTGCCAAGTGTTTGACAAGAAGAGAGGAAAAGTTGTCCAAAACAGCTTCCAATCGAATATTCATGTGATTGGAAAGTCAGGAAAGTGGTAAGGTACTGTTTTCTATCAGTTGGCAAGCTGCGCACACAATCCAGTGTTGTACAGCTTCCTTCTTCAGTTTTCCGATGCTGCCGCTCTCTCCGGCTCCCGGAGCCGAAGAAGCGGCTTCTTCGCGCAAAGACGATTGTACCGCTCAGAGTGCTCTCTTAGCGCGGCTTCTGCCGAAAGAAGCCCGGGAGCGGCGCTTAGCTCCGGAGAGCATCGTACCTTCGTCTTTAGCGTCTTTTGTGGTCTACATCCTAGCAGAAAGCTTTTCCAATCTGTATGGCAAGGAAAACCTGCGCCAGCACAGAAAACATCTCCCATCGTGTTCTGGACGTTGTACGGAGGTCTGCCAAGTGTTTGACAAGAAGAGAAGAAAAGTTGTCCAAAACAGCTTCCAATCGAAGATTCATGTGATTGGAAAAGTCAGGAAAGTGGTAAGGTACTGTTTTCTATCAGTTGGCAAGCTGCGCACACAATCCCAGTGTTGTACAGCTTCCTTCTTCACCTTTCCGATGCTGCCGCTCTCTCCGGCTCCCGGAGCCGAAGAAGCGGCTTCTTCGCGCAAAGACGATTGTACCGCTCACAGTGCTCTCTTAGCGCCGCTTCTGCCGAAAGAAGCCCGGGAGCGGCGCTTAGCTCCGGAGAGCATCGTACCTTCGTCTTTAGCGTCTTTTGTGGTCTACATCCTAGCAGAAAGCTTTTCCACTCTGTCTGGCAAGGAAAACATGCGCCAGCACAGAAAACATCTCCCATCGTGTTCTGGACGTTGCACGGAGGTCTGCCAAGTGTTTGAAAGAAACAAAGAAAAGTTGTCCAAAACAGCTTCCAATCGAAGATTCATGTGATTGGAAAAGTCAGGAAAGTGGTAAGGTACTGTTTTCTATCAGTTGGCAAGCTGCGCACACAATCCCAGTGTTGTACAGCTTCCTTCTTCTCCTTTCCGATGCTGCCGCTCTTCTTCCGGCTCCCGGAGCCGAAGAAGCGGCTTCTTCGCGCAAAGGCGATTGTACCGCTCACAGTGCTCTCTTAGCGCCGCTTCTGCCGAAAGAAGCCCGGGAGCGGCGCTTAGCTCCGGAGAGCCTCGTCCCTTCGTCTTTAGCGTCTTTTGTGGTCTACATCCTAGCAGAAAGCTTTTCCACTCTGTCTGGCAAGGAAAACCTGCGCCAGCGCAGAAAACATCTCCCATCGTGTTCTGGACGTTGTACGGAGGTCTGCCAAGTGTTTGACAAGAAGAGAGGAAAAGTTGTCCAAAACAGCTTCCAATCGAATATTCATGTGATTGGAAACGTCAGGAAAGTGGTAAGGTACTGTTTTCTATCAGTTGGCAAGCTGCGCACACAATCCCAGTGTTGTACAGCTTCCTTCTTCACCTTTCCGATGCTGCCGCTCTCTCCGGCTCCCGGAGCCGAAGAAGCGGCTTCTTCGCGCAAAGACGATTGTACCGCTCACAGTGCTCTCTTAGCGCCGCTTCTGCCGAAAGAAGCCCGGGAGCGGCGCTTAGCTCCGGAGAGCATCGTACCTTCGTCTTTAGCGTCTTTTGTGGTCTACATCCTAGCAGAAAGCTTTTCCACTCTGTCTGGCAAGGAAAACATGCGGGAGCACAGAAAACATCACCCATCGTGTTCTGGACGTTGTACGGATGTCTGCCAAGTGTTTGACAAGAAGAGAAGAAAAGTTGTCCAAAACAGCTTCCAATCGAAGATTCATGTGATTGGAAAAGTCAGGAAAGTGGTAAGGTACTGTTTTCTATCAGTTGGCAAGCTGCGCACACAATCCCAGTGTTGTACAGCTTCCTTCTTCTCCTTTCCGATGCTGCCGCTCTCTCCGGCTCCCGGAGCCGAAGAAGCGGCTTCTTCGCGCAAAGGCGATTGTACCGCTCACAGTGCTCTCTTAGCGCCGCTTCTGCCGAAAGAAGCCCGGGAGCGGCGCTTAGCTCCGGAGAGCATCGTCCCTTCGTCTTTAGCGTCTTTTGTGGTCTACATCCTAGCAGAAAGCTTTTCCACTCTGTCTGGCAAGGAAAACCTGCGCCAGCGCAGAAAACATCTCCCATCGTGTTCTGGACGTTGTACGGAGGTCTGCCAAGTGTTTGACAAGAAGAGAGGAAAAGTTGTCCAAAACAGCTTCCAATCGAATATTCATGTGATTGGAAACGTCAGGAAAGTGGTAAGGTACTGTTTTCTATCAGTTGGCAAGCTGCGCACACAATCCCAGTGTTGTACAGCTTCCTTCTTCACCTTTCCGATGCTGCCGCTCTCTCCGGCTCCCGGAGCCGAAGAAGCGGCTTCTTCGCGCAAAGACGATTGTACCGCTCACAGTGCTCTCTTAGCGCCGCTTCTGCCGAAAGAAGCCCGGGAGCGGCGCTTAGCTCCGGAGAGCATCGTACCTTCGTCTTTAGCGTCTTTTGTGGTCTACATCCTAGCAGAAAGCTTTTCCACTCTGTCTGGCAAGGAAAACATGCGCCAGCACAGAAAACATCTCCCATCGTGTTCTGGACGTTGCTCGGAGGTTTGCCAAGTGTTTGAAAGAAACAAAGAAAAGTTGTCCAAAACAGCTTCCAATCGAATATTCATGAGATTGGAAAAGTCAGGAAAGTGGTAAGGTACTGTTTTCTATCAGTTGGCAAGCTGCGCACACAATCCCAGTGTTGTACAGCTTCCTTCTTCACCTTTGCGATGCTGCCGCTCTCTCCGGCTCCCGGAGCCGAAGAAGCGGCTTCTTCGCGCAAAGACGATTGTACCGCTCACAGTGCTCTCTTAGCGCGGCTTCTGCCGAAAGAAGCCCGGGAGCGGCGCTTAGCTCCGGAGAGCATCGTACCTTCGTCTTTAGCGTCTTTGTGGTCTACATCCTAGCAGAAAGCTTTTCCTCTCTGTCTGGCAAGGAAAACCTGCGCCAGCACAGAAAACATCTCCCATCGTGTTCTGGACGTTGCACAGAGGTCTGCCAAGTGTTTGACAAGAAGAGAGGAAAAGTTGTCCAAAACAGCTTCCAATCGAATATTCATGTGATTGGAAAAGTCAGGAGAATGGTAAGGTACTGTTTTCTATCAGTTGGCAAGCTGCGCACACAATCCCAGTGTTGTACAGCTTCCTTCTTCAGTTTTCCGATGCTGCCGCTCTCTCCGGCTCCCGGAGCCGAAGAAGCGGCTTCTTTTCGCGCAAAGACGATTGTACCGCTCACAGTGCTCTCTTAGCGCCGCTTCTGCCGAAAGAAGCCCGGGAGCGGCGCTTAGCTCCGGAGAGCATCGTACCTTCGTCTTTAGCGACTTTTGTGGTCTACATCCTAGCAGAAAGCTTTTCCACTCTGTCTGGCAAGAAAACATGCGCCAGCACAGAAAACATCTCCCATCGTGTTCTGGACGTTGCACGGAGGTCTGCCAAGTGTTTGAAAGAAACAAAGAAAAGTTGTCCAAAACAGCTTCCAATCGAAGATTCATGTGATTGGAAAAGTCAGGAAAGTGGTAAGGTACTGTTTTCTATCAGTTGGCAAGCTGCGCACACAATCCCAGTGTTGTACAGCTTCCTTCTTCTCCTTTCCGATGCTGCCGCTCTCTCCGGCTCCCGGAGCCGAAGAAGCGGCTTCTTCGCGCAAAGACGATTGTACCGCTCACAGTGCTCTCTTAGCGCGGCTTCTGCCGAAAGAAGCCCGGGAGCGGCGCTTAGCTCCGGAGAGCATCGTACCTTCGTCTTTAGCGTCTTTTGTGGTCTACATCCTAGCAGAAAGCTTTTCCAGTCTGTCTGGCAAGGAAAACATGCGCCAGCACAGAAAACATCTCCCATCGTGTTCTGTACGTTGCACGGAGGTCTGCCAAGTGTTTGAAAGAAACAAAGAAAAGTTGTCCAAAACAGCTTCCAATCGAATATTCATGTGATTGGAAAAGTCAGGAAAGTGGTAAGGTACTGTTTTCTATCAGTTGGCAAGCTGCGCACACAATCCCAGTGTTGTACAGCTTCCTTCTTCACCTTTCCGATGCTGCCGCTCTCTCCGGCTCCCGGAGCCGAAGAAGCGGCTTCTTCGCGCAAAGACGATTGTACCGCTCACAGTGCTCTCTTAGCGCGGCTTCTGCCGAAAGAAGCCCGGGAGCGGCGCTTAGCTCCGGAGAGCATCGTACCTTCGTCTTTAGCGTCTTTTGTGGTCTACATCTAGCAGAAAGCTTTTCCACTCTGTCTGGCAAGGAAAACATGCGCCAGCACAGAAAACATCTCCCATCGTGTTCTGGACGTTGTACGGAGGTCTGCCAAGTGTTTGACAAGAAGAGAAGAAAAGTTGTCCAAAACAGCTTCCAATCGAAGATTCATGTGATTGGAAAAGTCAGGAAAGTGGTAAGGTACTGTTTTCTATCAGTTGGCAAGCTGCGCACACAATCCCAGTGTTGTACAGCTTCCTTCTTCACCTTTCCGATGCTGCCGCTCTCTCCGGCTCCCGGAGCCGAAGAAGCGGCTTCTTCGCGCAAAGACGATTGTACCGCTCACAGTGCTCTCTTAGCGCCGCTTCTGCCGAAAGAAGCCCGGGAGCGGCGCTTAGCTCGGAGAGCATCGTACCTTCGTCTTTAGCGTCTTTTGTGGTCTACATCCTAGCAGAAAGCTTTTCCACTCTGTCTGGCAAGGAAAACATGCGCCAGCACAGAAAACATCTCCCATCGTGTTCTGGACGTTGCACGGAGGTCTGCCAAGTGTTTGAAAGAAACAAAGAAAAGTTGTCCAAAACAGCTTCCAATCGAAGATTCATGTGATTGGAAAAGTCAGGAAAGTGGTAAGGTACTGTTTTCTATCAGTTGGCAAGCTGCGCACACAATCCCAGTGTTGTACAGCTTCCTTCTTCTCCTTTCCGATGCTGCCGCTCTCTCCGGCTCCCGGAGCCGAAGAAGCGGCTTCTTCGCGCAAAGACGATTGTACCGCTCACAGTGCTCTCTTAGCGCGGCTTCTGCCGAAAGAAGCCCGGGAGCGGCGCTTAGCTCCGGAGAGCATCGTACCTTCGTCTTTAGCGTCTTTTGTGGTCTACATCCTAGCAGAAAGCTTTTCCACTCTGTCTGGCAAGGAAAACATGCGCCAGCACAGAAAACATCTCCCATCGTGTTCTGTACGTTGCACGGAGGTCTGCCAAGTGTTTGAAAGAAACAAAGAAAAGTTGTCCAAAACAGCTTCCAATCGAAGATTCATGTGATTGGAAAAGTCAGGAAAGTGGTAAGGTACTGTTTTCTATCAGTTGGCAAGCTGCGCACACAATCCCAGTGTTGTACAGCTTCCTTCTTCACCTTTGCGATGCTGCCGCTCTCTCCGGCTCCCGGAGCCGAAGAAGCGGCTTCTTCGCGCAAAGACGATTGTACCGCTCACAGTGCTCTCTTAGCGCGGCTTCTGCCGAAAGAAGCCCGGGAGCGGCGCTTAGCTCCGGAGAGCATCGTACCTTCGTCTTTAGCGTCTTTTGTGGTCTACATCCTAGCAGAAAGCTTTTCCACTCTGTCTGGCAAGGAAAACATGCGCCAGCACAGAAAACATCTCCCATCGTGTTCTGGACGTTGTACGGAGGTCTGCCAAGTGTTTGACAAGAAGAGAGGAAAAGTTGTCCAAAACAGCTTCCAATCGAAGATTCATGTGATTGGAAAAGTCAGGAAAGTGGTAAGGTACTGTTTTCTATCAGTTGGCAAGCTGCGCACACAATCCCAGTGTTGTACAGCTTCCTTCTTCACCTTTGCGATGCTGCCGCTCTCTCCGGCTCCCGGAGCCGAAGAAGCGGCTTCTTCGCGCAAAGACGATTGTACCGCTCACAGTGCTCTCTTAGCGCCGCTTCTGCCGAAAGAAGCCCGGGAGCGGCGCTTAGCTCCGGAGAGCATCGTACCTTCGTCTTTAGCGTCTTTTGTGGTCTACATCCTAGCAGAAAGCTTTTCCACTCTGTCTGGCAAGGAAAACATGCGCCAGCACAGAAAACATCTCCCATCGTGTTCTGGACGTTGCACGGAGGTCTGCCAAGTGTTTGAAAGAAACAAAGAAAAGTTGTCCAAAACAGCTTCCAATCGAATATTCATGTGATTGGAAAAGTCAGGAAAGTGGTAAGGTACTGTTTTCTATCAGTTGGCAAGCTGCGCACACAATCCCAGTGTTGTACAGCTTCCTTCTTCTCCTTTCCGATGCTGCCGCTCTCTCCGGCTCCCGGAGCCGAAGAAGCGGCTTCTTCGCGCAAAGGCGATTGTACCGCTCACAGTGCTCTCTTAGCGCGGCTTCTGCCGAAAGAAGCCCGGGAGAGGCGCTTAGCTCCGGAGAGCCTCGTCCCTTCGTCTTTAGCGTCTTTTGTGGTCTACATCCTAGCAGAAAGCTTTTCCTCTCTGTCTGGCAAGGAAAACCTGCGCCAGCGCAGAAAACATCTCCCATCGTGTTCTGGACGTTGTACGGAGGTCTGCCAAGTGTTTGACAAGAAGAGAGGAAAAGTTGTCCAAAACAGCTTCCAATCGAATATTCATGTGATTGGAAACGTCAGGAAAGTGGTAAGGTACTGTTTTCTATCAGTTGGCAAGCTGCGCACACAATCCCAGTGTTGTACAGCTTCCTTCTTCACCTTTCCGATGCTGCCGCTCTCTCCGGCTCCCGGAGCCGAAGAAGCGGCTTCTTCGCGCAAAGACGATTGTACCGCTCAGAGTGCTCTCTTAGCGCGGCTTCTGCCGAAAGAAGCCCGGGAGCGGCGCTTAGCTCCGGAGAGCATCGTACCTTCGTCTTTAGCGTCTTTTGTGGTCTACATCCTAGCAGAAAGCTTTTCCAATCTGTATGGCAAGGAAAACCTGCGCCAGCACAGAAAACATCTCCCATCGTGTTCTGGACGTTGTACGGAGGTCTGCCAAGTGTTTGACAAGAAGAGAAGAAAAGTTGTCCAAAACAGCTTCCAATCGAAGATTCATGTGATTGGAAAAGTCAGGAAAGTGGTAAGGTACTGTTTTCTATCAGTTGGCAAGCTGCGCACACAATCCCAGTGTTGTACAGCTTCCTTCTTCACCTTTCCGATGCTGCCGCTCTCTCCGGCTCCCGGAGCCGAAGAAGCGGCTTCTTCGCGCAAAGACGATTGTACCGCTCACAGTGCTCTCTTAGCGCCGCTTCTGCCGAAAGAAGCCCGGGAGCGGCGCTTAGCTCCGGAGAGCATCGTACCTTCGTCTTTAGCGACTTTTGTGGTCTACATCCTAGCAGAAAGCTTTTCCACTCTGTCTGGCAAGGAAAACATGCGCCAGCACAGAAAACATCTCCCATCGTGTTCTGGACGTTGCACGGAGGTCTGCCAAGTGTTTGAAAGAAACAAAGAAAAGTTGTCCAAAACAGCTTCCAATCGAAGATTCATGTGATTGGAAAAGTCAGGAAAGTGGTAAGGTACTGTTTTCTATCAGTTGGCAAGCTGCGCACACAATCCCAGTGTTGTACAGCTTCCTTCTTCTCCTTTCCGATGCTGCCGCTCTCTCCGGCTCCCGGAGCCGAAGAAGCGGCTTCTTCGCGCAAAGGCGATTGTACCGCTCACAGTGCTCTCTTAGCGCCGCTTCTGCCGAAAGAAGCCCGGGAGCGGCGCTTAGCTCCGGAGAGCCTCGTCCCTTCGTCTTTAGCGTCTTTTGTGGTCTACATCCTAGCAGAAAGCTTTTCCACTCTGTCTGGCAAGGAAAACCTGCGCCAGCGCAGAAAACATCTCCCATCGTGTTCTGGACGTTGTACGGAGGTCTGCCAAGTGTTTGACAAGAAGAGAGGAAAAGTTGTCCAAAACAGCTTCCAATCGAATATTCATGTGATTGGAAACGTCAGGAAAGTGGTAAGGTACTGTTTTCTATCAGTTGGCAAGCTGCGCACACAATCCCAGTGTTGTACAGCTTCCTTCTTCACCTTTCCGATGCTGCCGCTCTCTCCGGCTCCCGGAGCCGAAGAAGCGGCTTCTTCGCGCAAAGACGATTGTACCGCTCACAGTGCTCTCTTAGCGCCGCTTCTGCCGAAAGAAGCCCGGGAGCGGCGCTTAGCTCCGGAGAGCATCGTACCTTCGTCTTTAGCGTCTTTTGTGGTCTACATCCTAGCAGAAAGCTTTTCCACTCTGTCTGGCAAGGAAAACATGCGGGAGCACAGAAAACATCACCCATCGTGTTCTGGACGTTGTACGGATGTCTGCCAAGTGTTTGACAAGAAGAGAAGAAAAGTTGTCCAAAACAGCTTCCAATCGAAGATTCATGTGATTGGAAAAGTCAGGAAAGTGGTAAGGTACTGTTTTCTATCAGTTGGCAAGCTGCGCACACAATCCCAGTGTTGTACAGCTTCCTTCTTCACCTTTGCGATGCTGCCGCTCTCTCCGGCTCCCGGAGCCGAAGAAGCGGCTTCTTCGCGCAAAGACGATTGTACCGCTCACAGTGCTCTCTTAGCGCCGCTTCTGCCGAAAGAAGCCCGGGAGCGGTGCTTAGCTCCGGAGAGCCTCGTACCTTCGACTTTAGCGTCTTTTGTGGTCTACATCCTAGCAGAAAGCTTTTCCACTCTGTCTGGCAAGGAAAACATGCGCCAGCACAGAAAACATCTCCCATCGTGTTCTGGACGTTGCTCGGAGGTTTGCCAAGTGTTTGAAAGAAACAAAGAAAAGTTGTCCAAAACAGCTTCCAATCGAATATTCATGAGATTGGAAAAGTCAGGAAAGTGTAAGGTACTGTTTTCTATCAGTTGGCAAGCTGCGCACACAATCCCAGTGTTGTACAGCTTCCTTCTTCACCTTTGCGATGCTGCCGCTCTCTCCGGCTCCCGGAGCCGAAGAAGCGGCTTCTTCGCGCAAAGACGATTGTACCGCTCACAGTGCTCTCTTAGCGCGGCTTCTGCCGAAAGAAGCCCGGGAGCGGCGCTTAGCTCCGGAGAGCATCGTACCTTCGTCTTTAGCGTCTTTTGTGGTCTACATCCTAGCAGAAAGCTTTTCCAGTCTGTCTGGCAAGGAAAACCTGCGCCAGCACAGAAAACATCTCCCATCGTGTTCTGGACGTTGCACAGAGGTCTGCCAAGTGTTTGACAAGAAGAGAGGAAAAGTTGTCCAAAACAGCTTCCAATCGAATATTCATGTGATTGGAAAAGTCAGGAGAATGGTAAGGTACTGTTTTCTATCAGTTGGCAAGCTGCGCACACAATCCCAGTGTTGTACAGCTTCCTTCTTCTCCTTTCCGATGCTGCCGCTCTCTCCGGCTCCCGGAGCCGAAGAAGCGGCTTCTTCGCGCAAAGACGATTGTACCGCTCACAGTGCTCTCTTAGCGCCGCTTCTGCCGAAAGAAGCCCGGGAGCGGCGCTTAGCTCCGGAGAGCATCGTACCTTCGTCTTTAGCGACTTTTGTGGTCTACATCCTAGCAGAAAGCTTTTCCACTCTGTCTGGCAAGGAAAACATGCGCCAGCACAGAAAACATCTCCCATCGTGTTCTGGACGTTGCACGGAGGTCTGCCAAGTGTTTGAAAGAAACAAAGAAAAGTTGTCCAAAACAGCTTCCAATCGAAGATTCATGTGATTGGAAAAGTCAGGAAAGTGGTAAGGTACTGTTTTCTATCAGTTGGCAAGCTGCGCACACAATCCCAGTGTTGTACAGCTTCCTTCTTCTCCTTTCCGATGCTGCCGCTCTCTCCGGCTCCCGGAGCCGAAGAAGCGGCTTCTTCGCGCAAAGACGATTGTACCGCTCACAGTGCTCTCTTAGCGCGGCTTCTGCCGAAAGAAGCCCGGGAGCGGCGCTTAGCTCCGGAGAGCATCGTACCTTCGTCTTTAGCGTCTTTTGTGGTCTACATCCTAGCAGAAAGCTTTTCCACTCTGTCTGGCAAGGAAAACATGCGCCAGCACAGAAAACATCTCCCATCGTGTTCTGGACGTTGCTCGGAGGTTTGCCAAGTGTTTGAAAGAAACAAAGAAAAGTTGTCCAAAACAGCTTCCAATCGAATATTCATGAGATTGGAAAAGTCAGGAAAGTGTAAGGTACTGTTTTCTATCAGTTGGCAAGCTGCGCACACAATCCCAGTGTTGTACAGCTTCCTTCTTCACCTTTGCGATGCTGCCGCTCTCTCCGGCTCCCGGAGCCGAAGAAGCGGCTTCTTCGCGCAAAGACGATTGTACCGCTCACAGTGCTCTCTTAGCGCGGCTTCTGCCGAAAGAAGCCCGGGAGCGGCGCTTAGCTCCGGAGAGCATCGTACCTTCGTCTTTAGCGTCTTTTGTGGTCTACATCCTAGCAGAAAGCTTTTCCTCTCTGTCTGGCAAGGAAAACCTGCGCCAGCACAGAAAACATCTCCCATCGTGTTCTGGACGTTGCACAGAGGTCTGCCAAGTGTTTGACAAGAAGAGAGGAAAAGTTGTCCAAAACAGCTTCCAATCGAATATTCATGTGATTGGAAAAGTCAGGAGAATGGTAAGGTACTGTTTTCTATCAGTTGGCAAGCTGCGCACACAATCCCAGTGTTGTACAGCTTCCTTCTTCTCCTTTCCGATGCTGCCGCTCTCTCCGGCTCCCGGAGCCGAAGAAGCGGCTTCTTCGCGCAAAGACGATTGTACCGCTCACAGTGCTCTCTTAGCGCCGCTTCTGCCGAAAGAAGCCCGGGAGCGGCGCTTAGCTCCGGAGAGCATCGTACCTTCGTCTTTAGCGACTTTTGTGGTCTACATCCTAGCAGAAAGCTTTTCCACTCTGTCTGGCAAGGAAAACATGCGCCAGCACAGAAAACATCTCCCATCGTGTTCTGGACGTTGTACGGAGGTCTGCCAAGTGTTTGACAAGAAGAGAAGAAAAGTTGTCCAAAACAGCTTCCAATCGAAGATTCATGTGATTGGAAAAGTCAGGAAAGTGGTAAGGTACTGTTTTCTATCAGTTGGCAAGCTGCGCACACAATCCCAGTGTTGTACAGCTTCCTTCTTCACCTTTCCGATGCTGCCGCTCTCTCCGGCTCCCGGAGCCGAAGAAGCGGCTTCTTCGCGCAAAGACGATTGTACCGCTCACAGTGCTCTCTTAGCGCCGCTTCTGCCGAAAGAAGCCCGGGAGCGGCGCTTAGCTCCGGAGAGCATCGTACCTTCGTCTTTAGCGTCTTTTGTGGTCTACATCCTAGCAGAAAGCTTTTCCACTCTGTCTGGCAAGGAAAACATGCGCCAGCACAGAAAACATCTCCCATCGTGTTCTGGACGTTGCACGGAGGTCTGCCAAGTGTTTGAAAGAAACAAAGAAAAGTTGTCCAAAACAGCTTCCAATCGAAGATTCATGTGATTGGAAAAGTCAGGAAAGTGGTAAGGTACTGTTTTCTATCAGTTGGCAAGCTGCGCACACAATCCCAGTGTTGTACAGCTTCCTTCTTCTCCTTTCCGATGCTGCCGCTCTCTCCGGCTCCCGGAGCCGAAGAAGCGGCTTCTTCGCGCAAAGACGATTGTACCGCTCACAGTGCTCTCTTAGCGCGGCTTCTGCCGAAAGAAGCCCGGGAGCGGCGCTTAGCTCCGGAGAGCATCGTACCTTCGTCTTTAGCGTCTTTTGTGGTCTACATCCTAGCAGAAAGCTTTTCCAGTCTGTCTGGCAAGGAAAACATGCGCCAGCACAGAAAACATCTCCCATCGTGTTCTGTACGTTGCACGGAGGTCTGCCAAGTGTTTGAAAGAAACAAAGAAAAGTTGTCCAAAACAGCTTCCAATCGAATATTCATGTGATTGGAAAAGTCAGGAAAGTGGTAAGGTACTGTTTTCTATCAGTTGGCAAGCTGCGCACACAATCCCAGTGTTGTACAGCTTCCTTCTTCACCTTTCCGATGCTGCCGCTCTCTCCGGCTCCCGGAGCCGAAGAAGCGGCTTCTTCGCGCAAAGACGATTGTACCGCTCACAGTGCTCTCTTAGCGCGGCTTCTGCCGAAAGAAGCCCGGGAGCGGCGCTTAGCTCCGGAGAGCATCGTACCTTCGTCTTTAGCGTCTTTTGTGGTCTACATCCTAGCAGAAAGCTTTTCCACTCTGTCTGGCAAGGAAAACATGCGCCAGCACAGAAAACATCTCCCATCGTGTTCTGGACGTTGTACGGAGGTCTGCCAAGTGTTTGACAAGAAGAGAAGAAAAGTTGTCCAAAACAGCTTCCAATCGAAGATTCATGTGATTGGAAAAGTCAGGAAAGTGGTAAGGTACTGTTTTCTATCAGTTGGCAAGCTGCGCACACAATCCCAGTGTTGTACAGCTTCCTTCTTCACCTTTCCGATGCTGCCGCTCTCTCCGGCTCCCGGAGCCGAAGAAGCGGCTTCTTCGCGCAAAGACGATTGTACCGCTCACAGTGCTCTCTTAGCGCCGCTTCTGCCGAAAGAAGCCCGGGAGCGGCGCTTAGCTCCGGAGAGCATCGTACCTTCGTCTTTAGCGTCTTTTGTGGTCTACATCCTAGCAGAAAGCTTTTCCACTCTGTCTGGCAAGGAAAACATGCGCCAGCACAGAAAACATCTCCCATCGTGTTCTGGACGTTGCACGGAGGTCTGCCAAGTGTTTGAAAGAAACAAAGAAAAGTTGTCCAAAACAGCTTCCAATCGAAGATTCATGTGATTGGAAAAGTCAGGAAAGTGGTAAGGTACTGTTTTCTATCAGTTGGCAAGCTGCGCACACAATCCCAGTGTTGTACAGCTTCCTTCTTCTCCTTTCCGATGCTGCCGCTCTCTCCGGCTCCCGGAGCCGAAGAAGCGGCTTCTTCGCGCAAAGACGATTGTACCGCTCACAGTGCTCTCTTAGCGCGGCTTCTGCCGAAAGAAGCCCGGGAGCGGCGCTTAGCTCCGGAGAGCATCGTACCTTCGTCTTTAGCGTCTTTTGTGGTCTACATCCTAGCAGAAAGCTTTTCCACTCTGTCTGGCAAGGAAAACATGCGCCAGCACAGAAAACATCTCCCATCGTGTTCTGTACGTTGCACGGAGGTCTGCCAAGTGTTTGAAAGAAACAAAGAAAAGTTGTCCAAAACAGCTTCCAATCGAAGATTCATGTGATTGGAAAAGTCAGGAAAGTGGTAAGGTACTGTTTTCTATCAGTTGGCAAGCTGCGCACACAATCCCAGTGTTGTACAGCTTCCTTCTTCACCTTTGCGATGCTGCCGCTCTCTCCGGCTCCCGGAGCCGAAGAAGCGGCTTCTTCGCGCAAAGACGATTGTACCGCTCACAGTGCTCTCTTAGCGCGGCTTCTGCCGAAAGAAGCCCGGGAGCGGCGCTTAGCTCCGGAGAGCATCGTACCTTCGTCTTTAGCGTCTTTTGTGGTCTACATCCTAGCAGAAAGCTTTTCCACTCTGTCTGGCAAGGAAAACATGCGCCAGCACAGAAAACATCTCCCATCGTGTTCTGGACGTTGTACGGAGGTCTGCCAAGTGTTTGACAAGAAGAGAGGAAAAGTTGTCCAAAACAGCTTCCAATCGAAGATTCATGTGATTGGAAAAGTCAGGAAAGTGGTAAGGTACTGTTTTCTATCAGTTGGCAAGCTGCGCACACAATCCCAGTGTTGTACAGCTTCCTTCTTCACCTTTGCGATGCTGCCGCTCTCTCCGGCTCCCGGAGCCGAAGAAGCGGCTTCTTCGCGCAAAGACGATTGTACCGCTCACAGTGCTCTCTTAGCGCCGCTTCTGCCGAAAGAAGCCCGGGAGCGGCGCTTAGCTCCGGAGAGCATCGTACCTTCGTCTTTAGCGTCTTTTGTGGTCTACATCCTAGCAGAAAGCTTTTCCACTCTGTCTGGCAAGGAAAACATGCGCCAGCACAGAAAACATCTCCCATCGTGTTCTGGACGTTGCACGGAGGTCTGCCAAGTGTTTGAAAGAAACAAAGAAAAGTTGTCCAAAACAGCTTCCAATCGAATATTCATGTGATTGGAAAAGTCAGGAAAGTGGTAAGGTACTGTTTTCTATCAGTTGGCAAGCTGCGCACACAATCCCAGTGTTGTACAGCTTCCTTCTTCTCCTTTCCGATGCTGCCGCTCTCTCCGGCTCCCGGAGCCGAAGAAGCGGCTTCTTCGCGCAAAGGCGATTGTACCGCTCACAGTGCTCTCTTAGCGCGGCTTCTGCCGAAAGAAGCCCGGGAGAGGCGCTTAGCTCCGGAGAGCCTCGTCCCTTCGTCTTTAGCGTCTTTTGTGGTCTACATCCTAGCAGAAACCTTTTCCTCTCTGTCTGGCAAGGAAAACCTGCGCCAGCGCAGAAAACATCTCCCATCGTGTTCTGGACGTTGTACGGAGGTCTGCCAAGTGTTTGACAAGAAGAGAGGAAAAGTTGTCCAAAACAGCTTCCAATCGAATATTCATGTGATTGGAAACGTCAGGAAAGTGGTAAGGTACTGTTTTCTATCAGTTGGCAAGCTGCGCACACAATCCCAGTGTTGTACAGCTTCCTTCTTCACCTTTCCGATGCTGCCGCTCTCTCCGGCTCCCGGAGCCGAAGAAGCGGCTTCTTCGCGCAAAGACGATTGTACCGCTCAGAGTGCTCTCTTAGCGCGGCTTCTGCCGAAAGAAGCCCGGGAGCGGCGCTTAGCTCCGGAGAGCATCGTACCTTCGTCTTTAGCGTCTTTTGTGGTCTACATCCTAGCAGAAAGCTTTTCCAATCTGTATGGCAAGGAAAACCTGCGCCAGCACAGAAAACATCTCCCATCGTGTTCTGGACGTTGTACGGAGGTCTGCCAAGTGTTTGACAAGAAGAGAAGAAAAGTTGTCCAAAACAGCTTCCAATCGAAGATTCATGTGATTGGAAAAGTCAGGAAAGTGGTAAGGTACTGTTTTCTATCAGTTGGCAAGCTGCGCACACAATCCCAGTGTTGTACAGCTTCCTTCTTCACCTTTCCGATGCTGCCGCTCTCTCCGGCTCCCGGAGCCGAAGAAGCGGCTTCTTCGCGCAAAGACGATTGTACCGCTCACAGTGCTCTCTTAGCGCCGCTTCTGCCGAAAGAAGCCCGGGAGCGGCGCTTAGCTCCGGAGAGCATCGTACCTTCGTCTTTAGCGACTTTTGTGGTCTACATCCTAGCAGAAAGCTTTTCCACTCTGTCTGGCAAGGAAAACATGCGCCAGCACAGAAAACATCTCCCATCGTGTTCTGGACGTTGCACGGAGGTCTGCCAAGTGTTTGAAAGAAACAAAGAAAAGTTGTCCAAAACAGCTTCCAATCGAAGATTCATGTGATTGGAAAAGTCAGGAAAGTGGTAAGGTACTGTTTTCTATCAGTTGGCAAGCTGCGCACACAATCCCAGTGTTGTACAGCTTCCTTCTTCTCCTTTCCGATGCTGCCGCTCTCTCCGGCTCCCGGAGCCGAAGAAGCGGCTTCTTCGCGCAAAGGCGATTGTACCGCTCACAGTGCTCTCTTAGCGCCGCTTCTGCCGAAAGAAGCCCGGGAGCGGCGCTTAGCTCCGGAGAGCCTCGTCCCTTCGTCTTTAGCGTCTTTTGTGGTCTACATCCTAGCAGAAAGCTTTTCCACTCTGTCTGGCAAGGAAAACCTGCGCCAGCGCAGAAAACATCTCCCATCGTGTTCTGGACGTTGTACGGAGGTCTGCCAAGTGTTTGACAAGAAGAGAGGAAAAGTTGTCCAAAACAGCTTCCAATCGAATATTCATGTGATTGGAAACGTCAGGAAAGTGGTAAGGTACTGTTTTCTATCAGTTGGCAAGCTGCGCACACAATCCCAGTGTTGTACAGCTTCCTTCTTCACCTTTCCGATGCTGCCGCTCTCTCCGGCTCCCGGAGCCGAAGAAGCGGCTTCTTCGCGCAAAGACGATTGTACCGCTCACAGTGCTCTCTTAGCGCCGCTTCTGCCGAAAGAAGCCCGGGAGCGGCGCTTAGCTCCGGAGAGCATCGTACCTTCGTCTTTAGCGTCTTTTGTGGTCTACATCCTAGCAGAAAGCTTTTCCACTCTGTCTGGCAAGGAAAACATGCGGGAGCACAGAAAACATCACCCATCGTGTTCTGGACGTTGTACGGATGTCTGCCAAGTGTTTGACAAGAAGAGAAGAAAAGTTGTCCAAAACAGCTTCCAATCGAAGATTCATGTGATTGGAAAAGTCAGGAAAGTGGTAAGGTACTGTTTTCTATCAGTTGGCAAGCTGCGCACACAATCCCAGTGTTGTACAGCTTCCTTCTTCACCTTTGCGATGCTGCCGCTCTCTCCGGCTCCCGGAGCCGAAGAAGCGGCTTCTTCGCGCAAAGACGATTGTACCGCTCACAGTGCTCTCTTAGCGCCGCTTCTGCCGAAAGAAGCCCGGGAGCGGTGCTTAGCTCCGGAGAGCCTCGTACCTTCGACTTTAGCGTCTTTTGTGGTCTACATCCTAGCAGAAAGCTTTTCCACTCTGTCTGGCAAGGAAAACATGCGCCAGCACAGAAAACATCTCCCATCGTGTTCTGGACGTTGCTCGGAGGTTTGCCAAGTGTTTGAAAGAAACAAAGAAAAGTTGTCCAAAACAGCTTCCAATCGAATATTCATGAGATTGGAAAAGTCAGGAAAGTGTAAGGTACTGTTTTCTATCAGTTGGCAAGCTGCGCACACAATCCCAGTGTTGTACAGCTTCCTTCTTCACCTTTGCGATGCTGCCGCTCTCTCCGGCTCCCGGAGCCGAAGAAGCGGCTTCTTCGCGCAAAGACGATTGTACCGCTCACAGTGCTCTCTTAGCGCGGCTTCTGCCGAAAGAAGCCCGGGAGCGGCGCTTAGCTCCGGAGAGCATCGTACCTTCGTCTTTAGCGTCTTTTGTGGTCTACATCCTAGCAGAAAGCTTTTCCAGTCTGTCTGGCAAGGAAAACCTGCGCCAGCACAGAAAACATCTCCCATCGTGTTCTGGACGTTGCACAGAGGTCTGCCAAGTGTTTGACAAGAAGAGAGGAAAAGTTGTCCAAAACAGCTTCCAATCGAATATTCATGTGATTGGAAAAGTCAGGAGAATGGTAAGGTACTGTTTTCTATCAGTTGGCAAGCTGCGCACACAATCCCAGTGTTGTACAGCTTCCTTCTTCTCCTTTCCGATGCTGCCGCTCTCTCCGGCTCCCGGAGCCGAAGAAGCGGCTTCTTCGCGCAAAGACGATTGTACCGCTCACAGTGCTCTCTTAGCGCCGCTTCTGCCGAAAGAAGCCCGGGAGCGGCGCTTAGCTCCGGAGAGCATCGTACCTTCGTCTTTAGCGACTTTTGTGGTCTACATCCTAGCAGAAAGCTTTTCCACTCTGTCTGGCAAGGAAAACATGCGCCAGCACAGAAAACATCTCCCATCGTGTTCTGGACGTTGCACGGAGGTCTGCCAAGTGTTTGAAAGAAACAAAGAAAAGTTGTCCAAAACAGCTTCCAATCGAAGATTCATGTGATTGGAAAAGTCAGGAAAGTGGTAAGGTACTGTTTTCTATCAGTTGGCAAGCTGCGCACACAATCCCAGTGTTGTACAGCTTCCTTCTTCTCCTTTCCGATGCTGCCGCTCTCTCCGGCTCCCGGAGCCGAAGAAGCGGCTTCTTCGCGCAAAGACGATTGTACCGCTCACAGTGCTCTCTTAGCGCGGCTTCTGCCGAAAGAAGCCCGGGAGCGGCGCTTAGCTCCGGAGAGCATCGTACCTTCGTCTTTAGCGTCTTTTGTGGTCTACATCCTAGCAGAAAGCTTTTCCACTCTGTCTGGCAAGGAAAACATGCGCCAGCACAGAAAACATCTCCCATCGTGTTCTGGACGTTGCTCGGAGGTTTGCCAAGTGTTTGAAAGAAACAAAGAAAAGTTGTCCAAAACAGCTTCCAATCGAATATTCATGAGATTGGAAAAGTCAGGAAAGTGTAAGGTACTGTTTTCTATCAGTTGGCAAGCTGCGCACACAATCCCAGTGTTGTACAGCTTCCTTCTTCACCTTTGCGATGCTGCCGCTCTCTCCGGCTCCCGGAGCCGAAGAAGCGGCTTCTTCGCGCAAAGACGATTGTACCGCTCACAGTGCTCTCTTAGCGCGGCTTCTGCCGAAAGAAGCCCGGGAGCGGCGCTTAGCTCCGGAGAGCATCGTACCTTCGTCTTTAGCGTCTTTTGTGGTCTACATCCTAGCAGAAAGCTTTTCCTCTCTGTCTGGCAAGGAAAACCTGCGCCAGCACAGAAAACATCTCCCATCGTGTTCTGGACGTTGCACAGAGGTCTGCCAAGTGTTTGACAAGAAGAGAGGAAAAGTTGTCCAAAACAGCTTCCAATCGAATATTCATGAGATTGGAAAAGTCAGGAGAATGGTAAGGTACTGTTTTCTATCAGTTGGCAAGCTGCGCACACAATCCCAGTGTTGTACAGCTTCCTTCTTCTCCTTTCCGATGCTGCCGCTCTCTCCGGCTCCCGGAGCCGAAGAAGCGGCTTCTTCGCGCAAAGACGATTGTACCGCTCACAGTGCTCTCTTAGCGCCGCTTCTGCCGAAAGAAGCCCGGGAGCGGCGCTTAGCTCCGGAGAGCATCGTACCTTCGTCTTTAGCGACTTTTGTGGTCTACATCCTAGCAGAAAGCTTTTCCACTCTGTCTGGCAAGGAAAACATGCGCCAGCACAGAAAACATCTCCCATCGTGTTCTGGACGTTGTACGGAGGTCTGCCAAGTGTTTGACAAGAAGAGAAGAAAAGTTGTCCAAAACAGCTTCCAATCGAAGATTCATGTGATTGGAAAAGTCAGGAAAGTGGTAAGGTACTGTTTTCTATCAGTTGGCAAGCTGCGCACACAATCCCAGTGTTGTACAGCTTCCTTCTTCACCTTTCCGATGCTGCCGCTCTCTCCGGCTCCCGGAGCCGAAGAAGCGGCTTCTTCGCGCAAAGACGATTGTACCGCTCACAGTGCTCTCTTAGCGCCGCTTCTGCCGAAAGAAGCCCGGGAGCGGCGCTTAGCTCCGGAGAGCATCGTACCTTCGTCTTTAGCGTCTTTTGTGGTCTACATCCTAGCAGAAAGCTTTTCCACTCTGTCTGGCAAGGAAAACATGCGCCAGCACAGAAAACATCTCCCATCGTGTTCTGGACGTTGCACGGAGGTCTGCCAAGTGTTTGAAAGAAACAAAGAAAAGTTGTCCAAAACAGCTTCCAATCGAAGATTCATGTGATTGGAAAAGTCAGGAAAGTGGTAAGGTACTGTTTTCTATCAGTTGGCAAGCTGCGCACACAATCCCAGTGTTGTACAGCTTCCTTCTTCTCCTTTCCGATGCTGCCGCTCTCTCCGGCTCCCGGAGCCGAAGAAGCGGCTTCTTCGCGCAAAGACGATTGTACCGCTCACAGTGCTCTCTTAGCGCGGCTTCTGCCGAAAGAAGCCCGGGAGCGGCGCTTAGCTCCGGAGAGCATCGTACCTTCGTCTTTAGCGTCTTTTGTGGTCTACATCCTAGCAGAAAGCTTTTCCAGTCTGTCTGGCAAGGAAAACATGCGCCAGCACAGAAAACATCTCCCATCGTGTTCTGTACGTTGCACGGAGGTCTGCCAAGTGTTTGAAAGAAACAAAGAAAAGTTGTCCAAAACAGCTTCCAATCGAATATTCATGTGATTGGAAAAGTCAGGAAAGTGGTAAGGTACTGTTTTCTATCAGTTGGCAAGCTGCGCACACAATCCCAGTGTTGTACAGCTTCCTTCTTCACCTTTCCGATGCTGCCGCTCTCTCCGGCTCCCGGAGCCGAAGAAGCGGCTTCTTCGCGCAAAGACGATTGTACCGCTCACAGTGCTCTCTTAGCGCGGCTTCTGCCGAAAGAAGCCCGGGAGCGGCGCTTAGCTCCGGAGAGCATCGTACCTTCGTCTTTAGCGTCTTTTGTGGTCTACATCCTAGCAGAAAGCTTTTCCACTCTGTCTGGCAAGGAAAACATGCGCCAGCACAGAAAACATCTCCCATCGTGTTCTGGACGTTGTACGGAGGTCTGCCAAGTGTTTGACAAGAAGAGAAGAAAAGTTGTCCAAAACAGCTTCCAATCGAAGATTCATGTGATTGGAAAAGTCAGGAAAGTGGTAAGGTACTGTTTTCTATCAGTTGGCAAGCTGCGCACACAATCCCAGTGTTGTACAGCTTCCTTCTTCACCTTTGCGATGCTGCCGCTCTCTCCGGCTCCCGGAGCCGAAGAAGCGGCTTCTTCGCGCAAAGACGATTGTACCGCTCACAGTGCTCTCTTAGCGCCGCTTCTGCCGAAAGAAGCCCGGGAGCGGCGCTTAGCTCCGGAGAGCATCGTACCTTCGTCTTTAGCGTCTTTTGTGGTCTACATCCTAGCAGAAAGCTTTTCCACTCTGTCTGGCAAGGAAAACATGCGCCAGCACAGAAAACATCTCCCATCGTGTTCTGGACGTTGCACGGAGGTCTGCCAAGTGTTTGAAAGAAACAAAGAAAAGTTGTCCAAAACAGCTTCCAATCGAATATTCATGTGATTGGAAAAGTCAGGAAAGTGGTAAGGTACTGTTTTCTATCAGTTGGCAAGCTGCGCACACAATCCCAGTGTTGTACAGCTTCCTTCTTCTCCTTTCCGATGCTGCCGCTCTCTCCGGCTCCCGGAGCCGAAGAAGCGGCTTCTTCGCGCAAAGGCGATTGTACCGCTCACAGTGCTCTCTTAGCGCGGCTTCTGCCGAAAGAAGCCCGGGAGCGGCGCTTAGCTCCGGAGAGCCTCGTCCCTTCGTCTTTAGCGTCTTTTGTGGTCTACATCCTAGCAGAAAGCTTTTCCTCTCTGTCTGGCAAGGAAAACCTGCGCCAGCGCAGAAAACATCTCCCATCGTGTTCTGGACGTTGCACGGAGGTCTGCCAAGTGTTTGACAAGAAGAGAGGAAAAGTTGTCCAAAACAGCTTCCAATCGAATATTCATGTGATTGGAAACGTCAGGAAAGTGGTAAGGTACTGTTTTCTATCAGTTGGCAAGCTGCGCACACAATCCCAGTGTTGTACAGCTTCCTTCTTCACCTTTCCGATGCTGCCGCTCTCTCCGGCTCCCGGAGCCGAAGAAGCGGCTTCTTCGCGCAAAGACGATTGTACCGCTCACAGTGCTCTCTTAGCGCCGCTTCTGCCGAAAGAAGCCCGGGAGCGGCGCTTAGCTCCGGAGAGCATCGTACCTTCGTCTTTAGCGTCTTTTGTGGTCTACATCCTAGCAGAAAGCTTTTCCAATCTGTATGGCAAGGAAAACCTGCGCCAGCACAGAAAACATCTCCCATCGTGTTCTGGACGTTGTACGGAGGTCTTCCAAGTGTTTGACAAGAAGAGAAGAAAAGTTGTCCAAAACAGCTTCCAATCGAAGATTCATGTGATTGGAAAAGTCAGGAAAGTGGTAAGGTACTGTTTTCTATCAGTTGGCAAGCTGCGCACACAATCCCAGTGTTGTACAGCTTCCTTCTTCACCTTTCCGATGCTGCCGCTCTCTCCGGCTCCTGGAGCCGAAGAAGCGGCTTCTTCGCGCAAAGACGATTGTACCGCTCACAGTGCTCTCTTAGCGCGGCTTCTGCCGAAAGAAGCCCGGGAGCGGTGTTAACTCCGGAGAGCATCGTACCTTCGTCTGTAGCGTCTTTTGTGGTCTACATCCTAGCAGAAAGCTTTTCCACTCTGTCTGGCAAGGAAAACCTGCGCCAGCACAGAAAACATCTCCCATCGTGTTCTGGACGTTGTACGGAGGTCTGCCAAGTGTTTGAAAGAAACAAAGAAAAGTTGTCCAAAACAGCTTCCAATCGAATATTCATGAGATTGGAAACGTCAGGAAAGTGTAAGGTACTGTTTTCTATCAGTTGGCAAGCTGCGCACACAATCCCAGTGTTGTACAGCTTCCTTCTTCACCTTTCCGATGCTGCCGCTCTCTCCGGCTCCCGGAGCCGAAGAAGCGGCTTCTTCGCGCAAAGACGATTGTACCGCTCACAGTGCTCTCTTAGCGCCGCTTCTGCCGAAAGAAGCCCGGGAGCGGCGCTTAGCTCCGGAGAGCATCGTACCTTCGTCTTTAGCGACTTTTGTGGTCTACATCCTAGCAGAAAGCTTTTCCACTCTGTCTGGCAAGGAAAACATGCGCCAGCACAGAAAACATCTCCCATCGTGTTCTGGACGTTGCACGGAGGTCTGCCAAGTGTTTGAAAGAAACAAAGAAAAGTTGTCCAAAACAGCTTCCAATCGAAGATTCATGTGATTGGAAAAGTCAGGAAAGTGGTAAGGTACTGTTTTCTATCAGTTGGCAAGCTGCGCACACAATCCCAGTGTTGTACAGCTTCCTTCTTCTCCTTTCCGATGCTGCCGCTCTCTCCGGCTCCCGGAGCCGAAGAAGCGGCTTCTTCGCGCAAAGACGATTGTACCGCTCACAGTGCTCTCTTAGCGCCGCTTCTGCCGAAAGAAGCCCGGGAGCGGCGCTTAGCTCCGGAGAGCATCGTACCTTCGTCTTTAGCGTCTTTTGTGGTCTACATCCTAGCAGAAAGCTTTTCCACTCTGTCTGGCAAGGAAAACCTGCGCCAGCACAGAAAACATCTCCCATCGTGTTCTGGACGTTGCTCGGAGGTTTGCCAAGTGTTTGAAAGAAACAAAGAAAAGTTGTCCAAAACAGCTTCCAATCGAATATTCATGTGATTGGAAACGTCAGGAGAATGGTAAGGTACTGTTTTCTATCAGTTGGCAAGCTGCGCACACAATCCCAGTGTTGTACAGCTTCCTTCTTCTCCTTTCCGATGCTGCCGCTCTCTCCGGCTCCCGGAGCCGAAGAAGCGGCTTCTTCGCGCAAAGACGATTGTACCGCTCACAGTGCTCTCTTAGCGCGGCTTCTGCCGAAAGAAGCCCGGGAGCGGCGCTTAGCTCCGGAGAGCATCGTACCTTCGTCTTTAGCGACTTTTGTGGTCTACATCCTAGCAGAAAGCTTTTCCACTCTGTCTGGCAAGGAAAACATGCGCCAGCACAGAAAACATCTCCCATCGTGTTCTGGACGTTGTACGGAGGTCTGCCAAGTGTTTGACAAGAAGAGAAGAAAAGTTGTCCAAAACAGCTTCCAATCGAAGATTCATGTGATTGGAAAAGTCAGGAAAGTGGTAAGGTACTGTTTTCTATCAGTTGGCAAGCTGCGCACACAATCCCAGTGTTGTACAGCTTCCTTCTTCACCTTTCCGATGCTGCCGCTCTCTCCGGCTCCCGGAGCCGAAGAAGCGGCTTCTTCGCGCAAAGACGATTGTACCGCTCACAGTGCTCTCTTAGCGCCGCTTCTGCCGAAAGAAGCCCGGGAGCGGCGCTTAGCTCCGGAGAGCATCGTACCTTCGTCTTTAGCGTCTTTTGTGGTCTACATCCTAGCAGAAAGCTTTTCCACTCTGTCTGGCAAGGAAAACATGCGCCAGCACAGAAAACATCTCCCATCGTGTTCTGGACGTTGCACGGAGGTCTGCCAAGTGTTTGAAAGAAACAAAGAAAAGTTGTCCAAAACAGCTTCCAATCGAAGATTCATGTGATTGGAAAAGTCAGGAAAGTGGTAAGGTACTGTTTTCTATCAGTTGGCAAGCTGCGCACACAATCCCAGTGTTGTACAGCTTCCTTCTTCTCCTTTCCGATGCTGCCGCTCTCTCCGGCTCCCGGAGCCGAAGAAGCGGCTTCTTCGCGCAAAGACGATTGTACCGCTCACAGTGCTCTCTTAGCGCGGCTTCTGCCGAAAGAAGCCCGGGAGCGGCGCTTAGCTCCGGAGAGCATCGTACCTTCGTCTTTAGCGTCTTTTGTGGTCTACATCCTAGCAGAAAGCTTTTCCACTCTGTCTGGCAAGGAAAACATGCGCCAGCACAGAAAACATCTCCCATCGTGTTCTGTACGTTGCACGGAGGTCTGCCAAGTGTTTGAAAGAAACAAAGAAAAGTTGTCCAAAACAGCTTCCAATCGAAGATTCATGTGATTGGAAAAGTCAGGAAAGTGGTAAGGTACTGTTTTCTATCAGTTGGCAAGCTGCGCACACAATCCCAGTGTTGTACAGCTTCCTTCTTCACCTTTGCGATGCTGCCGCTCTCTCCGGCTCCCGGAGCCGAAGAAGCGGCTTCTTCGCGCAAAGACGATTGTACCGCTCACAGTGCTCTCTTAGCGCGGCTTCTGCCGAAAGAAGCCCGGGAGCGGCGCTTAGCTCCGGAGAGCATCGTACCTTCGTCTTTAGCGTCTTTTGTGGTCTACATCCTAGCAGAAAGCTTTTCCACTCTGTCTGGCAAGGAAAACATGCGCCAGCACAGAAAACATCTCCCATCGTGTTCTGGACGTTGTACGGAGGTCTGCCAAGTGTTTGACAAGAAGAGAAGAAAAGTTGTCCAAAACAGCTTCCAATCGAAGATTCATGTGATTGGAAAAGTCAGGAAAGTGGTAAGGTACTGTTTTCTATCAGTTGGCAAGCTGCGCACACAATCCCAGTGTTGTACAGCTTCCTTCTTCACCTTTGCGATGCTGCCGCTCTCTCCGGCTCCCGGAGCCGAAGAAGCGGCTTCTTCGCGCAAAGACGATTGTACCGCTCACAGTGCTCTCTTAGCGCCGCTTCTGCCGAAAGAAGCCCGGGAGCGGCGCTTAGCTCCGGAGAGCATCGTACCTTCGTCTTTAGCGTCTTTTGTGGTCTACATCCTAGCAGAAAGCTTTTCCACTCTGTCTGGCAAGGAAAACATGCGCCAGCACAGAAAACATCTCCCATCGTGTTCTGGACGTTGCACGGAGGTCTGCCAAGTGTTTGAAAGAAACAAAGAAAAGTTGTCCAAAACAGCTTCCAATCGAATATTCATGTGATTGGAAAAGTCAGGAAAGTGTAAGGTACTGTTTTCTATCAGTTGGCAAGCTGCGCACACAATCCCAGTGTTGTACAGCTTCCTTCTTCTCCTTTCCGATGCTGCCGCTCTCTCCGGCTCCCGGAGCCGAAGAAGCGGCTTCTTCGCGCAAAGGCGATTGTACCGCTCACAGTGCTCTCTTAGCGCGGCTTCTGCCGAAAGAAGCCCGGGAGCGGCGCTTAGCTCCGGAGAGCCTCGTCCCTTCGTCTTTAGCGTCTTTTGTGGTCTACATCCTAGCAGAAAGCTTTTCCACTCTGTCTGGCAAGGAAAACCTGCGCCAGCGCAGAAAACATCTCCCATCGTGTTCTGGACGTTGTACGGAGGTCTGCCAAGTGTTTGACAAGAAGAGAGGAAACGTTGTCCAAAACAGCTTCCAATCGAATATTCATGTGATTGGAAACGTCAGGAAAGTGGTAAGGTACTGTTTTCTATCAGTTGGCAAGCTGCGCACACAATCCCAGTGTTGTACAGCTTCCTTCTTCACCTTTCCGATGCTGCCGCTCTCTCCGGCTCCCGGAGCCGAAGAAGCGGCTTCTTCGCGCAAAGACGATTGTACCGCTCACAGTGCTCTCTTAGCGCCGCTTCTGCCGAAAGAAGCCCGGGAGCGGCGCTTAGCTCCGGAGAGCATCGTACCTTCGTCTTTAGCGTCTTTTGTGGTCTACATCCTAGCAGAAAGCTTTTCCACTCTGTATGGCAAGGAAAACCTGCGCCAGCACAGAAAACATCTCCCATCGTGTTCTGGACGTTGTACGGAAGTCTGCCAAGTGTTTGACAAGAAGAGAAGAAAAGTTGTCCAAAACAGCTTCCAATCGAAGATTCATGTGATTGGAAAAGTCAGGAAAGTGGTAAGGTACTGTTTTCTATCAGTTGGCAAGCTGCTCACACAATCCCAGTGTTGTACAGCTTCCTTCTTCACCTTTCCGATGCTGCCGCTCTCTCCGGCTCCTGGAGCCGAAGAAGCGGCTTCTTCGCGCAAAGACGATTGTACCGCTCACAGTGCTCTCTTAGCGCGGCTTCTGCCGAAAGAAGCCCGGGAGCGGTGCTTAACTCCGGAGAGCATCGTACCTTCGTCTGTAGCGTCTTTTGTGGTCTACATCCTAGCAGAAAGCTTTTCCACTCTGTCTGGCAAGGAAAACCTGCGCCAGCACAGAAAACATCTCCCATCGTGTTCTGGACGTTGTACGGAGGTCTGCCAAGTGTTTGAAAGAAACAAAGAAAAGTTGTCCAAAACAGCTTCCAATCGAATATTCATGAGATTGGAAACGTCAGGAAAGTGTAAGGTACTGTTTTCTATCAGTTGGCAAGCTGCGCACACAATCCCAGTGTTGTACAGCTTCCTTCTTCACCTTTCCGATGCTGCCGCTCTCTCCGGCTCCCGGAGCCGAAGAAGCGGCTTCTTCGCGCAAAGACGATTGTACCGCTCACAGTGCTCTCTTAGCGCCGCTTCTGCCGAAAGAAGCCCGGGAGCGGCGCTTAGCTCCGGAGAGCATCGTCCCTTCGTCTTTAGCGTCTTTTGTGGTCTACATCCTAGCAGAAAGCTTTTCCACTCTGTCTGGCAAGGAAAACATGCGCCAGCGCAGAAAACATCTCCCATCGTGTTCTGGACGTTGCACGGAGGTCTGCCAAGTGTTTGCATAAAGAAATGAAAAGTTGTCCAAAATAACTTCCTATCGAATGTTCATGTGATTGGAAAAGTCAGGAAAGTGGTAAGGTACTGTTTTCTATCAGTTGGCAAGCTGCGCACACAATCCCAGTGTTGTACAGCTTCCTTCTTCACCTTTGCGATGCTGCCGCTCTCTCCGGCTCCCGGAGCCGAAGAAGCGGCTTCTTCGCGCAAAGACGATTGTACCGCTCACAGTGCTCTCTTAGCGCGGCTTCTGCCGAAAGAAGCCCGGGAGCGGCGCTTAGCTCCGGAGAGCATCGTACCTTCGTCTTTAGCGTCTTTTGTGGTCTACATCCTAGCAGAAAGCTTTTCCACTCTGTCTGGCAAGGAAAACATGCGGGAGCACAGAAAACATCTCCCATCGTGTTCTGGACGTTGTACGGATGTCTTCCAAGTGTTTGAAAGACACAAAGAAAAGTTGTCCAAAAGAGCTTCCAATCGAATATTCCTGTGATTGGAAATGTCAGGAAAGTGTAAGGTACTGTTTTCTATCAGTTGGCAAGCTGCGCACACAATCCCAGTGTTGTACAGCTTCCTTCTTCACCTTTCCGATGCTGCCGCTCTCTCCGGCTCCCGGAGCCGAAGAAGCGGCTTCTTCGCGCAAAGACGATTGTACCGCTCACAGTGCTCTCTTAGCGCCGCTTCTGCCGAAAGAAGCCCGGGAGCGGCGCTTAACTCCGGAGAGCCTCGTACCTTCGTCTTTAGCGTCTTTTGTGGTCTACATCCTAGCAGAAAGCTTTTCCACTCTGTCTGGCAAGGAAAACATGCGCCAGCGCAGAAAACATCTCCCATCGTGTTCTGGACGTTGCACGGAGGTCTGCAAAGTCTTCGCATAAAGAAATGAAAAGTTGTCCAAAATAACTTCCTATCGAATGTTCATGTGATTGGAAAAGTCAGGAAAGTGGTAAGGTACTGTTTTCTATCAGTTGGTAAGCTGCGCACACAATCCCAGTGTTGTACAGCTTCCTTCTTCACCTTTCCGATGCTGCCGCTCTCTCCGGCTCCCGGAGCCGAAGAAGCGGCTTCTTCGCGCAAAGACGATTGTACCGCTCACAGTGCTCTCTTAGCGCCGCTTCTGCCGAAAGAAGCCCGGGAGCGGTGCTTAGCTCCGGAGAGCATCGTGCCTTCGTCTTTAGCGTCTTTTGTGGTCTACATCCTAGCAAAAAGCTTTTCCACTCTGTCTGGCAAGGAAAACATGCGCCAGCACAGAAAACATCTCCCATCGTGTTCTGGACGTTGTACGGAGGTCTGCCAAGTGTTTGAAAGAAACAAAGAAAAGTTGTCCAAAACAGCTTCCAATCGAATATTCATGTGATTGGAAACGTCAGGAAAGTGTAAGGTACTGTTTTCTATCAGTTGGCAAGCTGCGCACACAATCCCAGTGTTGTACAGCTTCCTTCTTCACCTTTCCGATGCTGCCGCTCTCTCCGGCTCCCGGAGCCGAAGAAGCGGCTTCTTCGCGCAAAGACGATTGTACCGCTCACAGTGCTCTCTTAGCGCCGCTTCTGCCGAAAGAAGCCCGGGAGCGGTGCTTAGCTCCGGAGAGCCTCGTACCTTCGTCTGTAGCGTCTTTTGTGGTCTACATCCTAGCAGAAAGCTTTTCCACTCTGTCTGGCAAGGAAAACCTGCGCCAGCACAGAAAACATCTCCCTTCGTGTTCTGGACGTTGTACGGAGGTCTGCCAAGTGTTTGCATAAAGAAATGAAAAGTTGTCCAAAATAACTTCCTATCGAATGTTCATGTGATTGGAAAAGTCAGGAAAGTGTAAGGTACTGTTTTCTATCCGTTGGCAAGCTGCGCACACAATCCCAGTGTTGTACAGCTTCCTTCTTCACCTTTCCGATGCTGCCGCTCTCTCCGGCTCCCGGAGCCGAAGAAGCGGCTTCTTCGCGCAAAGACGATTGTACCGCTCACAGTGCTCTCTTAGCGCGGCTTCTGCCGAAAGAAGCCCGGGAGCGGTGCTTAACTCCGGAGAGCATCGTACCTTCGTCTGTAGCGTCTTTTGTGGTCTACATCCTAGCAGAAAGCTTTTCCACTCTGTCTGGCAAGGAAAACCTGCGCCAGAAGAGAAAACATCTCCCATCGTGTTCTGGACGTTGTACGGAGGTCTGCCAAGTGTTTGAAAGAAACAAAGAAAAGTTGTCCAAAACAGCTTCCAATCGAATATTCATGAGATTGGAAACGTCAGGAAAGTGTAAGGTACTGTTTTCTATCAGTTGGCAAGCTGCGCACACAATCCCAGTGTTGTACAGCTTCCTTCTTCACCTTTCCGATGCTGCCGCTCTCTCCGGCTCCCGGAGCCGAAGAAGCGGCTTCTTCGCGCAAAGACGATTGTACCGCTCACAGTGCTCTCTTAGCGCCGCTTCTGCCGAATGAAGCCCGGGAGCGGCGCTTAACTCCGGAGAGCCTCGTACCTTCGTCTTTAGCGTCTTTTGTGGTCTACATCCTAGCAGAAAGCTTTTCCACTCAGTCTGGCAAGGAAAACATGCGCCAGCGCAGAAAACATCTCCCATCGTGTTCTGGACGTTGCACGGTGGTCTGCAAAGTGTTTGTATAAAGAAATGAAAAGTTGTCCAAAATAACTTCCTATCGAATGTTCATGTGATTGGAAAAGTCAGGAAAGTGGTAAGGTACTGTTTTCTATCAGTTGGTAAGCTGCGCACACAATCCCAGTGTTGTACAGCTTCCTTCTTCACCTTTCCGATGCTGCCGCTCTCTCCGGCTCCCGGAGCCGAAGAAGCGGCTTCTTCGCGCAAAGACGATTGTACAGCTCACAGTGCTCTCTTAGCGCCGCTTCTGCCGAAAGAAGCCCGGGAGCGGCGCTTAGCTCCGGAGAGCATCGTCCCTTCGTCTTTAGCGTCTTTTGTGGTCTACATCCTAGCAGAAAGCTTTTCCACTCTGTCTGGCAAGGAAAACATGCGCCAGCACAGAAAACATCTCCCATCGTGTTCTGGACGTTGCACGGAGGTCTGCCAAGTGTTTGCATAAAGAAATGAAAAGTTATCCGAAATAACTTCCTATCGAATGTTCATGTGATTGGAAAAGTCAGGAAAGTGGTAAGGTACTGTTTTCTATCAGTTGGCAAGCTGCGCACACAATCCCAGTGTTGTACAGCTTCCTTCTTCACCTTTCCGATGCTGCCGCTCTCTCCGGCTCCCGGAGCCGAAGAAGCGGCTTCTTCGCGCAAAGACGATTGTACCGCTCACAGTGCTCTCTTAGCGCCGCTTCTGCCGAAAGAAGCCCGGGAGCGGCGCTTAGCTCCGGAGAGCATCGTACCTTCGTCTTTAGCGTCTTTTGTGGTCTACATCCTAGCAGAAAGCTTTTCCACTCTGTCTGGCAAGGAAAACCTGCGCCAGCACAGAAAACATCTCCCATCGTGTTCTGGACGTTGTACGGAGGTCTGCCAAGTGTTTGACAAGAAGAGAAGAAAAGTTGTCCAAAACAGCTTCCAATCGAATATTCATGTGATTGGAAACGTCAGGAAAGTGGTAAGGTACTGTTTTCTATCAGTTGGCAAGCTGCGCACACAATCCCAGTGTTGTACAGCTTCCTTCTTCACCTTTCCGATGCTGCCGCTCTCTCCGGCTCCCGGAGCCGAAGAAGCGGCTTCTTCGCGCAAAGACGATTGTACCGCTCACAGTGCTCTCTTAGCGCCGCTTCTGCCGAAAGAAGCCCGGGAGCGGCGCTTAACTCCGGAGAGCCTCGTACCTTCGTCTTCAGCGTCTTTTGTGGTCTACATCCTAGCAGAAAGCTTTTCCACTCTGTCTGGAAAGGAAAACCTGCGCCAGCACAGAAAACATCTCCCATCGTGTTCTGGACGTTGTACGGAGGTCTGCCAAGTGTTTGCATAAAAAAATGAAAAGTTGTCCGAAATAACTTCCTATCGAATGTTCATGTGATTGGAAAAGTCAGGAAAGTGTAAGGTACTGTTTTCTATCAGTTGGCAAGCTGCGCACACAATCCCAGTGTTGTACAGCTTCCTTCTTCACCTTTCCGATGCTGCCGCTCTCTCCGGCTCCCGGAGCCGAAGAAGCGGCTTCTTCGCGCAAAGACGATTGTACCGCTCACAGTGCTCTCTTAGCGCCGCTTCTGCCGAAAGAAGCCCGGGAGCGGCGCTTAACTCCGGAGAGCCTCGTACCTTCGTCTTCAGCGTCTTTTGTGGTCTACATCCTAGCAGAAAGCTTTTCCACTCTGTCTGGAAAGGAAAACCTGCGCCAGCACAGAAAACATCTCCCATCGTGTTCTGGACGTTGTACGGAGGTCTGCCAAGTGTTTGCATAAAAAAATGAAAAGTTGTCCGAAATAACTTCCTATCGAATGTTCATGTGATTGGAAAAGTCAGGAAAGTGTAAGGTACTGTTTTCTATCAGTTGGCAAGCTGCGCACACAATCCCAGTGTTGTACAGCTTCCTTCTTCACCTTTCCGATGCTGCCGCTCTCTCCGGCTCCCGGAGCCGAAGAAGCGGCTTCTTCGCGCAAAGACGATTGTACCGCTCACAGTGCTCTCTTAGCGCCGCTTCTGCCGAAAGAAGCCCGGGAGCGGCGCTTAACTCCGGAGAGCCTCGTCCCTTCGTCTTTAGCGTCTTTTGTGGTCTACATCCTAGCAGAAAGCTTTTCCACTCTGTCTGGCAAGGAAAACCTGCGCCAGCACAGAAAACATCTCCCATCGTGTTCTGGACGTTGTACGGAGGTCTGCCAAGTGTTTGCATAAAGAAATGAAAAGTTGTCCAAAACAGCTTCCAATCGAAGATTCATGTGATTGGAAAAGTCAGGAAAGTGGTAAGGTACTGTTTTCTATCAGTTGGCAAGCTGCGCACACAATCCCAGTGTTGTACAGCTTCCTTCTTCACCTTTCCGATGCTGCCGCTCTCTCCGGCTCCCGGAGCCGAAGAAGCGGCTTCTTCGCGCAAAGACGATTGTACCGCTCACAGTGCTCTCTTAGCGCCGCTTCTGCCGAAAGAAGCCCGGGAGCGGTGCTTAACTCCGGAGAGCATCGTACCTTCGTCTTTAGCGTCTTTTGTGGTCTACATCCTAGCAGAAAGCTTTTCCACTCAGTCTGGCAAGGAAAACCTGCGCCAGCGCTGAAAACATCTCCCATCGTGTTCTGGACGTTGCACGGAGGTCTGCCAAGTGTTTGAAAGAAACAAAGAAAAGTTGTCCAAAACAGCTTCCAATCGAATATTCATGTGATTGGAAAAGTCAGGAAAGTGGTAAGGTACTGTTTTCTATCAGTTGGCAAGCTGCGCACACAATCCCAGTGTTGTACAGCTTCCTTCTTCACCTTTCCGATGCTGCCGCTCTCTCCGGCTCCCGGAGCCGAAGAAGCGGCTTCTTCGCGCAAAGACGATTGTACCGCTCACAGTGCTCTCTTAGCGCCGCTTCTGCCGAAAGAAGCCCGGGAGCGGTGCTTAGCTCCGGAGAGCATCGTACCTTCGTCTTTAGCGTCTTTTGTGGTCTACATCCTAGCAGAAAGCTTTTCCACTCTGTCTGGCAAGGAAAACATGCGGGAGCACAGAAAACATCTCCCATCGTGTTCTGGACGTTGTACGGATGTCTTCCAAGTGTTTGAAAGACACAAAGAAAAGTTGTCCAAAAGAGCTTCCAATCGAATATTCCTGTGATTGGAAAAGTCAGGAAAGTGTAAGGTACTGTTTTCTATCCGTTGGCAAGCTGCGCACACAATCCCAGTGTTGTACAGCTTCCTTCTTCACCTTTCCGATGCTGCCGCTCTCTCCGGCTCCCGGAGCCGAAGAAGCGGCTTCTTCGCGCAAAGACGATTGTACCGCTCACAGTGCTCTCTTAGCGCCGCTTCTGCCGAAAGAAGCCCGGGAGCGGTGCTTAGCTCCGGAGAGCCTCGTACCTTCGTCTGTAGCGTCTTTTGTGGTCTACATCCTAGCAGAAAGCTTTTCCACTCTGTCTGGCAAGGAAAACCTGCGCCAGCACAGAAAACATCTCCCTTCGTGTTCTGGACGTTGTACGGAGGTCTGCCAAGTGTTTGCATAAAGAAATGAAAAGTTGTCCAAAATAACTTCCTATCGAATGTTCATGTGATTGGAAAAGTCAGGAAAGTGTAAGGTACTGTTTTCTATCCGTTGGCAAGCTGCGCACACAATCCCAGTGTTGTACAGCTTCCTTCTTCACCTTTCCGATGCTGCCGCTCTCTCCGGCTCCCGGAGCCGAAGAAGCGGCTTCTTCGCGCAAAGACGATTGTACCGCTCACAGTGCTCTCTTAGCGCCGCTTCTGCCGAAAGAAGCCCGGGAGCGGCGCTTAGCTCCGGAGAGCATCGTACCTTCGTCTTTAGCGTCTTTTGTGGTCTACATCCTAGCAGAAAGCTTTTCCACTCTGTCTGGCAAGGAAAACCTGCGCCAGCACAGAAAACATCTCCCATCGTGTTCTGGACGTTGCACGGAGGTCTGCCATGTGTGTGAAAGACACAAAGAAAAGTTGTCCAAAAGAGCTTCCAATCGAATATTCCTGTGATTGGAAATGTCAGGAAAGTGTAAGGTACTGTTTTCTATCAGTTGGCAAGCTGCGCACAAAATCCCAGTGTTGTACAGCTTCCTTCTTCACCTTTCCGATGCTGCCGCTCTCTCCGGCTCCCGGAGCCGGAGAAGCGGCTTCTTCGCGCAAAGACGATTGTACCGCTCACAGTGCTCTCTTAGCGCCGCTTCTGCCGAATGAAGCCCGGGAGCGGCGCTTAACTCCGGAGAGCCTCGTACCTTCGTCTTTAGCGTCTTTTGTGGTCTACATCCTAGCAGAAAGCTTTTCCACTCAGTCTGGCAAGGAAAACATGCGCCAGCGCAGAAAACATCTCCCATCGTGTTCTGGACGTTGCACGGTGGTCTGCAAAGTGTTTGTATAAAGAAATGAAAAGTTGTCCAAAATAACTTCCTATCGAATGTTCATGTGATTGGAAAAGTCAGGAAAGTGGTAAGGTACTGTTTTCTATCAGTTGGTAAGCTGCGCACACAATCCCAGTGTTGTACAGCTTCCTTCTTCACCTTTCCGATGCTGCCGCTCTCTCCGGCTCCCGGAGCCGAAGAAGCGGCTTCTTCGCGCAAAGACGATTGTACCGCTCACAGTGCTCTCTTAGCGCCGCTTCTGCCGAAAGAAGCCCGGGAGCGGTGCTTAACTCTGGAGAGCATCGTAACTTCGTCTTTAGCGTCTTTTGTAGTCTACATCCTAGCAGAAAGCTTTTCCACTCAGTCTGGCAAGGAAAACCTGCGCCAGCGCTGAAAACATCTCCCATCGTGTTCTGGACGTTGTACGGAGGTCTGCCAAGTGTTTGAAAGAAACAAAGAAAAGTTGTCCAAAACAGCTTCCAATCGAATATTCATGTGATTGGAAAAGTCAGGAAAGTGGTAAGGTACTGTTTTCTATCAGTTGGCAAGCTGCGCACACAATCCCAGTGTTGTACAGCTTCCTTCTTCACCTTTCCGATGCTGCCGCTCTCTCCGGCTCCCGGAGCCGAAGAAGCGGCTTCTTCGCGCAAAGACGATTGTACCGCTCACAGTGCTCTCTTAGCGCCGCTTCTGCCGAAAGAAGCCCGGGAGCGGTGCTTAGCTCCGGAGAGCATCGTACCTTCGTCTTTAGCGTCTTTTGTGGTCTACATCCTAGCAGAAAGCTTTTCCACTCTGTCTGGCAAGGAAAACATGCGGGAGCACAGAAAACATCTCCCATCGTGTTCTGGACGTTGTACGGATGTCTTCCAAGTGTTTGAAAGACACAAAGAAAAGTTGTCCAAAAGAGCTTCCAATCGAATATTCCTGTGATTGGAAAAGTCAGGAAAGTGTAAGGTACTGTTTTCAATCAGTTGGCAAGCTGCGCACACAATCCCAGTGTTGTACAGCTTCCTTCTTCACCTTTCCGATGCTGCCGCTCTCTCCGGCTCCCGGAGCCGAAGAAGCGGCTTCTTCGCGCAAAGACGATTGTACCGCTCACAGTGCTCTCTTAGCGCCGCTTCTGCCGAAAGAAGCCCGGGAGCGGTGCTTAGCTCCGGAGAGCCTCGTACCTTCGTCTGTAGCGTCTTTTGTGGTCTACATCCTAGCAGAAAGCTTTTCCACTCTGTCTGGCAAGGAAAACCTGCGCCAGCACAGAAAACATCTCCCATCGTGTTCTGGACGTTGCACGGAGGTCTGCCAAGTGTTTGAAAGAAACAAAGAAAAGTTGTCCAAAACAGCTTCCAATCGAAGATTCATGTGATTGGAAAAGTCAGGAAAGTGGTAAGGTACTGTTTTCTATCAGTTGGCAAGCTGCGCACACAATCCCAGTGTTGTACAGCTTCCTTCTTCTCCTTTCCGATGCTGCCGCTCTCTCCGGCTCCCGGAGCCGAAGAAGCGGCTTCTTCGCGCAAAGACGATTGTACCGCTCACAGTGCTCTCTTAGCGCGGCTTCTGCCGAAAGAAGCCCGGGAGCGGCGCTTAGCTCCGGAGAGCATCGTACCTTCGTCTTTAGCGTCTTTTGTGGTCTACATCCTAGCAGAAAGCTTTTCCACTCTGTCTGGCAAGGAAAACATGCGCCAGCACAGAAAACATCTCCCATCGTGTTCTGGACGTTGCTCGGAGGTTTGCCAAGTGTTTGAAAGAAACAAAGAAAAGTTGTCCAAAACAGCTTCCAATCGAATATTCATGAGATTGGAAAAGTCAGGAAAGTGTAAGGTACTGTTTTCTATCAGTTGGCAAGCTGCGCACACAATCCCAGTGTTGTACAGCTTCCTTCTTCACCTTTGCGATGCTGCCGCTCTCTCCGGCTCCCGGAGCCGAAGAAGCGGCTTCTTCGCGCAAAGACGATTGTACCGCTCACAGTGCTCTCTTAGCGCGGCTTCTGCCGAAAGAAGCCCGGGAGCGGCGCTTAGCTCCGGAGAGCATCGTACCTTCGTCTTTAGCGTCTTTTGTGGTCTACATCCTAGCAGAAAGCTTTTCCTCTCTGTCTGGCAAGGAAAACCTGCGCCAGCACAGAAAACATCTCCCATCGTGTTCTGGACGTTGCACAGAGGTCTGCCAAGTGTTTGACAAGAAGAGAGGAAAAGTTGTCCAAAACAGCTTCCAATCGAATATTCATGTGATTGGAAAAGTCAGGAGAATGGTAAGGTACTGTTTTCTATCAGTTGGCAAGCTGCGCACACAATCCCAGTGTTGTACAGCTTCCTTCTTCTCCTTTCCGATGCTGCCGCTCTCTCCGGCTCCCGGAGCCGAAGAAGCGGCTTCTTCGCGCAAAGACGATTGTACCGCTCACAGTGCTCTCTTAGCGCCGCTTCTGCCGAAAGAAGCCCGGGAGCGGCGCTTAGCTCCGGAGAGCATCGTACCTTCGTCTTTAGCGACTTTTGTGGTCTACATCCTAGCAGAAAGCTTTTCCACTCTGTCTGGCAAGGAAAACATGCGCCAGCACAGAAAACATCTCCCATCGTGTTCTGGACGTTGTACGGAGGTCTGCCAAGTGTTTGACAAGAAGAGAAGAAAAGTTGTCCAAAACAGCTTCCAATCGAAGATTCATGTGATTGGAAAAGTCAGGAAAGTGGTAAGGTACTGTTTTCTATCAGTTGGCAAGCTGCGCACACAATCCCAGTGTTGTACAGCTTCCTTCTTCACCTTTCCGATGCTGCCGCTCTCTCCGGCTCCCGGAGCCGAAGAAGCGGCTTCTTCGCGCAAAGACGATTGTACCGCTCACAGTGCTCTCTTAGCGCCGCTTCTGCCGAAAGAAGCCCGGGAGCGGCGCTTAGCTCCGGAGAGCATCGTACCTTCGTCTTTAGCGTCTTTTGTGGTCTACATCCTAGCAGAAAGCTTTTCCACTCTGTCTGGCAAGGAAAACATGCGCCAGCACAGAAAACATCTCCCATCGTGTTCTGGACGTTGCACGGAGGTCTGCCAAGTGTTTGAAAGAAACAAAGAAAAGTTGTCCAAAACAGCTTCCAATCGAAGATTCATGTGATTGGAAAAGTCAGGAAAGTGGTAAGGTACTGTTTTCTATCAGTTGGCAAGCTGCGCACACAATCCCAGTGTTGTACAGCTTCCTTCTTCACCTTTCCGATGCTGCCGCTCTCTCCGGCTCCCGGAGCCGAAGAAGCGGCTTCTTCGCGCAAAGACGATTGTACCGCTCACAGTGCTCTCTTAGCGCGGCTTCTGCCGAAAGAAGCCCGGGAGCGGCGCTTAGCTCCGGAGAGCATCGTACCTTCGTCTTTAGCGTCTTTTGTGGTCTACATCCTAGCAGAAAGCTTTTCCACTCTGTCTGGCAAGGAAAACATGCGCCAGCACAGAAAACATCTCCCATCGTGTTCTGTACGTTGCACGGAGGTCTGCCAAGTGTTTGAAAGAAACAAAGAAAAGTTGTCCAAAACAGCTTCCAATCGAAGATTCATGTGATTGGAAAAGTCAGGAAAGTGGTAAGGTACTGTTTTCTATCAGTTGGCAAGCTGCGCACACAATCCCAGTGTTGTACAGCTTCCTTCTTCACCTTTGCGATGCTGCCGCTCTCTCCGGCTCCCGGAGCCGAAGAAGCGGCTTCTTCGCGCAAAGACGATTGTACCGCTCACAGTGCTCTCTTAGCGCGGCTTCTGCCGAAAGAAGCCCGGGAGCGGCGCTTAGCTCCGGAGAGCATCGTACCTTCGTCTTTAGCGTCTTTTGTGGTCTACAACCTAGCAGAAAGCTTTTCCACTCTGTCTGGCAAGGAAAACATGCGCCAGCACAGAAAACATCTCCCATCGTGTTCTGGACGTTGTACGGAGGTCTGCCAAGTGTTTGACAAGAAGAGAAGAAAAGTTGTCCAAAACAGCTTCCAATCGAAGATTCATGTGATTGGAAAAGTCAGGAAAGTGGTAAGGTACTGTTTTCTATCAGTTGGCAAGCTGCGCACACAATCCCAGTGTTGTACAGCTTCCTTCTTCACCTTTGCGATGCTGCCGCTCTCTCCGGCTCCCGGAGCCGAAGAAGCGGCTTCTTCGCGCAAAGACGATTGTACCGCTCACAGTGCTCTCTTAGCGCCGCTTCTGCCGAAAGAAGCCCGGGAGCGGCGCTTAGCTCCGGAGAGCATCGTACCTTCGTCTTTAGCGTCTTTTGTGGTCTACATCCTAGCAGAAAGCTTTTCCACTCTGTCTGGCAAGGAAAACATGCGCCAGCACAGAAAACATCTCCCATCGTGTTCTGGACGTTGCACGGAGGTCTGCCAAGTGTTTGAAAGAAACAAAGAAAAGTTGTCCAAAACAGCTTCCAATCGAATATTCATGTGATTGGAAAAGTCAGGAAAGTGGTAAGGTACTGTTTTCTATCAGTTGGCAAGCTGCGCACACAATCCCAGTGTTGTACAGCTTCCTTCTTCTCCTTTCCGATGCTGCCGCTCTCTCCGGCTCCCGGAGCCGAAGAAGCGGCTTCTTCGCGCAAAGGCGATTGTACCGCTCACAGTGCTCTCTTAGCGCGGCTTCTGCCGAAAGAAGCCCGGGAGCGGCGCTTAGCTCCGGAGAGCCTCGTCCCTTCGTCTTTAGCGTCTTTTGTGGTCTACATCCTAGCAGAAAGCTTTTCCACTCTGTCTGGCAAGGAAAACCTGCGCCAGCGCAGAAAACATCTCCCATCGTGTTCTGGACGTTGTACGGAGGTCTGCCAAGTGTTTGACAAGAAGAGAGGAAAAGTTGTCCAAAACAGCTTCCAATCGAATATTCATGTGATTGGAAACGTCAGGAAAGTGGTAAGGTACTGTTTTCTATCAGTTGGCAAGCTGCGCACACAATCCCAGTGTTGTACAGCTTCCTTCTTCACCTTTCCGATGCTGCCGCTCTCTCCGGCTCCCGGAGCCGAAGAAGCGGCTTCTTCGCGCAAAGACGATTGTACCGCTCACAGTGCTCTCTTAGCGCCGCTTCTGCCGAAAGAAGCCCGGGAGCGGCGCTTAGCTCCGGAGAGCATCGTACCTTCGTCTTTAGCGTCTTTTGTGGTCTACATCCTAGCAGAAAGCTTTTCCACTCTGTATGGCAAGGAAAACCTGCGCCAGCACAGAAAACATCTCCCATCGTGTTCTGGACGTTGTACGGAAGTCTGCCAAGTGTTTGACAAGAAGAGAAGAAAAGTTGTCCAAAACAGCTTCCAATCGAAGATTCATGTGATTGGAAAAGTCAGGAAAGTGGTAAGGTACTGTTTTCTATCAGTTGGCAAGCTGCGCACACAATCCCAGTGTTGTACAGCTTCCTTCTTCACCTTTCCGATGCTGCCGCTCTCTCCGGCTCCTGGAGCCGAAGAAGCGGCTTCTTCGCGCAAAGACGATTGTACCGCTCACAGTGCTCTCCTAGCGCGGCTTCTGCCCAAAGAAGCCCGGGAGCGGTGCTTAACTCCGGAGAGCATCGTACCTTCGTCTGTAGCGTCTTTTGTGGTCTACATCCTAGCAGAAAGCTTTTCCACTCTGTCTGGCAAGGAAAACCTGCGCCAGCACAGAAAACATCTCCCATCGTGTTCTGGACGTTGTACGGAGGTCTGCCAAGTGTTTGAAAGAAACAAAGAAAAGTTGTCCAAAACAGCTTCCAATCGAATATTCATGAGATTGGAAACGTCAGGAAAGTGTAAGGTACTGTTTTCTATCAGTTGGCAAGCTGCGCACACAATCCCAGTGTTGTACAGCTTCCTTCTTCACCTTTCCGATGCTGCCGCTCTCTCCGGCTCCCGGAGCCGAAGAAGCGGCTTCTTCGCGCAAAGACGATTGTACCGCTCACAGTGCTCTCTTAGCGCCGCTTCTGCCGAAAGAAGCCCGGGAGCGGCGCTTAGCTCCGGAGAGCATCGTCCCTTCGTCTTTAGCGTCTTTTGTGGTCTACATCCTAGCAGAAAGCTTTTCCACTCTGTCTGGCAAGGAAAACATGCGCCAGCGCAGAAAACATCTCCCATCGTGTTCTGGACGTTGCACGGAGGTCTGCCAAGTGTTTGCATAAAGAAATGAAAAGTTGTCCAAAATAACTTCCTATCGAATGTTCATGTGATTGGAAAAGTCAGGAAAGTGGTAAGGTACTGTTTTCTATCAGTTGGCAAGCTGCGCACACAATCCCAGTGTTGTACAGCTTCCTTCTTCACCTTTCCGATGCTGCCGCTCTCTCCGGCTCCCGGAGCCGAAGAAGCGGCTTCTTCGCGCAAAGACGATTGTACCGCTCACAGTGCTCTCTTAGCGCCGCTTCTGCCGAAAGAAGCCCGGGAGCGGCGCTTAGCTCCGGAGAGCATCGTACCTTCGTCTTTAGCGTCTTTTGTGGTCTACATCCTAGCAGAAAGCTTTTCCACTCTGTCTGGCAAGGAAAACATGCGGGAGCACAGAAAACATCTCCCATCGTGTTCTGGACGTTGTACGGATGTCTTCCAAGTGTTTGAAAGACACAAAGAAAAGTTGTCCAAAAGAGCTTCCAATCGAATATTCCTGTGATTGGAAATGTCAGGAAAGTGTAAGGTACTGTTTTCTATCAGTTGGCAAGCTGCGCACACAATCCCAGTGTTGTACAGCTTCCTTCTTCACCTTTCCGATGCTGCCGCTCTCTCCGGCTCCCGGAGCCGAAGAAGCGGCTTCTTCGCGCAAAGACGATTGTACCGCTCACAGTGCTCTCTTAGCGCCGCTTCTGCCGAAAGAAGCCCGGGAGCGGCGCTTAACTCCGGAGAGCCTCGTACCTTCGTCTTTAGCGTCTTTTGTGGTCTACATCCTAGCAGAAAGCTTTTCCACTCAGTCTGGCAAGGAAAACATGCGCCAGCGCAGAAAACATCTCCCATCGTGTTCTGGACGTTGCACGGAGGTCTGCAAAGTCTTTGCATAAAGAAATGAAAAGTTGTCCAAAATAACTTCCTATCGAATGTTCATGTGATTGGAAAAGTCAGGAAAGTGGTAAGGTACTGTTTTCTATCAGTTGGTAAGCTGCGCACACAATCCCAGTGTTGTACAGCTTCCTTCTTCACCTTTCCGATGCTGCCGCTCTCTCCGGCTCCCGGAGCCGAAGAAGCGGCTTCTTCGCGCAAAGACGATTGTACCGCTCACAGTGCTCTCTTAGCGCCGCTTCTGCCGAAAGAAGCCCGGGAGCGGCGCTTAGCTCCGGAGAGCATCGTGCCTTCGTCTTTAGCGTCTTTTGTGGTCTACATCCTAGCAAAAAGCTTTTCCACTCTGTCTGGCAAGGAAAACATGCGCCAGCACAGAAAACATCTCCCATCGTGTTCTGGACGTTGTACGGAGGTCTGCCAAGTGTTTGAAAGAAACAAAGAAAAGTTGTCCAAAACAGCTTCCAATCGAATATTCATGTGATTGGAAACGTCAGGAAAGTGTAAGGTACTGTTTTCTATCAGTTGGCAAGCTGCGCACACAATCCCAGTGTTGTACAGCTTCCTTCTTCACCTTTCCGATGCTGCCGCTCTCTCCGGCTCCCGGAGCCGAAGAAGCGGCTTCTTCGCGCAAAGACGATTGTACCGCTCACAGTGCTCTCTTAGCGCCGCTTCTGCCGAAAGAAGCCCGGGAGCGGTGCTTAGCTCCGGAGAGCCTCGTACCTTCGTCTGTAGCGTCTTTTGTGGTCTACATCCTAGCAGAAAGCTTTTCCACTCTGTCTGGCAAGGAAAACCTGCGCCAGCACAGAAAACATCTCCCTTCGTGTTCTGGACGTTGTACGGAGGTCTGCCAAGTGTTTGCATAAAGAAATGAAAAGTTGTCCAAAATAACTTCCTATCGAATGTTCATGTGATTGGAAAAGTCAGGAAAGTGTAAGGTACTGTTTTCTATCCGTTGGCAAGCTGCGCACACAATCCCAGTGTTGTACAGCTTCCTTCTTCACCTTTCCGATGCTGCCGCTCTCTCCGGCTCCCGGAGCCGAAGAAGCGGCTTCTTCGCGCAAAGACGATTGTACCGCTCACAGTGCTCTCTTAGCGCGGCTTCTGCCGAAAGAAGCCCGGGAGCGGTGCTTAACTCCGGAGAGCATCGTACCTTCGTCTGTAGCGTCTTTTGTGGTCTACATCCTAGCAGAAAGCTTTTCCACTCTGTCTGGCAAGGAAAACCTGCGCCAGCACAGAAAACATCTCCCTTCGTGTTCTGGACGTTGTACGGAGGTCTGCCAAGTGTTTGAAAGAAACAAAGAAAAGTTGTCCAAAACAGCTTCCAATCGAATATTCATGAGATTGGAAACGTCAGGAAAGTGTAAGGTACTGTTTTCTATCAGTTGGCAAGCTGCGCACACAATCCCAGTGTTGTACAGCTTCCTTCTTCACCTTTCCGATGCTGCCGCTCTCTCCGGCTCCCGGAGCCGAAGAAGCGGCTTCTTCGCGCAAAGACGATTGTACCGCTCACAGTGCTCTCTTAGCGCCGCTTCTGCCGAAAGAAGCCCGGGAGCGGCGCTTAACTCCGGAGAGCCTCGTACCTTCGTCTTCAGCGTCTTTTGTGGTCTACATCCTAGCAGAAAGCTTTTCCACTCTGTCTGGAAAGGAAAACCTGCGCCAGCACAGAAAACATCTCCCATCGTGTTCTGGACGTTGTACGGAGGTCTGCCAAGTGTTTGCATAAAAAAATGAAAAGTTGTCCGAAATAACTTCCTATCGAATGTTCATGTGATTGGAAAAGTCAGGAAAGTGTAAGGTACTGTTTTCTATCAGTTGGCAAGCTGCGCACACAATCCCAGTGTTGTACAGCTTCCTTCTTCACCTTTCCGATGCTGCCGCTCTCTCCGGCTCCCGGAGCCGAAGAAGCGGCTTCTTCGCGCAAAGACGATTGTACCGCTCACAGTGCTCTCTTAGCGCCGCTTCTGCCGAAAGAAGCCCGGGAGCGGCGCTTAACTCCGGAGAGCCTCGTCCCTTCGTCTTTAGCGTCTTTTGTGGTCTACATCCTAGCAGAAAGCTTTTCCACTCTGTCTGGCAAGGAAAACCTGCGCCAGCACAGAAAACATCTCCCATCGTGTTCTGGACGTTGTACGGAGGTCTGCCAAGTGTTTGCATAAAGAAATGAAAAGTTGTCCAAAACAGCTTCCAATCGAAGATTCATGTGATTGGAAAAGTCAGGAAAGTGGTAAGGTACTGTTTTCTATCAGTTGGCAAGCTGCGCACACAATCCCAGTGTTGTACAGCTTCCTTCTTCACCTTTCCGATGCTGCCGCTCTCTCCGGCTCCCGGAGCCGAAGAAGCGGCTTCTTCGCGCAAAGACGATTGTACCGCTCACAGTGCTCTCTTAGCGCCGCTTCTGCCGAAAGAAGCCCGGGAGCGGTGCTTAACTCCGGAGAGCATCGTACCTTCGTCTTTAGCGTCTTTTGTAGTCTACATCCTAGCAGAAAGCTTTTCCACTCAGTCTGGCAAGGAAAACCTGCGCCAGCGCTGAAAACATCTCCCATCGTGTTCTGGACGTTGTACGGAGGTCTGCCAAGTGTTTGAAAGAAACAAAGAAAAGTTGTCCAAAACAGCTTCCAATCGAATATTCATGTGATTGGAAAAGTCAGGAAAGTGGTAAGGTACTGTTTTCTATCAGTTGGCAAGCTGCGCACACAATCCCAGTGTTGTACAGCTTCCTTCTTCACCTTTCCGATGCTGCCGCTCTCTCCGGCTCCCGGAGCCGAAGAAGCGGCTTCTTCGCGCAAAGACGATTGTACCGCTCACAGTGCTCTCTTAGCGCCGCTTCTGCCGAAAGAAGCCCGGGAGCGGTGCTTAGCTCCGGAGAGCATCGTACCTTCGTCTTTAGCGTCTTTTGTGGTCTACATCCTAGCAGAAAGCTTTTCCACTCTGTCTGGCAAGGAAAACATGCGGGAGCACAGAAAACATCTCCCATCGTGTTCTGGACGTTGTACGGATGTCTTCCAAGTGTTTGAAAGACACAAAGAAAAGTTGTCCAAAAGAGCTTCCAATCGAATATTCCTGTGATTGGAAAAGTCAGGAAAGTGTAAGGTACTGTTTTCTATCCGTTGGCAAGCTGCGCACACAATCCCAGTGTTGTACAGCTTCCTTCTTCACCTTTGCGATGCTGCCGCTCTCTCCGGCTCCCGGAGCCGAAGAAGCGGCTTCTTCGCGCAAAGACGATTGTACCGCTCACAGTGCTCTCTTAGCGCCGCTTCTGCCGAAAGAAGCCCGGGAGCGGTGCTTAGCTCCGGAGAGCCTCGTACCTTCGTCTGTAGCGTCTTTTGTGGTCTACATCCTAGCAGAAAGCTTTTCCACTCTGTCTGGCAAGGAAAACCTGCGCCAGCACAGAAAACATCTCCCTTCGTGTTCTGGACGTTGTACGGAGGTCTGCCAAGTGTTTGCATAAAGAAATGAAAAGTTGTCCAAAATAACTTCCTATCGAATGTTCATGTGATTGGAAAAGTCAGGAAAGTGTAAGGTACTGTTTTCTATCCGTTGGCAAGCTGCGCACACAATCCCAGTGTTGTACAGCTTCCTTCTTCACCTTTCCGATGCTGCCGCTCTCTCCGGCTCCCGGAGCCGAAGAAGCGGCTTCTTCGCGCAAAGACGATTGTACCGCTCACAGTGCTCTCTTAGCGCCGCTTCTGCCGAAAGAAGCCCGGGAGCGGCGCTTAGCTCCGGAGAGCATCGTACCTTCGTCTTTAGCGTCTTTTGTGGTCTACATCCTAGCAGAAAGCTTTTCCACTCTGTCTGGCAAGGAAAACCTGCGCCAGCACAGAAAACATCTCCCATCGTGTTCTGGACGTTGCACGGAGGTCTGCCAAGTGTTTGAAAGACACAAAGAAAAGTTGTCCAAAAGAGCTTCCAATCGAATATTCCTGTGATTGGAAATGTCAGGAAAGTGTAAGGTACTGTTTTCTATCAGTTGGCAAGCTGCGCACAAAATCCCAGTGTTGTACAGCTTCCTTCTTCACCTTTCCGATGCTGCCGCTCTCTCCGGCTCCCGGAGCCGGAGAAGCGGCTTCTTCGTGCAAAGACGATTGTACCGCTCACAGTGCTCTCTTAGCGCCGCTTCTGCCGAATGAAGCCCGGGAGCGGCGCTTAACTCCGGAGAGCCTCGTACCTTCGTCTTTAGCGTCTTTTGTGGTCTACATCCTAGCAGAAAGCTTTTCCACTCAGTCTGGCAAGGAAAACATGCGCCAGCGCAGAAAACATCTCCCATCGTGTTCTGGACGTTGCACGGTGGTCTGCAAAGTGTTTGTATAAAGAAATGAAAAGTTGTCCAAAATAACTTCCTATCGAATGTTCATGTGATTGGAAAAGTCAGGAAAGTGGTAAGGTACTGTTTTCTATCAGTTGGTAAGCTGCGCACACAATCCCAGTGTTGTACAGCTTCCTTCTTCACCTTTCCGATGCTGCCGCTCTCTCCGGCTCCCGGAGCCGAAGAAGCGGCTTCTTCGCGCAAAGACGATTGTACCGCTCACAGTGCTCTCTTAGCGCCGCTTCTGCCGAAAGAAGCCCGGGAGCGGTGCTTAACTCTGGAGAGCATCGTAACTTCGTCTTTAGCGTCTTTTGTAGTCTACATCCTAGCAGAAAGCTTTTCCACTCAGTCTGGCAAGGAAAACCTGCGCCAGCGCTGAAAACATCTCCCATCGTGTTCTGGACGTTGTACGGATGTCTTCCAAGTGTTTGAAAGACACAAAGAAAAGTTGTCCAAAACAGCTTCCAATCGAATATTCCTGTGATTGGAAATGTCAGGAAAGTGTAAGGTACTGTTTTCTATCAGTTGGCAAGCTGCGCACACAATCCCAGTGTTGTACAGCTTCCTTCTTCACCTTTCCGATGCTGCCGCTCTCTCCGGCTCCCGGAGCCGAAGAAGCGGCTTCTTCGCGCAAAGACGATTGTACCGCTCACAGTGCTCTCTTAGCGCGGCTTCTGCCGAAAGAAGCCCGGGAGCGGCGCTTAACTCCGGAGAGCCTCGTACCTTCGTCTTTAGCGTCTTTTGTGGTCTACATCCTAGCAGAAAGCTTTTCCACTCAGTCTGGCAAGGAAAACATGCGCCAGCGCAGAAAACATCTCCCATCGTGTTCTGGACGTTGCACGGAGGTCTGCAAAGTCTTTGCATAAAGAAATGAAAAGTTGTCCAAAATAACTTCCTATCGAATGTTCATGTGATTGGAAAAGTCAGGAAAGTGGTAAGGTACTGTTTTCTATCAGTTGGTAAGCTGCGCACACAATCCCAGTGTTGTACAGCTTCCTTCTTCACCTTTCCGATGCTGCCGCTCTCTCCGGCTCCCGGAGCCGAAGAAGCGGCTTCTTCGCGCAAAGACGATTGTACCGCTCACAGTGCTCTCTTAGCGCCGCTTCTGCCGAAAGAAGCCCGGGAGCGGCGCTTAGCTCCGGAGAGCATCGTGCCTTCGTCTTTAGCGTCTTTTGTGGTCTACATCCTAGCAAAAAGCTTTTCCACTCTGTCTGGCAAGGAAAACATGCGCCAGCACAGAAAACATCTCCCATCGTGTTCTGGACGTTGTACGGAGGTCTGCCAAGTGTTTGAAAGAAACAAAGAAAAGTTGTCCAAAACAGCTTCCAATCGAATATTCATGTGATTGGAAACGTCAGGAAAGTGTAAGGTACTGTTTTCTATCAGTTGGCAAGCTGCGCACACAATCCCAGTGTTGTACAGCTTCCTTCTTCACCTTTCCGATGCTGCCGCTCTCTCCGGCTCCCGGAGCCGAAGAAGCGGCTTCTTCGCGCAAAGACGATTGTACCGCTCACAGTGCTCTCTTAGCGCCGCTTCTGCCGAAAGAAGCCCGGGAGCGGTGCTTAGCTCCGGAGAGCCTCGTACCTTCGTCTGTAGCGTCTTTTGTGGTCTACATCCTAGCAGAAAGCTTTTCCACTCTGTCTGGCAAGGAAAACCTGCGCCAGCACAGAAAACATCTCCCTTCGTGTTCTGGACGTTGTAGGGAGGTCTGCCAAGTGTTTGCATAAAGAAATGAAAAGTTGTCCAAAATAACTTCCTATCGAATGTTCATGTGATTGGAAAAGTCAGGAAAGTGTAAGGTACTGTTTTCTATCCGTTGGCAAGCTGCGCACACAATCCCAGTGTTGTACAGCTTCCTTCTTCACCTTTCCGATGCTGCCGCTCTCTCCGGCTCCCGGAGCCGAAGAAGCGGCTTCTTCGCGCAAAGACGATTGTACCGCTCACAGTGCTCTCTTAGCGCGGCTTCTGCCGAAAGAAGCCCGGGAGCGGTGCTTAACTCCGGAGAGCATCGTACCTTCGTCTGTAGCGTCTTTTGTGGTCTACATCCTAGCAGAAAGCTTTTCCACTCTGTCTGGCAAGGAAAACCTGCGCCAGCACAGAAAACATCTCCCTTCGTGTTCTGGACGTTGTACGGAGGTCTGCCAAGTGTTTGAAAGAAACAAAGAAAAGTTGTCCAAAACAGCTTCCAATCGAATATTCATGAGATTGGAAACGTCAGGAAAGTGTAAGGTACTGTTTTCTATCAGTTGGCAAGCTGCGCACACAATCCCAGTGTTGTACAGCTTCCTTCTTCACCTTTCCGATGCTGCCGCTCTCTCCGGCTCCCGGAGCCGAAGAAGCGGCTTCTTCGCGCAAAGACGATTGTACCGCTCACAGTGCTCTCTTAGCGCCGCTTCTGCCGAATGAAGCCCGGGAGCGGCGCTTAACTCCGGAGAGCCTCGTACCTTCGTCTTTAGCGTCTTTTGTGGTCTACATCCTAGCAGAAAGCTTTTCCACTCAGTCTGGCAAGGAAAACATGCGCCAGCGCAGAAAACATCTCCCATCGTGTTCTGGACGTTGCACGGTGGTCTGCAAAGTGTTTGTATAAAGAAATGAAAAGTTGTCCAAAATAACTTCCTATCGAATGTTCATGTGATTGGAAAAGTCAGGAAAGTGGTAAGGTACTGTTTTCTATCAGTTGGTAAGCTGCGCACACAATCCCAGTGTTGTACAGCTTCCTTCTTCACCTTTCCGATGCTGCCGCTCTCTCCGGCTCCCGGAGCCGAAGAAGCGGCTTCTTCGCGCAAAGACGATTGTACAGCTCACAGTGCTCTCTTAGCGCCGCTTCTGCCGAAAGAAGCCCGGGAGCGGCGCTTAGCTCCGGAGAGCATCGTCCCTTCGTCTTTAGCGTCTTTTGTGGTCTACATCCTAGCAGAAAGCTTTTCCACTCTGTCTGGCAAGGAAAACATGCGCCAGCACAGAAAACATCTCCCATCGTGTTCTGGACGTTGCACGGAGGTCTGCCAAGTGTTTGCATAAAGAAATGAAAAGTTATCCGAAATAACTTCCTATCGAATGTTCATGTGATTGGAAAAGTCAGGAAAGTGGTAAGGTACTGTTTTCTATCAGTTGGCAAGCTGCGCACACAATCCCAGTGTTGTACAGCTTCCTTCTTCACCTTTCCGATGCTGCCGCTCTCCCCGGCTCCCGGAGCCGAAGAAGCGGCTTCTTCGCGCAAAGACGATTGTACCGCTCACAGTGCTCTCTTAGCGCCGCTTCTGCCGAAAGAAGCCCGGGAGCGGCGCTTAGCTCCGGAGAGCATCGTACCTTCGTCTTTAGCGTCTTTTGTGGTCTACATCCTAGCAGAAAGCTTTTCCACTCTGTCTGGCAAGGAAAACATGCGCCAGCACAGAAAACATCTCCCATCGTGTTCTGGACGTTGTACGGAGGTCTGCCAAGTGTTTGACAAGAAGAGAAGAAAAGTTGTCCAAAACAGCTTCCAATCGAATATTCATGTGATTGGAAACGTCAGGAAAGTGGTAAGGTACTGTTTTCTATCAGTTGGCAAGCTGCGCACACAATCCCAGTGTTGTACAGCTTCCTTCTTCACCTTTCCGATGCTGCCGCTCTCTCCGGCTCCCGGAGCCGAAGAAGCGGCTTCTTCGCGCAAAGACGATTGTACCGCTCACAGTGCTCTCTTAGCGCCGCTTCTGCCGAAAGAAGCCCGGGAGCGGCGCTTAACTCCGGAGAGCCTCGTACCTTCGTCTTCAGCGTCTTTTGTGGTCTACATCCTAGCAGAAAGCTTTTCCACTCTGTCTGGAAAGGAAAACCTGCGCCAGCACAGAAAACATCTCCCATCGTGTTCTGGACGTTGTACGGAGGTCTGCCAAGTGTTTGCATAAAAAAATGAAAAGTTGTCCGAAATAACTTCCTATCGAATGTTCATGTGATTGGAAAAGTCAGGAAAGTGTAAGGTACTGTTTTCTATCAGTTGGCAAGCTGCGCACACAATCCCAGTGTTGTACAGCTTCCTTCTTCACCTTTCCGATGCTGCCGCTCTCTCCGGCTCCCGGAGCCGAAGAAGCGGCTTCTTCGCGCAAAGACGATTGTACCGCTCACAGTGCTCTCTTAGCGCCGCTTCTGCCGAAAGAAGCCCGGGAGCGGCGCTTAACTCCGGAGAGCCTCGTCCCTTCGTCTTTAGCGTCTTTTGTGGTCTACATCCTAGCAGAAAGCTTTTCCACTCTGTCTGGCAAGGAAAACCTGCGCCAGCACAGAAAACATCTCCCATCGTGTTCTGGACGTTGTACGGAGGTCTGCCAAGTGTTTGCATAAAGAAATGAAAAGTTGTCCAAAACAGCTTCCAATCGAAGATTCATGTGATTGGAAAAGTCAGGAAAGTGGTAAGGTACTGTTTTCTATCAGTTGGCAAGCTGCGCACACAATCCCAGTGTTGTACAGCTTCCTTCTTCACCTTTCCGATGCTGCCGCTCTCTCCGGCTCCCGGAGCCGAAGAAGCGGCTTCTTCGCGCAAAGACGATTGTACCGCTCACAGTGCTCTCTTAGCGCCGCTTCTGCCGAAAGAAGCCCGGGAGCGGTGCTTAACTCCGGAGAGCATCGTACCTTCGTCTTTAGCGTCTTTTGTAGTCTACATCCTAGCAGAAAGCTTTTCCACTCAGTCTGGCAAGGAAAACCTGCGCCAGCGCTGAAAACATCTCCCATCGTGTTCTGGACGTTGTACGGAGGTCTGCCAAGTGTTTGAAAGAAACAAAGAAAAGTTGTCCAAAACAGCTTCCAATCGAATATTCATGTGATTGGAAAAGTCAGGAAAGTGGTAAGGTACTGTTTTCTATCAGTTGGCAAGCTGCGCACACAATCCCAGTGTTGTACAGCTTCCTTCTTCACCTTTCCGATGCTGCCGCTCTCTCCGGCTCCCGGAGCCGAAGAAGCGGCTTCTTCGCGCAAAGACGATTGTACCGCTCACAGTGCTCTCTTAGCGCCGCTTCTGCCGAAAGAAGCCCGGGAGCGGTGCTTAGCTCCGGAGAGCATCGTACCTTCGTCTTTAGCGTCTTTTGTGGTCTACATCCTAGCAGAAAGCTTTTCCACTCTGTCTGGCAAGGAAAACATGCGGGAGCACAGAAAACATCTCCCATCGTGTTCTGGACGTTGTACGGATGTCTTCCAAGTGTTTGAAAGACACAAAGAAAAGTTGTCCAAAAGAGCTTCCAATCGAATATTCCTGTGATTGGAAAAGTCAGGAAAGTGTAAGGTACTGTTTTCTATCCGTTGGCAAGCTGCGCACACAATCCCAGTGTTGTACAGCTTCCTTCTTCACCTTTGCGATGCTGCCGCTCTCTCCGGCTCCCGGAGCCGAAGAAGCGGCTTCTTCGCGCAAAGACGATTGTACCGCTCACAGTGCTCTCTTAGCGCCGCTTCTGCCGAAAGAAGCCCGGGAGCGGTGCTTAGCTCCGGAGAGCCTCGTACCTTCGTCTGTAGCGTCTTTTGTGGTCTACATCCTAGCAGAAAGCTTTTCCACTCTGTCTGGCAAGGAAAACCTGCGCCAGCACAGAAAACATCTCCCTTCGTGTTCTGGACGTTGTACGGAGGTCTGCCAAGTGTTTGCATAAAGAAATGAAAAGTTGTCCAAAATAACTTCCTATCGAATGTTCATGTGATTGGAAAAGTCAGGAAAGTGTAAGGTACTGTTTTCTATCCGTTGGCAAGCTGCGCACACAATCCCAGTGTTGTACAGCTTCCTTCTTCACCTTTCCGATGCTGCCGCTCTCTCCGGCTCCCGGAGCCGAAGAAGCGGCTTCTTCGCGCAAAGACGATTGTACCGCTCACAGTGCTCTCTTAGCGCCGCTTCTGCCGAAAGAAGCCCGGGAGCGGCGCTTAGCTCCGGAGAGCATCGTACCTTCGTCTTTAGCGTCTTTTGTGGTCTACATCCTAGCAGAAAGCTTTTCCACTCTGTCTGGCAAGGAAAACCTGCGCCAGCACAGAAAACATCTCCCATCGTGTTCTGAACGTTGCACGGAGGTCTGCCAAGTGTTTGAAAGACACAAAGAAAAGTTGTCCAAAAGAGCTTCCAATCGAATATTCCTGTGATTGGAAATGTCAGGAAAGTGTAAGGTACTGTTTTCTATCAGTTGGCAAGCTGCGCACAAAATCCCAGTGTTGTACAGCTTCCTTCTTCACCTTTCCGATGCTGCCGCTCTCTCCGGCTCCCGGAGCCGGAGAAGCGGCTTCTTCGCGCAAAGACGATTGTACCGCTCACAGTGCTCTCTTAGCGCCGCTTCTGCCGAATGAAGCCCGGGAGCGGCGCTTAACTCCGGAGAGCCTCGTACCTTCGTCTTTAGCGTCTTTTGTGGTCTACATCCTAGCAGAAAGCTTTTCCACTCAGTCTGGCAAGGAAAACATGCGCCAGCGCAGAAAACATCTCCCATCGTGTTCTGGACGTTGCACGGTGGTCTGCAAAGTGTTTGTATAAAGAAATGAAAAGTTGTCCAAAATAACTTCCTATCGAATGTTCATGTGATTGGAAAAGTCAGGAAAGTGGTAAGGTACTGTTTTCTATCAGTTGGTAAGCTGCGCACACAATCCCAGTGTTGTACAGCTTCCTTCTTCACCTTTCCGATGCTGCCGCTCTCTCCGGCTCCCGGAGCCGAAGAAGCGGCTTCTTCGCGCAAAGACGATTGTACCGCTCACAGTGCTCTCTTAGCGCCGCTTCTGCCGAAAGAAGCCCGGGAGCGGTGCTTAACTCTGGAGAGCATCGTAACTTCGTCTTTAGCGTCTTTTGTAGTCTACATCCTAGCAGAAAGCTTTTCCACTCAGTCTGGCAAGGAAAACCTGCGCCAGCGCTGAAAACATCTCCCATCGTGTTCTGGACGTTGTACGGAGGTCTGCCAAGTGTTTGAAAGAAACAAAGAAAAGTTGTCCAAAACAGCTTCCAATCGAATATTCATGTGATTGGAAAAGTCAGGAAAGTGGTAAGGTACTGTTTTCTATCAGTTGGCAAGCTGCGCACACAATCCCAGTGTTGTACAGCTTCCTTCTTCACCTTTCCGATGCTGCCGCTCTCTCCGGCTCCCGGAGCCGAAGAAGCGGCTTCTTCGCGCAAAGACGATTGTACCGCTCACAGTGCTCTCTTAGCGCCGCTTCTGCCGAAAGAAGCCCGGGAGCGGTGCTTAGCTCCGGAGAGCATCGTACCTTCGTCTTTAGCGTCTTTTGTGGTCTACATCCTAGCAGAAAGCTTTTCCACTCTGTCTGGCAAGGAAAACATGCGGGAGCACAGAAAACATCTCCCATCGTGTTCTGGACGTTGTACGGATGTCTTCCAAGTGTTTGAAAGACACAAAGAAAAGTTGTCCAAAAGAGCTTCCAATCGAATATTCCTGTGATTGGAAAAGTCAGGAAAGTGTAAGGTACTGTTTTCAATCAGTTGGCAAGCTGCGCACACAATCCCAGTTTTGTACAGCTTCCTTCTTCACCTTTCCGATGCTGCCGCTCTCTCCGGCTCCCGGAGCCGAAGAAGCGGCTTCTTCGCGCAAAGACGATTGTACCGCTCACAGTGCTCTCTTAGCGCCGCTTCTGCCGAAAGAAGCCCGGGAGCGGTGCTTAGCTCCGGAGAGCCTCGTACCTTCGTCTGTAGCGTCTTTTGTGGTCTACATCCTAGCAGAAAGCTTTTCCACTCTGTCTGGCAAGGAAAACCTGCGCCAGCACAGAAAACATCTCCCTTCGTGTTCTGGACGTTGTACGGAGGTCTGCCAAGTGTTTGCATAAAGAAATGAAAAGTTGTCCAAAATAACTTCCTATCGAATGTTCATGTGATTGGAAAAGTCAGGAAAGTGTAAGGTACTGTTTTCTATCCGTTGGCAAGCTGCGCACACAATCCCAGTGTTGTACAGCTTCCTTCTTCACCTTTCCGATGCTGCCGCTCTCTCCGGCTCCCGGAGCCGAAGAAGCGGCTTCTTCGCGCAAAGACGATTGTACCGCTCACAGTGCTCTCTTAGCGCCGCTTCTGCCGAAAGAAGCCCGGGAGCGGTGCTTAACTCCGGAGAGCATCGTACCTTCGTCTTTAGCGTCTTTTGTAGTCTACATCCTAGCAGAAAGCTTTTCCACTCAGTCTGGCAAGGAAAACCTGCGCCAGCGCTGAAAACATCTCCCATCGTGTTCTGGACGTTGCACGGAGGTCTGCCAAGTGTTTGAAAGAAACAAAGAAAAGTTGTCCAAAACAGCTTCCAATCGAATATTCATGTGATTGGAAAAGTCAGGAAAGTGGTAAGGTACTGTTTTCTATCAGTTGGCAAGCTGCGCACACAATCCCAGTGTTGTACAGCTTCCTTCTTCACCTTTCCGATGCTGCCGCTCTCTCCGGCTCCCGGAGCCGAAGAAGCGGCTTCTTCGCGCAAAGACGATTGTACCGCTCACAGTGCTCTCTTAGCGCCGCTTCTGCCGAAAGAAGCCCGGGAGCGGTGCTTAGCTCCGGAGAGCATCGTACCTTCGTCTTTAGCGTCTTTTGTGGTCTACATCCTAGCAGAAAGCTTTTCCACTCTGTCTGGCAAGGAAAACATGCGGGAGCACAGAAAACATCTCCCATCGTGTTCTGGACGTTGTACGGATGTCTTCCAAGTGTTTGAAAGACACAAAGAAAAGTTGTCCAAAAGAGCTTCCAATCGAATATTCCTGTGATTGGAAAAGTCAGGAAAGTGTAAGGTACTGTTTTCTATCAGTTGGCAAGCTGCGCACACAATCCCAGTGTTGTACAGCTTCCTTCTTCACCTTTCCGATGCTGCCGCTCTCTCCGGCTCCCGGAGCCGAAGAAGCGGCTTCTTCGCGCAAAGACGATTGTACCGCTCACAGTGCTCTCTTAGCGCCGCTTCTGCCGAAAGAAGCCCGGGAGCGGTGCTTAGCTCCGGAGAGCCTCGTACCTTCGTCTGTAGCGTCTTTTGTGGTCTACATCCTAGCAGAAAGCTTTTCCACTCAGTCTGGCAAGGAAAACATGCGCCAGCGCAGAAAACATCTCCCATCGTGTTCTGGACGTTGCACGGTGGTCTGCAAAGTGTTTGTATAAAGAAATGAAAAGTTGTCCAAAATAACTTCCTATCGAATGTTCATGTGATTGGAAAAGTCAGGAAAGTGGTAAGGTACTGTTTTCTATCAGTTGGTAAGCTGCGCACACAATCCCAGTGTTGTACAGCTTCCTTCTTCACCTTTCCGATGCTGCCGCTCTCTCCGGCTCCCGGAGCCGAAGAAGCGGCTTCTTCGCGCAAAGACGATTGTACCGCTCACAGTGCTCTCTTAGCGCCGCTTCTGCCGAAAGAAGCCCGGGAGCGGTGCTTAACTCCGGAGAGCATCGTACCTTCGTCTTTAGCGTCTTTTGTAGTCTACATCCTAGCAGAAAGCTTTTCCACTCAGTCTGGCAAGGAAAACCTGCGCCAGCGCTGAAAACATCTCCCATCGTGTTCTGGACGTTGTACGGAGGTCTGCGAAGTGTTTGAAAGAAACAAAGAAAAGTTGTCCAAAACAGCTTCCAATCGAATATTCATGTGATTGGAAAAGTCAGGAAAGTGGTAAGGTACTGTTTTCTATCAGTTGGCAAGCTGCGCACACAATCCCAGTGTTGTACAGCTTCCTTCTTCACCTTTCCGATGCTGCCGCTCTCTCCGGCTCCCGGAGCCGAAGAAGCGGCTTCTTCGCGCAAAGACGATTGTACCGCTCACAGTGCTCTCTTAGCGCCGCTTCTGCCGAAAGAAGCCCGGGAGCGGTGCTTAGCTCCGGAGAGCATCGTACCTTCGTCTTTAGCGTCTTTTGTGGTCTACATCCTAGCAGAAAGCTTTTCCACTCTGTCTGGCAAGGAAAACCTGCGGGAGCACAGGAAACATCTCGCATCGTATTATGGACGTTGCACGGAGGTCTGCCAAGTGTTTGGCATAAAGAAAAGGAAAGCTGTCCAAAACAGCTTCCATTCCAATATTCATGTGATTGGAAAAGTCAGGAGAATGGTTAGGTACTGTTTTCTATCAGTTGGCAAGCTGCGCACACAATCCCAGTGTTGTACAGCTTCCTTCTTCACCTTTCCGATGCTGCCGCTCTCTCCGGCTCCCGGAGCCGAAGAAGCGGCTTCTTCGCGCAAAGACGATTGTACCGCTCACAGTGCTCTCTTAGCGCGGCTTCTGCCGAAAGAAGCCCAGGAGCGGCGCTTAGCTCCGGAGAGCCTCGTCCCTTCGTCTTTAGCGTCTTTTGTGGTCTACATCCTAGCAGAAAGCTTTTCCACTCTGTCTGGCAAGGAAAACCTGCGGAACACAGAAAACATCTCCCATCGTGTTCTGGACGTTGCACAGAGGTCTGCCAAGTGTTTGACAAGAAGAGAAGTTGTCCAAAACAGCTTCCAATCGAATATTCATGTGATTGGAAAAGTCAGGAAAGTGGTAAGGTACTGTTTTCTATCAGTTGGCAAGCTGCGCACACAATCCCAGTGTTGTACAGCTTCCTTCTTCACCTTTCCGATGCTGCCGCTCTCTCCGGCTCCCGGAGCCGAAGAAGCGGCTTCTTCGCGCAAAGACGATTGTACCGGTCACAGTGTTCTCTTAGCGCGGCTTCTGCCAAAAGATGCCCCGAGCGCCTCTTAGCTCCGTGGTCTCCGTACCTTCCAATTCAATTTTTTCGGCTCCACAAACCAAATGGTATACTTGCAGAAGTAGGGCGGGACATTGAACTGGACTTTCTCCTTTTAGAGAGAAGCTATTGAAAAAGTTTCACCGGAATCAGAGCAGGCTGTAAAACAAGAAAAGTGTCATGGAAATAAGCCAGCCTTATCCTCTTAGGCTTGCTTGTTGTGATTGGCCAAGAAAGAAATGTGTCAACTCGGTGTTCCTGGGTATCACATCAGTAACAGGTACTTCAGCTGCTGTACTTCTCTCCTGAAGTTAAGAACAGAATCCAAGGAATTGTGATTCCATGGTCTCAATTCACTCAATATGGTGCCGAAAAAGGAGTGGAAGGTGCACGGGTCAATTAACTTGAATGGCCTATGTAAATCAGCGGCCACTGTTTTTCTGAAGGCTTCAACAGGTTAGTTGCCTATGTTCTTCTTGGAATTGTTTTAACCTTTGGTCATGTTTTTCTTGGGATTCTTTTACCCTTTTCCCATTAGTTCAGCCTTTGCTCTCAAGCCTTTGCTGACATTTCCAGTATCTCGGTAGCCTGGAAAAGTGTTGTCTTGATTGATCACATCATTATTCCCTTCCAAGGGTTGTTTTCCTCAAGTCTCAGTTTGGCTGGTTTTCTGCTAGTTGATTGTCAGAGGGCAGCAGGTGTTTTGTAAGAGCAAGTACACAATGCCATAGCTTGCTTCTCTTTGGATTTGGCCTGTCTAGAAAATGGAATGACTGAACATCTCTGAGAGGCTTTTCTCTCGCCATTAGGTTTCACTGGAAGGAGGGCAGATGCAAATAGTCTACCTAAAGTCTTGGCACAGAAGAAAGTAGTGGTTTGCTGCTGCATAGAGCTAGAAGCTTACAAAAGGAAGGCCTTGGGCTGAGGCCCATTACTTTGGCTAAGTAGAAAAGGACTGTGGCAAGGTGAGGCAGCTGACTTCGAGGTAGATCAACAAGTTCTAGAAGCGTCGTGTGTTCACAGCGTGGTGCATGGTGGTTGGTTGAATTGTGTTTGTTATGGCTTAAAGCTATGGAAATGAGAAAGGCCTGAGTGTTTCAAAAGCCTGGTTTTTGCAAGAAAGCAGCTCTCCTTTGCATCTGCCTGGGGACTCTGCATCACCACGGACCCTCACTGCCACTTTGCCAAGGAGACGATCAGTAGGAATGTTGCAGAGCTGCTGTGTGCATCTGAATGGAATGGCAGAGAACGAAGCGCTGGACGTTTCTGGCTTTAGTACAATGCTGCTGCATTGGTGCCAGTTTAGTTGGTTTTCCATCAGTGGCCTTTCTGTCTAGAAGTACACTGCCCAGAGTATTGGATGCCTTTTCCTTCCTGTTGTTTTCATACCTTCCTTCAGTTGAAAGGATGATACAACCTTGACATTTTGAAGATCCCTGTTAGGAAGCACTATGCCAGAGGAGTCATCGCTCCCTTTTCTTCTGCCTCCTTTGTCATTTTCAGAGACTCATTTCAAATTTCTGCTCATGTCAAGAAGAATACTGAGACTACTTAGCAGGGTTGACGCTCTCAGCCGCTTTCCTCTTTCCTACTGCTTCATACTGGATGTGACTTCAAGGCCTCGTTTTGTCATCTGCATTTTGCCGTCATCCAAAGCTAAATATTCCAGGCCTGTGAACACAAAAAGAACTCTTAGTCTTTTGCAAGAACTACCCCTAGGAGGATTTGTGTTCACTTTGATCTCTTCAGTGTTTCAGAAAAAAGGAGATTGTACTCTCTTCTTGTGTACTCTCTTCTTGTGCTCTCATTTCCCTCTCTCTGCCTTGCATGCCCCAGTTAATCTACTGCTGTGACTCATTTGGCATCATCTCACGGTGCAAATTCTGCATAGTTTCAAGTCCTTACAAATGCCAGTTGCCAAGGAGCCTATCTAAGCATTCAAGGGGCAAAGAATTGTAGGGCTGGCAAGTTCAGGTGCTGAAACTGTAAGTCATGCCATATCAAAGTGACAGAGCAAATCAATTGATCTAGGACTTTCAGGTGGGCACCTCTGAGAATAGCAGCTTGTCAGCAATGACACAGCCATCTTCCTAGCTGTATTCCAGAGAGAGGAAAGGGACACCTTCAATGGTTAATATGTTTGGCATGAGAAAACAGCAAGAAATGTACCGCAAAATACTTGAGTCAGATCAAGTGCGTTTCTCTAGTGAGAATTTTGCACTTGTTCTTTCTTGTCTGTGCCTTTACTTTTCACAGAAGACAGGGGAGCATTTCATTAGTACTGTTCTTTTGTTTTCTTTTGTTGGCCTCCCTCTTTCCACCTGCAATTAACAAATTTGCCTTTCTTTCCTGGCTTCTCTTTCTTTACTTCTACAAGTTGACATGAGGTCATCCAACCTTATCATCAATGTTCTCAGACAGTGGAGAGAAGTAGAAGGTACAGCTAAATGGATAAAAGAAACCCACAAAAATAGACAGGTTTTGACAGTCTTCTGTGAGAACATTAGGACACAAGATGTCTTTGAACTGAGTAATGCTCTATTGATTTAACTTTTAGTCCACTGGTTACTATTATTACACGTGTTTGGCCTTTAGTACAGAGCCTTGGAACTAATCCAGGCCAATACTTGGCTAATTTTGTTTTCTTTCTAGTGAGGACTTTGTTTCTTAAGGAATAATCCAGAGAAAGAGCGTCCACGGTACAGTTACAGGTCATAAATTCTGGTACAGTTTGTGCTGGTAATAGGTCTAGGAAAGAAAGGTTTGACATCTTTTTTGACTTTCAAATGGAACCATGATTTGAAAAACCTAAGAGTTGCGGCTCCCCCCCACCCCACAGCCCAAGTACTTCTCTTTGCAATATTACTCAGGGATTACACATCAAAGCCCACCCTGTAAAATACGTTGCAGATACTTTGCAAGAAGTGCAGCTTAGCAGCTAGAGATGATAACGTGGCTTAAATAACATGGTCTAAATATGTCTGTCTACGCAGACATACTCAACAAAGGTTACGATGGCTTAGCTCCTGTGCTCAAGTGAACGTGCATTTTAGAACTTCCCAAGAAGGTGAATTCAACCTCCTTCATTGCTCTCTGCTGGAGTCCCAAGAGAATTTCAGTCTGCTTTTTGTCATTTACAGCTGTCACTGCTTAGCTCTTGAACATGAGACTCCCTCGTGACTGATGAAAGTTGTCTAGTTAAGAGTGGGTGAAAGACATGGTCTTGCTCTAGAAGGAGATGAGAAGGTTTCTGCAGTCTTTGTCGTCTCTACTGCTTGTGATTTCTAGACAAAACCAGTGGGAAGTTTTCTGAAGGCAGTCCAGAAGCTGGCAATATGGACAGCTTACAGCCCAACACTTGCTGCAGTGCAACCATGGTGACACCAGAAAGGACTTCAAAAAATTCAAAGGGCAAACAAAGCAGTTGGAAGGAAAAGAACATGAACCATTATTCCATTTTTCTCATCTATCTTTCTTTAAATCATCATTTTCGTGCAGTTTGGCGGCTTGCGTTGGTATCCCACCAAAGGAATCTGAGACAGAGTAAGCTTTTGAATGGAGTAGAAGTGAGAAACGCAGGCCAAGTTGCCTTTTTTGCCATCAAATACCAGTTAGGCTTGAACTACCCTTTGCTTAAGGTGCTTAGCTTACACTAAGAATTGATGAGCACATTTTGATGGGAGCAAATTTTACTGTCATGATGACTGAGTAAATTTTGCTGTCACTCAGAATTTTACTGTCGTCTGAATAGCAATGTTTGTGTCCAAATAGTATTTTGTCTCCCGTATCTGCAGCAGGTAAGCCTTTTGCTGTCAGCAGTGTTGCTTAACCTTTCATGTCATATCCCTCTTCACATCCATCTTCTGCTTAAGGCTTATTAATCTACTTTAGAATTGGCAGGTGGAATAAGACTACTTTTCCTTTTTGAAAGCTCATGTCATTTGACCTACTTACAGCAAATAATTCATTAATTGCAAGTCCCCAGCTAGCATCTTTTCGGCATATTCTAACCTTCTAAAGAGTAACAAAAGCACTCTCCAATACTTGACTTTCATATCACAGTGGGAACGCTGGTCCTGTTTGCAAGAAACAATCATGGGTATGGTAAAACAAAAGGAGGGCTTAGAGTTTTCTCTGTTAACCTATAGTGAGCTTGGATTTTGCAATATGCATGAAGTTAATTAACACTGTTATATAAAGTGGCTGATTTAATCAATAAATTGGAGTCAATGCTGATAAACGACAAGGTGGGTTGGCTTCCCTTCGCTTTCAACACAGTGCCAATTCGGGCTGCTTTGATAGGACTAAGTGGCTGCTGCAATCTGCCATCCAGAAGCGGGGCAGGTGAGTTTTGTTTGCAAGGGAAAAGGGCCATGGTTTGTGTTTGGGGGCCTGTGACTGAGAGTGCCGGCTGGCTCCTGAAATTCTTTGATATGCAGGATGATTCCCAGACGCAAGGTGGAAACGATGCCAAGTCGGGCTGGATTGAAATTACCCAGGGACTCCTGCAATCTGCCATCGAGAAGCGGGGCAGGTGAGTGTTGTTTGCCAGGGAAAATGGCCGTGGATTGTGTTTGGGGGCCTGTGGCTGGGAGAGGCCGGCTGGCTCCTGAAAATCCACGATACGCAGGATGTTTCTCAGACCCAAGGTAGCAACATTGCCAAGCCGGGCTGGTTTGATAGTACCAAGTTGCTCCTGCAATCTGCCATCCAGAAGCAGGGCAGGTGACTTTTCTTTGCCAGGGAAAAGGGCCGAGGTTTGTGTTTGGGGGCCTGTGGCCAAGAGTGTCTTGCTGGCTCCTGAAAATCCATGATACGCAGGATGGTTCCCAGACCCAAGGTGGCACCAGTGCCAAGTCGGGCTGGTTTGATATTACCAAGTGGCTCCTGCAATCTGCCATGCAGAAGCGGGGCAGGTGAGTTTTTTTGGCCAGGTAAGAGGGCCGAGGTCTGTGTTTAAGGGCCTGTGGCTGGGAGTGGCCGGCTGGCTCCTGAAAATCCACGATACGCAGGATGGTTCCCAGACCCAAGGTGGCACCAGTGCCACGTCGGGCTGGTTTGATAGTAGCAAGTGGCTCCTGCAATCTGCCATGATCACATGAAGAAATACTTTCTGGCGTCCGTACTGGGCCATATGCTCTTTCTTCTCTCAACTTCTCCATCACCTCTCATCTGTTTCACATGCGCTATCTTCAAGGTCCACAGGCTACTTTTCACAGCGTCTTCAGGCCTGATGCAGTAAGAATGATGAATAGAACAGAGTTGGGTCTATTTTCCAGTTTGGATAAAATGCTTTCTGCACACAAATCCAAGGAGAAGGTGCTGCCCCGATGCCCAGAAAAACTTTCACTCCTGCTAGTGTTCTACGTCAACCACAACTTAGTCTGAAAGAAAAGCTTTTTCTCTGAGAGCATCTGAGAGGTTTGCATGAAGCACTGATATCTGACATATGCAATTTTGAATAGGAGAGGAAAAAGAAAACGGCAAGAAGTTTTTAATTTTACTGGTTTCAATTTTAATTTCCGTGCACTTTTTCACAACTTGTCAGCTCAAATGCCCATCAACCTCTTTTAGTCATCTGTAAGTCAGTATTCATATAAAATGTGCTTCAAATCAAAAGAATTTCAAATTTGCACTCCAAGTCTCTATGCCTAGATTTATGATTTCCTACACATATTAGATGAAAGGAAGGCCTTCTTTACTGTGGGAGTGCTGGAACACTGGAACGGGTTGCCCAGAGAAGTTGTGGGTGTCCCATCCCTGAAAGTATTGGACGGGGCTTGGAGCAGCAACAAAGGAGAAGCTTGATGGTAGAGAAACAAAGTTGGACTATAGAAGAAACTGAGATTGAAGTATAGGAGCAAGTTTTCTCTCAGCTCTTGGGCTAAATTCAAAGTTGTACAAAATGACATTTATCTGTGATTTTCACTACTGTAACAGAAAGGTTCATGAAAACTGTACAGAAGATAGCAAATTTTAAAAGAGATAAGAATTACAGCATAAAATCCATGGGACGGGTTACAACATGAGACACTCTCTAAGAGAAAATCTCTGTGTTTCAGCACTTCATCATGGTAAGATTTCACAAAGTGCCAAAGAAGGCGGCAAAATATCATTCGGGACATTATTTACTGGAGTTCAGCCTGGCCATTAGTAGGAACTGGGTTTGACCACATCGTGTAGATATACCACACACACTTTCCCTTCACTGAAAAATTACTGTTTACAACGAAGAAGCAATTGACGATCAAAATTGATTGAAAGCATCTTAAACATGTCAAGTATTTCATTGTAGATGATCTGTGATCCAAATGCTTCTTCCACCTTCGAGAGGGACAGAACAATTCTTCCATATCATGATGGTTTAAAATTGTATCAACCAATGTTTTCTGCTGAAAAGATATCATCTATTTTTTTCTATTTTTGGAAGAAAATATTCCTAGACATACAACAGGTGAGAACTAAGTAATTTTAAAGAAGCAAATGACATGAAAATATTCTGTAAATAGAATGAAATGAAAAGCTGTGTTTTAAATAGGAGCTAAATATGAAACAGAACTTCTGTACCAGGCATTTGAATTACTGCACCAGCTCTTTTGCCCATCAAGAGAGGCATTGAGCATTTCCGTCTTTTCCAAGGTGCTCATGATCTGCTATGCTGATCTCTGTGTGTGCCTAGGTGTGTGTGGAAGGGGGGGCATGTGAAGGGGAGTGTGTATGTTTGCTTTACAATTGTTGTGGCAGATTCATGCCTCAGCTCCACATTTTGTTTTAGAAAGGTCACACAGAGTGGATATGAAGTTTACTATCAACAAGAGATCAATTCCCAAATCATCCATTTGACTCTACCTTATAAATCATGTGCTTTGTTGCATATTTTATCAAATCTACTTTCAAGCCAGATGGAGGAAGGAGGATGTGGGAATCCCTCCACCATCTTGCAACTTTTATGCAAGTAGGTTTTCAAGAAAATCATCATTTCTCTTGGAAATATGTCTGGAACAGGCATGATGGTAGTGTCAACCTGTTGGAGTTTTTGTTGCTGGAAGAAGTTGTACAAAAGGATTGGTTTTTACATTGACCGGTTACTGAATCAAGCGCAGGAATACATTGGAAATTCAACTGGGGCTTCCTTTTCCCAGCAGACCACTTCTAGAACGAGCTTGTACAATGAAGCTGACGCTTCTGCTCTCTTTTTGTTTCTTTCCTATTTTTCTTGGCTTCTTTGCCACTCTCTAGACAATTTGTGAACTCTTTTCCCAACTCAAATGGTTTCAATAGTCTGATTGTGAGCATACATTTTTACAAGGAATTTTTAAAATCTTTCCTCGAGTTAAGAAAGAAAAGGACTTAGGTCTTTTTCTTCCCTTATAATATTGCAATGAAATTGATAAATAAAGACCAACTCTTTCTTTTTGTTTTTAACCCAAGTAGATAATTCCCATCCATTCATCCATTTGGTGGACCAATAGTTGCCATGCTGATGGAAGTTGTCACTTCTTAACAATAGACATTCTGTGACTATGTTGACAGCACTTTGGGTGAAGATCCTAACTGGTCTTGGATACACATAGGGAGAAATTTGCTCAGCCAGTGTCAGTCTTAAGCATGCGTATCAGAAGATCTTTCTAGAGCTGGGAATTTTCCCATGAAAGGGATTCAGTTAGGGAAGAGACACTCGTCCCAGAGTTTTGCATTCTTCTTGAACACTGCTTAAGGAACTTAGATGCCGTGTCCATTTGGATCTCTGTCTTCACAGAACTTTGTCATGCAAGTGCTTGAAATGCATCTTGAAGAGAATTCACTAGCACAGAATGAATGAGAGTGGAAGGGCTTGGTGGGGCTAACCAGGCCCAATCCCCCTGCCTAAACCAGGATACCTAGAGCCTCTTGCCCAGGAGTCTATCTGGGTGTACTTTGAATGTCTTCAAAGATCCAGGCTCCACAATCTTTCTGGGCAGTCTGTGCCGTGGTTCAGTCACCCTCACAGTAAAGAATCATTTGCTGATGGTCAATGGCAATCTCCTGTATTTCAGAGAGTGCCCACTGCCTCTTGTTTTTTCACTCAGCATCACTGAAAAGACACTGGTTCCCTCCCCTTTGCACTATTGCTTCCATATGGATGCGTGCTGCCATGTAGAGATATGTCAAAAACCTCCCTGAAGCCCAGGCAGATAATATTCCCTTCATCTACCAGTCAAGTTGATTCATCAGAGGAGTTTAAAGTGATGTTCCAGCATGAAATTCCCCTGAAAAATCATGCTAACTACATGATTTTGTCGTCTTGCATGTGCCGGGCAAGGTTTTCCAGGAAGAGCTGCTTCATCAACTTCCTGGGGATAAAAAGGAGGCTGCCTGGTTTGTACTATTCCGAGTCCTCTTAATTGCCTTTTTTAGAGATGGGTGTCAATTGCTCTCATCCAGTCTTTAGCCTCTCTTGTCGTCTACATCTTAGCAAAAAGCTTTCCCACTACATGTTCATGTGATTGGAAAAGTCAGGAAAGTGGTAAGGTACTGTTTTCTATCAGTTGGCAAGCTGCGCACACAATCCCAGTGTTGTACAGCTTCCTTCTTCACCTTTCCGATGCTGCCGCTCTCTCCGGCTCCCGGAGCCGAAGAAGCGGCTTCTTCGCACAAAGACGATTGTACCGCTCACAGTGCTCTCTTAGCGCGGCTTCTGCCGAAAGAAGCCCGGGAGCGGCGCTTAGCTCCGGAGAGCATCGTACCTTCGTCTTTAGCGTCTTTTGTGGTCTACATCCTAGCAGAAAGCTTTTCCACTCTGTCTGGCAAGGAAAACATGCGCCAGCGCAGAAAACATCTCCCATCGTCTTCTGGACGTTGCACGGAGGTCTGCCAAGTGTTTGCATAAAGAAATGAAAAGTTGTCCAAAATAACTTCCTATCGAATGTTCATGTGATTGGAAAAGTCAGGAAAGTGGTAAGGTACTGTTTTCTATCAGTTGGCAAGCTGCGCACACAATCCCAGTGTTGTACAGCTTCCTTCTTCACCTTTCCGATGCTGCCGCTCTCTCCGGCTCCCGGAGCCGAAGAAGCGGCTTCTTCGCGCAAAGACGATTGTACCGCTCACAGTGCTCTCTTAGCGCCGCTTCTGCCGAAAGAAGCCCGGGAGCGGCGCTTAGCTCCGGAGAGCATCGTCCCTTCGTCTTTAGCGTCTTTTGTGGTCTACATCTTAGCAGAAAGCTTTTCCACTCTGTCTGGCAAGGAAAACCTGCGCCAGCACAGAAAACATCTCCCTTCGTGTTCTGGACGTTGTACGGAGGTCAGCCAAGTGTTTGACAAGAAAAAAAAAAAAGTTGTCCAAAGCAGCTTCCAATCGAATATTCATGTGATTGGAAATGTCAGGAAAGTGTAAGGTACTGTTTTCTATCAGTTGGCAAGCTGCGCACACAATCCCAGTGTTGTACAGCTTCCTTCTTCACCTTTCCGATGCTGCCGCTCTCTCCGGCTCCCGGAGCCGAAGAAGCGGCTTCTTCGCGCAAAGACGATTGTACCGCTCACAGTGCTCTCTTAGCGCCGCTTCTGCCGAAAGAAGCCCGGGAGCGGTGCTTAGCTCCGGAGAGCCTCGTACCTTCGTCTTTAGCGTCTTTTGTGGTCTACATCCTAGCAGAAAGCTTTTCCACTCAGTCTGGCAAGGAAAACATGCGCCAGGGCAGAAAACATCTCCCATCGTGTTCTGGACGTTGCACGGAGGTCTGCCAAGTGTTTGCATAAAGAAATGAAAAGTTGTCCAAAATAACTTCCTATCGAATGTTCATGTGATTGGAAAAGTCAGGAAAGTGGTAAGGTACTGTTTTCTATCAGTTGGCAAGCTGCGCACACAATCCCAGTGTTGTACAGCTTCCTTCTTCACCTTTCCGATGCTGCCGCTCTCTCCGGCTCCCGGAGCCGAAGAAGCGGCTTCTTCGCGCAAAGACGATTGTACCGCTCACAGTGCTCTCTTAGCGCGGCTTCTGCCGAAAGAAGCCCGGGAGCGGCGCTTAGCTCCGGAGAGCATCGTCCCTTCGTCTTTAGCGTCTTTTGTGGTCTACATCCTAGCAGAAAGCTTTTCCACTCTGTCTGGCAAGGAAAACATGCGCCAGCACAGAAAACATCTCCCATCGTGTTCTGGACGTTGCACGGAGGTCTGCCAAGTGTTTGAAAGAAACAAAGAAAAGTTGTCCAAAACAGCTTCCAATCGAATATTCATGTGATTGGAAACGTCAGGAAAGTGTAAGGTACTGTTTTCTATCAGTTGGCAAGCTGCGCACACAATCCCAGTGTTGTACAGCTTCCTTCTTCACCTTTCCGATGCTGCCGCTCTCTCCGGCTCCCGGAGCCGAAGAAGCGGCTTCTTCGCGCAAAGACGATTGTACCGCTCACAGTGCTCTCTTAGCGCCGCTTCTGCCGAAAGAAGCCCGGGAGCGGCGCTTAACTCCGGAGAGCATCGTCCCTTCGTCTTTAGCGTCTTTTGTGGTCTACATCCTAGCAGAAAGCTTTTCCACTCTGTCTGGCAAGGAAAACCTGCGCCAGCACAGAAAACATCTCCCATCGTGTTCTGGACGTTGCACGGAGGTCTGCCAAGTGTTTCCATAAAGAAATGAAAAGTTGTCCAAAACAGTTTCCAATCGAATGTTCATGTGATTGGAAAAGTCAGGAAAGTGGTAAGGTACTGTTTTCTATCAGTTGGGAAGTTGCGCACACAATCCCAGTGTTGTACAGCTTCCTTCTTCACCTTTCCGATGCTGCCGCTCTCTCCGGCTCCCTGAGCCGAAGAAGCGGCTTCTTCGCGCAAAGACGATTGTACCGCTCACAGTGCTCTGTTAGCGCGGCTTCTGCCGAAAGAAGCCCGGGAGCGGCGCTTAGCTCCGGAGAGCATCGTCCCTTCGTCTTTAGCGTCTTTTGTGGTCTACATCCTAGCAGAAAGCTTTTCCACTCTGTCTGGCAAGGAAAACATGCGCCAGCGCAGAAAACATCTCCCATCGTGTTCTGGACGTTGTACGGAGGTCTGCCAAGTGTTTGACAAGAAGAGAAGAAAAGCTGTCCAAAACAGCTTCCAATCGAATATTCATGTGATTGGAAAAGTCAGGAAAGTGGTAAGGTACTGTTTTCTATCAGTTGGCAAGCTGCGCACACAATCCCAGTGTTGTACAGCTTCCTTCTTCACCTTTCCGATGCTGCCGCTCTCTCCGGCTCCCGGAGCCGAAGAAGCGGCTTCTTCGCGCAAAGACGATTGTACCGCTCACAGTGGTCTCTTAGCGCGGCTTCTGCCGAAAGAAGCCCGGGAGCGGCGCTTAACTCCGGAGAGCATCGTCCCTTCGTCTTTAGCGTCTTTTGTGGTCTACATCCTAGCAGAAAGCTTTTCCACTCTGTCTGGCAAGGAAAACATGCGCCAGCACAGAAAACATCTCCCATCGTGTTCTGGACGTTGCACGGAGGTCTGCCAAGTGTTTGAAAGAAACAAAGAAAAGTTGTCCAAAACAGCTTCCAATCGAATATTCATGAGATTGGAAACGTCAGGAAAGTGTAAGGTACTGTTTTCTATCAGTTGGCAAGCTGCGCACACAATCCCAGTGTTGTACAGCTTCCTTCTTCACCTTTCCGATGCTGCCGCTCTCTCCGGCTCCCGGAGCCGAAGAAGCGGCTTCTTCGCGCAAAGACGATTGTACCGCTCACAGTGCTCTCTTAGCGCCGCTTCTGCCGAAAGAAGCCCGGGAGCGGCGCTTAACTCCGGAGAGCATCGTCCCTTCGTCTTTAGCGTCTTTTGTAGTCTACATCCTAGCAGAAAGCTTTTCCACTCTGTCTGGCAAGGAAAACCTGCGCCAGCACAGAAAACATCTCCCATCGTGTTCTGGACGTTGCACGGAGGTCTGCCAAGTGTTTCCATAAAGAAATGAAAAGTTGTCCAAAACAGTTTCCAATCGAATGTTCATGTGATTGGAAAAGTCAGGAAAGTGGTAAGGTACTGTTTTCTATCAGTTGGGAAGTTGCGCACACAATCCCAGTGTTGTACAGCTTCCTTCTTCACCTTTCCGATGCTGCCGCTCTCTCCGGCTCCCGGAGCCGAAGAAGCGGCTTCTTCGCGCAAAGACGATTGTACCGCTCACATTGCTCTGTTAGCGCGGCTTCTGCCGAAAGAAGCCCGGGAGCGGCGCTTAGCTCCGGAGAGCATCGTCCCTTCGTCTTTAGCGTCTTTTGTGGTCTACATCCTAGCAGAAAGCTTTTCCACTCAGTCTGGCAAGGAAAACATGCGCCAGCGCAGAAAACATCTCCCATCGTGTTCTGGACGTTGTACGGAGGTCTGCCAAGTGTTTGACAAGAAGAGAAGAAAAGCTGTCCAAAACAGCTTCCAATCGAATATTCATGTGATTGGAAAAGTCAGGAAAGTGGTAAGGTACTGTTTTCTATCAGTTGGCAAGCTGCGCACACAATCCCAGTGTTGTACAGCTTCCTTCTTCACCTTTCCGATGCTGCCGCTCTCTCCGGCTCCCGGAGCCGAAGAAGCGGCTTCTTCGCGCAAAGACGATTGTACCGCTCACAGTGCTCTCTTAGCGCGGCTTCTGCCGAAAGAAGCCCGGGAGCGGCGCTTAACTCCGGAGAGCATCGTCCCTTCGTCTTTAGCGTCTTTTGTGGTCTACATCCTAGCAGAAAGCTTTTCCACTCTGTCTGGCAAGGAAAACATGCGCCAGCACAGAAAACATCTCCCATCGTGTTCTGGACGTTGCACGGAGGTCTGCCAAGTGTTTGAAAGAAACAAAGAAAAGTTGTCCAAAACAGCTTCCAATCGAAGATTCATGTGATTGGAAAAGTCAGGAAAGTGGTAAGGTACTGTTTTCTATCAGTTGGCAAGCTGCGCACACAATCCCAGTGTTGTACAGCTTCCTTCTTCACCTTTCCGATGCTGCCGCTCTCTCCGGCTCCCGGAGCCGAAGAAGCGGCTTCTTCGCACAAAGACGATTGTACCGCTCACAGTGCTCTCTTAGCGCGGCTTCTGCCGAAAGACGCCCGGGAGCGGCGCTTAGCTCCGGAGAGCATCGTACCTTCGTCTTTAGCGTCTTTTGTGGTCTACATCCTAGCAGAAAGCTTTTCCACTCTGTCTGGCAAGGAAAACATGCGCCAGCGCAGAAAACATCTCCCATCGTGTTCTGGACGTTGCACGGGGGACTGCCAAGTGTTTGCATAAAGAAATGAAAAGTTTTCCAAAATAACTTCCTATCGAATGTTCATGTGATTGGAAAAGTCAGGAAAGTGGTAAGGTACTGTTTTCTATCAGTTGGCAAGCTGCGCACACAATCCCAGTGTTGTACAGCTTCCTTCTTCACCTTTCCGATGCTGCCGCTCTCTCCGGCTCCCGGAGCCGAAGAAGCGGCTTCTTCGCGCAAAGACGATTGTACCAATCACAGTGCTCTCTTAGCGCCGCTTCTGCCGAAAGAAGCCCGGGAGCGGTGCTTAACTCCGGAGAGCATCGTCCCTTCGTCTTTAGCGTCTTTTGTGGTCTACATCCTAGCAGAAAGCTTTTCCACTCAGTCTGGCAAGGAAAACCTGCGCCAGCACAGAAAACATCTCCCATCGTGTTCTGGACGTTGTACGGAGGTCTGCCAAGTGTTTGAAAGAAACAAAGAAAAGTTGTCCAAAACAGCTTCCAATCGAATATTCATGTGATTGGAAACGTCAGGAAAGCTTCAGGTGCTGTTTTCTATCCGTTGGCAAGCTGCGCACACAATCCCAGTGTTGTACAGCTTCCTTCTTCACCTTTGCGATGCTGCCGCTCTCTCCGGCTCCCGGAGCCGAAGAAGCGGCTTCTTCGCGCAAAGACGATTGTACCGCTCACAGTGCTCTCTTAGCGCCGCTTCTGCCGAAAGAAGCCCGGGAGCGGTGCTTAGCTCCGGAGAGCCTCGTACCTTCGTCTTTAGCGTCTTTTGTGGTCTACATCCTAGCAGAAAGCTTTTCCACTCTGTCTGGCAAGGAAAACCTGCGGGAGCACAGAAAACATCTCCCATCGTGTTCTGGACAATGCACGGAGGTCTGCCAAGTGTTTGACAAGAAGAGAAGAAAAGTTGTCCAAAATAACTTCCTATCAAATGTTCATGTGATTGGAAAAGTCAGGAAAGTGGTAAGGTACTGTTTTCTATCAGTTGGCAAGCTGCGCACACAATCCCAGTGTTGTACAGCTTCCTTCTTCACCTTTCCGATGCTGCCGCTCTCTCCGGCTCCCGGAGCCGAAGAAGCGGCTTCTTCGCGCAAAGACGATTGTACCGCTCACAGTGCTCTCTTAGCGCCGCTTCTGCCGAAAGAAGCCCGGGAGCGGCGCTTAACTCCGGAGAGCATCGTCCCTTCGTCTTAAGAGTCTTTTGTGGTCTACATCCTAGCAGAAAGCTTTTCCACTCTGTCTGGCAAGGAAAACCTGCGCCAGCACAGAAAACATCTCCCATCGTGTTCTGGACGTTGTACGGAGGTCTGCCAAGTGTTTGAAAGAAACAAAGAAAAGTTGTCCAAAACAGCTTCCAATCGAATATTCATGTGATTGGAAACGTCAGGAAAGTGTAAGGTACTGTTTTCTATCAGTTGGCAAGCTGCGCACACAATCCCAGTGTTGTACAGCTTCCTTCTTCACCTTTCCGATGCTGCCGCTCTCTCCGGCTCCCGGAGCCGAAGAAGCGGCTTCTTCGCGCAAAGACGATTGTACCGCTCACAGTGCTCTCTTAGCGCCGCTTCTGCCGAAAGAAGCCCGGGAGCGGCGCTTAGCTCCGGAGAGCATCGTACCTTCGTCTTTAGCGTCTTTTGTGGTCTACATCCTAGCAGAAAGCTTTTCCACTCTGTCTGGCAAGGAAAACCTGCGCCAGCACAGAAAACATCTCCCATCGTGTTCTGGACGTTGTACGGAGGTCTGCCAAGTGTTTGAAAGAAACAAAGAAAAGTTGTCCAAAACAGCTTCCAATCGAATATTCATGTGATTGGAAACGTCAGGAAAGTGTAAGGTACTGTTTTCTATCAGTTGGCAAGCTGCGCACACAATCCCAGTGTTGTACAGCTTCCTTCTTCACCTTTCCGATGCTGCCGCTCTCTCCGGCTCCCGGAGCCGAAGAAGCGGCTTCTTCGCGCAAAGACGATTGTACCGCTCACAGTGCTCTCTTAGCGCGGCTTCTGCCGAAAGAAGCCCGGGAGCGGCGCTTAGCTCCGGAGAGCATCGTACCTTCGTCTTTAGCGTCTTTTGTGGTCTACATCCTAGCAGAAAGCTTTTCCACTCAGTCTGGCAAGGAAAACCTGCGCCAGCACAGAAAACATCTCCCATCGTGTTCTGTACGTTGCACGGAGGTCTGCCAAGTGTTTGAAAGAAACAAAGAAAAGTTGTCCAAAACAGCTTCCAATCGAATATTCATGTGATTGGAAAAGTCAGGAAAGTGGTAAGGTACTGTTTTCTATCAGTTGGCAAGCTGCGCACACAATCCCAGTGTTGTACAGCTTCCTTCTTCACCTTTCCGATGCTGCCGCTCTCTCCGGCTCCCTGAGACGAAGAAGCGGCTTCTTCGCGCAAAGACGATTGTACCGCTCACAGTGCTCTCTTAGCGCGGCTTCTGCCGAAAGAAGCCCGGGAGCGGCGCTTAAATCCGGAGAGCATCGTCCCTTCGTCTTTAGCGTCTTTTGTGGTCTACATCCTAGCAGAAAGCTTTTCCACTCTGTCTGGCAAGGAAAACCTGCGCCAGCACAGAAAACATCTCCCATCGTGTTCTGGACGTTGTACGGAGGTCTGCCAAGTGTTTGAAAGAAACAAAGAAAAGTTGTCCAAAACAGCTTCCAATCGAATATTCATGTGATTGGAAACGTCAGGAAAGTGTAAGGTACTGTTTTCTATCAGTTGGCAAGCTGCGCACACAATCCCAGTGTTGTACAGCTTCCTTCTTCACCTTTCCGATGCTGCCGCTCTCTCCGGCTCCCGGAGCCGAAGAAGCGGCTTCTTCGCGCAAAGACGATTGTACCGCTCACAGCGCTAACTTAGCGCCGCTTCTGCCGAAAGAAGCCCGGGAGCGGTGCTTAGCTCCGGAGAGCCTCGTACCTTCGTCTTTAGCGTCTTTTGTGGTCTACATCCTAGCAGAAAGCTTTTCCACTCAGTCTGGCAAGGAAAACCTGCGCCAGCACAGAAAACATCTCCCATCGTGTTCTGGACGTTGCACGGAGGTCTGCCAAGTGTTTGCATAAAGAAATGAAAAGTTGTCCAAAATAACTTCCTATCGAATGTTCATGTGATTGGAAAAGTCAGGAAAGTGGTAAGGTACTGTTTTCTATCAGTTGGCAAGCTGCGCACACAATCCCAGTGTTGTACAGCTTCCTTCTTCACCGTTCCGATGCTGCCGCTCTCTCCGGCTCCCGGAGCCGAAGAAGCGGCTTCTTCGCGCAAAGACGATTGTACCGCTCACAGTGCTCTCTTAGCGCGGCTTCTGCCGAAAGAAGCCCGGGAGCGGCGCTTAACTCCGGAGAGCATCGTCCCTTCGTCTTTAGCGTCTTTTGTGGTCTACATCCTAGCAGAAAGCTTTTCCACTCTGTCTGGCAAGGAAAACCTGCGCCAGCACAGAAAACATCTCCCATCGTGTTCTGGACGTTGCACGGAGGTCTGCCAAGTGTTTGAAAGAAACAAAGAAAAGTTGTCCAAAACAGCTTCCAATCGAATATTCATGTGATTGGAAACGTCAGGAAAGTGTAAGGTACTGTTTTCTATCAGTTGGCAAGCTGCGCACACAATCCCAGTGTTGTACAGCTTCCTTCTTCACCTTTCCGATGCTGCCGCTCTCTCCGGCTCCCGGAGCCGAAGAAGCGGCTTCTTCGCGCAAAGACGATTGTACCGCTCACAGTGCTCTCTTAGCGCCGCTTCTGCCGAAAGAAGCCCGGGAGCGGTGCTTAGCTCCGGAGAGCCTCATACCTTCGTCTTTAGCGTCTTTTGTGGTCTACATCCTAGCAGAAAGCTTTTCCACTCTGTCTGGCAAGGAAAACCTGCGCCAGCACAGAAAACATCTCCCATCGTGTTCTGGACGTTGCACGGAGGTCTGCCAAGTGTTTGCATAAAGAAATGAAAAGTTGTCCAAAATAACTTCCTATTGAATGTTCATGTGATTGGAAAAGTCAGGAAAGTGGTAAGGTACTGTTTTCTATCAGTTGGCAAGCTGCGCACACAATCCCAGTGTTGTACAGCTTCCTTCTTCACCGTTCCGATGCTGCCGCTCTCTCCGGCTCCCGGAGCCGAAGAAGCGGCTTCTTCGCGCAAAGACGATTGTACCGCTCACAGTGCTCTCTTAGCGCGGCTTCTGCCGAAAGAAGCCCGGGAGCGGCGCTTAGCTCCGGAGAGCATCGTACCTTCGTCTTTAGCGTCTTTTGTGGTCTACATCCTAGCAGAAAGCTTTTCCACTCAGTCTGGCAAGGAAAACCTGCGCCAGCACAGAAAACATCTCCCATCGTGTTCTGGACGTTGCACGGAGGTCTGCCAAGTGTTTGAAAGAAACAAAGAAAAGTTGTCCAAAACAGCTTCCAATCGAATGTTCATGTGATTGGAAAAGTCAGGAAAGTGGTAAGGTACTGTTTTCTATCAGTTGGCAAGCTGCGCACACAATCCCAGTGTTGTACAGCTTCCTTCTTCACCTTTCCGATGCTGCCGCTCTCTCCGGCTCCCGGAGCCGAAGAAGCGGCTTCTTCGCGCAAAGGCGATTGTACCGCTCACAGTGCTCTCTTAGCGCCACTTCTGCCGAAAGAAGCCCGGGAGCGGCGCTTAGCTCCGGAGAGCCTCGTACCTTCGTCTTTAGCGTCTTTTGTGGTCTACATCCTAGCAGAAAGCTTTTCCACTCTGTCTGGCAAGGAAAACATGCGCCAGCACAGAAAACATCTCCCATCGTGTTCTGGACGTTGTACGGAGGTCTGCCAAGTGTTTGAAAGAAACAAAGAAAAGTTGTCCAAAACAGCTTCCAATCGAATATTCATGTGATTGGAAAAGTCAGGAAAGTGGTAAGGTACTGTTTTCTATCAGTTGGCAAGCTGCGCACACAATCCCAGTGTTGTACAGCTTCCTTCTTCACCTTTCCGATGCTGCCGCTCTCTCCGGCTCCCGGAGCCGAAGAAGCGGCTTCTTCGCGCAAAGACGATTGTACCGCTCACAGTGCTCTCTTAGCGCCGCTTCTGCCGAAAGAAGCCCGGGAGAGGCGCTTAGCTCCGGAGAGCATCGTACTTTCGTCTTTAGCGTCTTTTATGGTCTACATCCTAGCAGAAAGCTTTTCCACTCTGTCTGGCAAGGAAAACATGCGCCAGCGCAGAAAACATCTCCCATCGTGTTCTGGACGTTGCACGGAGGTCTGCCAAGTGTTTGCATAAAGAAATGAAAAGTTGTCCAAAATAACTTCCAATCGAATATTCATGTGATTGGAAAAGTCAGGAAAGTGGTAAGGTACTGTTTTCTATCAGTTGGCAAGCTGCGCACACAATCCCAGTGTTGTACAGCTTCCTTCTTCACCTTTCCGATGCTGCCGCTCTCTCCGGCTCCCGGAGCCGAAGAAGCGGCTTCTTCGCGCAAAGACGATTGTACCGCTCACAGTGCTCTCTTAGCGCGGCTTCTGCCGAAAGAAGCCCGGGAGAGGCGCTTAGCTCCGGAGAGCATCGTACCTTCGTCTTTAGCGTCTTTTGTGGTCTACATCCTAGCAGAAAGCTTTTCCACTCTGTCTGGCAAGGAAAACATGCGCCAGCGCAGAAAACATCTCCCATCGTGTTCTGGACGTTGTACGGAGGTCTGCCAAGTGTTTGACAAGAAGAGAAGAAAAGTTGTCCAAAACAGCTTCCAATCGAATATTCATGTGATTGGAAAAGTCAGGAAAGTGGTAAGGTACTGTTTTCTATCAGTTGGCAAGCTGCGCACACAATCCCAGTGTTGTACAGCTTCCTTCTTCACCTTTCCGATGCTGCCGCTCTCTCCGGCTCCCGGAGCCGAAGAAGCGGCTTCTTCGCGCAAAGACGATTGTACCGCTCACAGTGCTCTCTTAGCGCCGCTTCTGCCGAAAGAAGCCCGGGAGCGGCGCTTAACTCCGGAGAGCATCGTCCCTTCGTCTTAAGAGTCTTTTGTGGTCTACATCCTAGCAGAAAGCTTTTCCACTCAGTCTGGCAAGGAAAACCTGCGCCAGCACAGAAAACATCTCCCATCGTGTTCTGGACGTTGTACGGAGGTCTGCCAAGTGTTTGAAAGAAACAAAGAAAAGTTGTCCAAAACAGCTTCCAATCGAATATTCATGTGATTGGAAACGTCAGGAAAGTGTAAGGTACTGTTTTCTATCAGTTGGCAAGCTGCGCACACAATCCCAGTGTTGTACAGCTTCCTTCTTCACCTTTCCGATGCTGCCGCTCTCTCCGGCTCCCGGAGCCGAAGAAGCGGCTTCTTCGCGCAAAGACGATTGTACCGCTCACAGTGCTCTCTTAGCGCCGCTTCTGCCGAAAGAAGCCCGGGAGCGGCGCTTAGCTCCGGAGAGCATCGTACCTTCGTCTTTAGCGTCTTTTGTGGTCTACATCCTAGCAGAAAGCTTTTCCACTCTGTCTGGCAAGGAAAACCTGCGCCAGCACAGAAAACATCTCCCATCGTGTTCTGGACGTTGCACGGAGGTCTGCCAAGTGTTTGACAAGAAGAGAGGAAAAGTTGTCCAAAACAGCTTCCAATCGAATATTCATGTGATTGGAAAAGTCAGGAAAGTGGTAAGGTACTGTTTTCTATCAGTTGGCAAGCTGCGCACACAATCCCAGTGTTGTACAGCTTCCTTCTTCACCTTTCCGATGCTGCCGCTCTCTCCGGCTCCCGGAGCCGAAGAAGCGGCTTCTTCGCGCAAAGACGATTGTACCGCTCACAGTGCTAACTTAGCGCCGCTTCTGCCGAAAGAAGCCCGGGAGCGGTGCTTAGCTCCGGAGAGCCTCGTACCTTCGTCTTTAGCGTCTTTTGTGGTCTACATCCTAGCAGAAAGCTTTTCCACTCTGTCTGGCAAGGAAAACCTGCGCCAGCACAGAAAACATCTCCCATCGTGTTCTGGACGTTGCACGGAGGTCTGCCAAGTGTTTGCATAAAGAAATGAAAAGTTGTCCAAAATAACTTCCTGTCGAATGTTCATGTGATTGGAAAAGTCAGGAAAGTGGTAAGGTACTGTTTTCTATCAGTTGGCAAGCTGCGCACACAATCCCAGTGTTGTACAGCTTCCTTCTTCACCGTTCCGATGCTGCCGCTCTCTCCGGCTCCAGGAGCCGAAGAAGCGGCTTCTTCGCGCAAAGACGATTGTACCGCTCACAGTGCTCTCTTAGCGCGGCTTCTGCCGAAAGAAGCCCGGGAGCGGCGCTTAGCTCCGGAGAGCATCGTCCCTTCGTCTTTAGCGTCTTTTGTGGTCTACATCCTAGCAGAAAGCTTTTCCACTCAGTCTGGCAAGGAAAACCTGCGCCAGCACAGAAAACATCTCCCATCGTGTTCTGAACGTTGCACGGAGGTCTGCCAAGTGTTTCCATAAAGAAATGAAAAGTTGTCCAAAACAGCTTCCAATCGAATGTTCATGTGATTGGAAAAGTCAGGAAAGTGGTAAGGTACTGTTTTCTATCAGTTGGCAAGCTGCGCACACAATCCCAGTGTTGTACAGCTTCCTTCTTCACCTTTCCGATGCTGCCGCTCTCTCCGGCTCCCGGAGCCGAAGAAGCGGCTTCTTCGCGCAAAGACGATTGTACCGCTCACAGTGCTCTCTTAGCGCGGCTTCTGCCGAAAGAAGCCCGGGAGCGGCGCTTAACTCTGGAGAGCATCGTCCCTTCGTCTTTAGCGTCTTTTGTGGTCTACATCCTAGCAGAAAGCTTTTCCACTCTGTCTGGCAAGGAAAACCTGCGCCAGCACAGAAAACATCTCCCATCGTGTTCTGGACGTTGCACGGAGGTCTGCCAAGTGTTTGAAAGAAACAAAGAAAAGTTGTCCAAAACAGCTTCCAATCGAATATTCATGTGATTGGAAACGTCAGGAAAGTGTAAGGTACTGTTTTCTATCAGTTGGCAAGCTGCGCACACAATCCCAGTGTTGTACAGCTTCCTTCTTCACCTTTCCGATGCTGCCGCTCTCTCCGGCTCCCGGAGCCGAAGAAGCGGCTTCTTCGCGCAAAGACGATTGTACCGCTCACAGTGCTCTCTTAGCGCCGCTTCTGCCGAAAGAAGCCCGGGAGCGGCGCTTAGCTCCGGAGAGCATCGTACCTTCGTCTTTAGCGTCTTTTGTGGTCTACATCCTAGCAGAAAGCTTTTCCACTCAGTCTGGCAAGGAAAACCTGCGCCAGCACAGAAAACATCTCCCATCGTGTTCTGGACGTTGTACGGAGGTCTGCCAAGTGTTTGAAAGAAACAAAGAAAAGTTGTCCAAAACAGCTTCCAATCGAATATTCATGTGATTGGAAACGTCAGGAAAGTGTAAGGTACTGTTTTCTATCAGTTGGCAAGCTGCGCACACAATCCCAGTGTTGTACAGCTTCCTTCTTCACCTTTCCGATGCTGCCGCTCTCTCCGGCTCCCGGAGCCGAAGAAGCGGCTTCTTCGCGCAAAGACGATTGTACCGCTCACAGTGCTCTCTTAGCGCGGCTTCTGCCGAAAGAAGCCCGGGAGCGGCGCTTAGCTCCGGAGAGCATCGTACCTTCGTCTTTAGCGTCTTTTGTGGTCTACATCCTAGCAGAAAGCTTTTCCACTCTGTCTGGCAAGGAAAACATGCGCCAGCGCAGAAAACATCTCCCATCGTGTTCTGGACGTTGCACGGGGGACTGCCAAGTGTTTGCATAAAGAAATGAAAAGTTTTCCAAAATAACTTCCTATCGAATGTTCATGTGATTGGAAAAGTCAGGAAAGTGGTAAGGTACTGTTTTCTATCAGTTGGCAAGCTGCGCACACAATCCCAGTGTTGTACAGCTTCCTTCTTCACCTTTCCGATGCTGCCGCTCTCTCCGGCTCCCGGAGCCGAAGAAGCGGCTTCTTCGCGCAAAGACGATTGTACCAATCACAGTGCTCTCTTAGCGCCGCTTCTGCCGAAAGAAGCCCGGGAGCGGTGCTTAACTCCGGAGAGCATCGTCCCTTCGTCTTTAGCGTCTTTTGTGGTCTACATCCTAGCAGAAAGCTTTTCCACTCAGTCTGGCAAGGAAAACCTGCGCCAGCACAGAAAACATCTCCCATCGTGTTCTGGACGTTGTACGGAGGTCTGCCAAGTGTTTGAAAGAAACAAAGAAAAGTTGTCCAAAACAGCTTCCAATCGAATATTCATGTGATTGGAAACATCAGGAAAGCTTCAGGTGCTGTTTTCTATCCGTTGGCAAGCTGCGCACACAATCCCAGTGTTGTACAGCTTCCTTCTTCACCTTTGCGATGCTGCCGCTCTCTCCGGCTCCCGGAGCCGAAGAAGCGGCTTCTTCGCGCAAAGACGATTGTACCGCTCACAGTGCTCTCTTAGCGCCGCTTCTGCCGAAAGAAGCCCGGGAGCGGTGCTTAGCTCCGGAGAGCCTCGTACCTTCGTCTTTAGCGTCTTTTGTGGTCTACATCCTAGCAGAAAGCTTTTCCACTCTGTCTGGCAAGGAAAACCTGCGGGAGCACAGAAAACATCTCCCATCGTGTTCTGGACAATGCACGGAGGTCTGCCAAGTGTTTGACAAGAAGAGAAGAAAAGTTGTCCAAAATAACTTCCTATCAAATGTTCATGTGATTGGAAAAGTCAGGAAAGTGGTAAGGTACTGTTTTCTATCAGTTGGCAAGCTGCGCACACAATCCCAGTGTTGTACAGCTTCCTTCTTCACCTTTCCGATGCTGCCGCTCTCTCCGGCTCCCGGAGCCGAAGAAGCGGCTTCTTCGCGCAAAGACGATTGTACCGCTCACAGTGCTCTCTTAGCGCCGCTTCTGCCGAAAGAAGCCCGGGAGCGGCGCTTAACTCCGGAGAGCATCGTCCCTTCGTCTTAAGAGTCTTTTGTGGTCTACATCCTAGCAGAAAGCTTTTCCACTCTGTCTGGCAAGGAAAACCTGCGCCAGCACAGAAAACATCTCCCATCGTGTTCTGGACGTTGTACGGAGGTCTGCCAAGTGTTTGAAAGAAACAAAGAAAAGTTGTCCAAAACAGCTTCCAATCGAATATTCATGTGATTGGAAACGTCAGGAAAGTGTAAGGTACTGTTTTCTATCAGTTGGCAAGCTGCGCACACAATCCCAGTGTTGTACAGCTTCCTTCTTCACCTTTCCGATGCTGCCGCTCTCTCCGGCTCCCGGAGCCGAAGAAGCGGCTTCTTCGCGCAAAGACGATTGTACCGCTCACAGTGCTCTCTTAGCGCCGCTTCTGCCGAAAGAAGCCCGGGAGCGGCGCTTAGCTCCGGAGAGCATCGTACCTTCGTCTTTAGCGTCTTTTGTGGTCTACATCCTAGCAGAAAGCTTTTCCACTCTGTCTGGCAAGGAAAACCTGCGCCAGCACAGAAAACATCTCCCATCGTGTTCTGGACGTTGTACGGAGGTCTGCCAAGTGTTTGAAAGAAACAAAGAAAAGTTGTCCAAAACAGCTTCCAATCGAATATTCATGTGATTGGAAACGTCAGGAAAGTGTAAGGTACTGTTTTCTATCAGTTGGCAAGCTGCGCACACAATCCCAGTGTTGTACAGCTTCCTTCTTCACCTTTCCGATGCTGCCGCTCTCTCCGGCTCCCGGAGCCGAAGAAGCGGCTTCTTCGCGCAAAGACGATTGTACCGCTCACAGTGCTCTCTTAGCGCGGCTTCTGCCGAAAGAAGCCCGGGAGCGGCGCTTAGCTCCGGAGAGCATCGTACCTTCGTCTTTAGCGTCTTTTGTGGTCTACATCCTAGCAGAAAGCTTTTCCACTCAGTCTGGCAAGGAAAACCTGCGCCAGCACAGAAAACATCTCCCATCGTGTTCTGTACGTTGCACGGAGGTCTGCCAAGTGTTTGAAAGAAACAAAGAAAAGTTGTCCAAAACAGCTTCCAATCGAATATTCATGTGATTGGAAAAGTCAGGAAAGTGGTAAGGTACTGTTTTCTATCAGTTGGCAAGCTGCGCACACAATCCCAGTGTTGTACAGCTTCCTTCTTCACCTTTCCGATGCTGCCGCTCTCTCCGGCTCCCTGAGACGAAGAAGCGGCTTCTTCGCGCAAAGACGATTGTACCGCTCACAGTGCTCTCTTAGCGCGGCTTCTGCCGAAAGAAGCCCGGGAGCGGCGCTTAAATCCGGAGAGCATCGTCCCTTCGTCTTTAGCGTCTTTTGTGGTCTACATCCTAGCAGAAAGCTTTTCCACTCTGTCTGGCAAGGAAAACCTGCGCCAGCACAGAAAACATCTCCCATCGTGTTCTGGACGTTGTACGGAGGTCTGCCAAGTGTTTGAAAGAAACAAAGAAAAGTTGTCCAAAACAGCTTCCAATCGAATATTCATGTGATTGGAAACGTCAGGAAAGTGTAAGGTACTGTTTTCTATCAGTTGGCAAGCTGCGCACACAATCCCAGTGTTGTACAGCTTCCTTCTTCACCTTTCCGATGCTGCCGCTCTCTCCGGCTCCCGGAGCCGAAGAAGCGGCTTCTTCGCGCAAAGACGATTGTACCGCTCACAGCGCTAACTTAGCGCCGCTTCTGCCGAAAGAAGCCCGGGAGCGGTGCTTAGCTCCGGAGAGCCTCGTACCTTCGTCTTTAGCGTCTTTTGTGGTCTACATCCTAGCAGAAAGCTTTTCCACTCAGTCTGGCAAGGAAAACCTGCGCCAGCACAGAAAACATCTCCCATCGTGTTCTGGACGTTGCACGGAGGTCTGCCAAGTGTTTGCATAAAGAAATGAAAAGTTGTCCAAAATAACTTCCTATCGAATGTTCATGTGATTGGAAAAGTCAGGAAAGTGGTAAGGTACTGTTTTCTATCAGTTGGCAAGCTGCGCACACAATCCCAGTGTTGTACAGCTTCCTTCTTCACCGTTCCGATGCTGCCGCTCTCTCCGGCTCCCGGAGCCGAAGAAGCGGCTTCTTCGCGCAAAGACGATTGTACCGCTCACAGTGCTCTCTTAGCGCGGCTTCTGCCGAAAGAAGCCCGGGAGCGGCGCTTAACTCCGGAGAGCATCGTCCCTTCGTCTTTAGCGTCTTTTGTGGTCTACATCCTAGCAGAAAGCTTTTCCACTCTGTCTGGCAAGGAAAACCTGCGCCAGCACAGAAAACATCTCCCATCGTGTTCTGGACGTTGCACGGAGGTCTGCCAAGTGTTTGAAAGAAACAAAGAAAAGTTGTCCAAAACAGCTTCCAATCGAATATTCATGTGATTGGAAACGTCAGGAAAGTGTAAGGTACTGTTTTCTATCAGTTGGCAAGCTGCGCACACAATCCCAGTGTTGTACAGCTTCCTTCTTCACCTTTCCGATGCTGCCGCTCTCTCCGGCTCCCGGAGCCGAAGAAGCGGCTTCTTCGCGCAAAGACGATTGTACCGCTCACAGTGCTCTCTTAGCGCCGCTTCTGCCGAAAGAAGCCCGGGAGCGGTGCTTAGCTCCGGAGAGCCTCATACCTTCGTCTTTAGCGTCTTTTGTGGTCTACATCCTAGCAGAAAGCTTTTCCACTCTGTCTGGCAAGGAAAACCTGCGCCAGCACAGAAAACATCTCCCATCGTGTTCTGGACGTTGCACGGAGGTCTGCCAAGTGTTTGCATAAAGAAATGAAAAGTTGTCCAAAATAACTTCCTGTCGAATGTTCATGTGATTGGAAAAGTCAGGAAAGTGGTAAGGTACTGTTTTCTATCAGTTGGCAAGCTGCGCACACAATCCCAGTGTTGTACAGCTTCCTTCTTCACCGTTCCGATGCTGCCGCTCTCTCCGGCTCCCGGAGCCGAAGAAGCGGCTTCTTCGCGCAAAGACGATTGTACCGCTCACAGTGCTCTCTTAGCGCCGCTTCTGCCGAAAGAAGCCCGGGAGCGGCGCTTAGCTCCGGAGAGCATCGTACCTTCGTCTTTAGCGTCTTTTGTGGTCTACATCCTAGCAGAAAGCTTTTCCACTCAGTCTGGCAAGGAAAACCTGCGCCAGCACAGAAAACATCTCCCATCGTGTTCTGGACGTTGCACGGAGGTCTGCCAAGTGTTTGAAAGAAACAAAGAAAAGTTGTCCAAAACAGCTTCCAATCGAATGTTCATGTGATTGGAAAAGTCAGGAAAGTGGTAAGGTACTGTTTTCTATCAGTTGGCAAGCTGCGCACACAATCCCAGTGTTGTACAGCTTCCTTCTTCACCTTTCCGATGCTGCCGCTCTCTCCGGCTCCCGGAGCCGAAGAAGCGGCTTCTTCGCGCAAAGGCGATTGTACCGCTCACAGTGCTCTCTTAGCGCCACTTCTGCCGAAAGAAGCCCGGGAGCGGCGCTTAGCTCCGGAGAGCCTCGTACCTTCGTCTTTAGCGTCTTTTGTGGTCTACATCCTAGCAGAAAGCTTTTCCACTCTGTCTGGCAAGGAAAACATGCGCCAGCACAGAAAACATCTCCCATCGTGTTCTGGACGTTGTACGGAGGTCTGCCAAGTGTTTGAAAGAAACAAAGAAAAGTTGTCCAAAACAGCTTCCAATCGAATATTCATGTGATTGGAAAAGTCAGGAAAGTGGTAAGGTACTGTTTTCTATCAGTTGGCAAGCTGCGCACACAATCCCAGTGTTGTACAGCTTCCTTCTTCACCTTTCCGATGCTGCCGCTCTCTCCGGCTCCCGGAGCCGAAGAAGCGGCTTCTTCGCGCAAAGACGATTGTACCGCTCACAGTGCTCTCTTAGCGCCGCTTCTGCCGAAAGAAGCCCGGGAGAGGCGCTTAGCTCCGGAGAGCATCGTACTTTCGTCTTTAGCGTCTTTTATGGTCTACATCCTAGCAGAAAGCTTTTCCACTCTGTCTGGCAAGGAAAACATGCGCCAGCGCAGAAAACATCTCCCATCGTGTTCTGGACGTTGCACGGAGGTCTGCCAAGTGTTTGCATAAAGAAATGAAAAGTTGTCCAAAATAACTTCCAATCGAATATTCATGTGATTGGAAAAGTCAGGAAAGTGGTAAGGTACTGTTTTCTATCAGTTGGTAAGCTGCGCACACAATCCCAGTGTTGTACAGCTTCCTTCTTCACCTTTCCGATGCTGCCGCTCTCTCCGGCTCCCGGAGCCGAAGAAGCGGCTTCTTCGCGCAAAGACGATTGTACCGCTCACAGTGCTCTCTTAGCGCCGCTTCTGCCGAAAGAAGCCCGGGAGCGGTGCTTAGCTCCGGAGAGCCTCGTACCTTCGTCTTTAGCGTCTTTTGTGGTCTACATCCTAGCAGAAAGCTTTTCCACTCTGTCTGGCAAGGAAAACCTGCGGGAGCACAGAAAACATCTCCCATCGTGTTCTGGACAATGCACGGAGGTCTGCCAAGTGTTTGACAAGAAGAGAAGAAAAGTTGTCCAAAATAACTTCCTATCAAATGTTCATGTGATTGGAAAAGTCAGGAAAGTGGTAAGGTACTGTTTTCTATCAGTTGGCAAGCTGCGCACACAATCCCAGTGTTGTACAGCTTCCTTCTTCACCTTTCCGATGCTGCCGCTCTCTCCGGCTCCCGGAGCCGAAGAAGCGGCTTCTTCGCGCAAAGACGATTGTACCGCTCACAGTGCTCTCTTAGCGCCGCTTCTGCCGAAAGAAGCCCGGGAGCGGCGCTTAACTCCGGAGAGCATCGTCCCTTCGTCTTAAGAGTCTTTTGTGGTCTACATCCTAGCAGAAAGCTTTTCCACTCTGTCTGGCAAGGAAAACCTGCGCCAGCACAGAAAACATCTCCCATCGTGTTCTGGACGTTGTACGGAGGTCTGCCAAGTGTTTGAAAGAAACAAAGAAAAGTTGTCCAAAACAGCTTCCAATCGAATATTCATGTGATTGGAAACGTCAGGAAAGTGTAAGGTACTGTTTTCTATCAGTTGGCAAGCTGCGCACACAATCCCAGTGTTGTACAGCTTCCTTCTTCACCTTTCCGATGCTGCCGCTCTCTCCGGCTCCCGGAGCCGAAGAAGCGGCTTCTTCGCGCAAAGACGATTGTACCGCTCACAGTGCTCTCTTAGCGCCGCTTCTGCCGAAAGAAGCCCGGGAGCGGCGCTTAGCTCCGGAGAGCATCGTACCTTCGTCTTTAGCGTCTTTTGTGGTCTACATCCTAGCAGAAAGCTTTTCCACTCTGTCTGGCAAGGAAAACCTGCGCCAGCACAGAAAACATCTCCCATCGTGTTCTGGACGTTGTACGGAGGTCTGCCAAGTGTTTGAAAGAAACAAAGAAAAGTTGTCCAAAACAGCTTCCAATCGAATATTCATGTGATTGGAAACGTCAGGAAAGTGTAAGGTACTGTTTTCTATCAGTTGGCAAGCTGCGCACACAATCCCAGTGTTGTACAGCTTCCTTCTTCACCTTTCCGATGCTGCCGCTCTCTCCGGCTCCCGGAGCCGAAGAAGCGGCTTCTTCGCGCAAAGACGATTGTACCGCTCACAGTGCTCTCTTAGCGCGGCTTCTGCCGAAAGAAGCCCGGGAGCGGCGCTTAGCTCCGGAGAGCATCGTACCTTCGTCTTTAGCGTCTTTTGTGGTCTACATCCTAGCAGAAAGCTTTTCCACTCAGTCTGGCAAGGAAAACCTGCGCCAGCACAGAAAACATCTCCCATCGTGTTCTGTACGTTGCACGGAGGTCTGCCAAGTGTTTGAAAGAAACAAAGAAAAGTTGTCCAAAACAGCTTCCAATCGAATATTCATGTGATTGGAAAAGTCAGGAAAGTGGTAAGGTACTGTTTTCTATCAGTTGGCAAGCTGCGCACACAATCCCAGTGTTGTACAGCTTCCTTCTTCACCTTTCCGATGCTGCCGCTCTCTCCGGCTCCCTGAGACGAAGAAGCGGCTTCTTCGCGCAAAGACGATTGTACCGCTCACAGTGCTCTCTTAGCGCGGCTTCTGCCGAAAGAAGCCCGGGAGCGGCGCTTAAATCCGGAGAGCATCGTCCCTTCGTCTTTAGCGTCTTTTGTGGTCTACATCCTAGCAGAAAGCTTTTCCACTCTGTCTGGCAAGGAAAACCTGCGCCAGCACAGAAAACATCTCCCATCGTGTTCTGGACGTTGTACGGAGGTCTGCCAAGTGTTTGAAAGAAACAAAGAAAAGTTGTCCAAAACAGCTTCCAATCGAATATTCATGTGATTGGAAACGTCAGGAAAGTGTAAGGTACTGTTTTCTATCAGTTGGCAAGCTGCGCACACAATCCCAGTGTTGTACAGCTTCCTTCTTCACCTTTCCGATGCTGCCGCTCTCTCCGGCTCCCGGAGCCGAAGAAGCGGCTTCTTCGCGCAAAGACGATTGTACCGCTCACAGCGCTAACTTAGCGCCGCTTCTGCCGAAAGAAGCCCGGGAGCGGTGCTTAGCTCCGGAGAGCCTCGTACCTTCGTCTTTAGCGTCTTTTGTGGTCTACATCCTAGCAGAAAGCTTTTCCACTCAGTCTGGCAAGGAAAACCTGCGCCAGCACAGAAAACATCTCCCATCGTGTTCTGGACGTTGCACGGAGGTCTGCCAAGTGTTTGCATAAAGAAATGAAAAGTTGTCCAAAATAACTTCCTATCGAATGTTCATGTGATTGGAAAAGTCAGGAAAGTGGTAAGGTACTGTTTTCTATCAGTTGGCAAGCTGCGCACACAATCCCAGTGTTGTACAGCTTCCTTCTTCACCGTTCCGATGCTGCCGCTCTCTCCGGCTCCCGGAGCCGAAGAAGCGGCTTCTTCGCGCAAAGACGATTGTACCGCTCACAGTGCTCTCTTAGCGCGGCTTCTGCCGAAAGAAGCCCGGGAGCGGCGCTTAACTCCGGAGAGCATCGTCCCTTCGTCTTTAGCGTCTTTTGTGGTCTACATCCTAGCAGAAAGCTTTTCCACTCTGTCTGGCAAGGAAAACCTGCGCCAGCACAGAAAACATCTCCCATCGTGTTCTGGACGTTGCACGGAGGTCTGCCAAGTGTTTGAAAGAAACAAAGAAAAGTTGTCCAAAACAGCTTCCAATCGAATATTCATGTGATTGGAAACGTCAGGAAAGTGTAAGGTACTGTTTTCTATCAGTTGGCAAGCTGCGCACACAATCCCAGTGTTGTACAGCTTCCTTCTTCACCTTTCCGATGCTGCCGCTCTCTCCGGCTCCCGGAGCCGAAGAAGCGGCTTCTTCGCGCAAAGACGATTGTACCGCTCACAGTGCTCTCTTAGCGCCGCTTCTGCCGAAAGAAGCCCGGGAGCGGTGCTTAGCTCCGGAGAGCCTCATACCTTCGTCTTTAGCGTCTTTTGTGGTCTACATCCTAGCAGAAAGCTTTTCCACTCTGTCTGGCAAGGAAAACCTGCGCCAGCACAGAAAACATCTCCCATCGTGTTCTGGACGTTGCACGGAGGTCTGCCAAGTGTTTGCATAAAGAAATGAAAAGTTGTCCAAAATAACTTCCTGTCGAATGTTCATGTGATTGGAAAAGTCAGGAAAGTGGTAAGGTACTGTTTTCTATCAGTTGGCAAGCTGCGCACACAATCCCAGTGTTGTACAGCTTCCTTCTTCACCGTTCCGATGCTGCCGCTCTCTCCGGCTCCCGGAGCCGAAGAAGCGGCTTCTTCGCGCAAAGACGATTGTACCGCTCACAGTGCTCTCTTAGCGCCGCTTCTGCCGAAAGAAGCCCGGGAGCGGCGCTTAGCTCCGGAGAGCATCGTACCTTCGTCTTTAGCGTCTTTTGTGGTCTACATCCTAGCAGAAAGCTTTTCCACTCAGTCTGGCAAGGAAAACCTGCGCCAGCACAGAAAACATCTCCCATCGTGTTCTGGACGTTGCACGGAGGTCTGCCAAGTGTTTGAAAGAAACAAAGAAAAGTTGTCCAAAACAGCTTCCAATCGAATGTTCATGTGATTGGAAAAGTCAGGAAAGTGGTAAGGTACTGTTTTCTATCAGTTGGCAAGCTGCGCACACAATCCCAGTGTTGTACAGCTTCCTTCTTCACCTTTCCGATGCTGCCGCTCTCTCCGGCTCCCGGAGCCGAAGAAGCGGCTTCTTCGCGCAAAGGCGATTGTACCGCTCACAGTGCTCTCTTAGCGCCACTTCTGCCGAAAGAAGCCCGGGAGCGGCGCTTAGCTCCGGAGAGCCTCGTACCTTCGTCTTTAGCGTCTTTTGTGGTCTACATCCTAGCAGAAAGCTTTTCCACTCTGTCTGGCAAGGAAAACATGCGCCAGCACAGAAAACATCTCCCATCGTGTTCTGGACGTTGTACGGAGGTCTGCCAAGTGTTTGAAAGAAACAAAGAAAAGTTGTCCAAAACAGCTTCCAATCGAATATTCATGTGATTGGAAAAGTCAGGAAAGTGGTAAGGTACTGTTTTCTATCAGTTGGCAAGCTGCGCACACAATCCCAGTGTTGTACAGCTTCCTTCTTCACCTTTCCGATGCTGCCGCTCTCTCCGGCTCCCGGAGCCGAAGAAGCGGCTTCTTCGCGCAAAGACGATTGTACCGCTCACAGTGCTCTCTTAGCGCCGCTTCTGCCGAAAGAAGCCCGGGAGAGGCGCTTAGCTCCGGAGAGCATCGTACTTTCGTCTTTAGCGTCTTTTATGGTCTACATCCTAGCAGAAAGCTTTTCCACTCTGTCTGGCAAGGAAAACATGCGCCAGCGCAGAAAACATCTCCCATCGTGTTCTGGACGTTGCACGGAGGTCTGCCAAGTGTTTGCATAAAGAAATGAAAAGTTGTCCAAAATAACTTCCAATCGAATATTCATGTGATTGGAAAAGTCAGGAAAGTGGTAAGGTACTGTTTTCTATCAGTTGGTAAGCTGCGCACACAATCCCAGTGTTGTACAGCTTCCTTCTTCACCTTTCCGATGCTGCCGCTCTCTCCGGCTCCCGGAGCCGAAGAAGCGGCTTCTTCGCGCAAAGACGATTGTACCGCTCACAGTGCTCTCTTAGCGCGGCTTCTGCCGAAAGAAGCCCGGGAGCGGCGCTTAGCTCCGGAGAGCATCGTACCTTCGTCTTTAGCGTCTTTTGTGGTCTACATCCTAGCAGAAAGCTTTTCCACTCTGTCTGGCAAGGAAAACCTGCGCCAGAAGAGAAAACATCTCCCTTCGTGTTCTGGACGTTGTACGGAGGTCTGCCAAGTGTTTGACAAGAAGAGAGGAAAAGTTGTCCAAAACAGTATCCAATCGAATATTCATGTGATTGGAAAAGTCAGGAAAGTGGTAAGGTACTGTTTTCTATCAGTTGGCAAGCTGCGCACACAATCCCAGTGTTGTACAGCTTCCTTCTTCACCTTTCCGATGCTGCCGCTCTCTCCGGCTCCCGGAGCCGAAGAAGCGGCTTCTTCGCGCAAAGACGATTGTACCGCTCACAGTGCTCTCTTAGCGCGGCTTCTGCCGAAAGAAGCCCGGGAGAGGCGCTTAGCTCCGGAGAGCATCGTACCTTCGTCTTTAGCGTCTTTTGTGGTCTACATCCTAGCAGAAAGCTTTTCCACTCTGTCTGGCAAGGAAAACATGCGCCAGCGCAGAAAACATCTCCCATCGTGTTCTGGACGTTGTACGGAGGTCTGCCAAGTGTTTGACAAGAAGAGAAGAAAAGTTGTCCAAAACAGCTTCCAATCGAATATTCATGTGATTGGAAAAGTCAGGAAAGTGGTAAGGTACTGTTTTCTATCAGTTGGCAAGCTGCGCACACAATCCCAGTGTTGTACAGCTTCCTTCTTCACCTTTCCGATGCTGCCGCTCTCTCCGGCTCCCGGAGCCGAAGAAGCGGCTTCTTCGCGCAAAGACGATTGTACCGCTCACAGTGCTCTCTTAGCGCCGCTTCTGCCGAAAGAAGCCCGGGAGCGGCGCTTAACTCCGGAGAGCATCGTCCCTTCGTCTTAAGAGTCTTTTGTGGTCTACATCCTAGCAGAAAGCTTTTCCACTCAGTCTGGCAAGGAAAACCTGCGCCAGCACAGAAAACATCTCCCATCGTGTTCTGGACGTTGTACGGAGGTCTGCCAAGTGTTTGAAAGAAACAAAGAAAAGTTGTCCAAAACAGCTTCCAATCGAATATTCATGTGATTGGAAACGTCAGGAAAGTGTAAGGTACTGTTTTCTATCAGTTGGCAAGCTGCGCACACAATCCCAGTGTTGTACAGCTTCCTTCTTCACCTTTCCGATGCTGCCGCTCTCTCCGGCTCCCGGAGCCGAAGAAGCGGCTTCTTCGCGCAAAGGCGATTGTACCGCTCACAGTGCTCTCTTAGCGCCGCTTCTGCCGAAAGAAGCCCGGGAGCGGCGCTTAGCTCCGGAGAGCATCGTACCTTCGTCTTTAGCGTCTTTTGTGGTCTACATCCTAGCAGAAAGCTTTTCCACTCTGTCTGGCAAGGAAAACCTGCGCCAGCACAGAAAACATCTCCCATCGTGTTCTGGACGTTGCACGGAGGTCTGCCAAGTGTTTGACAAGAAGAGAGGAAAAGTTGTCCAAAACAGCTTCCAATCGAATATTCATGTGATTGGAAAAGTCAGGAAAGTGGTAAGGTACTGTTTTCTATCAGTTGGCAAGCTGCGCACACAATCCCAGTGTTGTACAGCTTCCTTCTTCACCTTTCCGATGCTGCCGCTCTCTCCGGCTCCCGGAGCCGAAGAAGCGGCTTCTTCGCGCAAAGACGATTGTACCGCTCACAGTGCTAACTTAGCGCCGCTTCTGCCGAAAGAAGCCCGGGAGCGGTGCTTAGCTCCGGAGAGCCTCGTACCTTCGTCTTTAGCGTCTTTTGTGGTCTACATCCTAGCAGAAAGCTTTTCCACTCAGTCTGGCAAGGAAAACCTGCGCCAGCACAGAAAACATCTCCCATCGTGTTCTGGACGTTGCACGGAGGTCTGCCAAGTGTTTGCATAAAGAAATGAAAAGTTGTCCAAAATAACTTCCTGTCGAATGTTCATGTGATTGGAAAAGTCAGGAAAGTGGTAAGGTACTGTTTTCTATCAGTTGGCAAGCTGCGCACACAATCCCAGTGTTGTACAGCTTCCTTCTTCACCGTTCCGATGCTGCCGCTCTCTCCGGCTCCAGGAGCCGAAGAAGCGGCTTCTTCGCGCAAAGACGATTGTACCGCTCACAGTGCTCTCTTAGCGCGGCTTCTGCCGAAAGAAGCCCGGGAGCGGCGCTTAGCTCCGGAGAGCATCGTCCCTTCGTCTTTAGCGTCTTTTGTGGTCTACATCCTAGCAGAAAGCTTTTCCACTCAGTCTGGCAAGGAAAACCTGCGCCAGCACAGAAAACATCTCCCATCGTGTTCTGAACGTTGCACGGAGGTCTGCCAAGTGTTTCCATAAAGAAATGAAAAGTTGTCCAAAACAGCTTCCAATCGAATGTTCATGTGATTGGAAAAGTCAGGAAAGTGGTAAGGTACTGTTTTCTATCAGTTGGTAAGCTGCGCACACAATCCCAGTGTTGTACAGCTTCCTTCTTCACCTTTCCGATGCTGCCGCTCTCTCCGGCTCCCGGAGCCGAAGAAGCGGCTTCTTCGCGCAAAGACGATTGTACCGCTCACAGTGCTCTCTTAGCGCCGCTTCTGCCGAAAGAAGCCCGGGAGCGGTGCTTAACTCTGGAGAGCATCGTAACTTCGTCTTTAGCGTCTTTTGTAGTCTACATCCTAGCAGAAAGCTTTTCCACTCAGTCTGGCAAGGAAAACCTGCGCCAGCGCTGAAAACATCTCCCATCGTGTTCTGGACGTTGTACGGAGGTCTGCCAAGTGTTTGAAAGAAACAAAGAAAAGTTGTCCAAAACAGCTTCCAATCGAATATTCATGTGATTGGAAAAGTCAGGAAAGTGGTAAGGTACTGTTTTCTATCAGTTGGCAAGCTGCGCACACAATCCCAGTGTTGTACAGCTTCCTTCTTCACCTTTCCGATGCTGCCGCTCTCTCCGGCTCCCGGAGCCGAAGAAGCGGCTTCTTCGCGCAAAGACGATTGTACCGCTCACAGTGCTCTCTTAGCGCCGCTTCTGCCGAAAGAAGCCCGGGAGCGGTGCTTAGCTCCGGAGAGCATCGTACCTTCGTCTTTAGCGTCTTTTGTGGTCTACATCCTAGCAGAAAGCTTTTCCACTCTGTCTGGCAAGGAAAACATGCGGGAGCACAGAAAACATCTCCCATCGTGTTCTGGACGTTGTACGGATGTCTTCCAAGTGTTTGAAAGACACAAAGAAAAGTTGTCCAAAAGAGCTTCCAATCGAATATTCCTGTGATTGGAAAAGTCAGGAAAGTGTAAGGTACTGTTTTCAATCAGTTGGCAAGCTGCGCACACAATCCCAGTGTTGTACAGCTTCCTTCTTCACCTTTCCGATGCTGCCGCTCTCTCCGGCTCCCGGAGCCGAAGAAGCGGCTTCTTCGCGCAAAGACGATTGTACCGCTCACAGTGCTCTCTTAGCGCCGCTTCTGCCGAAAGAAGCCCGGGAGCGGTGCTTAGCTCCGGAGAGCCTCGTACCTTCGTCTGTAGCGTCTTTTGTGGTCTACATCCTAGCAGAAAGCTTTTCCACTCTGTCTGGCAAGGAAAACCTGCGCCAGCACAGAAAACATCTCCCTTCGTGTTCTGGACGTTGTACGGAGGTCTGCCAAGTGTTTGCATAAAGAAATGAAAAGTTGTCCAAAATAACTTCCTATCGAATGTTCATGTGATTGGAAAAGTCAGGAAAGTGTAAGGTACTGTTTTCTATCCGTTGGCAAGCTGCGCACACAATCCCAGTGTTGTACAGCTTCCTTCTTCACCTTTCCGATGCTGCCGCTCTCTCCGGCTCCCGGAGCCGAAGAAGCGGCTTCTTCGCGCAAAGACGATTGTACCGCTCACAGTGCTCTCTTAGCGCCGCTTCTGCCGAAAGAAGCCCGGGAGCGGTGCTTAACTCCGGAGAGCATCGTACCTTCGTCTTTAGCGTCTTTTGTAGTCTACATCCTAGCAGAAAGCTTTTCCACTCAGTCTGGCAAGGAAAACCTGCGCCAGCGCTGAAAACATCTCCCATCGTGTTCTGGACGTTGCACGGAGGTCTGCCAAGTGTTTGAAAGAAACAAAGAAAAGTTGTCCAAAACAGCTTCCAATCGAATATTCATGTGATTGGAAAAGTCAGGAAAGTGGTAAGGTACTGTTTTCTATCAGTTGGCAAGCTGCGCACACAATCCCAGTGTTGTACAGCTTCCTTCTTCACCTTTCCGATGCTGCCGCTCTCTCCGGCTCCCGGAGCCGAAGAAGCGGCTTCTTCGCGCAAAGACGATTGTACCGCTCACAGTGCTCTCTTAGCGCCGCTTCTGCCGAAAGAAGCCCGGGAGCGGTGCTTAGCTCCGGAGAGCATCGTACCTTCGTCTTTAGCGTCTTTTGTGGTCTACATCCTAGCAGAAAGCTTTTCCACTCTGTCTGGCAAGGAAAACATGCGGGAGCACAGAAAACATCTCCCATCGTGTTCTGGACGTTGTACGGATGTCTTCCAAGTGTTTGAAAGACACAAAGAAAAGTTGTCCAAAAGAGCTTCCAATCGAATATTCCTGTGATTGGAAAAGTCAGGAAAGTGTAAGGTACTGTTTTCTATCAGTTGGCAAGCTGCGCACACAATCCCAGTGTTGTACAGCTTCCTTCTTCACCTTTCCGATGCTGCCGCTCTCTCCGGCTCCCGGAGCCGAAGAAGCGGCTTCTTCGCGCAAAGACGATTGTACCGCTCACAGTGCTCTCTTAGCGCCGCTTCTGCCGAAAGAAGCCCGGGAGCGGTGCTTAGCTCCGGAGAGCCTCGTACCTTCGTCTGTAGCGTCTTTTGTGGTCTACATCCTAGCAGAAAGCTTTTCCACTCAGTCTGGCAAGGAAAACATGCGCCAGCGCAGAAAACATCTCCCATCGTGTTCTGGACGTTGCACGGTGGTCTGCAAAGTGTTTGTATAAAGAAATGAAAAGTTGTCCAAAATAACTTCCTATCGAATGTTCATGTGATTGGAAAAGTCAGGAAAGTGGTAAGGTACTGTTTTCTATCAGTTGGTAAGCTGCGCACACAATCCCAGTGTTGTACAGCTTCCTTCTTCACCTTTCCGATGCTGCCGCTCTCTCCGGCTCCCGGAGCCGAAGAAGCGGCTTCTTCGCGCAAAGACGATTGTACCGCTCACAGTGCTCTCTTAGCGCCGCTTCTGCCGAAAGAAGCCCGGGAGCGGTGCTTAACTCCGGAGAGCATCGTACCTTCGTCTTTAGCGTCTTTTGTAGTCTACATCCTAGCAGAAAGCTTTTCCACTCAGTCTGGCAAGGAAAACCTGCGCCAGCGCTGAAAACATCTCCCATCGTGTTCTGGACGTTGTACGGAGGTCTGCGAAGTGTTTGAAAGAAACAAAGAAAAGTTGTCCAAAACAGCTTCCAATCGAATATTCATGTGATTGGAAAAGTCAGGAAAGTGGTAAGGTACTGTTTTCTATCAGTTGGCAAGCTGCGCACACAATCCCAGTGTTGTACAGCTTCCTTCTTCACCTTTCCGATGCTGCCGCTCTCTCCGGCTCCCGGAGCCGAAGAAGCGGCTTCTTCGCGCAAAGACGATTGTACCGCTCACAGTGCTCTCTTAGCGCCGCTTCTGCCGAAAGAAGCCCGGGAGCGGTGCTTAGCTCCGGAGAGCATCGTACCTTCGTCTTTAGCGTCTTTTGTGGTCTACATCCTAGCAGAAAGCTTTTCCACTCTGTCTGGCAAGGAAAACCTGCGGGAGCACAGGAAACATCTCGCATCGTATTATGGACGTTGCACGGAGGTCTGCCAAGTGTTTGGCATAAAGAAAAGGAAAGCTGTCCAAAACAGCTTCCATTCCAATATTCATGTGATTGGAAAAGTCAGGAGAATGGTTAGGTACTGTTTTCTATCAGTTGGCAAGCTGCGCACACAATCCCAGTGTTGTACAGCTTCCTTCTTCACCTTTCCGATGCTGCCGCTCTCTCCGGCTCCCGGAGCCGAAGAAGCGGCTTCTTCGCGCAAAGACGATTGTACCGCTCACAGTGCTCTCTTAGCGCGGCTTCTGCCGAAAGAAGCCCAGGAGCGGCGCTTAGCTCCGGAGAGCCTCGTCCCTTCGTCTTTAGCGTCTTTTGTGGTCTACATCCTAGCAGAAAGCTTTTCCACTCTGTCTGGCAAGGAAAACCTGCGGAACACAGAAAACATCTCCCATCGTGTTCTGGACGTTGCACAGAGGTCTGCCAAGTGTTTGACAAGAAGAGAAGTTGTCCAAAACAGCTTCCAATCGAATATTCATGTGATTGGAAAAGTCAGGAAAGTGGTAAGGTACTGTTTTCTATCAGTTGGCAAGCTGCGCACACAATCCCAGTGTTGTACAGCTTCCTTCTTCACCTTTCCGATGCTGCCGCTCTCTCCGGCTCCCGGAGCCGAAGAAGCGGCTTCTTCGCGCAAAGACGATTGTACCGGTCACAGTGTTCTCTTAGCGCGGCTTCTGCCAAAAGATGCCCCGAGCGCCTCTTAGCTCCGTGGTCTCCGTACCTTCCAATTCAATTTTTTCGGCTCCACAAACCAAATGGTATACTTGCAGAAGTAGGGCGGGACATTGAACTGGACTTTCTCCTTTTAGAGAGAAGCTATTGAAAAAGTTTCACCGGAATCAGAGCAGGCTGTAAAACAAGAAAAGTGTCATGGAAATAAGCCAGCCTTATCCTCTTAGGCTTGCTTGTTGTGATTGGCCAAGAAAGAAATGTGTCAACTCGGTGTTCCTGGGTATCACATCAGTAACAGGTACTTCAGCTGCTGTACTTCTCTCCTGAAGTTAAGAACAGAATCCAAGGAATTGTGATTCCATGGTCTCAATTCACTCAATATGGTGCCGAAAAAGGAGTGGAAGGTGCACGGGTCAATTAACTTGAATGGCCTATGTAAATCAGCGGCCACTGTTTTTCTGAAGGCTTCAACAGGTTAGTTGCCTATGTTCTTCTTGGAATTGTTTTAACCTTTGGTCATGTTTTTCTTGGGATTCTTTTACCCTTTTCCCATTAGTTCAGCCTTTGCTCTCAAGCCTTTGCTGACATTTCCAGTATCTCGGTAGCCTGGAAAAGTGTTGTCTTGATTGATCACATCATTATTCCCTTCCAAGGGTTGTTTTCCTCAAGTCTCAGTTTGGCTGGTTTTCTGCTAGTTGATTGTCAGAGGGCAGCAGGTGTTTTGTAAGAGCAAGTACACAATGCCATAGCTTGCTTCTCTTTGGATTTGGCCTGTCTAGAAAATGGAATGACTGAACATCTCTGAGAGGCTTTTCTCTCGCCATTAGGTTTCACTGGAAGGAGGGCAGATGCAAATAGTCTACCTAAAGTCTTGGCACAGAAGAAAGTAGTGGTTTGCTGCTGCATAGAGCTAGAAGCTTACAAAAGGAAGGCCTTGGGCTGAGGCCCATTACTTTGGCTAAGTAGAAAAGGACTGTGGCAAGGTGAGGCAGCTGACTTCGAGGTAGATCAACAAGTTCTAGAAGCGTCGTGTGTTCACAGCGTGGTGCATGGTGGTTGGTTGAATTGTGTTTGTTATGGCTTAAAGCTATGGAAATGAGAAAGGCCTGAGTGTTTCAAAAGCCTGGTTTTTGCAAGAAAGCAGCTCTCCTTTGCATCTGCCTGGGGACTCTGCATCACCACGGACCCTCACTGCCACTTTGCCAAGGAGACGATCAGTAGGAATGTTGCAGAGCTGCTGTGTGCATCTGAATGGAATGGCAGAGAACGAAGCGCTGGACGTTTCTGGCTTTAGTACAATGCTGCTGCATTGGTGCCAGTTTAGTTGGTTTTCCATCAGTGGCCTTTCTGTCTAGAAGTACACTGCCCAGAGTATTGGATGCCTTTTCCTTCCTGTTGTTTTCATACCTTCCTTCAGTTGAAAGGATGATACAACCTTGACATTTTGAAGATCCCTGTTAGGAAGCACTATGCCAGAGGAGTCATCGCTCCCTTTTCTTCTGCCTCCTTTGTCATTTTCAGAGACTCATTTCAAATTTCTGCTCATGTCAAGAAGAATACTGAGACTACTTAGCAGGGTTGACGCTCTCAGCCGCTTTCCTCTTTCCTACTGCTTCATACTGGATGTGACTTCAAGGCCTCGTTTTGTCATCTGCATTTTGCCGTCATCCAAAGCTAAATATTCCAGGCCTGTGAACACAAAAAGAACTCTTAGTCTTTTGCAAGAACTACCCCTAGGAGGATTTGTGTTCACTTTGATCTCTTCAGTGTTTCAGAAAAAAGGAGATTGTACTCTCTTCTTGTGTACTCTCTTCTTGTGCTCTCATTTCCCTCTCTCTGCCTTGCATGCCCCAGTTAATCTACTGCTGTGACTCATTTGGCATCATCTCACGGTGCAAATTCTGCATAGTTTCAAGTCCTTACAAATGCCAGTTGCCAAGGAGCCTATCTAAGCATTCAAGGGGCAAAGAATTGTAGGGCTGGCAAGTTCAGGTGCTGAAACTGTAAGTCATGCCATATCAAAGTGACAGAGCAAATCAATTGATCTAGGACTTTCAGGTGGGCACCTCTGAGAATAGCAGCTTGTCAGCAATGACACAGCCATCTTCCTAGCTGTATTCCAGAGAGAGGAAAGGGACACCTTCAATGGTTAATATGTTTGGCATGAGAAAACAGCAAGAAATGTACCGCAAAATACTTGAGTCAGATCAAGTGCGTTTCTCTAGTGAGAATTTTGCACTTGTTCTTTCTTGTCTGTGCCTTTACTTTTCACAGAAGACAGGGGAGCATTTCATTAGTACTGTTCTTTTGTTTTCTTTTGTTGGCCTCCCTCTTTCCACCTGCAATTAACAAATTTGCCTTTCTTTCCTGGCTTCTCTTTCTTTACTTCTACAAGTTGACATGAGGTCATCCAACCTTATCATCAATGTTCTCAGACAGTGGAGAGAAGTAGAAGGTACAGCTAAATGGATAAAAGAAACCCACAAAAATAGACAGGTTTTGACAGTCTTCTGTGAGAACATTAGGACACAAGATGTCTTTGAACTGAGTAATGCTCTATTGATTTAACTTTTAGTCCACTGGTTACTATTATTACACGTGTTTGGCCTTTAGTACAGAGCCTTGGAACTAATCCAGGCCAATACTTGGCTAATTTTGTTTTCTTTCTAGTGAGGACTTTGTTTCTTAAGGAATAATCCAGAGAAAGAGCGTCCACGGTACAGTTACAGGTCATAAATTCTGGTACAGTTTGTGCTGGTAATAGGTCTAGGAAAGAAAGGTTTGACATCTTTTTTGACTTTCAAATGGAACCATGATTTGAAAAACCTAAGAGTTGCGGCTCCCCCCCACCCCACAGCCCAAGTACTTCTCTTTGCAATATTACTCAGGGATTACACATCAAAGCCCACCCTGTAAAATACGTTGCAGATACTTTGCAAGAAGTGCAGCTTAGCAGCTAGAGATGATAACGTGGCTTAAATAACATGGTCTAAATATGTCTGTCTACGCAGACATACTCAACAAAGGTTACGATGGCTTAGCTCCTGTGCTCAAGTGAACGTGCATTTTAGAACTTCCCAAGAAGGTGAATTCAACCTCCTTCATTGCTCTCTGCTGGAGTCCCAAGAGAATTTCAGTCTGCTTTTTGTCATTTACAGCTGTCACTGCTTAGCTCTTGAACATGAGACTCCCTCGTGACTGATGAAAGTTGTCTAGTTAAGAGTGGGTGAAAGACATGGTCTTGCTCTAGAAGGAGATGAGAAGGTTTCTGCAGTCTTTGTCGTCTCTACTGCTTGTGATTTCTAGACAAAACCAGTGGGAAGTTTTCTGAAGGCAGTCCAGAAGCTGGCAATATGGACAGCTTACAGCCCAACACTTGCTGCAGTGCAACCATGGTGACACCAGAAAGGACTTCAAAAAATTCAAAGGGCAAACAAAGCAGTTGGAAGGAAAAGAACATGAACCATTATTCCATTTTTCTCATCTATCTTTCTTTAAATCATCATTTTCGTGCAGTTTGGCGGCTTGCGTTGGTATCCCACCAAAGGAATCTGAGACAGAGTAAGCTTTTGAATGGAGTAGAAGTGAGAAACGCAGGCCAAGTTGCCTTTTTTGCCATCAAATACCAGTTAGGCTTGAACTACCCTTTGCTTAAGGTGCTTAGCTTACACTAAGAATTGATGAGCACATTTTGATGGGAGCAAATTTTACTGTCATGATGACTGAGTAAATTTTGCTGTCACTCAGAATTTTACTGTCGTCTGAATAGCAATGTTTGTGTCCAAATAGTATTTTGTCTCCCGTATCTGCAGCAGGTAAGCCTTTTGCTGTCAGCAGTGTTGCTTAACCTTTCATGTCATATCCCTCTTCACATCCATCTTCTGCTTAAGGCTTATTAATCTACTTTAGAATTGGCAGGTGGAATAAGACTACTTTTCCTTTTTGAAAGCTCATGTCATTTGACCTACTTACAGCAAATAATTCATTAATTGCAAGTCCCCAGCTAGCATCTTTTCGGCATATTCTAACCTTCTAAAGAGTAACAAAAGCACTCTCCAATACTTGACTTTCATATCACAGTGGGAACGCTGGTCCTGTTTGCAAGAAACAATCATGGGTATGGTAAAACAAAAGGAGGGCTTAGAGTTTTCTCTGTTAACCTATAGTGAGCTTGGATTTTGCAATATGCATGAAGTTAATTAACACTGTTATATAAAGTGGCTGATTTAATCAATAAATTGGAGTCAATGCTGATAAACGACAAGGTGGGTTGGCTTCCCTTCGCTTTCAACACAGTGCCAATTCGGGCTGCTTTGATAGGACTAAGTGGCTGCTGCAATCTGCCATCCAGAAGCGGGGCAGGTGAGTTTTGTTTGCAAGGGAAAAGGGCCATGGTTTGTGTTTGGGGGCCTGTGACTGAGAGTGCCGGCTGGCTCCTGAAATTCTTTGATATGCAGGATGATTCCCAGACGCAAGGTGGAAACGATGCCAAGTCGGGCTGGATTGAAATTACCCAGGGACTCCTGCAATCTGCCATCGAGAAGCGGGGCAGGTGAGTGTTGTTTGCCAGGGAAAATGGCCGTGGATTGTGTTTGGGGGCCTGTGGCTGGGAGAGGCCGGCTGGCTCCTGAAAATCCACGATACGCAGGATGTTTCTCAGACCCAAGGTAGCAACATTGCCAAGCCGGGCTGGTTTGATAGTACCAAGTTGCTCCTGCAATCTGCCATCCAGAAGCAGGGCAGGTGACTTTTCTTTGCCAGGGAAAAGGGCCGAGGTTTGTGTTTGGGGGCCTGTGGCCAAGAGTGTCTTGCTGGCTCCTGAAAATCCATGATACGCAGGATGGTTCCCAGACCCAAGGTGGCACCAGTGCCAAGTCGGGCTGGTTTGATATTACCAAGTGGCTCCTGCAATCTGCCATGCAGAAGCGGGGCAGGTGAGTTTTTTTGGCCAGGTAAGAGGGCCGAGGTCTGTGTTTAAGGGCCTGTGGCTGGGAGTGGCCGGCTGGCTCCTGAAAATCCACGATACGCAGGATGGTTCCCAGACCCAAGGTGGCACCAGTGCCACGTCGGGCTGGTTTGATAGTAGCAAGTGGCTCCTGCAATCTGCCATGATCACATGAAGAAATACTTTCTGGCGTCCGTACTGGGCCATATGCTCTTTCTTCTCTCAACTTCTCCATCACCTCTCATCTGTTTCACATGCGCTATCTTCAAGGTCCACAGGCTACTTTTCACAGCGTCTTCAGGCCTGATGCAGTAAGAATGATGAATAGAACAGAGTTGGGTCTATTTTCCAGTTTGGATAAAATGCTTTCTGCACACAAATCCAAGGAGAAGGTGCTGCCCCGATGCCCAGAAAAACTTTCACTCCTGCTAGTGTTCTACGTCAACCACAACTTAGTCTGAAAGAAAAGCTTTTTCTCTGAGAGCATCTGAGAGGTTTGCATGAAGCACTGATATCTGACATATGCAATTTTGAATAGGAGAGGAAAAAGAAAACGGCAAGAAGTTTTTAATTTTACTGGTTTCAATTTTAATTTCCGTGCACTTTTTCACAACTTGTCAGCTCAAATGCCCATCAACCTCTTTTAGTCATCTGTAAGTCAGTATTCATATAAAATGTGCTTCAAATCAAAAGAATTTCAAATTTGCACTCCAAGTCTCTATGCCTAGATTTATGATTTCCTACACATATTAGATGAAAGGAAGGCCTTCTTTACTGTGGGAGTGCTGGAACACTGGAACGGGTTGCCCAGAGAAGTTGTGGGTGTCCCATCCCTGAAAGTATTGGACGGGGCTTGGAGCAGCAACAAAGGAGAAGCTTGATGGTAGAGAAACAAAGTTGGACTATAGAAGAAACTGAGATTGAAGTATAGGAGCAAGTTTTCTCTCAGCTCTTGGGCTAAATTCAAAGTTGTACAAAATGACATTTATCTGTGATTTTCACTACTGTAACAGAAAGGTTCATGAAAACTGTACAGAAGATAGCAAATTTTAAAAGAGATAAGAATTACAGCATAAAATCCATGGGACGGGTTACAACATGAGACACTCTCTAAGAGAAAATCTCTGTGTTTCAGCACTTCATCATGGTAAGATTTCACAAAGTGCCAAAGAAGGCGGCAAAATATCATTCGGGACATTATTTACTGGAGTTCAGCCTGGCCATTAGTAGGAACTGGGTTTGACCACATCGTGTAGATATACCACACACACTTTCCCTTCACTGAAAAATTACTGTTTACAACGAAGAAGCAATTGACGATCAAAATTGATTGAAAGCATCTTAAACATGTCAAGTATTTCATTGTAGATGATCTGTGATCCAAATGCTTCTTCCACCTTCGAGAGGGACAGAACAATTCTTCCATATCATGATGGTTTAAAATTGTATCAACCAATGTTTTCTGCTGAAAAGATATCATCTATTTTTTTCTATTTTTGGAAGAAAATATTCCTAGACATACAACAGGTGAGAACTAAGTAATTTTAAAGAAGCAAATGACATGAAAATATTCTGTAAATAGAATGAAATGAAAAGCTGTGTTTTAAATAGGAGCTAAATATGAAACAGAACTTCTGTACCAGGCATTTGAATTACTGCACCAGCTCTTTTGCCCATCAAGAGAGGCATTGAGCATTTCCGTCTTTTCCAAGGTGCTCATGATCTGCTATGCTGATCTCTGTGTGTGCCTAGGTGTGTGTGGAAGGGGGGGCATGTGAAGGGGAGTGTGTATGTTTGCTTTACAATTGTTGTGGCAGATTCATGCCTCAGCTCCACATTTTGTTTTAGAAAGGTCACACAGAGTGGATATGAAGTTTACTATCAACAAGAGATCAATTCCCAAATCATCCATTTGACTCTACCTTATAAATCATGTGCTTTGTTGCATATTTTATCAAATCTACTTTCAAGCCAGATGGAGGAAGGAGGATGTGGGAATCCCTCCACCATCTTGCAACTTTTATGCAAGTAGGTTTTCAAGAAAATCATCATTTCTCTTGGAAATATGTCTGGAACAGGCATGATGGTAGTGTCAACCTGTTGGAGTTTTTGTTGCTGGAAGAAGTTGTACAAAAGGATTGGTTTTTACATTGACCGGTTACTGAATCAAGCGCAGGAATACATTGGAAATTCAACTGGGGCTTCCTTTTCCCAGCAGACCACTTCTAGAACGAGCTTGTACAATGAAGCTGACGCTTCTGCTCTCTTTTTGTTTCTTTCCTATTTTTCTTGGCTTCTTTGCCACTCTCTAGACAATTTGTGAACTCTTTTCCCAACTCAAATGGTTTCAATAGTCTGATTGTGAGCATACATTTTTACAAGGAATTTTTAAAATCTTTCCTCGAGTTAAGAAAGAAAAGGACTTAGGTCTTTTTCTTCCCTTATAATATTGCAATGAAATTGATAAATAAAGACCAACTCTTTCTTTTTGTTTTTAACCCAAGTAGATAATTCCCATCCATTCATCCATTTGGTGGACCAATAGTTGCCATGCTGATGGAAGTTGTCACTTCTTAACAATAGACATTCTGTGACTATGTTGACAGCACTTTGGGTGAAGATCCTAACTGGTCTTGGATACACATAGGGAGAAATTTGCTCAGCCAGTGTCAGTCTTAAGCATGCGTATCAGAAGATCTTTCTAGAGCTGGGAATTTTCCCATGAAAGGGATTCAGTTAGGGAAGAGACACTCGTCCCAGAGTTTTGCATTCTTCTTGAACACTGCTTAAGGAACTTAGATGCCGTGTCCATTTGGATCTCTGTCTTCACAGAACTTTGTCATGCAAGTGCTTGAAATGCATCTTGAAGAGAATTCACTAGCACAGAATGAATGAGAGTGGAAGGGCTTGGTGGGGCTAACCAGGCCCAATCCCCCTGCCTAAACCAGGATACCTAGAGCCTCTTGCCCAGGAGTCTATCTGGGTGTACTTTGAATGTCTTCAAAGATCCAGGCTCCACAATCTTTCTGGGCAGTCTGTGCCGTGGTTCAGTCACCCTCACAGTAAAGAATCATTTGCTGATGGTCAATGGCAATCTCCTGTATTTCAGAGAGTGCCCACTGCCTCTTGTTTTTTCACTCAGCATCACTGAAAAGACACTGGTTCCCTCCCCTTTGCACTATTGCTTCCATATGGATGCGTGCTGCCATGTAGAGATATGTCAAAAACCTCCCTGAAGCCCAGGCAGATAATATTCCCTTCATCTACCAGTCAAGTTGATTCATCAGAGGAGTTTAAAGTGATGTTCCAGCATGAAATTCCCCTGAAAAATCATGCTAACTACATGATTTTGTCGTCTTGCATGTGCCGGGCAAGGTTTTCCAGGAAGAGCTGCTTCATCAACTTCCTGGGGATAAAAAGGAGGCTGCCTGGTTTGTACTATTCCGAGTCCTCTTAATTGCCTTTTTTAGAGATGGGTGTCAATTGCTCTCATCCAGTCTTTAGCCTCTCTTGTCGTCTACATCTTAGCAAAAAGCTTTCCCACTACATGTTCATGTGATTGGAAAAGTCAGGAAAGTGGTAAGGTACTGTTTTCTATCAGTTGGCAAGCTGCGCACACAATCCCAGTGTTGTACAGCTTCCTTCTTCACCTTTCCGATGCTGCCGCTCTCTCCGGCTCCCGGAGCCGAAGAAGCGGCTTCTTCGCACAAAGACGATTGTACCGCTCACAGTGCTCTCTTAGCGCGGCTTCTGCCGAAAGAAGCCCGGGAGCGGCGCTTAGCTCCGGAGAGCATCGTACCTTCGTCTTTAGCGTCTTTTGTGGTCTACATCCTAGCAGAAAGCTTTTCCACTCTGTCTGGCAAGGAAAACATGCGCCAGCGCAGAAAACATCTCCCATCGTGTTCTGGACGTTGTACGGAGGTCTGCCAAGTGTTTGACAAGAAGAGAAGAAAAGCTGTCCAAAACAGCTTCCAATCGAATATTCATGTGATTGGAAAAGTCAGGAAAGTGGTAAGGTACTGTTTTCTATCAGTTGGCAAGCTGCGCACACAATCCCAGTGTTGTACAGCTTCCTTCTTCACCTTTCCGATGCTGCCGCTCTCTCCGGCTCCCGGAGCCGAAGAAGCGGCTTCTTCGCGCAAAGACGATTGTACCGCTCACAGTGCTCTCTTAGCGCCGCTTCTGCCGAAAGAAGCCCGGGAGCGGCGCTTAGCTCCGGAGAGCATCGTCCCTTCGTCTTTAGCGTCTTTTGTGGTCTACATCTTAGCAGAAAGCTTTTCCACTCTGTCTGGCAAGGAAAACCTGCGCCAGCACAGAAAACATCTCCCTTCGTGTTCTGGACGTTGTACGGAGGTCAGCCAAGTGTTTGACAAGAAAAAAAAAAAAGTTGTCCAAAGCAGCTTCCAATCGAATATTCATGTGATTGGAAATGTCAGGAAAGTGTAAGGTACTGTTTTCTATCAGTTGGCAAGCTGCGCACACAATCCCAGTGTTGTACAGCTTCCTTCTTCACCTTTCCGATGCTGCCGCTCTCTCCGGCTCCCGGAGCCGAAGAAGCGGCTTCTTCGCGCAAAGACGATTGTACCGCTCACAGTGCTCTCTTAGCGCCGCTTCTGCCGAAAGAAGCCCGGGAGCGGTGCTTAGCTCCGGAGAGCCTCGTACCTTCGTCTTTAGCGTCTTTTGTGGTCTACAACCTAGCAGAAAGCTTTTCCACTCAGTCTGGCAAGGAAAACATGCGCCAGGGCAGAAAACATCTCCCATCGTGTTCTGGACGTTGCACGGAGGTCTGCCAAGTGTTTGCATAAAGAAATGAAAAGTTGTCCAAAATAACTTCCTATCGAATGTTCATGTGATTGGAAAAGTCAGGAAAGTGGTAAGGTACTGTTTTCTATCAGTTGGCAAGCTGCGCACACAATCCCAGTGTTGTACAGCTTCCTTCTTCACCTTTCCGATGCTGCCGCTCTCTCCGGCTCCCGGAGCCGAAGAAGCGGCTTCTTCGCGCAAAGACGATTGTACCGCTCACAGTGCTCTCTTAGCGCGGCTTCTGCCGAAAGAAGCCCGGGAGCGGCGCTTAGCTCCGGAGAGCATCGTCCCTTCGTCTTTAGCGTCTTTTGTGGTCTACATCCTAGCAGAAAGCTTTTCCACTCTGTCTGGCAAGGAAAACATGCGCCAGCACAGAAAACATCTCCCATCGTGTTCTGGACGTTGCACGGAGGTCTGCCAAGTGTTTGAAAGAAACAAAGAAAAGTTGTCCAAAACAGCTTCCAATCGAATATTCATGTGATTGGAAACGTCAGGAAAGTGTAAGGTACTGTTTTCTATCAGTTGGCAAGCTGCGCACACAATCCCAGTGTTGTACAGCTTCCTTCTTCACCTTTCCGATGCTGCCGCTCTCTCCGGCTCCCGGAGCCGAAGAAGCGGCTTCTTCGCGCAAAGACGATTGTACCGCTCACAGTGCTCTCTTAGCGCCGCTTCTGCCGAAAGAAGCCCGGGAGCGGCGCTTAACTCCGGAGAGCATCGTCCCTTCGTCTTTAGCGTCTTTTGTGGTCTACATCCTAGCAGAAAGCTTTTCCACTCTGTCTGGCAAGGAAAACCTGCGCCAGCACAGAAAACATCTCCCATCGTGTTCTGGACGTTGCACGGAGGTCTGCCAAGTGTTTCCATAAAGAAATGAAAAGTTGTCCAAAACAGTTTCCAATCGAATGTTCATGTGATTGGAAAAGTCAGGAAAGTGGTAAGGTACTGTTTTCTATCAGTTGGGAAGTTGCGCACACAATCCCAGTGTTGTACAGCTTCCTTCTTCACCTTTCCGATGCTGCCGCTCTCTCCGGCTCCCTGAGCCGAAGAAGCGGCTTCTTCGCGCAAAGACGATTGTACCGCTCACAGTGCTCTGTTAGCGCGGCTTCTGCCGAAAGAAGCCCGGGAGCGGCGCTTAGCTCCGGAGAGCATCGTCCCTTCGTCTTTAGCGTCTTTTGTGGTCTACATCCTAGCAGAAAGCTTTTCCACTCTGTCTGGCAAGGAAAACATGCGCCAGCGCAGAAAACATCTCCCATCGTGTTCTGGACGTTGTACGGAGGTCTGCCAAGTGTTTGACAAGAAGAGAAGAAAAGCTGTCCAAAACAGCTTCCAATCGAATATTCATGTGATTGGAAAAGTCAGGAAAGTGGTAAGGTACTGTTTTCTATCAGTTGGCAAGCTGCGCACACAATCCCAGTGTTGTACAGCTTCCTTCTTCACCTTTCCGATGCTGCCGCTCTCTCCGGCTCCCGGAGCCGAAGAAGCGGCTTCTTCGCGCAAAGACGATTGTACCGCTCACAGTGGTCTCTTAGCGCGGCTTCTGCCGAAAGAAGCCCGGGAGCGGCGCTTAACTCCGGAGAGCATCGTCCCTTCGTCTTTAGCGTCTTTTGTGGTCTACATCCTAGCAGAAAGCTTTTCCACTCTGTCTGGCAAGGAAAACATGCGCCAGCACAGAAAACATCTCCCATCGTGTTCTGGACGTTGCACGGAGGTCTGCCAAGTGTTTGAAAGAAACAAAGAAAAGTTGTCCAAAACAGCTTCCAATCGAATATTCATGAGATTGGAAACGTCAGGAAAGTGTAAGGTACTGTTTTCTATCAGTTGGCAAGCTGCGCACACAATCCCAGTGTTGTACAGCTTCCTTCTTCACCTTTCCGATGCTGCCGCTCTCTCCGGCTCCCGGAGCCGAAGAAGCGGCTTCTTCGCGCAAAGACGATTGTACCGCTCACAGTGCTCTCTTAGCGCCGCTTCTGCCGAAAGAAGCCCGGGAGCGGCGCTTAACTCCGGAGAGCATCGTCCCTTCGTCTTTAGCGTCTTTTGTAGTCTACATCCTAGCAGAAAGCTTTTCCACTCTGTCTGGCAAGGAAAACCTGCGCCAGCACAGAAAACATCTCCCATCGTGTTCTGGACGTTGCACGGAGGTCTGCCAAGTGTTTCCATAAAGAAATGAAAAGTTGTCCAAAACAGTTTCCAATCGAATGTTCATGTGATTGGAAAAGTCAGGAAAGTGGTAAGGTACTGTTTTCTATCAGTTGGGAAGTTGCGCACACAATCCCAGTGTTGTACAGCTTCCTTCTTCACCTTTCCGATGCTGCCGCTCTCTCCGGCTCCCGGAGCCGAAGAAGCGGCTTCTTCGCGCAAAGACGATTGTACCGCTCACAGTGCTCTGTTAGCGCGGCTTCTGCCGAAAGAAGCCCGGGAGCGGCGCTTAGCTCCGGAGAGCATCGTCCCTTCGTCTTTAGCGTCTTTTGTGGTCTACATCCTAGCAGAAAGCTTTTCCACTCAGTCTGGCAAGGAAAACATGCGCCAGCGCAGAAAACATCTCCCATCGTGTTCTGGACGTTGTACGGAGGTCTGCCAAGTGTTTGACAAGAAGAGAAGAAAAGCTGTCCAAAACAGCTTCCAATCGAATATTCATGTGATTGGAAAAGTCAGGAAAGTGGTAAGGTACTGTTTTCTATCAGTTGGCAAGCTGCGCACACAATCCCAGTGTTGTACAGCTTCCTTCTTCACCTTTCCGATGCTGCCGCTCTCTCCGGCTCCCGGAGCCGAAGAAGCGGCTTCTTCGCGCAAAGACGATTGTACCGCTCACAGTGCTCTCTTAGCGCGGCTTCTGCCGAAAGAAGCCCGGGAGCGGCGCTTAACTCCGGAGAGCATCGTCCCTTCGTCTTTAGCGTCTTTTGTGGTCTACATCCTAGCAGAAAGCTTTTCCACTCTGTCTGGCAAGGAAAACATGCGCCAGCACAGAAAACATCTCCCATCGTGTTCTGGACGTTGCACGGAGGTCTGCCAAGTGTTTGAAAGAAACAAAGAAAAGTTGTCCAAAACAGCTTCCAATCGAAGATTCATGTGATTGGAAAAGTCAGGAAAGTGGTAAGGTACTGTTTTCTATCAGTTGGCAAGCTGCGCACACAATCCCAGTGTTGTACAGCTTCCTTCTTCACCTTTCCGATGCTGCCGCTCTCTCCGGCTCCCGGAGCCGAAGAAGCGGCTTCTTCGCACAAAGACGATTGTACCGCTCACAGTGCTCTCTTAGCGCGGCTTCTGCCGAAAGACGCCCGGGAGCGGCGCTTAGCTCCGGAGAGCATCGTACCTTCGTCTTTAGCGTCTTTTGTGGTCTACATCCTAGCAGAAAGCTTTTCCACTCTGTCTGGCAAGGAAAACATGCGCCAGCGCAGAAAACATCTCCCATCGTGTTCTGGACGTTGCACGGGGGACTGCCAAGTGTTTGCATAAAGAAATGAAAAGTTTTCCAAAATAACTTCCTATCGAATGTTCATGTGATTGGAAAAGTCAGGAAAGTGGTAAGGTACTGTTTTCTATCAGTTGGCAAGCTGCGCACACAATCCCAGTGTTGTACAGCTTCCTTCTTCACCTTTCCGATGCTGCCGCTCTCTCCGGCTCCCGGAGCCGAAGAAGCGGCTTCTTCGCGCAAAGACGATTGTACCAATCACAGTGCTCTCTTAGCGCCGCTTCTGCCGAAAGAAGCCCGGGAGCGGTGCTTAACTCCGGAGAGCATCGTCCCTTCGTCTTTAGCGTCTTTTGTGGTCTACATCCTAGCAGAAAGCTTTTCCACTCAGTCTGGCAAGGAAAACCTGCGCCAGCACAGAAAACATCTCCCATCGTGTTCTGGACGTTGTACGGAGGTCTGCCAAGTGTTTGAAAGAAACAAAGAAAAGTTGTCCAAAACAGCTTCCAATCGAATATTCATGTGATTGGAAACGTCAGGAAAGCTTCAGGTGCTGTTTTCTATCCGTTGGCAAGCTGCGCACACAATCCCAGTGTTGTACAGCTTCCTTCTTCACCTTTGCGATGCTGCCGCTCTCTCCGGCTCCCGGAGCCGAAGAAGCGGCTTCTTCGCGCAAAGACGATTGTACCGCTCACAGTGCTCTCTTAGCGCCGCTTCTGCCGAAAGAAGCCCGGGAGCGGTGCTTAGCTCCGGAGAGCCTCGTACCTTCGTCTTTAGCGTCTTTTGTGGTCTACATCCTAGCAGAAAGCTTTTCCACTCTGTCTGGCAAGGAAAACCTGCGGGAGCACAGAAAACATCTCCCATCGTGTTCTGGACAATGCACGGAGGTCTGCCAAGTGTTTGACAAGAAGAGAAGAAAAGTTGTCCAAAATAACTTCCTATCAAATGTTCATGTGATTGGAAAAGTCAGGAAAGTGGTAAGGTACTGTTTTCTATCAGTTGGCAAGCTGCGCACACAATCCCAGTGTTGTACAGCTTCCTTCTTCACCTTTCCGATGCTGCCGCTCTCTCCGGCTCCCGGAGCCGAAGAAGCGGCTTCTTCGCGCAAAGACGATTGTACCGCTCACAGTGCTCTCTTAGCGCCGCTTCTGCCGAAAGAAGCCCGGGAGCGGCGCTTAACTCCGGAGAGCATCGTCCCTTCGTCTTAAGAGTCTTTTGTGGTCTACATCCTAGCAGAAAGCTTTTCCACTCTGTCTGGCAAGGAAAACCTGCGCCAGCACAGAAAACATCTCCCATCGTGTTCTGGACGTTGTACGGAGGTCTGCCAAGTGTTTGAAAGAAACAAAGAAAAGTTGTCCAAAACAGCTTCCAATCGAATATTCATGTGATTGGAAACGTCAGGAAAGTGTAAGGTACTGTTTTCTATCAGTTGGCAAGCTGCGCACACAATCCCAGTGTTGTACAGCTTCCTTCTTCACCTTTCCGATGCTGCCGCTCTCTCCGGCTCCCGGAGCCGAAGAAGCGGCTTCTTCGCGCAAAGACGATTGTACCGCTCACAGTGCTCTCTTAGCGCCGCTTCTGCCGAAAGAAGCCCGGGAGCGGCGCTTAGCTCCGGAGAGCATCGTACCTTCGTCTTTAGCGTCTTTTGTGGTCTACATCCTAGCAGAAAGCTTTTCCACTCTGTCTGGCAAGGAAAACCTGCGCCAGCACAGAAAACATCTCCCATCGTGTTCTGGACGTTGTACGGAGGTCTGCCAAGTGTTTGAAAGAAACAAAGAAAAGTTGTCCAAAACAGCTTCCAATCGAATATTCATGTGATTGGAAACGTCAGGAAAGTGTAAGGTACTGTTTTCTATCAGTTGGCAAGCTGCGCACACAATCCCAGTGTTGTACAGCTTCCTTCTTCACCTTTCCGATGCTGCCGCTCTCTCCGGCTCCCGGAGCCGAAGAAGCGGCTTCTTCGCGCAAAGACGATTGTACCGCTCACAGTGCTCTCTTAGCGCGGCTTCTGCCGAAAGAAGCCCGGGAGCGGCGCTTAGCTCCGGAGAGCATCGTACCTTCGTCTTTAGCGTCTTTTGTGGTCTACATCCTAGCAGAAAGCTTTTCCACTCAGTCTGGCAAGGAAAACCTGCGCCAGCACAGAAAACATCTCCCATCGTGTTCTGTACGTTGCACGGAGGTCTGCCAAGTGTTTGAAAGAAACAAAGAAAAGTTGTCCAAAACAGCTTCCAATCGAATATTCATGTGATTGGAAAAGTCAGGAAAGTGGTAAGGTACTGTTTTCTATCAGTTGGCAAGCTGCGCACACAATCCCAGTGTTGTACAGCTTCCTTCTTCACCTTTCCGATGCTGCCGCTCTCTCCGGCTCCCTGAGACGAAGAAGCGGCTTCTTCGCGCAAAGACGATTGTACCGCTCACAGTGCTCTCTTAGCGCGGCTTCTGCCGAAAGAAGCCCGGGAGCGGCGCTTAAATCCGGAGAGCATCGTCCCTTCGTCTTTAGCGTCTTTTGTGGTCTACATCCTAGCAGAAAGCTTTTCCACTCTGTCTGGCAAGGAAAACCTGCGCCAGCACAGAAAACATCTCCCATCGTGTTCTGGACGTTGTACGGAGGTCTGCCAAGTGTTTGAAAGAAACAAAGAAAAGTTGTCCAAAACAGCTTCCAATCGAATATTCATGTGATTGGAAACGTCAGGAAAGTGTAAGGTACTGTTTTCTATCAGTTGGCAAGCTGCGCACACAATCCCAGTGTTGTACAGCTTCCTTCTTCACCTTTCCGATGCTGCCGCTCTCTCCGGCTCCCGGAGCCGAAGAAGCGGCTTCTTCGCGCAAAGACGATTGTACCGCTCACAGCGCTAACTTAGCGCCGCTTCTGCCGAAAGAAGCCCGGGAGCGGTGCTTAGCTCCGGAGAGCCTCGTACCTTCGTCTTTAGCGTCTTTTGTGGTCTACATCCTAGCAGAAAGCTTTTCCACTCAGTCTGGCAAGGAAAACCTGCGCCAGCACAGAAAACATCTCCCATCGTGTTCTGGACGTTGCACGGAGGTCTGCCAAGTGTTTGCATAAAGAAATGAAAAGTTGTCCAAAATAACTTCCTATCGAATGTTCATGTGATTGGAAAAGTCAGGAAAGTGGTAAGGTACTGTTTTCTATCAGTTGGCAAGCTGCGCACACAATCCCAGTGTTGTACAGCTTCCTTCTTCACCGTTCCGATGCTGCCGCTCTCTCCGGCTCCCGGAGCCGAAGAAGCGGCTTCTTCGCGCAAAGACGATTGTACCGCTCACAGTGCTCTCTTAGCGCGGCTTCTGCCGAAAGAAGCCCGGGAGCGGCGCTTAACTCCGGAGAGCATCGTCCCTTCGTCTTTAGCGTCTTTTGTGGTCTACATCCTAGCAGAAAGCTTTTCCACTCTGTCTGGCAAGGAAAACCTGCGCCAGCACAGAAAACATCTCCCATCGTGTTCTGGACGTTGCACGGAGGTCTGCCAAGTGTTTGAAAGAAACAAAGAAAAGTTGTCCAAAACAGCTTCCAATCGAATATTCATGTGATTGGAAACGTCAGGAAAGTGTAAGGTACTGTTTTCTATCAGTTGGCAAGCTGCGCACACAATCCCAGTGTTGTACAGCTTCCTTCTTCACCTTTCCGATGCTGCCGCTCTCTCCGGCTCCCGGAGCCGAAGAAGCGGCTTCTTCGCGCAAAGACGATTGTACCGCTCACAGTGCTCTCTTAGCGCCGCTTCTGCCGAAAGAAGCCCGGGAGCGGTGCTTAGCTCCGGAGAGCCTCATACCTTCGTCTTTAGCGTCTTTTGTGGTCTACATCCTAGCAGAAAGCTTTTCCACTCTGTCTGGCAAGGAAAACCTGCGCCAGCACAGAAAACATCTCCCATCGTGTTCTGGACGTTGCACGGAGGTCTGCCAAGTGTTTGCATAAAGAAATGAAAAGTTGTCCAAAATAACTTCCTATTGAATGTTCATGTGATTGGAAAAGTCAGGAAAGTGGTAAGGTACTGTTTTCTATCAGTTGGCAAGCTGCGCACACAATCCCAGTGTTGTACAGCTTCCTTCTTCACCGTTCCGATGCTGCCGCTCTCTCCGGCTCCCGGAGCCGAAGAAGCGGCTTCTTCGCGCAAAGACGATTGTACCGCTCACAGTGCTCTCTTAGCGCGGCTTCTGCCGAAAGAAGCCCGGGAGCGGCGCTTAGCTCCGGAGAGCATCGTACCTTCGTCTTTAGCGTCTTTTGTGGTCTACATCCTAGCAGAAAGCTTTTCCACTCAGTCTGGCAAGGAAAACCTGCGCCAGCACAGAAAACATCTCCCATCGTGTTCTGGACGTTGCACGGAGGTCTGCCAAGTGTTTGAAAGAAACAAAGAAAAGTTGTCCAAAACAGCTTCCAATCGAATGTTCATGTGATTGGAAAAGTCAGGAAAGTGGTAAGGTACTGTTTTCTATCAGTTGGCAAGCTGCGCACACAATCCCAGTGTTGTACAGCTTCCTTCTTCACCTTTCCGATGCTGCCGCTCTCTCCGGCTCCCGGAGCCGAAGAAGCGGCTTCTTCGCGCAAAGGCGATTGTACCGCTCACAGTGCTCTCTTAGCGCCACTTCTGCCGAAAGAAGCCCGGGAGCGGCGCTTAGCTCCGGAGAGCCTCGTACCTTCGTCTTTAGCGTCTTTTGTGGTCTACATCCTAGCAGAAAGCTTTTCCACTCTGTCTGGCAAGGAAAACATGCGCCAGCACAGAAAACATCTCCCATCGTGTTCTGGACGTTGTACGGAGGTCTGCCAAGTGTTTGAAAGAAACAAAGAAAAGTTGTCCAAAACAGCTTCCAATCGAATATTCATGTGATTGGAAAAGTCAGGAAAGTGGTAAGGTACTGTTTTCTATCAGTTGGCAAGCTGCGCACACAATCCCAGTGTTGTACAGCTTCCTTCTTCACCTTTCCGATGCTGCCGCTCTCTCCGGCTCCCGGAGCCGAAGAAGCGGCTTCTTCGCGCAAAGACGATTGTACCGCTCACAGTGCTCTCTTAGCGCCGCTTCTGCCGAAAGAAGCCCGGGAGAGGCGCTTAGCTCCGGAGAGCATCGTACTTTCGTCTTTAGCGTCTTTTATGGTCTACATCCTAGCAGAAAGCTTTTCCACTCTGTCTGGCAAGGAAAACATGCGCCAGCGCAGAAAACATCTCCCATCGTGTTCTGGACGTTGCACGGAGGTCTGCCAAGTGTTTGCATAAAGAAATGAAAAGTTGTCCAAAATAACTTCCAATCGAATATTCATGTGATTGGAAAAGTCAGGAAAGTGGTAAGGTACTGTTTTCTATCAGTTGGCAAGCTGCGCACACAATCCCAGTGTTGTACAGCTTCCTTCTTCACCTTTCCGATGCTGCCGCTCTCTCCGGCTCCCGGAGCCGAAGAAGCGGCTTCTTCGCGCAAAGACGATTGTACCGCTCACAGTGCTCTCTTAGCGCCGCTTCTGCCGAAAGAAGCCCGGGAGCGGTGCTTAGCTCCGGAGAGCCTCGTACCTTCGTCTTTAGCGTCTTTTGTGGTCTACAACCTAGCAGAAAGCTTTTCCACTCAGTCTGGCAAGGAAAACATGCGCCAGGGCAGAAAACATCTCCCATCGTGTTCTGGACGTTGCACGGAGGTCTGCCAAGTGTTTGCATAAAGAAATGAAAAGTTGTCCAAAATAACTTCCTATCGAATGTTCATGTGATTGGAAAAGTCAGGAAAGTGGTAAGGTACTGTTTTCTATCAGTTGGCAAGCTGCGCACACAATCCCAGTGTTGTACAGCTTCCTTCTTCACCTTTCCGATGCTGCCGCTCTCTCCGGCTCCCGGAGCCGAAGAAGCGGCTTCTTCGCGCAAAGACGATTGTACCGCTCACAGTGCTCTCTTAGCGCGGCTTCTGCCGAAAGAAGCCCGGGAGCGGCGCTTAGCTCCGGAGAGCATCGTCCCTTCGTCTTTAGCGTCTTTTGTGGTCTACATCCTAGCAGAAAGCTTTTCCACTCTGTCTGGCAAGGAAAACATGCGCCAGCACAGAAAACATCTCCCATCGTGTTCTGGACGTTGCACGGAGGTCTGCCAAGTGTTTGAAAGAAACAAAGAAAAGTTGTCCAAAACAGCTTCCAATCGAATATTCATGTGATTGGAAACGTCAGGAAAGTGTAAGGTACTGTTTTCTATCAGTTGGCAAGCTGCGCACACAATCCCAGTGTTGTACAGCTTCCTTCTTCACCTTTCCGATGCTGCCGCTCTCTCCGGCTCCCGGAGCCGAAGAAGCGGCTTCTTCGCGCAAAGACGATTGTACCGCTCACAGTGCTCTCTTAGCGCCGCTTCTGCCGAAAGAAGCCCGGGAGCGGCGCTTAACTCCGGAGAGCATCGTCCCTTCGTCTTTAGCGTCTTTTGTGGTCTACATCCTAGCAGAAAGCTTTTCCACTCTGTCTGGCAAGGAAAACCTGCGCCAGCACAGAAAACATCTCCCATCGTGTTCTGGACGTTGCACGGAGGTCTGCCAAGTGTTTCCATAAAGAAATGAAAAGTTGTCCAAAACAGTTTCCAATCGAATGTTCATGTGATTGGAAAAGTCAGGAAAGTGGTAAGGTACTGTTTTCTATCAGTTGGGAAGTTGCGCACACAATCCCAGTGTTGTACAGCTTCCTTCTTCACCTTTCCGATGCTGCCGCTCTCTCCGGCTCCCTGAGCCGAAGAAGCGGCTTCTTCGCGCAAAGACGATTGTACCGCTCACAGTGCTCTGTTAGCGCGGCTTCTGCCGAAAGAAGCCCGGGAGCGGCGCTTAGCTCCGGAGAGCATCGTCCCTTCGTCTTTAGCGTCTTTTGTGGTCTACATCCTAGCAGAAAGCTTTTCCACTCTGTCTGGCAAGGAAAACATGCGCCAGCGCAGAAAACATCTCCCATCGTGTTCTGGACGTTGTACGGAGGTCTGCCAAGTGTTTGACAAGAAGAGAAGAAAAGCTGTCCAAAACAGCTTCCAATCGAATATTCATGTGATTGGAAAAGTCAGGAAAGTGGTAAGGTACTGTTTTCTATCAGTTGGCAAGCTGCGCACACAATCCCAGTGTTGTACAGCTTCCTTCTTCACCTTTCCGATGCTGCCGCTCTCTCCGGCTCCCGGAGCCGAAGAAGCGGCTTCTTCGCGCAAAGACGATTGTACCGCTCACAGTGGTCTCTTAGCGCGGCTTCTGCCGAAAGAAGCCCGGGAGCGGCGCTTAACTCCGGAGAGCATCGTCCCTTCGTCTTTAGCGTCTTTTGTGGTCTACATCCTAGCAGAAAGCTTTTCCACTCTGTCTGGCAAGGAAAACATGCGCCAGCACAGAAAACATCTCCCATCGTGTTCTGGACGTTGCACGGAGGTCTGCCAAGTGTTTGAAAGAAACAAAGAAAAGTTGTCCAAAACAGCTTCCAATCGAATATTCATGAGATTGGAAACGTCAGGAAAGTGTAAGGTACTGTTTTCTATCAGTTGGCAAGCTGCGCACACAATCCCAGTGTTGTACAGCTTCCTTCTTCACCTTTCCGATGCTGCCGCTCTCTCCGGCTCCCGGAGCCGAAGAAGCGGCTTCTTCGCGCAAAGACGATTGTACCGCTCACAGTGCTCTCTTAGCGCCGCTTCTGCCGAAAGAAGCCCGGGAGCGGCGCTTAACTCCGGAGAGCATCGTCCCTTCGTCTTTAGCGTCTTTTGTAGTCTACATCCTAGCAGAAAGCTTTTCCACTCTGTCTGGCAAGGAAAACCTGCGCCAGCACAGAAAACATCTCCCATCGTGTTCTGGACGTTGCACGGAGGTCTGCCAAGTGTTTCCATAAAGAAATGAAAAGTTGTCCAAAACAGTTTCCAATCGAATGTTCATGTGATTGGAAAAGTCAGGAAAGTGGTAAGGTACTGTTTTCTATCAGTTGGGAAGTTGCGCACACAATCCCAGTGTTGTACAGCTTCCTTCTTCACCTTTCCGATGCTGCCGCTCTCTCCGGCTCCCGGAGCCGAAGAAGCGGCTTCTTCGCGCAAAGACGATTGTACCGCTCACAGTGCTCTGTTAGCGCGGCTTCTGCCGAAAGAAGCCCGGGAGCGGCGCTTAGCTCCGGAGAGCATCGTCCCTTCGTCTTTAGCGTCTTTTGTGGTCTACATCCTAGCAGAAAGCTTTTCCACTCAGTCTGGCAAGGAAAACATGCGCCAGCGCAGAAAACATCTCCCATCGTGTTCTGGACGTTGTACGGAGGTCTGCCAAGTGTTTGACAAGAAGAGAAGAAAAGCTGTCCAAAACAGCTTCCAATCGAATATTCATGTGATTGGAAAAGTCAGGAAAGTGGTAAGGTACTGTTTTCTATCAGTTGGCAAGCTGCGCACACAATCCCAGTGTTGTACAGCTTCCTTCTTCACCTTTCCGATGCTGCCGCTCTCTCCGGCTCCCGGAGCCGAAGAAGCGGCTTCTTCGCGCAAAGACGATTGTACCGCTCACAGTGCTCTCTTAGCGCGGCTTCTGCCGAAAGAAGCCCGGGAGCGGCGCTTAACTCCGGAGAGCATCGTCCCTTCGTCTTTAGCGTCTTTTGTGGTCTACATCCTAGCAGAAAGCTTTTCCACTCTGTCTGGCAAGGAAAACATGCGCCAGCACAGAAAACATCTCCCATCGTGTTCTGGACGTTGCACGGAGGTCTGCCAAGTGTTTGAAAGAAACAAAGAAAAGTTGTCCAAAACAGCTTCCAATCGAAGATTCATGTGATTGGAAAAGTCAGGAAAGTGGTAAGGTACTGTTTTCTATCAGTTGGCAAGCTGCGCACACAATCCCAGTGTTGTACAGCTTCCTTCTTCACCTTTCCGATGCTGCCGCTCTCTCCGGCTCCCGGAGCCGAAGAAGCGGCTTCTTCGCACAAAGACGATTGTACCGCTCACAGTGCTCTCTTAGCGCGGCTTCTGCCGAAAGACGCCCGGGAGCGGCGCTTAGCTCCGGAGAGCATCGTACCTTCGTCTTTAGCGTCTTTTGTGGTCTACATCCTAGCAGAAAGCTTTTCCACTCTGTCTGGCAAGGAAAACATGCGCCAGCGCAGAAAACATCTCCCATCGTGTTCTGGACGTTGCACGGGGGACTGCCAAGTGTTTGCATAAAGAAATGAAAAGTTTTCCAAAATAACTTCCTATCGAATATTCATGTGATTGGAAAAGTCAGGAAAGTGGTAAGGTACTGTTTTCTATCAGTTGGCAAGCTGCGCACACAATCCCAGTGTTGTACAGCTTCCTTCTTCACCTTTCCGATGCTGCCGCTCTCTCCGGCTCCCGGAGCCGAAGAAGCGGCTTCTTCGCGCAAAGACGATTGTACCAATCACAGTGCTCTCTTAGCGCCGCTTCTGCCGAAAGAAGCCCGGGAGCGGTGCTTAACTCCGGAGAGCATCGTCCCTTCGTCTTTAGCGTCTTTTGTGGTCTACATCCTAGCAGAAAGCTTTTCCACTCAGTCTGGCAAGGAAAACCTGCGCCAGCACAGAAAACATCTCCCATCGTGTTCTGGACGTTGTACGGAGGTCTGCCAAGTGTTTGAAAGAAACAAAGAAAAGTTGTCCAAAACAGCTTCCAATCGAATATTCATGTGATTGGAAACGTCAGGAAAGCTTCAGGTGCTGTTTTCTATCCGTTGGCAAGCTGCGCACACAATCCCAGTGTTGTACAGCTTCCTTCTTCACCTTTGCGATGCTGCCGCTCTCTCCGGCTCCCGGAGCCGAAGAAGCGGCTTCTTCGCGCAAAGACGATTGTACCGCTCACAGTGCTCTCTTAGCGCCGCTTCTGCCGAAAGAAGCCCGGGAGCGGTGCTTAGCTCCGGAGAGCCTCGTACCTTCGTCTTTAGCGTCTTTTGTGGTCTACATCCTAGCAGAAAGCTTTTCCACTCTGTCTGGCAAGGAAAACCTGCGGGAGCACAGAAAACATCTCCCATCGTGTTCTGGACAATGCACGGAGGTCTGCCAAGTGTTTGACAAGAAGAGAAGAAAAGTTGTCCAAAATAACTTCCTATCAAATGTTCATGTGATTGGAAAAGTCAGGAAAGTGGTAAGGTACTGTTTTCTATCAGTTGGCAAGCTGCGCACACAATCCCAGTGTTGTACAGCTTCCTTCTTCACCTTTCCGATGCTGCCGCTCTCTCCGGCTCCCGGAGCCGAAGAAGCGGCTTCTTCGCGCAAAGACGATTGTACCGCTCACAGTGCTCTCTTAGCGCCGCTTCTGCCGAAAGAAGCCCGGGAGCGGCGCTTAACTCCGGAGAGCATCGTCCCTTCGTCTTAAGAGTCTTTTGTGGTCTACATCCTAGCAGAAAGCTTTTCCACTCTGTCTGGCAAGGAAAACCTGCGCCAGCACAGAAAACATCTCCCATCGTGTTCTGGACGTTGTACGGAGGTCTGCCAAGTGTTTGAAAGAAACAAAGAAAAGTTGTCCAAAACAGCTTCCAATCGAATATTCATGTGATTGGAAACGTCAGGAAAGTGTAAGGTACTGTTTTCTATCAGTTGGCAAGCTGCGCACACAATCCCAGTGTTGTACAGCTTCCTTCTTCACCTTTCCGATGCTGCCGCTCTCTCCGGCTCCCGGAGCCGAAGAAGCGGCTTCTTCGCGCAAAGACGATTGTACCGCTCACAGTGCTCTCTTAGCGCCGCTTCTGCCGAAAGAAGCCCGGGAGCGGCGCTTAGCTCCGGAGAGCATCGTACCTTCGTCTTTAGCGTCTTTTGTGGTCTACATCCTAGCAGAAAGCTTTTCCACTCTGTCTGGCAAGGAAAACCTGCGCCAGCACAGAAAACATCTCCCATCGTGTTCTGGACGTTGTACGGAGGTCTGCCAAGTGTTTGAAAGAAACAAAGAAAAGTTGTCCAAAACAGCTTCCAATCGAATATTCATGTGATTGGAAACGTCAGGAAAGTGTAAGGTACTGTTTTCTATCAGTTGGCAAGCTGCGCACACAATCCCAGTGTTGTACAGCTTCCTTCTTCACCTTTCCGATGCTGCCGCTCTCTCCGGCTCCCGGAGCCGAAGAAGCGGCTTCTTCGCGCAAAGACGATTGTACCGCTCACAGTGCTCTCTTAGCGCGGCTTCTGCCGAAAGAAGCCCGGGAGCGGCGCTTAGCTCCGGAGAGCATCGTACCTTCGTCTTTAGCGTCTTTTGTGGTCTACATCCTAGCAGAAAGCTTTTCCACTCAGTCTGGCAAGGAAAACCTGCGCCAGCACAGAAAACATCTCCCATCGTGTTCTGTACGTTGCACGGAGGTCTGCCAAGTGTTTGAAAGAAACAAAGAAAAGTTGTCCAAAACAGCTTCCAATCGAATATTCATGTGATTGGAAAAGTCAGGAAAGTGGTAAGGTACTGTTTTCTATCAGTTGGCAAGCTGCGCACACAATCCCAGTGTTGTACAGCTTCCTTCTTCACCTTTCCGATGCTGCCGCTCTCTCCGGCTCCCTGAGACGAAGAAGCGGCTTCTTCGCGCAAAGACGATTGTACCGCTCACAGTGCTCTCTTAGCGCGGCTTCTGCCGAAAGAAGCCCGGGAGCGGCGCTTAAATCCGGAGAGCATCGTCCCTTCGTCTTTAGCGTCTTTTGTGGTCTACATCCTAGCAGAAAGCTTTTCCACTCTGTCTGGCAAGGAAAACCTGCGCCAGCACAGAAAACATCTCCCATCGTGTTCTGGACGTTGTACGGAGGTCTGCCAAGTGTTTGAAAGAAACAAAGAAAAGTTGTCCAAAACAGCTTCCAATCGAATATTCATGTGATTGGAAACGTCAGGAAAGTGTAAGGTACTGTTTTCTATCAGTTGGCAAGCTGCGCACACAATCCCAGTGTTGTACAGCTTCCTTCTTCACCTTTCCGATGCTGCCGCTCTCTCCGGCTCCCGGAGCCGAAGAAGCGGCTTCTTCGCGCAAAGACGATTGTACCGCTCACAGCGCTAACTTAGCGCCGCTTCTGCCGAAAGAAGCCCGGGAGCGGTGCTTAGCTCCGGAGAGCCTCGTACCTTCGTCTTTAGCGTCTTTTGTGGTCTACATCCTAGCAGAAAGCTTTTCCACTCAGTCTGGCAAGGAAAACCTGCGCCAGCACAGAAAACATCTCCCATCGTGTTCTGGACGTTGCACGGAGGTCTGCCAAGTGTTTGCATAAAGAAATGAAAAGTTGTCCAAAATAACTTCCTATCGAATGTTCATGTGATTGGAAAAGTCAGGAAAGTGGTAAGGTACTGTTTTCTATCAGTTGGCAAGCTGCGCACACAATCCCAGTGTTGTACAGCTTCCTTCTTCACCGTTCCGATGCTGCCGCTCTCTCCGGCTCCCGGAGCCGAAGAAGCGGCTTCTTCGCGCAAAGACGATTGTACCGCTCACAGTGCTCTCTTAGCGCGGCTTCTGCCGAAAGAAGCCCGGGAGCGGCGCTTAACTCCGGAGAGCATCGTCCCTTCGTCTTTAGCGTCTTTTGTGGTCTACATCCTAGCAGAAAGCTTTTCCACTCTGTCTGGCAAGGAAAACCTGCGCCAGCACAGAAAACATCTCCCATCGTGTTCTGGACGTTGCACGGAGGTCTGCCAAGTGTTTGAAAGAAACAAAGAAAAGTTGTCCAAAACAGCTTCCAATCGAATATTCATGTGATTGGAAACGTCAGGAAAGTGTAAGGTACTGTTTTCTATCAGTTGGCAAGCTGCGCACACAATCCCAGTGTTGTACAGCTTCCTTCTTCACCTTTCCGATGCTGCCGCTCTCTCCGGCTCCCGGAGCCGAAGAAGCGGCTTCTTCGCGCAAAGACGATTGTACCGCTCACAGTGCTCTCTTAGCGCCGCTTCTGCCGAAAGAAGCCCGGGAGCGGTGCTTAGCTCCGGAGAGCCTCATACCTTCGTCTTTAGCGTCTTTTGTGGTCTACATCCTAGCAGAAAGCTTTTCCACTCTGTCTGGCAAGGAAAACCTGCGCCAGCACAGAAAACATCTCCCATCGTGTTCTGGACGTTGCACGGAGGTCTGCCAAGTGTTTGCATAAAGAAATGAAAAGTTGTCCAAAATAACTTCCTATTGAATGTTCATGTGATTGGAAAAGTCAGGAAAGTGGTAAGGTACTGTTTTCTATCAGTTGGCAAGCTGCGCACACAATCCCAGTGTTGTACAGCTTCCTTCTTCACCGTTCCGATGCTGCCGCTCTCTCCGGCTCCCGGAGCCGAAGAAGCGGCTTCTTCGCGCAAAGACGATTGTACCGCTCACAGTGCTCTCTTAGCGCGGCTTCTGCCGAAAGAAGCCCGGGAGCGGCGCTTAGCTCCGGAGAGCATCGTACCTTCGTCTTTAGCGTCTTTTGTGGTCTACATCCTAGCAGAAAGCTTTTCCACTCAGTCTGGCAAGGAAAACCTGCGCCAGCACAGAAAACATCTCCCATCGTGTTCTGGACGTTGCACGGAGGTCTGCCAAGTGTTTGAAAGAAACAAAGAAAAGTTGTCCAAAACAGCTTCCAATCGAATGTTCATGTGATTGGAAAAGTCAGGAAAGTGGTAAGGTACTGTTTTCTATCAGTTGGCAAGCTGCGCACACAATCCCAGTGTTGTACAGCTTCCTTCTTCACCTTTCCGATGCTGCCGCTCTCTCCGGCTCCCGGAGCCGAAGAAGCGGCTTCTTCGCGCAAAGGCGATTGTACCGCTCACAGTGCTCTCTTAGCGCCACTTCTGCCGAAAGAAGCCCGGGAGCGGCGCTTAGCTCCGGAGAGCCTCGTACCTTCGTCTTTAGCGTCTTTTGTGGTCTACATCCTAGCAGAAAGCTTTTCCACTCTGTCTGGCAAGGAAAACATGCGCCAGCACAGAAAACATCTCCCATCGTGTTCTGGACGTTGTACGGAGGTCTGCCAAGTGTTTGAAAGAAACAAAGAAAAGTTGTCCAAAACAGCTTCCAATCGAATATTCATGTGATTGGAAAAGTCAGGAAAGTGGTAAGGTACTGTTTTCTATCAGTTGGCAAGCTGCGCACACAATCCCAGTGTTGTACAGCTTCCTTCTTCACCTTTCCGATGCTGCCGCTCTCTCCGGCTCCCGGAGCCGAAGAAGCGGCTTCTTCGCGCAAAGACGATTGTACCGCTCACAGTGCTCTCTTAGCGCCGCTTCTGCCGAAAGAAGCCCGGGAGAGGCGCTTAGCTCCGGAGAGCATCGTACTTTCGTCTTTAGCGTCTTTTATGGTCTACATCCTAGCAGAAAGCTTTTCCACTCTGTCTGGCAAGGAAAACATGCGCCAGCGCAGAAAACATCTCCCATCGTGTTCTGGACGTTGCACGGAGGTCTGCCAAGTGTTTGCATAAAGAAATGAAAAGTTGTCCAAAATAACTTCCAATCGAATATTCATGTGATTGGAAAAGTCAGGAAAGTGGTAAGGTACTGTTTTCTATCAGTTGGCAAGCTGCGCACACAATCCCAGTGTTGTACAGCTTCCTTCTTCACCTTTCCGATGCTGCCGCTCTCTCCGGCTCCCGGAGCCGAAGAAGCGGCTTCTTCGCGCAAAGACGATTGTACCGCTCACAGTGCTCTCTTAGCGCGGCTTCTGCCGAAAGAAGCCCGGGAGAGGCGCTTAGCTCCGGAGAGCATCGTACCTTCGTCTTTAGCGTCTTTTGTGGTCTACATCCTAGCAGAAAGCTTTTCCACTCTGTCTGGCAAGGAAAACATGCGCCAGCGCAGAAAACATCTCCCATCGTGTTCTGGACGTTGTACGGAGGTCTGCCAAGTGTTTGACAAGAAGAGAAGAAAAGTTGTCCAAAACAGCTTCCAATCGAATATTCATGTGATTGGAAAAGTCAGGAAAGTGGTAAGGTACTGTTTTCTATCAGTTGGCAAGCTGCGCACACAATCCCAGTGTTGTACAGCTTCCTTCTTCACCTTTCCGATGCTGCCGCTCTCTCCGGCTCCCGGAGCCGAAGAAGCGGCTTCTTCGCGCAAAGACGATTGTACCGCTCACAGTGCTCTCTTAGCGCCGCTTCTGCCGAAAGAAGCCCGGGAGCGGCGCTTAACTCCGGAGAGCATCGTCCCTTCGTCTTAAGAGTCTTTTGTGGTCTACATCCTAGCAGAAAGCTTTTCCACTCAGTCTGGCAAGGAAAACCTGCGCCAGCACAGAAAACATCTCCCATCGTGTTCTGGACGTTGTACGGAGGTCTGCCAAGTGTTTGAAAGAAACAAAGAAAAGTTGTCCAAAACAGCTTCCAATCGAATATTCATGTGATTGGAAACGTCAGGAAAGTGTAAGGTACTGTTTTCTATCAGTTGGCAAGCTGCGCACACAATCCCAGTGTTGTACAGCTTCCTTCTTCACCTTTCCGATGCTGCCGCTCTCTCCGGCTCCCGGAGCCGAAGAAGCGGCTTCTTCGCGCAAAGACGATTGTACCGCTCACAGTGCTCTCTTAGCGCCGCTTCTGCCGAAAGAAGCCCGGGAGCGGCGCTTAGCTCCGGAGAGCATCGTACCTTCGTCTTTAGCGTCTTTTGTGGTCTACATCCTAGCAGAAAGCTTTTCCACTCTGTCTGGCAAGGAAAACCTGCGCCAGCACAGAAAACATCTCCCATCGTGTTCTGGACGTTGCACGGAGGTCTGCCAAGTGTTTGACAAGAAGAGAGGAAAAGTTGTCCAAAACAGCTTCCAATCGAATATTCATGTGATTGGAAAAGTCAGGAAAGTGGTAAGGTACTGTTTTCTATCAGTTGGCAAGCTGCGCACACAATCCCAGTGTTGTACAGCTTCCTTCTTCACCTTTCCGATGCTGCCGCTCTCTCCGGCTCCCGGAGCCGAAGAAGCGGCTTCTTCGCGCAAAGACGATTGTACCGCTCACAGTGCTAACTTAGCGCCGCTTCTGCCGAAAGAAGCCCGGGAGCGGTGCTTAGCTCCGGAGAGCCTCGTACCTTCGTCTTTAGCGTCTTTTGTGGTCTACATCCTAGCAGAAAGCTTTTCCACTCTGTCTGGCAAGGAAAACCTGCGCCAGCACAGAAAACATCTCCCATCGTGTTCTGGACGTTGCACGGAGGTCTGCCAAGTGTTTGCATAAAGAAATGAAAAGTTGTCCAAAATAACTTCCTGTCGAATGTTCATGTGATTGGAAAAGTCAGGAAAGTGGTAAGGTACTGTTTTCTATCAGTTGGCAAGCTGCGCACACAATCCCAGTGTTGTACAGCTTCCTTCTTCACCGTTCCGATGCTGCCGCTCTCTCCGGCTCCAGGAGCCGAAGAAGCGGCTTCTTCGCGCAAAGACGATTGTACCGCTCACAGTGCTCTCTTAGCGCGGCTTCTGCCGAAAGAAGCCCGGGAGCGGCGCTTAGCTCCGGAGAGCATCGTCCCTTCGTCTTTAGCGTCTTTTGTGGTCTACATCCTAGCAGAAAGCTTTTCCACTCAGTCTGGCAAGGAAAACCTGCGCCAGCACAGAAAACATCTCCCATCGTGTTCTGAACGTTGCACGGAGGTCTGCCAAGTGTTTCCATAAAGAAATGAAAAGTTGTCCAAAACAGCTTCCAATCGAATGTTCATGTGATTGGAAAAGTCAGGAAAGTGGTAAGGTACTGTTTTCTATCAGTTGGCAAGCTGCGCACACAATCCCAGTGTTGTACAGCTTCCTTCTTCACCTTTCCGATGCTGCCGCTCTCTCCGGCTCCCGGAGCCGAAGAAGCGGCTTCTTCGCGCAAAGACGATTGTACCGCTCACAGTGCTCTCTTAGCGCGGCTTCTGCCGAAAGAAGCCCGGGAGCGGCGCTTAACTCTGGAGAGCATCGTCCCTTCGTCTTTAGCGTCTTTTGTGGTCTACATCCTAGCAGAAAGCTTTTCCACTCTGTCTGGCAAGGAAAACCTGCGCCAGCACAGAAAACATCTCCCATCGTGTTCTGGACGTTGCACGGAGGTCTGCCAAGTGTTTGAAAGAAACAAAGAAAAGTTGTCCAAAACAGCTTCCAATCGAATATTCATGTGATTGGAAACGTCAGGAAAGTGTAAGGTACTGTTTTCTATCAGTTGGCAAGCTGCGCACACAATCCCAGTGTTGTACAGCTTCCTTCTTCACCTTTCCGATGCTGCCGCTCTCTCCGGCTCCCGGAGCCGAAGAAGCGGCTTCTTCGCGCAAAGACGATTGTACCGCTCACAGTGCTCTCTTAGCGCCGCTTCTGCCGAAAGAAGCCCGGGAGCGGCGCTTAGCTCCGGAGAGCATCGTACCTTCGTCTTTAGCGTCTTTTGTGGTCTACATCCTAGCAGAAAGCTTTTCCACTCAGTCTGGCAAGGAAAACCTGCGCCAGCACAGAAAACATCTCCCATCGTGTTCTGGACGTTGTACGGAGGTCTGCCAAGTGTTTGAAAGAAACAAAGAAAAGTTGTCCAAAACAGCTTCCAATCGAATATTCATGTGATTGGAAACGTCAGGAAAGTGTAAGGTACTGTTTTCTATCAGTTGGCAAGCTGCGCACACAATCCCAGTGTTGTACAGCTTCCTTCTTCACCTTTCCGATGCTGCCGCTCTCTCCGGCTCCCGGAGCCGAAGAAGCGGCTTCTTCGCGCAAAGACGATTGTACCGCTCACAGTGCTCTCTTAGCGCGGCTTCTGCCGAAAGAAGCCCGGGAGCGGCGCTTAGCTCCGGAGAGCATCGTACCTTCGTCTTTAGCGTCTTTTGTGGTCTACATCCTAGCAGAAAGCTTTTCCACTCTGTCTGGCAAGGAAAACATGCGCCAGCGCAGAAAACATCTCCCATCGTGTTCTGGACGTTGCACGGGGGACTGCCAAGTGTTTGCATAAAGAAATGAAAAGTTTTCCAAAATAACTTCCTATCGAATGTTCATGTGATTGGAAAAGTCAGGAAAGTGGTAAGGTACTGTTTTCTATCAGTTGGCAAGCTGCGCACACAATCCCAGTGTTGTACAGCTTCCTTCTTCACCTTTCCGATGCTGCCGCTCTCTCCGGCTCCCGGAGCCGAAGAAGCGGCTTCTTCGCGCAAAGACGATTGTACCAATCACAGTGCTCTCTTAGCGCCGCTTCTGCCGAAAGAAGCCCGGGAGCGGTGCTTAACTCCGGAGAGCATCGTCCCTTCGTCTTTAGCGTCTTTTGTGGTCTACATCCTAGCAGAAAGCTTTTCCACTCAGTCTGGCAAGGAAAACCTGCGCCAGCACAGAAAACATCTCCCATCGTGTTCTGGACGTTGTACGGAGGTCTGCCAAGTGTTTGAAAGAAACAAAGAAAAGTTGTCCAAAACAGCTTCCAATCGAATATTCATGTGATTGGAAACGTCAGGAAAGCTTCAGGTGCTGTTTTCTATCCGTTGGCAAGCTGCGCACACAATCCCAGTGTTGTACAGCTTCCTTCTTCACCTTTGCGATGCTGCCGCTCTCTCCGGCTCCCGGAGCCGAAGAAGCGGCTTCTTCGCGCAAAGACGATTGTACCGCTCACAGTGCTCTCTTAGCGCCGCTTCTGCCGAAAGAAGCCCGGGAGCGGTGCTTAGCTCCGGAGAGCCTCGTACCTTCGTCTTTAGCGTCTTTTGTGGTCTACATCCTAGCAGAAAGCTTTTCCACTCTGTCTGGCAAGGAAAACCTGCGGGAGCACAGAAAACATCTCCCATCGTGTTCTGGACAATGCACGGAGGTCTGCCAAGTGTTTGACAAGAAGAGAAGAAAAGTTGTCCAAAATAACTTCCTATCAAATGTTCATGTGATTGGAAAAGTCAGGAAAGTGGTAAGGTACTGTTTTCTATCAGTTGGCAAGCTGCGCACACAATCCCAGTGTTGTACAGCTTCCTTCTTCACCTTTCCGATGCTGCCGCTCTCTCCGGCTCCCGGAGCCGAAGAAGCGGCTTCTTCGCGCAAAGACGATTGTACCGCTCACAGTGCTCTCTTAGCGCCGCTTCTGCCGAAAGAAGCCCGGGAGCGGCGCTTAACTCCGGAGAGCATCGTCCCTTCGTCTTAAGAGTCTTTTGTGGTCTACATCCTAGCAGAAAGCTTTTCCACTCTGTCTGGCAAGGAAAACCTGCGCCAGCACAGAAAACATCTCCCATCGTGTTCTGGACGTTGTACGGAGGTCTGCCAAGTGTTTGACAAGAAGAGAAGAAAAGTTGTCCAAAACAGCTTCCAATCGAATATTCATGTGATTGGAAACGTCAGGAAAGTGTAAGGTACTGTTTTCTATCAGTTGGCAAGCTGCGCACACAATCCCAGTGTTGTACAGCTTCCTTCTTCACCTTTCCGATGCTGCCGCTCTCTCCGGCTCCCGGAGCCGAAGAAGCGGCTTCTTCGCGCAAAGACGATTGTACCGCTCACAGTGCTCTCTTAGCGCCGCTTCTGCCGAAAGAAGCCCGGGAGCGGCGCTTAGCTCCGGAGAGCATCGTACCTTCGTCTTTAGCGTCTTTTGTGGTCTACATCCTAGCAGAAAGCTTTTCCACTCTGTCTGGCAAGGAAAACCTGCGCCAGCACAGAAAACATCTCCCATTGTGTTCTGGACGTTGTACGGAGGTCTGCCAAGTGTTTGAAAGAAACAAAGAAAAGTTGTCCAAAACAGCTTCCAATCGAATATTCATGTGATTGGAAACGTCAGGAAAGTGTAAGGTACTGTTTTCTATCAGTTGGCAAGCTGCGCACACAATCCCAGTGTTGTACAGCTTCCTTCTTCACCTTTCCGATGCTGCCGCTCTCTCCGGCTCCCGGAGCCGAAGAAGCGGCTTCTTCGCGCAAAGACGATTGTACCGCTCACAGTGCTCTCTTAGCGCGGCTTCTGCCGAAAGAAGCCCGGGAGCGGCGCTTAGCTCCGGAGAGCATCGTACCTTCGTCTTTAGCGTCTTTTGTGGTCTACATCCTAGCAGAAAGCTTTTCCACTCAGTCTGGCAAGGAAAACCTGCGCCAGCACAGAAAACATCTCCCATCGTGTTCTGTACGTTGCACGGAGGTCTGCCAAGTGTTTGAAAGAAACAAAGAAAAGTTGTCCAAAACAGCTTCCAATCGAATATTCATGTGATTGGAAAAGTCAGGAAAGTGGTAAGGTACTGTTTTCTATCAGTTGGCAAGCTGCGCACACAATCCCAGTGTTGTACAGCTTCCTTCTTCACCTTTCCGATGCTGCCGCTCTCTCCGGCTCCCTGAGACGAAGAAGCGGCTTCTTCGCGCAAAGACGATTGTACCGCTCACAGTGCTCTCTTAGCGCGGCTTCTGCCGAAAGAAGCCCGGGAGCGGCGCTTAAATCCGGAGAGCATCGTCCCTTCGTCTTTAGCGTCTTTTGTGGTCTACATCCTAGCAGAAAGCTTTTCCACTCTGTCTGGCAAGGAAAACCTGCGCCAGCACAGAAAACATCTCCCATCGTGTTCTGGACGTTGTACGGAGGTCTGCCAAGTGTTTGAAAGAAACAAAGAAAAGTTGTCCAAAACAGCTTCCAATCGAATATTCATGTGATTGGAAACGTCAGGAAAGTGTAAGGTACTGTTTTCTATCAGTTGGCAAGCTGCGCACACAATCCCAGTGTTGTACAGCTTCCTTCTTCACCTTTCCGATGCTGCCGCTCTCTCCGGCTCCCGGAGCCGAAGAAGCGGCTTCTTCGCGCAAAGACGATTGTACCGCTCACAGCGCTAACTTAGCGCCGCTTCTGCCGAAAGAAGCCCGGGAGCGGTGCTTAGCTCCGGAGAGCCTCGTACCTTCGTCTTTAGCGTCTTTTGTGGTCTACATCCTAGCAGAAAGCTTTTCCACTCAGTCTGGCAAGGAAAACCTGCGCCAGCACAGAAAACATCTCCCATCGTGTTCTGGACGTTGCACGGAGGTCTGCCAAGTGTTTGCATAAAGAAATGAAAAGTTGTCCAAAATAACTTCCTATCGAATGTTCATGTGATTGGAAAAGTCAGGAAAGTGGTAAGGTACTGTTTTCTATCAGTTGGCAAGCTGCGCACACAATCCCAGTGTTGTACAGCTTCCTTCTTCACCGTTCCGATGCTGCCGCTCTCTCCGGCTCCCGGAGCCGAAGAAGCGGCTTCTTCGCGCAAAGACGATTGTACCGCTCACAGTGCTCTCTTAGCGCGGCTTCTGCCGAAAGAAGCCCGGGAGCGGCGCTTAACTCCGGAGAGCATCGTCCCTTCGTCTTTAGCGTCTTTTGTGGTCTACATCCTAGCAGAAAGCTTTTCCACTCTGTCTGGCAAGGAAAACCTGCGCCAGCACAGAAAACATCTCCCATCGTGTTCTGGACGTTGCACGGAGGTCTGCCAAGTGTTTGAAAGAAACAAAGAAAAGTTGTCCAAAACAGCTTCCAATCGAATATTCATGTGATTGGAAACGTCAGGAAAGTGTAAGGTACTGTTTTCTATCAGTTGGCAAGCTGCGCACACAATCCCAGTGTTGTACAGCTTCCTTCTTCACCTTTCCGATGCTGCCGCTCTCTCCGGCTCCCGGAGCCGAAGAAGCGGCTTCTTCGCGCAAAGACGATTGTACCGCTCACAGTGCTCTCTTAGCGCCGCTTCTGCCGAAAGAAGCCCGGGAGCGGTGCTTAGCTCCGGAGAGCCTCATACCTTCGTCTTTAGCGTCTTTTGTGGTCTACATCCTAGCAGAAAGCTTTTCCACTCTGTCTGGCAAGGAAAACCTGCGCCAGCACAGAAAACATCTCCCATCGTGTTCTGGACGTTGCACGGAGGTCTGCCAAGTGTTTGCATAAAGAAATGAAAAGTTGTCCAAAATAACTTCCTGTCGAATGTTCATGTGATTGGAAAAGTCAGGAAAGTGGTAAGGTACTGTTTTCTATCAGTTGGCAAGCTGCGCACACAATCCCAGTGTTGTACAGCTTCCTTCTTCACCGTTCCGATGCTGCCGCTCTCTCCGGCTCCCGGAGCCGAAGAAGCGGCTTCTTCGCGCAAAGACGATTGTACCGCTCACAGTGCTCTCTTAGCGCCGCTTCTGCCGAAAGAAGCCCGGGAGCGGCGCTTAGCTCCGGAGAGCATCGTACCTTCGTCTTTAGCGTCTTTTGTGGTCTACATCCTAGCAGAAAGCTTTTCCACTCAGTCTGGCAAGGAAAACCTGCGCCAGCACAGAAAACATCTCCCATCGTGTTCTGGACGTTGCACGGAGGTCTGCCAAGTGTTTGAAAGAAACAAAGAAAAGTTGTCCAAAACAGCTTCCAATCGAATGTTCATGTGATTGGAAAAGTCAGGAAAGTGGTAAGGTACTGTTTTCTATCAGTTGGCAAGCTGCGCACACAATCCCAGTGTTGTACAGCTTCCTTCTTCACCTTTCCGATGCTGCCGCTCTCTCCGGCTCCCGGAGCCGAAGAAGCGGCTTCTTCGCGCAAAGGCGATTGTACCGCTCACAGTGCTCTCTTAGCGCCACTTCTGCCGAAAGAAGCCCGGGAGCGGCGCTTAGCTCCGGAGAGCCTCGTACCTTCGTCTTTAGCGTCTTTTGTGGTCTACATCCTAGCAGAAAGCTTTTCCACTCTGTCTGGCAAGGAAAACATGCGCCAGCACAGAAAACATCTCCCATCGTGTTCTGGACGTTGTACGGAGGTCTGCCAAGTGTTTGAAAGAAACAAAGAAAAGTTGTCCAAAACAGCTTCCAATCGAATATTCATGTGATTGGAAAAGTCAGGAAAGTGGTAAGGTACTGTTTTCTATCAGTTGGCAAGCTGCGCACACAATCCCAGTGTTGTACAGCTTCCTTCTTCACCTTTCCGATGCTGCCGCTCTCTCCGGCTCCCGGAGCCGAAGAAGCGGCTTCTTCGCGCAAAGACGATTGTACCGCTCACAGTGCTCTCTTAGCGCCGCTTCTGCCGAAAGAAGCCCGGGAGAGGCGCTTAGCTCCGGAGAGCATCGTACTTTCGTCTTTAGCGTCTTTTATGGTCTACATCCTAGCAGAAAGCTTTTCCACTCTGTCTGGCAAGGAAAACATGCGCCAGCGCAGAAAACATCTCCCATCGTGTTCTGGACGTTGCACGGAGGTCTGCCAAGTGTTTGCATAAAGAAATGAAAAGTTGTCCAAAATAACTTCCAATCGAATATTCATGTGATTGGAAAAGTCAGGAAAGTGGTAAGGTACTGTTTTCTATCAGTTGGTAAGCTGCGCACACAATCCCAGTGTTGTACAGCTTCCTTCTTCACCTTTCCGATGCTGCCGCTCTCTCCGGCTCCCGGAGCCGAAGAAGCGGCTTCTTCGCGCAAAGACGATTGTACCGCTCACAGTGCTCTCTTAGCGCGGCTTCTGCCGAAAGAAGCCCGGGAGCGGCGCTTAGCTCCGGAGAGCATCGTACCTTCGTCTTTAGCGTCTTTTGTGGTCTACATCCTAGCAGAAAGCTTTTCCACTCTGTCTGGCAAGGAAAACCTGCGCCAGAAGAGAAAACATCTCCCTTCGTGTTCTGGACGTTGTACGGAGGTCTGCCAAGTGTTTGACAAGAAGAGAGGAAAAGTTGTCCAAAACAGTATCCAATCGAATATTCATGTGATTGGAAAAGTCAGGAAAGTGGTAAGGTACTGTTTTCTATCAGTTGGCAAGCTGCGCACACAATCCCAGTGTTGTACAGCTTCCTTCTTCACCTTTCCGATGCTGCCGCTCTCTCCGGCTCCCGGAGCCGAAGAAGCGGCTTCTTCGCGCAAAGACGATTGTACCGCTCACAGTGCTCTCTTAGCGCGGCTTCTGCCGAAAGAAGCCCGGGAGAGGCGCTTAGCTCCGGAGAGCATCGTACCTTCGTCTTTAGCGTCTTTTGTGGTCTACATCCTAGCAGAAAGCTTTTCCACTCTGTCTGGCAAGGAAAACATGCGCCAGCGCAGAAAACATCTCCCATCGTGTTCTGGACGTTGTACGGAGGTCTGCCAAGTGTTTGACAAGAAGAGAAGAAAAGTTGTCCAAAACAGCTTCCAATCGAATATTCATGTGATTGGAAAAGTCAGGAAAGTGGTAAGGTACTGTTTTCTATCAGTTGGCAAGCTGCGCACACAATCCCAGTGTTGTACAGCTTCCTTCTTCACCTTTCCGATGCTGCCGCTCTCTCCGGCTCCCGGAGCCGAAGAAGCGGCTTCTTCGCGCAAAGACGATTGTACCGCTCACAGTGCTCTCTTAGCGCCGCTTCTGCCGAAAGAAGCCCGGGAGCGGCGCTTAACTCCGGAGAGCATCGTCCCTTCGTCTTAAGAGTCTTTTGTGGTCTACATCCTAGCAGAAAGCTTTTCCACTCAGTCTGGCAAGGAAAACCTGCGCCAGCACAGAAAACATCTCCCATCGTGTTCTGGACGTTGTACGGAGGTCTGCCAAGTGTTTGAAAGAAACAAAGAAAAGTTGTCCAAAACAGCTTCCAATCGAATATTCATGTGATTGGAAACGTCAGGAAAGTGTAAGGTACTGTTTTCTATCAGTTGGCAAGCTGCGCACACAATCCCAGTGTTGTACAGCTTCCTTCTTCACCTTTCCGATGCTGCCGCTCTCTCCGGCTCCCGGAGCCGAAGAAGCGGCTTCTTCGCGCAAAGACGATTGTACCGCTCACAGTGCTCTCTTAGCGCGGCTTCTGCCGAAAGAAGCCCGGGAGCGGCGCTTAGCTCCGGAGAGCATCGTACCTTCGTCTTTAGCGTCTTTTGTGGTCTACATCCTAGCAGAAAGCTTTTCCACTCTGTCTGGCAAGGAAAACCTGCGCCAGCACAGAAAACATCTCCCATCGTGTTCTGGACGTTGCACGGAGGTCTGCCAAGTGTTTGACAAGAAGAGAGGAAAAGTTGTCCAAAACAGCTTCCAATCGAATATTCATGTGATTGGAAAAGTCAGGAAAGTGGTAAGGTACTGTTTTCTATCAGTTGGCAAGCTGCGCACACAATCCCAGTGTTGTACAGCTTCCTTCTTCACCTTTCCGATGCTGCCGCTCTCTCCGGCTCCCGGAGCCGAAGAAGCGGCTTCTTCGCGCAAAGACGATTGTACCGCTCACAGTGCTAACTTAGCGCCGCTTCTGCCGAAAGAAGCCCGGGAGCGGTGCTTAGCTCCGGAGAGCCTCGTACCTTCGTCTTTAGCGTCTTTTGTGGTCTACATCCTAGCAGAAAGCTTTTCCACTCAGTCTGGCAAGGAAAACCTGCGCCAGCACAGAAAACATCTCCCATCGTATTCTGGACGTTGCACGGAGGTCTGCCAAGTGTTTGCATAAAGAAATGAAAAGTTGTCCAAAATAACTTCCTGTCGAATGTTCATGTGATTGGAAAAGTCAGGAAAGTGGTAAGGTACTGTTTTCTATCAGTTGGCAAGCTGCGCACACAATCCCAGTGTTGTACAGCTTCCTTCTTCACCGTTCCGATGCTGCCGCTCTCTCCGGCTCCAGGAGCCGAAGAAGCGGCTTCTTCGCGCAAAGACGATTGTACCGCTCACAGTGCTCTCTTAGCGCGGCTTCTGCCGAAAGAAGCCCGGGAGCGGCGCTTAGCTCCGGAGAGCATCGTCCCTTCGTCTTTAGCGTCTTTTGTGGTCTACATCCTAGCAGAAAGCTTTTCCACTCAGTCTGGCAAGGAAAACCTGCGCCAGCACAGAAAACATCTCCCATCGTGTTCTGAACGTTGCACGGAGGTCTGCCAAGTGTTTCCATAAAGAAATGAAAAGTTGTCCAAAACAGCTTCCAATCGAATGTTCATGTGATTGGAAAAGTCAGGAAAGTGGTAAGGTACTGTTTTCTATCAGTTGGCAAGCTGCGCACACAATCCCAGTGTTGTACAGCTTCCTTCTTCACCTTTCCGATGCTGCCGCTCTCTCCGGCTCCCGGAGCCGAAGAAGCGGCTTCTTCGCGCAAAGACGATTGTACCGCTCACAGTGCTCTCTTAGCGCGGCTTCTGCCGAAAGAAGCCCGGGAGCGGCGCTTAACTCTGGAGAGCATCGTCCCTTCGTCTTTAGCGTCTTTTGTGGTCTACATCCTAGCAGAAAGCTTTTCCACTCTGTCTGGCAAGGAAAACCTGCGCCAGCACAGAAAACATCTCCCATCGTGTTCTGGACGTTGCACGGAGGTCTGCCAAGTGTTTGAAAGAAACAAAGAAAAGTTGTCCAAAACAGCTTCCAATCGAATATTCATGTGATTGGAAACGTCAGGAAAGTGTAAGGTACTGTTTTCTATCAGTTGGCAAGCTGCGCACACAATCCCAGTGTTGTACAGCTTCCTTCTTCACCTTTCCGATGCTGCCGCTCTCTCCGGCTCCCGGAGCCGAAGAAGCGGCTTCTTCGCGCAAAGACGATTGTACCGCTCACAGTGCTCTCTTAGCGCCGCTTCTGCCGAAAGAAGCCCGGGAGCGGCGCTTAGCTCCGGAGAGCATCGTACCTTCGTCTTTAGCGTCTTTTGTGGTCTACATCCTAGCAGAAAGCTTTTCCACTCAGTCTGGCAAGGAAAACCTGCGCCAGCACAGAAAACATCTCCCATCGTGTTCTGGACGTTGTACGGAGGTCTGCCAAGTGTTTGAAAGAAACAAAGAAAAGTTGTCCAAAACAGCTTCCAATCGAATATTCATGTGATTGGAAACGTCAGGAAAGTGTAAGGTACTGTTTTCTATCAGTTGGCAAGCTGCGCACACAATCCCAGTGTTGTACAGCTTCCTTCTTCACCTTTCCGATGCTGCCGCTCTCTCCGGCTCCCGGAGCCGAAGAAGCGGCTTCTTCGCGCAAAGACGATTGTACCGCTCACAGTGCTCTCTTAGCGCGGCTTCTGCCGAAAGAAGCTCGGGAGCGGCGCTTAGCTCCGGAGAGCATCGTACCTTCGTCTTTAGCGTCTTTTGTGGTCTACATCCTAGCAGAAAGCTTTTCCACTCAGTCTGGCAAGGAAAACCTGCGCCAGCACAGAAAACATCTCCCATCGTGTTCTGTACGTTGCACGGAGGTCTGCCAAGTGTTTGAAAGAAACAAAGAAAAGTTGTCCAAAACAGCTTCCAATCGAATATTCATGTGATTGGAAAAGTCAGGAAAGTGGTAAGGTACTGTTTTCTATCAGTTGGCAAGCTGCGCACACAATCCCAGTGTTGTACAGCTTCCTTCTTCACCTTTCCGATGCTGCCGCTCTCTCCGGCTCCCTGAGACGAAGAAGCGGCTTCTTCGCGCAAAGACGATTGTACCGCTCACAGTGCTCTCTTAGCGCGGCTTCTGCCGAAAGAAGCCCGGGAGCGGCGCTTAAATCCGGAGAGCATCGTCCCTTCGTCTTTAGCGTCTTTTGTGGTCTACATCCTAGCAGAAAGCTTTTCCACTCTGTCTGGCAAGGAAAACCTGCGCCAGCACAGAAAACATCTCCCATCGTGTTCTGGACGTTGTACGGAGGTCTGCCAAGTGTTTGAAAGAAACAAAGAAAAGTTGTCCAAAACAGCTTCCAATCGAATATTCATGTGATTGGAAACGTCAGGAAAGTGTAATGTACTGTTTTCTATCAGTTGGCAAGCTGCGCACACAATCCCAGTGTTGTACAGCTTCCTTCTTCTCCTTTCCGATGCTGCCGCTCTCTCCGGCTCCCGGAGCCGAAGAAGCGGCTTCTTCGCGCAAAGACGATTGTACCGCTCACAGTGCTAACTTAGCGCCGCTTCTGCCGAAAGAAGCCCGGGAGCGGTGCTTAGCTGCGGAGAGCCTCGTACCTTCGTCTTTAGCGTCTTTTGTGGTCTACATCCTAGCAGAAAGCTTTTCCACTCAGTCTGGCAAGGAAAACCTGCGCCAGCACAGAAAACATCTCCCATCGTGTTCTGGACGTTGCACGGAGGTCTGCCAAGTGTTTGCATAAAGAAATGAAAAGTTGTCCAAAATAACTTCCTATCGAATGTTCATGTGATTGGAAAAGTCAGGAAAGTGGTAAGGTACTGTTTTCTATCAGTTGGCAAGCTGCGCACACAATCCCAGTGTTGTACAGCTTCCTTCTTCACCGTTCCGATGCTGCCGCTCTCTCCGGCTCCCGGAGCCGAAGAAGCGGCTTCTTCGCGCAAAGACGATTGTACCGCTCACAGTGCTCTCTTAGCGCGGCTTCTGCCGAAAGAAGCCCGGGAGCGGCGCTTAGCTCCGGAGAGCATCGTACCTTCGTCTTTAGCGTCTTTTGTGGTCTACATCCTAGCAGAAAGCTTTTCCACTCAGTCTGGCAAGGAAAACCTGCGCCAGCACAGAAAACATCTCCCATCGTGTTCTGGACGTTGCACGGAGGTCTGCCAAGTGTTTGAAAGAAACAAAGAAAAGTTGTCCAAAACAGCTTCCAATCGAATATTCATGTGATTGGAAAAGTCAGGAAAGTGGTAAGGTACTGTTTTCTATCAGTTGGCAAGCTGCGCACACAATCCCAGTGTTGTACAGCTTCCTTCTTCACCTTTCCGATGCTGCCGCTCTCTCCGGCTCCCTGAGCCGAAGAAGCGGCTTCTTCGCGCAAAGACGATTGTACCGCTCACAGTGCTCTCTTAGCGCCGCTTCTGCCGAAAGAAGCCCGGGAGCGGCGCTTAACTCCGGAGAGCATCGTCCCTTCGTCTTTAGCGTCTTTTGTGGTCTACATCCTAGCAGAAAGCTTTTCCACTCTGTCTGGCAAGGAAAACCTGCGCCAGCACAGAAAACATCTCCCATCGTGTTCTGGACGTTGCACGGAGGTCTGCCAAGTGTTTGAAAGAAACAAAGAAAAGTTGTCCAAAACAGCTTCCAATCGAATATTCATGTGATTGGAAACGTCAGGAAAGTGTAAGGTACTGTTTTCTATCAGTTGGCAAGCTGCGCACACAATCCCAGTGTTGTACAGCTTCCTTCTTCACCTTTCCGATGCTGCCGCTCTCTCCGGCTCCCGGAGCCGAAGAAGCGGCTTCTTCGCGCAAAGACGATTGTACCGCTCACAGTGCTCTCTTAGCGCCGCTTCTGCCGAAAGAAGCCCGGGAGCGGTGCTTAGCTCCGGAGAGCCTCATACCTTCGTCTTTAGCGTCTTTTGTGGTCTACATCCTAGCAGAAAGCTTTTCCACTCTGTCTGGCAAGGAAAACCTGCGCCAGCACAGAAAACATCTCCCATCGTGTTCTGGACGTTGCACGGAGGTCTGCCAAGTGTTTGCATAAAGAAATGAAAAGTTGTCAAAAATAACTTCCTATTGAATGTTCATGTGATTGGAAAAGTCAGGAAAGTGGTAAGGTACTGTTTTCTATCAGTTGGCAAGCTGCGCACACAATCCCAGTGTTGTACAGCTTCCTTCTTCACCGTTCCGATGCTGCCGCTCTCTCCGGCTCCCGGAGCCGAAGAAGCGGCTTCTTCGCGCAAAGACGATTGTACCGCTCACAGTGCTCTCTTAGCGCGGCTTCTGCCGAAAGAAGCCCGGGAGCGGCGCTTAGCTCCGGAGAGCATCGTACCTTCGTCTTTAGCGTCTTTTGTGGTCTACATCCTAGCAGAAAGCTTTTCCACTCAGTCTGGCAAGGAAAACCTGCGCCAGCACAGAAAACATCTCCCATCGTGTTCTGGACGTTGCACGGAGGTCTGCCAAGTGTTTGAAAGAAACAAAGAAAAGTTGTCCAAAACAGCTTCCAATCGAATGTTCATGTGATTGGAAAAGTCAGGAAAGTGGTAAGGTACTGTTTTCTATCAGTTGGCAAGCTGCGCACACAATCCCAGTGTTGTACAGCTTCCTTCTTCACCTTTCCGATGCTGCCGCTCTCTCCGGCTCCCGGAGCCGAAGAAGCGGCTTCTTCGCGCAAAGGCGATTGTACCGCTCACAGTGCTCTCTTAGCGCCACTTCTGCCGAAAGAAGCCCGGGAGCGGCGCTTAGCTCCGGAGAGCCTCGTACCTTCGTCTTTAGCGTCTTTTGTGGTCTACATCCTAGCAGAAAGCTTTTCCACTCTGTCTGGCAAGGAAAACATGCGCCAGCACAGAAAACATCTCCCATCGTGTTCTGGACGTTGTACGGAGGTCTGCCAAGTGTTTGAAAGAAACAAAGAAAAGTTGTCCAAAACAGCTTCCAATCGAATATTCATGTGATTGGAAAAGTCAGGAAAGTGGTAAGGTACTGTTTTCTATCAGTTGGCAAGCTGCGCACACAATCCCAGTGTTGTACAGCTTCCTTCTTCACCTTTCCGATGCTGCCGCTCTCTCCGGCTCCCGGAGCCGAAGAAGCGGCTTCTTCGCGCAAAGACGATTGTACCGCTCACAGTGCTCTCTTAGCGCCGCTTCTGCCGAAAGAAGCCCGGGAGAGGCGCTTAGCTCCGGAGAGCATCGTACTTTCGTCTTTAGCGTCTTTTATGGTCTACATCCTAGCAGAAAGCTTTTCCACTCTGTCTGGCAAGGAAAACATGCGCCAGCGCAGAAAACATCTCCCATCGTGTTCTGGACGTTGCACGGAGGTCTGCCAAGTGTTTGCATAAAGAAATGAAAAGTTGTCCAAAATAACTTCCAATCGAATATTCATGTGATTGGAAAAGTCAGGAAAGTGGTAAGGTACTGTTTTCTATCAGTTGGTAAGCTGCGCACACAATCCCAGTGTTGTACAGCTTCCTTCTTCACCTTTCCGATGCTGCCGCTCTCTCCGGCTCCCGGAGCCGAAGAAGCGGCTTCTTCGCGCAAAGACGATTGTACCGCTCACAGTGCTCTCTTAGCGCCGCTTCTGCCGAAAGAAGCCCGGGAGCGGCGCTTAGCTCCGGAGAGCATCGTACCTTCGTCTTTAGCGTCTTTTGTGGTCTACATCCTAGCAGAAAGCTTTTCCACTCTGTCTGGCAAGGAAAACCTGCGCCAGAAGAGAAAACATCTCCCTTCGTGTTCTGGACGTTGTACGGAGGTCTGCCAAGTGTTTGAAAGAAACAAAGAAAAGTTGTCCAAAACAGCTTCCAATTGAATATTCATGTGATTGGAAACGTCAGGAAAGTGTAAGGTACTGTTTTCTATCAGTTGGCAAGCTGCGCACACAATCCCAGTGTTGTACAGCTTCCTTCTTCACCTTTCCGATGCTGCCGCTCTCTCCGGCTCCCGGAGCCGAAGAAGCGGCTTCTTCGCGCAAAGACGATTGTACCGCTCACAGTGCTCTCTTAGCGCCGCTTCTGCCGAATGAAGCCCGGGAGCGGCGCTTAGCTCCGGAGAGCATCGTCCCTTCGTCTTTAGCGTCTTTTGTGGTCTACATCCTAGCAGAAAGCTTTTCCACTCTGTCTGGCAAGGAAAACATGCACCAGCACAGAAAACATCTCCCTTCGTGTTCTGGACGTTGTACGGAGGTCTGCCAAGTGTTTGACAAGAAGAGAGGAAAAGTTGTCCAAAACAGTATCCAATCGAATATTCATGTGATTGGAAAAGTCAGGAAAGTGGTAAGGTACTGTTTTCTATCAGTTGGCAAGCTGCGCACACAATCCCAGTGTTGTACAGCTTCCTTCTTCACCTTTCCGATGCTGCCGCTCTCTCCGGCTCCCGGAGCCGAAGAAGCGGCTTCTTCGCGCAAAGACGATTGTACCGCTCACAGTGCTCTCTTAGCGCGGCTTCTGCCGAAAGAAGCCCGGGAGAGGCGCTTAGCTCCGGAGAGCATCGTACCTTCGTCTTTAGCGTCTTTTGTGGTCTACATCCTAGCAGAAAGCTTTTCCACTCTGTCTGGCAAGGAAAACATGCGCCAGCGCAGAAAACATCTCCCATCGTGTTCTGGACGTTGTACGGAGGTCTGCCAAGTGTTTGACAAGAAGAGAAGAAAAGTTGTCCAAAACAGCTTCCAATCGAATATTCATGTGATTGGAAAAGTCAGGAAAGTGGTAAGGTACTGTTTTCTATCAGTTGGCAAGCTGCGCACACAATCCCAGTGTTGTACAGCTTCCTTCTTCACCTTTCCGATGCTGCCGCTCTCTCCGGCTCCCTGAGCCGAAGAAGCGGCTTCTTCGCGCAAAGACGATTGTACCGCTCACAGTGCTCTCTTAGCGCCGCTTCTGCCGAAAGAAGCCCGGGAGCGGCGCTTAACTCCGGAGAGCATCGTCCCTTCGTCTTAAGAGTCTTTTGTGGTCTACATCCTAGCAGAAAGCTTTTCCACTCTGTCTGGCAAGGAAAACCTGCGCCAGCACAGAAAACATCTCCCATCGTGTTCTGGACGTTGCACGGAGGTCTGCCAAGTGTTTGAAAGAAACAAAGAAAAGTTGTCCAAAACAGCTTCCAATCGAATATTCATGTGATTGGAAACGTCAGGAAAGTGTAAGGTACTGTTTTCTATCAGTTGGCAAGCTGCGCACACAATCCCAGTGTTGTACAGCTTCCTTCTTCACCTTTCCGATGCTGCCGCTCTCTCCGGCTCCCGGAGCCGAAGAAGCGGCTTCTTCGCGCAAAGACGATTGTACCGCTCACAGTGCTCTCTTAGCGCCGCTTCTGCCGAAAGAAGCCCGGGAGCGGCGCTTAGCTCCGGAGAGCATCGTCCCTTCGTCTTTAGCGTCTTTTGTGGTCTACATCCTAGCAGAAAGCTTTTCCACTCTGTCTGGCAAGGAAAACCTGCGCCAGCACAGAAAACATCTCCCATCGTGTTCTGGACGTTGCACGGAGGTCTGCCAAGTGTTTGACAAGAAGAGAGGAAAAGTTGTCCAAAACAGCTTCCAATCGAATATTCATGTGATTGGAAAAGTCAGGAAAGTGGTAAGGTACTGTTTTCTATCAGTTGGCAAGCTGCGCACACAATCCCAGTGTTGTACAGCTTCCTTCTTCACCTTTCCGATGCTGCCGCTCTCTCCGGCTCCCGGAGCCGAAGAAGCGGCTTCTTCGCGCAAAGACGATTGTACCGCTCACAGTGCTAACTTAGCGCCGCTTCTGCCGAAAGAAGCCCGGGAGCGGTGCTTAGCTCCGGAGAGCCTCGTACCTTCGTCTTTAGCGTCTTTTGTGGTCTACATCCTAGCAGAAAGCTTTTCCACTCAGTCTGGCAAGGAAAACCTGCGCCAGCACAGAAAACATCTCCCATCGTGTTCTGGACGTTGCACGGAGGTCTGCCAAGTGTTTGCATAAAGAAATGAAAAGTTGTCCAAAATAACTTCCTATCGAATGTTCATGTGATTGGAAAAGTCAGGAAAGTGGTAAGGTACTGTTTTCTATCAGTTGGCAAGCTGCGCACACAATCCCAGTGTTGTACAGCTTCCTTCTTCACCGTTCCGATGCTGCCGCTCTCTCCGGCTCCCGGAGCCGAAGAAGCGGCTTCTTCGCGCAAAGACGATTGTACCGCTCACAGTGCTCTCTTAGCGCGGCTTCTGCCGAAAGAAGCCCGGGAGCGGCGCTTAGCTCCGGAGAGCATCGTCCCTTCGTCTTTAGCGTCTTTTGTGGTCTACATCCTAGCAGAAAGCTTTTCCACTCAGTCTGGCAAGGAAAACCTGCGCCAGCACAGAAAACATCTCCCATCGTGTTCTGTACGTTGCACGGAGGTCTGCCAAGTGTTTCCATAAAGAAATGAAAAGTTGTCCAAAACAGCTTCCAATCGAATGTTCATGTGATTGGAAAAGTCAGGAAAGTGGTAAGGTACTGTTTTCTATCAGTTGGCAAGCTGCGCACACAATCCCAGTGTTGTACAGCTTCCTTCTTCACCTTTCCGATGCTGCCGCTCTCTCCGGCTCCCGGAGCCGAAGAAGCGGCTTCTTCGCGCAAAGACGATTGTACCGCTCACAGTGCTCTCTTAGCGCGGCTTCTGCCGAAAGAAGCCCGGGAGCGGCGCTTAACTCTGGAGAGCATCGTCCCTTCGTCTTTAGCGTCTTTTGTGGTCTACATCCTAGCAGAAAGCTTTTCCACTCTGTCTGGCAAGGAAAACCTGCGCCAGCACAGAAAACATCTCCCATCGTGTTCTGGACGTTGCACGGAGGTCTGCCAAGTGTTTGAAAGAAACAAAGAAAAGTTGTCCAAAACAGCTTCCAATCGAATATTCATGTGATTGGAAACGTCAGGAAAGTGTAAGGTACTGTTTTCTATCAGTTGGCAAGCTGCGCACACAATCCCAGTGTTGTACAGCTTCCTTCTTCACCTTTCCGATGCTGCCGCTCTCTCCGGCTCCCGGAGCCGAAGAAGCGGCTTCTTCGCGCAAAGACGATTGTACCGCTCACAGTGCTCTCTTAGCGCCGCTTCTGCCGAAAGAAGCCCGGGAGCGGTGCTTAGCTCCGGAGAGCCTCGTACCTTCGTCTTTAGCGTCTTTTGTGGTCTACATCCTAGCAGAAAGCTTTTCCACTCTGTCTGGCAAGGAAAACCTGCGCCAGCACAGAAAACATCTCCCATCGTGTTCTGGACGTTGCACGGAGGTCTGCCAAGTGTTTGCATAAAGAAATGAAAAGTTGTCCAAAATAACTTCCTATCGAATGTTCATGTGATTGGAAAAGTCAGGAAAGTGGTAAGGTACTGTTTTCTATCAGTTGGCAAGCTGCGCACACAATCCCAGTGTTGTACAGCTTCCTTCTTCACCTTTCCGATGCTGCCGCTCTCTCCGGCTCCCGGAGCCGAAGAAGCGGCTTCTTCGCGCAAAGACGATTGTACCGCTCACAGTGCTCTCTTAGCGCCGCTTCTGCTGAAAGAAGCCAGGGAGAGGCGCTTAGCTCCGGAGAGCATCGTACTTTCGTCTTTAGCGTCTTTTATGGTCTACATCCTAGCAGAAAGCTTTTCCACTCTGTCTGGCAAGGAAAACATGCGCCAGCGCAGAAAACATCTCCCATCGTGTTCTGGACGTTGCACGGAGGTCTGCCAAGTGTTTGCATAAAGAAATGAAAAGTTGTCCAAAATAACTTCCAATCGAATATTCATGTGATTGGAAAAGTCAGGAAAGTGGTAAGGTACTGTTTTCTATCAGTTGGTAAGCTGCGCACACAATCCCAGTGTTGTACAGCTTCCTTCTTCACCTTTCCGATGCTGCCGCTCTCTCCGGCTCCCGGAGCCGAAGAAGCGGCTTCTTCGCGCAAAGACGATTGTACCGCTCACAGTGCTCTCTTAGCGCCGCTTCTGCCGAAAGAAGCCCGGGAGCGGCGCTTAGCTCCGGAGAGCATCGTACCTTCGTCTTTAGCGTCTTTTGTGGTCTACATCCTAGCAGAAAGCTTTTCCACTCTGTCTGGCAAGGAAAACATGCGCCAGCACAGAAAACATCTCCCATCGTGTTCTGGACGTTGTACGGAGGTCTGCCAAGTGTTTGAAAGAAACAAAGAAAAGTTGTCCAAAACAGCTTCCAATCGAATATTCATGTGATTGGAAACGTCAGGAAAGTGTAAGGTACTGTTTTCTATCAGTTGGCAAGCTGCGCACACAATCCCAGTGTTGTACAGCTTCCTTCTTCACCTTTCCGATGCTGCCGCTCTCTCCGGCTCCCGGAGCCGAAGAAGCGGCTTCTTCGCGCAAAGACGATTGTACCGCTCACAGTGCTCTCTTAGCGCGGCTTCTGCCGAAAGAAGCCCGGGAGCGGCGCTTAGCTCCGGAGAGCATCGTACCTTCGTCTTTAGCGTCTTTTGTGGTCTACATCCTAGCAGAAAGCTTTTCCACTCAGTCTGGCAAGGAAAACCTGCGCCAGCACAGAAAACATCTCCCATCGTGTTCTGTACGTTGCACGGAGGTCTGCCAAGTGTTTGAAAGAAACAAAGAAAAGTTGTCCAAAACAGCTTCCAATCGAATATTCATGTGATTGGAAAAGTCAGGAAAGTGGTAAGGTACTGTTTTCTATCAGTTGGCAAGCTGCGCACACAATCCCAGTGTTGTACAGCTTCCTTCTTCACCTTTCCGATGCTGCCGCTCTCTCCGGCTCCCTGAGACGAAGAAGCGGCTTCTTCGCGCAAAGACGATTGTACCGCTCACAGTGCTCTCTTAGCGCGGCTTCTGCCGAAAGAAGCCCGGGAGCGGCGCTTAAATCCGGAGAGCATCGTCCCTTCGTCTTTAGCGTCTTTTGTGGTCTACATCCTAGCAGAAAGCTTTTCCACTCTGTCTGGCAAGGAAAACCTGCGCCAGCACAGAAAACATCTCCCATCGTGTTCTGGACGTTGTACGGAGGTCTGCCAAGTGTTTGAAAGAAACAAAGAAAAGTTGTCCAAAACAGCTTCCAATCGAATATTCATGTGATTGGAAACGTCAGGAAAGTGTAATGTACTGTTTTCTATCAGTTGGCAAGCTGCGCACACAATCCCAGTGTTGTACAGCTTCCTTCTTCTCCTTTCCGATGCTGCCGCTCTCTCCGGCTCCCGGAGCCGAAGAAGCGGCTTCTTCGCGCAAAGACGATTGTACCGCTCACAGTGCTAACTTAGCGCCGCTTCTGCCGAAAGAAGCCCGGGAGCGGTGCTTAGCTGCGGAGAGCCTCGTACCTTCGTCTTTAGCGTCTTTTGTGGTCTACATCCTAGCAGAAAGCTTTTCCACTCAGTCTGGCAAGGAAAACCTGCGCCAGCACAGAAAACATCTCCCATCGTGTTCTGGACGTTGCACGGAGGTCTGCCAAGTGTTTGCATAAAGAAATGAAAAGTTGTCCAAAATAACTTCCTATCGAATGTTCATGTGATTGGAAAAGTCAGGAAAGTGGTAAGGTACTGTTTTCTATCAGTTGGCAAGCTGCGCACACAATCCCAGTGTTGTACAGCTTCCTTCTTCACCGTTCCGATGCTGCCGCTCTCTCCGGCTCCCGGAGCCGAAGAAGCGGCTTCTTCGCGCAAAGACGATTGTACCGCTCACAGTGCTCTCTTAGCGCGGCTTCTGCCGAAAGAAGCCCGGGAGCGGCGCTTAGCTCCGGAGAGCATCGTACCTTCGTCTTTAGCGTCTTTTGTGGTCTACATCCTAGCAGAAAGCTTTTCCACTCAGTCTGGCAAGGAAAACCTGCGCCAGCACAGAAAACATCTCCCATCGTGTTCTGGACGTTGCACGGAGGTCTGCCAAGTGTTTGAAAGAAACAAAGAAAAGTTGTCCAAAACAGCTTCCAATCGAATATTCATGTGATTGGAAAAGTCAGGAAAGTGGTAAGGTACTGTTTTCTATCAGTTGGCAAGCTGCGCACACAATCCCAGTGTTGTACAGCTTCCTTCTTCACCTTTCCGATGCTGCCGCTCTCTCCGGCTCCCTGAGCCGAAGAAGCGGCTTCTTCGCGCAAAGACGATTGTACCGCTCACAGTGCTCTCTTAGCGCCGCTTCTGCCGAAAGAAGCCCGGGAGCGGCGCTTAACTCCGGAGAGCATCGTCCCTTCGTCTTTAGCGTCTTTTGTGGTCTACATCCTAGCAGAAAGCTTTTCCACTCTGTCTGGCAAGGAAAACCTGCGCCAGCACAGAAAACATCTCCCATCGTGTTCTGGACGTTGCACGGAGGTCTGCCAAGTGTTTGAAAGAAACAAAGAAAAGTTGTCCAAAACAGCTTCCAATCGAATATTCATGTGATTGGAAACGTCAGGAAAGTGTAAGGTACTGTTTTCTATCAGTTGGCAAGCTGCGCACACAATCCCAGTGTTGTACAGCTTCCTTCTTCACCTTTCCGATGCTGCCGCTCTCTCCGGCTCCCGGAGCCGAAGAAGCGGCTTCTTCGCGCAAAGACGATTGTACCGCTCACAGTGCTCTCTTAGCGCCGCTTCTGCCGAAAGAAGCCCGGGAGCGGTGCTTAGCTCCGGAGAGCCTCATACCTTCGTCTTTAGCGTCTTTTGTGGTCTACATCCTAGCAGAAAGCTTTTCCACTCTGTCTGGCAAGGAAAACCTGCGCCAGCACAGAAAACATCTCCCATCGTGTTCTGGACGTTGCACGGAGGTCTGCCAAGTGTTTGCATAAAGAAATGAAAAGTTGTCCAAAATAACTTCCTATTGAATGTTCATGTGATTGGAAAAGTCAGGAAAGTGGTAAGGTACTGTTTTCTATCAGTTGGCAAGCTGCGCACACAATCCCAGTGTTGTACAGCTTCCTTCTTCACCGTTCCGATGCTGCCGCTCTCTCCGGCTCCCGGAGCCGAAGAAGCGGCTTCTTCGCGCAAAGACGATTGTACCGCTCACAGTGCTCTCTTAGCGCGGCTTCTGCCGAAAGAAGCCCGGGAGCGGCGCTTAGCTCCGGAGAGCATCGTACCTTCGTCTTTAGCGTCTTTTGTGGTCTACATCCTAGCAGAAAGCTTTTCCACTCAGTCTGGCAAGGAAAACCTGCGCCAGCACAGAAAACATCTCCCATCGTGTTCTGGACGTTGCACGGAGGTCTGCCAAGTGTTTGAAAGAAACAAAGAAAAGTTGTCCAAAACAGCTTCCAATCGAATGTTCATGTGATTGGAAAAGTCAGGAAAGTGGTAAGGTACTGTTTTCTATCAGTTGGCAAGCTGCGCACACAATCCCAGTGTTGTACAGCTTCCTTCTTCACCTTTCCGATGCTGCCGCTCTCTCCGGCTCCCGGAGCCGAAGAAGCGGCTTCTTCGCGCAAAGGCGATTGTACCGCTCACAGTGCTCTCTTAGCGCCACTTCTGCCGAAAGAAGCCCGGGAGCGGCGCTTAGCTCCGGAGAGCCTCGTACCTTCGTCTTTAGCGTCTTTTGTGGTCTACATCCTAGCAGAAAGCTTTTCCACTCTGTCTGGCAAGGAAAACATGCGCCAGCACAGAAAACATCTCCCATCGTGTTCTGGACGTTGTACGGAGGTCTGCCAAGTGTTTGAAAGAAACAAAGAAAAGTTGTCCAAAACAGCTTCCAATCGAATATTCATGTGATTGGAAAAGTCAGGAAAGTGGTAAGGTACTGTTTTCTATCAGTTGGCAAGCTGCGCACACAATCCCAGTGTTGTACAGCTTCCTTCTTCACCTTTCCGATGCTGCCGCTCTCTCCGGCTCCCGGAGCCGAAGAAGCGGCTTCTTCGCGCAAAGACGATTGTACCGCTCACAGTGCTCTCTTAGCGCCGCTTCTGCCGAAAGAAGCCCGGGAGAGGCGCTTAGCTCCGGAGAGCATCGTACTTTCGTCTTTAGCGTCTTTTATGGTCTACATCCTAGCAGAAAGCTTTTCCACTCTGTCTGGCAAGGAAAACATGCGCCAGCGCAGAAAACATCTCCCATCGTGTTCTGGACGTTGCACGGAGGTCTGCCAAGTGTTTGCATAAAGAAATGAAAAGTTGTCCAAAATAACTTCCAATCGAATATTCATGTGATTGGAAAAGTCAGGAAAGTGGTAAGGTACTGTTTTCTATCAGTTGGTAAGCTGCGCACACAATCCCAGTGTTGTACAGCTTCCTTCTTCACCTTTCCGATGCTGCCGCTCTCTCCGGCTCCCGGAGCCGAAGAAGCGGCTTCTTCGCGCAAAGACGATTGTACCGCTCACAGTGCTCTCTTAGCGCCGCTTCTGCCGAAAGAAGCCCGGGAGCGGCGCTTAGCTCCGGAGAGCATCGTACCTTCGTCTTTAGCGTCTTTTGTGGTCTACATCCTAGCAGAAAGCTTTTCCACTCTGTCTGGCAAGGAAAACCTGCGCCAGAAGAGAAAACATCTCCCTTCGTGTTCTGGACGTTGTACGGAGGTCTGCCAAGTGTTTGAAAGAAACAAAGAAAAGTTGTCCAAAACAGCTTCCAATTGAATATTCATGTGATTGGAAACGTCAGGAAAGTGTAAGGTACTGTTTTCTATCAGTTGGCAAGCTGCGCACACAATCCCAGTGTTGTACAGCTTCCTTCTTCACCTTTCCGATGCTGCCGCTCTCTCCGGCTCCCGGAGCCGAAGAAGCGGCTTCTTCGCGCAAAGACGATTGTACCGCTCACAGTGCTCTCTTAGCGCCGCTTCTGCCGAATGAAGCCCGGGAGCGGCGCTTAGCTCCGGAGAGCATCGTCCCTTCGTCTTTAGCGTCTTTTGTGGTCTACATCCTAGCAGAAAGCTTTTCCACTCTGTCTGGCAAGGAAAACATGCACCAGCACAGAAAACATCTCCCTTCGTGTTCTGGACGTTGTACGGAGGTCTGCCAAGTGTTTGACAAGAAGAGAGGAAAAGTTGTCCAAAACAGTATCCAATCGAATATTCATGTGATTGGAAAAGTCAGGAAAGTGGTAAGGTACTGTTTTCTATCAGTTGGCAAGCTGCGCACACAATCCCAGTGTTGTACAGCTTCCTTCTTCACCTTTCCGATGCTGCCGCTCTCTCCGGCTCCCGGAGCCGAAGAAGCGGCTTCTTCGCGCAAAGACGATTGTACCGCTCACAGTGCTCTCTTAGCGCGGCTTCTGCCGAAAGAAGCCCGGGAGAGGCGCTTAGCTCCGGAGAGCATCGTACCTTCGTCTTTAGCGTCTTTTGTGGTCTACATCCTAGCAGAAAGCTTTTCCACTCTGTCTGGCAAGGAAAACATGCGCCAGCGCAGAAAACATCTCCCATCGTGTTCTGGACGTTGTACGGAGGTCTGCCAAGTGTTTGACAAGAAGAGAAGAAAAGTTGTCCAAAACAGCTTCCAATCGAATATTCATGTGATTGGAAAAGTCAGGAAAGTGGTAAGGTACTGTTTTCTATCAGTTGGCAAGCTGCGCACACAATCCCAGTGTTGTACAGCTTCCTTCTTCACCTTTCCGATGCTGCCGCTCTCTCCGGCTCCCTGAGCCGAAGAAGCGGCTTCTTCGCGCAAAGACGATTGTACCGCTCACAGTGCTCTCTTAGCGCCGCTTCTGCCGAAAGAAGCCCGGGAGCGGCGCTTAACTCCGGAGAGCATCGTCCCTTCGTCTTAAGAGTCTTTTGTGGTCTACATCCTAGCAGAAAGCTTTTCCACTCTGTCTGGCAAGGAAAACCTGCGCCAGCACAGAAAACATCTCCCATCGTGTTCTGGACGTTGCACGGAGGTCTGCCAAGTGTTTGAAAGAAACAAAGAAAAGTTGTCCAAAACAGCTTCCAATCGAATATTCATGTGATTGGAAACGTCAGGAAAGTGTAAGGTACTGTTTTCTATCAGTTGGCAAGCTGCGCACACAATCCCAGTGTTGTACAGCTTCCTTCTTCACCTTTCCGATGCTGCCGCTCTCTCCGGCTCCCGGAGCCGAAGAAGCGGCTTCTTCGCGCAAAGACGATTGTACCGCTCACAGTGCTCTCTTAGCGCCGCTTCTGCCGAAAGAAGCCCGGGAGCGGCGCTTAGCTCCGGAGAGCATCGTCCCTTCGTCTTTAGCGTCTTTTGTGGTCTACATCCTAGCAGAAAGCTTTTCCACTCTGTCTGGCAAGGAAAACCTGCGCCAGCACAGAAAACATCTCCCATCGTGTTCTGGACGTTGCACGGAGGTCTGCCAAGTGTTTGACAAGAAGAGAGGAAAAGTTGTCCAAAACAGCTTCCAATCGAATATTCATGTGATTGGAAAAGTCAGGAAAGTGGTAAGGTACTGTTTTCTATCAGTTGGCAAGCTGCGCACACAATCCCAGTGTTGTACAGCTTCCTTCTTCACCTTTCCGATGCTGCCGCTCTCTCCGGCTCCCGGAGCCGAAGAAGCGGCTTCTTCGCGCAAAGACGATTGTACCGCTCACAGTGCTAACTTAGCGCCGCTTCTGCCGAAAGAAGCCCGGGAGCGGTGCTTAGCTCCGGAGAGCCTCGTACCTTCGTCTTTAGCGTCTTTTGTGGTCTACATCCTAGCAGAAAGCTTTTCCACTCAGTCTGGCAAGGAAAACCTGCGCCAGCACAGAAAACATCTCCCATCGTGTTCTGGACGTTGCACGGAGGTCTGCCAAGTGTTTGCATAAAGAAATGAAAAGTTGTCCAAAATAACTTCCTATCGAATGTTCATGTGATTGGAAAAGTCAGGAAAGTGGTAAGGTACTGTTTTCTATCAGTTGGCAAGCTGCGCACACAATCCCAGTGTTGTACAGCTTCCTTCTTCACCGTTCCGATGCTGCCGCTCTCTCCGGCTCCCGGAGCCGAAGAAGCGGCTTCTTCGCGCAAAGACGATTGTACCGCTCACAGTGCTCTCTTAGCGCGGCTTCTGCCGAAAGAAGCCCGGGAGCGGCGCTTAGCTCCGGAGAGCATCGTCCCTTCGTCTTTAGCGTCTTTTGTGGTCTACATCCTAGCAGAAAGCTTTTCCACTCAGTCTGGCAAGGAAAACCTGCGCCAGCACAGAAAACATCTCCCATCGTGTTCTGTACGTTGCACGGAGGTCTGCCAAGTGTTTCCATAAAGAAATGAAAAGTTGTCCAAAACAGCTTCCAATCGAATGTTCATGTGATTGGAAAAGTCAGGAAAGTGGTAAGGTACTGTTTTCTATCAGTTGGCAAGCTGCGCACACAATCCCAGTGTTGTACAGCTTCCTTCTTCACCTTTCCGATGCTGCCGCTCTCTCCGGCTCCCGGAGCCGAAGAAGCGGCTTCTTCGCGCAAAGACGATTGTACCGCTCACAGTGCTCTCTTAGCGCGGCTTCTGCCGAAAGAAGCCCGGGAGCGGCGCTTAACTCTGGAGAGCATCGTCCCTTCGTCTTTAGCGTCTTTTGTGGTCTACATCCTAGCAGAAAGCTTTTCCACTCTGTCTGGCAAGGAAAACCTGCGCCAGCACAGAAAACATCTCCCATCGTGTTCTGGACGTTGCACGGAGGTCTGCCAAGTGTTTGAAAGAAACAAAGAAAAGTTGTCCAAAACAGCTTCCAATCGAATATTCATGTGATTGGAAACGTCAGGAAAGTGTAAGGTACTGTTTTCTATCAGTTGGCAAGCTGCGCACACAATCCCAGTGTTGTACAGCTTCCTTCTTCACCTTTCCGATGCTGCCGCTCTCTCCGGCTCCCGGAGCCGAAGAAGCGGCTTCTTCGCGCAAAGACGATTGTACCGCTCACAGTGCTCTCTTAGCGCCGCTTCTGCCGAAAGAAGCCCGGGAGCGGTGCTTAGCTCCGGAGAGCCTCGTACCTTCGTCTTTAGCGTCTTTTGTGGTCTACATCCTAGCAGAAAGCTTTTCCACTCAGTCTGGCAAGGAAAACCTGCGCCAGCACAGAAAACATCTCCCATCGTGTTCTGGACGTTGCACGGAGGTCTGCCAAGTGTTTGCATAAAGAAATGAAAAGTTGTCCAAAATAACTTCCTATCGAATGTTCATGTGATTGGAAAAGTCAGGAAAGTGGTAAGGTACTGTTTTCTATCAGTTGGCAAGCTGCGCACACAATCCCAGTGTTGTACAGCTTCCTTCTTCACCTTTCCGATGCTGCCGCTCTCTCCGGCTCCCGGAGCCGAAGAAGCGGCTTCTTCGCGCAAAGACGATTGTACCGCTCACAGTGCTCTCTTAGCGCCGCTTCTGCTGAAAGAAGCCAGGGAGAGGCGCTTAGCTCCGGAGAGCATCGTACTTTCGTCTTTAGCGTCTTTTATGGTCTACATCCTAGCAGAAAGCTTTTCCACTCTGTCTGGCAAGGAAAACATGCGCCAGCGCAGAAAACATCTCCCATCGTGTTCTGGACGTTGCACGGAGGTCTGCCAAGTGTTTGCATAAAGAAATGAAAAGTTGTCCAAAATAACTTCCAATCGAATATTCATGTGATTGGAAAAGTCAGGAAAGTGGTAAGGTACTGTTTTCTATCAGTTGGTAAGCTGCGCACACAATCCCAGTGTTGTACAGCTTCCTTCTTCACCTTTCCGATGCTGCCGCTCTCTCCGGCTCCCGGAGCCGAAGAAGCGGCTTCTTCGCGCAAAGACGATTGTACCGCTCACAGTGCTCTCTTAGCGCGGCTTCTGCCGAAAGAAGCCCGGGAGCGGCGCTTAGCTCCGGAGAGCATCGTACCTTCGTCTTTAGCGTCTTTTGTGGTCTACATCCTAGCAGAAAGCTTTTCCACTCTGTCTGGCAAGGAAAACCTGCGCCAGAAGAGAAAACATCTCCCTTCGTGTTCTGGACGTTGTACGGAGGTCTGCCAAGTGTTTGAAAGAAACAAAGAAAAGTTGTCCAAAACAGCTTCCAATTGAATATTCATGTGATTGGAAAAGTCAGGAAAGTGGTAAGGTACTGTTTTCTATCAGTTGGCAAGCTGCGCACACAATCCCAGTGTTGTACAGCTTCCTTCTTCACCTTTCCGATGCTGCCGCTCTCTCCGGCTCCCGGAGCCGAAGAAGCGGCTTCTTCGCGCAAAGACGATTGTACCGCTCACAGTGCTCTCTTAGCGCGGCTTCTGCCGAAAGAAGCCCGGGAGCGGCGCTTAGCTCCGGAGAGCATCGTCCCTTCGTCTTTAGCGTCTTTTGTGGTCTACATCCTAGCAGAAAGCTTTTCCACTCTGTCTGGCAAGGAAAACATGCGCCAGCACAGAAAACATCTCCCTTCGTGTTCTGGACGTTGTACGGAGGTCTGCCAAGTGTTTGAAAGAAACAAAGGAAAGTTGTCCAAAACAGCTTCCAATCGAATATTCATGTGATTGGAAAAGTCAGGAAAGTGGTAAGGTACTGTTTTCTATCAGTTGGCAAGCTGCGCACACAATCCCAGTGTTGTACAGCTTCCTTCTTCACCTTTCCGATGCTGCCGCTCTCTCCGGCTCCCGGAGCCGAAGAAGCGGCTTCTTCGCGCAAAGACGATTGTACCGCTCACAGTGCTCTCTTAGCGCCGCTTCTGCCGAAAGAAGCCCGGGAGAGGCGCTTAGCTCCGGAGAGCATCGTACCTTCGTCTTTAGCGTCTTTTGTGGTCTACATCCTAGCAGAAAGCTTTTCCACTCTGTCTGGCAAGGAAAACATGCGCCAGCGCAGAAAACATCTCCCATCGTGTTCTGGACGTTGCACGGAGGTCTGTGAAGTGTTTGCATAAAGAAATGAAAAGTTGTCCAAAATAACTTCCTATCGAATGTTCATGTGATTGGAAAAGTCAGGAAAGTGGTAAGGTACTGTTTTCTATCAGTTGGCAAGCTGCGCACACAATCCCAGTGTTGTACAGCTTCCTTCTTCACCTTTCCGATGCTGCCGCTCTCTCCGGCTCCCTGAGCCGAAGAAGCGGCTTCTTCGCGCAAAGACGATTGTACCGCTCACAGTGCTCTCTTAGCGCCGCTTCTGCCGAAAGAAGCCCGGGAGCGGCGCTTAACTCCGGAGAGCATCGTCCCTTCGTCTTAAGAGTCTTTTGTGGTCTACATCCTAGCAGAAAGCTTTTCCACTCTGTCTGGCAAGGAAAACCTGCGCCAGCACAGAAAACATCTCCCATCGTGTTCTGGACGTTGCACGGAGGTCTGCCAAGTGTTTGAAAGAAACAAAGAAAAGTTGTCCAAAACAGCTTCCAATCGAATATTCATGTGATTGGAAACGTCAGGAAAGTGTAAGGTACTGTTTTCTATCAGTTGGCAAGCTGCGCACACAATCCCAGTGTTGTACAGCTTCCTTCTTCACCTTTCCGATGCTGCCGCTCTCTCCGGCTCCCGGAGCCGAAGAAGCGGCTTCTTCGCGCAAAGACGATTGTACCGCTCACAGTGCTCTCTTAGCGCCGCTTCTGCCGAAAGAAGCCCGGGAGCGGCGCTTAGCTCCGGAGAGCATCGTCCCTTCGTCTTTAGCGTCTTTTGTGGTCTACATCCTAGCAGAAAGCTTTTCCACTCTGTCTGGCAAGGAAAACCTGCGCCAGCACAGAAAACATCTCCCATCGTGTTCTGGACGTTGCACGGAGGTCTGCCAAGTGTTTGACAAGAAGAGAGGAAAAGTTGTCCAAAACAGCTTCCAATCGAATATTCATGTGATTGGAAAAGTCAGGAAAGTGGTAAGGTACTGTTTTCTATCAGTTGGCAAGCTGCGCACACAATCCCAGTGTTGTACAGCTTCCTTCTTCACCTTTCCGATGCTGCCGCTCTCTCCGGCTCCCGGAGCCGAAGAAGCGGCTTCTTCGCGCAAAGACGATTGTACCGCTCACAGTGCTAACTTAGCGCCGCTTCTGCCGAAAGAAGCCCGGGAGCGGTGCTTAGCTCCGGAGAGCCTCGTACCTTCGTCTTTAGCGTCTTTTGTGGTCTACATCCTAGCAGAAAGCTTTTCCACTCAGTCTGGCAAGGAAAACCTGCGCCAGCACAGAAAACATCTCCCATCGTGTTCTGGACGTTGCACGGAGGTCTGCCAAGTGTTTGCATAAAGAAATGAAAAGTTGTCCAAAATAACTTCCTATCGAATGTTCATGTGATTGGAAAAGTCAGGAAAGTGGTAAGGTACTGTTTTCTATCAGTTGGCAAGCTGCGCACACAATCCCAGTGTTGTACAGCTTCCTTCTTCACCGTTCCGATGCTGCCGCTCTCTCCGGCTCCCGGAGCCGAAGAAGCGGCTTCTTCGCGCAAAGACGATTGTACCGCTCACAGTGCTCTCTTAGCGCGGCTTCTGCCGAAAGAAGCCCGGGAGCGGCGCTTAGCTCCGGAGAGCATCGTCCCTTCGTCTTTAGCGTCTTTTGTGGTCTACATCCTAGCAGAAAGCTTTTCCACTCAGTCTGGCAAGGAAAACCTGCGCCAGCACAGAAAACATCTCCCATCGTGTTCTGTACGTTGCACGGAGGTCTGCCAAGTGTTTCCATAAAGAAATGAAAAGTTGTCCAAAACAGCTTCCAATCGAATGTTCATGTGATTGGAAAAGTCAGGAAAGTGGTAAGGTACTGTTTTCTATCAGTTGGCAAGCTGCGCACACAATCCCAGTGTTGTACAGCTTCCTTCTTCACCTTTCCGATGCTGCCGCTCTCTCCGGCTCCCGGAGCCGAAGAAGCGGCTTCTTCGCGCAAAGACGATTGTACCGCTCACAGTGCTCTCTTAGCGCCGCTTCTGCCGAAAGAAGCCCGGGAGCGGCGCTTAACTCTGGAGAGCATCGTCCCTTCGTCTTTAGCGTCTTTTGTGGTCTACATCCTAGCAGAAAGCTTTTCCACTCTGTCTGGCAAGGAAAACCTGCGCCAGCACAGAAAACATCTCCCATCGTGTTCTGGACGTTGCACGGAGGTCTGCCAAGTGTTTGAAAGAAACAAAGAAAAGTTGTCCAAAACAGCTTCCAATCGAATATTCATGTGATTGGAAACGTCAGGAAAGTGTAAGGTACTGTTTTCTATCAGTTGGCAAGCTGCGCACACAATCCCAGTGTTGTACAGCTTCCTTCTTCACCTTTCCGATGCTGCCGCTCTCTCCGGCTCCCTGAGCCGAAGAAGCGGCTTCTTCGCGCAAAGACGATTGTACCGCTCACAGTGCTCTCTTAGCGCCGCTTCTGCCGAAAGAAGCCCGGGAGCGGTGCTTAGCTCCGGAGAGCCTCGTACCTTCGTCTTTAGCGTCTTTTGTGGTCTACATCCTAGCAGAAAGCTTTTCCACTCTGTCTGGCAAGGAAAACCTGCGCCAGCACAGAAAACATCTCCCATCGTGTTCTGGACGTTGCACGGAGGTCTGCCAAGTGTTTGCATAAAGAAATGAAAAGTTGTCCAAAATAACTTCCTATCGAATGTTCATGTGATTGGAAAAGTCAGGAAAGTGGTAAGGTACTGTTTTCTATCAGTTGGCAAGCTGCGCACACAATCCCAGTGTTGTACAGCTTCCTTCTTCACCTTTCCGATGCTGCCGCTCTCTCCGGCTCCCGGAGCCGAAGAAGCGGCTTCTTCGCGCAAAGACGATTGTACCGCTCACAGTGCTCTCTTAGCGCCGCTTCTGCTGAAAGAAGCCAGGGAGAGGCGCTTAGCTCCGGAGAGCATCGTACTTTCGTCTTTAGCGTCTTTTATGGTCTACATCCTAGCAGAAAGCTTTTCCACTCTGTCTGGCAAGGAAAACATGCGCCAGCGCAGAAAACATCTCCCATCGTGTTCTGGACGTTGCACGGAGGTCTGCCAAGTGTTTGCATAAAGAAATGAAAAGTTGTCCAAAATAACTTCCAATCGAATATTCATGTGATTGGAAAAGTCAGGAAAGTGGTAAGGTACTGTTTTCTATCAGTTGGTAAGCTGCGCACACAATCCCAGTGTTGTACAGCTTCCTTCTTCACCTTTCCGATGCTGCCGCTCTCTCCGGCTCCCGGAGCCGAAGAAGCGGCTTCTTCGCGCAAAGACGATTGTACCGCTCACAGTGCTCTCTTAGCGCGGCTTCTGCCGAAAGAAGCCCGGGAGCGGCGCTTAGCTCCGGAGAGCATCGTACCTTCGTCTTTAGCGTCTTTTGTGGTCTACATCCTAGCAGAAAGCTTTTCCACTCTGTCTGGCAAGGAAAACCTGCGCCAGAAGAGAAAACATCTCCCTTCGTGTTCTGGACGTTGTACGGAGGTCTGCCAAGTGTTTGAAAGAAACAAAGAAAAGTTGTCCAAAACAGCTTCCAATTGAATATTCATGTGATTGGAAAAGTCAGGAAAGTGGTAAGGTACTGTTTTCTATCAGTTGGCAAGCTGCGCACACAATCCCAGTGTTGTACAGCTTCCTTCTTCACCTTTCCGATGCTGCCGCTCTCTCCGGCTCCCGGAGCCGAAGAAGCGGCTTCTTCGCGCAAAGACGATTGTACCGCTCACAGTGCTCTCTTAGCGCGGCTTCTGCCGAAAGAAGCCCGGGAGCGGCGCTTAGCTCCGGAGAGCATCGTCCCTTCGTCTTTAGCGTCTTTTGTGGTCTACATCCTAGCAGAAAGCTTTTCCACTCTGTCTGGCAAGGAAAACATGCGCCAGCACAGAAAACATCTCCCTTCGTGTTCTGGACGTTGTACGGAGGTCTGCCAAGTGTTTGAAAGAAACAAAGGAAAGTTGTCCAAAACAGCTTCCAATCGAATATTCATGTGATTGGAAAAGTCAGGAAAGTGGTAAGGTACTGTTTTCTATCAGTTGGCAAGCTGCGCACACAATCCCAGTGTTGTACAGCTTCCTTCTTCACCTTTCCGATGCTGCCGCTCTCTCCGGCTCCCGGAGCCGAAGAAGCGGCTTCTTCGCGCAAAGACGATTGTACCGCTCACAGTGCTCTCTTAGCGCCGCTTCTGCCGAAAGAAGCCCGGGAGAGGCGCTTAGCTCCGGAGAGCATCGTACCTTCGTCTTTAGCGTCTTTTGTGGTCTACATCCTAGCAGAAAGCTTTTCCACTCTGTCTGGCAAGGAAAACATGCGCCAGCGCAGAAAACATCTCCCATCGTGTTCTGGACGTTGCACGGAGGTCTGTGAAGTGTTTGCATAAAGAAATGAAAAGTTGTCCAAAATAACTTCCTATCGAATGTTCATGTGATTGGAAAAGTCAGGAAAGTGGTAAGGTACTGTTTTCTATCAGTTGGCAAGCTGCGCACACAATCCCAGTGTTGTACAGCTTCCTTCTTCACCTTTCCGATGCTGCCGCTCTCTCCGGCTCCCGGAGCCGAAGAAGCGGCTTCTTCGCGCAAAGACGATTGTACCGCTCACAGTGCTCTCTTAGCGCGGCTTCTGCCGAAAGAAGCCCGGGAGCGGCGCTAAGCTCCGGAGAGCATCGTACCTTCGTCTTTAGCGTCTTTTGTGGTCTACATCCTAGCAGAAAGCTTTTCCACTCAGTCTGGCAAGGAAAACCTGCGCCAGCACAGAAAACATCTCCCATCGTGTTCTGGACGTTGCACGGAGGTGTGCCAAGTGTTTGAAAGACAAAGAAAAGCTGTTTAAAACAGCTTCCAATCGAATATTCATGTGATTGGAAAAGTCAGGAAAGTGGTAAGGTACTGTTTTCTATCAGTTGGCAAGCTGCGCACACAATCCCAGTGTTGTACAGCTTCCTTCTTCACCTTTCCGATGCTGCCGCTCTCTCCGGCTCCCGGAGCCGAAGAAGCGGCTTCTTCGCGCAAAGACGATTGTACCGCTCACAGTGCTCTCTTAGCGCCGCTTCTGCCGAAAGAAGCCCGGGAGCGGTGCTTAGCTCCGGAGAGCCTCGTACCTTCGTCTTTAGCGTCTTTTGTGGTCTACATCCTAGCAGAAAGCTTTTCCACTCTGTCTGGCAAGGAAAATATGCGCCAGCACAGAAAACATCTCCCATCGTGTTCTGGACGTTGTACGGAGGTCTGCCAAGTGTTTGACAAGAAGAGAGGAAAAGTTGTCCAAAACAGCTTCCAATCGAATATTCATGTGATTGGAAAAGTCAGGAAAGTGGTAAGGTACTGTTTTCTATCAGTTGGCAAGCTGCGCACACAATCCCAGTGTTGTACAGCTTCCTTCTTCACCTTTCCGATGCTGCCGCTCTCTCCGGCTCCCGGAGCCGAAGAAGCGGCTTCTTCGCGCAAAGACGATTGTACCGCTCACAGTGCTCTCTTAGCGCGGCTTCTGCCGAAAGAAGCCCGGGAGCGGCGCTTAGCTCCGGAGAGCATCGTCCCTTCGTCTTTAGCGTCTTTTGTGGTCTACATCCTAGCAGAAAGCTTTTCCACTCTGTCTGGCAAGGAAAACATGCGCCAGCGCAGAAAACATCTCCCATCGTGTTCTGGACGTTGCACGGAGGTCTGTGAAGTGTTTGCATATAGAAATGAAAAGTTGTCCAAAATAACTTCCTATCGAATGTTCATGTGATTGGAAAAGTCAGGAAAGTGGTAAGGTACTGTTTTCTATCAGTTGGCAAGCTGCGCACACAATCCCAGTGTTGTACAGCTTCCTTCTTCACCTTTCCGATGCTGCCGCTCTCTCCGGCTCCCGGAGCCGAAGAAGCGGCTTCTTCGCGCAAAGACGATTGTACCGCTCACAGTGCTCTCTTAGCGCCGCTTCTGCCGAAAGAAGCCCGGGAGCGGCGCTTAGCTCCGGAGAGCATCGTACCTTCGTCTTTAGCGTCTTTTGTGGTCTACATCCTAGCAGAAAGCTTTTCCACTCAGTCTGGCAAGGAAAACCTGCGCCAGCACAGAAAACATCTCCCATCGTGTTCTGGACGTTGTACGGAGGTCTGCCAAGTGTTTGAAAGAAACAAAGAAAAGTTGTCCAAAACAGCTTCCAATCGAATATTCATGTGATTGGAAACGTCAGGAAAGTGTAAGGTACTGTTTTCTATCAGTTGGCAAGCTGCGCACACAATCCCAGTGTTGTACAGCTTCCTTCTTCACCTTTCCGATGCTGCCGCTCTCTCCGGCTCCCGGAGCCGAAGAAGCGGCTTCTTCGCGCAAAGACGATTGTACCGCTCACAGTGCTCTCTTAGCGCGGCTTCTGCCGAAAGAAGCCCGGGAGCGGCGCTTAGCTCCGGAGAGCATCGTCCCTTCGTCTTTAGCGTCTTTTGTGGTCTACATCCTAGCAGAAAGCTTTTCCACTCAGTCTGGCAAGGAAAACCTGCGCCAGCACAGAAAACATCTCCCATCGTGTTCTGTACGTTGCACGGAGGTCTGCCAAGTGTTTGAAAGAAACAAAGAAAAGTTGTCCAAAACAGCTTCCAATCGAATATTCATGTGATTGGAAAAGTCAGGAAAGTGGTAAGGTACTGTTTTCTATCAGTTGGCAAGCTGCGCACACAATCCCAGTGTTGTACAGCTTCCTTCTTCACCTTTCCGATGCTGCCGCTCTCTCCGGCTCCCTGAGACGAAGAAGCGGCTTCTTCGCGCAAAGACGATTGTACCGCTCACAGTGCTCTCTTAGCGCGGCTTCTGCCGAAAGAAGCCCGGGAGCGGCGCTTAAATCCGGAGAGCATCGTCCCTTCGTCTTTAGCGTCTTTTGTGGTCTACATCCTAGCAGAAAGCTTTTCCACTCTGTCTGGCAAGGAAAACCTGCGCCAGCACAGAAAACATCTCCCATCGTGTTCTGGACGTTGTACGGAGGTCTGCCAAGTGTTTGAAAGAAACAAAGAAAAGTTGTCCAAAACAGCTTCCAATCGAATATTCATGTGATTGGAAACGTCAGGAAAGTGTAATGTACTGTTTTCTATCAGTTGGCAAGCTGCGCACACAATCCCAGTGTTGTACAGCTTCCTTCTTCACCTTTCCGATGCTGCCGCTCTCTCCGGCTCCCGGAGCCGAAGAAGCGGCTTCTTCGCGCAAAGACGATTGTACCGCTCACAGTGCTAACTTAGCGCCGCTTCTGCCGAAAGAAGCCCGGGAGCGGTGCTTAGCTGCGGAGAGCCTCGTACCTTCGTCTTTAGCGTCTTTTGTGGTCTACATCCTAGCAGAAAGCTTTTCCACTCAGTCTGGCAAGGAAAACCTGCGCCAGCACAGAAAACATCTCCCATCGTGTTCTGGACGTTGCACGGAGGTCTGCCAAGTGTTTGCATAAAGAAATGAAAAGTTGTCCAAATTAACTTCCTATCGAATATTCATGTGATTGGAAAAGTCAGGAAAGTGGTAAGGTACTGTTTTCTATCAGTTGGCAAGCTGCGCACACAATCCCAGTGTTGTACAGCTTCCTTCTTCACCGTTCCGATGCTGCCGCTCTCTCCGGCTCCCGGAGCCGAAGAAGCGGCTTCTTCGCGCAAAGACGATTGTACCGCTCACAGTGCTCTCTTAGCGCGGCTTCTGCCGAAAGAAGCCCGGGAGCGGCGCTTAGCTCCGGAGAGCATCGTACCTTCGTCTTTAGCGTCTTTTGTGGTCTACATCCTAGCAGAAAGCTTTTCCACTCAGTCTGGCAAGGAAAACCTGCGCCAGCACAGAAAACATCTCCCATCGTGTTCTGGACGTTGCACGGAGGTCTGCCAAGTGTTTGAAAGAAACAAAGAAAAGTTGTCCAAAACAGCTTCCAATCGAATATTCATGTGATTGGAAAAGTCAGGAAAGTGGTAAGGTACTGTTTTCTATCAGTTGGCAAGCTGCGCACACAATCCCAGTGTTGTACAGCTTCCTTCTTCACCTTTCCGATGCTGCCGCTCTCTCCGGCTCCCTGAGCCGAAGAAGCGGCTTCTTCGCGCAAAGACGATTGTACCGCTCACAGTGCTCTCTTAGCGCCGCTTCTGCCGAAAGAAGCCCGGGAGCGGCGCTTAACTCCGGAGAGCATCGTCCCTTCGTCTTTAGCGTCTTTTGTGGTCTACATCCTAGCAGAAAGCTTTTCCACTCTGTCTGGCAAGGAAAACCTGCGCCAGCACAGAAAACATCTCCCATCGTGTTCTGGACGTTGCACGGAGGTCTGCCAAGTGTTTGAAAGAAACAAAGAAAAGTTGTCCAAAACAGCTTCCAATCGAATATTCATGTGATTGGAAACGTCAGGAAAGTGTAAGGTACTGTTTTCTATCAGTTGGCAAGCTGCGCACACAATCCCAGTGTTGTACAGCTTCCTTCTTCACCTTTCCGATGCTGCCGCTCTCTCCGGCTCCCGGAGCCGAAGAAGCGGCTTCTTCGCGCAAAGACGATTGTACCGCTCACAGTGCTCTCTTAGCGCCGCTTCTGCTGAAAGAAGCCAGGGAGAGGCGCTTAGCTCCGGAGAGCATCGTACTTTCGTCTTTAGCGTCTTTTATGGTCTACATCCTAGCAGAAAGCTTTTCCACTCTGTCTGGCAAGGAAAACATGCGCCAGCGCAGAAAACATCTCCCATCGTGTTCTGGACGTTGCACGGAGGTCTGCCAAGTGTTTGCATAAAGAAATGAAAAGTTGTCCAAAATAACTTCCAATCGAATATTCATGTGATTGGAAAAGTCAGGAAAGTGGTAAGGTACTGTTTTCTATCAGTTGGTAAGCTGCGCACACAATCCCAGTGTTGTACAGCTTCCTTCTTCACCTTTCCGATGCTGCCGCTCTCTCCGGCTCCCGGAGCCGAAGAAGCGGCTTCTTCGCGCAAAGACGATTGTACCGCTCACAGTGCTCTCTTAGCGCGGCTTCTGCCGAAAGAAGCCCGGGAGCGGCGCTTAGCTCCGGAGAGCATCGTACCTTCGTCTTTAGCGTCTTTTGTGGTCTACATCCTAGCAGAAAGCTTTTCCACTCTGTCTGGCAAGGAAAACCTGCGCCAGAAGAGAAAACATCTCCCTTCGTGTTCTGGACGTTGTACGGAGGTCTGCCAAGTGTTTGAAAGAAACAAAGAAAAGTTGTCCAAAACAGCTTCCAATTGAATATTCATGTGATTGGAAACGTCAGGAAAGTGTAAGGTACTGTTTTCTATCAGTTGGCAAGCTGCGCACACAATCCCAGTGTTGTACAGCTTCCTTCTTCACCTTTCCGATGCTGCCGCTCTCTCCGGCTCCCGGAGCCGAAGAAGCGGCTTCTTCGCGCAAAGACGATTGTACCGCTCACAGTGCTCTCTTAGCGCGGCTTCTGCCGAAAGAAGCCCGGGAGCGGCGCTTAGCTCCGGAGAGCATCGTCCCTTCGTCTTTAGCGTCTTTTGTGGTCTACATCCTAGCAGAAAGCTTTTCCACTCTGTCTGGCAAGGAAAACATGCGCCAGCACAGAAAACATCTCCCTTCGTGTTCTGGACGTTGTACGGAGGTCTGCCAAGTGTTTGACAAGAAGAGAGGAAAAGTTGTCCAAAACAGCTTCCAATCGAATATTCATGTGATTGGAAAAGTCAGGAAAGTGGTAAGGTACTGTTTTCTATCAGTTGGCAAGCTGCGCACACAATCCCAGTGTTGTACAGCTTCCTTCTTCACCTTTCCGATGCTGCCGCTCTCTCCGGCTCCCGGAGCCGAAGAAGCGGCTTCTTCGCGCAAAGACGATTGTACCGCTCACAGTGCTCTCTTAGCGCGGCTTCTGCCGAAAGAAGCCCGGGAGCGGCGCTTAGCTCCAGAGAGCATCGTCCCTTCGTCTTTAGCGTCTTTTGTGGTCTACATCCTAGCAGAAAGCTTTTCCACTCTGTCTGGCAAGGAAAACATGCGCCAGCACAGAAAACATCCCCAATCGTGTTCTGGACGTTGCACGGAGGTGTGCCAAGTGTTTGAAAGACAAAGAAAAGCTGTTTAAAACAGCTTCCAATCGAATATTCATGTGATTGGAAAAGTCAGGAAAGTGGTAAGGTACTGTTTTCTATCAGTTGGCAAGCTGCGCACACAATCCCAGTGTTGTACAGCTTCCTTCTTCACCTTTCCGATGCTGCCGCTCTCTCCGGCTCCCGGAGCCGAAGAAGCGGCTTCTTCGCGCAAAGACGATTGTACCGCTCACAGTGCTCTCTTAGCGCGGCTTCTGCCGAAAGAAGCCCGGGAGCGGCGCTTAGCTCCGGAGAGCATCGTCCCTTCGTCTTTAGCGTCTTTTGTGGTCTACATCCTAGCAGAAAGCTTTTCCACTCTGTCTGGCAAGGAAAACCTGCGCCAGCACAGAAAACATCTCCCATCGTGTTCTGGACGTTGTACGGAGGTCTGCCAAGTGTTTGCATAAAGAAATGAAAAGTTGTCCGAAATAACTTCCAATCGAATGTTCATGTGATTGGAAAAGTCAGGAAAGTGGTAAGGTACTGTTTTCTATCAGTTGGCAAGCTGCGCACACAATCCCAGTGTTGTACAGCTTCCTTCTTCACCTTTCCGATGCTGCCGCTCTCTCCGGCTCCCGGAGCCGAAGAAGCGGCTTCTTCGCGCAAAGACGATTGTACCGCTCACAGTGCTCTCTTAGCGCGGCTTCTGCCGAAAGAAGCCCGGGAGCGGCGCTTAGCTCCGGAGAGCATCGTACCTTCGTCTTTAGCGTCTTTTGTGGTCTACATCCTAGCAGAAAGCTTTTCCACTCAGTCTGGCAAGGAAAACCTGCGCCAGCACAGAAAACATCCCCAATCGTGTTCTGGACGTTGCACGGAGGTGTGCCAAGTGTTTGAAAGACAAAGAAAAGCTGTTTAAAACAGCTTCCAATCGAATATTCATGTGATTGGAAAAGTCAGGAAAGTGGTAAGGTACTGTTTTCTATCAGTTGGCAAGCTGCGCACACAATCCCAGTGTTGTACAGCTTCCTTCTTCACCTTTCCGATGCTGCCGCTCTCTCCGGCTCCCGGAGCCGAAGAAGCGGCTTCTTCGCGCAAAGGCGATTGTACCGCTCACAGTGCTCTCTTAGCGCCGCTTCTGCCGAAAGAAGCCCGGGAGCGGTGCTTAGCTCCGGAGAGCCTCGTACCTTCGTCTTTAGCGTCTTTTGTGGTCTACATCCTAGCAGAAAGCTTTTCCACTCTGTCTGGCAAGGAAAACATGCGCCAGCACAGAAAACATCTCCCATCGTGTTCTGGACGTTGTACGGAGGTCTGCCAAGTGTTTGACAAGAAGAGAGGAAAAGTTGTCCAAAACAGCTTCCAATCGAATATTCATGTGATTGGAAAAGTCAGGAAAGTGGTAAGGTACTGTTTTCTATCAGTTGGCAAGCTGCGCACACAATCCCAGTGTTGTACAGCTTCCTTCTTCACCTTTCCGATGCTGCCGCTCTCTCCGGCTCCCGGAGCCGAAGAAGCGGCTTCTTCGCGCAAAGACGATTGTACCGCTCACAGTGCTCTCTTAGCGCGGCTTCTGCCGAAAGAAGCCCGGGAGCGGCGCTTAGCTCCGGAGAGCATCGTCCCTTCGTCTTTAGCGTCTTTTGTGGTCTACATCCTAGCAGAAAGCTTTTCCACTCTGTCTGGCAAGGAAAACCTGCGCCAGCACAGAAAACATCTCCCATCGTGTTCTGGACGTTGTACGGAGGTCTGCCAAGTGTTTGCATAAAGAAATGAAAAGTTGTCCGAAATAACTTCCAATCGAATGTTCATGTGATTGGAAAAGTCAGGAAAGTGGTAAGGTACTGTTTTCTATCAGTTGGCAAGCTGCGCACACAATCCCAGTGTTGTACAGCTTCCTTCTTCACCTTTCCGATGCTGCCGCTCTCTCCGGCTCCCGGAGCCGAAGAAGCGGCTTCTTCGCGCAAAGACGATTGTACCGCTCACAGTGCTCTCTTAGCGCCGCTTCTGCCGAAAGAAGCCCGGGAGCGGCGCTTAGCTCCGGAGAGCATCGTACCTTCGTCTTTAGCGTCTTTTGTGGTCTACATCCTAGCAGAAAGCTTTTCCACTCAGTCTGGCAAGGAAAACCTGCGCCAGCACAGAAAACATCCCCAATCGTGTTCTGGACGTTGCACGGAGGTGTGCCAAGTGTTTGAAAGACAAAGAAAAGCTGTTTAAAACAGCTTCCAATCGAATATTCATGTGATTGGAAAAGTCAGGAAAGTGGTAAGGTACTGTTTTCTATCAGTTGGCAAGCTGCGCACACAATCCCAGTGTTGTACAGCTTCCTTCTTCACCTTTCCGATGCTGCCGCTCTCTCCGGCTCCCGGAGCCGAAGAAGCGGCTTCTTCGCGCAAAGGCGATTGTACCGCTCACAGTGCTCTCTTAGCGCCGCTTCTGCCGAAAGAAGCCCGGGAGCGGTGCTTAGCTCCGGAGAGCCTCGTACCTTCGTCTTTAGCGTCTTTTGTGGTCTACATCCTAGCAGAAAGCTTTTCCACTCTGTCTGGCAAGGAAAACATGCGCCAGCACAGAAAACATCTCCCATCGTGTTCTGGACGTTGTACGGAGGTCTGCCAAGTGTTTGACAAGAAGAGAGGAAAAGTTGTCCAAAACAGCTTCCAATCGAATATTCATGTGATTGGAAAAGTCAGGAAAGTGGTAAGGTACTGTTTTCTATCAGTTGGCAAGCTGCGCACACAATCCCAGTGTTGTACAGCTTCCTTCTTCACCTTTCCGATGCTGCCGCTCTCTCCGGCTCCCGGAGCCGAAGAAGCGGCTTCTTCGCGCAAAGACGATTGTACCGCTCACAGTGCTCTCTTAGCGCCACTTCTGCCGAAAGAAGCCCGGGAGCGGCGCTTAGCTCCGGAGAGCCTCGTACCTTCGTCTTTAGCGTCTTTTGTGGTCTACATCCTAGCAGAAAGCTTTTCCACTCTGTCTGGCAAGGAAAACCTGCGCCAGCACAGAAAACATCTCCCATCGTGTTCTGAACGTTGTACGGAGGTCTGCCAAGTGTTTGCATAAAGAAATGAAAAGTTGTCCAAAATAACATCCTATCGAATGTTCATGTGATTGGAAAAGTCAGGAAAGTGGTAAGGTACTGTTTTCTATCAGTTGGTAAGCTGCGCACACAATCCCAGTGTTGTACAGCTTCCTTCTTCACCTTTCCGATGCTGCCGCTCTCTCCGGCTCCCGGAGCCGAAGAAGCGGCTTCTTCGCGCAAAGACGATTGTACCGCTCACAGTGCTCTCTTAGCGCGGCTTCTGCCGAAAGAAGCCCGGGAGCGGCGCTTAGCTCCGGAGAGCATCGTCCCTTCGTCTTTAGCGTCTTTTGTGGTCTACATCCTAGCAGAAAGCTTTTCCACTCTGTCTGGCAAGGAAAACCTGCGCCAGCACAGAAAACATCTCCCATCGTGTTCTGGACGTTGCACGGAGGTCTGCCAAGTGTTTGAAAGAAACAAAGAAAAGCTGTTTAAAACAGCTTCCAATCGAATATTCATGTGATTGGAAAAGTCAGGAAAGTGGTAAGGTACTGTTTTCTATCAGTTGGCAAGCTGCGCACACAATCCCAGTGTTGTACAGCTTCCTTCTTCACCTTTCCGATGCTGCCGCTCTCTCCGGCTCCCGGAGCCGAAGAAGCGGCTTCTTCGCGCAAAGGCGATTGTACCGCTCACAGTGCTCTCTTAGCGCCACTTCTGCCGAAAGAAGCCCGGGAGCGGCGCTTAGCTCCGGAGAGCCTCGTACCTTCGTCTTTAGCGTCTTTTGTGGTCTACATCCTAGCAGAAAGCTTTTCCACTCTGTCTGGCAAGGAAAACATGCGCCAGCACAGAAAACATCTCCCATCGTGTTCTGGACGTTGTACGGAGGTCTGCCAAGTGTTTGAAAGAAACAAAGAAAAGTTGTCCAAAACAGCTTCCAATCGAATATTCATGTGATTGGAAAAGTCAGGAAAGTGGTAAGGTACTGTTTTCTATCAGTTGGCAAGCTGCGCACACAATCCCAGTGTTGTACAGCTTCCTTCTTCACCTTTCCGATGCTGCCGCTCTCTCCGGCTCCCGGAGCCGAAGAAGCGGCTTCTTCGCGCAAAGACGATTGTACCGCTCACAGTGCTCTCTTAGCGCCGCTTCTGCCGAAAGAAGCCCGGGAGAGGCGCTTAGCTCCGGAGAGCATCGTCCCTTCGTCTTTAGCGTCTTTTGTGGTCTACATCCTAGCAGAAAGCTTTTCCACTCTGTCTGGCAAGGAAAACATGCGCCAGCGCAGAAAATATCTCCCATCGTGTTCTGGACGTTGCACGGAGGTCTGCCAAGTGTTTGCATAAAGAAATGAAAAGTTGTCCAAAATAACTTCCTATCGAATGTTCATGTGATTGGAAAAGTCAGGAAAGTGGTAAGGTACTGTTTTCTATCAGTTGGTAAGCTGCGCACACAATCCCAGTGTTGTACAGCTTCCTTCTTCACCATTCTGATGCTGCCGCTCTCTCCGGCTCCCGGAGCCGAAGAAGCGGCTTCTTCGCGCAAAGACGATTGTACCGCACACAGTGCTCTCTTAGCGCGGCTTCTGCCGAAAGAAGCCCGGGAGCGGCGCTTAGCTCCGGAGAGCATCGTCCCTTCGTCTTTAGCGTCTTTTGTGGTCTACATCCTAGCAGAAAGCTTTTCCACTCTGTCTGGCAAGGAAAACAGGCGCCAGCACAGAAAACATCTCCCATCGTGTTCTGGACGTTGCACAGAGGTCTGCCAAGTGTTTGAAAGAAACGAAGAAAAGTTGTCCAAAACAGCTTCCAATCGAATATTCATGTGATTGGACACGTCAGGAAAGTGGTAAGGTACTGTTTTCTATCAGTTGGCAAGCTGCGCACACAATCCCAGTGTTGTACAGCTTCCTTCTTCACCTTTCCGATGCTGCCGCTCTCTCCGGCTCCCGGAGCCGAAGAAGCGGCTTCTTCGCGCAAAGACGATTGTACCGCTCACAGTGCTCTCTTAGCGCTGCTTCTGCCGAAAGAAGCCCGGGAGCGGCGCTTAACTCCGGAGAGCATCGTCCCTTCGTCTTTAGCGTCTTTTGTGGTCTACATCCTAGCAGAAAGCTTTTCCACTCTGTCTGGCAAGGAAAACCTGCGCCAGCACAGAAAACATCTCCCATCGTGTTCTGGACGTTGTACGGAGGTCTGCCAAGTGTTTGAAAGAAACAAAGAAAAGTTGTCCAAAACAGCTTCCAATCGAATATTCATGTGATTGGAAACGTCAGGAAAGTGGTAAGGTACTGTTTTCTATCAGTTGGCAAGCTGCGCACACAATCCCAGTGTTGTACAGCTTCCTTCTTCACCTTTCCGATGCTGCCGCTCTCTCCGGCTCCCGGAGCCGAAGAAGCGGCTTCTTCGCGCAAAGACGATTGTACCGCTCACAGTGCTCTCTTAGCGCTGCTTCTGCCGAAAGAAGCCCGGGAGCGGCGCTTAACTCCGGAGAGCATCGTCCCTTCGTCTTTAGCGTCTTTTGTGGTCTACATCCTAGCAGAAAGCTTTTCCACTGTGTCTGGCAAGGAAAACCTGTGCCAGCACAGAAAACATCTCCCATCGTGTTCTGGACGTTGTACGGAGGTCTGCCAAGTGTTTGCATAAGGAAATGAAAAGTTGTCCGAAATAACTTCCTATCGAATGTTCATGTGATTGGAAAAGTCAGGAAAGTGGTAAGGTACTGTTTTCTATCAGTTGGCAAGCTGCGCACACAATCCCAGTGTTGTACAGCTTCCTTCTTCACCTTTCCGATGCTGCCGCACTCTCCGGCTCCCGGAGCCGAAGAAGCGGCTTCTTCGCGCAAAGACGATTGTACCGCTCACAGTGCTCTCTTAGCGCCGCTTCTGCCGAAAGAAGCCCGGGAGCGGCGCTTAGCTCCGGAGAGCATCGTACCTTCGTCTTTAGCGTCTTTTGTGGTCTACATCCTAGCAGAAAGCTTTTCCACTCAGTCTGGCAAGGAAAACCTGCGCCAGCACAGAAAACATCTCCCATCGTGTTCTGGACGTTGCACGGAGGTCTGCCAAGTGTTTGAAAGAAACAAAGAAAAGTTGTCCAAAACAGCTTCCAATCGAATATTCATGTGATTGGAAAAGTCAGGAAAGTGGTAAGGTACTGTTTTCTATCTGTTGGCAAGCTGCGCACACAATCCCAGTGTTGTACAGCTTCCTTCTTCACCTTTCCGATGCTGCCGCTCTCTCCGGCTCCCGGAGCCGAAGAAGCGGCTTCTTCGCGCAAAGACGATTGTACCGCTCACAGTGCTCTCTTAGCGCCGCTTCTGCCGAAAGAAGCCCGGGAGCGGTGCTTAGCTCCGGAGAGCCTCGTACCTTCGTCTTTAGCGTCTTTTGTGGTCTACATCCTAGCAGAAAGCTTTTCCACTCTGTCTGGCAAGGAAAACCTGCGCCAGCACAGAAAACATCTCCCATCGTGTTCTGGACGTTGTACGGAGGTCTGCCAAGTGTTTGCATAAAGAAATGAAAAGTTGTCCGAAATAACTTCCTATCGAATGTTCATGTGATTGGAAAAGTCAGGAAAGTGGTAAGGTACTGTTTTCTATCAGTTGGCAAGCTGCGCACACAATCCCAGTGTTGTACAGCTTCCTTCTTCACCTTTCCGATGCTGCCGCTCTCTCCGGCTCCCGGAGCCGAAGAAGCGGCTTCTTCGCGCAAAGACGATTGTACCGCTCACAGTGCTCTCTTAGTGCCGCTTCTGCCGAAAGAAGCCCGGGAGCGGCGCTTAGCTCCGGAGAGCATCGTACCTTCGTCTGCAGCGTCTTTTGTGGTCTACATCCTAGCAGAAAGCTTTTCCACTCTGTCTGGCAAGGAAAACATGCGGGAGCACAGAAAACATCTCCCATCGTGTTCTGGACGTTGTACGGAGGTCTGCCAAGTGTTTGACAAGAAGAGAAGAAAAGTTGTCCAAAACAGCTTCCAATCGAATATTCATGTGATTGGAAAAGTCAGGAAAGTGGTAAGGTACTGTTTTCTATCAGTTGGCAAGCTGCGCACACAATCCCAGTGTTGTACAGCTTCCTTCTTCACCTTTCCGATGCTGCCGCTCTCTCCGGCTCCCGGAGCCGAAGAAGCGGCTTCTTCGCGCAAAGACGATTGTACCGCTCACAGTGCTCTCTTAGCGCCGCTTCTGCCGAAAGAAGCCCGGGAGCGGCGCTTAGCTCCGGAGTACATCGTACCTTCGTCTTTAGCGTCTTTTGTGGTCTACATCCTAGCAGAAAGCTTTTCCACTCAGTCTGGCAAGGAAAACCTGCGCCAGCACAGAAAACATCTCCCATCGTGTTCTGGACGTTGCACGGAGGTCTGCCAAGTGTTTGAAAGAAACAAAGAAAAGTTGTCCAAAACAGCTTCCAATCGAATATTCATTTGATTGGAAAAGTCAGGAAAGTGGTAAGGTACTGTTTTCTATCAGTTGGCAAGCTGCGCACACAATCCCAGTGTTGTACAGCTTCCTTCTTCACCTTTCCGATGCTGCCGCTCTCTCCGGCTCCCGGAGCCGAAGAAGCGGCTTCTTCGCGCAAAGGCGATTGTACCGCTCACAGTGCTCTCTTAGCGCCGCTTCTGCCGAAAGAAGCCCGGGAGCGGTGCTTAGCTCCGGAGAGCCTCGTCCCTTCGTCTTTAGCGTCTTTTGTGGTCTACATCCTAGCAGAAAGCTTTTCCACTCAGTCTGGCAAGGAAAACCTGCGCCAGCACAGAAAACATCTCCCATCGTGTTCTGGACATTGCACGGAGGTCTGCCAAGTGTTTGCATAAAGAAATGAAAAGTTGTCCAAAATAACTTCCTATCGAATGTTCATGTGATTGGAAAAGTCAGGAAAGTGGTAAGGTACTGTTTTCTATCAGTTGGCAAGCTGCGCACACAATCCCAGTGTTGTACAGCTTCCTTCTTCACCTTTCCGATGCTGCCGCTCTCTCCGGCTCCCGGAGCCGAAGAAGCGGCTTCTTCGCGCAAAGACGATTGTACCGCTCACAGTGCTCTCTTAGCGCGGCTTCTGCCGAAAGAAGCCCGGGAGCGGCGCTTAGCTCCGGAGAGCATCGTCCCTTCATCTTTAGCGTCTTTTGTGGTCTACATCCTAGCAGAAAGCTTTTCCACGCAGTCTGGCAAGGAAAACCTGCGCCAGCACAGAAAACATCTCCCATCGTGTTCTGGACGTTGCACGGAGGTCTGCCAAGTGTTTGAAAGACAAAGAAAAGCTGTTTAAAACAGCTTCCAATCGAATATTCATGTGATTGGAAAAGTCAGGAAAGTGGTAAGGTACTGTTTTCTATCAGTTGGCAAGCTGCGCACACAATCCCAGTGTTGTACAGCTTCCTTCTTCACCTTTCCGATGCTGCCGCTCTCTCCGGCTCCCGGAGCCGAAGAAGCGGCTTCTTCGCGCAAAGACGATTGTACCGCTCACAGTGCTCTCTTAGCGCCGCTTCTGCCGAAAGAAGCCCGGGAGCGGTGCTTAGCTCCGGAGAGCCTCGTACCTTCGTCTTTAGCGTCTTTTGTGGTCTACATCCTAGCAGAAAGCTTTTCCACTCTGTCTGGCAAGGAAAACATGCGCCAGCACAGAAAACATCTCCCATCGTGTTCTGGACGTTGTACGGAGGTCTGCCAAGTGTTTGACAAGAAGAGAGGAAAAGTTGTCCAAAACAGCTTCCAATCGCATATTCATGTGATTGGAAAAGTCAGGAAAGTGGTAAGGTACTGTTTTCTATCAGTTGGCAAGCTGCGCACACAATCCCAGTGTTGTACAGCTTCCTTCTTCACCTTTCCGATGCTGCCGCTCTCTCCGGCTCCCGGAGCCGAAGAAGCGGCTTCTTCGCGCAAAGACGATTGTACCGCTCACAGTGCTCTCTTAGCGCCGCTTCTGCCGAAGGAAGCCCGGGAGAGGCGCTTAGCTCCGGAGAGCATCGTCCCTTCGTCTTTAGCGTCTTTTGTGGTCTACATCCTAGCAGAAAGCTTTTCCACTCTGTCTGGCAAGGAAAACCTGCGCCAGCACAGAAAACATCTCCCATCGTGTTCTGGACGTTGTACGGAGGTCTGCCAAGTGTTTGAAAGAAACAAAGAATAGTTGTCCAAAACAGCTTCCAATCGACTATTCATGTGATTGGAAACGTCAGGAAAGTGGTTAGGTACTGTTTTCTATCAGTTGGCAAGCTGCGCACACAATCCCAGTGTTGTACAGCTTCCTTCTTCACCTTTGCGATGCTGCCGCTCTCTCCGGCTCCCGGAGCCGAAGAAGCGGCTTCTTCGCGCAAAGACGATTGTACCGCTCACGGTGCTCTCTTAGCGCCGCTTCTGCCGAAAGAAGCCCGGGAGCGGTGCTTAGCTCCGGAGAGCCTCGTACCTTCGTCTTTAGCGTCTTTTGTGGTCTACATCCTAGCAGAAAGCTTTTCCACTCTGTCTGGCAAGGAAAACCTGCGCCAGCGCAGAAAACATCTCCCATCGTGTTCTGGACGTTGTACGGAGGTCTGCCAAGTGTTTGCATAAAGAAATGAAAAGTTGTCCAAAATAACTTCCTATCGAATGTTCATGTGATTGGAAAAGTCAGGAAAGTGGTAAGGTACTGTTTTCTATCAGTTGGCAAGCTGCGCACACAATCCCAGTGTTGTACAGCTTCCTTCTTCACCTTTGCGATGCTGCCGCTCTCTCCGGCTCCCGGAGCCGAAGAAGCGGCTTCTTCGCGCAAAGACGATTGTACCGCTCACAGTGCTCTCTTAGCGCGGCTTCTGCCGAAAGAAGCCCGGGAGCGGCGCTTAGCTCCGGAGAGCATCGTCCCTTCGTCTTTAGCGTCTTTTGTGGTCTACATCCTAGCAGAAAGCTTTTCCACTCTGTCTGGCAAGGAAAACAGGCGCCAGCACAGAAAACATCTCCCATCGTGTTCTGGACGTTGCACGGAGGTCTGCCAAGTGTTTGAAAGAAACAAAGAAAAGTTGTCCAAAACAGCTTCCAATCGAATATTCATGTGATTGGACACGTCAGGAAAGTGGTAAGGTACTGTTTTCTATCAGTTGGCAAGCTGCGCACACAATCCCAGTGTTGTACAGCTTCCTTCTTCACCTTTCCGATGCTGCCGCTCTCTCCGGCTCCCGGAGCCGAAGAAGCGGCTTCTTCGCGCAAAGACGATTGTACCGCTCACAGTGCTCTCTTAGCGCTGCTTCTGCCGAAAGAAGCCCGGGAGCGGCGCTTAACTCCGGAGAGCATCGTCCCTTCGTCTTTAGCGTCTTTTGTGGTCTACATCCTAGCAGAAAGCTTTTCCACTCTGTCTGGCAAGGAAAACCTGCGCCAGCACAGAAAACATCTCCCATCGTGTTCTGGACGTTGTACGGAGGTCTGCCAAGTGTTTGAAAGAAACAAAGAAAAGTTGTCCAAAACAGCTTCCAATCGAATATTCATGTGATTGGAAACGTCAGGAAAGTGTAAGGTACTGTTTTCTATCAGTTGGCAAGCTGCGCACACAATCCCAGTGTTGTACAGCTTCCTTCTTCACCTTTCCGATGCTGCCGCTCTCTCCGGCTCCCGGAGCCGAAGAAGCGTCTACTTCGCGCAAAGACGATTGTACCGCTCACAGTGCTCTCTTAGCGCGGCTTCTGCCGAAAGAAGCCCGGGAGCGGTGCTTAGCTCCGGAGAGCCTCGTACCTTCGTCTGTAGCGTCTTTTGTGGTCTACATCCTAGCAGAAAGCTTTTCCACTGTGTCTGGCAAGGAAAACCTGCGCCAGCACAGAAAACATCTCCCATCGTGTTCTGGACGTTGCACGGAGGTCTGCCAAGTGTTTGCATAAGGAAATGAAAAGTTGTCCGAAATAACTTCCTATCGAATGTTCATGTGATTGGAAAAGTCAGGAAAGTGGTAAGGTACTGTTTTCTATCAGTTGGCAAGCTGCGCACACAATCCCAGTGTTGTACAGCTTCCTTCTTCACCTTTCCGATGCTGCCGCTCTCTCCTGCTCCCGGAGCCGAAGAAGCGGCTTCTTCGCGCAAAGACGATTGTACCGCTCACAGTGCTCTCTTAGCGCCGCTTCTGCCGAAAGAAGCCCGGGAGCGGTGCTTAGCTCCGGAGAGCATCGTACCTTCGTCTGCAGCGTCTTTTGTGGTCTACATCCTAGCAGAAAGCTTTTCCACTCTGTCTGGCAAGGAAAACATGCGCCAGCACAGAAAACATCTCCCATCGTGTTCTGGACGTTGTACGGAGGTCTGCCAAGTGTTTGACAAGAAGAGAAGAAAAGTTGTCCAAAACAGCTTCCAATCGAATATTCATGTGATTGGAAAAGTCAGGAAAGTGGTAAGGTACTGTTTTCTATCAGTTGGCAAGCTGCGCACACAATCCCAGTGTTGTACAGCTTCCTTCTTCACCTTTCCGATGCTGCCGCTCTCTCCGGCTCCCGGAGCCGAAGAAGCGGCTTCTTCGCGCAAAGACGATTGTACCGCTCACAGTGCTCTCTTAGCGCCGCTTCTGCCGAAAGAAGCCCGGGAGCGGCGCTTAGCTCCGGAGAGCATCGTACCTTCGTCTTTAGCGTCTTTTGTGGTCTACATCCTAGCAGAAAGCTTTTCCACTCAGTCTGGCAAGGAAAACCTGCGGGAGCACAGAAAACATCTCCCATCGTGTTCTGGACGTTGCACGGAGGTCTGCCAAGTGTTTGAAAGAAACAAAGAAAAGTTGTCCAAAACAGCTTCCAATCGAATATTCATGTGATTGGAAAAGTCAGGAAAGTGGTAAGGTACTGTTTTCTATCTGTTGGCAAGCTGCGCACACAATCCCAGTGTTGTACAGCTTCCTTCTTCACCTTTGCGATGCTGCCGCTCTCTCCGGCTCCCGGAGCCGAAGAAGCGGCTTCTTCGCGCAAAGACGATTGTACCGCTCACAGTGCTCTCTTAGCGCCGCTTCTGCCGAAAGAAGCCCGGGAGCGGTGCTTAGCTCCGGAGAGCCTCGTACCTTCGTCTTTAGCGTCTTTTGTGGTCTACATCCTAGCAGAAAGCTTTTCCACTCTGTCTGGCAAGGAAAACCTGCGCCAGCACAGAAAACATCTCCCATCGTGTTCTGGACGTTGTACGGAGGTCTGCCAAGTGTTTGCATAAAGAAATGAAAAGTTGTCCGAAATAACTTCCTATCGAATGTTCATGTGATTGGAAAAGTCAGGAAAGTGGTAAGGTACTGTTTTCTATCAGTTGGCAAGCTGCGCACACAATCCCAGTGTTGTACAGCTTCCTTCTTCACCTTTCCGATGCTGCCGCTCTCTCCGGCTCCCGGAGCCGAAGAAGCGGCTTCTTCGCGCAAAGACGATTGTACCGCTCACAGTGCTCTCTTAGCGCCGCTTCTGCCGAAAGAAGCCCGGGAGCGGCGCTTAGCTCCGGAGAGCATCGTACCTTCGTCTTTAGCGTCTTTTGTGGTCTACATCCTAGCAGAAAGCTTTTCCACTCTGTCTGGCAAGGAAAACATGCGGGAGCACAGAAAACATCTCCCATCGTGTTCTGGACGTTGTATGGAGGTCTGCCAAATGTTTGACAAGAAGAGAAGAAAAGTTGTCCAAAACAGCTTCCAATCGAATATTCATGTGATTGGAAAAGTCAGGAAAGTGGTAAGGTACTGTTTTCTATCAGTTGGCAAGCTGCGCACACAATCCCAGTGTTGTACAGCTTCCTTCTTCACCTTTCCGATGCTGCCGCTCTCTCCGGCTCCCGGAGCCGAAGAAGCGGCTTCTTCGCGCAAAGACGATTGTACCGCTCACAGTGCTCTCTTAGCGCGGCTTCTGCCGAAAGAAGCCCGGGAGCGGCGCTTAGCTCCGGAGAGCCTCGTACCTTCGTCTTTAGCGTCTTTTGTGGTCTACATCCTAGCAGAAAGCTTTTCCACTCAGTCTGGCAAGGAAAACATGCGCCAGCACAGAAAACATCTCCCATCGTGTTCTGGACGTTGCACGGAGGTCTGCCAAGTGTTTGAAAGACAAAGAAAAGCTGTTTAAAACAGCTTCCAATCGAATATTCATGTGATTGGAAAAGTCAGGAAAGTGGTAAGGTACTGTTTTCTATCAGTTGGCAAGCTGCGCACACAATCCCAGTGTTGTACAGCTTCCTTCTTCACCTTTCCGATGCTGCCACTCTCTCCGACTCCCGGAGCCGAAGAAGCGGCTTCTTCGCGCAAAGACGATTGTACCGCTCACAGTGCTCTCTTAGCGCCGCTTCTGCCGAAAGAAGCCCGGGACCGGTGCTTAGCTCCGGAGAGCCTCGTACCTTCGTCTTTAGCGTCTTTTGTGGTCTACATCCTAGCAGAAAGCTTTTCCACTCTGTCTGGCAAGGAAAACATGCGCCAGCACAGAAAACATCTCCCATCGTGTTCTGGACGTTGTACGGAGGTCTGCCAAGTGTTTGACAAGAAGAGAGGAAAAGTTGTCCAAAACAGCTTCCAATCGAATATTCATGTGATTGGAAAAGTCAGGAAAGTGGTAAGGTACTGTTTTCTATCAGTTGGCAAGCTGCGCACACAATCCCAGTGTTGTACAGCTTCCTTCTTCACCTTTCCGATGCTGCCGCTCTCTCCGGCTCCCGGAGCCGAAGAAGCGGCTTCTTCGCGCAAAGACGATTGTACCGCTCACAGTGCTCTCTTAGCACCGCTTCTGCCGAAAGAAGCCCGGGAGAGGCGCTTAGCTCCGGAGAGCATCGTCCCTTCGTCTTTAGCGTCTTTTGTGGTCTACATCCTAGCAGAAAGCTTTTCCACTCTGTCTGGCAAGGAAAACCTGCGCCAGCACAGAAAACATCTCCCATCGTGTTCTGGACGTTGTACGGAGGTCTGCCAAGTGTTTGAAAGAAACAAAGAAAAGTTGTCCAAAACAGCTTCCAATCGAATATTCATGTGATTGGAAACGTCAGGAAAGTGGTTAGGTACTGTTTTCTATCAGTTGGCAAGCTGCGCACACAATCCCAGTGTTGTACAGCTTCCTTCTTCACCTTTGCGATGCTGCCGCTCTCTCCGGCTCCCGGAGCCGAAGAAGCGGCTTCTTCGCGCAAAGACGATTGTACCGCTCACAGTGCTCTCTTAGCGCCGCTTCTGCCGAAAGAAGCCCGGGAGCGGTGCTTAGCTCCGGAGAGCCTCGTACCTTCGTCTTTAGCGTCTTTTGTGGTCTACATCCTAGCAGGAAGCTTTTCCACTCTGTCTGGCAAGGAAAACCTGCGCCAGCGCAGAAAAAATCTCCCATCATGTTCTGGACGTTGTACGGAGGTCTGCCAAGTGTTTGCATAAAGAAATGAAAAGTTGTCCAAAATAACTTCCTATCGAATGTTCATGTGATTGGAAACGTCAGGAAAGTGGTAAGGTACTGTTTTCTATCAGTTGGTAAGCTGCGCACACAATCCCAGTGTTGTACAGATTCCTTCTTCACCTTTCCGATGCTGCCGCTCTCTCCGGCTCCCGGAGCCGAAGAAGCGGCTTCTTCGCGCAAAGACGATTGTACCGCTCACAGTGCTCTCTTAGCGCGGCTTCTGCCGAAAGAAGCCCGGGAGCGGCGCTTAGCTCCGGAGAGCATCGTCCCTTCGTCTTTAGCGTCTTTTGTGGTCTACATCCTAGCAGAAAGCTTTTCCACTCTGTCTGGCAAGGAAAACATGCGCCAGCACAGAAAACATCTCCCATCGTGTTCTGGACGTTGCACGGAGGTCTGCCAAGTGTTTGAAAGAAACAATGAAAAGTTGTCCAAAACAGCTTCCAATCGAATATTTATGTGATTGGAACAGTCAGGAAAGTGGTAAGGTACTGTTTTCTATCAGTTGGCAAGCTGCGCACACAATCCCAGTGTTGTACAGCTTCCTTCTTCACCTTTCCGATGCTGCCGCTCTCTCCGGCTCCCGGAGCCGAAGAAGCGGCTTCTTCGCGCAAAGACGATTGTACCGCTCACAGTGCTCTCTTAGCGCTGCTTCTGCCGAAAGAAGCCCGGGAGCGGCGCTTAACTCCGGAGAGCATCGTCCCTTCGTCTTTAGCGTCTTTTGTGGTCTACATCCTAGCAGAAAGCTTTTCCACTCTGTCTGGCAAGGAAAACCTGCGCCAGCACAGAAAACATCTCCCATCGTGTTCTGGACGTTGTACGGAGGTCTGCCAAGTGTTTGAAAGAAACAAAGAAAAGTTGTCCAAAACAGCTTCCAATCGAATATTCATGTGATTGGAAACGTCAGGAAAGTGTAAGGTACTGTTTTCTATCAGTTGGCAAGCTGCGCACACAATCCCAGTGTTGTACAGCTTCCTTCTTCACCTTTCCGATGCTGCCGCTCTCTCCGGCTCCCGGAGCCGAAGAAGCGGCTTCTTCGCGCAAAGACGATTGTACCGCTCACAGTGCTCTCTTAGCGCGGCTTCTGCCGAAAGAAGCCCGGGAGCGGTGCTTAGCTCCGGAGAGCCTCGTACCTTCGTCTGTAGCCTCTTTTGTGGTCTACATCCTAGCAGAAAGCTTTTCCACTCTGTCTGGCAAGGAAAACCTGCGCCAGCACAGAAAACATCTCCCATCGTGTTCTGGACGTTGTACGGAGGTCTGCCAAGTGTTTGACAAGAAGAGAAGAAAAGTTGTCCAAAACAGCTTCCAATCGAATATTCATGTGATTGGAAAAGTCAGGAAAGTGGTAAGGTACTGTTTTCTATCAGTTGGCAAGCTGCGCACACAATCCCAGTGTTGTACAGCTTCCTTCTTCACCTTTGCGATGCTGCCGCTCTCTCCGGCTCCCGGAGCCGAAGAAGCGGCTTCTTCGCGCAAAGACGATTGTACCGCTCACAGTGCTCTCTTAGCGCCGCTTCTGCCGAAAGAAGCCCGGGAGCGGCGCTTAGCTCCGGAGAGCATCGTACCTTCGTCTTTAGCGTCTTTTGTGGTCTACATCCTAGCAGAAAGCTTTTCCACTCAGTCTGGCAAGGAAAACCTGCGCCAGCACAGAAAACATCTCCCATCGTGTTCTGGACGTTGTACGGAGGTCTGCCAAGTGTTTGCATAAAGAAATGAAAAGTTGTCCGAAATAACTTCCTATCGAATGTTCATGTGATTGAAAAAGTCAGGAAAGTGGTAAGGTACTGTTTTCTATCAGTTGGCAAGCTGCGCACACAATCCCAGTGTTGTACAGCTTCCTTCTTCACCTTTCCGATGCTGCCGCTCTCTCCGGCTCCCGGAGCCGAAGAAGCGGCTTCTTCGCGCAAAGACGATTGTACCGCTCACAGTGCTCTCTTAGCGCCGCTTCTGCCGAAAGAAGCCCGGGAGCGGCGCTTAGCTCCGGAGAGCATCGTACCTACGTCTTTAGCGTCTTTTGTGGTCTACATCCTAGCAGAAAGCTTTTCCACTCTGTCAGGCAAGGAAAACCTGCGCCAGCACAGAAAACATCTCCCATCGTGTTCTGGACGTTGTACGGAGGTCTGCCAAGTGTTTGACAAGAAGAGAGGAAAAGTTGTCCAAAATAACTTCCTATCGAATGTTCATGTGATTGGAAACGTCAGGAAAGTGGTAAGGTACTGTTTTCTATCAGTTGGCAAGCTGCGCACACAATCCCAGTGTTGTACAGCTTCCTTCTTCACCTTTCCGATGCTGCCGCTCTCTCCGGCTCCCGGAGCCGAAGAAGCGGCTTCTTCGCGCAAAGACGATTGTACCGCTCACAGTGCTCTCTTAGCGCCGCTTCTGCCGAAAGAAGCCCGGGAGCGGCGCTTAGCTCCGGAGAGCATCGTCCCTTCGTCTTAAGAGTCTTTTGTGGTCTACATCCTAGCAGAAAGCTTTTCCACTCTGTCTGGCAAGGAAAACCTGCGCCAGCACAGAAAACATCTCCCATCGTGTTCTGGACGTTGTACGGAGGTCTGCCAAGTGTTTGCATAAAGAAATGAAAAGTTGTCCAAAATAACTTCCTATCGAATGTTCATGTGATTGGAAAAGTCAGGAAAGTGGTAAGGTACTGTTTTCTATCAGTTGGTAAGGTGCGCACAACATCCCAGTGTTGTACAGCTTCCTTCTTCACGTTTCCGATGCTGCCGCTCTCTCCGGCTCCCGGAGCCGAAGAAGCGGCTTCTTCGCGCAAAGACGATTGTACCGCTCACAGTGCTCTCTTAGCGCGGCTTCTGCCGAAAGAAGCCCGGGAGCGGCGCTTAGCTCCGGAGAGCATCGTCCCTTCGTCTTTAGCGTCTTTTGTGGTCTACATCCTAGCAGAAAGCTTTTCCACTCTGTCTGGCAAGGAAAACATGCGCCAGCACAGAAAACATCTCCCATCGTGTTCTGGACGTTGCACGGAGGTCTGCCAAGTGTTTGAAAGAAACAATGAAAAGTTGTCCAAAACAGCTTCCAATCGAATATTCATGTGATTGGAAAAGTCAGGAAAGTGTAAGGTACTGTTTTCTATCAGTTGGCAAGCTGCGCACACAATCCCAGTGTTGTACAGCTTCCTTCTTCACCTTTCCGATGCTGCCGCTCTCTCCGGCTCCCGGAGCCGAAGAAGCGGCTTCTTCGCGCAAAGACGATTGTACCGCTCACAGTGCTCTCTTAGCGCCGCTTCTGCCGAAAGAAGCCCGGGAGCGGTGCTTAGCTCCGGAGAGCCTCGTACCTTCGTCTGTAGCGTCTTTTGTGGTCTACATCCTAGCAGAAAGCTTTTCCACTCTGTCTGGCAAGGAAAACCTGCGCCAGCACAGAAAACATCTCCCATCGTGTTCTGGACGTTGTACGGAGGTCTGCCAAGTGTTTGCATAAAGAAATGAAAAGTTGTCCGAAATAACTTCCTATCAAATGTTCATGTGATTGGAAAAGTCAGGAAAGTGGTAAGGTACTGTTTTCTATCAGTTGGCAAGCTGCGCACACAATCCCAGTGTTGTACAGCTTCCTTCTTCACCTTTCCGATGCTGCCGCTCTCTCCGGCTCCCTGAGCCGAAGGAGCGGCTTCTTCGCGCAAAGACGATTGTACCGCTCACAGTGCTCTCTTAGCGCCGCTTCTGCCGAAAGAAGCCCGGGAGCGGCGCTTAGCTCCGGAGAGCATCGTACCTTCGTCTGCAGCGTCTTTTGTGGTCTACATCCTAGCAGAAAGCTTTTCCACTCTGTCTGGCAAGGAAAACATGCGGGAGCACAGAAAACATCTCCCATCGTGTTCTGGACGTTGTACGGAGGTCTGCCAAGTGTTTGACAAGAAGAGAAGAAAAGTTGTCCAAAACAGCTTCCAATCGAATATTCATGTGATTGGAAAAGTCAGGAAAGTGTAAGGTACTGTTTTCTATCAGTTGGCAAGCTGCGCACACAATCCCAGTGTTGTACAGCTTCCTTCTTCACCTTTCCGATGCTGCCGCTCTCTCTGGCTCCCGGAGCCGAAGAAGCGGCTTCTTCGCGCAAAGACGATTGTACCGCTCACAGTGCTCTCTTAGCGCCGCTTCTGCCGAAAGAAGCCCGGGAGCGGCGCTTAACTCCGGAGAGCATCGTACCTTCGTCTTTAGCGTCTTTTGTGGTCTACATCCTAGCAGAAAGCTTTTCCACTCTGTCTGGCAAGGAAAACCTGCGCCAGCACAGAAAACATCTCCCATCGTGTTCTGGACGTTGTACGGAGGTCTGCCAAGTGTTTGCATGAAGAAATGAAAAGTTGTTCAAAATAACTTCCTATCAAATGTTCATGTGATTGGAAAAGTCAGGAAAGTGGTAAGGTACTGTTTTCTATCAGTTGGCAAGCTGCGCACACAATCCCAGTGTTGTACAGCTTCCTTCTTCACCTTTCCGATGCTGCCGCTCTCTCCGGCTCCCGGAGCCGAAGAAGCGGCTTCTTCGCGCAAAGACGATTGTACCGCTCACAGTGCTCTCTTAGCGCTGCTTCTGCCGAAAGAAGCCCGGGAGCGGCGCTTAGCTCCGGAGAGCATCGTACCTTCGTCTTTAGCGTCTTTTGTGGTCTACATCCTAGCAGAAAGCTTTTCCACTCAGTCTGGCAAGGAAAACCTGCGCCAGCACAGAAAACATCTCCCATCGTGTTCTGGACGTTGCACGGAGGTCTGCCAAGTGTTTGAAAGAAACAAAGAAAAGTTGTCCAAAACAGCTTCCAATCGAATATTCATGTGATTGGAAAAGTCAGGAAAGTGGTAAGGTACTGTTTTCTATCAGTTGGCAAGCTGCGCACACAATCCCAGTGTTGTACAGCTTCCTTCTTCACCTTTCCGATGCTGCCGCTCTCTCCGGCTCCCGGAGCCGAAGAAGCGGCTTCTTCGCGCAAAGACGATTGTACTGCTCACAGTGCTCTCTTAGCGCGGCTTCTGCCGAAAGAAGCCCGGGAGCGGCGCTTAGCTCCGGAGAGCATCGTACCTTCGTCTGCAGCGTCTTTTGTGGTCTACATCCTAGCAGAAAGCTTTTCCACTCTGTCTGGCAAGGAAAACATGCGCCAGCGCAGAAAACATCTCCCATCGTGTTCTGGACGTTGTACGGAGGTCTGCCAAGTGTTTGACAAGAAGAGAAGTTGTCCAAAACAGCTTCCAATCGAATATTCATGTGATTGGAAAAGTCAGGAAAGTGGTAAGGTACTGTTTTCTATCAGTTGGCAAGCTGCGCACACAATCCCAGTGTTGTACAGCTTCCTTCTTCACCTTTCCGATGCTGCCGCTCTCTCCGGCTCCCGGAGCCGAGGAAGCGGCTTCTTCGCGCAAAGACGATTGTACCGCTCACAGTGCTCTCTTAGCGCGGCTTCTGCCGAAAGAAGCCCGGGAGCGGCGCTTAGCTCCGGAGAGCATCGTACCTTCGTCTGCAGCGTCTTTTGTGGTCTACATCCTAGCAGAAAGCTTTTCCACTCTGTCTGGCAAGGAAAACATGCGCCAGCACAGAAAACATCTCCCATCGTGTTCTGGACGTTGTACGGAGGTCTGCCAAGTGTTTGACAAGAAGAGAAGAAAAGTTGTCCAAAACAGCTTCCAATCGAATATTCATGTGATTGGAAAAGTCAGGAAAGTGTAAGGTACTGTTTTCTATCAGTTGGCAAGCTGCGCACACAATCCCAGTGTTGTACAGCTTCCTTCTTCACCTTTCCGATGCTGCCGCTCTCTCCGGCTCCCGGAGCCGAAGAAGCGGCTTCTTCGCGCAAAGACGATTGTACCGCTCACAGTGCTCTCTTAGCGCCGCTTCTGCCGAAAGAAGCCCGGGAGCGGCGCTTAACTCCGGAGAGCATCGTCCCTTCGTCTTTAGCGTCTTTTGTGGTCTACATCCTAGCAGAAAGCTTTTCCACTCTGTCTGGCAAGGAAAACCTGCGCCAGCACAGAAAACATCTCCCATCGTGTTCTGGACGTTGTACGGAGGTCTGCCAAGTGTTTGCATAAAGAAATGAAAAGTTGTCCAAAATAACTTCCTATCAAATGTTCATGTGATTGGAAAAGTCAGGAAAGTGGTAAGGTACTGTTTTCTATCAGTTGGCAAGCTGCGCACACAATCCCAGTGTTGTACAGCTTCCTTCTTCACCTTTCCGATGCTGCCGCTCTCTCCGGCTCCCGGAGCCGAAGAAGCGGCTTCTTCGCGCAAAGACGATTGTACCGCTCACAGTGCTCTCTTAGCGCTGCTTCTGCCGAAAGAAGCCCGGGAGCGGCGCTTAGCTCCGGAGAGCATCGTACCTTCGTCTTTAGCGTCTTTTGTGGTCTACATCCTAGCAGAAAGCTTTTCCACTCAGTCTGGCAAGGAAAACCTGCGCCAGCACAGAAAACATCTCCCATCGTGTTCTGGACGTTGCACGGAGGTCTGCCAAGTGTTTGAAAGAAACAAAGAAAAGTTGTCCAAAACAGCTTCCAATCGAATATTCATGTGATTGGAAAAGTCAGGAAAGTGGTAAGGTACTGTTTTCTATCAGTTGGCAAGCTGCGCACACAATCCCAGTGTTGTACAGCTTCCTTCTTCACCTTTCCGATGCTGCCGCTCTCTCTGGCTCCCGGAGCCGAAGAAGCGGCTTCTTCGCGCAAAGACGATTGTACCGCTCACAGTGCTCTCTTAGCGCGGCTTCTGCCGAAAGAAGCCCGGGAGCGGCGCTTAGCTCCGGAGAGCATCGTACCTTCGTCTGCAGCGTCTTTTGTGGTCTACATCCTAGCAGAAAGCTTTTCCACTCTGTCTGGCAAGGAAAACATGCGCCAGCGCAGAAAACATCTCCCATCGTGTTCTGGACGTTGTACGGAGGTCTGCCAAGTGTTTGACAAGAAGAGAAGTTGTCCAAAACAGCTTCCAATCGAATATTCATTTGATTGGAAAAGTCAGGAAAGTGGTAAGGTACTGTTTTCTATCAGTTGGCAAGCTGCGCACACAATCCCAGTGTTGTACAGCTTCCTTCTTCACCTTTCCGATGCTGCCGCTCTCTCCGGCTCCCGGAGCCGAGGAAGCGGCTTCTTCGCGCAAAGACGATTGTACCGCTCACAGTGCTCTCTTAGCGCGGCTTCTGCCGAAAGAAGCCCGGGAGCGGCGCTTAGCTCTGGAGAGCATCGTCCCTTCGTCTTTAGCGTCTTTTGTGGTCTACATCCTAGCAGAAAGCTTTTCCACTCTGTCTGGCAAGGAAAACCTGCGCCAGCACAGAAAACATCTCCCATCGTGTTCTGGACGTTGTACGGAGGTCTGCCAAGTGTTTGAAAGAAACAAAGAAAAGTTGTCCAAAACAGCTTCCAATCGAATATTCATGTGATTGGAAACGTCAGGAAAGTGTAAGGTACTGTTTTCTATCAGTTGGCAAGCTGCGCACACAATCCCAGTGTTGTACAGCTTCCTTCTTCACCTTTCCGATGCTGCCGCTCTCTCCGGCCCCCGGAGCCGAAGAAGCGGCTTCTTCGCGCAAAGACGATTGTACCGCTCACAGTGCTCTCTTAGCGCCGCTTCTGCCGAAAGAAGCCCGGGAGCGGTGCTTAGCTCCGGAGAGCCTCGTACCTTCGTCTTTAGCGTCTTTTGTGGTCTACATCCTAGCAGAAAGCTTTTCCACTCTGTCTGGCAAGGAAAACCTGCGCCAGCACAGAAAACATCTCCCATCGTGTTCTGGACGTTGTACGGAGGTCTGCCAAGTGTTTGCATAAAGAAATGAAAAGTTGTCCAAAATAACTTCCTATCGAATCTTCATGTGATTGGAAAAGTCAGGAAAGTGGTAAGGTACTGTATTCTATCAGTTGGCAAGCTGCGCACACAATCCCAGTGTTGTACAGCTTCCTTCTTCACCTTTCCGATGCTGCCGCTCTCTCCGGCTCCCGGAGCCGAAGAAGCGGCTTCTTCGCGCAAAGACGATTGTACCGCTCACAGTGCTCTCTTAGCGCCGCTTCTGCCGAAAGAAGCCCGGGAGCGGCGCTTAGCTCCGGAGAGCATCGTACCTTCGTCTTTAGCGTCTTTTGTGGTCTACATCCTAGCAGAAAGCTTTTCCACTCTGTCTGGCAAGGAAAACCTGCGCCAGCACAGAAAACATCTCCCATCGTGTTCTGGACGTTGCACGGAGGTCTGCCAAGTGTTTGAAAGAAACAAAGAAAAGTTGTCCAAAACAGCTTCCAATCGAATATTCATGTGATTGGAAAAGTCAGGAAAGTGGTAAGGTACTGTTTTCTATCAGTTGGCAAGCTGCGCACACAATCCCAGTGTTGTACAGCTTCCTTCTTCACCTTTCCGATGCTGCCGCTCTCTCCGGCTCCCAGAGCCGAAGAAGCGGCTTCTTCGCGCAAAGGCGATTGTACCGCTCACAGTGCTCTCTTAGCGCCGCTTCTGCCGAAAGAAGCCCGGCAGCGGTGCTTAGCTCCGGAGAGCCTCGTACCTTCGTCTTTAGCGTCTTTTGTGGTCTACATCCTAGCAGAAAGCTTTTCCACTCTGTCTGGCAAGGAAAACATGCGCCAGCACAGAAAACATCTCCCATCGTGTTCTGGACGTTGTACGGAGGTCTGCCAAGTGTTTGACAAGAAGAGAGGAAAAGTTGTCCAAAACAGCTTCCAATCGAATATTCATGTGATTGGAAAAGTCAGGAAAGTGGTAAGGTACTGTTTTCTATCAGTTGGCAAGCTGCGCACACAATCCCAGTGTTGTACAGCTTCCTTCTTCACCTTTCCGATGCTGCCGCTCTCTCCGGCTCCCGGAGCCGAAGAAGCGGCTTCTTCGCGCAAAGACGATTGTACCGCTCACAGTGCTCTCTTAGCGCGGCTCCTGCCGAAAGAAGCCAGGGAGCGGCGCTTAGCTCCGGAGAGCATCGTACCTTCGTCTTTAGCGTCTTTTGTGGTCTACATCCTAGCAGAAAGCTTTTCCACTCTGTCTGGCAAGGAAAACATGCGCCAGCGCAGAAAACATCTCCCATCGTGTTCTGGACGTTGCACGGAGGTCTGCCAAGTGTTTGCATAAAGAAATGAAAAGTTGTCCAAAATAACTTCCAATCGAATATTCATGTGATTGGAAAAGTCAGGAAAGTGGTAAGGTACTGTTTTCTATCAGTTGGTAAGCTGCGCACAGAATCCCAGTGTTGTACAGATTCCTTCTTCACCTTTCCGATGCTGCCGCTCTCTCCGGCTCCCGGAGCCGAAGAAGCGGCTTCTTCGCGCAAAGACGATTGTACCGCTCACAGTGCTCTCTTAGCGCGGCTTCTGCCGAAAGAAGCCCGGGAGCGGCGCTTAACTCCGGAGAGCATCGTCCCTTCGTCTTTAGCGTCTGTTGTGGTCTACATCCTAGCAGAAAGCTTTTCCACTCTGTCTGGCAAGGAAAACCTGCGCCAGCACAGAAAACATCTCCCATCGTGTTCTGGACGTTGTACGGAGGTCTGCCAAGTGTTTGAAAGAAACAAAGAAAAGTTGTCCAAAACAGCTTCCAATCGAATATTCATGTGATTGGAAACGTCAGGAAAGTGTAAGGTACTGTTTTCTATCAGTTGGCAAGCTGCGCACACAATCCCAGTGTTGTACAGCTTCCTTCTTCACCTTTCCGATGCTGCCGCTCTCTCCGGCTCCCAGAGCCGAAGAAGCGGCTTCTTCGCGCAAAGACGATTGTACCGCTCACAGTGCTCTCTTAGCGCCGCTTCTGCCGAAAGAAGCCCGGGAGCGGCGCTTAGCTCCGGAGAGCATCGTACCTTCGTCTTTAGCGTCTTTTGTGGTCTACATCCTAGCAGAAAGCTTTTCCACTCTGTCTGGCAAGGAAAACATGCGCCAGCACAGAAAACATCTCCCATCGTGTTCTGGACGTTGTACGGAGGTCTGCCAAGTGTTTGACAAGAAGAGAAGAAAAGTTGTCCAAAACAGCTTCCAATCGAATATTCATGTGATTGGAAAAGTCAGGAAAGTGGTAAGGTACTGTTTTCTATCAGTTGGCAAGCTGCGCACACAATCCCAGTGTTGTACAGCTTCCTTCTTCACCTTTCCGATGCTGCCGCTCTCTCCGGCTCCCGGAGCCGAAGAAGCGGCTTCTTCGCGCAAAGACGATTGTACCGCTCACAGTGCTCTCTTAGCGCCGCTTCTGCCGAAAGAAGCCCGGCAGCGGCGCTTAACTCCGGAGAGCATCGTCCCTTCGTCTTTAGCGTCTTTTGTGGTCTACATCCTAGCAGAAAGCTTTTCCACTCTGTCTGGCAAGGAAAACCTGCGCCAGCACAGAAAACATCTCCCATCGTGTTCTGGACGTTGTACGGAGGTCTGCCAAGTGTTTGCATAAAGAAATGAAAAGTTGTCCAAAATAACTTCCTATCAAATGTTCATGTGATTGGAAAAGTCAGGAAAGTGGTAAGGTACTGTTTTCTATCAGTTGGCAAGCTGCGCACACAATCCCAGTGTTGTACAGCTTCCTTCTTCACCTTTCCGATGCTGCCGCTCTCTCCGGCTCCCGGAGCCGAAGAAGCGGCTTCTTCGCGCAAAGACGATTGTACCGCTCACAGTGCTCTCTTAGCGCCGCTTCTGCCGAAAGAAGCCCGGGAGCGGCGCTTAGCTCCGGAGAGCATCATCCCTTCGTCTTTAGCGTCTTTTGTGGTCTACATCCTAGCAGAAAGCTTTTCCACTCTGTCTGGCAAGGAAAACATGCGCCAGCACAGAAAACATCTCCCATCGTGTTCTGGACGTTGCACGGAGGTCTGCCAAGTGTTTGAAAGAAACAAAGAAAAGTTGTCCAAAACAGTTTCCAATCGAATATTCATGTGATTGGACACATCAGGAAAGTGGTAAGGTACTGTTTTCTATCAGTTGGCAAGCTGCGCACACAATCCCAGTGTTGTACAGCTTCCTTCTTCACCTTTCCGATGCTGCCGCTCTCTCCGGCTCCCGGAGCCGAAGAAGCGGCTTCTTCGCGCAAAGACGATTGTACCGCTCACAGTGCTCTCTTAGCGCGGCTTCTGCCGAAAGAAGCCCGGGAGCGGCGCTTAACTCCGGAGAGCATCGTCCCTTCGTCTTTAGCGTCTGTTGTGGTCTACATCCTAGCAGAAAGCTTTTCCACTCAGTCTGGCAAGGAAAACCTGCGCCAGCACAGAAAACATCTCCCATCGTGTTCTGTACGTTGCACGGAGGTCTGCCAAGTGTTTGAAAGAAACAAAGAAAAGTTGTCCAAAACAGCTTCCAATCGAATATTCATGTGATTGGAAACGTCAGGAAAGTGTAAGGTACTGTTTTCTATCAGTTGGCAAGCTGCGCACACAATCCCAGTGTTGTACAGCTTCCTTCTTCACCTTTCCGATGCTGCCGCTCTCTCCGGCTCCCAGAGCCGAAGAAGCGGCTTCTTCGCGCAAAGACGATTGTACCGCTCACAGTGCTCTCCTGGCGCCGCTTCTGCCGAAAGAAGCCCGGGAGCGGCGCTTAGCTCCGGAGAGCATCGTACCTTCGTCTTTAGCGTCTTTTGTGGTCTACATCCTAGCAGAAAGCTTTTCCACTCTGTCTGGCAAGGAAAACATGCGCCAGCACAGAAAACATCTCCCATCGTGTTCTGGACGTTGTACGGAGGTCTGCCAAGTGTTTGACAAGAAGAGAAGAAAAGTTGTCCAAAACAGCTTCCAATCGAATATTCATGTGATTGGAAAAGTCAGGAAAGTGGTAAGGTACTGTTTTCTATCAGTTGGCAAGCTGCGCACACAATCCCAGTGTTGTACAGCTTCCTTCTTCACCTTTCCGATGCTGCCGCTCTCTCCGGCTCCCGGAGCCGAAGAAGCGGCTTCTTCGCGCAAAGACGATTGTACCGCTCACAGTGCTCTCTTAGCGCCGCTTCTGCCGAAAGAAGCCCGGGAGCGGCGCTTAACTCCGGAGAGCATCGTCCCTTCGTCTTTAGCGTCTTTTGTGGTCTACATCCTAGCAGAAAGCTTTTCCACTCTGTCAGGCAAGGAAAACCTGCGCCAGCACAGAAAACATCTCCCATCGTGTTCTGGACGTTGTACGGAGGTCTGCCAAGTGTTTGAAAGAAACAAAGAAAAGTTGTCCAAAACAGCTTCCAATCGAATATTCATGTGATTGGAAAAGTCAGGAAAGTGGTAAGGTACTGTTTTCTATCAGTTGGCAAGCTGCGCACACAATCCCAGTGTTGTACAGCTTCCTTCTTCACCTTTCCGATGCTGCCGCTCTCTCCGGCTCCCGGAGCCGAAGAAGCGGCTTCTTCGCGCAAAGACGATTGTACCGCTCACAGTGCTCTCTTAGCGCCGCTTCTGCCGAAAGAAGCCCGGGAGCGGCGCTTAACTCCGGAGAGCATCGTCCCTTCGTCTTTAGCGTCTTTTGTGGTCTACATCCTAGCAGAAAGCTTTTCCACTCTGTCTGGCAAGGAAAACCTGCGCCAGCACAGAAAACATCTCCCATCGTGTTCTGGACGTTGCACGGAGGTCTGCCAAGTGTTTGAAAGAAACAAAGAAAAGTTGTCCAAAACAGCTTCCAATCGAATATTCATGTGATTGGAAACGTCAGGAAAGTAGTAAGGTACTGTTTTCTATCAGTTGGCAAGCTGCGCACACAATCCCAGTGTTGTACAGCTTCCTTCTTCACCTTTCCGATGCTGCCGCTCTCTCCGGCTCCCGGAGCCGAAGAAGCGGCTTCTTCGCGCAAAGACGATTGTACCGCTCACAGTGCTCTCTTAGCGCGGCTTCTGCCGAAAGAAGCCCGGCAGCGGCGCTTAGCTCCGGAGAGCATCGTACCTTCGTCTTTAGCGTCTTTTGTGGTCTACATCCTAGCAGAAAGCTTTTCCACTCTGTCTGGCAAGGAAAACATGCGCCAGCGCAGAAAACATCTCCCATCGTGTTCTGGACGTTGCACGGAGGTCTGCCAAGTGTTTGACAAGAAGAGAAGAAAAGTTGTCCAAAACAGCTTCCAATCGAATATTCATGTGATTGGAAAAGTCAGGAAAGTGGTAAGGTACTGTTTTCTATCAGTTGGCAAGCTGCGCACACAATCCCAGTGTTGTACAGCTTCCTTCTTCACCTTTCCGATGCTGCCGCTCTCTCCGGCTCCCGGAGCCGAAGAAGCGGCTTCTTCGCGCAAAGACGATTGTACCGCTCACAGTGCTCTCTTAGCGCGGCTTCTGCCGAAAGAAGCCCGGGAGCGGCGCTTAGCTCCGGAGAGCATCGTCCCTTCGTCTTTAGCGTCTTTTGTGGTCTACATCCTAGCAGAAAACTTTTCCACTCTGTCTGGCAAGGAAAACCTGCGCCAGCACAGAAAACATCTCCCATCGTGTTCTGGACGTTGTACGGAGGTCTGCCAAGTGTTTGCATAAAGAAATGAAAAGTTGTCCAAAATAACTTCCTATCAAATGTTCATGTGATTGGAAAAGTCAGGAAAGTGGTAAGGTACTGTTTTCTATCAGTTGGCAAGCTGCGCACACAATCCCAGTGTTGTACAGCTTCCTTCTTCACCTTTCCGATGCTGCCGCTCTCTCCGGCTCCCGGAGCCGAAGAAGCGGCTTCTTCGCGCAAAGACGATTGTACCGCTCACAGTGCTCTCTTAGCGCCGCTTCTGCCGAAAGAAGCCCGGGAGCGGCGCTTAGCTCCGGAGAGCATCATCCCTTCGTCTTTAGCGTCTTTTGTGGTCTACATCCTAGCAGAAAGCTTTTCCACTCTGTCTGGCAAGGAAAACATGCGCCAGCACAGAAAACATCTCCCATCGTGTTCTGGACGTTGCACGGAGGTCTGCCAAGTGTTTGAAAGAAACAAAGAAAAGTTGTCCAAAACAGCTTCCAATCGAATATTCATGTGATTGGACACGTCAGGAAAGTGGTAAGGTACTGTTTTCTATCAGTTGGCAAGCTGCGCACACAATCCCAGTGTTGTACAGCTTCCTTCTTCACCTTTCCGATGCTGCCGCTCTCTCCGACTCCCTGAGCCGAAGAAGCGGCTTCTTCGCGCAAACACGAATGTACTGGTCACAGTGCTCTCTTAGCGCGGCTTCTGCCGAAAGACGCCCCGAGCGGCTCTTAGCTCCGGGGTCTCCGTACCTTCCAATTCAATTTTTTCGGCTCCACAAACCAAATGGTATACTTGCAGCAGTAGGGCGGGACATTGAACTGGACTTTCTCCTTTTAGAGAGAAGCTAATGAAAAAGTTTCACCGGAATCAGAGCAGGCTGTAAAACAAGAAAAGTGTCATGGAAATAAGCCAGCCTTATCCTCTTAGCCTTGCTTGTTGTGATTGGCCAAGAAAGAAATGTGTCAACTCGGTGTTCCTGGGTATCACATCAGTAACAGGTACTTCAGCTGCTGTACTTCTCTCCTGAAGTTAAGAACAGAATCCAAGGAATTGTGATTCCATGGTCTCAATTCACTCCATATGGTGCCGAAAAAGGAGTGGAAGGTGCACGGGTCAATTAACTTGAATGGCCTATGTAAATCAGCGGCCACTGTTTTTCTGAAGGCTTCAACAGGTTAGTTGCCTATGTTCTTCTTGGAATTGTTTTAACCTTTGGTCATGTTTTTCTTGGGATTCTTTTACCCTTTTCCCATTAGTTCAGCCTTTGCTCTCAAGCCTTTGCTGACATTTCCAGTATCTCGGTAGCCTGGAAAAGTGTTGTCTTGATTGATCACATCATTATTCCCTTCCAAGGGTTGTTTTCCTCAAGTCTCAGTTTGGCTGGTTTTCTGCTAGTTGATTGTCAGAGGGCAGCAGGTGTTTTGTAAGAGCAAGTACACAATGCCATAGCTTGCTTTTCTTTGGATTTGGCCTGTCTAGAAAATGGAATGACTGAACATCTCTGAGAGGCTTTTCTCTCGCCATTAGGTTTCACTGGAAGGAGGGCAGATGCAAATCGTCTACCTAAAGTCTTGGCACAGAAGAAAGTAGTGGTTTGCTGCTGCATAGAGCTAGAAGCTTACAAAAGGAAGGCCTTGGGCTGAGGCCCATTACTTTGGCTAAGTAGAAAAGGACTGTGGCAAGGTGAGGCAGCTGACTTTGAGGTAGATCAACAAGTTCTAGAAGCGTCGTGTGTTCACAGCGTGGTGCATGGTGGTTGGTTGAATTGTGTTTGTTATGGCTTAAAGCTATGGAAATGAGAAAGGCCTGAGTGTTTCAAAAGCCTGGTTTTTGCAAGAAAGCAGCTCTCCTTTGCATCTGCCTGGGGACTCTGCATCACCACGGACCCTCACTGCCACTTTGCCAAGGAGACGATCAGTAGGAATGTTGCAGAGCTGCTGTGTGCATCTGAATGGAATGGCAGAGAACGAAGCGCTGGACGTTTCTGGCTTTAGTACAATGCTGCTGCATTGGTGCCAGTTTAGTTGGTTTTCCATCAGTGGCCTTTCTGTCTAGAAGTACACTGCCCAGAGTATTGGATGCCTTTTCCTTCCTGTTGTTTTCATACCTTCCTTCAGTTGAAAGGATGATACAACCTTGACATTTTGAAGATCCCTGTTAGGAAGCACTATGCCAGAGGAGTCATCGCTCCCTTTTCTTCTGCCTCCTTTGTCATTTTCAGAGACTCATTTCAAATTTCTGCTCATGTATAGAAGAATACTGAGACTACTTAGCAGGGTTGACGCTCTCAGCCGCTTTCCTCTTTCCTACTGCTTCATACTGGATGTGACTTCAAGGCCTCGTTTTGTCATCTGCATTTTGCCGTCATCCAAAGCTAAATATTCCAGGCCTGTGAACACAAAAAGAACTCTTAGTCTTTTGCAAGAACTACCCCTAGGAGGATTTGTGTTCACTTTGATCTCTTCAGTGTTTCAGAAAAAAGGAGATTGTACTCTCTTCTTGTGCACTCTCTTCTTGTGCTCTCATTTCCCTCTCTCTGCCTTGCATGCCCCAGTTAATCTACTGCTGTGACTCATTTGGCATCATCTCACAGTGCAAATTCTGCATAGTTTCAAGTCCTTACAAATGCCAGTTGCCAAGGAGCCTATCTAAGCATTCAAGGGGCAAAGAATTGTAGGGCTGGCAAGTTCAGGTGCTGAAACTGTAAGTCATGCCATATCAAAGTGACAGAGCAAATCAATTGATCTAGGACTTTCAGGTGGGCACCTCTGAGAATAGCAGCTTGTCAGCAATGACACAGCCATCTTCCTAGCTGTATTCCAGAGAGAGGAAAGGGACACCTTCAATGGTTAATATGTTTGGCATGAGAAAACAGCAAGAAATGTACCGCAAAATACTTGAGTCAGATCAAGTGCGTTTCTCTAGTGAGAATTTTGCACTTGTTCTTTCTTGTCTGTGCCTTTACTTTTCACAGAAGACAGGGGAGCATTTCATTAGTACTGTTCTTTTGTTTTCTTTTGTTGGCCTCCCTCTTTCCACCTGCAATTAACAAATTTGCCTTTCTTTCCTGGCTTCTCTTTCTTTACTTCTACAAGTTGACATGAGGTCATCCAACCTTATCATCAATGTTCTCAGACAGTGGAGAGAAGTAGAAGGTACAGCTAAATGGATAAAAGAAACCCACAGGGTTTTGACAGTCTTCTGTGAGAACATTAGGACACAAGATGTCTTTGAACTGAGTAATGCTCTATTGATTTAACTTTTAGTCCACTGGTTACTATTATTACACGTGTTTGGCCTTTAGTACAGAGCCTTGGAACTAATCCAGGCCAATACTTGGCTAATTTTGTTTTCTTTCTAGTGAGGACTTTGTTTCTTAAGGAATAGTCCAGAGAAAGAGCGTCCACGGTACAGTTACAGGTCATAAATTCTGGTACAGTTTGTGCTGGTAATAGGTCTAGGAAAGAAAGGTTTGACATCTTTTTTGACTTTCAAATGGAACCATGATTTGAAAAACCTAAGAGTTGCGGCTCCCCCCCACCCCACAGCCCAAGTACTTCTCTTTGCAATATTACTCAGGGATTACACATCAAAGCCCACCCTGTAAAATACGTTGCAGATACTTTGCAAGAAGTGCAGCTTAGCAGCTAGAGATGATAACGTGGCTTAAATAACATGGTCTAAATATGTCTGTCTACGCAGACATACTCAACAAAGGTTACGATGGCTTAGCTCCTGTGCTCAAGTGAACGTGCATTTTAGAACTTCCCAAGAAGGTGAATTCAACCTCCTTCATTGCTCTCTGCTGGAGTCCCAAGAGAATTTCAGTCTGCTTTTTGTCATTTACAGCTGTCACTGCTTAGCTCTTGAACATGAGACTCCCTCGTGACTGATGAAAGTTGTCTAGTTAAGAGTGGGTGAAAGACATGGTCTTGCTCTAGAAGGAGATGAGAAGGTTTCTGCAGTCTTTGTCGTCTCTACTGCTTGTGATTTCTAGACAAAACCAGTGGGAAGTTTTCTGAAGGCAGTCCAGAAGCTGGCAATATGGACAGCTTACAGCCCAACACTTGCTGCAGTGCAACCATGGTGACACCAGAAAGGACTTCAAAAAATTCAAAGGGCAAACAAAGCAGTTGGAAGGAAAAGAACATGAACCATTATTCCATTTTTCTCATCTATCTTTCTTTAAATCATCATTTTCGTGCAGTTTGGCGGCTTGCGTTGGTATCCCACCAAAGGAATCTGAGACAGAGTAAGCTTTTGAATGGAGTAGAAGTGAGAAACGCAGGCCAAGTTGCCTTTTTTGCCATCAAATACCAGTTAGGCTTGAACTACCCTTTGCTTAAGGTGCTTAGCTTACACTAAGAATTGATGAGCACATTTTGATGGGAGCAAATTTTACTGTCATGATGACTGAGTAAATTTTGCTGTCCCTCAGAATTTTACTGTCGTCTGAATAGCAATGTTTGTGTCCAAATAGTATTTTGTCTCCCGTATCTGCAGCAGGTAAGCCTTTTGCTGTCAGCAGTGTTGCTTAACCTTTCATGTCATATCCCTCTTCACATCCATCTTCTGCTTAAGGCTTATTAATCTACTTTAGAATTGGCAGGTGGAATAAGACTACTTTTCCTTTTTGAAAGCTCATGTCATTTGACCTACTTACAGCAAATAATTCATTAATTGCAAGTCCCCAGCTAGCATCTTTTCGGCATATTCTAACCTTCTAAAGAGTAACAAAAGCACTCTCCAATACTTGACTTTCATATCACAGTGGGAACGCTGGTCCTGTTTGCAAGAAACAATCATGGGTATGGTAAAACAAAAGGAGGGCTTAGAGTTTTCTCTGTTAACCTATAGTGAGCTTGGATTTTGCAATATGCATGAAGTTAATTAACACTGTTATATAAAGTGGCTGATTTAATCAATAAATTGGAGTCAATGCTGATAAACGACAAGGTGGGTTGGCTTCCCTTCGCTTTCAACACAGTGCCAATTCGGGCTGCTTTGATAGGACTAAGTGGCTGCTGCAATCTGCCATCCAGAAGCGGGGCAGGTGAGTTTTGTTTGCAAGGGAAAAGGGCCATGGTTTGTGTTTGGGGGCCTGTGACTGAGAGTGCCGGCTGGCTCCTGAAATTCTTTGATATGCAGGATGATTCCCAGACGCAAGGTGGAAACGCTGCCAAGTCGGGCTGGATTGAAATTACCCAGGGACTCCTGCAATCTGCCATCGAGAAGCGGGGCAGGTGAGTGTTGTTTGCCAGGGAAAAGGGCCGTGGATTGTGTTTGGGGGCCTGTGGCTGGGAGAGGCCGGCTGGCTCCTGAAAATCCACAATACGCAGGATGTTTCTCAGACCCAAGGTAGCAACATTGCCAAGCCGGGCTGGTTTGATAGTACCAAGTTGCTCCTGCAATCTGCCATGCAGAAGCAGGGCAGGTGACTTTTCTTTGCCAGGGAAAAGGGCCGAGGTTTGTGTTTGGGGGCCTGTGGCCAAGAGTGTCTTGCTGGCTCCTGAAAATCCATGATACGCAGGATGGTTCCCAGACCCAAGGTGGCACCAGTGCCAAGTCGGGCTGGTTTGATATTACCAAGTGGCTCCTGCAATCTGCCATGCAGAAGCGGGGCAGGTGAGTTTTTTTGGCCAGGTAAGAGGGCCGAGGTCTGTGTTTAAGGGCCTGTGGCTGGGAGTGGCCGGCTGGCTCCTGAAAATCCACGATACGCAGGATGGTTCCCAGACCCAAGGTGGCACCAGTGCCACGTCGGGCTGGTTTGATAGTAGCAAGTGGCTCCTGCAATCTGCCATGATCACATGAAGAAATACTTTCTGGCGTCCGTACTGGGCCATATGCTCTTTCTTCTCTCAGCTTCTCCATCACCTCTCATCTGTTTCACATGCGCTATCTTCAAGGTCCACAGGCTACTTTTCACAGCGTCTTCAGGCCTGATGCAGTAAGAATGATGAATAGAACAGAGTTGGGTCTATTTTGCAGTTTGGATAAAATGCTTTCTGCACACAAATCCAAGGAGAAGGTGCTGCCCCGATGCCCAGAAAAACTTTCACTCCTGCTAGTGTTCTACGTCAACCGCAACTTAGTCTGAAAGAAAAGCTTTTTCTCTGAGAGCATCTGAGAGGTTTGCATGAAGCACTGATATCTGACATATGCAATTTTGAATAGGAGAGGAAAAAGAAAATGGCAAGAAGTTTTTAATTTTACTGGTTTCAATTTTAATTTCCGTGCACTTTTTCACAACTTGTCAGCTCAAATGCCCATCAACCTCTTTTAGTCATCTGTAAGTCAGTATTCATATAAAATGTGCTTCAAATCAAAAGAATTTCAAATTTGCACTCCAAGTCTCTATGCCTAGATTTATGATTTCCTACACATATTAGATGAAAGGAAGGCCTTCTTTACTGTGGGAGTGCTGGAACACTGGAACGGGTTGCCCAGAGAAGTTGTGGGTGTCCCATCCCTGAAAGTATTGGACGGGGCTTGGAGCAGCAACAAAGGAGAAGCTTGATGGTAGAGAAACAAAGTTGGACTATAGAAGAAACTGAGATTGAAGTATAGGAGCAAGTTTTCTCTCAGCTCTTGGGCTAAATTCAAAGTTGCACAAAATGACATTTATCTGTGATTTTCACTACTGTAACAGAAAGGTTCATGAAAACTGTACAGAAGATAGCAAATTTTAAAAGAGATAAGAATTACAGCATAAAATCCATGGGACGGGTTACAACATGAGACACTCTCTAAGAGAAAATCTCTGTGTTTCAGCACTTCATCATGGTAAGATTTCACAAAGTGCCAAAGAAGGCGGCAAAATATCATTCGGGACATTATTTACTGGAGTTCAGCCTGGCCATTAGTAGGAACTGGGTTTGACCACATCGTGTAGATATACCACACACACTTTCCCTTCACTGAAAAATTACTGTTTACAACGAAGAAGCAATTGACGATCAAAATTGATTGAAAGCATCTTAAACATGTCAAGTATTTCATTGTAGATGATCTGTGATCCAAATGCTTCTTCCACCTTCGAGAGGGACAGAACAATTCTTCCATATCATGATGGTTTAAAATTGTATCAACCAATGTTTTCTGCTGAAAAGATATCATCTATTTTTTTCTATTTTTGGAAGAAAATATTCCTAGACATACAACAGGTGAGAACTAAGTAATTTTAAAGAAGCAAATGACATGAAAATATTCTGTAAATAGAATGAAATGAAAAGCTGTGTTTTAAATAGGAGCTAAATATGAAACAGAATTTCTGTACCAGGCATTTGAATTACTGCACCAGCTCTTTTGCCCATCAAGAGAGGCATTGAGCATTTCCGTCTTTTCCAAGGTGCTCATGATCTGCTATGCTGATCTCTGTGTGTGCCTAGGTGTGTGTGGAAGGGGGGGCATGTGAAGGGGAGTGTGTATGTTTGCTTTACAATTGTTGTGGCAGATTCATGCCTCAGCTCCACATTTTGTTTTAGAAAGGTCACACAGAGTGGATATGAAGTTTACTATCAACAAGAGATCAATTCCCAAATCATCCATTTGACTCTACCTTATAAATCATGTGCTTTGTTGCATATTTTATCAAATCTACTTTCAAGCCAGATGGAGGAAGGAGGATGTGGGAATCCCTCCACCATCTTGCAACTTTTATGCAAGTAGGTTTTCAAGAAAATCATCATTTCTCTTGGAAATATGTCTGGAACAGGCATGATGGTAGTGTCAACCTGTTGGAGTTTTTGTTGCTGGAAGAAGTTGTACAAAAGGATTGGTTTTTACATTGACCGGTTACTGAATCAAGCGCAGGAATACATTGGAAATTCAACTGGGGCTTCCTTTTCCCAGCAGACCACTTCTAGAACGAGCTTGTACAATGAAGCTGACGCTTCTGCTCTCTTTTTGTTTCTTTCCTATTTTTCTTGGCTTCTTTGCCACTCTCTAGACAATTTGTGAACTCTTTTCCCAACTCAAATGGTTTCAATAGTCTGATTGTGATCATACATTTTTACAAGGAATTTTTAAAATCTTCCCTCGAGTTAAGAAAGTCAAGGACTTAGGTCTTTTTCTTCCCTTATAATATTGCAATGAAATTGATAAATAAAGACCAACTCTTTCTTTTTGTTTTTAACCCAAGTAGATAATTCCCATCCATTCATCCATTTGGTGGACCAATAGTTGCCATGCTGATGGAAGTTGTCACTTCTTAACAATAGACATTCTGTGACTATGTTGACAGCACTTTGGGTGAAGATCCTAACTGGTCTTGGATACACATAGGGAGAAATTTGCTCAGCCAGTGTCAGTCTTAAGCATGCGTATCAGAAGATCTTTCTAGAGCTGGGAATTTTCCCATGAAAGGGATTCAGTTAGGGAAGAGACACTCGTCCCAGAGTTTTGCATTCTTCTTGAACACTGCTTAAGGAACTTAGATGCCGTGTCCATTTGGATCTCTGTCTTCACAGAACTTTGTCATGCAAGTGCTTGAAATGCATCTTGAAGAGAATTCACTAGCACAGAATGAATGAGAGTGGAAGGGCTTGGTGGGGCTAACCAGGCCCAATCCCCCTGCCTAAACCAGGATACCTAGAGCCTCTTGCCCAGGAGTCTATCTGGGTGTACTTTGAATGTCTTCAAAGATCCAGGCTCCACAATCTTTCTGGGCAGTCTGTGCCGTGGTTCAGTCACCCTCACAGTAAAGAATCATTTGCTGATGGTCAATGGCAATCTCCTGTATTTCAGAGAGTGCCCACTGCCTCTTGTTTTTTCACTCAGCATCACTGAAAAGACACTGGTTCCCTCCCCTTTGCACTATTGCTTCCATATGGATGCGTGCTGCCATGTAGAGATATGTCCAAAACCTCCCTGAAGCCCAGGCAGATAATATTCCCTTCATCTACCAGTCAAGTTGATTCATCAGAGGAGTTTAAAGTGATGTTCCAGCATGAAATTCCCCTGAAAAATCATGCTAACTACATGATTTTGTCGCCTTGCATGTGCCTGGCAAGGTTTTCCAGGAAGAGCTGCTTCATCAACTTCCTGGGGATAAAAAGGAGGCTGCCTGGTTTGTACTATTCCGAGTCCTCCTAATTGCCTTTTTTAGAGATGGGTGTCATTTGCTCTCATCCAGTCTTTAGCCTCTCTGGTCGTCTACATCTTAGCAAAAAGCTTTTCCACTACATGTTCATGTGATTGGAAACGTCAGGAAAGTGGTAAGGTACTGTTTTCTATCAGTTGGCAAGTTGCGCACACAATCCCAGTGTTGTACAGCTTCCTTCTTCACCTTTCCGATGCTGCCGCTCTCTCCGGCTCCCGGAGCCGAAGAAGCGGCTTCTTCGCGCAAAGACGATTGTACCGCTCACAGTGCTCTCTTAGCGCGGCATCTGCCGAAAGAAGCCCGGGAGCGGCTCTTAGCTCCGGAGAGCATCGTACCTTCGTCTTTAGCGTCTTTAGTGGTCTACATCCTAGCAGAAAGCTTTTCCACTCTGTCTGGCAAGGAAAACCTGCGGAACACAGAAAACATCTCCCATCGTGTTCTGGACGTTGTACGGAGGTCTGCCAAGTGTTTGACAAGAAGAGAAGAAAAGGTGTCCAAAATAACTTGCTATCGAATATTCATGTGATTGGAAAAGTCAGGAAAGTGGTAAGGTACTGTTTTCTATCAGTTGGCAAGCTGCGCACACAATCCCAGTGTTGTACAGCTTCCTTCTTCACCTTTCCGATGCTGCCGCTCTCTCCGGCTCCCGGAGCCGAAGAAGCGGCTTCTTCGCGCAAAGACGATTGTACCGCTCACAGTGCTCTCTTAGCGCGGCTTCTGCCGAAAGAAGCCCGGGAGCGGCGCTTAGCTCCGGAGAGCATCGTCCCTTCGTCTTAAGAGTCTTTTGTGGTCTACATCCTAGCAGAAAGCTTTTCCACTCTGTCTGGCAAGGAAAACCTGCGCCAGCGCAGAAAACATCTCCCATCGTGTTATGGACGTTGCACGGAGGTCTCCCAAGTGTTTGGCATAAAGAAAAGAAATGTTGTCCAAAACAGCTTCCAATCGAATATTCATGTGATTGGAAACGTCAGGAAAGTGTAAGGTACTGTTTTCTATCAGTTGGCAAGCTGCGCACACAATCCCAGTGTTGTACAGCTTCCTTCTTCACCTTTCCGATGCTGCCGCTCTCTCCGGCTCCCGGAGCCGAAGAAGCGGCTTCTTCGCGCAAAGACGATTGTACTGCTCACAGTGCTCTCTTAGCGCGGCTTCTGCCGAAAGACGCCCGGCAGCGGCGCTTAGCTCCGGAGAGCATCGTACCTTCGTCTTTAGCGTCTTTTGTGGTCTACATCCTAGCAGAAAGCTTTTCCACTCTGTCTGGCAAGGAAAACATGCGCCAGCACAGAAAACATCTCCCATCGTGTTCTGGACGTTGCACGGAGGTCTGCCAAGTGTTTGCATAAAGAAATGAAAAGTTGTCCAAAACAGCTTCCAATCGAATGTTCATGTGATTGGAAAAGTCAGGAAAGTGGTAAGGTACTGTTTTCTATCAGTTGGCAAGTTGCGCACACAATCCCAGTGTTGTACAGCTTCCTTCTTCACCTTTCCGATGCTGCCGCTCTCTCCGGCTCCCGGAGCCGAAGAAGCGGCTTCTTCGCGCAAAGACGATTGTACCGCTCACAGTGCTCTCTTAGCGCCGCTTCTGCCGAAAGAAGCCCGGGAGCGGCGCTTAGCTCCGGAGAGCATCGTACCTTCGTCTTTAGCGTCTTTTGTGGTCTACATCCTAGCAGAAAGCTTTTCCACTCTGTCTGGCAAGGAAAACCTGCACCAGCGCAGAAAACATCTCCCATCGTGTTATGGACGTTGCACGGAGGTCTCCCAAGTGTTTGGCATAAAGAAAAGAAATGTTGTCCAAAACAGCTTCCAATCGAATATTCATGTGATTGGAAACGTCAGGAAAGTGTAAGGTACTGTTTTCTATCAGTTGGCAAGCTGCGCACATAATCCCAGTGTTGTACAGCTTCCTTCTTCTCCTTTCCGACGCTGCCGCTCTCTCCGGCTCCCGGAGCCGAAGAAGCGGCTTCTTCGCGCAAAGACGATTGTACCGCTCACAGTGCTCTCTTAGCGCGGCTTCTGCCGAAAGAAGCCCGGGAGCGGTGCTTAACTCCGGAGAGCATCGTACCTTCGTCTTTAGCGTCTTTTGTGGTCTACATACTAGTAGAAAGCTTTTCCACTCTGTCTGGCAAGGAAAACCTGCGGGAGCACAGGAAACATCTCGCATCGTATAATGGACGTTGCACGGAGGTCTGCTAAGTGTTTGAAAGAAACAAAGAAAAGTTGTCCAAAAAAGCTTCCAATCCAATATTCATGTGAGTGGAAAAGTCAGGAGAATGGTTAGGTACTGTTTTCTATCAGTTGGCAAGCTGCGCACACAATCCCAGTGTTGTACAGCTTCCTTCTTCACCTTTCCGATGCTGCCGCTCTCTCCGGCTCCCGGAGCCGAAGAAGCGGCTTCTTCGCGCAAAGACGATTGTACCGGTCACAGTGCTCTCTTAGTGCGGCTTTTGCCGAAAGAAGCCCGGGAGCGGCGCTTAACTCTTGAGAGCATCGTACCTTCGTCTGTAGCGTCTTTTGTGGTCTACATCCTAGCAGAAAGCTTTTCCACTCTGTCTGGCAAGGAAAACATGCGCCAGCACAGAAAACATCTCCCATCGTGTTCTGGACGTTGTACGGAGATCTGCTAAGTGTTTGAAAGAAACAAAGAAAAGTTGTCCAAAAAAGCTTCCAATCCAATATTCATGTGATTGGAAAAGTCAGGAAAGTGTAAGGTACTGTTTTCTATCCGTTGGCAAGCTGCGCACACAATCCCAGTGTTGTACAGCTTCCTTCTTCACCTTTCCGATGCTGCCGCTCTCTCCGGCTCCCGGAGCCGAAGAAGCGGCTTCTTCGCGCAAAGACGATTGTACCGCTCACAGTGCTCTCTTAGCGCGGCTTCTGCCGAAAGAAGCCCGGGAGCGGTGCTTAACTCCGGAGAGCATCGTACCTTCGTCTTTAGTGTCTTTTGTGGTCTACATCCTAGCAGAAAGCTTTTCCACTCTGTCTGGCAAGGAAAACCTGCGGGAGCACAGGAAACATCTCGCATCGTATTATGGACGTTGCACGGAGGTCTGCCAAGTGTTTGGCATAAAGAAAAGGAAAGCTGTCCAAAACAGCTTCCAATCGAATATTCATTTGATTGGAAAAGTCAGGAGAATGGTTAGGTACTGTTTTCTATCAGTTGGCAAGCTGCGCACACAATCCCAGTGTTGTACAGCTTCCTTCTTCACCTTTCCGATGCTGCCGCTCTCTCCGGCTCCCGGAGCCGAAGAAGCGGCTTCTTCGCGCAAAGACGATTGTACCGCTCACAGTGCTCTCTTAGCGCGGCTTCTGCCGAAAGAAGCCCGGGAGCGGCGCTTAGCTCCGGAGAGCATCGTACCTTCGTCTTTAGCGTCTTTTGTGGTCTACATCCTAGCAGAAAGCTTTTCCACTCTGTCTGGCAAGGAAAACCTGCGGAACACAGAAAACATCTCCCATCGTGTTCTGGACGTTGCACAGAGGTCTGCCAAGTGTTTGACAAGAAGAGAAGTTGTCCAAAACAGCTTCCAATCGAATATTCATGTGATTGGAAAAGTCAGGAAAGTGGTAAGGTACTGTTTTCTATCAGTTGGCAAGCTGCGCACACAATCCCAGTGTTGTACAGCTTCCTTCTTCACCTTTCCGATGCTGCCGCTCTCTCCGGCTCCCGGAGCCGAAGAAGCGGCTTCTTCGCGCAAAGACGATTGTACCGGTCACAGTGCTCTCTTAGCGCGGCTTCTGCCGAAAGATGCCCCGAGCGCCTCTTAGCTCCGTGGTCTCCGTACCTTCCAATTCAATTTTTTCGGCTCCACAAACCAAATGGTATACTTGCAGCAGTAGGGCGGGACATTGAACTGGACTTTCTCCTTTTAGAGAGAAGCTATTGAAAAAGTTTCACCGGAATCAGAGCAGGCTGTAAAACAAGAAAAGTGTCATGGAAATAAGCCAGCCTTATCCTCTTAGGCTTGCTTGTTGTGATTGGCCAAGAAAGAAATGTGTCAACTCGGTGTTCCTGGGTATCACATCACTAACAGGTACTTCAGCTGCTGTACTTCTCTCCTGAAGTTAAGAACAGAATCCAAGGAATTGTGATTCCATGGTCTCAATTCACTCAATATGGTGCCGAAAAAGGAGTGGAAGGTGCACGGGTCAATTAACTTGAATGGCCTATGTAAATCAGCGGCCACTGTTTTTCTGAAGGCTTCAACAGGTTAGTTGCCTATGTTCTTCTTGGAATTGTTTTAACCTTTGGTCATGTTTTTCTTGGGATTCTTTTACCCTTTTCCCATTAGTTCAGCCTTTGCTCTCAAGCCTTTGCTGACATTTCCAGTATCTCGGTAGCCTGGAAAAGTGTTGTCTTGATTGATCACATCATTATTCCCTTCCAAGGGTTGTTTTCCTCAAGTCTCAGTTTGGCTGGTTTTCTGCTAGTTGATTGTCAGAGGGCAGCAGGTGTTTTGTAAGAGCAAGTACACAATGCCATAGCTTGCTTTTCTTTGGATTTGGCCTGTCTAGAAAATGGAATGACTGAACATCTCTGAGAGGCTTTTCTCTCGCCATTAGGTTTCACTGGAAGGAGGGCAGATGCAAATCGTCTACCTAAAGTCTTGGCACAGAAGAAAGTAGTGGTTTGCTGCTGCATAGAGCTAGAAGCTTACAAAAGGAAGGCCTTGGGCTGAGGCCCATTACTTTGGCTAAGTAGAAAAGGACTGTGGCAAGGTGAGGCAGCTGACTTTGAGGTAGATCAACAAGTTCTAGAAGCGTCGTGTGTTCACAGCGTGGTGCATGGTGGTTGGTTGAATTGTGTTTGTTATGGCTTAAAGCTATGGAAATGAGAAAGGCCTGAGTGTTTCAAAAGCCTGGTTTTTGCAAGAAAGCAGCTCTCCTTTGCATCTGCCTGGGGACTCTGCATCACCACGGACCCTCACTGCCACTTTGCCAAGGAGACGATCAGTAGGAATGTTGCAGAGCTGCTGTGTGCATCTGAATGGAATGGCAGAGAACGAAGCGCTGGACGTTTCTGGCTTTAGTACAATGCTGCTGCATTGGTGCCAGTTTAGTTGGTTTTCCATCAGTGGCCTTTCTGTCTAGAAGTACACTGCCCAGAGTATTGGATGCCTTTTCCTTCCTGTTGTTTTCATACCTTCCTTCAGTTGAAAGGATGATACAACCTTGACATTTTGAAGATCCCTGTTAGGAAGCACTATGCCAGAGGAGTCATCGCTCCCTTTTCTTCTGCCTCCTTTGTCATTTTCAGAGACTCATTTCAAATTTCTGCTCATGTATAGAAGAAGAATACTGAGACTACTTAGCAGGGTTGACGCTCTCAGCCGCTTTCCTCTTTCCTACTGCTTCATACTGGATGTGACTTCAAGGCCTCGTTTTGTCATCTGCATTTTGCCGTCATCCAAAGCTAAATATTCCAGGCCTGTGAACACAAAAAGAACTCTTAGTCTTTTGCAAGAACTACCCCTAGGAGGATTTGTGTTCACTTTGATCTCTTCGGTGTTTCAGAAAAAAGGAGATTGTACTCTCTTCTTGTGTACTCTCTTCTTGTGCACTCTCTTCTTGTGCTCTCATTTCCCTCTCTCTGCCTTGCATGCCCCAGTTAATCTACTGCTGTGACTCATTTGGCATCATCTCACGGTGCAAATTCTGCATAGTTTCAAGTCCTTACAAATGCCAGTTGCCAAGGCGCCTATCTAACCATTCAAGGGGCAAAGAATTGTAGGGCTGGCAAGTTCAGGTGCTGAAACTGTAAGTCATGCCATATCAAAGTGACAGAGCAAATCAATTGATCTAGGACTTTCAGGTGGGCACCTCTGAGAATAGCAGCTTGTCAGCAATGACACAGCCATCTTCCTAGCTGTATTCCAGAGAGAGGAAAGGGACACCTTCAATGGTTAATATGTTTGGCATGAGAAAACAGCAAGAAATGTACCGCAAAATACTTGAGTCAGATCAAGTGCGTTTCTCTAGTGAGAATTTTGCACTTGTTCTTTCTTGTCTGTGCCTTTACTTTTCACAGAAGACAGGGGAGCATTTCATTAGTACTGTTCTTTTGTTTTCTTTTGTTGGCCTCCCTCTTTCCACCTGCAATTAACAAATTTGCCTTTCTTTCCTGGCTTCTCTTTCTTTACTTCTACAAGTTGACATGAGGTCATCCAACCTTATCATCAATGTTCTCAGACAGTGGAGAGAAGTAGAAGGTACAGCTAAATGGATAAAAGAAACCCACAAAAATAGACAGGTTTTGACAGTCTTCTGTGAGAACATTAGGACACAAGATGTCTTTGAACTGAGTAATGCTCTATTGATTTAACTTTTAGTCCACTGGTTACTATTATTACACGTGTTTGGCCTTTAGTACAGAGCCTTGGAACTAATCCAGGCCAATACTTGGCTAATTTTGTTTTCTTTCTAGTGAGGACTTTGTTTCTTAAGGAATAGTCCAGAGAAAGAGCATCCACGGTACAGTTACAGGTCATAAATTCTGGTACAGTTTGTGCTGGTAATAGGTCTAGGAAAGAAAGGTTTGACATCTTTTTTGACTTTCAAATGGAACCATGATTTGAAAAACCTAAGAGTTGCGGCTCCCCCCCACCCCACAGCCCAAGTACTTCTCTTTGCAATATTACTCAGGGATTACACATCAAAGCCCACCCTGTAAAATACGTTGCAGATACTTTGCAAGAAGTGCAGCTTAGCAGCTAGAGATGATAACGTGGCTTAAATAACATGGTCTAAATATGTCTGTCTACGCAGACATACTCAACAAAGGTTACGATGGCTTAGCTCCTGTGCTCAAGTGAACGTGCATTTTAGAACTTCCCAAGAAGGTGAATTCAACCTCCTTCATTGCTCTCTGCTGGAGTCCCAAGAGAATTTCAGTCTGCTTTTTGTCATTTACAGCTGTCACTGCTTAGCTCTTGAACATGAGACTCCCTCGTGACTGATGAAAGTTGTCTAGTTAAGAGTGGGTGAAAGACATGGTCTTGCTCTAGAAGGAGATGAGAAGGTTTCTGCAGTCTTTGTCGTCTCTACTGCTTGTGATTTCTAGACAAAACCAGTGGGAAGTTTTCTGAAGGCAGTCCAGAAGCTGGCAATATGGACAGCTTACAGCCCAACACTTGCTGCAGTGCAACCATGGTGACACCAGAAAGGACTTCAAAAAATTCAAAGGGCAAACAAAGCAGTTGGAAGGAAAAGAACATGAACCATTATTCCATTTTTCTCATCTATCTTTCTTTAAATCATCATTTTCGTGCAGTTTGGCGGCTTGCGTTGGTATCCCACCAAAGGAATCTGAGACAGAGTAAGCTTTTGAATGGAGTAGAAGTGAGAAACGCAGGCCAAGTTGCCTTTTTTGCCATCAAATACCAGTTAGGCTTGAACTACCCTTTGCTTAAGGTGCTTAGCTTACACTAAGAATTGATGAGCACATTTTGATGGGAGAAAATTTTACTGTCATGATGACTGAGTAAATTTTGCTGTCACTCAGAATTTTACTGTCGTCTGAATAGCAATGTTTGTGTCCAAATAGTATTTTGTCTCCCGTATCTGCAGCAGGTAAGCCTTTTGCTGTCAGCAGTGTTGCTTAACCTTTCATGTCATATCCCTCTTCACATCCATCTTCTGCTTAAGGCTTATTAATCTACTTTAGAATTGGCAGGTGGAATAAGACTACTTTTCCTTTTTGAAAGCTCATGTCATTTGACCTACTTACAGCAAATAATTCATTAATTGCAAGTCCCCAGCTAGCATCTTTTCAGCATATTCTAACCTTCTAAAGAGTAACAAAAGCACTCTCCAATACTTGACTTTCATATCACAGTGGGAACGCTGGTCCTGTTTGCAAGAAACAATCATGGGTATGGTAAAACAAAAGGAGGGCTTAGAGTTTTCTCTGTTAACCTATAGTGAGCTTGGATTTTGCAATATGCATGAAGCTAATTAACACTGTTATATAAAGTGGCTGATTTAATCAATAAATTGGAGTCAATGCTGATAAACGACAAGGTGGGTTGGCTTCCCTTTGCTTTCAACACAGTGCCAATTCGGGCTGCTTTGATAGGACTAAGTGGCTGCTGCAATCTGCCATCCAGAAGCGGGGCAGGTGAGTTTTGTTTGCAAGGGAAAAGGGCCATGGTTTGTGTTTGGGGGCCTGTGACTGAGAGTGCCGGCTGGCTCCTGAAATTCTTTGATATGCAGGATGATTCCCAGACGCAAGGTGGAAACGCTGCCAAGTCGGGCTGGATTGAAATTACCCAGGGACTCCTGCAATCTGCCATCGAGAAGCGGGGCAGGTGAGTGTTGTTTGCCAGGGAAAAGGGCCGTGGATTGTGTTTGGGGGCCTGTGGCTGGGAGAGGCCGGCTGGCTCCTGAAAATCCACAATACGCAGGATGTTTCTCAGACCCAAGGTAGCAACATTGCCAAGCCGGGCTGGTTTGATAGTACCAAGTTGCTCCTGCAATCTGCCATGCAGAAGCAGGGCAGGTGACTTTTCTTTGCCAGGGAAAAGGGCCGAGGTTTGTGTTTGGGGGCCTGTGGCCAAGAGTGTCTTGCTGGCTCCTGAAAATCCATGATACGCAGGATGGTTCCCAGACCCAAGGTGGCACCAGTGCCAAGTCGGGCTGGTTTGATATTACCAAGTGGCTCCTGCAATCTGCCATGCAGAAGCGGGGCAGGTGAGTTTTTTTGGCCAGGTAAGAGGGCCGAGGTCTGTGTTTAAGGGCCTGTGGCTGGGAGTGGCCGGCTGGCTCCTGAAAATCCACGATACGCAGGATGGTTCCCAGACCCAAGGTGGCACCAGTGCCACGTCGGGCTGGTTTGATAGTAGCAAGTGGCTCCTGCAATCTGCCATGATCACATGAAGAAATACTTTCTGGCGTCCGTACTGGGCCATATGCTCTTTCTTCTCTCAACTTCTCCATCACCTCTCATCTGTTTCACATGCGCTATCTTCAAGGTCCACAGGCTACTTTTCACAGCGTCTTCAGGCCTGATGCAGTAAGAATGATGAATAGAACAGAGTTGGGTCTATTTTGCAGTTTGGATAAAATGCTTTCAGCACACAAATCCAAGGAGAAGGTGCTGCCCCGATGCCCAGAAAAACTTTCACTCCTGCTAGTGTTCTACGTCAACCGCAACTTAGTCTGAAAGAAAAGCTTTTTCTCTGAGAGCATCTGAGAGGTTTGCATGAAGCACTGATATCTGACATATGCAATTTTGAATAGGAGAGGAAAAAGAAAATGGCAAGAAGTTTTTAATTTTACTGGTTTCAATTTTAATTTCCGTGCACTTTTTCACAACTTGTCAGCTCAAATGCCCATCAACCTCTTTTAGTCATCTGTAAGTCAGTATTCATATAAAATGTGCTTCAAATCAAAAGAATTTCAAATTTGCACTCCAAGTCTCTATGCCTAGATTTATGATTTCCTACACATATTAGATGAAAGGAAGGCCTTCTTTACTGTGGGAGTGCTGGAACACTGGAACGGGTTGCCCAGAGAAGTTGTGGGTGTCCCATCCCTGAAAGTATTGGACGGGGCTTGGAGCAGCAACAAAGGAGAAGCTTGATGGTAGAGAAACAAAGTTGGACTATAGAAGAAACTGAGATTGAAGTATAGGAGCAAGTTTTCTCTCAGCTCTTGGGCTAAATTCAAAGTTGCACAAAATGACATTTATCTGTGATTTTCACTACTGTAACAGAAAGGTTCATGAAAACTGTACAGAAGATAGCAAATTTTAAAAGAGATAAGAATTACAGCATAAAATCCATGGGACGGGTTACAACATGAGACACTCTCTAAGAGAAAATCTCTGTGTTTCAGCACTTCATCATGGTAAGATTTCACAAAGTGCCAAAGAAGGCGGCAAAATATCATTCGGGACATTATTTACTGGAGTTCAGCCTGGCCATTAGTAGGAACTGGGTTTGACCACATCGTGTAGATATACCACACACACTTTCCCTTCACTGAAAAATTACTGTTTACAACGAAGAAGCAATTGACGATCAAAATTGATTGAAAGCATCTTAAACATGTCAAGTATTTCATTGTAGATGATCTGTGATCCAAATGCTTCTTCCACCTTCGAGAGGGACAGAACAATTCTTCCATATCATGATGGTTTAAAATTGTATCAACCAATGTTTTCTGCTGAAAAGATATCATCTATTTTTTTCTATTTTTGGAAGAAAATATTCCTAGACATACAACAGGTGAGAACTAAGTAATTTTAAAGAAGCAAATGACATGAAAATATTCTGTAAATAGAATGAAATGAAAAGCTGTGTTTTAAATAGGAGCTAAATATGAAACAGAATTTCTGTACCAGGCATTTGAATTACTGCACCAGCTCTTTTGCCCATCAAGAGAGGCATTGAGCATTTCCGTCTTTTCCAAGGTGCTCATGATCTGCTATGCTGATCTCTGTGTGTGCCTAGGTGTGTGTGGAAGGGGGGGCATGTGAAGGGGAGTGTGTATGTTTGCTTTACAATTGTTGTGGCAGATTCATGCCTCAGCTCCACATTTTGTTTTAGAAAGGTCACACAGAGTGGATATGAAGTTTACTATCAACAAGAGATCAATTCCCAAATCATCCATTTGACTCTACCTTATAAATCATGTGCTTTGTTGCATATTTTATCAAATCTACTTTCAAGCCAGATGGAGGAAGGAGGATGTGGGAATCCCTCCACCATCTTGCAACTTTTATGCAAGTAGGTTTTCAAGAAAATCATCATTTCTCTTGGAAATATGTCTGGAACAGGCATGATGGTAGTGTCAACCTGTTGGAGTTTTTGTTGCTGGAAGAAGTTGTACAAAAGGATTGGTTTTTACATTGACCGGTTACTGAATCAAGCGCAGGAATACATTGGAAATTCAACTGGGGCTTCCTTTTCCCAGCAGACCACTTCTAGAACGAGCTTGTACAATGAAGCTGACGCTTCTGCTCTCTTTTTGTTTCTTTCCTATTTTACTTGGCTTCTTTGCCACTCTCTAGACAATTTGTGAACTCTTTTCCCAACTCAAATGGTTTCAATAGTCTGATTGTGATCATACATTTTTACAAGGAATTTTTAAAATCTTCCCTCGAGTTAAGAAAGTCAAGGACTTAGGTCTTTTTCTTCCCTTATAATATTGCAATGAAATTGATAACTAAAGACCAACTCTTTCTTTTTGTTTTTAACCCAAGTAGATAATTCCCATCCATTCATCCATTTGGTGGACCAATAGTTGCCATGCTGATGGAAGTTGTCACTTCTTAACAATAGACATTCTGTGACTATGTTGACAGCACTTTGGGTGAAGATCCTAACTGGTCTTGGATACACATAGGGAGAAATTTGCTCAGCCAGTGTCAGTCTTAAGCATGCGTATCAGAAGATCTTTCTAGAGCTGGGAATTTTCCCATGAAAGGGATTCAGTTAGGGAAGAGACACTCGTCCCAGAGTTTTGCATTCTTCTTGAACACTGCTTAAGGAACTTAGATGCCGTGTCCATTTGGATCTCTGTCTTCACAGAACTTTGTCATGCAAGTGCTTGAAATGCATCTTGAAGAGAATTCACTAGCACAGAATGAATGAGAGTGGAAGGGCTTGGTGGGGCTAACCAGGCCCAATCCCCCTGCCTAAACCAGGATACCTAGAGCCTCTTGCCCAGGAGTCTATCTGGGTGTACTTTGAATGTCTTCAAAGATCCAGGCTCCACAATCTTTCTGGGCAGTCTGTGCCGTGGTTCAGTCACCCTCACAGTAAAGAATCATTTGCTGATGGTCAATGGCAATCTCCTGTATTTCAGAGAGTGCCCACTGCCTCTTGTTTTTTCACTCAGCATCACTGAAAAGACACTGGTTCCCTCCCCTTTGCACTATTGCTTCCATATGGATGCGTGCTGCCATGTAGAGATATGTCCAAAACCTCCCTGAAGCCCAGGCAGATAATATTCCCTTCATCTACCAGTCAAGTTGATTCATCAGAGGAGTTTAAAGTGATGTTCCAGCATGAAATTCCCCTGAAAAATCATGCTAACTACATGATTTTGTCGCCTTGCATGTGCCTGGCAAGGTTTTCCAGGAAGAGCTGCTTCATCAACTTCCTGGGGATAAAAAGGAGGCTGCCTGGTTTGTACTATTCCGAGTCCTCCTAATTGCCTTTTTTAGAGATGGGTGTCATTTGCTCTCATCCAGTCTTTAGCCTCTCTGGTCGTCTACATCTTAGCAAAAAGCTTTTCCACTACATGTTCATGTGATTGGAAACGTCAGGAAAGTGGTAAGGTACTGTTTTCTATCAGTTGGCAAGTTGCGCACACAATCCCAGTGTTGTACAGCTTCCTTCTTCACCTTTCCGATGCTGCCGCTCTCTCCGGCTCCCGGAGCCGAAGAAGCGGCTTCTTCGCGCAAAGACGATTGTACCGCTCACAGTGCTCTCTTAGCGCGGCATCTGCCGAAAGAAGCCCGGGAGCGGCTCTTAGCTCCGGAGAGCATCGTACCTTCGTCTTTAGCGTCTTTAGTGGTCTACATCCTAGCAGAAAGCTTTTCCACTCTGTCTGGCAAGGAAAACCTGCGGAACACAGAAAACATCTCCCATCGTGTTCTGGACGTTGTACGGAGGTCTGCCAAGTGTTTGACAAGAAGAGAAGAAAAGGTGTCCAAAATAACTTGCTATCGAATATTCATGTGATTGGAAAAGTCAGGAAAGTGTAAGGTACTGTTTTCTATCAGTTGGCAAGCTGCGCACACAATCCCAGTGTTGTACAGCTTCCTTCTTCACCTTTCCGATGCTGCCGCTCTCTCCGGCTCCCGGAGCCGAAGAAGCGGCTTCTTCGCGCAAAGACGATTGTACCGCTCACAGTGCTCTCTTAGCGCGGCTTCTGCCGAAAGAAGCCCGGGAGCGGCGCTTAGCTCCGGAGAGCATCGTCCCTTCGTCTTAAGAGTCTTTTGTGGTCTACATCCTAGCAGAAAGCTTTTCCACTCTGTCTGGCAAGGAAAACCTGCGCCAGCGCAGAAAACATCTCCCATCGTGTTATGGACGTTGCACGGAGGTCTCCCAAGTGTTTGGCATAAAGAAAAGAAATGTTGTCCAAAACAGCTTCCAATCGAATATTCATGTGATTGGAAACGTCAGGAAAGTGTAAGGTACTGTTTTCTATCAGTTGGCAAGCTGCGCACACAATCCCAGTGTTGTACAGCTTCCTTCTTCACCTTTCCGATGCTGCCGCTCTCTCCGGCTCCCGGAGCCGAAGAAGCGGCTTCTTCGCGCAAAGACGATTGTACTGCTCACAGTGCTCTCTTAGCGCGGCTTCTGCCGAAAGACGCCCGGCAGCGGCGCTTAGCTCCGGAGAGCATCGTACCTTCGTCTTTAGCGTCTTTTGTGGTCTACATCCTAGCAGAAAGCTTTTCCACTCTGTCTGGCAAGGAAAACATGCGCCAGCACAGAAAACATCTCCCATCGTGTTCTGGACGTTGCACGGAGGTCTGCCAAGTGTTTGCATAAAGAAATGAAAAGTTGTCCAAAACAGCTTCCAATCGAATGTTCATGTGATTGGAAAAGTCAGGAAAGTGGTAAGGTACTGTTTTCTATCAGTTGGCAAGTTGCGCACACAATCCCAGTGTTGTACAGCTTCCTTCTTCACCTTTCCGATGCTGCCGCTCTCTCCGGCTCCCGGAGCCGAAGAAGCGGCTTCTTCGCGCAAAGACGATTGTACCGCTCACAGTGCTCTCTTAGCGCCGCTTCTGCCGAAAGAAGCCCGGGAGCGGCGCTTAGCTCCGGAGAGCATCGTACCTTCGTCTTTAGCGTCTTTTGTGGTCTACATCCTAGCAGAAAGCTTTTCCACTCTGTCTGGCAAGGAAAACCTGCACCAGCGCAGAAAACATCTCCCATCGTGTTATGGACGTTGCACGGAGGTCTCCCAAGTGTTTGGCATAAAGAAAAGAAATGTTGTCCAAAACAGCTTCCAATCGAATATTCATGTGATTGGAAACGTCAGGAAAGTGTAAGGTACTGTTTTCTATCAGTTGGCAAGCTGCGCACATAATCCCAGTGTTGTACAGCTTCCTTCTTCTCCTTTCCGACGCTGCCGCTCTCTCCGGCTCCCGGAGCCGAAGAAGCGGCTTCTTCGCGCAAAGACGATTGTACCGCTCACAGTGCTCTCTTAGCGCGGCTTCTGCCGAAAGAAGCCCGGGAGCGGTGCTTAACTCCGGAGAGCATCGTACCTTCGTCTTTAGCGTCTTTTGTGGTCTACATACTAGTAGAAAGCTTTTCCACTCTGTCTGGCAAGGAAAACCTGCGGGAGCACAGGAAACATCTCGCATCGTATAATGGACGTTGCACGGAGGTCTGCTAAGTGTTTGAAAGAAACAAAGAAAAGTTGTCCAAAAAAGCTTCCAATCCAATATTCATGTGAGTGGAAAAGTCAGGAGAATGGTTAGGTACTGTTTTCTATCAGTTGGCAAGCTGCGCACACAATCCCAGTGTTGTACAGCTTCCTTCTTCACCTTTCCGATGCTGCCGCTCTCTCCGGCTCCCGGAGCCGAAGAAGCGGCTTCTTCGCGCAAAGACGATTGTACCGGTCACAGTGCTCTCTTAGTGCGGCTTTTGCCGAAAGAAGCCCGGGAGCGGCGCTTAACTCTTGAGAGCATCGTACCTTCGTCTGTAGCGTCTTTTGTGGTCTACATCCTAGCAGAAAGCTTTTCCACTCTGTCTGGCAAGGAAAACATGCGCCAGCACAGAAAACATCTCCCATCGTGTTCTGGACGTTGTACGGAGATCTGCTAAGTGTTTGAAAGAAACAAAGAAAAGTTGTCCAAAAAAGCTTCCAATCCAATATTCATGTGATTGGAAAAGTCAGGAAAGTGTAAGGTACTGTTTTCTATCAGTTGGCAAGCTGCGCACACAATCCCAGTGTTGTACAGCTTCCTTCTTCACCTTTCCGATGCTGCCGCTCTCTCCGGCTCCCGGAGCCGAAGAAGCGGCTTCTTCGCGCAAAGACGATTGTACCGCTCACAGTGCTCTCTTAGCGCGGCTTCTGCCGAAAGAAGCCCGGGAGCGGTGCTTAACTCCGGAGAGCATCGTACCTTCGTCTTTAGTGTCTTTTGTGGTCTACATCCTAGCAGAAAGCTTTTCCACTCTGTCTGGCAAGGAAAACCTGCGGGAGCACAGGAAACATCTCGCATCGTATTATGGACGTTGCACGGAGGTCTGCCAAGTGTTTGGCATAAAGAAAAGGAAAGCTGTCCAAAACAGCTTCCAATCGAATATTCATTTGATTGGAAAAGTCAGGAGAATGGTTAGGTACTGTTTTCTATCAGTTGGCAAGCTGCGCACACAATCCCAGTGTTGTACAGCTTCCTTCTTCACCTTTCCGATGCTGCCGCTCTCTCCGGCTCCCGGAGCCGAAGAAGCGGCTTCTTCGCGCAAAGACGATTGTACCGCTCACAGTGCTCTCTTAGCGCGGCTTCTGCCGAAAGAAGCCCGGGAGCGGCGCTTAGCTCCGGAGAGCATCGTACCTTCGTCTTTAGCGTCTTTTGTGGTCTACATCCTAGCAGAAAGCTTTTCCACTCTGTCTGGCAAGGAAAACCTGCGGAACACAGAAAACATCTCCCATCGTGTTCTGGACGTTGCACAGAGGTCTGCCAAGTGTTTGACAAGAAGAGAAGTTGTCCAAAACAGCTTCCAATCGAATATTCATGTGATTGGAAAAGTCAGGAAAGTGGTAAGGTACTGTTTTCTATCAGTTGGCAAGCTGCGCACACAATCCCAGTGTTGTACAGCTTCCTTCTTCACCTTTCCGATGCTGCCGCTCTCTCCGGCTCCCGGAGCCGAAGAAGCGGCTTCTTCGCGCAAAGACGATTGTACCGGTCACAGTGCTCTCTTAGCGCGGCTTCTGCCGAAAGATGCCCCGAGCGCCTCTTAGCTCCGTGGTCTCCGTACCTTCCAATTCAATTTTTTCGGCTCCACAAACCAAATGGTATACTTGCAGCAGTAGGGCGGGACATTGAACTGGACTTTCTCCTTTTAGAGAGAAGCTATTGAAAAAGTTTCACCGGAATCAGAGCAGGCTGTAAAACAAGAAAAGTGTCATGGAAATAAGCCAGCCTTATCCTCTTAGGCTTGCTTGTTGTGATTGGCCAAGAAAGAAATGTGTCAACTCGGTGTTCCTGGGTATCACATCACTAACAGGTACTTCAGCTGCTGTACTTCTCTCCTGAAGTTAAGAACAGAATCCAAGGAATTGTGATTCCATGGTCTCAATTCACTCAATATGGTGCCGAAAAAGGAGTGGAAGGTGCACGGGTCAATTAACTTGAATGGCCTATGTAAATCAGCGGCCACTGTTTTTCTGAAGGCTTCAACAGGTTAGTTGCCTATGTTCTTCTTGGAATTGTTTTAACCTTTGGTCATGTTTTTCTTGGGATTCTTTTACCCTTTTCCCATTAGTTCAGCCTTTGCTCTCAAGCCTTTGCTGACATTTCCAGTATCTCGGTAGCCTGGAAAAGTGTTGTCTTGATTGATCACATCATTATTCCCTTCCAAGGGTTGTTTTCCTCAAGTCTCAGTTTGGCTGGTTTTCTGCTAGTTGATTGTCAGAGGGCAGCAGGTGTTTTGTAAGAGCAAGTACACAATGCCATAGCTTGCTTTTCTTTGGATTTGGCCTGTCTAGAAAATGGAATGACTGAACATCTCTGAGAGGCTTTTCTCTCGCCATTAGGTTTCACTGGAAGGAGGGCAGATGCAAATCGTCTACCTAAAGTCTTGGCACAGAAGAAAGTAGTGGTTTGCTGCTGCATAGAGCTAGAAGCTTACAAAAGGAAGGCCTTGGGCTGAGGCCCATTACTTTGGCTAAGTAGAAAAGGACTGTGGCAAGGTGAGGCAGCTGACTTTGAGGTAGATCAACAAGTTCTAGAAGCGTCGTGTGTTCACAGCGTGGTGCATGGTGGTTGGTTGAATTGTGTTTGTTATGGCTTAAAGCTATGGAAATGAGAAAGGCCTGAGTGTTTCAAAAGCCTGGTTTTTGCAAGAAAGCAGCTCTCCTTTGCATCTGCCTGGGGACTCTGCATCACCACGGACCCTCACTGCCACTTTGCCAAGGAGACGATCAGTAGGAATGTTGCAGAGCTGCTGTGTGCATCTGAATGGAATGGCAGAGAACGAAGCGCTGGACGTTTCTGGCTTTAGTACAATGCTGCTGCATTGGTGCCAGTTTAGTTGGTTTTCCATCAGTGGCCTTTCTGTCTAGAAGTACACTGCCCAGAGTATTGGATGCCTTTTCCTTCCTGTTGTTTTCATACCTTCCTTCAGTTGAAAGGATGATACAACCTTGACATTTTGAAGATCCCTGTTAGGAAGCACTATGCCAGAGGAGTCATCGCTCCCTTTTCTTCTGCCTCCTTTGTCATTTTCAGAGACTCATTTCAAATTTCTGCTCATGTATAGAAGAAGAATACTGAGACTACTTAGCAGGGTTGACGCTCTCAGCCGCTTTCCTCTTTCCTACTGCTTCATACTGGATGTGACTTCAAGGCCTCGTTTTGTCATCTGCATTTTGCCGTCATCCAAAGCTAAATATTCCAGGCCTGTGAACACAAAAAGAACTCTTAGTCTTTTGCAAGAACTACCCCTAGGAGGATTTGTGTTCACTTTGATCTCTTCGGTGTTTCAGAAAAAAGGAGATTGTACTCTCTTCTTGTGTACTCTCTTCTTGTGCACTCTCTTCTTGTGCTCTCATTTCCCTCTCTCTGCCTTGCATGCCCCAGTTAATCTACTGCTGTGACTCATTTGGCATCATCTCACGGTGCAAATTCTGCATAGTTTCAAGTCCTTACAAATGCCAGTTGCCAAGGCGCCTATCTAACCATTCAAGGGGCAAAGAATTGTAGGGCTGGCAAGTTCAGGTGCTGAAACTGTAAGTCATGCCATATCAAAGTGACAGAGCAAATCAATTGATCTAGGACTTTCAGGTGGGCACCTCTGAGAATAGCAGCTTGTCAGCAATGACACAGCCATCTTCCTAGCTGTATTCCAGAGAGAGGAAAGGGACACCTTCAATGGTTAATATGTTTGGCATGAGAAAACAGCAAGAAATGTACCGCAAAATACTTGAGTCAGATCAAGTGCGTTTCTCTAGTGAGAATTTTGCACTTGTTCTTTCTTGTCTGTGCCTTTACTTTTCACAGAAGACAGGGGAGCATTTCATTAGTACTGTTCTTTTGTTTTCTTTTGTTGGCCTCCCTCTTTCCACCTGCAATTAACAAATTTGCCTTTCTTTCCTGGCTTCTCTTTCTTTACTTCTACAAGTTGACATGAGGTCATCCAACCTTATCATCAATGTTCTCAGACAGTGGAGAGAAGTAGAAGGTACAGCTAAATGGATAAAAGAAACCCACAAAAATAGACAGGTTTTGACAGTCTTCTGTGAGAACATTAGGACACAAGATGTCTTTGAACTGAGTAATGCTCTATTGATTTAACTTTTAGTCCACTGGTTACTATTATTACACGTGTTTGGCCTTTAGTACAGAGCCTTGGAACTAATCCAGGCCAATACTTGGCTAATTTTGTTTTCTTTCTAGTGAGGACTTTGTTTCTTAAGGAATAGTCCAGAGAAAGAGCATCCACGGTACAGTTACAGGTCATAAATTCTGGTACAGTTTGTGCTGGTAATAGGTCTAGGAAAGAAAGGTTTGACATCTTTTTTGACTTTCAAATGGAACCATGATTTGAAAAACCTAAGAGTTGCGGCTCCCCCCCACCCCACAGCCCAAGTACTTCTCTTTGCAATATTACTCAGGGATTACACATCAAAGCCCACCCTGTAAAATACGTTGCAGATACTTTGCAAGAAGTGCAGCTTAGCAGCTAGAGATGATAACGTGGCTTAAATAACATGGTCTAAATATGTCTGTCTACGCAGACATACTCAACAAAGGTTACGATGGCTTAGCTCCTGTGCTCAAGTGAACGTGCATTTTAGAACTTCCCAAGAAGGTGAATTCAACCTCCTTCATTGCTCTCTGCTGGAGTCCCAAGAGAATTTCAGTCTGCTTTTTGTCATTTACAGCTGTCACTGCTTAGCTCTTGAACATGAGACTCCCTCGTGACTGATGAAAGTTGTCTAGTTAAGAGTGGGTGAAAGACATGGTCTTGCTCTAGAAGGAGATGAGAAGGTTTCTGCAGTCTTTGTCGTCTCTACTGCTTGTGATTTCTAGACAAAACCAGTGGGAAGTTTTCTGAAGGCAGTCCAGAAGCTGGCAATATGGACAGCTTACAGCCCAACACTTGCTGCAGTGCAACCATGGTGACACCAGAAAGGACTTCAAAAAATTCAAAGGGCAAACAAAGCAGTTGGAAGGAAAAGAACATGAACCATTATTCCATTTTTCTCATCTATCTTTCTTTAAATCATCATTTTCGTGCAGTTTGGCGGCTTGCGTTGGTATCCCACCAAAGGAATCTGAGACAGAGTAAGCTTTTGAATGGAGTAGAAGTGAGAAACGCAGGCCAAGTTGCCTTTTTTGCCATCAAATACCAGTTAGGCTTGAACTACCCTTTGCTTAAGGTGCTTAGCTTACACTAAGAATTGATGAGCACATTTTGATGGGAGAAAATTTTACTGTCATGATGACTGAGTAAATTTTGCTGTCACTCAGAATTTTACTGTCGTCTGAATAGCAATGTTTGTGTCCAAATAGTATTTTGTCTCCCGTATCTGCAGCAGGTAAGCCTTTTGCTGTCAGCAGTGTTGCTTAACCTTTCATGTCATATCCCTCTTCACATCCATCTTCTGCTTAAGGCTTATTAATCTACTTTAGAATTGGCAGGTGGAATAAGACTACTTTTCCTTTTTGAAAGCTCATGTCATTTGACCTACTTACAGCAAATAATTCATTAATTGCAAGTCCCCAGCTAGCATCTTTTCAGCATATTCTAACCTTCTAAAGAGTAACAAAAGCACTCTCCAATACTTGACTTTCATATCACAGTGGGAACGCTGGTCCTGTTTGCAAGAAACAATCATGGGTATGGTAAAACAAAAGGAGGGCTTAGAGTTTTCTCTGTTAACCTATAGTGAGCTTGGATTTTGCAATATGCATGAAGCTAATTAACACTGTTATATAAAGTGGCTGATTTAATCAATAAATTGGAGTCAATGCTGATAAACGACAAGGTGGGTTGGCTTCCCTTTGCTTTCAACACAGTGCCAATTCGGGCTGCTTTGATAGGACTAAGTGGCTGCTGCAATCTGCCATCCAGAAGCGGGGCAGGTGAGTTTTGTTTGCAAGGGAAAAGGGCCATGGTTTGTGTTTGGGGGCCTGTGACTGAGAGTGCCGGCTGGCTCCTGAAATTCTTTGATATGCAGGATGATTCCCAGACGCAAGGTGGAAACGCTGCCAAGTCGGGCTGGATTGAAATTACCCAGGGACTCCTGCAATCTGCCATCGAGAAGCGGGGCAGGTGAGTGTTGTTTGCCAGGGAAAAGGGCCGTGGATTGTGTTTGGGGGCCTGTGGCTGGGAGAGGCCGGCTGGCTCCTGAAAATCCACAATACGCAGGATGTTTCTCAGACCCAAGGTAGCAACATTGCCAAGCCGGGCTGGTTTGATAGTACCAAGTTGCTCCTGCAATCTGCCATGCAGAAGCAGGGCAGGTGACTTTTCTTTGCCAGGGAAAAGGGCCGAGGTTTGTGTTTGGGGGCCTGTGGCCAAGAGTGTCTTGCTGGCTCCTGAAAATCCATGATACGCAGGATGGTTCCCAGACCCAAGGTGGCACCAGTGCCAAGTCGGGCTGGTTTGATATTACCAAGTGGCTCCTGCAATCTGCCATGCAGAAGCGGGGCAGGTGAGTTTTTTTGGCCAGGTAAGAGGGCCGAGGTCTGTGTTTAAGGGCCTGTGGCTGGGAGTGGCCGGCTGGCTCCTGAAAATCCACGATACGCAGGATGGTTCCCAGACCCAAGGTGGCACCAGTGCCACGTCGGGCTGGTTTGATAGTAGCAAGTGGCTCCTGCAATCTGCCATGATCACATGAAGAAATACTTTCTGGCGTCCGTACTGGGCCATATGCTCTTTCTTCTCTCAACTTCTCCATCACCTCTCATCTGTTTCACATGCGCTATCTTCAAGGTCCACAGGCTACTTTTCACAGCGTCTTCAGGCCTGATGCAGTAAGAATGATGAATAGAACAGAGTTGGGTCTATTTTGCAGTTTGGATAAAATGCTTTCAGCACACAAATCCAAGGAGAAGGTGCTGCCCCGATGCCCAGAAAAACTTTCACTCCTGCTAGTGTTCTACGTCAACCGCAACTTAGTCTGAAAGAAAAGCTTTTTCTCTGAGAGCATCTGAGAGGTTTGCATGAAGCACTGATATCTGACATATGCAATTTTGAATAGGAGAGGAAAAAGAAAATGGCAAGAAGTTTTTAATTTTACTGGTTTCAATTTTAATTTCCGTGCACTTTTTCACAACTTGTCAGCTCAAATGCCCATCAACCTCTTTTAGTCATCTGTAAGTCAGTATTCATATAAAATGTGCTTCAAATCAAAAGAATTTCAAATTTGCACTCCAAGTCTCTATGCCTAGATTTATGATTTCCTACACATATTAGATGAAAGGAAGGCCTTCTTTACTGTGGGAGTGCTGGAACACTGGAACGGGTTGCCCAGAGAAGTTGTGGGTGTCCCATCCCTGAAAGTATTGGACGGGGCTTGGAGCAGCAACAAAGGAGAAGCTTGATGGTAGAGAAACAAAGTTGGACTATAGAAGAAACTGAGATTGAAGTATAGGAGCAAGTTTTCTCTCAGCTCTTGGGCTAAATTCAAAGTTGCACAAAATGACATTTATCTGTGATTTTCACTACTGTAACAGAAAGGTTCATGAAAACTGTACAGAAGATAGCAAATTTTAAAAGAGATAAGAATTACAGCATAAAATCCATGGGACGGGTTACAACATGAGACACTCTCTAAGAGAAAATCTCTGTGTTTCAGCACTTCATCATGGTAAGATTTCACAAAGTGCCAAAGAAGGCGGCAAAATATCATTCGGGACATTATTTACTGGAGTTCAGCCTGGCCATTAGTAGGAACTGGGTTTGACCACATCGTGTAGATATACCACACACACTTTCCCTTCACTGAAAAATTACTGTTTACAACGAAGAAGCAATTGACGATCAAAATTGATTGAAAGCATCTTAAACATGTCAAGTATTTCATTGTAGATGATCTGTGATCCAAATGCTTCTTCCACCTTCGAGAGGGACAGAACAATTCTTCCATATCATGATCGTTTCAAATTGTATCAACCAATGTTTTCTGCTGAAAAGATATCATCTATTTTTTTCTATTTTTGGAAGAAAATATTCCTAGACATACAACAGGTGAGAACTAAGTAATTTTAAAGAAGCAAATGACATGAAAATATTCTGTAAATAGAATGAAATGAAAAGCTGTGTTTTAAATAGGAGCTAAATATGAAACAGAATTTCTGTACCAGGCATTTGAATTACTGCACCAGCTCTTTTGCCCATCAAGAGAGGCATTGAGCATTTCCGTCTTTTCCAAGGTGCTCATGATCTGCTATGCTGATCTCTGTGTGTGCCTAGGTGTGTGTGGAAGGGGGGGCATGTGAAGGGGAGTGTGTATGTTTGCTTTACAATTGTTGTGGCAGATTCATGCCTCAGCTCCACATTTTGTTTTAGAAAGGTCACACAGAGTGGATATGAAGTTTACTATCAACAAGAGATCAATTCCCAAATCATCCATTTGACTCTACCTTATAAATCATGTGCTTTGTTGCATATTTTATCAAATCTACTTTCAAGCCAGATGGAGGAAGGAGGATGTGGGAATCCCTCCACCATCTTGCAACTTTTATGCAAGTAGGTTTTCAAGAAAATCATCATTTCTCTTGGAAATATGTCTGGAACAGGCATGATGGTAGTGTCAACCTGTTGGAGTTTTTGTTGCTGGAAGAAGTTGTACAAAAGGATTGGTTTTTACATTGACCGGTTACTGAATCAAGCGCAGGAATACATTGGAAATTCAACTGGGGCTTCCTTTTCCCAGCAGACCACTTCTAGAACGAGCTTGTACAATGAAGCTGACGCTTCTGCTCTCTTTTTGTTTCTTTCCTATTTTACTTGGCTTCTTTGCCACTCTCTAGACAATTTGTGAACTCTTTTCCCAACTCAAATGGTTTCAATAGTCTGATTGTGATCATACATTTTTACAAGGAATTTTTAAAATCTTCCCTCGAGTTAAGAAAGTCAAGGACTTAGGTCTTTTTCTTCCCTTATAATATTGCAATGAAATTGATAACTAAAGACCAACTCTTTCTTTTTGTTTTTAACCCAAGTAGATAATTCCCATCCATTCATCCATTTGGTGGACCAATAGTTGCCATGCTGATGGAAGTTGTCACTTCTTAACAATAGACATTCTGTGACTATGTTGACAGCACTTTGGGTGAAGATCCTAACTGGTCTTGGATACACATAGGGAGAAATTTGCTCAGCCAGTGTCAGTCTTAAGCATGCGTATCAGAAGATCTTTCTAGAGCTGGGAATTTTCCCATGAAAGGGATTCAGTTAGGGAAGAGACACTCGTCCCAGAGTTTTGCATTCTTCTTGAACACTGCTTAAGGAACTTAGATGCCGTGTCCATTTGGATCTCTGTCTTCACAGAACTTTGTCATGCAAGTGCTTGAAATGCATCTTGAAGAGAATTCACTAGCACAGAATGAATGAGAGTGGAAGGGCTTGGTGGGGCTAACCAGGCCCAATCCCCCTGCCTAAACCAGGATACCTAGAGCCTCTTGCCCAGGAGTCTATCTGGGTGTACTTTGAATGTCTTCAAAGATCCAGGCTCCACAATCTTTCTGGGCAGTCTGTGCCGTGGTTCAGTCACCCTCACAGTAAAGAATCATTTGCTGATGGTCAATGGCAATCTCCTGTATTTCAGAGAGTGCCCACTGCCTCTTGTTTTTTCACTCAGCATCACTGAAAAGACACTGGTTCCCTCCCCTTTGCACTATTGCTTCCATATGGATGCGTGCTGCCATGTAGAGATATGTCCAAAACCTCCCTGAAGCCCAGGCAGATAATATTCCCTTCATCTACCAGTCAAGTTGATTCATCAGAGGAGTTTAAAGTGATGTTCCAGCATGAAATTCCCCTGAAAAATCATGCTAACTACATGATTTTGTCGCCTTGCATGTGCCTGGCAAGGTTTTCCAGGAAGAGCTGCTTCATCAACTTCCTGGGGATAAAAAGGAGGCTGCCTGGTTTGTACTATTCCGAGTCCTCCTAATTGCCTTTTTTAGAGATGGGTGTCATTTGCTCTCATCCAGTCTTTAGCCTCTCTGGTCGTCTACATCTTAGCAAAAAGCTTTTCCACTACATGTTCATGTGATTGGAAACGTCAGGAAAGTGTAAGGTACTGTTTTCTATCAGTTGGCAAGTTGCGCACACAATCCCAGTGTTGTACAGCTTCCTTCTTCACCTTTCCGATGCTGCCGCTCTCTCCGGCTCCCGGAGCCGAAGAAGCGGCTTCTTCGCGCAAAGACGATTGTACCGCTCACAGTGCTCTCTTAGCGCGGCATCTGCCGAAAGAAGCCCGGGAGCGGCTCTTAGCTCCGGAGAGCATCGTACCTTCGTCTTTAGCGTCTTTAGTGGTCTACATCCTAGCAGAAAGCTTTTCCACTCTGTCTGGCAAGGAAAACCTGCGGAACACAGAAAACATCTCCCATCGTGTTCTGGACGTTGTACGGAGGTCTGCCAAGTGTTTGACAAGAAGAGAAGAAAAGGTGTCCAAAATAACTTGCTATCGAATATTCATGTGATTGGAAAAGTCAGGAAAGTGTAAGGTACTGTTTTCTATCAGTTGGCAAGCTGCGCACACAATCCCAGTGTTGTACAGCTTCCTTCTTCACCTTTCCGATGCTGCCGCTCTCTCCGGCTCCCGGAGCCGAAGAAGCGGCTTCTTCGCGCAAAGACGATTGTACCGCTCACAGTGCTCTCTTAGCGCGGCTTCTGCCGAAAGAAGCCCGGGAGCGGCGCTTAGCTCCGGAGAGCATCGTACCTTCGTCTTTAGTGTCTTTTGTGGTCTACATCCTAGCAGAAAGCTTTTCCACTCTGTCTGGCAAGGAAAACCTGCACCAGCGCAGAAAACATCTCCCATCGTGTTATGGACGTTGCACGGAGGTCTCCCAAGTGTTTGGCATAAAGAAAAGAAATGTTGTCCAAAACAGCTTCCAATCGAATATTCATGTGATTGGAAACGTCAGGAAAGTGTAAGGTACTGTTTTCTATCAGTTGGCAAGCTGCGCACATAATCCCAGTGTTGTACAGCTTCCTTCTTCTCCTTTCCGACGCTGCCGCTCTCTCCGGCTCCCGGAGCCGAAGAAGCGGCTTCTTCGCGCAAAGACGATTGTACCGGTCACAGTGCTCTCTTAGCGCGGCTTCTGCCGAAAGAAGCCCGGGAGCGGTGCTTAACTCCGGAGAGCATCGTACCTTCGTCTTTAGCGTCTTTTGTGGTCTACATACTAGTAGAAAGCTTTTCCACTCTGTCTGGCAAGGAAAACCTGCGGGAGCACAGGAAACATCTCCCATCGTATAATGGACGTTGCACGGAGGTCTGCTAAGTGTTTGAAAGAAACAAAGAAAAGTTGTCCAAAAAAGCTTCCAATCCAATATTCATGTGATTGGAAAAGTCAGGAGAATGGTTAGGTACTGTTTTCTATCAGTTGGCAAGCTGCGCACACAATCCCAGTGTTGTACAGCTTCCTTCTTCACCTTTCCGATGCTGCCGGTCTCTCCGGCTCCCGGAGCCGAAGAAGCGGCTTCTTCGCGCAAAGACGATTGTACCGGTCACAGTGCTCTCTTAGTGCGGCTTTTGCCGAAAGAAGCCCGGGAGCGGCGCTTAACTCTTGAGAGCATCGTACCTTCGTTTGTAGCGTCTTTTGTGGTCTACATCCTAGCAGAAAGCTTTTCCACTCTGTCTGGCAAGGAAAACATGCGCCAGCACAGAAAACATCTCCCATCGTGTTCTGGACGTTGTACGGAGATCTGCTAAGTGTTTGAAAGAAACAAAGAAAAGTTGTCCAAAAAAGCTTCCAATCCAATATTCATGTGATTGGAAAAGTCAGGAAAGTGTAAGGTACTGTTTTCTATCAGTTGGCAAGCTGCGCACACAATCCCAGTGTTGTACAGCTTCCTTCTTCACCTTTCCGATGCTGCCGCTCTCTCCGGCTCCCGGAGCCGAAGAAGCGGCTTCTTCGCGCAAAGACGATTGTACCGCTCACAGTGCTCTCTTAGCGCGGCTTCTGCCGAAAGAAGCCCGGGAGCGGTGCTTAACTCCGGAGAGCATCGTACCTTCGTCTTTAGTGTCTTTTGTGGTCTACATCCTAGCAGAAAGCTTTTCCACTCTGTCTGGCAAGGAAAACCTGCGGGAGCACAGGAAACATCTCGCATCGTATTATGGACGTTGCACGGAGGTCTGCCAAGTGTTTGGCATAAAGAAAAGGAAAGCTGTCCAAAACAGCTTCCAATCGAATATTCATTTGATTGGAAAAGTCAGGAGAATGGTTAGGTACTGTTTTCTATCAGTTGGCAAGCTGCGCACACAATCCCAGTGTTGTACAGCTTCCTTCTTCACCTTTCCGATGCTGCCGCTCTCTCCGGCTCCCGGAGCCGAAGAAGCGGCTTCTTCGCGCAAAGACGATTGTACCGCTCACAGTGCTCTCTTAGCGCCGCTTCTGCCGAAAGAAGCCCGGGAGCGGCGCTTAGCTCCGGAGAGCATCGTACCTTCGTCTTTAGCGTCTTTTGTGGTCTACATCCTAGCAGAAAGCTTTTCCACTCTGTCTGGCAAGGAAAACCTGCGGAACACAGAAAACATCTCCCATCGTGTTCTGGACGTTGCACAGAGGTCTGCCAAGTGTTTGACAAGAAGAGAAGTTGTCCAAAACAGCTTCCAATCGAATATTCATGTGATTGGAAAAGTCAGGAAAGTGGTAAGGTACTGTTTTCTATCAGTTGGCAAGCTGCGCACACAATCCCAGTGTTGTACAGCTTCCTTCTTCACCTTTCCGATGCTGCCGCTCTCTCCGGCTCCCGGAGCCGAAGAAGCGGCTTCTTCGCGCAAAGACGATTGTACCGGTCACAGTGCTCTCTTAGCGCGGCTTCTGCCGAAAGATGCCCCGAGCGCCTCTTAGCTCCGTGGTCTCCGTACCTTCCAATTCAATTTTTTCGGCTCCACAAACCAAATGGTATACTTGCAGCAGTAGGGCGGGACATTGAACTGGACTTTCTCCTTTTAGAGAGAAGCTATTGAAAAAGTTTCACCGGAATCAGAGCAGGCTGTAAAACAAGAAAAGTGTCATGGAAATAAGCCAGCCTTATCCTCTTAGGCTTGCTTGTTGTGATTGGCCAAGAAAGAAATGTGTCAACTCGGTGTTCCTGGGTATCACATCACTAACAGGTACTTCAGCTGCTGTACTTCTCTCCTGAAGTTAAGAACAGAATCCAAGGAATTGTGATTCCATGGTCTCAATTCACTCAATATGGTGCCGAAAAAGGAGTGGAAGGTGCACGGGTCAATTAACTTGAATGGCCTATGTAAATCAGCGGCCACTGTTTTTCTGAAGGCTTCAACAGGTTAGTTGCCTATGTTCTTCTTGGAATTGTTTTAACCTTTGGTCATGTTTTTCTTGGGATTCTTTTACCCTTTTCCCATTAGTTCAGCCTTTGCTCTCAAGCCTTTGCTGACATTTCCAGTATCTCGGTAGCCTGGAAAAGTGTTGTCTTGATTGATCACATCATTATTCCCTTCCAAGGGTTGTTTTCCTCAAGTCTCAGTTTGGCTGGTTTTCTGCTAGTTGATTGTCAGAGGGCAGCAGGTGTTTTGTAAGAGCAAGTACACAATGCCATAGCTTGCTTTTCTTTGGATTTGGCCTGTCTAGAAAATGGAATGACTGAACATCTCTGAGAGGCTTTTCTCTCGCCATTAGGTTTCACTGGAAGGAGGGCAGATGCAAATCGTCTACCTAAAGTCTTGGCACAGAAGAAAGTAGTGGTTTGCTGCTGCATAGAGCTAGAAGCTTACAAAAGGAAGGCCTTGGGCTGAGGCCCATTACTTTGGCTAAGTAGAAAAGGACTGTGGCAAGGTGAGGCAGCTGACTTTGAGGTAGATCAACAAGTTCTAGAAGCGTCGTGTGTTCACAGCGTGGTGCATGGTGGTTGGTTGAATTGTGTTTGTTATGGCTTAAAGCTATGGAAATGAGAAAGGCCTGAGTGTTTCAAAAGCCTGGTTTTTGCAAGAAAGCAGCTCTCCTTTGCATCTGCCTGGGGACTCTGCATCACCACGGACCCTCACTGCCACTTTGCCAAGGAGACGATCAGTAGGAATGTTGCAGAGCTGCTGTGTGCATCTGAATGGAATGGCAGAGAACGAAGCGCTGGACGTTTCTGGCTTTAGTACAATGCTGCTGCATTGGTGCCAGTTTAGTTGGTTTTCCATCAGTGGCCTTTCTGTCTAGAAGTACACTGCCCAGAGTATTGGATGCCATTTCCTTCCTGTTGTTTTCATACCTTCCTTCAGTTGAAAGGATGATACAACCTTGACATTTTGAAGATCCCTGTTAGGAAGCACTATGCCAGAGGAGTCATCGCTCCCTTTTCTTCTGCCTCCTTTGTCATTTTCAGAGACTCATTTCAAATTTCTGCTCATGTATAGAAGAAGAATACTGAGACTACTTAGCAGGGTTGACGCTCTCAGCCGCTTTCCTCTTTCCTACTGCTTCATACTGGATGTGACTTCAAGGCCTCGTTTTGTCATCTGCATTTTGCCGTCATCCAAAGCTAAATATTCCAGGCCTGTGAACACAAAAAGAACTCTTAGTCTTTTGCAAGAACTACCCCTAGGAGGATTTGTGTTCACTTTGATCTCTTCGGTGTTTCAGAAAAAAGGAGATTGTACTCTCTTCTTGTGTACTCTCTTCTTGTGCACTCTCTTCTTGTGCTCTCATTTCCCTCTCTCTGCCTTGCATGCCCCAGTTAATCTACTGCTGTGACTCATTTGGCATCATCTCACGGTGCAAATTCTGCATAGTTTCAAGTCCTTACAAATGCCAGTTGCCAAGGCGCCTATCTAACCATTCAAGGGGCAAAGAATTGTAGGGCTGGCAAGTTCAGGTGCTGAAACTGTAAGTCATGCCATATCAAAGTGACAGAGCAAATCAATTGATCTAGGACTTTCAGGTGGGCACCTCTGAGAATAGCAGCTTGTCAGCAATGACACAGCCATCTTCCTAGCTGTATTCCAGAGAGAGGAAAGGGACACCTTCAATGGTTAATATGTTTGGCATGAGAAAACAGCAAGAAATGTACCGCAAAATACTTGAGTCAGATCAAGTGCGTTTCTCTAGTGAGAATTTTGCACTTGTTCTTTCTTGTCTGTGCCTTTACTTTTCACAGAAGACAGGGGAGCATTTCATTAGTACTGTTCTTTTGTTTTCTTTTGTTGGCCTCCCTCTTTCCACCTGCAATTAACAAATTTGCCTTTCTTTCCTGGCTTCTCTTTCTTTACTTCTACAAGTTGACATGAGGTCATCCAACCTTATCATCAATGTTCTCAGACAGTGGAGAGAAGTAGAAGGTACAGCTAAATGGATAAAAGAAACCCACAAAAATAGACAGGTTTTGACAGTCTTCTGTGAGAACATTAGGACACAAGATGTCTTTGAACTGAGTAATGCTCTATTGATTTAACTTTTAGTCCACTGGTTACTATTATTACACGTGTTTGGCCTTTAGTACAGAGCCTTGGAACTAATCCAGGCCAATACTTGGCTAATTTTGTTTTCTTTCTAGTGAGGACTTTGTTTCTTAAGGAATAGTCCAGAGAAAGAGCATCCACGGTACAGTTACAGGTCATAAATTCTGGTACAGTTTGTGCTGGTAATAGGTCTAGGAAAGAAAGGTTTGACATCTTTTTTGACTTTCAAATGGAACCATGATTTGAAAAACCTAAGAGTTGCGGCTCCCCCCCACCCCACAGCCCAAGTACTTCTCTTTGCAATATTACTCAGGGATTACACATCAAAGCCCACCCTGTAAAATACGTTGCAGATACTTTGCAAGAAGTGCAGCTTAGCAGCTAGAGATGATAACGTGGCTTAAATAACATGGTCTAAATATGTCTGTCTACGCAGACATACTCAACAAAGGTTACGATGGCTTAGCTCCTGTGCTCAAGTGAACGTGCATTTTAGAACTTCCCAAGAAGGTGAATTCAACCTCCTTCATTGCTCTCTGCTGGAGTCCCAAGAGAATTTCAGTCTGCTTTTTGTCATTTACAGCTGTCACTGCTTAGCTCTTGAACATGAGACTCCCTCGTGACTGATGAAAGTTGTCTAGTTAAGAGTGGGTGAAAGACATGGTCTTGCTCTAGAAGGAGATGAGAAGGTTTCTGCAGTCTTTGTCGTCTCTACTGCTTGTGATTTCTAGACAAAACCAGTGGGAAGTTTTCTGAAGGCAGTCCAGAAGCTGGCAATATGGACAGCTTACAGCCCAACACTTGCTGCAGTGCAACCATGGTGACACCAGAAAGGACTTCAAAAAATTCAAAGGGCAAACAAAGCAGTTGGAAGGAAAAGAACATGAACCATTATTCCATTTTTCTCATCTATCTTTCTTTAAATCATCATTTTCGTGCAGTTTGGCGGCTTGCGTTGGTATCCCACCAAAGGAATCTGAGACAGAGTAAGCTTTTGAATGGAGTAGAAGTGAGAAACGCAGGCCAAGTTGCCTTTTTTGCCATCAAATACCAGTTAGGCTTGAACTACCCTTTGCTTAAGGTGCTTAGCTTACACTAAGAATTGATGAGCACATTTTGATGGGAGAAAATTTTACTGTCATGATGACTGAGTAAATTTTGCTGTCACTCAGAATTTTACTGTCGTCTGAATAGCAATGTTTGTGTCCAAATAGTATTTTGTCTCCCGTATCTGCAGCAGGTAAGCCTTTTGCTGTCAGCAGTGTTGCTTAACCTTTCATGTCATATCCCTCTTCACATCCATCTTCTGCTTAAGGCTTATTAATCTACTTTAGAATTGGCAGGTGGAATAAGACTACTTTTCCTTTTTGAAAGCTCATGTCATTTGACCTACTTACAGCAAATAATTCATTAATTGCAAGTCCCCAGCTAGCATCTTTTCGGCATATTCTAACCTTCTAAAGAGTAACAAAAGCACTCTCCAATACTTGACTTTCATATCACAGTGGGAACGCTGGTCCTGTTTGCAAGAAACAATCATGGGTATGGTAAAACAAAAGGAGGGCTTAGAGTTTTCTCTGTTAACCTATAGTGAGCTTGGATTTTGCAATATGCATGAAGTTAATTAACACTGTTATATAAAGTGGCTGATTTAATCAATAAATTGGAGTCAATGCTGATAAACGACAAGGTGGGTTGGCTTCCCTTTGCTTTCAACACAGTGCCAATTCGGGCTGGTTTGATAGGACTAAGTGGCTGCTGCAATCTGCCATCCAGAAGCGGGGCAGGTGAGTTTTGTTTGCAAGGGAAAAGGGCCATGGTTTGTGTTTGGGGGCCTGTGACTGAGAGTGCCGGCTGGCTCCTGAAATTCTTTGATATGCAGGATGATTCCCAGACGCAAGGTGGAAACGCTGCCAAGTCAGGCTGGATTGAAATTACCCAGGGACTCCTGCAATCTGCCATCGAGAAGCGGGGCAGGTGAGTGTTGTTTGCCAGGGAAAAGGGCCGTGGATTGTGTTTGGGGGCCTGTGGCTGGGAGAGGCCGGCTGGCTCCTGAAAATCCACGATACGCAGGATGTTTCTCAGACCCAAGGTAGCAACATTGCCAAGCCGGGCTGGTTTGATAGTACCAAGTTGCTCCTGCAATCTGCCATGCAGAAGCAGGGCAGGTGACTTTTCTTTGCCAGGGAAAAGGGCCGAGGTTTGTGTTTGGGGGCCTGTGGCCAAGAGTGTCTTGCTGGCTCCTGAAAATCCATGATACGCAGGATGGTTCCCAGACCCAAGGTGGCACCAGTGCCAAGTCGGGCTGGTTTGATATTACCAAGTGGCTCCTGCAATCTGCCATGCAGAAGCGGGGCAGGTGAGTTTTTTTGGCCAGGTAAGAGGGCCGAGGTCTGTGTTTAAGGGCCTGTGGCTGGGAGTGGCCGGCTGGCTCCTGAAAATCCACGATACGCAGGATGGTTCCCAGACCCAAGGTGGCACCAGTGCCACGTCGGGCTGGTTTGATAGTAGCAAGTGGCTCCTGCAATCTGCCATGATCACATGAAGAAATACTTTCTGGCGTCCGTACTGGGCCATATGCTCTTTCTTCTCTCAACTTCTCCATCACCTCTCATCTGTTTCACATGCGCTATCTTCAAGGTCCACAGGCTACTTTTCACAGCGTCTTCAGGCCTGATGCAGTAAGAATGATGAATAGAACAGAGTTGGGTCTATTTTGCAGTTTGGATAAAATGCTTTCAGCACACAAATCCAAGGAGAAGGTGCTGCCCCGATGCCCAGAAAAACTTTCACTCCTGCTAGTGTTCTACGTCAACCGCAACTTAATCTGAAAGAAAAGCTTTTTCTCTGAGAGCATCTGAGAGGTTTGCATGAAGCACTGATATCTGACATATGCAATTTTGAATAGGAGAGGAAAAAGAAAATGGCAAGAAGTTTTTAATTTTACTGGTTTCAATTTTAATTTCCGTGCACTTTTTCACAACTTGTCAGCTCAAATGCCCATCAACCTCTTTTAGTCATCTGTAAGTCAGTATTCATATAAAATGTGCTTCAAATCAAAAGAATTTCAAATTTGCACTCCAAGTCTCTATGCCTAGATTTATGATTTCCTACACATATTAGATGAAAGGAAGGCCTTCTTTACTGTGGGAGTGCTGGAACACTGGAACGGGTTGCCCAGAGAAGTTGTGGGTGTCCCATCCCTGAAAGTATTGGACGGGGCTTGGAGCAGCAACAAAGGAGAAGCTTGATGGTAGAGAAACAAAGTTGGACTATAGAAGAAACTGAGATTGAAGTATAGGAGCAAGTTTTCTCTCAGCTCTTGGGCTAAATTCAAAGTTGTACAAAATGACATTTATCTGTGATTTTCACTACTGTAACAGAAAGGTTCATGAAAACTGTACAGAAGATAGCAAATTTTAAAAGAGATAAGAATTACAGCATAAAATCCATGGGACGGGTTACAACATGAGACACTCTCTAAGAGAAAATCTCTGTGTTTCAGCACTTCATCATGGTAAGATTTCACAAAGTGCCAAAGAAGGCGGCAAAATATCATTCGAGACATTATTTACTGGAGTTCAGCCTGGCCATTAGTAGGAACTGGGTTTGACCACATCGTGTAGATATACCACACACACTTTCCCTTCACTGAAAAATTACTGTTTACAACGAAGAAGCAATTGACGATCAAAATTGATTGAAAGCATCTTAAACATGTCAAGTATTTCATTGTAGATGATCTGTGATCCAAATGCTTCTTCCACCTTCGAGAGGGACAGAACAATTCTTCCATATCATGATGGTTTAAAATTGTATCAACCAATGTTTTCTGCTGAAAAGATATCATCTATTTTTTTCTATTTTTGGAAGAAAATATTCCTAGACATACAACAGGTGAGAACTAAGTAATTTTAAAGAAGCAAATGACATGAAAATATTCTGTAAATAGAATGAAATGAAAAGCTGTGTTTTAAATAGGAGCTAAATATGAAACAGAATTTCTGTACCAGGCATTTGAATTACTGCACCAGCTCTTTTGCCCATCAAGAGAGGCATTGAGCATTTCCGTCTTTTCCAAGGTGCTCATGATCTGCTATGCTGATCTCTGTGTGTGCCTAGGTGTGTGTGGAAGGGGGGGCATGTGAAGGGGAGTGTGTATGTTTGCTTTACAATTGTTGTGGCAGATTCATGCCTCAGCTCCACATTTTGTTTTAGAAAGGTCACACAGAGTGGATATGAAGTTTACTATCAACAAGAGATCAATTCCCAAATCATCCATTTGACTCTACCTTATAAATCATGTGCTTTGTTGCATATTTTATCAAATCTACTTTCAAGCCAGATGGAGGAAGGAGGATGTGGGAATCCCTCCACCATCTTGCAACTTTTATGCAAGTAGGTTTTCAAGAAAATCATCATTTCTCTTGGAAATATGTCTGGAACAGGCATGATGGTAGTGTCAACCTGTTGGAGTTTTTGTTGCTGGAAGAAGTTGTACAAAAGGATTGGTTTTTACATTGACCGGTTACTGAATCAAGCGCAGGAATACATTGGAAATTCAACTGGGGCTTCCTTTTCCCAGCAGACCACTTCTAGAACGAGCTTGTACAATGAAGCTGACGCTTCTGCTCTCTTTTTGTTTCTTTCCTATTTTTCTTGGCTTCTTTGCCACTCTCTAGACAATTTGTGAACTCTTTTCCCAACTCAAATGGTTTCAATAGTCTGATTGTGATCATACATTTTTACAAGGAATTTTTAAAATCTTTCCTCGAGTTAAGAAAGTCAAGGACTTAGGTCTTTTTCTTCCCTTATAATATTGCAATGAAATTGATAAATAAAGACCAACTCTTTCTTTTTGTTTTTAACCCAAGTAGATAATTCCCATCCATTCATCCATTTGGTGGACCAATAGTTGCCATGCTGATGGAAGTTGTCACTTCTTAACAATAGACATTCTGTGACTATGTTGACAGCACTTTGGGTGAAGATCCTAACTGGTCTTGGATACACATAGGGAGAAATTTGCTCAGCCAGTGTCAGTCTTAAGCATGCGTATCAGAAGATCTTTCTAGAGCTGGGAATTTTCCCATGAAAGGGATTCAGTTAGGGAAGAGACACTCATCCCAGAGTTTTGCATTCTTCTTGAACACTGCTTAAGGAACTTAGATGCCGTGTCCATTTGGATCTCTGTCTTCACAGAACTTTGTCATGCAAGTGCTTGAAATGCATCTTGAAGAGAATTCACTAGCACAGAATGAATGAGAGTGGAAGGGCTTGGTGGGGCTAACCAGGCCCAATCCCCCTGCCTAAACCAGGATACCTAGAGCCTCTTGCCCAGGAGTCTATCTGGGTGTACTTTGAATGTCTTCAAAGATCCAGGCTCCACAATCTTTCTGGGCAGTCTGTGCCGTGGTTCAGTCACCCTCACAGTAAAGAATCATTTGCTGATGGTCAATGGCAATCTCCTGTATTTCAGAGAGTGCCCACTGACTCTTGTTTTTTCACTCAGCATCACTGAAAAGACACTGGTTCCCTCCCCTTTGCACTATTGCTTCCATATGGATGCGTGCTGCCATGTAGAGATATGTCAAAAACCTCCCTGAAGCCCAGGCAGATAATATTCCCTTCATCTACCAGTCAAGTTGATTCATCAGAGGAGTTTAAAGTGATGTTCCAGCATGAAATTCCCCTGAAAAATCATGCTAACTACATGATTTTGTCGTCTTGCATGTGCCTGGCAAGGTTTCCCAGGAAGAGCTGCTTCATCAACTTCCTGGGGATAAAAAGGAGGCTGCCTGGTTTGTACTATTCTGAGTCCTCCTAATTGCCTTTTTTAGAGATGGGTGTCATTTGCTCTCATCCAGTCTTTAGCCTCTCTGGTCGTCTACATCTTAGCAAAAAGCTTTTCCACTACATGTTCATGTGATTGGAAACGTCAGGAAAGTGTAAGGTACTGTTTTCTATCAGTTGGCAAGTTGCGCACACAATCCCAGTGTTGTACAGCTTCCTTCTTCACCTTTCCGATGCTGCCGCTCTCTCCGGCTCCCGGAGCCGAAGAAGCGGCTTCTTCGCGCAAAGACGATTGTACCGCTCACAGTGCTCTCTTAGCGCGGCTTCTGCCGAAAGAAGCCCGGGAGCGGCGCTTAGCTCCGGAGAGCATCGTACCTTCGTCTTTAGCGTCTTTTGTGGTCTACATCCTAGCAGAAAGCTTTTCCACTCTGTCTGGCAAAGAAAACCTGCGGAACACAGAAAACATCTCCCATCGTGTTCTGGACATTGTACGGAGGTCTGCCAAGTGTTTGACAAGAAGAGAAGAAAAGTTGTCCAAAACAGCTTCCAATCGAATATTCATGTGATTGGAAAAGTCAGGAAAGTGGTAAGGTACTGTTTTCTATCAGTTGGCAAGCTGCGCACACAATCCCAGTGTTGTACAGCTTCCTTCTTCACCTTTCCGATGCTGCCGCTCTCTCCGGCTCCCGGAGCCGAAGAAGCGGCTTCTTCGCGCAAAGACGATTGTACCGCTCACAGTCCTCTCTTAGCGCGGCTTCTGCCGAAAGATGCCCCGAGCGGCTCTTAGCTCCGGGGTGTCCGTACCTTCCAATTCAATTTTTTCGGCTCCACAAACCAAATGGTATACTTGCAGCAGTAGGGCGGGACATTGAACTGGACTTTCTCCTTTTAGAGAGAAGCTAATGAAAAAGTTTCACCAGAATCAGAGCAGGCTGTAAAACAAGAAAAGTGTCATGGAAATAAGCCAGCCTTATCCTCTTAGCCTTGCTTGTTGTGATTGGCCAAGAAAGAAATGTGTCAACTCGGTGTTCCTGGGTATCACATCACTAACAGGTACTTCAGCTGCTGTACTTCTCTCCTGAAGTTAAGAACAGAATCCAAGGAATTGTGATTCCATGGTCTCAATTCACTCAATATGGTGCCGAAAAAGGAGTGGAAGGTGCACGGGTCAATTAACTTGAATGGCCTATGTAAATCAGCGGCCACTGTTTTTCTGAAGGCTTCAACAGGTTAGTTGCCTATGTTCTTCTTGGAATTGTTTTAACCTTTGGTCATGTTTTTCTTGGGATTCTTTTACCCTTTTCCCATTAGTTCAGCCTTTGCTCTCAAGCCTTTGCTGACATTTCCAGTATCTCGGTAGCCTGGAAAAGTGTTGTCTTGATTGATCACATCATTATTCCCTTCCAAGGGTTGTTTTCCTCAAGTCTCAGTTTGGCTGGTTTTCTGCTAGTTGATTGTCAGAGGGCAGCAGGTGTTTTGTAAGAGCAAGTACACAATGCCATAGCTTGCTTCTCTTTGGATTTGGCCTGTCTAGAAAATGGAATGACTGAACATCTCTGAGAGGCTTTTCTCTCGCCATTAGGTTTCACTGGAAGGAGGGCAGATGCAAATCGTCTACCTAAAGTCTTGGCACAGAAGAAAGTAGTGGTTTGCTGCTGCATAGAGCTAGAAGCTTACAAAAGGAAGGCCTTGGGCTGAGGCCCATTACTTTGGCAAAGTAGAAAAGGACTGTGGCAAGGTGAGGCAGCTGACTTCGAGGTAGATCAACAAGCTCTAGAAGCGTCGTGTGTTCACAGCGTGGTGCATGGTGGTTGGTTGAATTGTGTTTGTTATGGCTTAAAGCTATGGAAATGAGAAAGGCCTGAGTGTTTCAAAAGCCTGGTTTTTGCAAGAAAGCAGCTCTCCTTTGCATCTGCCTGGGGACTCTGCATCACCACGGACCCTCACTGCCACTTTGCCAAGGAGACGATCAGTAGGAATGTTGCAGAGCTGCTGTGTGCATCTGAATGGAATGGCAGAGAACGAAGCGCTGGACGTTTCTGGCTTTAGTACAATGCTGCTGCATTGGTGCCAGTTTAGTTGGTTTTCCATCAGTGGCCTTTCTGTCTAGAAGTACACTGCCCAGAGTATTGGATGCCATTTCCTTCCTGTTGTTTTCATACCTTCCTTCAGTTGAAAGGATGATACAACCTTGACATTTTGAAGATCCCTGTTAGGAAGCACTATGCCAGAGGAGTCATCGCTCCCTTTTCTTCTGCCTCCTTTGTCATTTTCAGAGACTCATTTCAAATTTCTGCTCATGTATAGAAGAAGAATACTGAGACTACTTAGCAGGGTTGACGCTCTCAGCCGCTTTCCTCTTTCCTACTGCTTCATACTGGATGTGACTTCAAGGCCTCGTTTTGTCATCTGCATTTTGCCGTCATCCAAAGCTAAATATTCCAGGCCTGTGAACACAAAAAGAACTCTTAGTCTTTTGCAAGAACTACCCCTAGGAGGATTTGTGTTCACTTTGATCTCTTCAGTGTTTCAGAAAAAAGGAGATTGTACTCTCTTCTTGTGTACTCTCTTCTTGTGCACTCTCTTCTTGTGCTCTCATTTCCCTCTCTCTGCCTTGCATGCCCCAGTTAATCTACTGCTGTGACTCATTTGGCATCATCTCACGGTGCAAATTCTGCATAGTTTCAAGTCCTTACAAATGCCAGTTGCCAAGGCGCCTATCTAACCATTCAAGGGGCAAAGAATTGTAGGGCTGGCAAGTTCAGGTGCTGAAACTGTAAGTCATGCCATATCAAAGTGACAGAGCAAATCAATTGATCTAGGACTTTCAGGTGGGCACCTCTGAGAATAGCAGCTTGTCAGCAATGACACAGCCATCTTCCTAGCTGTATTCCAGAGAGAGGAAAGGGACACCTTCAATGGTTAATATGTTTGGCATGAGAAAACAGCAAGAAATGTACCGCAAAATACTTGAGTCAGATCAAGTGCGTTTCTCTAGTGAGAATTTTGCACTTGTTCTTTCTTGTCTGTGCCTTTACTTTTCACAGAAGACAGGGGAGCATTTCATTAGTACTGTTCTTTTGTTTTCTTTTGTTGGCCTCCCTCTTTCCACCTGCAATTAACAAATTTGCCTTTCTTTCCTGGCTTCTCTTTCTTTACTTCTACAAGTTGACATGAGGTCATCCAACCTTATCATCAATGTTCTCAGACAGTGGAGAGAAGTAGAAGGTACAGCTAAATGGATAAAAGAAACCCACAAAAATAGACAGGTTTTTACAGTCTTCTGTGAGAACATTAGGACACAAGATGTCTTTGAACTGAGTCATGCTCTATTGATTTAACTTTTAGTCCACTGGTTACTATTATTACACGTGTTTGGCCTTTAGTACAGAGCCTTGGAACTAATCCAGGCCAATACTTGGCTAATTTTGTTTTCTTTCTAGTGAGGACTTTGTTTCTTAAGGAATAGTCCAGAGAAAGAGCGTCCACGGTACAGTTACAGGTCATAAATTCTGGTACAGTTTGTGCTGGTAATAGGTCTAGGAAAGAAAGGTTTGACATCTTTTTTGACTTTCAAATGGAACCATGATTTGAAAAACCTAAGAGTTGCGGCTCCCCCCCCACCCCACAGCCCAAGTACTTCTCTTTGCAATATTACTCAGGGATTACACATCAAAGCCCACCCTGTAAAATACGTTGCAGATACTTTGCAAGAAGTGCAGCTTAGCAGCTAGAGATGATAACGTGGCTTAAATAACATGGTCTAAATATGTCTGTCTACGCAGACATACTCAACAAAGGTTACGATGGCTTAGCTCCTGTGCTCAAGTGAACGTGCATTTTAGAACTTCCCAAGAAGGTGAATTCAACCTCCTTCATTGCTCTCTGCTGGAGTCCCAAGAGAATTTCAGTCTGCTTTTTGTCATTTACAGCTGTCACTGCTTAGCTCTTGAACATGAGACTCCCTCGTGACTGATGAAAGTTGTCTAGTTAAGAGTGGGTGAAAGACATGGTCTTGCTCTAGAAGGAGATGAGAAGGTTTCTGCAGTCTTTGTCGTCTCTACTGCTTGTGATTTCTAGACAAAACCAGTGGGAAGTTTTCTGAAGGCAGTCCAGAAGCTGGCAATATGGACAGCTTACAGCCCAACACTTGCTGCAGTGCAACCATGGTGACACCAGAAAGGACTTCAAAAAATTCAAAGGGCAAACAAAGCAGTTGGAAGGAAAAGAACATGAACCATTATTCCATTTTTCTCATCTATCTTTCTTTAAATCATCATTTTCGTGCAGTTTGGCGGCTTGCGTTGGTATCCCACCAAAGGAATCTGAGACAGAGTAAGCTTTTGAATGGAGTAGAAGTGAGAAACGCAGGCCAAGTTGCCTTTTTTGCCATCAAATACCAGTTAGGCTTGAACTACCCTTTGCTTAAGGTGCTTAGCTTACACTAAGAATTGATGAGCACATTTTGATGGGAGCAAATTTTACTGTCATGATGACTGAGTAAATTTTGCTGTCACTCAGAATTTTACTGTCGTCTGAATAGCAATGTTTGTGTCCAAATAGTATTTTGTCTCCCGTATCTGCAGCAGGTAAGCCTTTTGCTGTCAGCAGTGTTGCTTAACCTTTCATGTCATATCCCTCTTCACATCCATCTTCTGCTTAAGGCTTATTAATCTACTTTAGAATTGGCAGGTGGAATAAGACTACTTTTCCTTTTTGAAAGCTCATGTCATTTGACCTACTTACAGCAAATAATTCATTAATTGCAAGTCCCCAGCTAGCATCTTTTCGGCATATTCTAACCTTCTAAAGAGTAACAAAAGCACTCTCCAATACTTGACTTTCATATCACAGTGGGAACGCTGGTCCTGTTTGCAAGAAACAATCATGGGTATGGTAAAACAAAAGGAGGGCTTAGAGTTTTCTCTGTTAACCTATAGTGAGCTTGGATTTTGCAATATGCATGAAGTTAATTAACACTGTTATATAAAGTGGCTGATTTAATCAATAAATTGGAGTCAATGCTGATAAACGACAAGGTGGGTTGGCTTCCCTTCGCTTTCAACACAGTGCCAATTCGGGCTGCTTTGATAGGACTAAGTGGCTGCTGCAATCTGCCATCCAGAAGCGGGGCAGGTGAGTTTTGTTTGCAAGGGAAAAGGGCCATGGTTTGTGTTTGGGGGCCTGTGACTGAGAGTGCCGGCTGGCTCCTGAAATTCTTTGATATGCAGGATGATTCCCAGACGCAAGGTGGAAACGCTGCCAAGTCGGGCTGGATTGAAATTTCCCAGGGACTCCTGCAATCTGCCATCGAGAAGCGGGGCAGGTGAGTGTTGTTTGCCAGGGAAAATGGCTGTGGATTGTGTTTGGGGGCCTGTGGCTGGGAGAGGCCGGCTGGCTCCTGAAAATCCACGATACGCAGGATGTTTCTCAGACCCAAGGTAGCAACATTGCCAAGTCGGGCTGGTTTGATAGTACCAAGTTGCTCCTGCAATCTGCCATGCAGAAGCAGGGCAGGTGACTTTTCTTTGCCAGGGAAAAGGGCCGAGGTTTGTGTTTGGGGGCCTGTGGCCAAGAGTGTCTTGCTGGCTCCTGAAAATCCATGATACGCAGGATGGTTCCCAGACCCAAGGTGGCACCAGTGCCAAGTCGGGCTGGTTTGATAGTAGCAAGTGGCTCCTGCAATCTGCCATGATCACATGAAGAAATACTTTCTGGCGTCCGTACTGGGCCATATGCTCTTTCTTCTCTCAACTTCTCCATCACCTCTCATCTGTTTCACATGCGCTATCTTCAAGGTCCACAGGCTACTTTTCACAGCGTCTTCAGGCCTGATGCAGTAAGAATGATGAATAGAACAGAGTTGGGTCTATTTTGCAGTTTGGATAAAATGCTTTCAGCACACAAATCCAAGGAGAAGGTGCTGCCCCGATGCCCAGAAAAACTTTCACTCCTGCTAGTGTTCTACGTCAACCGCAACTTAGTCTGAAAGAAAAGCTTTCTCTCTAAGAGCATCTGAGAGGTTTGCATGAAGCACTGATATCTGACATATGCAATTTTGAATAGGAGAGGAAAAAGAAAACGGCAAGAAGTTTTTAATTTTACTGGTTTCAATTTTAATTTCCGTGCACTTTTTCACAACTTGTCAGCTCAAATGCCCATCAACATCTTTTAGTCATCTGTAAGTCAGTATTCATATAAAATGTGCTTCAAATCAAAAGAATTTCAAATTTGCACTCCAAGTCTCTATGCCTAGATTTATGATTTCCTACACATATTAGATGAAAGGAAGGCCTTTTTTACTGTGGGAGTGCTGGAACACTGGAACAGGTTGCCCAGAGAAGTTGTGGGTGTCCCATCCCTGAAAGTATTCAAGGTCAGCTTGGACGGGGCTTGGAGCAGCAACAAAGGAGAAGCTTGATGGTAGAGAAACAAAGTTGGACTATAGAAGAAACTGAGATTGAAGTATAGGAGCAAGTTTTCTCTCAGCTCTTGGGCTAAATTCAAAGTTGTACAAAATGACATTTATCTGTGATTTTCACTACTGTAACAGAAAGGTTCATGAAAACTGTACAGAAGATAGCAAATTTTAAAAGAGATAAGAATTACAGCATAAAATCCATGGGACGGGTTACAACATGAGACACTCTCTAAGAGAAAATCTCTGTGTTTCAGCACTTCATCATGGTAAGATTTCACAAAGTGCCAAAGAAGGCGGCAAAATATCATTCGGGACATTATTTACTGGAGTTCAGCCTGGCCATTAGTAGGAACTGGGTTTGACCACATCGTGTAGATATACCACACACACTTTCCCTTCACTGAAAAATTACTGTTTACAACGAAGAAGCAATTGACGATCAAAATTGATTGAAAGCATCTTAAACATGTCAAGTATTTCATTGTAGATGATCTGTGATCCAAATGCTTCTTCCACCTTCGAGAGGGACAGAACAATTCTTCCATATCATGATGGTTTAAAATTGTATCAACCAATGTTTTCTGCTGAAAAGATATCATCTATTTTTTTCTATTTTTGGAAGAAAATATTCCTAGACATACAACAGGTGAGAACTAAGTAATTTTAAAGAAGCAAATGACATGAAAATATTCTGTAAATAGAATGAAATGAAAAGCTGTGTTTTAAATAGGAGCTAAATATGAAACAGAATTTCTGTACCAGGCATTTGAATTACTGCACCAGCTCTTTTGCCCATCAAGAGAGGCATTGAGCATTTCCGTCTTTTCCAAGGTGCTCATGATCTGCTATGCTGATCTCTGTGTGTGCCTAGGTGTGTGTGGAAGGGGGGGCATGTGAAGGGGAGTGTGTATGTTTGCTTTACAATTGTTGTGGCAGATTCATGCCTCAGCTCCACATTTTGTTTTAGAAAGGTCACACAGAGTGGATATGAAGTTTACTATCAACAAGAGATCAATTCCCAAATCATCCATTTGACTCTACCTTATAAATCATGTGCTTTGTTGCATATTTTATCAAATCTACTTTCAAGCCAGATGGAGGAAGGAGGATGTGGGAATCCCTCCACCATCTTGCAACTTTTATGCAAGTAGGTTTTCAAGAAAATCATCATTTCTCTTGGAAATATGTCTGGAACAGGCATGATGGTAGTGTCAACCTGTTGGAGTTTTTGTTGCTGGAAGAAGTTGTACAAAAGGATTGGTTTTTACATTGACCGGTTACTGAATCAAGCGCAGGAATACATTGGAAATTCAACTGGGGCTTCCTTTTCCCAGCAGACCACTTCTAGAACGAGCTTGTACAATGAAGCTGACGCTTCTGCTCTCTTTTTGTTTCTTTCCTATTTTTCTTGGCTTCTTTGCCACTCTCTAGACAATTTGTGAACTCTTTTCCCAACTCAAATGGTTTCAATAGTCTGATTGTGAGCATACATTTTTACAAGGAATTTTTAAAATCTTCCCTCGAGTTAAGAAAGTCAAGGACTTAGGTCTTTTTCTTCCCTTATAATATTGCAATGAAATTGATAAATAAAGACCAACTCTTTCTTTTTGTTTTTAACCCAAGTAGATAATTCCCATCCATTCATCCATTTGGTGGACCAATAGTTGCCATGCTGATGGAAGTTGTCACTTCTTAACAATAGACATTCTGTGACTATGTTGACAGCACTTTGGGTGAAGATCCTAACTGGTCTTGGATACACATAGGGAGAAATTTGCTCAGCCAGTGTCAGTCTTAAGCATGCGTATCAGAAGATCTTTCTAGAGCTGGGAATTTTCCCATGAAAGGGATTCAGTTAGGGAAGAGACACTCGTCCCAGAGTTTTGCATTCTTCTTGAACACTGCTTAAGGAACTTAGATGCCGTGTCCATTTGGATCTCTGTCTTCACAGAACTTTGTCATGCAAGTGCTTGAAATGCATCTTGAAGAGAATTCACTAGCACAGAATGAATGAGAGTGGAAGGGCTTGGTGGGGCTAACCAGGCCCAATCCCCCTGCCTAAACCAGGATACCTAGAGCCTCTTGCCCAGGAGTCTATCTGGGTGTACTTTGAATGTCTTCAAAGATCCAGGCTCCACAATCTTTCTGGGCAGTCTGTGCCGTGGTTCAGTCACCCTCACAGTAAAGAATCATTTGCTGATGGTCAATGGCAATCTCCTGTATTTCAGAGAGTGCCCACTGCCTCTTGTTTTTTCACTCAGCATCACTGAAAAGACACTGGTTCCCTCCCCTTTGCACTATTGCTTCCATATGGATGCGTGCTGCCATGTAGAGATATGTCAAAAACCTCCCTGAAGTCCAGGCAGATATTATTCCCTTCATCTACCAGTCAAGTTGATTCATCAGAGGAGTTTAAAGTGATGTTCCAGCATGAAATTCCCCTGAAAAATCATGCTAACTACATGATTTTGTCGTCTTGCATGTGCCTGGCAAGGTTTCCCAGGAAGAGCTGCTTCATCAACTTCCTGGGGATAAAAAGGAGGCTGCCTGGTTTGTACTATTCCGAGTCCTCCTAATTGCCTTTTTTAGAGATGGGTGTCATTTGCTCTACTCCAGTCTTTAGCCTCTCTGGTCGTCTACATCTTAGCAAAAAGCTTTTCCACTACATGTTCATGTGATTGGAAACGTCAGGAAAGTGTAAGGTACTGTTTTCTATCAGTTGGCAAGCTGCGCACACAGTCCCAGTGTTGTACAGCTTCCTTCTTCACCTTTCCGATGCTGCCGCTCTCTCCGGCTCCCGGAGCCGAAGAAGCGGCTTCTTCGCGCAAAGACGATTGTACCGCACACAGTGCTCTCTTAGCGCGGCTTCTGCCGAAAGAAGCCCGGGAGCGGCTCTTAGCTCCGGAGAGCATCGTCCCTTCGTCTTAAGAGTCCTTTGTGGTCTACATCCTAGCAGAAAGCTTTTCCACTCAGTCTGGCAAGGAAAACCTGCGCCAGCGCAGAAAACATCTCCCATCGTGTTCTGGACGTTGCACGGAGGTCTGCCAAGTGTTTGCATAAAGAAATGAAAAGTTGTCCAAAATAACTTCTATCGAATGTTCATGAGATTGGAAAAGTCAGGAAAGTGGTAAGGTGCTGCTTTCTATCAGTTGGCAAGCTGCGCACACAATCCCAGTGTTGTACAGCTTCCTTCTTCACCTTTCCGATGCTGCCGCTCTCTCCGGCTCCCGGAGCCGAAGAAGCGGCTTCTTCGCGCAAAGACGATTGTACCGCTCACAGTGCTCTCTTAGCGCGCCTTCTGCCGAATGAAGCCCGGGAGCGGCGATTAACTCCGGAGAGCATCGTCCCTTCGTCTGTAGCGTCTTTTGTGGTCTACATCCTAGCAGAAAGCTTTTCCACTCTGTCTGGCAAGGAAAACCTGCGCCAGCACAGAAAACATCTCCCATCGTGTTCTGGACGTTGTACGGAGGTCTGCCAAGTGTTTGAAAGAAACAATAAAAAAGTTGTCCAAAACAGCTTCCAATCGAATATTTATGTGATTGGAAAAGTCAGGAAAGTGGTAAGGTACTGTTTTCTATCAGTTGGCAAGTTGCGCACACAATCCCAGTGTTGTACAGCTTCCTTCTTCACCTTTCCGATGCTGCCGCTCTCTCCGGCTCCCGGAGCCGAAGAAGCGGCTTCTTCGCGCAAAGACGATTGTACCGCTCACAGTGCTCTCTTAGCGCGGCTTCTGCCGAAAGACGCCCCGAGCGGCTCTTAGCTCCGGGGTCTCCGTACCTTCCAATTCAATTTTTTCGGCTCCACAAACCAAATGGTATACTTGCAGCAGTAGGGCGGGACATTGAACTGGACTTTCTCCTTTTAGAGAGAAGCTAATGAAAAAGTTTCACCGGAATCAGAGCAGGCTGTAAAACAAGAAAAGTGTCATGGAAATAAGCCAGCCTTATCCTCTTAGCCTTGCTTGTTGTGATTGGCCAAGAAAGAAATGTGTCAACTCGGTGTTCCTGGGTATCACATCACTAACAGGTACTTCAGCTGCTGTACTTCTCTCCTGAAGTTAAGAACAGAATCCAAGGAATTGTGATTCCATGGTCTCAATTCACTCAATATGGTGCCGAAAAAGGAGTGGAAGGTGCACGGGTCAATTAACTTGAATGGCCTATGTAAATCAGCGGCCACTGTTTTTCTGAAGGCTTCAACAGGTTAGTTGCCTATGTTCTTCTTGGAATTGTTTTAACCTTTGGTCATGTTTTTCTTGGGATTCTTTTACCCTTTTCCCATTAGTTCAGCCTTTGCTCTCAAGCCTTTGCTGACATTTCCAGTATCTCGGTAGCCTGGAAAAGTGTTGTCTTGATTGATCACATCATTATTCCCTTCCAAGGGTTGTTTTCCTCAAGTCTCAGTTTGGCTGGTTTTCTGCTAGTTGATTGTCAGAGGGCAGCAGGTGTTTTGTAAGAGCAAGTACACAATGCCATAGCTTGCTTTTCTTTGGATTTGGCCTGTCTAGAAAATGGAATGACTGAACATCTCTGAGAGGCTTTTCTCTCGCCATTAGGTTTCACTGGAAGGAGGGCAGATGCAAATCGTCTACCTAAAGTCTTGGCACAGAAGAAAGTAGTGGTTTGCTGCTGCATAGAGCTAGAAGCTTACAAAAGGAAGGCCTTGGGCTGAGGCCCATTACTTTGGCTAAGTAGAAAAGGACTGTGGCAAGGTGAGGCAGCTGACTTTGAGGTAGATCAACAAGTTCTAGAAGCGTCGTGTGTTCACAGCGTGGTGCATGGTGGTTGGTTGAATTGTGTTTGTTATGGCTTAAAGCTATGGAAATGAGAAAGGCCTGAGTGTTTCAAAAGCCTGGTTTTTGCAAGAAAGCAGCTCTCCTTTGCATCTGCCTGGGGCTCTGCATCACCACGGACCCTCACTGCCACTTTGCCAAGGAGACGATCAGTAGGAATGTTGCAGAGCTGCTGTGTGCATCTGAATGGAATGGCAGAGAACGAAGCGCTGGACGTTTCTGGCTTTAGTACAATGCTGCTGCATTGGTGCCAGTTTAGTTGGTTTTCCATCAGTGGCCTTTCTGTCTAGAAGTACACTGCCCAGAGTATTGGATGCCATTTCCTTCCTGTTGTTTTCATACCTTCCTTCAGTTGAAAGGATGATACAACCTTGACATTTTGAAGATCCCTGTTAGGAAGCACTATGCCAGAGGAGTCATCGCTCCCTTTTCTTCTGCCTCCTTTGTCATTTTCAGAGACTCATTTCAAATTTCTGCTCATGTATAGAAGAAGAATACTGAGACTACTTAGCAGGGTTGACGCTCTCAGCCGCTTTCCTCTTTCCTACTGCTTCATACTGGATGTGACTTCAAGGCCTCGTTTTGTCATCTGCATTTTGCCGTCATCCAAAGCTAAATATTCCAGGCCTGTGAACACAAAAAGAACTCTTAGTCTTTTGCAAGAACTACCCCTAGGAGGATTTGTGTTCACTTTGATCTCTTCGGTGTTTCAGAAAAAAGGAGATTGTACTCTCTTCTTGTGTACTCTCTTCTTGTGCACTCTCTTCTTGTGCTCTCATTTCCCTCTCTCTGCCTTGCATGCCCCAGTTAATCTACTGCTGTGACTCATTTGGCATCATCTCACGGTGCAAATTCTGCATAGTTTCAAGTCCTTACAAATGCCAGTTGCCAAGGCGCCTATCTAACCATTCAAGGGGCAAAGAATTGTAGGGCTGGCAAGTTCAGGTGCTGAAACTGTAAGTCATGCCATATCAAAGTGACAGAGCAAATCAATTGATCTAGGACTTTCAGGTGGGCACCTCTGAGAATAGCAGCTTGTCAGCAATGACACAGCCATCTTCCTAGCTGTATTCCAGAGAGAGGAAAGGGACACCTTCAATGGTTAATATGTTTGGCATGAGAAAACAGCAAGAAATGTACCGCAAAATACTTGAGTCAGATCAAGTGCGTTTCTCTAGTGAGAATTTTGCACTTGTTCTTTCTTGTCTGTGCCTTTACTTTTCACAGAAGACAGGGGAGCATTTCATTAGTACTGTTCTTTTGTTTTCTTTTGTTGGCCTCCCTCTTTCCACCTGCAATTAACAAATTTGCCTTTCTTTCCTGGCTTCTCTTTCTTTACTTCTACAAGTTGACATGAGGTCATCCAACCTTATCATCAATGTTCTCAGACAGTGGAGAGAAGTAGAAGGTACAGCTAAATGGATAAAAGAAACCCACAAAAATAGACAGGTTTTGACAGTCTTCTGTGAGAACATTAGGACACAAGATGTCTTTGAACTGAGTAATGCTCTATTGATTTAACTTTTAGTCCACTGGTTACTATTATTACACGTGTTTGGCCTTTAGTACAGAGCCTTGGAACTAATCCAGGCCAATACTTGGCTAATTTTGTTTTATTCCTAGTGAGGACTTTGTTTCTTAAGGAATAGTCCAGAGAAAGAGCGTCCACGGTACAGTTACAGGTCATAAATTCTGGTACAGTTTGTGCTGGTAATAGGTCTAGGAAAGAAAGGTTTGACATCTTTTTTGACTTTCAAATGGAACCATGATTTGAAAAACCTAAGAGTTGCGGCTCCCCCCCCACCCCACAGCCCAAGTACTTCTCTTTGCAATATTACTCAGGGATTACACATCAAAGCCCACCCTGTAAAATACGTTGCAGATACTTTGCAAGAAGTGCAGCTTAGCAGCTAGAGATGATAACGTGGCTTAAATAACATGGTCTAAATATGTCTGTCTACGCAGACATACTCAACAAAGGTTACGATGGCTTAGCTCCTGTGCTCAAGTGAACGTGCATTTTAGAACTTCCCAAGAAGGTGAATTCAACCTCCTTCATTGCTCTCTGCTGGAGTCCCAAGAGAATTTCAGTCTGCTTTTTGTCATTTACAGCTGTCACTGCTTAGCTCTTGAACATGAGACTCCCTCGTGACTGATGAAAGTTGTCTAGTTAAGAGTGGGTGAAAGACATGGTCTTGCTCTAGAAGGAGATGAGAAGGTTTCTGCAGTCTTTGTCGTCTCTACTGCTTGTGATTTCTAGACAAAACCAGTGGGAAGTTTTCTGAAGGCAGTCCAGAAGCTGGCAATATGGACAGCTTACAGCCCAACACTTGCTGCAGTGCAACCATGGTGACACCAGAAAGGACTTCAAAAAATTCAAAGGGCAAACAAAGCAGTTGGAAGGAAAAGAACATGAACCATTATTCCATTTTTCTCATCTATCTTTCTTTAAATCATCATTTTCGTGCAGTTTGGCGGCTTGCGTTGGTATCCCACCAAAGGAATCTGAGACAGAGTAAGCTTTTGAATGGAGTAGAAGTGAGAAACGCAGGCCAAGTTGCCTTTTTTGCCATCAAATACCAGTTAGGCTTGAACTACCCTTTGCTTAAGGTGCTTAGCTTACACTAAGAATTGATGAGCACATTTTGATGGGAGCAAATTTTACTGTCATGATGACTGAGTAAATTTTGCTGTCACTCAGAATTTTACTGTCGTCTGAATAGCAATGTTTGTGTCCAAATAGTATTTTGTCTCCCGTATCTGCAGCAGGTAAGCCTTTTGCTGTCAGCAGTGTTGCTTAACCTTTCATGTCATATCCCTCTTCACATCCATCTTCTGCTTAAGGCTTATTAATCTACTTTAGAATTGGCAGGTGGAATAAGACTACTTTTCCTTTTTGAAAGCTCATGTCATTTGACCTACTTACAGCAAATAATTCATTAATTGCAAGTCCCCAGCTAGCATCTTTTCGGCATATTCTAACCTTCTAAAGAGTAACAAAAGCACTCTCCAATACTTGACTTTCATATCACAGTGGGAACGCTGGTCCTGTTTGCAAGAAACAATCATGGGTATGGTAAAACAAAAGGAGGCCTTAGAGTTTTCTCTGTTAACCTATAGTGAGCTTGGATTTTGCAATATGCATGAAGTTAATTAACACTGTTATATAAAGTGGCTGATTTAATCAATAAATTGGAGTCAATGCTGATAAACGACAAGGTGGGTTGGCTTCCCTTTGCTTTCAACACAGTGCCAATTCGGGCTGCTTTGATAGGACTAAGTGGCTGCTGCAATCTGCCATCCAGAAGCGGGGCAGGTGAGTTTTGTTTGCAAGGGAAAAGGGCCATGGTTTGTGTTTGGGGGCCTGTGACTGAGAGTGCCGGCTGGCTCCTGAAATTCTTTGATATGCAGGATGATTCCCAGACGCAAGGTGGAAACGCTGCCAAGTCGGGCTGGATTGAAATTTCCCAGGGACTCCTGCAATCTGCCATCGAGAAGCGGGGCAGGTGAGTGTTGTTTGCCAGGGAAAATGGCCGTGGATTGTGTTTGGGGGCCTGTGGCTGGGAGAGGCCGGCTGGCTCCTGAAAATCCACGATACGCAGGATGTTTCTCAGACCCAAGGTAGCAACATTGCCAAGCCGGGCTGGTTTGATAGTACCAAGTTGCTCCTGCAATCTGCCATGCAGAAGCAGGGCAGGTGACTTTTCTTTGCCAGGGAAAAGGGCCGAGGTTTGTGTTTGGGGGCCTGTGGCCAAGAGTGTCTTGCTGGCTCCTGAAAATCCATGATACGCAGGATGGTTCCCAGACCCAAGGTGGCACCAGTGCCAAGTCGGGCTGGTTTGATAGTAGCAAGTGGCTCCTGCAATCTGCCATGATCACATGAAGAAATACTTTCTGGCGTCCGTACTGGGCCATATGCTCTTTCTTCTCTCAACTTCTCCATCACCTCTCATCTGTTTCACATGCGCTATCTTCAAGGTCCACAGGCTACTTTTCACAGCGTCTTCAGGCCTGATGCAGTAAGAATGATGAATAGAACAGAGTTGGGTCTATTTTGCAGTTTGGATAAAATGCTTTCTGCACACAAATCCAAGGAGAAGGTGCTGCCCCGATGCCCAGAAAAACTTTCACTCCTGCTAGTGTTCTACGTCAACCGCAACTTAGTCTGAAAGAAAAGCTTTTTCTCTGAGAGCATCTGAGAGGTTTGCATGAAGCACTGATATCTGACATATGCAATTTTGAATAGGAGAGGAAAAAGAAAACGGCAAGAAGTTTTTAATTTTACTGGTTTCAATTTTAATTTCCGTGCACTTTTTCACAACTTGTCAGCTCAAATGCCCATCAACATCTTTTAGTCATCTGTAAGTCAGTATTCATATAAAATGTGCTTCAAATCAAAAGAATTTCAAATTTGCACTCCAAGTCTCTATGCCTAGATTTATGATTTCCTACACATATTAGATGAAAGGAAGGCCTTTTTTACTGTGGGAGTGCTGGAACACTGGAACAGGTTGCCCAGAGAAGTTGTGGGTGTCCCATCCCTGAAAGTATTCAAGGTCAGCTTGGACGGGGCTTGGAGCAGCAACAAAGGAGAAGCTTGATGGTAGAGAAACAAAGTTGGACTATAGAAGAAACTGAGATTGAAGTATAGGAGCAAGTTTTCTCTCAGCTCTTGGGCTAAATTCAAAGTTGTACAAAATGACATTTATCTGTGATTTTCACTACTGTAACAGAAAGGTTCATGAAAACTGTACAGAAGATAGCAAATTTTAAAAGAGATAAGAATTACAGCATAAAATCCATGGGACGGGTTACAACATGAGACACTCTCTAAGAGAAAATCTCTGTGTTTCAGCACTTCATCATGGTAAGATTTCACAAAGTGCCAAAGAAGGCGGCAAAATATCATTCGGGACATTATTTACTGGAGTTCAGCCTGGCCATTAGTAGGAACTGGGTTTGACCACATCGTGTAGATATACCACACACACTTTCCCTTCACTGAAAAATTACTGTTTACAACGAAGAAGCAATTGACGATCAAAATTGATTGAAAGCATCTTAAACATGTCAAGTATTTCATTGTAGATGATCTGTGATCCAAATGCTTCTTCCACCTTCGAGAGGGACAGAACAATTCTTCCATATCATGATGGTTTAAAATTGTATCAACCAATGTTTTCTGCTGAAAAGATATCATCTATTTTTTTCTATTTTTGGAAGAAAATATTCCTAGACATACAACAGGTGAGAACTAAGTAATTTTAAAGAAGCAAATGACATGAAAATATTCTGTAAATAGAATGAAATGAAAAGCTGTGTTTTAAATAGGAGCTAAATATGAAACAGAATTTCTGTACCAGGCATTTGAATTACTGCACCAGCTCTTTTGCCCATCAAGAGAGGCATTGAGCATTTCCGTCTTTTCCAAGGTGCTCATGATCTGCTATGCTGATCTCTGTGTGTGCCTAGGTGTGTGTGGAAGGGGGGGCATGTGAAGGGGAGTGTGTATGTTTGCTTTACAATTGTTGTGGCAGATTCATGCCTCAGCTCCACATTTTGTTTTAGAAAGGTCACACAGAGTGGATATGAAGTTTACTATCAACAAGAGATCAATTCCCAAATCATCCATTTGACTCTACCTTATAAATCATGTGCTTTGTTGCATATTTTATCAAATCTACTTTCAAGCCAGATGGAGGAAGGAGGATGTGGGAATCCCTCCACCATCTTGCAACTTTTATGCAAGTAGGTTTTCAAGAAAATCATCATTTCTCTTGGAAATATGTCTGGAACAGGCATGATGGTAGTGTCAACCTGTTGGAGTTTTTGTTGCTGGAAGAAGTTGTACAAAAGGATTGGTTTTTACATTGACCGGTTACTGAATCAAGCGCAGGAATACATTGGAAATTCAACTGGGGCTTCCTTTTCCCAGCAGACCACTTCTAGAACGAGCTTGTACAATGAAGCTGACGCTTCTGCTCTCTTTTTGTTTCTTTCCTATTTTTCTTGGCTTCTTTGCCACTCTCTAGACAATTTGTGAACTCTTTTCCCAACTCAAATGGTTTCAATAGTCTGATTGTGATCATACATTTTTACAAGGAATTTTTAAAATCTTTCCTCGAGTTAAGAAAGTCAAGGACTTAGGTCTTTTTCTTCCCTTATAATATTGCAATGAAATTGATAACTAAAGACCAACTCTTTCTTTTTGTTTTTAACCCAAGTAGATAATTCCCATCCATTCATCCATTTGGCTGATGGATGAATGCTGCCATGCTGATGGAAGTTGTCACTTCTTAACAATAGACATTCTGTGACTATGTTGACAGCACTTTGGGTGAAGATCCTAACTGGTCTTGGATACACATAGGGAGAAATTTGCTCAGCCAGTGTCAGTCTTAAGCATGCGTATCAGAAGATCTTTCTAGAGCTGGGAATTTTCCCATGAAAGGGATTCAGTTAGGGAAGAGACACTCGTCCCAGAGTTTTGCATTCTTCTTGAACACTGCTTAAGGAACTTAGATGCCGTGTCCATTTGGATCTCTGTCTTCACAGAACTTTGTCATGCAAGTGCTTGAAATGCATCTTGAAGAGAATTCACTAGCACAGAATGAATGAGAGTGGAAGGGCTTGGTGGGGCTAACCAGGCCCAATCCCCCTGCCTAAACCAGGATACCTAGAGCCTCTTGCCCAGGAGTCTATCTGGGTGTACTTTGAATGTCTTCAAAGATCCAGGCTCCACAATCTTTCTGGGCAGTCTGTGCCGTGGTTCAGTCACCCTCACAGTAAAGAATCATTTGCTGATGGTCAATGGCAATCTCCTGTATTTCAGAGAGTGCCCACTGCCTCTTGTTTTTTCACTCAGCATCACTGAAAAGACACTGGTTCCCTCCCCTTTGCACTATTGCTTCCATATGGATGCGTGCTGCCATGTAGAGATATGTCCAAAACCTCCCTGAAGCCCAGGCAGATAATATTCCCTTCATCTACCAGTCAAGTTCATTCATCAGAGGAGTTTAAAGTGATGTTCCAGCATGAAATTCCCCTGAAAAATCATGCTAACTACATGATTTTGTCGTCTTGCATGTGCCTGGCAAGGTTTTCCAGGAAGAGCTGCTTCATCAACTTCCTGGGGATAAAAAGGAGGCTGCCTGGTTTGTACTATTCCGAGTCCTCCAAATTGTCTTTTTTAGAGATGGGTGTCATTTGCTCTCATCCAGTCTTTAGCCTCTCTGGTCGTCTACATCTTAGCAAAAAGCTTTTCCACTACATGGTCATGTGATTGGAAACGTCAGGAAAGTGTAAGGTACTGTTTTCTATCAGTTGGCAAGCTGCGCACACAATCCCAGTGTTGTACAGCTTCCTTCTTCACCTTTCCGATGCTGCCGCTCTCTCCGGCTCCCGGAGCCGAAGAAGAGGCTTCTTCGCGCAAAGACGATTGTACCGCTCACAGTGCTCTCTTAGCGCGGCTTCTGCCGAAAGAAGCCCGGGAGCGGCGCTTAGCCCCGGAGAGCATCGTACCTTCGTCTTTAGCGTCTTTTGTGGTCTACATCCTAGCAGAAAGCTTTTCCACTCTGTCTGGCAAGGAAAACATGCGCCAGCACAGAAAACATCTCCCATCGTGTTCTGGACGTTGCACGGAGGTCTGCCAAGTGTTTGAAAGAAACAAAGAAAAGTTGTCCAAAACAGCTTCCAATCGAATGTTCATGTGATTGGAAAAGTCAGGAAAGTGGTAAGGTACTGTTTTCTATCAGTTGGCAAGCTGCGCACACAATCCCAGTGTTGTACAGCTTCCTTCTTCACCTTTCCGATGCTGCCGCTCTCTCCGGCTCCCGGAGCCGAAGAAGCGGCTTCTTCGCGCAAAGACGATTGTACCGCTCACAGTGCTCTCTTAGCGCGGCTTCTGCCGAAAGAAGCCCGGGAGCGGCGCTTAACTCCGGAGAGCATCGTCCCTTCGTCTTTAGCGTCTTTTGTGGTCTACATCCTAGCAGAAAGCTTTTCCACTCTGTCTGGCAAGGAAAACATGCGCCAGCGCAGAAAACATCTCCCATTGTGTTCTGGACGTTGCACGGAGGTCTGCCAAGTGTTTGCATAAAGAAATGAAAAGTTGTCCAAAATAACTTCCTATCGAATGTTCATGTGATTGGAAAAGTCAGGAAAGTGGTAAGGTACTGTTTTCTATCAGTTGGCAAGCTGCGCACACAATCCCAGTGTTGTACAGCTTCCTTCTTCACCTTTCCGATGCTGCCGCTCTCTCCGGCTCCCGGAGCCGAAGAAGCGGCTTCTTCGCGCAAAGACGATTGTACTGGTCTCAATGCTCTCTTAGCGCGGCTTCTGCCGAAAGATGCCCCGAGCGCCTCTTAGCTCCGGGGTCTCCGTACCTTCCAATTCAATTTTTTCGGCTCCACAAACCAAATGGTATACTTGCAGCAGTAGGGCGGGACATTGAACTGGACTTTCTCCTTTTAGAGAGAAGCTAATGAAAAAGTTTCACCGGAATCAGAGCAGGCTGTAAAACAAGAAAAGTGTCATGGAAATAAGCCAGCCTTATCCTCTTAGGCTTGCTTGTTGTGATTGGCCAAGAAAGAAATGTGTCAACTCGGTGTTCCTGGGTATCACATCACTAACAGGTACTTCAGCTGCTGTACTTCTCTCCTGAAGTTAAGAACAGAATCCAAGGAATTGTGATTCCATGGTCTCAATTCACTCAATATGGTGCTGAAAAAGGAGTGGAAGGTGCACGGGTCAATTAACTTGAATGGCCTATGTAAATCAGCGGCCACTGTTTTTCTGAAGGCTTCAACAGGTTAGTTGCCTATGTTCTTCTTGGAATTGTTTTAACCTTTGGTCATGTTTTTCTTGGGATTCTTTTACCCTTTTCCCATTAGGTCAGCCTTTGCTCTCAAGCCTTTGCTGACATTTCCAGTATCTCGGTAGCCTGGAAAAGTGTTGTCTTGATTGATCACATCATTATTCCCTTCCAAGGGTTGTTTTCCTCAAGTCTCAGTTTGGCTGGTTTTCTGCTAGTTGATTGTCAGAGGGCAGCAGGTGTTTTGTAAGAGCAAGTACACAATGCCATAGCTTGCTTCTCTTTGGATTTGGCCTGTCTAGAAAATGGAATGACTGAACATCTCTGAGAGGCTTTTCTCTCGCCATTAGGTTTCACTGGAAGGAGGGCAGATGCAAATTGTCTACCTAAAGTCTTGGCACAGAAGAAAGTAGTGGTTTGCTGCTGCATAGAGCTAGAAGCTTACAAAAGGAAGGCCTTGGGCTGAGGCCCATTACTTTGGCTAAGTAGAAAAGGACTGTGGCAAGGTGAGGCAGCTGACTTTGAGGTAGATCAACAAGTTCTAGAAGCGTCGTGTGTTCACAGCGTGGTGCATGGTGGTTGGTTGAATTGTGTTTGTTATGGCTTAAAGCTATGGAAATGAGAAAGGCCTGAGTGTTTCAAAAGCCTGGTTTTTGCAAGAAAGCAGCTCTCCTTTGCATCTGCCTGGGGCTCTGCATCACCACGGACCCTCACTGCCACTTTGCCAAGGAGACGATCAGTAGGAATGTTGCAGAGCTGCTGTGTGCATCTGAATGGAATGGCAGAGAACGAAGCGCTGGACGTTTCTGGCTTTAGTACAATGCTGCTGCATTGGTGCCAGTTTAGTTGGTTTTCCATCAGTGGCCTTTCTGTCTAGAAGTACACTGCCCAGAGTATTGGATGCCATTTCCTTCCTGTTGTTTTCATACCTTCCTTCAGTTGAAAGGATGATACAACCTTGACATTTTGAAGATCCCTGTTAGGAAGCACTATGCCAGAGGAGTCATCGCTCCCTTTTCTTCTGCCTCCTTTGTCATTTTCAGAGACTCATTTCAAATTTCTGCTCATGTCAAGAAGAATACTGAGACTACTTAGCAGGGTTGACGCTCTCAGCCGCTTTCCTCTTTCCTACTGCTTCATACTGGATGTGACTTCAAGGCCTCGTTTTGTCATCTGCATTTTGCCGTCATCCAAAGCTAAATATTCCAGGCCTGTGAACACAAAAAGAACTCTTAGTCTTTTGCAAGAACTACCCCTAGGAGGATTTGTGTTCACTTTGATCTCTTCAGTGTTTCAGAAAAAAGGAGATTGTACTCTCTTCTTGTGTACTCTCTTCTTGTGCTCTCATTTCCCTCTCTCTGCCTTGCATGCCCCAGTTAATCTACTGCTGTGACTCATTTGGCATCATCTCACGGTGCAAATTCTGCATAGTTTCAAGTCCTTACAAATGCCAGTTGCCAAGGAGCCTATCTAAGCATTCAAGGGGCAAAGAATTGTAGGGCTGGCAAGTTCAGGTGCTGAAACTGTAAGTCATGCCATATCAAAGTGACAGAGCAAATCAATTGATCTAGGACTTTCAGGTGGGCACCTCTGAGAATAGCAGCTTGTCAGCAATGACACAGCCATCTTCCTAGCTGTATTCCAGAGAGAGGAAAGGGACACCTTCAATGGTTAATATGTTTGGCATGAGAAAACAGCAAGAAATGTACCGCAAAATACTTGAGTCAGATCAAGTGCGTTTCTCTAGTGAGAATTTTGCACTTGTTCTTTCTTGTCTGTGCCTTTACTTTTCACAGAAGACAGGGGAGCATTTCATTAGTACTGTTCTTTTGTTTTCTTTTGTTGGCCTCCCTCTTTCCACCTGCAATTAACAAATTTGCCTTTCTTTCCTGGCTTCTCTTTCTTTACTTCTACAAGTTGACATGAGGTCATCCAACCTTATCATCAATGTTCTCAGACAGTGGAGAGAAGTAGAAGGTACAGCTAAATGGATAAAAGAAACCCACAAAAATAGACAGGTTTTTACAGTCTTCTGTGAGAACATTAGGACACAAGATGTCTTTGAACTGAGTCATGCTCTATTGATTTAACTTTTAGTCCACTGGTTACTATTATTACACGTGTTTGGCCTTTAGTACAGAGCCTTGGAACTAATCCAGGCCAATATTTGGCTAATTTTGTTTTATTCCTAGTGAGGACTTTGTTTCTTAAGGAATAGTCCAGAGAAAGAGCGTCCACGGTACAGTTACAGGTCATAAATTCTGGTACAGTTTGTGCTGGTAATAGGTCTAGGAAAGAAAGGTTTGACATCTTTTTTGACTTTCAAATGGAACCATGATTTGAAAAACCTAAGAGTTGCGGCTCCCCCCCCACCCCACAGCCCAAGTACTTCTCTTTGCAATATTACTCAGGGATTACACATCAAAGCCCACCCTGTAAAATACGTTGCAGATACTTTGCAAGAAGTGCAGCTTAGCAGCTAGAGATGATAACGTGGCTTAAATAACATGGTCTAAATATGTCTGTCTACGCAGACATACTCAACAAAGGTTACGATGGCTTAGCTCCTGTGCTCAAGTGAACGTGCATTTTAGAACTTCCCAAGAAGGTGAATTCAACCTCCTTCATTGCTCTCTGCTGGAGTCCCAAGAGAATTTCAGTCTGCTTTTTGTCATTTACAGCTGTCACTGCTTAGCTCTTGAACATGAGACTCCCTCGTGACTGATGAAAGTTGTCTAGTTAAGAGTGGGTGAAAGACATGGTCTTGCTCTAGAAGGAGATGAGAAGGTTTCTGCAGTCTTTGTCGTCTCTACTGCTTGTGATTTCTAGACAAAACCAGTGGGAAGTTTTCTGAAGGCAGTCCAGAAGCTGGCAATATGGACAGCTTACAGCCCAACACTTGCTGCAGTGCAACCATGGTGACACCAGAAAGGACTTCAAAAAATTCAAAGGGCAAACAAAGCAGTTGGAAGGAAAAGAACATGAACCATTATTCCATTTTTCTCATCTATCTTTCTTTAAATCATCATTTTCGTGCAGTTTGGCGGCTTGCGTTGGTATCCCACCAAAGGAATCTGAGACATAGTAAGCTTTTGAATGGAGTAGAAGTGAGAAACGCAGGCCAAGTTGCCTTTTTTGCCATCAAATACCAGTTAGGCTTGAACTACCCTTTGCTTAAGGTGCTTAGCTTACACTAAGAATTGATGAGCACATTTTGATGGGAGAAAATTTTACTGTCATGATGACTGAGTAAATTTTGCTGTCACTCAGAATTTTACTGTCGTCTGAATAGCAATGTTTGTGTCCAAATAGTATTTTGTCTCCCGTATCTGCAGCAGGTAAGCCTTTTGCTGTCAGCAGTGTTGCTTAACCTTTCATGTCATATCCCTCTTCACATCCATCTTCTGCTTAAGGCTTATTAATCTACTTTAGAATTGGCAGGTGGAATAAGACTACTTTTCCTTTTTGAAAGCTCATGTCATTTGACCTACTTACAGCAAATAATTCATTAATTGCAAGTCCCCAGCTAGCATCTTTTCGGCATATTCTAACCTTCTAAAGAGTAACAAAAGCACTCTCCAATACTTGACTTTCATATCACAGTGGGAACGCTGGTCCTGTTTGCAAGAAACAATCATGGGTATGGTAAAACAAAAGGAGGCCTTAGAGTTTTCTCTGTTAACCTATAGTGAGCTTGGATTTTGCAATATGCATGAAGTTAATTAACACTGTTATATAAAGTGGCTGATTTAATCAATAAATTGGAGTCAATGCTGATAAACGACAAGGTGGGTTGGCTTCCCTTCGCTTTCAACACAGTGCCAATTCGGGCTGCTTTGATAGGACTAAGTGGCTGCTGCAATCTGCCATCCAGAAGCGGGGCAGGTGAGTTTTGTTTGCAAGGGAAAAGGGCCATGGTTTGTGTTTGGGGGCCTGTGACTGAGAGTGCCGGCTGGCTCCTGAAATTCTTTGATATGCAGGATGATTCCCAGACGCAAGGTGGAAACGCTGCCAAGTCAGGCTGGATTGAAATTACCCAGGGACTCCTGCAATCTGCCATCGAGAAGCGGGGCAGGTGAGTGTTGTTTGCCAGGGAAAAGGGCCGTGGATTGTGTTTGGGGGCCTGTGGCTGGGAGAGGCCGGCTGGCTCCTGAAAATCCACAATACGCAGGATGTTTCTCAGACCCAAGGTAGCAACATTGCCAAGTCGGGCTGGTTTGATAGTACCAAGTTGCTCCTGCAATCTGCCATGCAGAAGCAGGGCAGGTGACTTTTCTTTGCCAGGGAAAAGGGCCGAGGTTTGTGTTTGGGGGCCTGTGGCCAAGAGTGTCTTGCTGGCTCCTGAAAATCCATGATACGCAGGATGGTTCCCAGACCCAAGGTGGCACCAGTGCCAAGTCGGGCTGGTTTGATATTACCAAGTGGCTCCTGCAATCTGCCATGCAGAAGCGGGGCAGGTGAGTTTTTTTGGCCAGGTAAGAGGGCCGAGGTCTGTGTTTAAGGGCCTGTGGCTGGGAGTGGCCGGCTGGCTCCTGAAAATCCACGATACGCAGGATGGTTCCCAGACCCAAGGTGGCACCAGTGCCAAGTCGGGCTGGTTTGATAGTAGCAAGTGGCTCCTGCAATCTGCCATGATCACATGAAGAAATACTTTCTGGCGTCTGTACTGGGCCATATGCTCTTTCTTCTCTCAACTTCTCCATCACCTCTCATCTGTTTCACATGCGCTATCTTCAAGGTCCACAGGCTACTTTCACAGCGTCTTCAGGCCTGATGCAGTAAGAATGATGAATAGAACAGAGTTGGGTCTATTTTGCAGTTTGGATAAAATGCTTTCTGCACACAAATCCAAGGAGAAGGTGCTGCCCCGATGCCCAGAAAAACTTTCACTCCTGCTAGTGTTCTACGTCAACCGCAACTTAGTCTGAAAGAAAAGCTTTCTCTCTAAGAGCATCTGAGAGGTTTGCATGAAGCACTGATATCTGACATATGCAATTTTGAATAGGAGAGGAAAAAGAAAACGGCAAGAAGTTTTTAATTTTACTGGTTTCAATTTTAATTTCCGTGCACTTTTTCACAACTTGTCAGCTCAAATGCCCATCCACATCTTTTAGTCATCTGTAAGTCAGTATTCATATAAAATGTGCTTCAAATCAAAAGAATTTCAAATTTGCACTCCAAGTCTCTATGCCTAGATTTATGATTTCCTACACATATTAGATGAAAGGAAGGCCTTTTTTACTGTGGGAGTGCTGGAACACTGGAACAGGTTGCCCAGAGAAGTTGTGGGTGTCCCATCCCTGAAAGTATTCAAGGTCAGCTTGGACGGGGCTTGGAGCAGCAACAAAGGAGAAGCTTGATGGTAGAGAAACAAAGTTGGACTATAGAAGAAACTGAGATTGAAGTATAGGAGCAAGTTTTCTCTCAGCTCTTGGGCTAAATTCAAAGTTGTACAAAATGACATTTATCTGTGATTTTCACTACTGTAACAGAAAGGTTCATGAAAACTGTACAGAAGATAGCAAATTTTAAAAGAGATAAGAATTACAGCATAAAATCCATGGGACGGGTTACAACATGAGACACTCTCTAAGAGAAAATCTCTGTGTTTCAGCACTTCATCATGGTAAGATTTCACAAAGTGCCAAAGAAGGCGGCAAAATATCATTCGGGACATTATTTACTGGAGTTCAGCCTGGCCATTAGTAGGAACTGGGTTTGACCACATCGTGTAGATATACCACACACACTTTCCCTTCACTGAAAAATTACTGTTTACAACGAAGAAGCAATTGACGATCAAAATTGATTGAAAGCATCTTAAACATGTCAAGTATTTCATTGTAGATGATCTGTGATCCAAATGCTTCTTCCACCTTCGAGAGGGACAGAACAATTCTTCCATATCATGATGGTTTAAAATTGTATCAACCAATGTTTTCTGCTGAAAAGATATCATCTATTTTTTTCTATTTTTGGAAGAAAATATTCCTAGACATACAACAGGTGAGAACTAAGTAATTTTAAAGAAGCAAATGACATGAAAATATTCTGTAAATAGAATGAAATGAAAAGCTGTGTTTTAAATAGGAGCTAAATATGAAACAGAATTTCTGTACCAGGCATTTGAATTACTGCACCAGCTCTTTTGCCCATCAAGAGAGGCATTGAGAATTTCCGTCTTTTCCAAGGTGCTCATGATCTGCTATGCTGATCTCTGTGTGTGCCTAGGTGTGTGTGGAAGGGGGGGCATGTGAAGGGGAGTGTGTATGTTTGCTTTACAATTGTTGTGGCAGATTCATGCCTCAGCTCCACATTTTGTTTTAGAAAGGTCACACAGAGTGGATATGAAGTTTACTATCAACAAGAGATCAATTCCCAAATCATCCATTTGACTCTACCTTATAAATCATGTGCTTTGTTGCATATTTTATCAAATCTACTTTCAAGCCAGATGGAGGAAGGAGGATGTGGGAATCCCTCCACCATCTTGCAACTTTTATGCAAGTAGGTTTTCAAGAAAATCATCATTTCTCTTGGAAATATGTCTGGAACAGGCATGATGGTAGTGTCAACCTGTTGGAGTTTTTGTTGCTGGAAGAAGTTGTACAAAAGGATTGGTTTTTACATTGACCGGTTACTGAATCAAGCGCAGGAATACATTGGAAATTCAACTGGGGCTTCCTTTTCCCAGCAGACCACTTCTAGAACGAGCTTGTACAATGAAGCTGACGCTTCTGCTCTCTTTTTGTTTCTTTCCTATTTTTCTTGGCTTCTTTGCCACTCTCTAGACAATTTGTGAACTCTTTTCCCAACTCAAATGGTTTCAATAGTCTGATTGTGATCATACATTTTTACAAGGAATTTTTAAAATCTTTCCTCGAGTTAAGAAAGTCAAGGACTTAGGTCTTTTTCTTCCCTTATAATATTGCAATGAAATTGATAACTAAAGACCAACTCTTTCTTTTTGTTTTTAACCCAAGTAGATAATTCCCATCCATTCATCCATTTGGCTGATGGATGAATGTTGCCATGCTGATGGAAGTTGTCACTTCTTAACAATAGACATTCTGTGACTATGTTGACAGCACTTTGGGTGAAGATCCTAACTGGTCTTGGATACACATAGGGAGAAATTTGCTCAGCCAGTGTCAGTCTTAAGCATGCGTATCAGAAGATCTTTCTAGAGCTGGGAATTTTCCCATGAAAGGGATTCAGTTAGGGAAGAGACACTCGTCCCAGAGTTTTGCATTCTTCTTGAACACTGCTTAAGGAACTTAGATGCCGTGTCCATTTGGATCTCTGTCTTCACAGAACTTTGTCATGCAAGTGCTTGAAATGCATCTTGAAGAGAATTCACTAGCACAGAATGAATGAGAGTGGAAGGGCTTGGTGGGGCTAACCAGGCCCAATCCCCCTGCCTAAACCAGGATACCTAGAGCCTCTTGCCCAGGAGTCTATCTGGGTGTACTTTGAATGTCTTCAAAGATCCAGGCTCCACAATCTTTCTGGGCAGTCTGTGCCGTGGTTCAGTCACCCTCACAGTAAAGAATCATTTGCTGATGGTCAATGGCAATCTCCTGTATTTCAGAGAGTGCCCACTGACTCTTGTTTTTTCACTCAGCATCACTGAAAAGACACTGGTTCCCTCCCCTTTGCACTATTGCTTCCATATGGATGCGTGCTGCCATGTAGAGATATGTCAAAAACCTCCCTGAAGCCCAGGCAGATAATATTCCCTTCATCTACCAGTCAAGTTGATTCATCAGAGGAGTTTAAAGTGATGTTCCAGCATGAAATTCCCCTGAAAAATCATGCTAACTACATGATTTTGTCATCTTGCATGTGCCTGGCAAGGTTTTCCAGGAAGAGCTGCTTCATCAACTTCCTGGGGATAAAAAGGAGGCTGCCTGGTTTGTACTATTCCGAGTCCTCCAAATTGTCTTTTTTAGAGATGGGTGTCATTTGCTCTCATCCAGTCTTTAGCCTCTCTGGTCGTCTACATCTTAGCAAAAAGCTTTTCCACTACATGGTCATGTGATTGGAAACGTCAGGAAAGTGTAAGGTACTGTTTTCTATCAGTTGGCAAGCTGCGCACACAATCCCAGTGTTGTACAGCTTCCTTCTTCACCTTTCCGATGCTGCCGCTCTCTCCGGCTCCCGGAGCCGAAGAAGAGGCTTCTTCGCGCAAAGACGATTGTACCGCTCACAGTGCTCTCTTAGCGCGGCTTCTGCCGAAAGAAGCCCGGGAGCGGCGCTTAGCCCCGGAGAGCATCGTACCTTCGTCTTTAGCGTCTTTTGTGGTCTACATCCTAGCAGAAAGCTTTTCCACTCTGTCTGGCAAGGAAAACATGCGCCAGCACAGAAAACATCTCCCATCGTGTTCTGGACGTTGCACGGAGGTCTGCCAAGTGTTTGGCATACAGAAAAGAAAAGCTGTCCAAAACAGCTTCCAATCGAATATTCATGTGATTAAAAAAGTCAGGAGAATGGTAACGTACTGTTTTCTATCAGTTGGCAAGCTGCGCACACAATCCCAGTGTTGTACAGCTTCCTTCTTCACCTTTCCGATGCTGCCGCTCTCTCCGGCTCCCGGAGCCGAAGAAGCGGCTTCTTCGCGCAAAGACGATTGTACCGCTCACAGTGCTCTCTTAGCGCGGCTTCTGCCGAAAGAAGCCCGGGAGCGGCGCTTAGCTCCGGAGAGCATCGTACCTTCGTCTTTAGCGTCTTTTGTGGTCTACATCCTAGCAGAAAGCTTTTCCACTCTGTCTGGCAAGGAAAACCTGCGCCAGCACAGAAAACATCTCCCATCGTGTTCTGGACGTTGCACGGAGGTCTGCCAAGTGTTTGGCATAAAGAAAAGAAAAGCTGTCCAAAACAGCTTCCAATCAAATATTCATGTGTTTGGAAAAGTCAGGAGAATGTTAACGTACTGTTTTCTATCAGTTGGCAAGCTGCGCACACAATCCCAGTGTTGTACAGCTTCCTTCTTCACCTTTCCGATGCTGCCGCTCTCTCCGGCTCCCTGAGCCGAAGAAGCGGCTTCTTCGCGCAAAGACGATTGTACCGCTCACAGTGCTCTCTTAGCGCGGCTTCTGCCGAAAGACGCCCCGAGCGGCTCTTAGCTCCGGGGTCTCCGTACCTTCCAATTCAATTTTTTCGGCTCCACAAACCAAATGGTATACTTGCAGCAGTAGGGCGGGACATTGAACTGGACTTTCTCCTTTTAGAGAGAAGCTAATGAAAAAGTTTCACCGGAATCAGAGCAGGCTGTAAAACAAGAAAAGTGTCATGGAAATAAGCCAGCCTTATCCTCTTAGCCTTGCTTGTTGTGATTGGCCAAGAAAGAAATGTGTCAACTCGGTGTTCCTGGGTATCACATCACTAACAGGTACTTCAGCTGCTGTACTTCTCTCCTGAAGTTAAGAACAGAATCCAAGGAATTGTGATTCCATGGTCTCAATTCACTCCATATGGTGCCGAAAAAGGAGTGGAAGGTGCACGGGTCAATTAACTTGAATGGCCTATGTAAATCAGCGGCCACTGTTTTTCTGAAGGCTTCAACAGGTTAGTTGCCTATGTTCTTCTTGGAATTGTTTTAACCTTTGGTCATGTTTTTCTTGGGATTCTTTTACCCTTTTCCCATTAGTTCAGCCTTTGCTCTCAAGCCTTTGCTGACATTTCCAGTATCTCGGTAGCCTGGAAAAGTGTTGTCTTGATTGATCACATCATTATTCCCTTCCAAGGGTTGTTTTCCTCAAGTCTCAGTTTGGCTGGTTTTCTGCTAGTTGATTGTCAGAGGGCAGCAGGTGTTTTGTAAGAGCAAGTACACAATGCCATAGCTTGCTTCTCTTTGGATTTGGCCTGTCTAGAAAATGGAATGACTGAACATCTCTGAGAGGCTTTTCTCTCGCCATTAGGTTTCACTGGAAGGAGGGCAGATGCAAATAGTCTACCTAAAGTCTTGGCACAGAAGAAAGTAGTGGTTTGCTGCTGCATAGAGCTAGAAGCTTACAAAAGGAAGGCCTTGGGCTGAGGCCCATTACTTTGGCTAAGTAGAAAAGGACTGTGGCAAGGTGAGGCAGCTGACTTCGAGGTAGATCAACAAGCTCTAGAAGCGTCGTGTGTTCACAGCGTGGTGCATGGTGGTTGGTTGAATTGTGTTTGTTATGGCTTAAAGCTATGGAAATGAGAAAGGCCTGAGTGTTTCAAAAGCCTGGTTTTTGCAAGAAAGCAGCTCTCCTTTGCATCTGCCTGGGGACTCTGCATCACCACGGACCCTCACTGCCACTTTGCCAAGGAGACGATCAGTAGGAATGTTGCAGAGCTGCTGTGTGCATCTGAATGGAATGGCAGAGAACGAAGCGCTGGACGTTTCTGGCTTTAGTACAATGCTGCTGCATTGGTGCCAGTTTAGTTGGTTTTCCATCAGTGGCCTTTCTGTCTAGAAGTACACTGCCCAGAGTATTGGATGCCATTTCCTTCCTGTTGTTTTCATACCTTCCTTCAGTTGAAAGGATGATACAACCTTGACATTTTGAAGATCCCTGTTAGGAAGCACTATGCCAGAGGAGTCATCGCTCCCTTTTCTTCTGCCTCCTTTGTCATTTTCAGAGACTCATTTCAAATTTCTGCTCATGTATAGAAGAATACTGAGACTACTTAGCAGGGTTGACGCTCTCAGCCGCTTTCCTCTTTCCTACTGCTTCATACTGGATGTGACTTCAAGGCCTCGTTTTGTCATCTGCATTTTGCCGTCATCCAAAGCTAAATATTCCAGGCCTGTGAACACAAAAAGAACTCTTAGTCTTTTGCAAGAACTACCCCTAGGAGGATTTGTGTTCACTTTGATCTCTTCAGTGTTTCAGAAAAAAGGAGATTGTACTCTCTTCTTGTGTACTCTCTTCTTGTGCTCTCATTTCCCTCTCTCTGCCTTGCATGCCCCAGTTAATCTACTGCTGTGACTCATTTGGCATCATCTCACGGTGCAAATTCTGCATAGTTTCAAGTCCTTACAAATGCCAGTTGCCAAGGAGCCTATCTAAGCATTCAAGGGGCAAAGAATTGTAGGGCTGGCAAGTTCAGGTGCTGAAACTGTAAGTCATGCCATATCAAAGTGACAGAGCAAATCAATTGATCTAGGACTTTCAGGTGGGCACCTCTGAGAATAGCAGCTTGTCAGCAATGACACAGCCATCTTCCTAGCTGTATTCCAGAGAGAGGAAAGGGACACCTTCAATGGTTAATATGTTTGGCATGAGAAAACAGCAAGAAATGTACCGCAAAATACTTGAGTCAGATCAAGTGCGTTTCTCTAGTGAGAATTTTGCACTTGTTCTTTCTTGTCTGTGCCTTTACTTTTCACAGAAGACAGGGGAGCATTTCATTAGTACTGTTCTTTTGTTTTCTTTTGTTGGCCTCCCTCTTTCCACCTGCAATTAACAAATTTGCCTTTCTTTCCTGGCTTCTCTTTCTTTACTTCTACAAGTTGACATGAGGTCATCCAACCTTATCATCAATGTTCTCAGACAGTGGAGAGAAGTAGAAGGTACAGCTAAATGGATAAAAGAAACCCACAAAAATAGACAGGTTTTTACAGTCTTCTGTGAGAACATTAGGACACAAGATGTCTTTGAACTGAGTCATGCTCTATTGATTTAACTTTTAGTCCACTGGTTACTATTATTACACGTGTTTGGCCTTTAGTACAGAGCCTTGGAACTAATCCAGGCCAATACTTGGCTAATTTTGTTTTCTTTCTAGTGAGGACTTTGTTTCTTAAGGAATAGTCCAGAGAAAGAGCGTCCACGGTACAGTTACAGGTCATAAATTCTGGTACAGTTTGTGCTGGTAATAGGTCTAGGAAAGAAAGGTTTGACATCTTTTTTGACTTTCAAATGGAACCATGATTTGAAAAACCTAAGAGTTGCGGCTCCCCCCCCCACCCCACAGCCCAAGTACTTCTCTTTGCAATATTACTCAGGGATTACACATCAAAGCCCACCCTGTAAAATACGTTGCAGATACTTTGCAAGAAGTGCAGCTTAGCAGCTAGAGATGATAACGTGGCTTAAATAACATGGTCTAAATATGTCTGTCTACGCAGACATACTCAACAAAGGTTACGATGGCTTAGCTCCTGTGCTCAAGTGAACGTGCATTTTAGAACTTCCCAAGAAGGTGAATTCAACCTCCTTCATTGCTCTCTGCTGGAGTCCCAAGAGAATTTCAGTCTGCTTTTTGTCATTTACAGCTGTCACTGCTTAGCTCTTGAACATGAGACTCCCTCGTGACTGATGAAAGTTGTCTAGTTAAGAGTGGGTGAAAGACATGGTCTTGCTCTAGAAGGAGATGAGAAGGTTTCTGCAGTCTTTGTCATCTCTACTGCTTGTGATTTCTAGACAAAACCAGTGGGAAGTTTTCTGAAGGCAGTCCAGAAGCTGGCAATATGGACAGCTTACAGCCCAACACTTGCTGCAGTGCAACCATGGTGACACCAGAAAGGACTTCAAAAAATTCAAAGGGCAAACAAAGCAGTTGGAAGGAAAAGAACATGAACCATTATTCCATTTTTCTCATCTATCTTTCTTTAAATCATCATTTTCGTGCAGTTTGGCGGCTTGCGTTGGTATCCCACCAAAGGAATCTGAGACAAAGTAAGCTTTTGAATGGAGTAGAAGTGAGAAAGGCAGGCCAAGTTGCCTTTTTTGCCATCAAATACCAGTTAGGCTTGAACTACCCTTTGCTTAAGGTGCTTAGCTTACACTAAGAATTGATGAGCACATTTTGATGGGAGCAAATTTTACTGTCATGATGACTGAGTAAATTTTGCTGTCACTCAGAATTTTACTGTCGTCTGAATAGCAATGTTTGTGTCCAAATAGTATTTTGTCTCCCGTATCTGCAGCAGGTAAGCCTTTTGCTGTCAGCAGTGTTGCTTAACCTTTCATGTCATATCCCTCTTCACATCCATCTTCTGCTTAAGGCTTATTAATCTACTTTAGAATTGGCAGGTGGAATAAGACTACTTTTCCTTTTTGAAAGCTCATGTCATTTGACCTACTTACAGCAAATAATTCATTAATTGCAAGTCCCCAGCTAGCATCTTTTCAGCATATTCTAACCTTCTAAAGAGTAACAAAAGCACTCTCCAATACTTGACTTTCATATCACAGTGGGAACGCTGGTCCTGTTTGCAAGAAACAATCATGGGTATGGTAAAACAAAAGGAGGGGTTAGAGTTTTCTCTGTTAACCTATAGTGAGCTTGGATTTTGCAATATGCATGAAGTTAATTAACACTGTTATATAAAGTGGCTGATTTAATCAATAAATTGGAGTCAATGCTGATAAACGACAAGGTGGGTTGGCTTCCCTTCGCTTTCAACACAGTGCCAATTCGGGCTGCTTTGATAGGACTAAGTGGCTGCTGCAATCTGCCATCCAGAAGCGGGGCAGGTGAGTTTTGTTTGCAAGGGAAAAGGGCCATGGTTTGTGTTTGGGGGCCTGTGACTGAGAGTGCCGGCTGGCTCCTGAAATTCTTTGATATGCAGGATGATTCCCAGACGCAAGGTGGAAACGCTGCCAAGTCAGGCTGGATTGAAATTACCCAGGGACTCCTGCAATCTGCCATCGAGAAGCGGGGCAGGTGAGTGTTGTTTGCCAGGGAAAAGGGCCGTGGATTGTGTTTGGGGGCCTGTGGCTGGGAGAGGCCGGCTGGCTCCTGAAAATCCACAATACGCAGGATGTTTCTCAGACCCAAGGTAGCAACATTGCCAAGTCGGGCTGGTTTGATAGTACCAAATTCTCCGGCAATCTGCCATGCAGAAGCAGGGCAGGTGACTTTTCTTTGCCAGGGAAAAGGGCCGAGGTTTGTGTTTGGGGGCCTGTGGCCAAGAGTGTCTTGCTGGCTCCTGAAAATCCATGATACGCAGGATGGTTCCCAGACCCAAGGTGGCACCAGTGCCAAGTCGGGCTGGTTTGATATTACCAAGTGGCTCCTGCAATCTGCCATGCAGAAGCGGGGCAGGTGAGTTTTTTTGGCCAGGTAAGAGGGCCGAGGTCTGTGTTTAAGGGCCTGTGGCTGGGAGTGGCCGGCTGGCTCCTGAAAATCCACGATACGCAGGATGGTTCCCAGACCCAAGGTGGCACCAGTGCCAAGTCGGGCTGGTTTGATAGTAGCAAGTGGCTCCTGCAATCTGCCATGATCACATGAAGAAATACTTTCTGGCGTCCGTACTGGGCCATATGCTCTTTCTTCTCTCAACTTCTCCATCACCTCTCATCTGTTTCACATGCGCTATCTTCAAGGTCCACAGGCTACTTTTCACAGCGTCTTCAGGCCTGATGCAGTAAGAATGATGAATAGAACAGAGTTGGGTCTATTTTGCAGTTTGGATAAAATGCTTTCTGCACACAAATCCAAGGAGAAGGTGCTGCCCCGATGCCCAGAAAAACTTTCACTCCTGCTAGTGTTCTACGTCAACCGCAACTTAGTCTGAAAGAAAAGCTTTTTCTCTGAGAGCATCTGAGAGGTTTGCATGAAGCACTGATATCTGACATATGCAATTTTGAATAGGAGAGGAAAAAGAAAATGGCAAGAAGTTTTTAATTTTACTGGTTTCAATTTTAATTTCCGTGCACTTTTTCACAACTTGTCAGCTCAAATGCCCATCAACATCTTTTAGTCATCTGTAAGTCAGTATTCATATAAAATGTGCTTCAAATCAAAAGAATTTCAAATTTGCACTCCAAGTCTCTATGCCTAGATTTATGATTTCCTACACATATTAGATGAAAGGAAGGCCTTTTTTACTGTGGGAGTGCTGGAACACTGGAACAGGTTGCCCAGAGAAGTTGTGGGTGTCCCATCCCTGAAAGTATTCAAGGTCAGCTTGGACGGGGCTTGGAGCAGCAACAAAGGAGAAGCTTGATGGTAGAGAAACAAAGTTGGACTATAGAAGAAACTGAGATTGAAGTATAGGAGCAAGTTTTCTCTCAGCTCTTGGGCTAAATTCAAAGTTGTACAAAATGACATTTATCTGTGATTTTCACTACTGTAACAGAAAGGTTCATGAAAACTGTACAGAAGATAGCAAATTTTAAAAGAGATAAGAATTACAGCATAAAATCCATGGGACGGGTTACAACATGAGACACTCTCTAAGAGAAAATCTCTGTGTTTCAGCACTTCATCATGGTAAGATTTCACAAAGTGCCAAAGAAGGCGGCAAAATATCATTCGGGACATTATTTACTGGAGTTCAGCCTGGCCATTAGTAGGAACTGGGTTTGACCACATCGTGTAGATATACCACACACACTTTCCCTTCACTGAAAAATTACTGTTTACAACGAAGAAGCAATTGACGATCAAAATTGATTGAAAGCATCTTAAACATGTCAAGTATTTCATTGTAGATGATCTGTGATCCAAATGCTTCTTCCACCTTCGAGAGGGACAGAACAATTCTTCCATATCATGATGGTTTAAAATTGTATCAACCAATGTTTTCTGCTGAAAAGATATCATCTATTTTTTTCTATTTTTGGAAGAAAATATTCCTAGACATACAACAGGTGAGAACTAAGTAATTTTAAAGAAGCAAATGACATGAAAATATTCTGTAAATAGAATGAAATGAAAAGCTGTGTTTTAAATAGGAGCTAAATATGAAACAGAATTTCTGTACCAGGCATTTGAATTACTGCACCAGCTCTTTTGCCCATCAAGAGAGGCATTGAGCATTTCCGTCTTTTCCAAGGTGCTCATGATCTGCTATGCTGATCTCTGTGTGTGCCTAGGTGTGTGTGGAAGGGGGGGCATGTGAAGGGGAGTGAGTATGTTTGCTTTACACTTGTTGTGGCAGATTCATGCCTCAGCTCCACATTTTGTTTTAGAAAGGTCACACAGAGTGGATATGAAGTTTACTATCAACAAGAGATCAATTCCCAAATCATCCATTTGACTCTACCTTATAAATCATGTGCTTTGTTGCATATTTTATCAAATCTACTTTCAAGCCAGATGGAGGAAGGAGGATGTGGGAATCCCTCCACCATCTTGCAACTTTTATGCAAGTAGGTTTTCAAGAAAATCATCATTTCTCTTGGAAATATGTCTGGAACAGGCATGATGGTAGTGTCAACCTGTTGGAGTTTTTGTTGCTGGAAGAAGTTGTACAAAAGGATTGGTTTTTACATTGACCGGTTACTGAATCAAGCGCAGGAATACATTGGAAATTCAACTGGGGCTTCCTTTTCCCAGCAGACCACTTCTAGAACGAGCTTGTACAATGAAGCTGACGCTTCTGCTCTCTTTTTGTTTCTTTCCTATTTTTCTTGGCTTCTTTGCCACTCTCTAGACAATTTGTGAACTCTTTTCCCAACTCAAATGGTTTCAATAGTCTGATTGTGATCATACATTTTTACAAGGAATTTTTAAAATCTTTCCTCGAGTTAAGAAAGTCAAGGACTTAGGTCTTTTTCTTCCCTTATAATATTGCAATGAAATTGATAACTAAAGACCAACTCTTTCTTTTTGTTTTTAACCCAAGTAGATAATTCCCATCCATTCATCCATTTGGCTGATGGATGAATGTTGCCATGCTGATGGAAGTTGTCACTTCTTAACAATAGACATTCTGTGACTATGTTGACAGCACTTTGGGTGAAGATCCTAACTGGTCTTGGATACACATAGGGAGAAATTTGCTCAGCCAGTGTCAGTCTTAAGCATGCGTATCAGAAGATCTTTCTAGAGCTGGGAATTTTCCCATGAAAGGGATTCAGTTAGGGAAGAGACACTCGTCCCAGAGTTTTGCATTCTTCTTGAACACTGCTTAAGGAACTTAGATGCCGTGTCCATTTGGATCTCTGTCTTCACAGAACTTTGTCATGCAAGTGCTTGAAATGCATCTTGAAGAGAATTCACTAGCACAGAATGAATGAGAGTGGAAGGGCTTGGTGGGGCTAACCAGGCCCAATCCCCCTGCCTAAACCAGGATACCTAGAGCCTCTTGCCCAGGAGTCTATCTGGGTGTACTTTGAATGTCTTCAAAGATCCAGGCTCCACAATCTTTCTGGGCAGTCTGTGCCGTGGTTCAGTCACCCTCACAGTAAAGAATCATTTGCTGATGGTCAATGGCAATCTCCTGTATTTCAGAGAGTGCCCACTGACTCTTGTTTTTTCACTCAGCATCACTGAAAAGACACTGGTTCCCTCCCCTTTGCACTATTGCTTCCATATGGATGCGTGCTGCCATGTAGAGATATGTCAAAAACCTCCCTGAAGCCCAGGCAGATAATATTCCCTTCATCTACCAGTCAAGTTGATTCATCAGAGGAGTTTAAAGTGATGTTCCAGCATGAAATTCCCCTGAAAAATCATGCTAACTACATGATTTTGTCATCTTGCATGTGCCTGGCAAGGTTTTCCAGGAAGAGCTGCTTCATCAACTTCCTGGGGATAAAAAGGAGGCTGCCTGGTTTGTACTATTCCGAGTCCTCCAAATTGTCTTTTTTAGAGATGGGTGTCATTTGCTCTCATCCAGTCTTTAGCCTCTCTGGTCGTCTACATCTTAGCAAAAAGCTTTTCCACTACATGGTCATGTGATTGGAAACGTCAGGAAAGTGTAAGGTACTGTTTTCTATCAGTTGGCAAGCTGCGCACACAATCCCAGTGTTGTACAGCTTCCTTCTTCACCTTTCCGATGCTGCCGCTCTCTCCGGCTCCCGGAGCCGAAGAAGAGGCTTCTTCGCGCAAAGACGATTGTACCGCTCACAGTGCTCTCTTAGCGCGGCTTCTGCCGAAAGAAGCCCGGGAGCGGCGCTTAGCCCCGGAGAGCATCGTACCTTCGTCTTTAGCGTCTTTTGTGGTCTACATCCTAGCAGAAAGCTTTTCCACTCTGTCTGGCAAGGAAAACATGCGCCAGCACAGAAAACATCTCCCATCGTGTTCTGGACGTTGCACGGAGGTCTGCCAAGTGTTTGGCATACAGAAAAGAAAAGCTGTCCAAAACAGCTTCCAATCGAATATTCATGTGATTAAAAAAGTCAGGAGAATGGTAACGTACTGTTTTCTATCAGTTGGCAAGCTGCGCACACAATCCCAGTGTTGTACAGCTTCCTTCTTCACCTTTCCGATGCTGCCGCTCTCTCCGGCTCCCGGAGCCGAAGAAGCGGCTTCTTCGCGCAAAGACGATTGTACCGCTCACAGTGCTCTCTTAGCGCGGCTTCTGCCGAAAGAAGCCCGGGAGCGGCGCTTAGCTCCGGAGAGCATCGTACCTTCGTCTTTAGCGTCTTTTGTGGTCTACATCCTAGCAGAAAGCTTTTCCACTCTGTCTGGCAAGGAAAACCTGCGCCAGCACAGAAAACATCTCCCATCGTGTTCTGGACGTTGCACGGAGGTCTGCCAAGTGTTTGGCATAAAGAAAAGAAAAGCTGTCCAAAACAGCTTCCAATCAAATATTCATGTGTTTGGAAAAGTCAGGAGAATGTTAACGTACTGTTTTCTATCAGTTGGCAAGCTGCGCACACAATCCCAGTGTTGTACAGCTTCCTTCTTCACCTTTCCGATGCTGCCGCTCTCTCCGGCTCCCTGAGCCGAAGAAGCGGCTTCTTCGCGCAAAGACGATTGTACCGCTCACAGTGCTCTCTTAGCGCGGCTTCTGCCGAAAGACGCCCCGAGCGGCTCTTAGCTCCGGGGTCTCCGTACCTTCCAATTCAATTTTTTCGGCTCCACAAACCAAATGGTATACTTGCAGCAGTAGGGCGGGACATTGAACTGGACTTTCTCCTTTTAGAGAGAAGCTAATGAAAAAGTTTCACCGGAATCAGAGCAGGCTGTAAAACAAGAAAAGTGTCATGGAAATAAGCCAGCCTTATCCTCTTAGCCTTGCTTGTTGTGATTGGCCAAGAAAGAAATGTGTCAACTCGGTGTTCCTGGGTATCACATCACTAACAGGTACTTCAGCTGCTGTACTTCTCTCCTGAAGTTAAGAACAGAATCCAAGGAATTGTGATTCCATGGTCTCAATTCACTCCATATGGTGCCGAAAAAGGAGTGGAAGGTGCACGGGTCAATTAACTTGAATGGCCTATGTAAATCAGCGGCCACTGTTTTTCTGAAGGCTTCAACAGGTTAGTTGCCTATGTTCTTCTTGGAATTGTTTTAACCTTTGGTCATGTTTTTCTTGGGATTCTTTTACCCTTTTCCCATTAGTTCAGCCTTTGCTCTCAAGCCTTTGCTGACATTTCCAGTATCTCGGTAGCCTGGAAAAGTGTTGTCTTGATTGATCACATCATTATTCCCTTCCAAGGGTTGTTTTCCTCAAGTCTCAGTTTGGCTGGTTTTCTGCTAGTTGATTGTCAGAGGGCAGCAGGTGTTTTGTAAGAGCAAGTACACAATGCCATAGCTTGCTTCTCTTTGGATTTGGCCTGTCTAGAAAATGGAATGACTGAACATCTCTGAGAGGCTTTTCTCTCGCCATTAGGTTTCACTGGAAGGAGGGCAGATGCAAATAGTCTACCTAAAGTCTTGGCACAGAAGAAAGTAGTGGTTTGCTGCTGCATAGAGCTAGAAGCTTACAAAAGGAAGGCCTTGGGCTGAGGCCCATTACTTTGGCTAAGTAGAAAAGGACTGTGGCAAGGTGAGGCAGCTGACTTCGAGGTAGATCAACAAGCTCTAGAAGCGTCGTGTGTTCACAGCGTGGTGCATGGTGGTTGGTTGAATTGTGTTTGTTATGGCTTAAAGCTATGGAAATGAGAAAGGCCTGAGTGTTTCAAAAGCCTGGTTTTTGCAAGAAAGCAGCTCTCCTTTGCATCTGCCTGGGGACTCTGCATCACCACGGACCCTCACTGCCACTTTGCCAAGGAGACGATCAGTAGGAATGTTGCAGAGCTGCTGTGTGCATCTGAATGGAATGGCAGAGAACGAAGCGCTGGACGTTTCTGGCTTTAGTACAATGCTGCTGCATTGGTGCCAGTTTAGTTGGTTTTCCATCAGTGGCCTTTCTGTCTAGAAGTACACTGCCCAGAGTATTGGATGCCATTTCCTTCCTGTTGTTTTCATACCTTCCTTCAGTTGAAAGGATGATACAACCTTGACATTTTGAAGATCCCTGTTAGGAAGCACTATGCCAGAGGAGTCATCGCTCCCTTTTCTTCTGCCTCCTTTGTCATTTTCAGAGACTCATTTCAAATTTCTGCTCATGTATAGAAGAATACTGAGACTACTTAGCAGGGTTGACGCTCTCAGCCGCTTTCCTCTTTCCTACTGCTTCATACTGGATGTGACTTCAAGGCCTCGTTTTGTCATCTGCATTTTGCCGTCATCCAAAGCTAAATATTCCAGGCCTGTGAACACAAAAAGAACTCTTAGTCTTTTGCAAGAACTACCCCTAGGAGGATTTGTGTTCACTTTGATCTCTTCAGTGTTTCAGAAAAAAGGAGATTGTACTCTCTTCTTGTGTACTCTCTTCTTGTGCTCTCATTTCCCTCTCTCTGCCTTGCATGCCCCAGTTAATCTACTGCTGTGACTCATTTGGCATCATCTCACGGTGCAAATTCTGCATAGTTTCAAGTCCTTACAAATGCCAGTTGCCAAGGAGCCTATCTAAGCATTCAAGGGGCAAAGAATTGTAGGGCTGGCAAGTTCAGGTGCTGAAACTGTAAGTCATGCCATATCAAAGTGACAGAGCAAATCAATTGATCTAGGACTTTCAGGTGGGCACCTCTGAGAATAGCAGCTTGTCAGCAATGACACAGCCATCTTCCTAGCTGTATTCCAGAGAGAGGAAAGGGACACCTTCAATGGTTAATATGTTTGGCATGAGAAAACAGCAAGAAATGTACCGCAAAATACTTGAGTCAGATCAAGTGCGTTTCTCTAGTGAGAATTTTGCACTTGTTCTTTCTTGTCTGTGCCTTTACTTTTCACAGAAGACAGGGGAGCATTTCATTAGTACTGTTCTTTTGTTTTCTTTTGTTGGCCTCCCTCTTTCCACCTGCAATTAACAAATTTGCCTTTCTTTCCTGGCTTCTCTTTCTTTACTTCTACAAGTTGACATGAGGTCATCCAACCTTATCATCAATGTTCTCAGACAGTGGAGAGAAGTAGAAGGTACAGCTAAATGGATAAAAGAAACCCACAAAAATAGACAGGTTTTTACAGTCTTCTGTGAGAACATTAGGACACAAGATGTCTTTGAACTGAGTCATGCTCTATTGATTTAACTTTTAGTCCACTGGTTACTATTATTACACGTGTTTGGCCTTTAGTACAGAGCCTTGGAACTAATCCAGGCCAATACTTGGCTAATTTTGTTTTCTTTCTAGTGAGGACTTTGTTTCTTAAGGAATAGTCCAGAGAAAGAGCGTCCACGGTACAGTTACAGGTCATAAATTCTGGTACAGTTTGTGCTGGTAATAGGTCTAGGAAAGAAAGGTTTGACATCTTTTTTGACTTTCAAATGGAACCATGATTTGAAAAACCTAAGAGTTGCGGCTCCCCCCCCCACCCCACAGCCCAAGTACTTCTCTTTGCAATATTACTCAGGGATTACACATCAAAGCCCACCCTGTAAAATACGTTGCAGATACTTTGCAAGAAGTGCAGCTTAGCAGCTAGAGATGATAACGTGGCTTAAATAACATGGTCTAAATATGTCTGTCTACGCAGACATACTCAACAAAGGTTACGATGGCTTAGCTCCTGTGCTCAAGTGAACGTGCATTTTAGAACTTCCCAAGAAGGTGAATTCAACCTCCTTCATTGCTCTCTGCTGGAGTCCCAAGAGAATTTCAGTCTGCTTTTTGTCATTTACAGCTGTCACTGCTTAGCTCTTGAACATGAGACTCCCTCGTGACTGATGAAAGTTGTCTAGTTAAGAGTGGGTGAAAGACATGGTCTTGCTCTAGAAGGAGATGAGAAGGTTTCTGCAGTCTTTGTCATCTCTACTGCTTGTGATTTCTAGACAAAACCAGTGGGAAGTTTTCTGAAGGCAGTCCAGAAGCTGGCAATATGGACAGCTTACAGCCCAACACTTGCTGCAGTGCAACCATGGTGACACCAGAAAGGACTTCAAAAAATTCAAAGGGCAAACAAAGCAGTTGGAAGGAAAAGAACATGAACCATTATTCCATTTTTCTCATCTATCTTTCTTTAAATCATCATTTTCGTGCAGTTTGGCGGCTTGCGTTGGTATCCCACCAAAGGAATCTGAGACAAAGTAAGCTTTTGAATGGAGTAGAAGTGAGAAAGGCAGGCCAAGTTGCCTTTTTTGCCATCAAATACCAGTTAGGCTTGAACTACCCTTTGCTTAAGGTGCTTAGCTTACACTAAGAATTGATGAGCACATTTTGATGGGAGCAAATTTTACTGTCATGATGACTGAGTAAATTTTGCTGTCACTCAGAATTTTACTGTCGTCTGAATAGCAATGTTTGTGTCCAAATAGTATTTTGTCTCCCGTATCTGCAGCAGGTAAGCCTTTTGCTGTCAGCAGTGTTGCTTAACCTTTCATGTCATATCCCTCTTCACATCCATCTTCTGCTTAAGGCTTATTAATCTACTTTAGAATTGGCAGGTGGAATAAGACTACTTTTCCTTTTTGAAAGCTCATGTCATTTGACCTACTTACAGCAAATAATTCATTAATTGCAAGTCCCCAGCTAGCATCTTTTCAGCATATTCTAACCTTCTAAAGAGTAACAAAAGCACTCTCCAATACTTGACTTTCATATCACAGTGGGAACGCTGGTCCTGTTTGCAAGAAACAATCATGGGTATGGTAAAACAAAAGGAGGGGTTAGAGTTTTCTCTGTTAACCTATAGTGAGCTTGGATTTTGCAATATGCATGAAGTTAATTAACACTGTTATATAAAGTGGCTGATTTAATCAATAAATTGGAGTCAATGCTGATAAACGACAAGGTGGGTTGGCTTCCCTTCGCTTTCAACACAGTGCCAATTCGGGCTGCTTTGATAGGACTAAGTGGCTGCTGCAATCTGCCATCCAGAAGCGGGGCAGGTGAGTTTTGTTTGCAAGGGAAAAGGGCCATGGTTTGTGTTTGGGGGCCTGTGACTGAGAGTGCCGGCTGGCTCCTGAAATTCTTTGATATGCAGGATGATTCCCAGACGCAAGGTGGAAACGCTGCCAAGTCAGGCTGGATTGAAATTACCCAGGGACTCCTGCAATCTGCCATCGAGAAGCGGGGCAGGTGAGTGTTGTTTGCCAGGGAAAAGGGCCGTGGATTGTGTTTGGGGGCCTGTGGCTGGGAGAGGCCGGCTGGCTCCTGAAAATCCACAATACGCAGGATGTTTCTCAGACCCAAGGTAGCAACATTGCCAAGTCGGGCTGGTTTGATAGTACCAAATTCTCCGGCAATCTGCCATGCAGAAGCAGGGCAGGTGACTTTTCTTTGCCAGGGAAAAGGGCCGAGGTTTGTGTTTGGGGGCCTGTGGCCAAGAGTGTCTTGCTGGCTCCTGAAAATCCATGATACGCAGGATGGTTCCCAGACCCAAGGTGGCACCAGTGCCAAGTCGGGCTGGTTTGATATTACCAAGTGGCTCCTGCAATCTGCCATGCAGAAGCGGGGCAGGTGAGTTTTTTTGGCCAGGTAAGAGGGCCGAGGTCTGTGTTTAAGGGCCTGTGGCTGGGAGTGGCCGGCTGGCTCCTGAAAATCCACGATACGCAGGATGGTTCCCAGACCCAAGGTGGCACCAGTGCCAAGTCGGGCTGGTTTGATAGTAGCAAGTGGCTCCTGCAATCTGCCATGATCACATGAAGAAATACTTTCTGGCGTCCGTACTGGGCCATATGCTCTTTCTTCTCTCAACTTCTCCATCACCTCTCATCTGTTTCACATGCGCTATCTTCAAGGTCCACAGGCTACTTTTCACAGCGTCTTCAGGCCTGATGCAGTAAGAATGATGAATAGAACAGAGTTGGGTCTATTTTGCAGTTTGGATAAAATGCTTTCTGCACACAAATCCAAGGAGAAGGTGCTGCCCCGATGCCCAGAAAAACTTTCACTCCTGCTAGTGTTCTACGTCAACCGCAACTTAGTCTGAAAGAAAAGCTTTTTCTCTGAGAGCATCTGAGAGGTTTGCATGAAGCACTGATATCTGACATATGCAATTTTGAATAGGAGAGGAAAAAGAAAATGGCAAGAAGTTTTTAATTTTACTGGTTTCAATTTTAATTTCCGTGCACTTTTTCACAACTTGTCAGCTCAAATGCCCATCAACATCTTTTAGTCATCTGTAAGTCAGTATTCATATAAAATGTGCTTCAAATCAAAAGAATTTCAAATTTGCACTCCAAGTCTCTATGCCTAGATTTATGATTTCCTACACATATTAGATGAAAGGAAGGCCTTTTTTACTGTGGGAGTGCTGGAACACTGGAACAGGTTGCCCAGAGAAGTTGTGGGTGTCCCATCCCTGAAAGTATTCAAGGTCAGCTTGGACGGGGCTTGGAGCAGCAACAAAGGAGAAGCTTGATGGTAGAGAAACAAAGTTGGACTATAGAAGAAACTGAGATTGAAGTATAGGAGCAAGTTTTCTCTCAGCTCTTGGGCTAAATTCAAAGTTGTACAAAATGACATTTATCTGTGATTTTCACTACTGTAACAGAAAGGTTCATGAAAACTGTACAGAAGATAGCAAATTTTAAAAGAGATAAGAATTACAGCATAAAATCCATGGGACGGGTTACAACATGAGACACTCTCTAAGAGAAAATCTCTGTGTTTCAGCACTTCATCATGGTAAGATTTCACAAAGTGCCAAAGAAGGCGGCAAAATATCATTCGGGACATTATTTACTGGAGTTCAGCCTGGCCATTAGTAGGAACTGGGTTTGACCACATCGTGTAGATATACCACACACACTTTCCCTTCACTGAAAAATTACTGTTTACAACGAAGAAGCAATTGACGATCAAAATTGATTGAAAGCATCTTAAACATGTCAAGTATTTCATTGTAGATGATCTGTGATCCAAATGCTTCTTCCACCTTCGAGAGGGACAGAACAATTCTTCCATATCATGATGGTTTAAAATTGTATCAACCAATGTTTTCTGCTGAAAAGATATCATCTATTTTTTTCTATTTTTGGAAGAAAATATTCCTAGACATACAACAGGTGAGAACTAAGTAATTTTAAAGAAGCAAATGACATGAAAATATTCTGTAAATAGAATGAAATGAAAAGCTGTGTTTTAAATAGAAACTAAATATGAAACAGAATTTCTGTACCAGGCATTTGAATTACTGCACCAGCTCTTTTGCCCATCAAGAGAGGCATTGAGCATTTCCGTCTTTTCCAAGGTGCTCATGATCTGCTATGCTGATCTCTGTGTGTGCCTAGGTGTGTGTGGAAGGGGGGGCATGTGAAGGGGAGTGAGTATGTTTGCTTTACACTTGTTGTGGCAGATTCATGCCTCAGCTCCACATTTTGTTTTAGAAAGGTCACACAGAGTGGATATGAAGTTTACTATCAACAAGAGATCAATTCCCAAATCATCCATTTGACTCTACCTTATAAATCATGTGCTTTGTTGCATATTTTATCAAATCTACTTTCAAGCCAGATGGAGGAAGGAGGATGTGGGAATCCCTCCACCATCTTGCAACTTTTATGCAAGTAGGTTTTCAAGAAAATCATCATTTCTCTTGGAAATATGTCTGGAACAGGCATGATGGTAGTGTCAACCTGTTGGAGTTTTTGTTGCTGGAAGAAGTTGTACAAAAGGATTGGTTTTTACATTGACCGGTTACTGAATCAAGCGCAGGAATACATTGGAAATTCAACTGGGGCTTCCTTTTCCCAGCAGACCACTTCTAGAACGAGCTTGTACAATGAAGCTGACGCTTCTGCTCTCTTTTTGTTTCTTTCCTATTTTTCTTGGCTTCTTTGCCACTCTCTAGACAATTTGTGAACTCTTTTCCCAACTCAAATGGTTTCAATAGTCTGATTGTGATCATACATTTTTACAAGGAATTTTTAAAATCTTTCCTCGAGTTAAGAAAGTCAAGGACTTAGGTCTTTTTCTTCCCTTATAATATTGCAATGAAATTGATAACTAAAGACCAACTCTTTCTTTTTGTTTTTAACCCAAGTAGATAATTCCCATCCATTCATCCATTTGGTGGACCAATAGTTGCCATGCTGATGGAAGTTGTCACTTCTTAACAATAGACATTCTGTGACTATGTTGACAGCACTTTGGGTGAAGATCCTAACTGGTCTTGGATACACATAGGGAGAAATTTGCTCAGCCAGTGTCAGTCTTAAGCATGCGTATCAGAAGATCTTTCTAGAGCTGGGAATTTTCCCATGAAAGGGATTCAGTTAGGGAAGAGACACTCGTCCCAGAGTTTTGCATTCTTCTTGAACACTGCTTAAGGAACTTAGATGCCGTGTCCATTTGGATCTCTGTCTTCACAGAACTTTGTCATGCAAGTGCTTGAAATGCATCTTGAAGAGAATTCACTAGCACAGAATGAATGAGAGTGGAAGGGCTTGGTGGGGCTAACCAGGCCCAATCCCCCTGCCTAAACCAGGATACCTAGAGCCTCTTGCCCAGGAGTCTATCTGGGTGTACTTTGAATGTCTTCAAAGATCCAGGCTCCACAATCTTTCTGGGCAGTCTGTGCCGTGGTTCAGTCACCCTCACAGTAAAGAATCATTTGCTGATGGTCAATGGCAATCTCCTGTATTTCAGAGAGTGCCCACTGACTCTTGTTTTTTCACTCAGCATCACTGAAAAGACACTGGTTCCCTCCCCTTTGCACTATTGCTTCCATATGGATGCGTGCTGCCATGTAGAGATATGTCAAAAACCTCCCTGAAGCCCAGGCAGATAATATTCCCTTCATCTACCAGTCAAGTTGATTCATCAGAGGAGTTTAAAGTGATGTTCCAGCATGAAATTCCCCTGAAAAACCATGCTAACTACATGATTTTGTAGTCTTGCATGTGCCTGGCAAGGTTTTCCAGGAAGAGCTGCTTCATCAACTTCCTGGGGATAAAAAGGAGGCTGCCTGGTTTGTACTATTCCGAGTCCTCCTAATTGCCTTTTTTAGAGATGGGTGTCATTTGCTCTCATCCAGTCTTTAGCCTCTATTGTCGTCTACATCTTAGCAAATAGAATTTCCACTACATGTTCATGTGATTGGAAACGTCAGGAAAGTGTAAGGTACTGTTTTCTATCAGTTGTCAAGTTGCGCACACAATCCCAGTGTTGTACAGCTTCCTTCTTCACCTTTCCGATGCTGCCGCTCTCTCCGGCTCCCGGAGCCGAAGAAGCGGCTTCTTCGCGCAAAGACGATTGTACCGCTCACAGTGCTCTCTTAGCGCAGCTTCTGCCGAAAGAAGCCCGGGAGCGGCGCTTAGCTCCGGAGAGCATCGTACCTTCGTATTTAGCGTCTTTTGTGGTCTACATCCTAGCAGAAAGCTTTTCCACTCTGTCTGGCAAGGAAAACCTGCGGAACACAGAAAACATCTCCCATCGTGTTCTGGACGTTGTACGGAGGTCTGCCAAGTGTTTGCATGAAGAGAAGAAAAGTTGTCCACAACAGCTTCCAATCGAATATTCATGTGATTGGAAAAGTCAGGAGAATGGTAAGGTACTTTTTTCTATCAGTTGGCAAGTTGTGCACACAATCCCAGTGTTGTACAGCTTCCTTCTTCACCTTTCCGATGCTGCCGCTCTCTCCGGCTCCCGGAGCCGAAGAAGCGGCTTCTTCGCGCAAAGACGATTGTACCGGTCACAGTGCTCTCTTAGCGCCGCTTCTGCCGAAAGAAGCCCGGGAGCGGCGCTTAGCTCCGGAGAGCATCGTACCTTCGTCTTTAGCGTCTTTTGTGGTCTACATCCTAACAGAAAGCTTTTCCACTATGTCTGGCAAGGAAAACCTGCGCCAACACAGAAAACATCTCCCATCGTGTTCTGGACGTTGCACGGAGGTCTGCCAAGTGTTTGGCATAAAGAAAAGAAAAGCTGTCCAAAACAGCTTCCAATCGAATATTCATGTGATTGGAAAAGTCAGGAGAATGGTAAGGTACTGTTTTCTATCAGTTGGCAAGTTGTGCACACAATCCCAGTGTTGTACAGCTTCCTTCTTTGCCTGTCCGAAGCTGCCGCTCTCTCCGGCTCCCGGAGGCGAAGAAGCGGCTTCTTCGCGCAAAGACGATTGTACCGGTCAAAGTGCGCTCTTAGCGCGGCTTCTGCCGAAAGAAGCCCGGGTGCAGTGCTTAGCTCCGGAGAGCATCGTACCTTCGTCTTTAGCGTCTTTTGTGGTCTACATCCTAGCAGAAAGCTTTTCCGCTATGTCTGGCAATCAAAACTTGCGCCAGCACAGAAAACATCTCCCATCGTGTTCTAGACGTTGCACGGACGTCTGCCAAGTCTTTGACAACAAGAAAAGAAAAGCTGTCCGAAACAGCTTCCAATCGAATATTCATGTGATTGGAAAAGTCAGGAAAGTGCAAAGGTGCTGTTTTCTAACAGTTAGCAAGCTGCGCACACAATCCCAGTGTTGTACAGCTTCCTTCTTCTCCTGTCCGAAGCTGCCGCTCTCTCCGGCTCCTGGAGGCGAAGAAGCGGCTTCTTCGCGCAAAGAAGATTCTACTCGTCACATTGCTTCCTTAGCGCGGCTTCTGCCAAATGATGCCCGGGAGCGGCGCTTAGCTCCGGAGAGCATCGTAACCTAGGTCTTTAGCGTCTTTTGTCGTCTACATCTTAGCAGAAAGCTTTTCTACTCTCTCTGGTAAGCAAAACTTGCTCCAGCACAGAAAACATCTCCCATCGTGTTCTGGACGTTGCTCGGAGGTCTGCCAAGTGATTGACAAGAAGAAAAGAAAAGTTGTCCAAAACAGCTTCCAATCGAATGTTCATGTGATTGGAAAAGTCAGGAAAGTGGTAAGGTACTGTTTTCTATCAGTTGGCAAGTTACGCACACAATCCCAGTGTTGTACAGCTTCCTTCTTCACCTTTCCGATGCTGCCGCTCTCTCCGGCTCCTGGAGCCGAAGAAGCAGCTTCTTCGCGCAAAGACGATTGTACCGGTCAAAGTGCTCTCTTAGCGCGGCTTCTACCGAAAGAAGCCCGGGAGCGGCGCTTAGCTCCGGAGAGCATCGTACCTTCGTCTTTAGCGTTTTTTGTGGTCGACATCCTAGCAAAAAGCTTTACTATTGTGTCTGGCAAGCAAAACTTGCGCCAGCACAGAAAACATCTCCCATCGTGTTCTAGACTTTGCACGAAGGTCTGCCAAGTAGTTGGCTTAAAGAAAAGAAAAGTTGTCCAAAACAGCTTCCAATCGAATATTCATGTGATTGGAAAAGTCAGGAGAGTGCAAAGGTACTGTTTTCTATCAGTTAGCAAGCTGCGCACACAATCCCAGTGTTGTACAGCTTCCTTCTTCACCTTTCTGATGCTGCCGCTCTCTCCGGCTCCTGGAGGCGAAGAAGCGGCTTCTTCGCGCAAAGATTTTACCGGTCACAGTGCTCTCCTTAGCGCGGCTTCTGCCGAAAGACGCCCGGGAGCGGCGCTTAGGTCCGGAGAGCATCGTACCTTCGTCTTTAGAGTCTTTTGTGGTCTACATCCTAGCAGAAAGCTTTACTATTGTGTCTGGCAAGCAAAATTTGCGCCAGCACAGAGAACATCTCCCATCGTGTTCTAGACGTTGCACAGAGGTCTGCCAAGTGGTTGGCATGAAGAAAAGAAATGTTGTCCAAAACAGCTTCCAATCGAATATTCATGTGATTGGAAAAGTCAGGAAAGTGTAAGGTACTGTTTTCTATCAGTTGGCAAGCTGCGCACTCAATCCCAGTGTTGTACAGCTTCCTTCTTCACCTTTCCGATGCTGCCGCTCTCTCCGGCACCTGGAGCCGAAGAAGCGGCTTCTTCGCGCAAAGACGATTGTACCGGTCAAAGTGCGCTCTTAGCGCGGCTTCTACCGAAAGAAGCCCGGGAGCGGCGCTTAGCTCCGGAGAGCATCGTACCATCGTCTTTAGCGTCTTTTGTGGTCTACATGTTAGCAGAAAGCTTTTCCACTATGTCTGGCAAGGAAAACCTGCGCCAACACAGAAAACATCTCCCATCGTGTTCTGGACGTTGCACGGAGGTCTGCCAAGTGTTTGGCATAAAGAAAAGAAAAGCTGTCCAAAACAGCTTCCAATCGAATATTCTTGTGATTGGAAAAGTCAGGAGAATGGTAAGGTACTGTTTTCTATCAGTTGGCAAGTTGTGCACACAATCCCAGTGTTGTACAGCTTCCTTCTTTGCCTTTCCGATGCTGCCGCTCTCTCCGGCTCCCGGAGCCGAAGAAGCGGCTTCTTCGCGCAAAGACGATTGTACCGCTCACAGTGCTCTCTTAGCGCGGCTTCTGCCGAAAGAAGCCCGGGAGCGGCGCTTAGCTCCGGAGAGCATCGTACCTTCGTCTTTAGCGTCTTTTGTGGTCTACATCCTAGCAGAAAGCTTTTCCACTCAGTCTGGCAAGGAAAACCTGCGCCAGCACAGAAAACATCTCCCATCGTGTTCTAGACGTTGCACGGAGGTCTGCCAAGTGTTTGACAAGAAGAAAAGAAAAGCTGTCCGAAACAGCTTCCAATCGAATATTCATGTGATTGGAAAAGTCAGGAAAGTGTAAGGTACTGTTTTCTATCAGTTGGCAAGTTGAGCACACAATCCCAGTGTTGTACAACTTCCTTCTTCACCTTTCCGATGCTGCCGCTCTCTCCGGCTCCTGGAGGCGAAGAAGCGGCTTCTTCGCGCAAAGACGATTGTACCGGTCAAAGTGCGCTCTTAGCGCGGCTTCTGCCGAAAGAAGCCCGGGAGCGGCGCTTAGCTCCGGAGAGCATCGTACCTTCGTCTTTAGCGTCTTTTGTGGTCTACATCCTAGCAGAAAGCTTTTCCGCTATGTCTGGCAATCAAAACTTGCGCCAGCACAGAAAACATCTCCCATCGTGTTCTAGACGTTGCACGGACGTCTGCCAAGTGTTTGACAAGAAGAAAAGAAAAGCTGTCCGAAACAGCTTCCCATCGAATATTCATGTGATTGGAAAAGTAAGGAGAGTGCAAAGGGACTGTTTTCTATCAGTTAGCAAGTTGAGCACACAATCCCAGTGTTGTACAACTTCCTTCTTCACCTTTCCGATGCTGCCGCTTTCCCCGGCTCCTGGAGGCGAAGAAGCGGCTTCTTCGCTCAAAGAAGATTTTACCCGTCACAGTGCTCTCCTTAGCGCGGCTTCTGCCGAAAGACGCCCGGGAGCGGCGCTTAGCTCCGGAGAGCATCGTAACCTAGGTCTTTAGCGTCTTTTGTCGTCTACATCTTAGCAGAAAGCTTTTCTACTCTCTCTGGTAAGCAAAACTTGCGCCAGCACAGAAAACATCTCCCATCGTGTTCTGGACGTTGCACGGAGGTCTGCCAAGTGATTGACAAGAAGAAAAGGAAAGTTGTCCAAAACAGCTTCCAATCGAATATTCATGTGATTGGAAAAGTCAGGAAAGTGGTAAGGTACTGTTTTCTATCAGTTGGCAAGTTGCGCACACAATCCCAGTGTTGTACAGCTTCCTTCTTCACCTTTCCGATGCTGCCGCTCTCTCCGGCTCCTGGAGGCGAAGAAGCGGCTTCTTCGCGCAAAGATTACACCGGTCACAGTGCTCTCTCTAGCGCGGCTTCTGCCGAAAGACGCCCGGGAGCGGCGCTTAGGTCCGGAGAGCATCGTACCTTCGTCTTTAGCGTCTTTTGTGGTCTACATCCTAGCAGAAAGCTTTTCCGCTATGTCTGGCAATCAAAACTTGCGCCAGCACAGAAAACATCTCCCATCGTGTTCTAGACGTTGCACGGAGGTCTGCCAAGTAGTTGGCATAAAGAAAAGAAATGTTGTCAAAAACAGCTTCCAATCGAATGTTCATGTGATTGGAAAAGTCAGGAGAGTGCAAAGGTACTGTTTTCTATCAGTTAGCAAGCTGCGCACACAATCCCAGTGTTGTACAGCTTCCTTCTTCTCCTGTCCGAAGCTGCCGCTCTCTCCGGCTCCTGGAGGCGAAGAAGCGGCTTCTTCGCGCAAAGAAGATTGTACCGGTCACAGTGCTCTCCTTAGCGCGGCTTCTGCCGAAAGACGCCCGGGAGCGGCGCTTAGCTCCGGAGAGCATCGTACCTTCGTCTTTAGCGTCTTTTGAGGTCTACATCCTAGCAGAAAGCTTTTCCACTCTGTCTGGCAAGGAAAACCTGCGCCAGCACAGACAACATCTCCCATCGTCTTCTGGGCGTTGTACGGAGGTCTGCCAAGTGGTTGGCATGAAGAAAAGAAAAGTTGTCCAAAACAGCTTCCCTTCGAATATTCATGTGATTGGAAAAGTCAGGAGAATGGTAAGGTACTGTTTTCTATCAGTTGGCAAGTTGCGCACACAATCCCAGTGTTGTACAGCTTCCTTCTTCACCTTTCCGATGCTGCCGCTCTCTCCGGCTCCTCGAGCCGAAGAAGCGGCTTCTTCGCACAAAGACGATTGTACCGGTCACAGTGCTCTCTTAGCGCGGCTTCTGCCGAAAGACGCCCGGGAGCGGCGCTTAGCTCCGGAGAGCATCGTAACCTAGGTCTTTAGCGTCTTTTGTCGTCTACATCTTAGCAGAAAGCTTTTCTACTCTCTCTGGTAAGCAAAACTTGCGCCAGCACAGAAAACATCTCCCATCGTGTTCTGGAAGTTGCACGGAGGTCTGCCAAGTGATTGACAAGAAGAAAAGGAAAGTTGTCCAAAACAGCTTCCAATCGAATATTCATGTGATCGGAAAAGTCAGGAAAGTGGGAAGGTACTGTTTCCTATCAGCTGGCATGCTGCGCACACAATCCCAGTGTTGTACAGCTTCCTTCTTCACCTTTCCGATGCTGCCGCTCTCTCCGGCTCCTGGAGCCGAAGAAGCAGCTTCTTCGCGCAAAGACGATTGTACCGGTCAAAGTGCGCTCTTAGCGCGGCTTCTACCGAAAGAAGCCCGGGAGCGGCGCTTAGCTCCGGAGAGCATCGTACCTTCGTCTTTAGCGTCTTTTGTGGTCGACATCCTAGCAAAAAGCTTTACTATTGTGTCTGGCAAGCAAAACATGCGCCAGCACAAAAAACATCTCCCATCGTGTTCTAGACTTTGCACGAAGGTCTGCCAAGTAGTTGGCATAAAGAAAAGAAATGTTGTCCAAAACAGCTTCCAATCGAATATTCATGTGATTGGAAAAGTCAGGAGAGTGCAAAGGTACTGTTTTCTATCAGTTAGCAAGCTGCGCACACAATCCCAGTGTTGTACAGCTTCCTTCTTCACCTTTCCGATGTTGCCGCTCTCTCCGGCTCCTGGAGGCGAAGAAGCGGCTTCTTCGCGCAAAGACGATTGTACCGGTCACAGTGCTCTCCTTAGCGCGGCTTCTGCCGAAAGACGCCCGGGAGCGGCGCTTAGGTCCGGAGAGCATCGTACCTTCGTCTTTAGCGTCTTTTGTGGTCTACATCCTAGCAGAAAGCTTTACTATTATGTCTGGCAAGCAAAACTTGCGCCAGCACAGAGAACATCTCCCATCGTGTTCTAGACGTTGCACGGAGGTCTGCCAAGTGGTTGGCTTGAAGAAAAGAAAAGTTGTCCAAAACAGCTTCCAATCGAATATTCATGTGATTGGAAAAGTCAGAAAAATAGTAAGGTACTGTTTTCTATCAGTTGGCAAGCTGCGCACTCAATCCCAGTGTTGTACAGCTTCCTTCTTCACCTTTCCGATGCTGCCGCTCTCTCCGGCACCTGGAGCCGAAGAAGCGGCTTCTTCGCGCAAAGACGATTGTACCGGTCAAAGTGCGCTCTTAGCGCGGCTTCTACCGAAAGAAGCCCGGGAGCGGCGCTTAGCTCCGGAGAGCATCGTACCTTCGTCTTTAGCGTCTTTTGTGGTCTACATCCTAGCAGAAAGCTTTTCCACTCTGTCTGGCAAGGAAAACCTGCGCCAACACAGAAAACATCTCCCATCGTGTTCTGGACGTTGCACGGAGGTCTGCCCAGTGTTTGGCATAAAGAAAAGAAAAGCTGTCCAAAACAGCTTCCAATCGACTATTCATGTGATTGGAAAAGTCAGGAGAATGGTAAGGTACTGTTTTCTATCAGTTGGCAAGTTGTGCACACAATCCCAGTGTTGTACAGCTTCCTTCTTCGCCTTTCCGATGCTGCCGCTCTCTCCGGCTCCCGGAGCCGAAGAAGCGGCTTCTTCGCGCAAAGACGATTGTACCGCTCACAGTGCTCTCTTAGCGCGGCTTCTGCCGAAAGAAGCCCGGGAGCGGCGCTTAGCTCCGGAGAGCATCGTACCTTCGTCTTTAGCGTCTTTTGTGGTCTACATCCTAGCAGAAAGCTTTTCCACTCTGTCTGGCAAGGAAAACCTGCGCCAGCACAGAAAACATCTCCCATCGTGTTCTAGACGTTGCACGGACGTCTGCCAAGTGTTTGACAAGAAGAAAAGAAAAGCTGTCCGAAACAGCTTCCCATCGAATATTCATGTGATTGGAAAAGTCAGGAAAGTGTAAGGTACTGTTTTCTATCAGTTGGCAAGTTGAGCACACAATCCCAGTGTTGTACAACTTCCTTCTTCACCTTTCCGATGCTGCCGCTCTCTCCGGCTCCTGGAGGCGAAGAAGCGGCTTCTTCGCGCAAAGACGATTGTACCGGTCAAAGTGCGCTCTTAGCGCGGCTTCTGCCGAAAGACGCCCGGGAGCGGTGCTTAGCTCCGGAGAGCATCGTACCTTCGTCTTTAGCGTCTTTTGTGGTCTACATCCTAGCAGAAAGCTTTTCCACTCTGTCTGGCAAGGAAAACCTGCGCCACCACAGACAACATCTCCCATCGTCTTCTGGGCATTGTACGGAGGTCTGCCAAGTGCTTGGCATGAAGAAAAGAAAAGTTGTCCAAAACAGCTTCCAATCGAATATTCATGTGATTGGAAAAGTCGGGAAAGTGGTAAGGTACTGTTTTCTATCAGTTGGCAAGTTACGCACACAATCCCAGTGTTGTACAGCTTCCTTCTTCACCTTTCCGATGCTGCCGCTCTCTCCGGCTCCTGGAGCCGAAGAAGCAGCTTCTTCGCGCAAAGACGATTGTACCGGTCAAAGTGCGCTCTTAGCGCGGCTTCTACCGAAAGAAGCCCGGGAGCGGCGCTTAGCTCCGGAGAGCATCGTACCTTCGTCTTTAGCGTCTTTTGTGGTCGACATCCTAGCAAAAAGCTTTACTATTGTGTCTGGCAAGCAACACCTGCACCAAGACAGAAAACATCTCCCATCGTGTTCTAGACTTTGCACGAAGGTCTGCCAAGTGGTTGGCTTGAAGAAAAGAAAAGCTGTCCAAAACAGCTTCCAATCGAATATTCATGTGATTGGAAAAGTCAGAAAAATAGTAAGGTACTGTTTTCTATCAGTTGGCAAGCTGCGCACTCAATCCCAGTGTTGTACAGCTTCCTTCTTCACCTTTCCGATGCTGCCGCTCTCTCCGGCACCTGGAGCCGAAGAAGCGGCTTCTTCGCGCAAAGACGATTGTACCGGTCAAAGTGCGCTCTTAGCGCGGCTTCTACCGAAAGAAGCCCGGGAGCGGCGCTTAGCTCCGGAGAGCATCGTACCTTCGTCTTTAGCGTCTTTTGTGGTCTACATCCTAGCAGAAAGCTTTTCCACTCTGTCTGGCAAGGAAAACCTGCGCCAGCACAGAAAACATCTCCCATCGTGTTCTAGACGTTGCACGGACGTCTGCCAAGTGTTTGACAAGAAGAAAAGAAAAGCTGTCCGAAACAGCTTCCCATCGAATATTCATGTGATTGGAAAAGTCAGGAAAGTGTAAGGTACTGTTTTCTATCAGTTGGCAAGTTGAGCACACAATCCCAGTGTTGTACAACTTCCTTCTTCACCTTTCCGATGCTGCCGCTCTCTCCGGCTCCTGGAGGCGAAGAAGCGGCTTCTTCGCGCAAAGACGATTGTACCGGTCAAAGTGCGCTCTTAGCGCGGCTTCTGCCGAAAGAAGCCCGGGTGCGGTGCTTAGCTCCGGAGAGCATCGTACCTTCGTCTTTAGCGTCTTTTGTGGTCTACATCCTAGCAGAAAGCTTTTCCACTCTGTCTGGCAAGGAAAACCTGCGCCAGCACAGACAACATCTCCCATCGTCTTCTGGGCATTGTACGGAGGTCTGCCAAGTGCTTGGCATGAAGAAAAGAAAAGTTGTCCAAAACAGCTTCCAATCGAATATTCATGTGATTGGAAAAGTCGGGAAAGTGGTAAGGTACTGTTTTCTATCAGTTGGCAAGTTACGCACACAATCCCAGTGTTGTACAGCTTCCTTCTTCACCTTTCCGATGCTGCCGCTCTCTCCGGCTCCTGGAGCCGAAGAAGCAGCTTCTTCGCGCAAAGACGATTGTACCGGTCAAAGTGCGCTCTTAGCGCGGCTTCTACCGAAAGAAGCCCGGGAGCGGCGCTTAGCTCCGGAGAGCATCGTACCTTCGTCTTTAGCGTCTTTTGTGGTCGACATCCTAGCAAAAAGCTATACTATTGTGTCTGGCAAGCAACACCTGCACCAAGACAGAAAACATCTCCCATCGTGTTCTAGACTTTGCACGAAGGTCTGCCAAGTGGTTGGCTTGAAGAAAAGAAAAGTTGTCCAAAACAGCTTCCAATCGAATATTCATGTGATTGGAAAAGTCAGAAAAATGGTAAGGTACTGTTTTCTATCAGTTGGCAAGCTGCGCACTCAATCCCAGTCTTGTACAGCTTCCTTCTTCACCTTTCCGATGCTGCCGCTCTCTCCGGCACCTGGAGCCGAAGAAGCGGCTTCTTCGCGCAAAGACGATTGTATCGGTCAAAGTGCGCTCTTAGCGCGGCTTCTACCGAAAGAAGCCCGGGAGCGGCGCTTAGCTCCGGAGAGCATCGTACCTTCGTCTTTAGCGTCTTTTGTGGTCTACATCCTAGCAGAAAGCTTTTCCACTATGTCTGGCAAGGAAAACCTGCGCCAACACAGAAAACATCTCCCATCGTGTTCTGGACGTTGCACGGAGGTCTGCCCAGTGTTTGGCATAAAGAAAAGAAAAGCTGTCCAAAACAGCTTCCAATCGACTATTCATGTGATTGGAAAAGTCAGGAGAATGGTAAGGTACTGTTTTCTATCAGTTGGCAAGTTGTGCACACAATCCCAGTGTTGTACAGCTTCCTTCTTCGCCTTTCCGATGCTGCCGCTCTCTCCGGCTCCCGGAGCCGAAGAAGCGGCTTCTTCGCGCAAAGACGATTGTACCGCTCACAGTGCTCTCTTAGCGCGGCTTCTGCCGAAAGAAGCCCGGGAGCGGCGCTTAGCTCCGGAGAGCATCGTACCTTCGTCTTTAGCGTCTTTTGTGGTCTACATCCTAGCAGAAAGCTTTTCCACTCTGTCTGGCAAGGAAAACCTGCGCCAGCAAAGAAAACATCTCCCATCGTGTTCTAGACGTTGCACGGACGTCTGCCAAGTGTTTGACAAGAAGAAAAGAAAAGCTGTCCGAAACAGCTTCCAATCGAATATTCATGTGATTGGAAAAGTCAGGAAAGTGTAAGGTACTGTTTTCTATCAGTTGGCAAGTTGAGCACACAATCCCAGTGTTGTACAACTTCCTTCTTCACCTTTCCGATGCTGCCGCTCTCTCCGGCTCCTGGAGGCGAAGAAGCGGCTTCTTCGCGCAAAGACGATTGTACCGGTCAAAGTGCGCTCTTAGCGCGGCTTCTGCCGAAAGAAGCCCGGGTGCGGTGCTTAGCTCCGGAGAGCATCGTACCTTCGTCTTTAGCGTCTTTTGTGGTCTACATCCTAGCAGAAAGCTTTTCCACTCTGTCTGGCAAGGAAAACCTGCGCCAGCACAGACAACATCTCCCATCGTCTTCTGGGCATTGTACGGAGGTCTGCCAAGTGCTTGGCATGAAGAAAAGAAAAGTTGTCCAAAACAGCTTCCAATCGAATATTCATGTGATTGGAAAAGTCAGGAAAGTGGTAAGGTACTGTTTTCTATTAGTTGGCCAGTTACGCACACAATCCCAGTGTTGTACAGCTTCCTTCTTCACCTTTCCGATGCTGCCGCTCTCTCCGGCTCCTGGAGCCGAAGAAGCAGCTTCTTCGCGCAAAGACGATTGTACCGGTCAAAGTGCGCTCTTAGCGCGGCTTCTACCGAAAGAAGCCCGGGAGCGGCGCTTAGCTCCGGAGAGCATCGTACCTTCGTCTTTAGCGTCTTTTGTGGTCGACATCCTAGCAAAAAGCTATACTATTGTGTCTGGCAAGCAACACCTGCACCAAGACAGAAAACATCTCCCATCGTGTTCTAGACTTTGCACGAAGGTCTGCCAAGTGGTTGGCTTGAAGAAAAGAAAAGTTGTCCGAAACAGCTTCCAATCGAATATTCATGTGATTGGAAAAGTCAGAAAAATAGTAAGGTACTGTTTTCTATCAGTTGGCAAGCTGCGCACTCAATCCCAGTGTTGTACAGCTTCCTTCTTCACCTTTCCGATGCTGCCGCTCTCTCCGGCACCTGGAGCCGAAGAAGCGGCTTCTTCGCGCAAAGACGATTGTACCGGTCAAAGTGCGCTCTTAGCGCGGCTTCTACCGAAAGAAGCCCGGGAGCGGCGCTTAGCTCCGGAGAGCATCGTACCTTCGTCTTTAGCGTCTTTTGTGGTCGACATCCTAGCAGAAAGCTTTTCCACTATGTCTGGCAAGGAAAACCTGCGCCAACACAGAAAACATCTCCCATCGTGTTCTGGACGTTGCACGGAGGTCTGCCCAGTGTTTGGCATAAAGAAAAGAAAAGCTGTCCAAAACAGCTTCCAATCGACTATTCATGTGATTGGAAAAGTCAGGAGAATGGTAAGGTACTGTTTTCTATCAGTTGGCAAGTTGAGCACACAATCCCAGTGTTGTACAACTTCCTTCTTCACCTTTCCGATGCTGCCGCCCTCTCCGGCTCCTGGAAGCGAAGAAGCGGCTTCTTCGCGCAAAGACGATTGTACCGGTCAAAGTGCGCTCTTAGCGCGGCTTCTGCCGAAAGAAGCCCGGGTGCGGTGCTTAGCTCCGGAGAGCATCGTACCTTCGTCTTTAGCGTCTTTTGTGGTCTACATACTAGCAGAAAGCTTTTCCGCTATGTCTGGCAATCAAAACTTGCGCCAGCACAGAAAACATCTCCCATCGTGTTCTAGACGTTGCACGGACGTCTGCCAAGTGTTTGACAAGAAGAAAAGAAAAGCTGTCCGAAACAGCTTCCAATCGAATATTCATGTGATTGGAAAAGTCAGGAGAGTGCAAAGGTACTGTTTTCTATCAGTTAGCAAGCTGCGCACACAATCCCAGTGTTGTACAGCTTCCTTCTTCTCCTGTCCGAAGCTGCCGCTCTCTCCGGCTCCTGGAGGCGAAGAAGCGGCTTCTTCGCGCGAGGAAGATTTTACCCGTCACAGTGCTCTACTTAGCGCGGCTTCTGCCGAAAGACGCCCGGGAGCGGCGCTTAGGTCCGGAGAGCATCGTACCTTCGTCTTTAGCGTCTTTTGAGGTCTACATCCTAGCAGAAAGCTTTTCCACTCTGTCTGGTAAGGAAAACCTGCGCCAGCACAGACAACATCTCCCATCGTCTTCTGGGCGTTGTACGGAGGTCTGCCAAGTGGTTGGCATGAAGAAAAGAAAAGTTGTCCAAAACAGCTTCCAATCGAATATTCATGTGATTGGAAAAGTCAGGAGAATGGTAAGGTACTGTTTTCTATCAGTTGGCAAGTTGCGCACACAATCCCAGTGTTGTACAGCTTCCTTCTTCACCTTTCCGATGCTGCCGCTCTCTCCGGCTCCCGGAGGCGAAGAAGCGGCTTCTTCGCACAAAGACGATTGTACCGGTCACAGTGCTCTCTTAGCGCGGCTTCTGCCGAAAGGCGCCCGGGAGCGGCGCTTAGCTCCGGAGAGCATCGTAACCTAGGTCTTTAGCGTCTTTTGTCGTCTACATCTTAGCAGAAAGCTTTTCTACTCTCTCTGGTAAGCAAAACTTGCGCCAGCACAGAAAACATCTCCCATCGTGTTCTGGACGTTGCTCGGAGGTCTGCCAAGTGATTGACAAGAAGAAAAGGAAAGTTGTCCAAAACAGCTTCCAATCGAATATTCATGTGATCGGAAAAGTCAGGAAAGTGGTAAGGTACTGTTTTCTACCATTTGGCAAGCTGCGCACACAATCCCAGTGTTGTACAGCTTCCTTCTTCACCTTTCCGATGCTGCCGCTCTCTCCGGCTCCTGGAGCCGAAGAAGCGGCTTCTTCGCGCAAAGACGATTGTACCGGTCAAAGTGCTCTCTTAGCGCGGCTTCTACCGAAAGAAGCCCGGGAGCGGCGCTTAGCTCCGGAGAGCATCGTACCTTCGTCTTTAGCGTCTTTTGTGGTCGACATCCTAGCAAAAAGCTTTACTATTGTGTCTGGCAAGCAACACCTGCACCAAGACAGAAAACATCTCCCATCGTGTTCTAGACTTTGCACGAAGGTCTGCCAAGTGGTTGGCTTGAAGAAAAGAAAAGTTGTCCAAAACAGCTTCCAATCGAATATTCATGTGATTGGAAAAGTCAGGAGAGTGCAAAGGTACTGTTTTCTATCAGTTAGCAAGCTGCGCACACAATCCCAGTCTTGTACAGCTTCCTTCTTCACCTTTCTGATGCTGCCGCTCACTCCGACTCCTGGAGGCGAAGAAGCGGCTTCTTCGCGCGAGGAAGATTTTACCCGTCACAGTGCTCTCCTTAGCGCGGCTTCTGCCGAAAGACGCCCGGGTGCGGTGCTTAGCTCCGGAGAGCATCGTACCTTCGTCTTTAGCGTCTTTTGTGGTCTACATCCTAGCAGAAAGCTTTTCCGCTATGTCTGGAAATCAAAACTTGCGCCAGCACAGAGAACATCTCCCATCGTGTTCTAGACGTTGCACGGAGGTCTTCCAAGTACTTGGCATAAAGGAAAGAAATGTTGTCCAAAACAGCTTCCAATCGAATGTTCATGTGATTGGAAAAGTCAGGACAGTGCAAAGGTACTGTTTTCTATCAGTTAGCAAGCTGCGCACACAACCCCAGTGTTGTACAGCTTCCTTCTTCTCCTGTCCGAAGCTGCCGCTCTCTCCGACTCCTGGAGGCGAAGAAGCGGCTTCTTCGCGCAAAGTAGATTTTACCCGTCACAGTGCTCTCCTTAGCGCGGCTTCTGCCGAAAGACGCCCGGGAGCGGCGCTTAGCTCCGGAGAGCATCGTACCTTCGTCTTTAGCGTCTTTTGAGGTCTACATCCTAGCAGAAAGCTTTTCCACTCTGTCTGGCAAGGAAAACCTGCGCCAGCACAGACAACATCTCCCATCGTGTTCTGGACGTTGCACGAAGGTCTGCCCAGTGTTTGGCATAAAGAAAAGAAAAGCTGTCCAAAACAGCTTCCAATCGAATATTCATGTGATTGGAAAAGTCAGGAGAATGATAAGGTACTGTTTTCTATCAGTTGGCAAGTTGTGCACACAATCCCAGTGTTGTACAGCTTCCTTCTTCGCCTTTCCGATGCTGCCGCTCTCTCCGGCTCCCGGAGCCGAAGAAGCGGCTTCTTCGCGCAAAGACGATTGTACCGCTCACAGTGCTCTCTTAGCGCGGCTTCTGCCGAAAGAAGCCCGGGAGCGGCGTTTAGCTCCGGAGAGCATCGTACCTTCGTCTTTAGCGTCTTTTGTGGTCTACATCCTAGCAGAAAGCTTTTCCACTCTGTCTGGCAAGGAAAACCTGCGCCAGCACAGAAAACATCTCCCATCGTGTTCTAGACGTTGCACAGACGTCTGCCAAGTGTTTGACAAGAAGAAAAGAAAAGCTGTCCGAAACAGCTTCCAATCGTATATTCATGTGATTGGAAAAGTCAGGAGAATGGTAAGGTACTGTTTTCTATCAGTTGGCAAGTTTTGCACACAATCCCAGTGTTGTACAGCTTCCTTCTTCACCTTTCCGATGCTGCCGCTCTCTCCGGCTCCTGGAGGCGAAGAAGCGGCTTCTTCGCGCAAAGACGATTGTACCGGTCAAAGTGCGCTCTTAGCGCGGCTTCTGCCGAAAGAAGCCCGGGTGCGGTGCTTAGCTCCGGAGAGCATCGTACCTTCGTCTTTAGCGTCTTTTGTGGTCTACATCCTAGCAGAAAGCTTTTCCACTCTGTCTGGCAAGGAAAACCTGCGCCACCACAGACAACATCTCCCATCGTCTTCTGGGCATTGTACGGAGGTCTGCCAAGTGCTTGGCATGAAGAAAAGAAAAGTTGTCCAAAACAGCTTCCAATCGAATATTCATGTGATTGGAAAAGTCGGGAAAGTGGTAAGGTACTGTTTTCTATCAGTTGGCAAGTTACGCACACAATCCCAGTGTTGTACAGCTTCCTTCTTCACCTTTCCGATGCTGCCGCTCTCTCCGGCTCCTGGAGGCAAAGAAGAGGCTTCTTCGCGCAAAGATTCTACCGGTCGCAGTGCTCTCCTTAGCGCGGCTTCTGCCGAAAGACGCCCGGGTGCGGTGCTTAGCTCCGGAGAGCATCGTACCTTCGTCTTTAGCGTCTTTTGTGGTCGACATCCTAGCAAAAAGCTATACTATTGTGTCTGGCAAGCAACACCTGCACCAAGACAGAAAACATCTCCCATCGTGTTCTAGACTTTGCACAAAGGTCTGCCAAGTGGTTGGCTTGAAGAAAAGAAAAGTTGTCCAAAACAGCTTCCAATCGAATATTCATGTGATTGGAAAAGTCAGGAGAGTGCAAAGGTACTGTTTTCTATCAGTTAGCAAGCTGCGCACACAATCCCAGTGTTGTACAGCTTCCTTCTTCACCTTTCCGATGCTGCCGCTCTCTCCGGCACCTGGAGCCGAAGAAGCGGCTTCTTCGCGCAAAGACGATTGTACCGGTCAAAGTGCGCTCTTAGCGCGGCTTCTACCGAAAGAAGCCCGGGAGCGGCGCTTAGCTCCGGAGAGAATCGTACCTTCGTCTTTAGCGTCTTTTGTGGTCTACATCCTAGCAGAAAGCTTTTCCACTATGTCTGGCAAGGAAAACCTACGCCAACACAGAAAACATCTCCCATCGTGTCCTGGACGTTGCACGAAGGTCTGCCCAGTGTTTGGCATAAAGAAAAGAAAAGCTGTCCAAAACAGCTTCCAATCGAATATTCATGTGATTGGAAAAGTCAGGAGAATGATAAGGTACTGTTTTCTATCAGTTGGCAAGTTGTGCACACAATCCCAGTGTTGTACAGCTTCCTTCTTCGCCTTTCCGATGCTGCCGCTCTCTCCGGCTCCCGGAGCCGAAGAAGCGGCTTCTTCGCGCAAAGACGATTGTACCGCTCACAGTGCTCTCTTAGCGCCGCTTCTGCCGAAAGAAGCTATAGAGAGGCGCTTAGCTCCGGAGAGCATCGTACCTTCGTCTTCAGCGTCTTTTGTGGTCTACATCCTAGCAGAAAGCTTTTCCACTCTATCTGGCAAGGAAAACCTGCGCCAGCACAGAAAACATCTCCCATCGTGTTCTAGACGTTGCACGGACGTCTGCCAATTGTTTGACAAGAAGAAAAGAAAAGCTGTCCGAAACAGCTTCCAATCGAATATTCATGTGATTGGAAAAGTCAGGAAAGTGTAAGGTACTGTTTTCTATCAGTTGGCAAGTTGAGCACACAATCCCAGTGTTGTACAACTTCCTTCTTCACCTTTCCGATGCTGCCGCTCTCTCCGGCTCCTGGAGGCGAAGAAGCGGCTTCTTCGCGCAAAGACGATTGTACCGGTCAAAGTGCGCTCTTAGCGCGGCTTCTGCCGAAAGAAGCCCGGGTGCGGTGCTTAGCTCCGGAGAGCATCGTACCTTCGTCTTTAGCGTCTTTTGTGGTCTACATCCTAGCAGAAAGCTTTTCCGCTATGTCTGGAAATCAAAACTTGCGCCAGCACAGAGAACATCTCCCATCGTGTTCTAGACGTTGCACGGAGGTCTTCCAAGTACTTGGCATAAAGGAAAGAAATGTTGTCCAAAACAGCTTCCAATCGAATGTTCATGTGATTGGAAAAGTCAGGACAGTGCAAAGGTACTGTTTTCTATCAGTTAGCAAGCTGCGCACACAACCCCAGTGTTGTACAGCTTCCTTCTTCTCCTGTCCGAAGCTGCCGCTCTCTCCGACTCCTGGAGGCGAAGAAGCGGCTTCTTCGCGCAAAGTAGATTTTACCCGTCACAGTGCTCTCCTTAGCGCGGCTTCTGCCGAAAGACGCCCGGGAGCGGCGCTTAGCTCCGGAGAGCATCGTACCTTCGTCTTTAGCGTCTTTTGAGGTCTACATCCTAGCAGAAAGCTTTTCCACTCTGTCTGGCAAGGAAAACCTGCGCCAGCACAGACAACATCTCCCATCGTGTTCTGGACGTTGCACGAAGGTCTGCCCAGTGTTTGGCATAAAGAAAAGAAAAGCTGTCCAAAACAGCTTCCAATCGAATATTCATGTGATTGGAAAAGTCAGGAGAATGATAAGGTACTGTTTTCTATCAGTTGGCAAGTTGTGCACACAATCCCAGTGTTGTACAGCTTCCTTCTTCGCCTTTCCGATGCTGCCGCTCTCTCCGGCTCCCGGAGCCGAAGAAGCGGCTTCTTCGCGCAAAGACGATTGTACCGCTCACAGTGCTCTCTTAGCGCGGCTTCTGCCGAAAGAAGCCCGGGAGCGGCGTTTAGCTCCGGAGAGCATCGTACCTTCGTCTTTAGCGTCTTTTGTGGTCTACATCCTAGCAGAAAGCTTTTCCACTCTGTCTGGCAAGGAAAACCTGCGCCAGCACAGAAAACATCTCCCATCGTGTTCTAGACGTTGCACAGACGTCTGCCAAGTGTTTGACAAGAAGAAAAGAAAAGCTGTCCGAAACAGCTTCCAATCGTATATTCATGTGATTGGAAAAGTCAGGAGAATGGTAAGGTACTGTTTTCTATCAGTTGGCAAGTTTTGCACACAATCCCAGTGTTGTACAGCTTCCTTCTTCACCTTTCCGATGCTGCCGGTCTCTCCGGCTCCTGGAGGCGAAGAAGCGGCTTCTTCGCGCAAAGACGATTGTACCGGTCAAAGTGCGCTCTTAGCGCGGCTTCTGCCGAAAGAAGCCCGGGTGCGGTGCTTAGCTCCGGAGAGCATCGTACCTTCGTCTTTAGCGTCTTTTGTGGTCTACATCCTAGCAGAAAGCTTTTCCACTCTGTCTGGCAAGGAAAACCTGCGCCACCACAGACAACATCTCCCATCGTCTTCTGGGCATTGTACGGAGGTCTGCCAAGTGCTTGGCATGAAGAAAAGAAAAGTTGTCCAAAACAGCTTCCAATCGAATATTCATGTGATTGGAAAAGTCGGGAAAGTGGTAAGGTACTGTTTTCTATCAGTTGGCAAGTTACGCACACAATCCCAGTGTTGTACAGCTTCCTTCTTCACCTTTCCGATGCTGCCGCTCTCTCCGGCTCCTGGAGGCAAAGAAGAGGCTTCTTCGCGCAAAGATTCTACCGGTCGCAGTGCTCTCCTTAGCGCGGCTTCTGCCGAAAGACGCCCGGGTGCGGTGCTTAGCTCCGGAGAGCATCGTACCTTCGTCTTTAGCGTCTTTTGTGGTCGACATCCTAGCAAAAAGCTATACTATTGTGTCTGGCAAGCAACACCTGCACCAAGACAGAAAACATCTCCCATCGTGTTCTAGACTTTGCACAAAGGTCTGCCAAGTGGTTGGCTTGAAGAAAAGAAAAGTTGTCCAAAACAGCTTCCAATCGAATATTCATGTGATTGGAAAAGTCAGGAGAGTGCAAAGGTACTGTTTTCTATCAGTTAGCAAGCTGCGCACACAATCCCAGTGTTGTACAGCTTCCTTCTTCACCTTTCCGATGCTGCCGCTCTCTCCGGCACCTGGAGCCGAAGAAGCGGCTTCTTCGCGCAAAGACGATTGTACCGGTCAAAGTGCGCTCTTAGCGCGGCTTCTACCGAAAGAAGCCCGGGAGCGGCGCTTAGCTCCGGAGAGAATCGTACCTTCGTCTTTAGCGTCTTTTGTGGTCTACATCCTAGCAGAAAGCTTTTCCACTATGTCTGGCAAGGAAAACCTGCGCCAACACAGAAAACATCTCCCATCGTGTCCTGGACGTTGCACGAAGGTCTGCCCAGTGTTTGGCATAAAGAAAAGAAAAGCTGTCCAAAACAGCTTCCAATCGAATATTCATGTGATTGGAAAAGTCAGGAGAATGATAAGGTACTGTTTTCTATCAGTTGGCAAGTTGTGCACACAATCCCAGTGTTGTACAGCTTCCTTCTTCGCCTTTCCGATGCTGCCGCTCTCTCCGGCTCCCGGAGCCGAAGAAGCGGCTTCTTCGCGCAAAGACGATTGTACCGCTCACAGTGCTCTCTTAGCGCCGCTTCTGCCGAAAGAAGCTATAGAGAGGCGCTTAGCTCCGGAGAGCATCGTACCTTCGTCTTCAGCGTCTTTTGTGGTCTACATCCTAGCAGAAAGCTTTTCCACTCTATCTGGCAAGGAAAACCTGCGCCAGCACAGAAAACATCTCCCATCGTGTTCTAGACGTTGCACGGACGTCTGCCAATTGTTTGACAAGAAGAAAAGAAAAGCTGTCCGAAACAGCTTCCAATCGAATATTCATGTGATTGGAAAAGTCAGGAAAGTGTAAGGTACTGTTTTCTATCAGTTGGCAAGTTGAGCACACAATCCCAGTGTTGTACAACTTCCTTCTTCACCTTTCCGATGCTGCCGCTCTCTCCGGCTCCTGGAGGCGAAGAAGCGGCTTCTTCGCGCAAAGACGATTGTACCGGTCAAAGTGCGCTCTTAGCGCGGCTTCTGCCGAAAGAAGCCCGGGTGCGGTGCTTAGCTCCGGAGAGCATCGTACCTTCGTCTTTAGCGTCTTTTGTGGTCTACATCCTAGCAGAAAGCTTTTCCGCTATGTCTGGCAATCAAAACTTGCGCCAGCACAGAAAACATCTCCCATCGTGTTCTAGACGTTGCACGGACGTCTGCCAAGTGTTTGACAAGAAGAAAAGAAAACCTGTCCGAAACAGCTTCCCATCGAATATTCATGTGATTGGAAAAGTCAGGAGAGTGCAAAGGTACTGTTTTCTATCAGTTGGCAAGCTACGCACACAATCCCAGTGTTGTACAGCTTCCTTCTTCTCCTGTCCGAAGCTGCCGCTCTCTCCGGCTCCTGGAGCCGAAGAAGCGGCTTCTTCGCGCAAAGAAGATTGTACCGGTCACAGTGCTCTCCTTAGCGCGGCTTCTGCCGAAAGACGCCCCAGGAGCGGCGCTTAGCTCCGGAGAGCATCGTACCTTCGTCTTTAGCGTCTTTTGAGGTCTACATCCTAGCAGAAAGCTTTTCCACTCTGTCTGGCAAGGAAAACCTGCGCCAGCACAGACAACATCTCCCATCGTCTTCTGGGCGTTGTACGGAGGTCTGCCAAGTGTTTGACAAAAAGAAAAGAAAACCTGTCCGAAACAGCTTCCAATCGAATATTCATGTGATTGGAAAAGTCAGGAGAATGGTAAGGTACTGTTTTCTATCAGTTGGCAAGTCGCGCACACAATCCCAGTGTTGTACAGCTTCCTTCTTCACCTTTCCGATGCTGCCGCTCTCTCCGGCTCCTGGAGGCGAAGAAGCGGCTTCTTCGCACAAAGACGATTGTACCGGTCACAGTGCTCTCTTAGCGCGGCTTCTGCCGAAAGGCGCCCGGGAGCGGCGCTTAGCTCCGGAGAGCATCGTAACCTAGGTCTTTAGCGTCTTTTGTCGTCTACATCTTAGCAGAAAGCTTTTCTACTCTCTCTGGTAAGCAAAACTTGCGCCAGCACAGAAAACATCTCCCATCGTGTTCTGGACGTTGCTCGGAGGTCTGCCAAGTGATTGACAAGAAGAAAAGGAAAGTTGTCCAAAACAGCTTCCAATCGAATATTCATGTGATCGGAAAAGTCAGGAAAGTGGTAAGGTACTGTTTTCTATCATTTGGCAAGCTGCGCACACAATCCCAGTGTTGTACAGCTTCCTTCTTCACCTTTCCGATGCTGCCGCTCTCTCCGGCTCCTGGAGCCGAAGAAGCAGCTTCTTCGCGCAAAGACGATTGTACCGGTCAAAGTGCTCTCTTAGCGCGGCTTCTACCGAAAGAAGCCCGGGAGCGGCGCTTAGCTCCGGAGAGCATCGTACCTTCGTCTTTAGCGTCTTTTGTGGTCGACATCCTAGCAAAAAGCTTTACTATTGTGTCTGGCAAGCAACACCTGCACCAAGACAGAAAACATCTCCCATCGTGTTCTAGACTTTGCACGAAGGTCTGCCAAGTGGTTGGCTTGAAGAAAAGAAAAGTTGTCCAAAACAGCTTCCAATCGAATATTCATGTGATTGGAAAAGTCAGGAGAATGGTAAGGTACTGTTTTCTATCAGTTGGCAAGTTGCGCACACAATCCCAGTGTTGTACAGCTTCCTTCTTCACCTTTCCGATGCTGCCGCTCTCTCCGGCTCCTGGAGGCGAAGAAGCGGCTTCTTCGCACAAAGACGATTGTACCGGTCACAGTGCTCTCTTAGCGCGGCTTCTGCCGAAAGGCGCCCGGGAGCGGCGCTTAGCTCCGGAGAGCATCGTAACCTAGGTCTTTAGCGTCTTTTGTCGTCTACATCTTAGCAGAAAGCTTTTCTACTCTCTCTGGTAAGCAAAACTTGCGCCAGCACAGAAAACATCTCCCATCGTGTTCTAGACGTTGCACGGAGGTCTTCCAAGTACTTGGCATAAAGGAAAGAAATGTTGTCCAAAACAGCTTCCAATCGAATGTTCATGTGATTGGAAAAGTCAGGACAGTGCAAAGGTACTGTTTTCTATCAGTTAGCAAGCTGCGCACACAATCCCAGTGTTGTACAGCTTCCTTCTTCTCCTGTCCGAAGCTGCCGCTCTCTCCGACTCCTGGAGGCGAAGAAGCGGCTTCTTCGCGCAAAGTAGATTTTACCCGTCACAGTGCTCTCCTTAGCGCGGCTTTTGCTGAAAGACGCCCGGGAGCGGCGCTTAGCTCCGGAGAGCATCGTACCTTCGTCTTTAGCGTCTTTTGAGGTCTACATCCTAGCAGAAAGCTTTTCCACTCTGTCTGGCAAGGAAAACCTGCGCCAGCACAGACAACATCTCCCATCGTCTTCTGGGCGTTGTACGGAGGTCTGCCAAGTGGTTGGCATGAAGAAAAGAAAAGTTGTCCAAAACAGCTTCCAATCGAATATTCATGTGATTGGAAAAGTCAGGAAAGTGGTAAGGTACTGTTTTCTATCAGTTGGCAAGTTGCGCACACAATCCCAGTGTTGTACAGCTTCCTTCTTCACCTTTCCGATGCTGCCGCTCTCTCCGGCTCCTCGAGCTGAAGAAGCGGCTTCTTCGCACAAAGACGATTGTACCGGTCACAGTGCTCTCTTAGCGCGGCTTCTGCCGAAAGACGCCCGGGAGCGGCGCTTACCTTCGGAGAGCATCGTAACCTAGGTCTTTAGCGTCTTTTGTCGTCTACATCTTAGCAGAAAGCTTTTCTACACTCTCTGGTAAGCAAAACTTGCGCCAGCACAGAAAACATCTCCCATCGTGTTCTGGAAGTTGCTCGGAGGTCTGCCAAGTGATTGACGAGAAGAAAAGGAAAGTTGTCCAAAACAGCTTCCAATCGAATATTCATGTGATCGGAAAAGTCAGGAAAGTGGTAAGGTACTGTTTCCTATCAGCTGGCAAGCTGCGCACACAATCCCAGTGTTGTACAGCTTCCTTCTTCACCTTTCTGATGCTGCCGCTCTCTCCGGCTCCTGGAGGCGAAGAAGCGTCTTCTTCGCGCAAAGACGATTGTACCGGTCACAGTGCTCTCCTTAGCGCGGATTCTGCCGAAAGACGCCCGGGAGCGACGCTTAGGTCCGGAGAGCATCGTACCTTCGTCTTTAGCGTCTTTTGTGGTCTACATCCTAGCAGAAAGCTTTACTATTGTGTCTGGCAAGCAAAACTTGCGCCAGCACAGAGAACATCTCCCATCGTGTTCTAGACGTTGAACGGAGGTCTGCCAAGTGGTTGGCATGAAGAAAAGAAAAGGTTTCCAAAACAGCTTCCAATCGAATATTCATGTGATTGGAAAAGTCAGAAAAATGGTAAGGTACTGTTTTCTATCAGTTGGCAAGCTGCGCACTCAATCCCAGTGTTGTACAGCTTCCTTCTTCACCTTTCCGATGCTGCCGCTCTCTCCGGCACCTGGAGCCGAAGAAGCGGCTTCTTCGCGCAAAGACGATTGTACCGGTCAAAGTGCGCTCTTAGCGCGGCTTCTACCGAAAGAAGCCCGGGAGCGGCGCTTAGCTCCGGAGAGCATCGTACCTTCGTCTTTAGCGTCTTTTGTGGTCTACATCCTAGCAGAAAGCTTTTCCACTCTGTCTGGCAAGGAAAACCTGCGCCAGCACAGACAACATCTCCCATCGTCTTCTGGGCATTGTACGGAGGTCTGCCAAGTGCTTGGCATGAAGAAAAGAAAAGTTGTCCAAAACAGCTTCCAATCGAATATTCATGTGATTGGAAAAGTCAGGAGAATGATAAGGTACTGTTTTCTATCAGTTGGCAAGTTGTGCACACAATCCCAGTGTTGTACAGCTTCCTTCTTCGCCTTTCCGATGCTGCCGCTCTCTCCGGCTTTCGGAGCCGAAGAAGCGGCTTCTTCGCGCAAAGACGATTGTACCGCTCACAGTGCTCTCTTAGCGCCGCTTCTGCCGAAAGAAGCTATAGAGAGGCGCTTAGCTCCGGAGAGCATCGTACCTTCGTCTTCAGCGTCTTTTGTGGTCTATATCCTAGCAGAAAGCTTTTCCACTCTATCTGGCAAGGAAAACCTGCGCCAGCACAGAAAACATCTCCCATCGTGTTCTAGACGTTGCACGGACGTCTGCCAAATGTTTGACAAGAAGAAAAGAAAAGCTGTCCGAAACAGCTTCCAATCGAATATTCATGTGATTGGAAAAGTCAGGAAAGTGTAAGGTACTGTTTTCTATCAGTTGGCAAGTTGAGCACACAATCCCAGTGTTGTACAACTTCCTTCTTCACCTTTCCGATGCTGCCGCTCTCTCCGGCTCCTGGAGGCGAAGAAGCGGCTTCTTCGCGCAAAGACGATTGTACCGGTCAAAGTGCGCTCTTAGCGCGGCTTCTGCCGAAAGAAGCCCGGGTGCGGTGCTTAGCTCCGGAGAGCATCGTACCTTCGTCTTTAGCGTCTTTTGTGGTCTACATCCTAGCAGAAAGCTTTTCCGCTATGTCTGGCAATCAAAACTTGCGCCAGCACAGAAAACATCTCCCATCGTGTTCTAGACGTTGCACGGACGTCTGCCAAGTGTTTGACAAGAAGAAAAGAAAACCTGTCCGAAACAGCTTCCCATCGAATATTCATGTGATTGGAAAAGTCAGGAGAGTGCAAAGGTACTGTTTTCTATCAGTTAGCAAGCTACGCACACAATCCCAGTGTTGTACAGCTTCCTTCTTCTCCTGTCCGAAGCTGCCGCTCTCTCCGGCTCCTGGAGCCGAAGAAGCGGCTTCTTCGCGCAAAGAAGATTGTACCGGTCACAGTGCTCTCCTTAGCGCGGCTTCTGCCGAAAGACGCCCCAGGAGCGGCGCTTAGCTCCGGAGAGCATCGTACCTTCGTCTTTAGCGTCTTTTGAGGTCTACATCCTAGCAGAAAGCTTTTCCACTCTGTCTGGCAAGGAAAACCTGCGCCAGCACAGACAACATCTCCCATCGTCTTCTGGGCGTTGTACGGAGGTCTGCCAAGTGTTTGACAAGAAGAAAAGAAAACCTGTCCGAAACAGCTTCCAATCGAATATTCATGTGATTGGAAAAGTCAGGAGAATGGTAAGGTACTGTTTTCTATCAGTTGGCAAGTCGCGCACACAATCCCAGTGTTGTACAGCTTCCTTCTTCACCTTTCCGATGCTGCCGCTCTCTCCGGCTCCTGGAGGCGAAGAAGCGGCTTCTTCGCACAAAGACGATTGTACCGGTCACAGTGCTCTCTTAGCGCGGCTTCTGCCGAAAGGCGCCCGGGAGCGGCGCTTAGCTCCGGAGAGCATCGTAACCTAGGTCTTTAGCGTCTTTTGTCGTCTACATCTTAGCAGAAAGCTTTTCTACTCTCTCTGGTAAGCAAAACTTGCGCCAGCACAGAAAACATCTCCCATCGTGTTCTGGACGTTGCTCGGAGGTCTGCCAAGTGATTGACAAGAAGAAAAGGAAAGTTGTCCAAAACAGCTTCCAATCGAATATTCATGTGATCGGAAAAGTCAGGAAAGTGGTAAGGTACTGTTTTCTATCATTTGGCAAGCTGCGCACACAAACCCAGTGTTGTACAGCTTCCTTCTTCACCTTTCCGATGCTGCCGCTCTCTCCGGCTCCTGGAGCCGAAGAAGCAGCTTCTTCGCGCAAAGACGATTGTACCGGTCAAAGTGCTCTCTTAGCGCGGCTTCTACCGAAAGAAGCCCGGGAGCGGCGCTTAGCTCCGGAGAGCATCGTACCTTCGTCTTTAGCGTCTTTTGTGGTCGACATCCTAGCAAAAAGCTTTACTATTGTGTCTGGCAAGCAACACCTGCACCAAGACAGAAAACATCTCCCATCGTGTTCTAGACTTTGCACGAAGGTCTGCCAAGTGGTTGGCTTGAAGAAAAGAAAAGTTGTCCAAAACAGCTTCCAATCGAATATTCATGTGATTGGAAAAGTCAGGAGAATGGTAAGGTACTGTTTTCTATCAGTTGGCAAGTTGCGCACACAATCCCAGTGTTGTACAGCTTCCTTCTTCACCTTTCCGATGCTGCCGCTCTCTCCGGCTCCTGGAGGCGAAGAAGCGGCTTCTTCGCACAAAGACGATTGTACCGGTCACAGTGCTCTCTTAGCGCGGCTTCTGCCGAAAGGCGCCCGGGAGCGGCGCTTAGCTCCGGAGAGCATCGTAACCTAGGTCTTTAGCGTCTTTTGTCGTCTACATCTTAGCAGAAAGCTTTTCTACTCTCTCTGGTAAGCAAAACTTGCGCCAGCACAGAAAACATCTCCCATCGTGTTCTGGACGTTGCTCGGAGGTCTGCCAAGTGATTGACAAGAAGAAAAGGAAAGTTGTCCAAAACAGCTTCCAATCGAATATTCATGTGATCGGAAAAGTCAGGAAAGTGGTAAGGTACTGTTTTCTATCATTTGGCAAGCTGCGCACACAATCCCAGTGTTGTACAGCTTCCTTCTTCACCTTTCCGATGCTGCCGCTCTCTCCGGCTCCTGGAGCCGAAGAAGCAGCTTCTTCGCGCAAAGACGATTGTACCGGTCAAAGTGCTCTCTTAGCGCGGCTTCTACCGAAAGAAGCCCGGGAGCGGCGCTTAGCTCCGGAGAGCATCGTACCTTCGTCTTTAGCGTCTTTTGTGGTCGACATCCTAGCAAAAAGCTTTACTATTGTGTCTGGCAAGCAACACCTGCACCAAGACAGAAAACATCTCCCATCGTGTTCTAGACTTTGCACGAAGGTCTGCCAAGTGGTTGGCTTGAAGAAAAGAAAAGTTGTCCAAAACAGCTTCCAATCGAATATTCATGTGATTGGAAAAGTCAGGAGAGTGCAAAGGTACTGTTTTCTATCAGTTAGCAAGCTGCGCACACAATCCCAGTCTTGTACAGCTTCCTTCTTCACCTTTCTGATGCTGCCGCTCTCTCCGACTCCTGGAGGCGAAGAAGCGGCTTCTTCGCGCGAGGAAGATTTTACCCGTCACAGTGCTCTCCTTAGCGCGGCTTCTGCCGAAAGACGCCCGGGTGCGGTGCTTAGCTCCGGAGAGCATCGTACCTTCGTCTTTAGCGTCTTTTGTGGTCTACATCCTAGCAGAAAGCTTTTCCGCTATGTCTGGAAATCAAAACTTGCGCCAGCACAGAGAACATCTCCCATCGTGTTCTAGACGTTGCACGGACGTCTGCCAAGTGTTTGACAAGAAGAAAAGAAAACCTGTCCGAAACAGCTTCCCATCGAATATTCATGTGATTGGAAAAGTCAGGAGAGTGCAAAGGTACTGTTTTCTATCAGTTAGCAAGCTACGCACACAATCCCAGTGTTGTACAGCTTCCTTCTTCTCCTGTCCGAAGCTGCCGCTCTCTCCGGCTCCTGGAGCCGAAGAAGCGGCTTCTTCGCGCAAAGAAGATTGTACCGGTCACAGTGCTCTCCTTAGCGCGGCTTCTGCCGAAAGACGCCCCAGGAGCGGCGCTTAGCTCCGGAGAGCATCGTACCTTCGTCTTTAGCGTCTTTTGAGGTCTACATCCTAGCAGAAAGCTTTTCCACTCTGTCTGGCAAGGAAAACCTGCGCCAGCACAGACAACATCTCCCATCGTCTTCTGGGCGTTGTACGGAGGTCTGCCAAGTGTTTGACAAGAAGAAAAGAAAACCTGTCCGAAACAGCTTCCAATCGAATATTCATGTGATTGGAAAAGTCAGGAGAATGGTAAGGTACTGTTTTCTATCAGTTGGCAAGTCGCGCACACAATCCCAGTGTTGTACAGCTTCCTTCTTCACCTTTCCGATGCTGCCGCTCTCTCCGGCTCCTGGAGGCGAAGAAGCGGCTTCTTCGCACAAAGACGATTGTACCGGTCACAGTGCTCTCTTAGCGCGGCTTCTGCCGAAAGGCGCCCGGGAGCGGCGCTTAGCTCCGGAGAGCATCGTAACCTAGGTCTTTAGCGTCTTTTGTCGTCTACATCTTAGCAGAAAGCTTTTCTACTCTCTCTGGTAAGCAAAACTTGCGCCAGCACAGAAAACATCTCCCATCGTGTTCTGGACGTTGCTCGGAGGTCTGCCAAGTGATTGACAAGAAGAAAAGGAAAGTTGTCCAAAACAGCTTCCAATCGAATATTCATGTGATCGGAAAAGTCAGGAAAGTGGTAAGGTACTGTTTTCTATCATTTGGCAAGCTGCGCACACAATCCCAGTGTTGTACAGCTTCCTTCTTCACCTTTCCGATGCTGCCGCTCTCTCCGGCTCCTGGAGCCGAAGAAGCAGCTTCTTCGCGCAAAGACGATTGTACCGGTCAAAGTGCTCTCTTAGCGCGGCTTCTACCGAAAGAAGCCCGGGAGCGGCGCTTAGCTCCGGAGAGCATCGTACCTTCGTCTTTAGCGTCTTTTGTGGTCGACATCCTAGCAAAAAGCTTTACTATTGTGTCTGGCAAGCAACACCTGCACCAAGACAGAAAACATCTCCCATCGTGTTCTAGACTTTGCACGAAGGTCTGCCAAGTGGTTGGCTTGAAGAAAAGAAAAGTTGTCCAAAACAGCTTCCAATCGAATATTCATGTGATTGGAAAAGTCAGGAGAATGGTAAGGTACTGTTTTCTATCAGTTGGCAAGTTGCGCACACAATCCCAGTGTTGTACAGCTTCCTTCTTCACCTTTCCGATGCTGCCGCTCTCTCCGGCTCCTGGAGGCGAAGAAGCGGCTTCTTCGCACAAAGACGATTGTACCGGTCACAGTGCTCTCTTAGCGCGGCTTCTGCCGAAAGGCGCCCGGGAGCGGCGCTTAGCTCCGGAGAGCATCGTAACCTAGGTCTTTAGCGTCTTTTGTCGTCTACATCTTAGCAGAAAGCTTTTCTACTCTCTCTGGTAAGCAAAACTTGCGCCAGCACAGAAAACATCTCCCATCGTGTTCTGGACGTTGCTCGGAGGTCTGCCAAGTGATTGACAAGAAGAAAAGGAAAGTTGTCCAAAACAGCTTCCAATCGAATATTCATGTGATCGGAAAAGTCAGGAAAGTGGTAAGGTACTGTTTTCTATCATTTGGCAAGCTGCGCACACAATCCCAGTGTTGTACAGCTTCCTTCTTCACCTTTCCGATGCTGCCGCTCTCTCCGGCTCCTGGAGCCGAAGAAGCAGCTTCTTCGCGCAAAGACGATTGTACCGGTCAAAGTGCTCTCTTAGCGCGGCTTCTACCGAAAGAAGCCCGGGAGCGGCGCTTAGCTCCGGAGAGCATCGTACCTTCGTCTTTAGCGTCTTTTGTGGTCGACATCCTAGCAAAAAGCTTTACTATTGTGTCTGGCAAGCAACACCTGCACCAAGACAGAAAACATCTCCCATCGTGTTCTAGACTTTGCACGAAGGTCTGCCAAGTGGTTGGCTTGAAGAAAAGAAAAGTTGTCCAAAACAGCTTCCAATCGAATATTCATGTGATTGGAAAAGTCAGGAGAGTGCAAAGGTACTGTTTTCTATCAGTTAGCAAGCTGCGCACACAATCCCAGTCTTGTACAGCTTCCTTCTTCACCTTTCTGATGCTGCCGCTCTCTCCGACTCCTGGAGGCGAAGAAGCGGCTTCTTCGCGCGAGGAAGATTTTACCCGTCACAGTGCTCTCCTTAGCGCGGCTTCTGCCGAAAGACGCCCGGGTGCGGTGCTTAGCTCCGGAGAGCATCGTACCTTCGTCTTTAGCGTCTTTTGTGGTCTACATCCTAGCAGAAAGCTTTTCCGCTATGTCTGGAAATCAAAACTTGCGCCAGCACAGAGAACATCTCCCATCGTGTTCTAGACGTTGCACGGAGGTCTTCCAAGTACTTGGCATAAAGGAAAGAAATGTTGTCCAAAACAGCTTCCAATCGAATGTTCATGTGATTGGAAAAGTCAGGACAGTGCAAAGGTACTGTTTTCTATCAGTTAGCAAGCTGCGCACACAATCCCAGTGTTGTACAGCTTCCTTCTTCTCCTGTCCGAAGCTGCCGCTCTCTCCGACTCCTGGAGGCGAAGAAGCGGCTTCTTCGCGCAAAGTAGATTTTACCCGTCACAGTGCTCTCCTTAGCGCGGCTTCTGCCGAAAGACGCCCGGGAGCGGCGCTTAGCTCCGGAGAGCATCGTACCTTCGTCTTTAGCGTCTTTTGAGGTCTACATCCTAGCAGAAAGCTTTTCCACTCTGTCTGGCAAGGAAAACCTGCGCCAGCACAGACAACATCTCCCATCGTCTTCTGGGCGTTGTACGGAGGTCTGCCAAGTGGTTGGCATGAAGAAAAGAAAAGTTGTCCAAAACAGCTTCCAATCGAATATTCATGTGATTGGAAAAGTCAGGAAAGTGGTAAGGTACTGTTTTCTATCAGTTGGCAAGTTGCGCACACAATCCCAGTGTTGTACAGCTTCCTTCTTCACCTTTCCGATGCTGCCGCTCTCTCCGGCTCCTCGAGCTGAAGAAGCGGCTTCTTCGCACAAAGACGATTGTACCGGTCACAGTGCTCTCTTAGCGCGGCTTCTGCCGAAAGACGCCCGGGAGCGGCGCTTACCTTCGGAGAGCATCGTAACCTAGGTCTTTAGCGTCTTTTGTCGTCTACATCTTAGCAGAAAGCTTTTCTACACTCTCTGGTAAGCAAAACTTGCGCCAGCACAGAAAACATCTCCCATCGTGTTCTGGAAGTTGCTCGGAGGTCTGCCAAGTGATTGACGAGAAGAAAAGGAAAGTTGTCCAAAACAGCTTCCAATCGAATATTCATGTGATCGGAAAAGTCAGGAAAGTGGTAAGGTACTGTTTCCTATCAGCTGGCAAGCTGCGCACACAATCCCAGTGTTGTACAGCTTCCTTCTTCACCTTTCTGATGCTGCCGCTCTCTCCGGCTCCTGGAGGCGAAGAAGCGTCTTCTTCGCGCAAAGACGATTGTACCGGTCACAGTGCTCTCCTTAGCGCGGATTCTGCCGAAAGACGCCCGGGAGCGACGCTTAGGTCCGGAGAGCATCGTACCTTCGTCTTTAGCGTCTTTTGTGGTCTACATCCTAGCAGAAAGCTTTACTATTGTGTCTGGCAAGCAAAACTTGCGCCAGCACAGAGAACATCTCCCATCGTGTTCTAGACGTTGAACAAAGGTCTGCCAAGTGGTTGGCATGAAGAAAAGAAAAGGTTTCCAAAACAGCTTCCAATCGAATATTCATGTGATTGGAAAAGTCAGGAGAATGGTAAGGTACTGTTTTCTATCAGTTGGCAAGCTGCGCACACAAACCCAGTGTTGTACAGCTTCCTTCTTCACCTTTCCGATGCTGCCGCTCTCTCCGGCTCCTGGAGCCGAAGAAGCAGCTTCTTCGCGCAAAGACGATTGTACCGGTCAAAGTGCTCTCTTAGCGCGGCTTCTACCGAAAGAAGCCCGGGAGCGGCGCTTAGCTCCGGAGAGCATCGTACCTTCGTCTTTAGCGTCTTTTGTGGTCGACATCCTAGCAAAAAGCTTTACTATTGTGTCTGGCAAGCAACACCTGCACCAAGACAGAAAACATCTCCCATCGTGTTCTAGACTTTGCACGAAGGTCTGCCAAGTGGTTGGCTTGAAGAAAAGAAAAGTTGTCCAAAACAGCTTCCAATCGAATATTCATGTGATTGGAAAAGTCAGGAGAATGGTAAGGTACTGTTTTCTATCAGTTGGCAAGTTGCGCACACAATCCCAGTGTTGTACAGCTTCCTTCTTCACCTTTCCGATGCTGCCGCTCTCTCCGGCTCCTGGAGGCGAAGAAGCGGCTTCTTCGCACAAAGACGATTGTACCGGTCACAGTGCTCTCTTAGCGCGGCTTCTGCCGAAAGGCGCCCGGGAGCGGCGCTTAGCTCCGGAGAGCATCGTAACCTAGGTCTTTAGCGTCTTTTGTCGTCTACATCTTAGCAGAAAGCTTTTCTACTCTCTCTGGTAAGCAAAACTTGCGCCAGCACAGAAAACATCTCCCATCGTGTTCTAGACGTTGCACGGAGGTCTTCCAAGTACTTGGCATAAAGGAAAGAAATGTTGTCCAAAACAGCTTCCAATCGAATGTTCATGTGATTGGAAAAGTCAGGACAGTGCAAAGGTACTGTTTTCTATCAGTTAGCAAGCTGCGCACACAATCCCAGTGTTGTACAGCTTCCTTCTTCTCCTGTCCGAAGCTGCCGCTCTCTCCGACTCCTGGAGGCGAAGAAGCGGCTTCTTCGCGCAAAGTAGATTTTACCCGTCACAGTGCTCTCCTTAGCGCGGCTTTTGCTGAAAGACGCCCGGGAGCGGCGCTTAGCTCCGGAGAGCATCGTACCTTCGTCTTTAGCGTCTTTTGAGGTCTACATCCTAGCAGAAAGCTTTTCCACTCTGTCTGGCAAGGAAAACCTGCGCCAGCACAGACAACATCTCCCATCGTCTTCTGGGCGTTGTACGGAGGTCTGCCAAGTGGTTGGCATGAAGAAAAGAAAAGTTGTCCAAAACAGCTTCCAATCGAATATTCATGTGATTGGAAAAGTCAGGAAAGTGGTAAGGTACTGTTTTCTATCAGTTGGCAAGTTGCGCACACAATCCCAGTGTTGTACAGCTTCCTTCTTCACCTTTCCGATGCTGCCGCTCTCTCCGGCTCCTCGAGCTGAAGAAGCGGCTTCTTCGCACAAAGACGATTGTACCGGTCACAGTGCTCTCTTAGCGCGGCTTCTGCCGAAAGACGCCCGGGAGCGGCGCTTACCTTCGGAGAGCATCGTAACCTAGGTCTTTAGCGTCTTTTGTCGTCTACATCTTAGCAGAAAGCTTTTCTACACTCTCTGGTAAGCAAAACTTGCGCCAGCACAGAAAACATCTCCCATCGTGTTCTGGAAGTTGCTCGGAGGTCTGCCAAGTGATTGACGAGAAGAAAAGGAAAGTTGTCCAAAACAGCTTCCAATCGAATATTCATGTGATCGGAAAAGTCAGGAAAGTGGTAAGGTACTGTTTCCTATCAGCTGGCAAGCTGCGCACACAATCCCAGTGTTGTACAGCTTCCTTCTTCACCTTTCTGATGCTGCCGCTCTCTCCGGCTCCTGGAGGCGAAGAAGCGTCTTCTTCGCGCAAAGACGATTGTACCGGTCACAGTGCTCTCCTTAGCGCGGATTCTGCCGAAAGACGCCCGGGAGCGACGCTTAGGTCCGGAGAGCATCGTACCTTCGTCTTTAGCGTCTTTTGTGGTCTACATCCTAGCAGAAAGCTTTACTATTGTGTCTGGCAAGCAAAACTTGCGCCAGCACAGAGAACATCTCCCATCGTGTTCTAGACGTTGAACGGAGGTCTGCCAAGTGGTTGGCATGAAGAAAAGAAAAGGTTTCCAAAACAGCTTCCAATCGAATATTCATGTGATTGGAAAAGTCAGAAAAATGGTAAGGTACTGTTTTCTATCAGTTGGCAAGCTGCGCACTCAATCCCAGTGTTGTACAGCTTCCTTCTTCACCTTTCCGATGCTGCCGCTCTCTCCGGCACCTGGAGCCGAAGAAGCGGCTTCTTCGCGCAAAGACGATTGTACCGGTCAAAGTGCGCTCTTAGCGCGGCTTCTACCGAAAGAAGCCCGGGAGCGGCGCTTAGCTCCGGAGAGCATCGTACCTTCGTCTTTAGCGTCTTTTGTGGTCTACATCCTAGCAGAAAGCTTTTCCACTCTGTCTGGCAAGGAAAACCTGCGCCAGCACAGACAACATCTCCCATCGTCTTCTGGGCATTGTACGGAGGTCTGCCAAGTGCTTGGCATGAAGAAAAGAAAAGTTGTCCAAAACAGCTTCCAATCGAATATTCATGTGATTGGAAAAGTCAGGAGAATGATAAGGTACTGTTTTCTATCAGTTGGCAAGTTGTGCACACAATCCCAGTGTTGTACAGCTTCCTTCTTCGCCTTTCCGATGCTGCCGCTCTCTCCGGCTTTCGGAGCCGAAGAAGCGGCTTCTTCGCGCAAAGACGATTGTACCGCTCACAGTGCTCTCTTAGCGCCGCTTCTGCCGAAAGAAGCTATAGAGAGGCGCTTAGCTCCGGAGAGCATCGTACCTTCGTCTTCAGCGTCTTTTGTGGTCTATATCCTAGCAGAAAGCTTTTCCACTCTATCTGGCAAGGAAAACCTGCGCCAGCACAGAAAACATCTCCCATCGTGTTCTAGACGTTGCACGGACGTCTGCCAAATGTTTGACAAGAAGAAAAGAAAAGCTGTCCGAAACAGCTTCCAATCGAATATTCATGTGATTGGAAAAGTCAGGAAAGTGTAAGGTACTGTTTTCTATCAGTTGGCAAGTTGAGCACACAATCCCAGTGTTGTACAACTTCCTTCTTCACCTTTCCGATGCTGCCGCTCTCTCCGGCTCCTGGAGGCGAAGAAGCGGCTTCTTCGCGCAAAGACGATTGTACCGGTCAAAGTGCGCTCTTAGCGCGGCTTCTGCCGAAAGAAGCCCGGGTGCGGTGCTTAGCTCCGGAGAGCATCGTACCTTCGTCTTTAGCGTCTTTTGTGGTCTACATCCTAGCAGAAAGCTTTTCCGCTATGTCTGGAAATCAAAACTTGCGCCAGCACAGAAAACATCTCCCATCGTGTTCTAGACGTTGCACGGACGTCTGCCAAGTGTTTGACAAGAAGAAAAGAAAACCTGTCCGAAACAGCTTCCCATCGAATATTCATGTGATTGGAAAAGTCAGGAGAGTGCAAAGGTACTGTTTTCTATCAGTTAGCAAGCTACGCACACAATCCCAGTGTTGTACAGCTTCCTTCTTCTCCTGTCCGAAGCTGCCGCTCTCTCCGGCTCCTGGAGCCGAAGAAGCGGCTTCTTCGCGCAAAGAAGATTGTACCGGTCACAGTGCTCTCCTTAGCGCGGCTTCTGCCGAAAGACGCCCCAGGAGCGGCGCTTAGCTCCGGAGAGCATCGTACCTTCGTCTTTAGCGTCTTTTGAGGTCTACATCCTAGCAGAAAGCTTTTCCACTCTGTCTGGCAAGGAAAACCTGCGCCAGCACAGACAACATCTCCCATCGTCTTCTGGGCGTTGTACGGAGGTCTGCCAAGTGTTTGACAAGAAGAAAAGAAAACCTGTCCGAAACAGCTTCCAATCGAATATTCATGTGATTGGAAAAGTCAGGAGAATGGTAAGGTACTGTTTTCTATCAGTTGGCAAGTCGCGCACACAATCCCAGTGTTGTACAGCTTCCTTCTTCACCTTTCCGATGCTGCCGCTCTCTCCGGCTCCTGGAGGCGAAGAAGCGGCTTCTTCGCACAAAGACGATTGTACCGGTCACAGTGCTCTCTTAGCGCGGCTTCTGCCGAAAGGCGCCCGGGAGCGGCGCTTAGCTCCGGAGAGCATCGTAACCTAGGTCTTTAGCGTCTTTTGTCGTCTACATCTTAGCAGAAAGCTTTTCTACTCTCTCTGGTAAGCAAAACTTGCGCCAGCACAGAAAACATCTCCCATCGTGTTCTGGACGTTGCTCGGAGGTCTGCCAAGTGATTGACAAGAAGAAAAGGAAAGTTGTCCAAAACAGCTTCCAATCGAATATTCATGTGATCGGAAAAGTCAGGAAAGTGGTAAGGTACTGTTTTCTATCATTTGGCAAGCTGCGCACACAAACCCAGTGTTGTACAGCTTCCTTCTTCACCTTTCCGATGCTGCCGCTCTCTCCGGCTCCTGGAGCCGAAGAAGCAGCTTCTTCGCGCAAAGACGATTGTACCGGTCAAAGTGCTCTCTTAGCGCGGCTTCTACCGAAAGAAGCCCGGGAGCGGCGCTTAGCTCCGGAGAGCATCGTACCTTCGTCTTTAGCGTCTTTTGTGGTCGACATCCTAGCAAAAAGCTTTACTATTGTGTCTGGCAAGCAACACCTGCACCAAGACAGAAAACATCTCCCATCGTGTTCTAGACTTTGCACGAAGGTCTGCCAAGTGGTTGGCTTGAAGAAAAGAAAAGTTGTCCAAAACAGCTTCCAATCGAATATTCATGTGATTGGAAAAGTCAGGAGAATGGTAAGGTACTGTTTTCTATCAGTTGGCAAGTTGCGCACACAATCCCAGTGTTGTACAGCTTCCTTCTTCACCTTTCCGATGCTGCCGCTCTCTCCGGCTCCTGGAGGCGAAGAAGCGGCTTCTTCGCACAAAGACGATTGTACCGGTCACAGTGCTCTCTTAGCGCGGCTTCTGCCGAAAGGCGCCCGGGAGCGGCGCTTAGCTCCGGAGAGCATCGTAACCTAGGTCTTTAGCGTCTTTTGTCGTCTACATCTTAGCAGAAAGCTTTTCTACTCTCTCTGGTAAGCAAAACTTGCGCCAGCACAGAAAACATCTCCCATCGTGTTCTGGACGTTGCTCGGAGGTCTGCCAAGTGATTGACAAGAAGAAAAGGAAAGTTGTCCAAAACAGCTTCCAATCGAATATTCATGTGATCGGAAAAGTCAGGAAAGTGGTAAGGTACTGTTTTCTATCATTTGGCAAGCTGCGCACACAATCCCAGTGTTGTACAGCTTCCTTCTTCACCTTTCCGATGCTGCCGCTCTCTCCGGCTCCTGGAGCCGAAGAAGCAGCTTCTTCGCGCAAAGACGATTGTACCGGTCAAAGTGCTCTCTTAGCGCGGCTTCTACCGAAAGAAGCCCGGGAGCGGCGCTTAGCTCCGGAGAGCATCGTACCTTCGTCTTTAGCGTCTTTTGTGGTCGACATCCTAGCAAAAAGCTTTACTATTGTGTCTGGCAAGCAACACCTGCACCAAGACAGAAAACATCTCCCATCGTGTTCTAGACTTTGCACGAAGGTCTGCCAAGTGGTTGGCTTGAAGAAAAGAAAAGTTGTCCAAAACAGCTTCCAATCGAATATTCATGTGATTGGAAAAGTCAGGAGAGTGCAAAGGTACTGTTTTCTATCAGTTAGCAAGCTGCGCACACAATCCCAGTCTTGTACAGCTTCCTTCTTCACCTTTCTGATGCTGCCGCTCTCTCCGACTCCTGGAGGCGAAGAAGCGGCTTCTTCGCGCGAGGAAGATTTTACCCGTCACAGTGCTCTCCTTAGCGCGGCTTCTGCCGAAAGACGCCCGGGTGCGGTGCTTAGCTCCGGAGAGCATCGTACCTTCGTCTTTAGCGTCTTTTGTGGTCTACATCCTAGCAGAAAGCTTTTCCGCTATGTCTGGAAATCAAAACTTGCGCCAGCACAGAGAACATCTCCCATCGTGTTCTAGACGTTGCACGGACGTCTGCCAAGTGTTTGACAAGAAGAAAAGAAAACCTGTCCGAAACAGCTTCCCATCGAATATTCATGTGATTGGAAAAGTCAGGAGAGTGCAAAGGTACTGTTTTCTATCAGTTAGCAAGCTACGCACACAATCCCAGTGTTGTACAGCTTCCTTCTTCTCCTGTCCGAAGCTGCCGCTCTCTCCGGCTCCTGGAGCCGAAGAAGCGGCTTCTTCGCGCAAAGAAGATTGTACCGGTCACAGTGCTCTCCTTAGCGCGGCTTCTGCCGAAAGACGCCCCAGGAGCGGCGCTTAGCTCCGGAGAGCATCGTACCTTCGTCTTTAGCGTCTTTTGAGGTCTACATCCTAGCAGAAAGCTTTTCCACTCTGTCTGGCAAGGAAAACCTGCGCCAGCACAGACAACATCTCCCATCGTCTTCTGGGCGTTGTACGGAGGTCTGCCAAGTGTTTGACAAGAAGAAAAGAAAACCTGTCCGAAACAGCTTCCAATCGAATATTCATGTGATTGGAAAAGTCAGGAGAATGGTAAGGTACTGTTTTCTATCAGTTGGCAAGTCGCGCACACAATCCCAGTGTTGTACAGCTTCCTTCTTCACCTTTCCGATGCTGCCGCTCTCTCCGGCTCCTGGAGGCGAAGAAGCGGCTTCTTCGCACAAAGACGATTGTACCGCTCACAGTGCTCTCTTAGCGCGGCTTCTGCCGAAAGGCGCCCGGGAGCGGCGCTTAGCTCCGGAGAGCATCGTAACCTAGGTCTTTAGCGTCTTTTGTCGTCTACATCTTAGCAGAAAGCTTTTCTACTCTCTCTGGTAAGCAAAACTTGCGCCAGCACAGAAAACATCTCCCATCGTGTTCTGGACGTTGCTCGGAGGTCTGCCAAGTGATTGACAAGAAGAAAAGGAAAGTTGTCCAAAACAGCTTCCAATCGAATATTCATGTGATCGGAAAAGTCAGGAAAGTGGTAAGGTACTGTTTTCTATCATTTGGCAAGCTGCGCACACAATCCCAGTGTTGTACAGCTTCCTTCTTCACCTTTCCGATGCTGCCGCTCTCTCCGGCTCCTGGAGCCGAAGAAGCAGCTTCTTCGCGCAAAGACGATTGTACCGGTCAAAGTGCTCTCTTAGCGCGGCTTCTACCGAAAGAAGCCCGGGAGCGGCGCTTAGCTCCGGAGAGCATCGTACCTTCGTCTTTAGCGTCTTTTGTGGTCGACATCCTAGCAAAAAGCTTTACTATTGTGTCTGGCAAGCAACACCTGCACCAAGACAGAAAACATCTCCCATCGTGTTCTAGACTTTGCACGAAGGTCTGCCAAGTGGTTGGCTTGAAGAAAAGAAAAGTTGTCCAAAACAGCTTCCAATCGAATATTCATGTGATTGGAAAAGTCAGGAGAATGGTAAGGTACTGTTTTCTATCAGTTGGCAAGTTGCGCACACAATCCCAGTGTTGTACAGCTTCCTTCTTCACCTTTCCGATGCTGCCGCTCTCTCCGGCTCCTGGAGGCGAAGAAGCGGCTTCTTCGCACAAAGACGATTGTACCGGTCACAGTGCTCTCTTAGCGCGGCTTCTGCCGAAAGGCGCCCGGGAGCGGCGCTTAGCTCCGGAGAGCATCGTAACCTAGGTCTTTAGCGTCTTTTGTCGTCTACATCTTAGCAGAAAGCTTTTCTACTCTCTCTGGTAAGCAAAACTTGCGCCAGCACAGAAAACATCTCCCATCGTGTTCTGGACGTTGCTCGGAGGTCTGCCAAGTGATTGACAAGAAGAAAAGGAAAGTTGTCCAAAACAGCTTCCAATCGAATATTCATGTGATCGGAAAAGTCAGGAAAGTGGTAAGGTACTGTTTTCTATCATTTGGCAAGCTGCGCACACAATCCCAGTGTTGTACAGCTTCCTTCTTCACCTTTCCGATGCTGCCGCTCTCTCCGGCTCCTGGAGCCGAAGAAGCAGCTTCTTCGCGCAAAGACGATTGTACCGGTCAAAGTGCTCTCTTAGCGCGGCTTCTACCGAAAGAAGCCCGGGAGCGGCGCTTAGCTCCGGAGAGCATCGTACCTTCGTCTTTAGCGTCTTTTGTGGTCGACATCCTAGCAAAAAGCTTTACTATTGTGTCTGGCAAGCAACACCTGCACCAAGACAGAAAACATCTCCCATCGTGTTCTAGACTTTGCACGAAGGTCTGCCAAGTGGTTGGCTTGAAGAAAAGAAAAGTTGTCCAAAACAGCTTCCAATCGAATATTCATGTGATTGGAAAAGTCAGGAGAGTGCAAAGGTACTGTTTTCTATCAGTTAGCAAGCTGCGCACACAATCCCAGTCTTGTACAGCTTCCTTCTTCACCTTTCTGATGCTGCCGCTCTCTCCGACTCCTGGAGGCGAAGAAGCGGCTTCTTCGCGCGAGGAAGATTTTACCCGTCACAGTGCTCTCCTTAGCGCGGCTTCTGCCGAAAGACGCCCGGGTGCGGTGCTTAGCTCCGGAGAGCATCGTACCTTCGTCTTTAGCGTCTTTTGTGGTCTACATCCTAGCAGAAAGCTTTTCCGCTATGTCTGGAAATCAAAACTTGCGCCAGCACAGAGAACATCTCCCATCGTGTTCTAGACGTTGCACGGAGGTCTTCCAAGTACTTGGCATAAAGGAAAGAAATGTTGTCCAAAACAGCTTCCAATCGAATGTTCATGTGATTGGAAAAGTCAGGACAGTGCAAAGGTACTGTTTTCTATCAGTTAGCAAGCTGCGCACACAATCCCAGTGTTGTACAGCTTCCTTCTTCTCCTGTCCGAAGCTGCCGCTCTCTCCGACTCCTGGAGGCGAAGAAGCGGCTTCTTCGCGCAAAGTAGATTTTACCCGTCACAGTGCTCTCCTTAGCGCGGCTTCTGCCGAAAGACGCCCGGGAGCGGCGCTTAGCTCCGGAGAGCATCGTACCTTCGTCTTTAGCGTCTTTTGAGGTCTACATCCTAGCAGAAAGCTTTTCCACTCTGTCTGGCAAGGAAAACCTGCGCCAGCACAGACAACATCTCCCATCGTCTTCTGGGCGTTGTACGGAGGTCTGCCAAGTGGTTGGCATGAAGAAAAGAAAAGTTGTCCAAAACAGCTTCCAATCGAATATTCATGTGATTGGAAAAGTCAGGAAAGTGGTAAGGTACTGTTTTCTATCAGTTGGCAAGTTGCGCACACAATCCCAGTGTTGTACAGCTTCCTTCTTCACCTTTCCGATGCTGCCGCTCTCTCCGGCTCCTCGAGCTGAAGAAGCGGCTTCTTCGCACAAAGACGATTGTACCGGTCACAGTGCTCTCTTAGCGCGGCTTCTGCCGAAAGACGCCCGGGAGCGGCGCTTACCTTCGGAGAGCATCGTAACCTAGGTCTTTAGCGTCTTTTGTCGTCTACATCTTAGCAGAAAGCTTTTCTACACTCTCTGGTAAGCAAAACTTGCGCCAGCACAGAAAACATCTCCCATCGTGTTCTGGAAGTTGCTCGGAGGTCTGCCAAGTGATTGACGAGAAGAAAAGGAAAGTTGTCCAAAACAGCTTCCAATCGAATATTCATGTGATCGGAAAAGTCAGGAAAGTGGTAAGGTACTGTTTCCTATCAGCTGGCAAGCTGCGCACACAATCCCAGTGTTGTACAGCTTCCTTCTTCACCTTTCTGATGCTGCCGCTCTCTCCGGCTCCTGGAGGCGAAGAAGCGTCTTCTTCGCGCAAAGACGATTGTACCGGTCACAGTGCTCTCCTTAGCGCGGATTCTGCCGAAAGACGCCCGGGAGCGACGCTTAGGTCCGGAGAGCATCGTACCTTCGTCTTTAGCGTCTTTTGTGGTCTACATCCTAGCAGAAAGCTTTACTATTGTGTCTGGCAAGCAAAACTTGCGCCAGCACAGAGAACATCTCCCATCGTGTTCTAGACGTTGAACAAAGGTCTGCCAAGTGGTTGGCATGAAGAAAAGAAAAGGTTTCCAAAACAGCTTCCAATCGAATATTCATGTGATTGGAAAAGTCAGGAGAATGGTAAGGTACTGTTTTCTATCAGTTGGCAAGCTGCGCACTCAATCCCAGTGTTGTACAGCTTCCTTCTTCACCTTTCCGATGCTGCCGCTCTCTCCGGCACCTGGAGCCGAAGAAGCGGCTTCTTCGCGCAAAGACGATTGTACCGGTCAAAGTGCGCTCTTAGCGCGGCTTCTACCGAAAGAAGCCCGGGAGCGGCGCTTAGCTCCGGAGAGCATCGTCCCTTCGTCTTTAGCGTCTTTTGTGGTCTACATCCTAGCAGAAAGCTTTTCCACTATGTCTGGCAAGGAAAACCTGCGCCAACACAGAAAACATCTCCCATCGTGTTCTGGACGTTGCACGGAGGTCTGCCCAGTGTTTGGCATAAAGAAAAGAAAAGCTGTCCAAAACAGCTTCCAATCGACTATTCATGTGATTGGAAAAGTCAGGAGAATGGTAAGGTACTGTTTTCTATCAGTTGGCAAGTTGTGCACACAATCCCAGTGTTGTACAGCTTCCTTCTTCACCTTTCCGATGCTGCCGCTCTCTCCGTCTCCTGGAGGCGAAGAAGCGGCTTCTTCGCGCAAAGACGATTGTACCGGTCAAAGTGCGCTCTTAGCGCGGCTTCTGCCGAAAGAAGCCCGGGTGCGGTGCTTAGCTCCGGAGAGCATCGTACCTTCGTCTTTAGCGTCTTTTGTGGTCTACATCCTAGCAGAAAGCTTTTCCACTCTGTCTGGCAAGGAAAACCTGCGCCAGCACAGACAACATCTCCCATCGTCTTCTGGGCATTGTACGGAGGTCTGCCAAGTGCTTGGCATGAAGAAAAGAAAAGTTGTCCAAAACAGCTTCCAATCGAATATTCATGTGATTGGAAAAGTCAGGAAAGTGGTAAGGTACTGTTTTCTATCAGTTGGCAAGTTACGCACACAATCCCAGTGTTGTACAGCTTCCTTCTTCACCTTTCCGATGCTGCCGCTCTCTCCGGCTCCTGGAGGCAAAGAAGAGGCTTCTTCGCGCAAACATTCTACCGGTCGCAGTGCTCTCCTTAGCGCGGCTTCTGCCGAAAGACGCCCGGGTGCGGTGCTTAGCTCCGGAGAGCATCGTACCTTCGTCTTTAGCGTCTTTTGTGGTCGACATCCTAGCAAAAAGCTATACTATAGTGTCTGGCAAGCAACACCTGCACCAAGACAGAAAACATCTCCCATCGTGTTCTAGACTTTGCACAAAGGTCTGCCAAGTGGTTGGCTTGAAGAAAAGTTGTCCAAAACAGCTTCCAATCGAATATTCATGTGATTGGAAAAGTCAGGAGAGTGCAAAGGTACTGTTTTCTATCAGTTAGCAAGCTGCGCACACAATCCCAGTGTTGTACAGCTTCCTTCTTCACCTTTCTGATGCTGCCGCTCTCTCCGGCTCCTGGAGGCGAAGAAGCGGCTTCTTCGCACAAAGACGATTGTACCGGTCACAGTGCTCTCTTAGCGCGGCTTCTGCCGAAAGGCGCCCGGGAGCGGCGCTTAGCTCCGGAGAGCATCGTAACCTAGGTCTTTAGCGTCTTTTGTCGTCTACATCTTAGCAGAAAGCTTTTCTACTCTCTCTGGTAAGCAAAACTTGCGCCAGCACAGAAAACATCTCCCATCGTGTTCTGGACGTTGCTCGGAGGTCTGCCAAGTGATTGACAAGAAGAAAAGGAAAGTTGTCCAAAACAGCTTCCAATCGAATATTCATGTGATCGGAAAAGTCAGGAAAGTGGTAAGGTACTGTTTTCTATCATTTGGCAAGCTGCGCACACAATCCCAGTGTTGTACAGCTTCCTTCTTCACCTTTCCGATGCTGCCGCTCTCTCCGGCTCCTGGAGCCGAAGAAGCAGCTTCTTCGCGCAAAGACGATTGTACCGGTCAAAGTGCTCTCTTAGCGCGGCTTCTACCGAAAGAAGCCCGGGAGCGGCGCTTAGCTCCGGAGAGCATCGTACCTTCGTCTTTAGCGTCTTTTGTGGTCGACATCCTAGCAAAAAGCTTTACTATTGTGTCTGGCAAGCAACACCTGCACCAAGACAGAAAACATCTCCCATCGTGTTCTAGACTTTGCACGAAGGTCTGCCAAGTGGTTGGCTTGAAGAAAAGAAAAGTTGTCCAAAACAGCTTCCAATCGAATATTCATGTGATTGGAAAAGTCAGGAGAATGGTAAGGTACTGTTTTCTATCAGTTGGCAAGTTGCGCACACAATCCCAGTGTTGTACAGCTTCCTTCTTCACCTTTCCGATGCTGCCGCTCTCTCCGGCTCCTGGAGGCGAAGAAGCGTCTTCTTCGCACAAAGACGATTGTACCGGTCACAGTGCTCTCTTAGCGCGGCTTCTGCCGAAAGGCGCCCGGGAGCGGCGCTTAGCTCCGGAGAGCATCGTAACCTAGGTCTTTAGCGTCTTTTGTCGTCTACATCTTAGCAGAAAGCTTTTCTACTCTCTCTGGTAAGCAAAACTTGCGCCAGCACAGAAAACATCTCCCATCGTGTTCTAGACGTTGCACGGAGGTCTTCCAAGTACTTGGCATAAAGGAAAGAAATGTTGTCCAAAACAGCTTCCAATCGAATGTTCATGTGATTGGAAAAGTCAGGACAGTGCAAAGGTACTGTTTTCTATCAGTTAGCAAGCTGCGCACACAATCCCAGTGTTGTACAGCTTCCTTCTTCTCCTGTCCGAAGCTGCCGCTCTCTCCGACTCCTGGAGGCGAAGAAGCGGCTTCTTCGCGCAAAGTAGATTTTACCCGTCACAGTGCTCTCCTTAGCGCGGCTTCTGCCGAAAGACGCCCGGGAGCGGCGCTTAGCTCCGGAGAGCATCGTACCTTCGTCTTTAGCGTCTTTTGAGGTCTACATCCTAGCAGAAAGCTTTTCCACTCTGTCTGGCAAGGAAAACCTGCGCCAGCACAGACAACATCTCCCATCGTCTTCTGGGCGTTGTACGGAGGTCTGCCAAGTGGTTGGCATGAAGAAAAGAAAAGTTGTCCAAAACAGCTTCCAATCGAATATTCATGTGATTGGAAAAGTCAGGAAAGTGGTAAGGTACTGTTTTCTATCAGTTGGCAAGTTGTGCACACAATCCCAGTGTTGTACAGCTTCCTTCTTCACCTTTCCGATGCTGCCGCTCTCTCCGGCTCCTCGAGCTGAAGAAGCGGCTTCTTCGCACAAAGACGATTGTACCGGTCACAGTGCTCTCTTAGCGCGGCTTCTGCCGAAAGACGCCCGGGAGCGGCGCTTACCTTCGGAGAGCATCGTAACCTAGGTCTTTAGCGTCTTTTGTCGTCTACATCTTAGCAGAAAGCTTTTCTACACTCTCTGGTAAGCAAAACTTGCGCCAGCACAGAAAACATCTCCCATCGTGTTCTGGAAGTTGCTCGGAGGTCTGCCAAGTGATTGACGAGAAGAAAAGGAAAGTTGTCCAAAACAGCTTCCAATCGAATATTCATGTGATCGGAAAAGTCAGGAAAGTGGTAAGGTACTGTTTCCTATCAGCTGGCAAGCTGCGCACACAATCCCAGTGTTGTACAGCTTCCTTCTTCACCTTTCCGATGCTGCCGCTCTCTCCGGCTCCTGGAGGCGAAGAAGCGTCTTCTTCGCGCAAAGACGATTGTACCGGTCACAGTGCTCTCCTTAGCGCGGATTCTGCCGAAAGACGCCCGGGAGCGACGCTTAGGTCCGGAGAGCATCGTACCTTCGTCTTTAGCGTCTTTTGTGGTCTACATCCTAGCAGAAAGCTTTACTATTGTGTCTGGCAAGCAAAACTTGCGCCAGCACAGAGAACATCTCCCATCGTGTTCTAGACGTTGAACGGAGGTCTGCCAAGTGGTTGGCATGAAGAAAAGAAAAGGTTTCCAAAACAGCTTCCAATCGAATATTCATGTGATTGGAAAAGTCAGAAAAATGGTAAGGTACTGTTTTCTATCAGTTGGCAAGCTGCGCACTCAATCCCAGTGTTGTACAGCTTCCTTCTTCACCTTTCCGATGCTGCCGCTCTCTCCGGCACCTGGAGCCGAAGAAGCGGCTTCTTCGCGCAAAGACGATTGTACCGGTCAAAGTGCGCTCTTAGCGCGGCTTCTACCGAAAGAAGCCCGGGAGCGGCGCTTAGCTCCGGAGAGCATCGTACCTTCGTCTTTAGCGTCTTTTGTGGTCTACATCCTAGCAGAAAGCTTTTCCACTCTGTCTGGCAAGGAAAACCTGCGCCAGCACAGACAACATCTCCCATCGTCTTCTGGGCATTGTACGGAGGTCTGCCAAGTGCTTGGCATGAAGAAAAGAAAAGTTGTCCAAAACAGCTTCCAATCGAATATTCATGTGATTGGAAAAGTCAGGAGAATGATAAGGTACTGTTTTCTATCAGTTGGCAAGTTGTGCACACAATCCCAGTGTTGTACAGCTTCCTTCTTCGCCTTTCCGATGCTGCCGCTCTCTCCGGCTCCCGGAGCCGAAGAAGCGGCTTCTTCGCGCAAAGACGATTGTACCGCTCACAGTGCTCTCTTAGCGCCGCTTCTGCCGAAAGAAGCTATAGAGAGGCGCTTAGCTCCGGAGAGCATCGTACCTTCGTCTTCAGCGTCTTTTGTGGTCTATATCCTAGCAGAAAGCTTTTCCACTCTATCTGGCAAGGAAAACCTGCGCCAGCACAGAAAACATCTCCCATCGTGTTCTAGACGTTGCACGGACGTCTGCCAAATGTTTGACAAGAAGAAAAGAAAAGCTGTCCGAAACAGCTTCCAATCGAATATTCATGTGATTGGAAAAGTCAGGAAAGTGTAAGGTACTGTTTTCTATCAGTTGGCAAGTTGAGCACACAATCCCAGTGTTGTACAACTTCCTTCTTCACCTTTCCGATGCTGCCGCTCTCTCCGGCTCCTGGAGGCGAAGAAGCGGCTTCTTCGCGCAAAGACGATTGTACCGGTCAAAGTGCGCTCTTAGCGCGGCTTCTGCCGAAAGAAGCCCGGGTGCGGTGCTTAGCTCCGGAGAGCATCGTACCTTCGTCTTTAGCGTCTTTTGTGGTCTACATCCTAGCAGAAAGCTTTTCCGCTATGTCTGGCAATCAAAACTTGCGCCAGCACAGAAAACATCTCCCATCGTGTTCTAGACGTTGCACGGACGTCTGCCAAGTGTTTGACAAGAAGAAAAGAAAACCTGTCCGAAACAGCTTCCCATCGAATATTCATGTGATCGGAAAAGTCAGGAGAGTGCAAAGGTACTGTTTTCTATCAGTTAGCAAGCTACGCACACAATCCCAGTGTTGTACAGCTTCCTTCTTCTCCTGTCCGAAGCTGCCGCTCTCTCCGGCTCCTGGAGCCGAAGAAGCGGCTTCTTCGCGCAAAGAAGATTGTACCGGTCACAGTGCTCTCCTTAGCGCGGCTTCTGCCGAAAGACGCCCCAGGAGCGGCGCTTAGCTCCGGAGAGCATCGTACCTTCGTCTTTAGCGTCTTTTGAGGTCTACATCCTAGCAGAAAGCTTTTCCACTCTGTCTGGCAAGGAAAACCTGCGCCAGCACAGACAACATCTCCCATCGTCTTCTGGGCGTTGTACGGAGGTCTGCCAAGTGTTTGACAAGAAGAAAAGAAAACCTGTCCGAAACAGCTTCCAATCGAATATTCATGTGATTGGAAAAGTCAGGAGAATGGTAAGGTACTGTTTTCTATCAGTTGGCAAGTCGCGCACACAATCCCAGTGTTGTACAGCTTCCTTCTTCACCTTTCCGATGCTGCCGCTCTCTCCGGCTCCTGGAGGCGAAGAAGCGGCTTCTTCGCACAAAGACGATTGTACCGGTCACAGTGCTCTCTTAGCGCGGCTTCTGCCGAAAGGCGCCCGGGAGCGGCGCTTAGCTCCGGAGAGCATCGTAACCTAGGTCTTTAGCGTCTTTTGTCGTCTACATCTTAGCAGAAAGCTTTTCTACTCTCTCTGGTAAGCAAAACTTGCGCCAGCACAGAAAACATCTCCCATCGTGTTCTGGACGTTGCTCGGAGGTCTGCCAAGTGATTGACAAGAAGAAAAGGAAAGTTGTCCAAAACAGCTTCCAATCGAATATTCATGTGATCGGAAAAGTCAGGAAAGTGGTAAGGTACTGTTTTCTATCATTTGGCAAGCTGCGCACACAATCCCAGTGTTGTACAGCTTCCTTCTTCACCTTTCCGATGCTGCCGCTCTCTCCGGCTCCTGGAGCCGAAGAAGCAGCTTCTTCGCGCAAAGACGATTGTACCGGTCAAAGTGCTCTCTTAGCGCGGCTTCTACCGAAAGAAGCCCGGGAGCGGCGCTTAGCTCCGGAGAGCATCGTACCTTCGTCTTTAGCGTCTTTTGTGGTCGACATCCTAGCAAAAAGCTTTACTATTGTGTCTGGCAAGCAACACCTGCACCAAGACAGAAAACATCTCCCATCGTGTTCTAGACTTTGCACGAAGGTCTGCCAAGTGGTTGGCTTGAAGAAAAGAAAAGTTGTCCAAAACAGCTTCCAATCGAATATTCATGTGATTGGAAAAGTCAGGAGAATGGTAAGGTACTGTTTTCTATCAGTTGGCAAGTTGCGCACACAATCCCAGTGTTGTACAGCTTCCTTCTTCACCTTTCCGATGCTGCCGCTCTCTCCGGCTCCTGGAGGCGAAGAAGCGGCTTCTTCGCACAAAGACGATTGTACCGGTCACAGTGCTCTCTTAGCGCGGCTTCTGCCGAAAGGCGCCCGGGAGCGGCGCTTAGCTCCGGAGAGCATCGTAACCTAGGTCTTTAGCGTCTTTTGTCGTCTACATCTTAGCAGAAAGCTTTTCTACTCTCTCTGGTAAGCAAAACTTGCGCCAGCACAGAAAACATCTCCCATCGTGTTCTGGACGTTGCTCGGAGGTCTGCCAAGTGATTGACAAGAAGAAAAGGAAAGTTGTCCAAAACAGCTTCCAATCGAATATTCATGTGATCGGAAAAGTCAGGAAAGTGGTAAGGTACTGTTTTCTATCATTTGGCAAGCTGCGCACACAATCCCAGTGTTGTACAGCTTCCTTCTTCACCTTTCCGATGCTGCCGCTCTCTCCGGCTCCTGGAGCCGAAGAAGCAGCTTCTTCGCGCAAAGACGATTGTACCGGTCAAAGTGCTCTCTTAGCGCGGCTTCTACCGAAAGAAGCCCGGGAGCGGCGCTTAGCTCCGGAGAGCATCGTACCTTCGTCTTTAGCGTCTTTTGTGGTCGACATCCTAGCAAAAAGCTTTACTATTGTGTCTGGCAAGCAACACCTGCACCAAGACAGAAAACATCTCCCATCGTGTTCTGGACGTTGCACGAAGGTCTGCCAAGTGGTTGGCTTGAAGAAAAGAAAAGTTGTCCAAAACAGCTTCCAATCGAATATTCATGTGATTGGAAAAGTCAGGAGAGTGCAAAGGTACTGTTTTCTATCAGTTAGCAAGCTGCGCACACAATCCCAGTCTTGTACAGCTTCCTTCTTCACCTTTCTGATGCTGCCGCTCTCTCCGACTCCTGGAGGCGAAGAAGCGGCTTCTTCGCGCGAGGAAGATTTTACCCGTCACAGTGCTCTCCTTAGCGCGGCTTCTGCCGAAAGACGCCCGGGTGCGGTGCTTAGCTCCGGAGAGCATCGTACCTTCGTCTTTAGCGTCTTTTGTGGTCTACATCCTAGCAGAAAGCTTTTCCGCTATGTCTGGAAATCAAAACTTGCGCCAGCACAGAGAACATCTCCCATCGTGTTCTAGACGTTGCACGGAGGTCTTCCAAGTACTTGGCATAAAGGAAAGAAATGTTGTCCAAAACAGCTTCCAATCGAATGTTCATGTGATTGGAAAAGTCAGGACAGTGCAAAGGTACTGTTTTCTATCAGTTAGCAAGCTGCGCACACAATCCCAGTGTTGTACAGCTTCCTTCTTCTCCTGTCCGAAGCTGCCGCTCTCTCCGACTCCTGGAGGCGAAGAAGCGGCTTCTTCGCGCAAAGTAGATTTTACCCGTCACAGTGCTCTCCTTAGCGCGGCTTCTGCCGAAAGACGCCCGGGAGCGGCGCTTAGCTCCGGAGAGCATCGTACCTTCGTCTTTAGCGTCTTTTGAGGTCTACATCCTAGCAGAAAGCTTTTCCACTCTGTCTGGCAAGGAAAACCTGCGCCAGCACAGACAACATCTCCCATCGTCTTCTGGGCGTTGTACGGAGGTCTGCCAAGTGGTTGGCATGAAGAAAAGAAAAGTTGTCCAAAACAGCTTCCAATCGAATATTCATGTGATTGGAAAAGTCAGGAAAGTGGTAAGGTACTGTTTTCTATCAGTTGGCAAGTTGCGCACACAATCCCAGTGTTGTACAGCTTCCTTCTTCACCTTTCCGATGCTGCCGCTCTCTCCGGCTCCTCGAGCTGAAGAAGCGGCTTCTTCGCACAAAGACGATTGTACCGGTCACAGTGCTCTCTTAGCGCGGCTTCTGCCGAAAGACGCCCGGGAGCGGCGCTTACCTTCGGAGAGCATCGTAACCTAGGTCTTTAGCGTCTTTTGTCGTCTACATCTTAGCAGAAAGCTTTTCTACACTCTCTGGTAAGCAAAACTTGCGCCAGCACAGAAAACATCTCCCATCGTGTTCTGGAAGTTGCTCGGAGGTCTGCCAAGTGATTGACGAGAAGAAAAGGAAAGTTGTCCAAAACAGCTTCCAATCGAATATTCATGTGATCGGAAAAGTCAGGAAAGTGGTAAGGTACTGTTTCCTATCAGCTGGCAAGCTGCGCACACAATCCCAGTGTTGTACAGCTTCCTTCTTCACCTTTCCGATGCTGCCGCTCTCTCCGGCACCTGGAGCCGAAGAAGCGGCTTCTTCGCGCAAAGACGATTGTACCGGTCAAAGTGCGCTCTTAGCGCGGCTTCTACCGAAAGAAGCCCGGGAGCGGCGCTTAGCTCCGGAGAGCATCGTACCTTCGTCTTTAGCGTCTTTTGTGGTCTACATCCTAGCAGAAAGCTTTTCCACTATGTCTGGCAAGGAAAACCTGCGCCAACACAGAAAACATCTCCCATCGTGTTCTGGACGTTGCACGGAGGTCTGCCCAGTGTTTGGCATAAAGAAAAGAAAAGCTGTCCAAAACAGCTTCCAATCGACTATTCATGTGATTGGAAAAGTCAGGAGAATGGTAAGGTACTGTTTTCTATCAGTTGGCAAGTTGTGCACACAATCCCAGTGTTGTACAGCTTCCTTCTTCACCTTTCCGATGCTGCCGCTCTCTCCGTCTCCTGGAGGCGAAGAAGCGGCTTCTTCGCGCAAAGACGATTGTACCGGTCAAAGTGCGCTCTTAGCGCGGCTTCTGCCGAAAGAAGCCCGGGTGCGGTGCTTAGCTCCGGAGAGCATCGTACCTTCGTCTTTAGCGTCTTTTGTGGTCTACATCCTAGCAGAAAGCTTTTCCACTCTGTCTGGCAAGGAAAACCTGCGCCAGCACAGACAACATCTCCCATCGTCTTCTGGGCATTGTACGGAGGTCTGCCAAGTGCTTGGCATGAAGAAAAGAAAAGTTGTCCAAAACAGCTTCCAATCGAATATTCATGTGATTGGAAAAGTCAGGAAAGTGGTAAGGTACTGTTTTCTATCAGTTGGCAAGTTACGCACACAATCCCAGTGTTGTACAGCTTCCTTCTTCACCTTTCCGATGCTGCCGCTCTCTCCGGCTCCTGGAGGCAAAGAAGAGGCTTCTTCGCGCAAAGATTCTACCGGTCGCAGTGCTCTCCTTTGCGCGGCTTCTGCCGAAAGAAGCCCGGGTGCGGTGCTTAGCTCCGGAGAGCATCGTACCTTCGTCTTTAGCGTCTTTTGTGGTCGACATCCTAGCAAAAAGCTATACTATTGTGTCTGGCAAGCAACACCTGCACCAAGACAGAAAACATCTCCCATCGTGTTCTAGACTTTGCACAAAGGTCTGCCAAGTGGTTGGCTTGAAGAAAAGTTGTCCAAAACAGCTTCCAATCGAATATTCATGTGATTGGAAAAGTCAGGAGAGTGCAAAGGTACTGTTTTCTATCAGTTAGCAAGCTGCGCACACAATCCCAGTGTTGTACAGCTTCCTTCTTCACCTTTCTGATGCTGCCGCTCTCTCCGGCTCCTGGAGGCGAAGAAGCGGCTTCTTCGCGCAAAGTAGATTTTACCCGTCACAGTGCTCTCCTTAGCGCGGCTTCTGCCGAAAGACGCCCGGGAGCGGCGCTTAGCTCCGGAGAGCATCGTACCTTCGTCTTTAGCGTCTTTTGAGGTCTACATCCTAGCAGAAAGCTTTTCCACTCTGTCTGGCAAGGAAAACCTGCGCCAGCACAGACAACATCTCCCATCGTCTTCTGGGCGTTGTACGGAGGTCTGCCAAGTGGTTGGCATGAAGAAAAGAAAAGTTGTCCAAAACAGCTTCCAATCGAATATTCATGTGATTGGAAAAGTCAGGAAAGTGGTAAGGTACTGTTTTCTATCAGTTGGCAAGTTGCGCACACAATCCCAGTGTTGTACAGCTTCCTTCTTCACCTTTCCGATGCTGCCGCTCTCTCCGGCTCCTCGAGCTGAAGAAGCGGCTTCTTCGCACAAAGACGATTGTACCGGTCACAGTGCTCTCTTAGCGCGGCTTCTGCCGAAAGACGCCCGGGAGCGGCGCTTACCTTCGGAGAGCATCGTAACCTAGGTCTTTAGCGTCTTTTGTCGTCTACATCTTAGCAGAAAGCTTTTCTACACTCTCTGGTAAGCAAAACTTGCGCCAGCACAGAAAACATCTCCCATCGTGTTCTGGAAGTTGCTCGGAGGTCTGCCAAGTGATTGACGAGAAGAAAAGGAAAGTTGTCCAAAACAGCTTCCAATCGAATATTCATGTGATCGGAAAAGTCAGGAAAGTGGTAAGGTACTGTTTCCTATCAGCTGGCAAGCTGCGCACACAATCCCAGTGTTGTACAGCTTCCTTCTTCACCTTTCTGATGCTGCCGCTCTCTCCGGCTCCTGGAGGCGAAGAAGCGTCTTCTTCGCGCAAAGACGATTGTACCGGTCACAGTGCTCTCCTTAGCGCGGATTCTGCCGAAAGACGCCCGGGAGCGACGCTTAGGTCCGGAGAGCATCGTACCTTCGTCTTTAGCGTCTTTTGTGGTCTACATCCTAGCAGAAAGCTTTACTATTGTGTCTGGCAAGCAAAACTTGCGCCAGCACAGAGAACATCTCCCATCGTGTTCTAGACGTTGAACAAAGGTCTGCCAAGTGGTTGGCATGAAGAAAAGAAAAGGTTTCCAAAACAGCTTCCAATCGAATATTCATGTGATTGGAAAAGTCAGGAGAATGGTAAGGTACTGTTTTCTATCAGTTGGCAAGCTGCGCACTCAATCCCAGTGTTGTACAGCTTCCTTCTTCACCTTTCCGATGCTGCCGCTCTCTCCGGCACCTGGAGCCGAAGAAGCGGCTTCTTCGCGCAAAGACGATTGTACCGGTCAAAGTGCGCTCTTAGCGCGGCTTCTACCGAAAGAAGCCCGGGAGCGGCGCTTAGCTCCGGAGAGCATCGTACCTTCGTCTTTAGCGTCTTTTGTGGTCTACATCCTAGCAGAAAGCTTTTCCACTATGTCTGGCAAGGAAAACCTGCGCCAACACAGAAAACATCTCCCATCGTGTTCTGGACGTTGCACGGAGGTCTGCCCAGTGTTTGGCATAAAGAAAAGAAAAGCTGTCCAAAACAGCTTCCAATCGACTATTCATGTGATTGGAAAAGTCAGGAGAATGGTAAGGTACTGTTTTCTATCAGTTGGCAAGTTGTGCACACAATCCCAGTGTTGTACAGCTTCCTTCTTCACCTTTCCGATGCTGCCGCTCTCTCCGTCTCCTGGAGGCGAAGAAGCGGCTTCTTCGCGCAAAGACGATTGTACCGGTCAAAGTGCGCTCTTAGCGCGGCTTCTGCCGAAAGAAGCCCGGGTGCGGTGCTTAGCTCCGGAGAGCATCGTACCTTCGTCTTTAGCGTCTTTTGTGGTCTACATCCTAGCAGAAAGCTTTTCCACTCTGTCTGGCAAGGAAAACCTGCGCCAGCACAGACAACATCTCCCATCGTCTTCTGGGCATTGTACGGAGGTCTGCCAAGTGCTTGGCATGAAGAAAAGAAAAGTTGTCCAAAACAGCTTCCAATCGAATATTCATGTGATTGGAAAAGTCAGGAAAGTGGTAAGGTACTGTTTTCTATCAGTTGGCAAGTTACGCACACAATCCCAGTGTTGTACAGCTTCCTTCTTCACCTTTCCGATGCTGCCGCTCTCTCCGGCTCCTGGAGGCAAAGAAGAGGCTTCTTCGCGCAAAGATTCTACCGGTCGCAGTGCTCTCCTTTGCGCGGCTTCTGCCGAAAGACGCCCGGGTGCGGTGCTTAGCTCCGGAGAGCATCGTACCTTCGTCTTTAGCGTCTTTTGTGGTCGACATCCTAGCAAAAAGCTATACTATTGTGTCTGGCAAGCAACACCTGCACCAAGACAGAAAACATCTCCCATCGTGTTCTAGACTTTGCACAAAGGTCTGCCAAGTGGTTGGCTTGAAGAAAAGTTGTCCAAAACAGCTTCCAATCGAATATTCATGTGATTGGAAAAGTCAGGAGAGTGCAAAGGTACTGTTTTCTATCAGTTAGCAAGCTGCGCACACAATCCCAGTGTTGTACAGCTTCCTTCTTCACCTTTCTGATGCTGCCGCTCTCTCCGGCTCCTGGAGGCAAAGAAGAGGCTTCTTCGCGCAAAGATTCTACCGGTCGCAGTGCTCTCCTTAGCGCGGCTTCTGCCGAAAGACGCCCGGGTGCGGTGCTTAGCTCCGGAGAGCATCGTACCTTCGTCTTTAGTGTCTTTTGTGGTCTACATCCTAGCAGAAAGCTTTTCCACTCTGTCTGGCAAGGAAAACCTGCGCCAGCACAGACAACATCTCCCATCGTCTTCTGGGCGTTGTACGGAGGTCTGCCAAGTGGTTGGCCTGAAGAAAAGAAAAGTTGTCCAAAACAGCTTCCAATCGAATATTCATGTGATTGGAAAAGTCAGGAGAGTGCAAAGGTACTGTTTTCTATCAGTTAGCAAGCTGCGCACACAATCCCAGTGTTGTACAGCTTCCTTCTTCACCTTTCCGATGCAGCCGCTCTCTCCGGCACCTGGAGCCGAAGAAGCGGCTTCTTCGCGCAAAGACGATTGTACCGGTCAAAGTGCGCTCTTAGCGCGGCTTCTACCGAAAGAAGCCCGGGAGCGGCGCTTAGCTCCGGAGAGAATCGTACCTTCGTCTTTAGCGTCTTTTGTGGTCTACATCCTAGCAGAAAGCTTTTCCACTATGTCTGGCAAGGAAAACCTGCGCCAACACAGAAAACATCTCCCATCGTGTTCTGGACGTTGCACGAAGGTCTGCCCAGTGTTTGGCATAAAGAAAAGAAAAGCTGTCCAAAACAGCTTCCAATCGAATATTCATGTGATTGGAAAAGTCAGGAAAGTGTAAGGTACTGTTTTCTATCAGTTGGCAAGTTGAGCACACAATCCCAGTGTTGTACAACTTCCTTCTTCACCTTTCCGATGCTGCCGCTCTCTCCGGCTCCTGGAGGCGAAGAAGCGGCTTCTTCGCGCAAAGACGATTGTACCGGTCAAAGTGCGCTCTTAGCGCGGCTTCTGCCGAAAGAAGCCCGGGTGCGGTGCTTAGCTCCGGAGAGCATCGTACCTTCGTCTTTAGCGTCTTTTGTGGTCTACATCCTAGCAGAAAGCTTTTCCACTCTGTCTGGCAAGGAAAACCTGCGCCAGCACAGACAACATCTCCCATCGTCTTCTGGGCATTGTACGGAGGTCTGCCAAGTGCTTGGCATGAAGAAAAGAAAAGTTGTCCAAAACAGCTTCCAATCGAATATTCATGTGATTGGAAAAGTCGGGAAAGTGGTAAGGTACTGTTTTCTATCAGTTGGCAAGTTACGCACACAATCCCAGTGTTGTACAGCTTCCTTCTTCACCTTTCCGATGCTGCCGCTCTCTCCGGCTCCTGGAGGCAAAGAAGAGGCTTCTTCGCGCAAAGATTCTACCGGTCGCAGTGCTCTCCTTAGCGCGGCTTCTGCCGAAAGACGCCCGGGTGCGGTGCTTAGCTCCGGAGAGCATCGTACCTTCGTCTTTAGCGTCTTTTGTGGTCGACATCCTAGCAAAAAGCTATACTATTGTGTCTGGCAAGCAACACCTGCACCAAGACAGAAAACATCTCCCATCGTGTTCTAGACTTTGCACAAAGGTCTGCCAAGTGGTTGGCTTGAAGAAAAGAAAAGTTGTCCAAAACAGCTTCCAATCGAATATTCATGTGATTGGAAAAGTCAGGAGAGTGCAAAGGTACTGTTTTCTATCAGTTAGCAAGCTGCGCACACAATCCCAGTGTTGTACAGCTTCCTTCTTCACCTTTCCGATGCTGCCGCTCTCTCCGGCACCTGGAGCCGAAGAAGCGGCTTCTTCGCGCAAAGACGATTGTACCGGTCAAAGTGCGCTCTTAGCGCGGCTTCTACCGAAAGAAGCCCGGGAGCGGCGCTTAGCTCCGGAGAGAATCGTACCTTCGTCTTTAGCGTCTTTTGTGGTCTACATCCTAGCAGAAAGCTTTTCCACTATGTCTGGCAAGGAAAACCTGCGCCAACACAGAAAACATCTCCCATCGTGTCCTGGACGTTGCACGAAGGTCTGCCCAGTGTTTGGCATAAAGAAAAGAAAAGCTGTCCAAAACAGCTTCCAATCGAATATTCATGTGATTGGAAAAGTCAGGAGAATGATAAGGTACTGTTTTCTATCAGTTGGCAAGTTGAGCACACAATCCCAGTGTTGTACAGCTTCCTTCTTCGCCTTTCCGATGCTGCCGCTCTCTCCGGCTCCCGGAGCCGAAGAAGCGGCTTCTTCGCGCAAAGACGATTGTACCGCTCACAGTGCTCTCTTAGCGCCGCTTCTGCCGAAAGAAGCTATAGAGAGGCGCTTAGCTCCGGAGAGCATCGTACCTTCGTCTTCAGCGTCTTTTGTGGTCTACATCCTAGCAGAAAGCTTTTCCACTCTATCTGGCAAGGAAAACCTGCGCCAGCACAGAAAACATCTCCCATCGTGTTCTAGACGTTGCACGGACGTCTGCCAAATGTTTGACAAGAAGAAAAGAAAAGCTGTCCGAAACAGCTTCCAATCGAATATTCATGTGATTGGAAAAGTCAGGAAAGTGTAAGGTACTGTTTTCTATCAGTTGGCAAGTTGAGCACACAATCCCAGTGTTGTACAACTTCCTTCTTCACCTTTCCGATGCTGCCGCTCTCTCCGGCTCCTGGAGGCGAAGAAGCGGCTTCTTCGCGCAAAGACGATTGTACCGGTCAAAGTGCGCTCTTAGCGCGGCTTCTGCCGAAAGAAGCCCGGGTGCGGTGCTTAGCTCCGGAGAGCATCGTACCTTCGTCTTTAGCGTCTTTTGTGGTCTACATCCTAGCAGAAAGCTTTTCCGCTATGTCTGGCAATCAAAACTTGCGCCAGCACAGAAAACATCTCCCATCATGTTCTAGACGTTGCACGGACGTCTGCCAAGTGTTTGACAAGAAGAAAAGAAAACCTGTCCGAAACAGCTTCCCATCGAATATTCATGTGATTGGAAAAGTCAGGAGAGTGCAAAGGTACTGTTTTCTATCAGTTAGCAAGCTACGCACACAATCCCAGTGTTGTACAGCTTCCTTCTTCTCCTGTCCGAAGCTGCCGCTCTCTCCAGCTCCTGGAGCCGACGAAGCGGCTTCTTCCCGCAAAGACGATTGTACCGGTCACAGTGCTCTCTTAGCGCGGCTTCTGCCGAAAGACGCCTCGAGCGCTCTTAGCTCCGGCGGCTCCGTACCTTCCAATTCAATTTTTTCGGCTCCACAAACCAAATGGTATACTTGCAGCAGTAGGGCGGGACATTGAACTGGACTTTCTCCTTTTAGAGAGAAGCTAATGAAAAAGTTTCACCGGAATCAGAGCACGCTGTAAAACAAGAAAAGTGTCATGAAAATAAGCCAGCCTTATCCTCTTAGCCTTGCTTGTGGTGATTGGCCAAGAAAGAAATGTGTCAACTCGGTGTTCCTGGGTATCACTTCAGTAACAGGTACTTCAGCTGCTGTACTTCTCTCCTAAAGTTAAGAACAGAATCCAAGGAATTGTGATTCCATGGTCTCAATTCACTCAATATGGTGCCGAAAAAGGAGTGGAAGGTGCACGGGTCAATTAACTTGAATGGCCACTGATTTCCTGAAGGCTTCAACAGGTTAGTTGCCTATGTTCTTCTTGGAATTGTTTTAACCTTTGGTCATGTTTTCCTTAGGATTCCTTTACCCTTTCCCCATTAGTTCAGCCTTTGCTCTCAAGCCTTTGCTGACATTTCCAATATCTCGGTAGCCCGGAAAAGTGTTGTCTTTATTTTTGACATCATTATTCCCTTCCAAGGGTTGTTTGCCTCAAGTCTCAGTTTGGCTGGTTTTCTGCTAGTTGATTGTCAGAGGGCAGCAGGTGTTTTGTAAGAGCAAGTACACAATGCCATAGCTTGCTTTTCTTTGGATTTGGCCTGTCTAGAAAATGGAATGACTGAACATCTCTGAGAGGCTTTTCTCTCCCCATTAGGTTTCACTGGAAGGAGGGCAGATGCAAATTGTCTACCTAAAGTCTTGGCACAGAAGAAAGTAGTGGTTTGCTGCTGCATAGAGCTAGAAGCTTACAAAAGGAAGGCCTTGGGCTGAGACACATTACTTTGGCTAAGTAGAAAAGGACTGTGGCAAAGTGAGGCAGCTGACTTCGAGGTAGATCAACAAGTTCTAGAAGCGTCGTGTGTTCACAGCGTGGTGCATGGTGGTTGGTTGAATTGTGTTTGTTATGACTTAAAGCTATGGAACTGATAAAGGCCTGAGTGTTTCAAAAGCCCGGTTTTTGCAAGAAAGCAGCTCTCCTTTGCATCTGCCTGGGGACTCTGCATCACCACGGACCCTCACTGCCACTTTGCCAAGGAGACGATCAGTAGGAATGTTGCAGAGCTGCTGTGTGCATCTGAATGGAATGGCAGAGAGCGAAGCGCTGGACATTTCTGGCTTTAGTACAGTGCTGCTGCATTGGTGCCAGTTTAGTTGGTTTTCCATCAGTGGCCTTTCTGTCTAGAAGTACACTGCCCAGAGTATTGGATGCCATTTCCTTCCTGTTGTTTTCATACCTTCCTTCAGTTGAAAGGATGATACAACCTTGACATTTTGAAGATCCCTGTTAGGAAACACTATGCCAGAGGAGTCATCGCTCCCTTTTCTTCTGCCTCCTTTGTCATTTTCAGAGACTCGTTTCAAATTTCTGCTCATGTCAAGAAGAATACTGAGACTACTTAGCAGGGTTGACGCTCTCAGCTGCTTTCCTCTTTCCTACTGCTTCATACTGCATGTGACTTCAAGGCCTCGTTTTTTCATCTGCATTTTGCCGTCATCCAAAGCTAAATATTCCAGGCCTGTGAACACAAAAAGAACTCTTAGTCTTTTGCAAGAACTACCCCTAGGAGGATTTGTGTTCACTTTGATCTCTTCAGTGTTTCAGAAAAAAGGAGATTGTACTCTCTTCTTGTGTACTCTCTTCTTGTGCTCTCATTTCCCTCTCTCTGCCTTGCATACCCAGTTAATCTACCGGCGTCACTCGTTTGGCATCATCTCACGGTGCAAATTCTGCATAGTTTCAAGTCCTTACAAATGCCAGTTGCCAAGGAGCCTATCTAACCATTCAAGGGGCAAAGAATTGTAGGGCTGGCAAGTTCAGGTGCTGAAACTGTAAGTCAAGCCATATCAAAGTGACAGAGCAAATCAATTGATCTAGGACTTTCAGGTGGGCACCTCTGAGAATAGCAGCTTGTCAGCAATGACACAGCCATCTTCCTAGCTGTATTCCAGAGAGAGGAAAGGGACACCTTCAATGGTTAATATGTTTGGCATGAGAAAACAGCAAGAAATGTACCGCAAAATACTTGAGTCAGATCAAGTGCGTTTCTCTAGTGAGAATTTTGCACTTGTTCTTTCTTGTCTGTGCCTTTACTTTTCACAGAAGACAGGGGAGCATTTCATTAGTACTGTTCTTTTGTTTTCTTTTGTTGGCCTCCCTCTTTCCACCTGCAATTAACAAATTTGCCTTTCTTTCCTGGCTTCTCTTTCTTTACTTCTACAAGTTGACATGAGGTCATCCAACCTTATCATCAATGTTCTCAGACAGTGGAGAGAAGTAGAAGGTACAGCTAAATGGATAAAAGAAACCCACAAAAATAGACAGGTTTTTACAGTCTTCTGTGAGAACATTAGGACACAAGATGTCTTTGAACTGAGTCATGCTCTATTGATTTAACTTTTAGTCCACTGGTTACTATTATTACACGTGTTTGGCCTTTAGTACAGAGCCTTGGAACTAATCCAGGCCAATACTTGGCTAATTTTGTTTTATTCCTAGTGAGGACTTTGTTTCTTAAGGAATAGTCCAGAGAAAGAGCGTCCACGGTACAGTCACAGGTCATAAATTCTGGTACAGTTTGTACTGGTAATAGGTCTAGGAAAGAAAGGTTTGACATCTTTTTTGACTTTCAAATGGAACCATGATTTGAAAAACCTAAGAGTTGCGGCTCCCCCCCCACCCCACAGCCCAAGTACTTCTCTTTGCAATATTACTCAGGGATTACACATCAAAGCCCACCCTGTAAAATACGTTGCAGATACTTTGCAAGAAGTGCAGCTTAGCAGCTAGAGATGATAACGTGGCTTAAATAACATGGTCTAAATATGTCTGTCTACGCAGACATACTCAACAAAGGTTACGATGGCTTAGCTCCTGTGCTCAAGTGAACGTGCATTTTAGAACTTCCCAAGAAGGTGAATTCAACCTCCTTCATTGCTCTCTGCTGGAGTCCCAAGAGAATTTCAGTCTGCTTTTTGTCATTTACAGCTGTCACTGCTTAGCTCTTGAACATGAGACTCCCTCGTGACTGATGAAAGTTGTCTAGTTAAGAGTGGGTGAAAGACATGGTCTTGCTCTAGAAGGAGATGAGAAGGTTTCTGCAGTCTTTGTCATCTCTACTGCTTGTGATTTCTAGACAAAACCAGTGGGAAGTTTTCTGAAGGCAGTCCAGAAGCTGGCAATATGGACAGCTTACAGCCCAACACTTGCTGCAGTGCAACCATGGTGACACCAGAAAGGACTTCAAAAAATTCAAAGGGCAAACAAAGCAGTTGGAAGGAAAAGAACATGAACCATTATTCCATTTTTCTCATCTATCTTTCTTTAAATCATCATTTTTGTGCAGTTTGGCGGCTTGCGTTGGTATCCCACCAAAGGAATCTGAGACAGAGTAAGCTTTTGAATGGAGTAGAAGTGAGAAACGCAGGCCAAGTTGCCTTTTTTGCCATCAAATACCAGTTAGGCTTGAACTACCCTTTGCTTAAGGTGCTTAGCTTACACTAAGAATTGATGAGCACATTTTGATGGGAGCAAATTTTACTGTCATGATGACTGAGTAAATTTTGCTGTCACTCAGAATTTTACTGTCGTCTGAATAGCAATGTTTGTGTCCAAATAGTATTTTGTCTCCCGTATCTGCAGCAGGTAAGCCTTTTGCTGTCAGCAGTGTTGCTTAACCTTTCATGTCATATCCCTCTTCACATCCATCTTCTGCTTAAGGCTTATTAATCTACTTTAGAATTGGCAGGTGGAATAAGACTACTTTTCCTTTTTGAAAGCTCATGTCATTTGACCTACTTACAGCAAGTAATTCATTAATTGCAAGTCCCCAGCTAGCATCTTTTCGGCATATTCTAACCTTCTAAAGAAGTAATAAAAGCACTCTCCAATACTTGACTTTCATATCACAGTGGGAATGCTGGTCCTGTTTGCAAGAAACAATCATGGGTATGGTAAAACAAAAGGAGGGGTTAGAGTTTTCTCTGTTAACCTATAGTGAGCTTGGATTTTGCAATATGCATGAAGTTAATTAACACTGTTATATAAAGTGGCTGATTTAATCAATAAATTGGAGTCAATGCTGATAAACGACAAGGTGGGTTGGCTTCCCTTCGCTTTCAACACAGTGCCAATTCGGGCTGGATTGGTAGGACTAAGTGGCTGCTGCAATCTGCCATCCAGAAGCGGGGCAGGTGAGTTTTGTTTGCAAGGGAAAAGGGCCATGGTTTGTGTTTGGGGGCCTGTGACTGAGAGTGCCGGCTGGCTCCTGAAATTCTTTGATATGCAGGATGATTCCCAGACGCAAGGTGGAAACGCTGCCAAGTCAGGCTGGATTGAAATTACCCAGGGACTCCTGCAATCTGCCATCGAGAAGCGGGGCAGGTGAGTGTTGTTTGCCAGGGAAAAGGGCCGTGGATTGTGTTTGGGGGCCTGTGGCTGGGAGAGGCCGGCTGGCTCCTGAAAATCCACGATACGCAGGATGTTTCTCAGACCCAAGGTAGCAACATTGCCAAGTCGGGCTGGTTTGATAGTACCAAGTTGCTCCTGCAATCTGCCATCCAGAAGCAGGGCAGGTGACTTTTCTTTGCCAGGGAAAAGGGCCGAGGTTTGTGTTTGGGGGCCTGTGGCCAAGAGTGTCCTGCTGGCTCCTGAAAATCCACGATACGCAGGATGGTTCCCAGACCCAAGGTGGCACCAGTGCCAAGTCGGGCTGGTTTGATAGTACCAAGTGGCTCCTGCAATCTGCCATGATCACATGAAGAAATACTTTCTGGCGTCCGTACTGGGCCATATGCTCTTTCTTCTCTCAACTTCTCCATCACCTCTCATCTGTTTCACATGCGCTATCTGCAAGGTCCACAGGCTACTTTTCACAGCGTCTTCAGGCCTGATGCAGTAAGAATGATGAATAGAACAGAGTTGGGTCTATTTTCCAGTTTGGATAAAATGCTTTCTGCACACAAATCCAAGGAGGAGGTGCTGCCCCGATGCCCAGAAAAACTTTCACTCCTGCTAGTGTTCTATGTCAACCGCAACTTAGTCTGAAAGAAAAGCTTTTCCTCTGAGAGCATCTGAGAGGTTTGCATGAAGCACTGATATCTGACATATGCAATTTTGAATAGGAGAGGAAAAAGAAAATGGCAAGAAGTTTTTAATTTTACTGGTTTCAATTTTAATTTCCGTGCACTTTTTCACAACTTGTCAGCTCAAATGCCCATCAACATCTTTTAGTCATCTGTAAGTCAGTATTCATATAAAATGTGCTTGAAATCAAAAGAATTTCAAATTTGCACTCCAAGTCTCTATGCCTAGATTTATGATTTCCTACACATATTAGATGAAAGGAAGGCCTTCTTTACTGTGGGAGTGCTGGAACACTGGAACAGGTTGCCCAGAGAAGTTGTGGGTGTCCCATCCCTGAAAGTATTCAAGGTCAGCTTGGACGGGGCTTGGAGCAGCAACAAAGGAGAAGCTTGATGGTAGAGAAACAAAGTTGGACTATAGAAGAAACTGAGATTGAAGTATAGGAGCAAGTTTTCTCTCAGCTCTTGGGCTAAATTCAAAGTTGTACAAAATGACATTTATCTGTGATTTTCACTACTGTAACAGAAAGGTTCATGAAAACTGTACAGAAGATAGCAAATTTTAAAAGAGATAAGAATTACAGCATAAAATCCATGGGACGGGTTACAACATGAGACACTCTCTAAGAGAAAATCTCTGTGTTTCAGCACTTCATCATGGTAAGATTTCACAAAGTGCCAAAGAAGGCGGCAAAATATCATTCGGGACATTATTTACTGGAGTTCAGCCTGGCCATTAGTAGGAACTGGGTTTGACCACATCATGTAGATATACCACACACACTTTCCCTTCACTGAAAAATTACTGTTTACAACGAAGAAGCAATTGACGATCAAAATTGATTGAAAGCATCTTAAACATGTCAAGTATTTCATTGTAGATGATCTGTGATCCAAATGCTTCTTCCACCTTCGAGAGGGACAGAACAATTCTTCCATATCATGATGGTTTAAAATTGTATCAACCAATTTTTGGAAGAAAATATTCCTAGACGTACAACAGGTGAGAACTAAGTAATTTTAAAGAAACAAAGGAAATGAAAATATTCTGTAAATAGAAGGAAATGAAAAGCTGTGTTTTAAATAGGAGCTAAATATTAAACAGAATTTTTGTACCAGGCATTTGAATTACTGCACCAGCTCTTTTGCCCATCAAGAGAGGCATTGAGCATTTCAGTCTTTTCCAAGGTGTTCATGATCTGCTATGCTGATCTCTGTGTGTGCCTAGGTGTGTGTGGAAGGGGGGGCATGTGAAGGGGAGTGTGTATGTTTGCTTTACAATTGTTGTGGCAGATTCATGCCTCAGCTCCACATTTTGTTTTAGAAAGGTCACACAGAGTGGATATGAAGTTTACTATCAACAAGAGATCAATTCCCAAATCATCCATTTGACTCTACCTTATAAATCATGTGCTTTGTTGCATATTTTATCAAATCTACTTTCAAGCCAGATGGAGGAAGGAGGATGTGGGAATCCCTCCACCATCTTGCAACTTTTATGCAAGTAGGTTTTCAAGAAAATCATCATTTCTCTTGGAAATATGTCTGGAACAGGCATGATGGTAGTGTCAACCTGTTGGAGTTTTTGTTGCTGGAAGAAGTTGTACAAAAGGATTGGTTTTTACATTGACCAGTTACTGAATCAAGCGCAGGAATACATTGGAAATTCAACTGGGGCTTCCTTTTCCCAGCAGACTACTTCTAGAACGAGCTTGTACACTGAAGCTGACTCTTTTGCTCTCTTTTTGTTTCTTTCCTATTTTCTTGGCTTCTTTGCCACTATCTAGACAAATTTGGAGCCTTTTTATTTCAGGAGCCAGGTGGCGACTCTCAGCCTTAGGAGCATGACCTAAAACCTCGGCCATTTTCCTTTGAGAAGAAAACTCATCATCCCCAGTTCTTGCTGGCAGATTGCAGGAGCTACTTGGCAATGTCAAACCCGACCGATGGTGCACTGGTGCCAGCTAGGTTCTGGGAAACCTCCTATGTACTTTTGAATTTCAGTAGCCAGCCGGCCACTCCAGCCATAGGCCCCCGAATAAAAATGTCGCTCCTTTTTCCTAGCAAAGAAAACTAATCTGCACTGTTACTCAATGGAATATTGTAGAAACCACTTGGCACTATCAAACCAGACCTACCTGGCACTGTTGCCAGCTTGTATCTGGGAACCATCCTGCGAATTGTGGATGTTCAGGACCCAGCTGGCCACTTCAGCCACAGACCCCGAAACAAAAACCTCGCTCCAATTTCCAGGCAAAGACAACTCACCTGCCCCGGATTTTTATGGCAGATTGCAGGAGCCACTTGACACTGTCAAACCAGCCCGCCTAGGCACTGGTGCCAGCTTGGGTCTGGGAACCATCCAGCGTATTGTGGATTTTACAGAGCCAGACGGCCACGCCAGCCACACGCCCCCAAACAGAAATGCTGTCCCATTTTCCATAGCAAAAACAACTCACCTGTCCTGGATCTTGATGGCCGATTGCAGGAGCCACTTGGCACTATCAAAACAGCCTGTGTTACTCCTGGTGCCAGCTTGGGTTGGAGAACCATACTGCGTATTGTGGAATTTCAGGAGCCAGCCGGCCACTCCAGCCACAGGCCCCCAAATAAAAACATCGCACCTTTTTCCTGGCAAAAACACACCTGCCCCAGTTCTTGATGGCAGATTGCAGAAGCCACTTGGCATTGTCAAACCAGCCTGACTTGCCATTGGTGCCAGCTTAGGTCTGGGAACCATCCTGCGTATTGGGGAATTTCAGGAGCCAGCCGGCCACTCGGGCCACAGGCCCCTGAACTGAAATCTCTGCCTGTTTTCCAGTGAAACTAAACTCATCTGCTGTGGTTCTTGATGACAGATTGCAGAAGTAACTTCGCACTGTCAAACCAGCATGACTTGGCACTGCTGTCAGCTTGGGTCTGGGAACCATCTTCCGTGTTGTTGAATTTCAGGAGCCAGCCAGCAGCTCTCAGCTACAGGAGCCTGAACTAAAACCTCAGCCATTTTTATTTGAAAAGAAAACTCACCTGCCCTAGTCCTTTATGGCAGATTGCAGGAGCCACTTGACACTGTCAAACCAGACCAAGTTGCAACTGGTGCCAGCTTGGGTCTGGGAACCATCCTGCTATTGTGGAATTTCAGGAGCCAGCCGGCATCTCCAGCAACAGGCCCCTGAATAAATCTTAAGTCCTATTTTGTGGCAAACAAAACTAACCTTCCCTGGTTCTCAATGGAAGATTGCAGGAACCACTTGGCACTGTCAAACCAGCATGGCTTGTCACTGGTGGTAGCTTGGGCCTGGGATACATCCTGCGTATTGCGGAATTTCAGGAGCCAGTCAGCCACTCGGGCCACAGTCCCCTGAACTGAAATTTCTTCCTTTTTTCAAGACAAACTAAACTCACCTGCTGTGGTTCTTGATGGCAGATTGCAGGAGTAACTTGGCACTGTCAAACCAGACCAACTTGGCACTGGCGCCAGTTTGGGTCTGGGAACCATCCTCTGTGTTGTGGAATTTCGGGAGCTGGCCGGCCAGTCAAGCAGGAGGCCTCCAAACAGAAATGATGGCCTATTTTCCCTGGAAAACAAAACTCACCTGCCCCGGATCTTGATGGCCAATCGCAGGAGCGACTTAGCACTGTCAAACCAGCCCGATATGTCATTATGGCCATCTTAGGTCTGGGAACCATCCTGTGTATTGCGGAATTTCAGGAGCCAGACGGCCACTTGGGTCACAGGGCCCCAAACAAAAACCTCGCTCCTTTTTCCTGACAAGCAAAACCCACCTGTCCTGGTCCTTTAAAGCAGATTGCAGGAGACACTTGGCACTCTCAAATCAGCCTGACTTGTCATTGGTGCCAGCTTGGGTCTGGGAACCATCCTCCGTGTTGTTGAATTTCAGAACCCAGCCAGCGATTCTCAGCCACAGGAGCCTGAACTAAAACCTCAGCCATTTTTATTTGAAAAGAAAACTCACCTGCCCTAGTCCTTTATGGCAGATTGCAGGAGCCACTTGGCAATGTCAAACCAGACCGAGTTGCAACTGGAGCCAGCTTGCATCTAGGAACCATCCTGCTATTGTGCAATTTCAGGAACCAGCCGGCATCTCCGGCAACAGGCCCCTGAATAAATCTGAAGTCCTATTTTGTGGCAAACAAAACTAACCTGCCCTGGTTCTCAATGGAACATTGCAGGAGCCACTTGGCACTGTCAAACCAGCCTGACTTGTCACTGGTGGTAGCTTGGGCCTGGGATACATCCTGCATATTGTGGAATTTCAGGAGCCAGCCAGCCATTTCAGCCACCAGACCCCAAATAAAAACCTCACTCCTTTTTCCTGGCAAACAAAACCCACCTGTCCCGCTCGTTTATGGCAGATTGCAGGAGACACTTGGCACTGTCAAACCAGCCTGACTTGTCATTGGTGCCTGCTCAGGTCTGGAAACCATCCTGTGTATTTCAGAATTTCAGGAGCCAGCCGACCACTTCATCCACAGATGCATAAACTCAAACCTTGGCCATCTTCCTTTGAAAAGAAAACTCACCTGCCCCGGAACTTCATTGTCGATTGATGTAGACGCCTGGCACTGTCAAACCAGCCCAACTTGGCACTGGTGCCTGCTCAGGTCTGGGAGCCATCCTGTGTATTGTGGAATTTCAGAAGCCAGCCGGCCTCTCCTGCCACAGGCCCTGAATAAAAAGCTCTGCTCTTTTCCCTGGCAAACTAAACTCACCATCCCTGGTTCTTGATGGCTGATTACAGGAGTCACTTGGCGCTGTCAATCCAGCCCAAGTTGCAACTGGTGCACACTTGGGTCTGGGAACCATCCAGCGTATCGTGGAATTTTAGGAGCCAGCTGGCCACTCCGGTCACAGGACCCCAGACAGAAATGCTGGCCCATTTTCCTCGCAAACAAAACTCACCTGCCCCGGTTTTGATGGCAGATTACAGGAGTCACTTGGCACTGTCAAACCACCTGAATTGGCACTGGTGCCAGATTAGTTCTGGTAATCATCCGGCATATTGTGGAATTTCAAAAGCCAGCCGGCCACTCGGGCCATAGGCCCCGAATACAAACCTTGTCTCTTTTCCCTGGAAAATGGAACTCACCATCTCCGGTTCTTGATGGAAGATTGCAGGAGCCACTTGGCACTGTCAAACCAGCCCGAGTTGCAACTGGTGCCGGCTTGAGTCTGGGAAACATCCTGCGTGTGGCGGAATTTCACGAGCCAGCTGGCCAGTCCCAGCCAAAGGTCCCTTAAGGCAAACCTCTGCCCTTTTCCGGGTAAAAAAAACTCACTGTCCCCCATTCCAGAATGCAGATAGCAGGAGCCATTTGGCACTGTCAAACTACCCCAAGTAGCCCTGGTGCCGGCTTGGGTCTAGGAACTGCGCTATGGAGTGCACCGCGACCGCCACCGTGCTCTTTGACCCTCATAATGCTCTGCGACCGGCACAATGCTCTTCATGCAGAGAAGCCACTTCTTCACTTCCGGGAGGCAGAAAGAGTGGCAGCCTCCGATAAGTGAACAACGAAGCCCCACAACACTGGGATTGTGTGTGCTGCTTGCAAACTCATAGAAAAAAGTACCTTTCCACTCTCTTGCCTTTTCCATTCACATTAATATTCGAGAAGAAGGAGTTTTGGACAACTTTCTTTTGCTTCTTGGAAAACACTCTGCAGACCTGCATGCAAGCTCTAAAACACGATCGGAGATGTTTTCAAACAGGCACAGTTTCTCCTCGTGAGACATCGTGGAAAAGCTTTTTGCTTAGATGTAGGTGAGAAGAGACGCTAAAGACGAAGATACAGAGCTCTCTGAAGCTAAAGTTGTTAATATGTCCTGTTATCCCATGCAAACTTTTTTTGGCACTGGCACTGAACTGGTATGTATTCCATGAAGTTCACAGGCCCCGTTGAGATGGAGCCACAGGTCTCAAGGGTGTTAGCAGATGTTATTCTGAGGCCACTCCTAATCATGTTGGATGGATCATGGCGACTGAGGAAAGTGCCCAAAGACTGGATGAAAGGAAATGTCACCCATCTTCAAAAAAGGCAACTAGGAGGACTTGAAAAGTACAAGCCAGCCAGCCTCTTTTTTATCCCCAGGAAGTTGATGGAGCAGCTATTCCTGGAAAGCATTGCCAGGCACATGAAGGAGGACAAAATAATGTAGTCAGCATGGATCTACCAGGGGAATTTCATGCTGAACAACTTTTTAAACTACTCTGATGAATCAACTTGACTGCTAGATGAAGGGAATTTTGACTGCCTGGGCTTCAGGGAGGTTTTTGACATATCTCTACATGGCAGCACACATACATACCGGAAGCAATAGTGCAAAGGGGAGGGAACCAGTGTCTTTTCAATGATGCTGAGTGAAAAGACAAGAGGCAGTGGGCACACACTGAAATACAGGAGATTGCCTTTGAACATCACCGAATGATTTTTTACTGTGAGGGTGACTGAACCACAGCACAGACTGCCCAGAGAGATTGTGGAGCCTGGATCTTTGAAGACATTAAAAGTACACCCAGATAGAATCCTGGGCAAGAGGCTCTAGGTATCCTGGTTTAGGCAGGGGGGTTGGGCCTGGTTAGCCCCACCAACCCCTTCCACTCTCATTCATTCTGTGCTATTGAATTCTCTTTGAGATGCATTTCAAGCACTGGCATGACAAAGTTCTGTGCAGACAGAGATCCAAATGGACATGGGATCTAAGTTCCTTAAGCAGTGTTCAAGACGAATGTAAAACTCTAGGACAAGTGTCTATCCTGGGGTGCCATTATGATGCTTGTATCCCCATTCATCTGTTCTGTGCCTTTAAGACTGGCTTTGAAGAGTGGAAGTTTTGTTTGGGTTTCTCTTATCAGGGACACAGAGACGGGCAGTACATAGGGCTGTTTTCACTTCTTGCTTTCAGCTTGCTGCTTTGCTTGCTCTCTTTTCTACTCTCGCTTCTGCTCTGCTTTGGCCTCTGCTTCTTAGCTAGCTCTAGCTAAACAGTCCACATTCCTTCCTGAACTGTTTCTCCTCTCCTGTTTCTGTGACCATCTCAAACCTGCTCTGGACTGGGACCTGGGATCACCGAGAGTTTGCAACGTTTTGGCCTGCAGCAGCTGCCCCAGTGCCAGAGGGACTGAGAACAGAGCAACCACCCCCGAAAGAGACTTTCTGATTTTGTCATCTTTCTCAGAGCGGTGTCATCTGGTATTGTTCATTTTGTGTGCTGCGGGGTGCTGTGCTGTCAAATAAACAGGTTCTTTCCACCTCTCTCCAAGGAATTTTTTCCCGAACTGGTTGGGGGGAGGGGCCGTGTGGGTTTTGCTTTCTGGAGGGGCCCTCCTTTGCAGATTCTTTAACAAATTTGCCCTAAACCTGGACAAAATATTGGTGCCCAAACGTGAGGCTTGAGAGAGAATGGAAAAACCCTGTTTTGATTGCATTTTGGTTGCTATTACTCTGTGTTCGTTTAAATCAGCAACTGTCCCGGTGACTTAGGCTGCAGCTAACACTCTAGGCTGAAAGCTAGCAGCCAAACCAGATAGTGAGCCTAAGCCAGCATCTAAACCCATGGCTGTTGCTACCAGCACTAGAAATGGGAAATGCACGGACAAGACCAATCGACCAGTGGATGATGATGATGATGATGATGAAGGAGAAGGAACCCCAATGCCTCCTGACATAAAATCAGGAGTCAAAGCAGTAGGTGCAAGATCAGATGCAAGTATTGAGTCCTTTTCCCTGAAGGAACTTCGTGGCCTACGGAAGTATTACACTTGAAGGTCTGATGAATCCATAATTAGTTGGCTGGCCTGTCTCTGGGATGCTGCAGGTGAGGCTACAATTCTGGACGGCACTGAAGCCCGGCATTTGGGATCCCTGTCACAGGATCCTGTCATAGACCAAGGAATGATGAGGGGGGATAACTCTCACAGCCTCTGGGAACGGGTCCTAAGAAGTGTAGCAGAAAGATACCTGTGTGCAGACGGTCTCTATATGCAGCAAACTCAGTGGAAGACAATAGAGCAAGGGATCCAACGACTGAGAGAAATGGCAGTGGCAGAGATTATCTTCTCAGATGATGTAACAACTAGGAACCCAGACTTAGTACCATGCACGTCTGTGATGTGGCGAAAACTCGTACGACTTGGGCCACATGAATATGCTTCTGCCTTAGCCATAATGAAGAGGGATGAGAGGGATGAGACTGTGCTTGACATGGCAAGGAAGCTCCGAGCATATGCAGATGCTGTACATGGCCCAACACATGCCAGAATCACAGTGGTAGAAACATGTCTGCAGAACTTAGAGGATAAGATAGAGGAGAATCATCAGAAGCTTAGAGAGGAGATTAAAGAAGACCTTCTCCAAATTTCAGCAGTACAGATCTGAGGTTCTGGTATCCAAGGCAGACGTTTCCCAGATGGTGAGAGAAGGTACACCCCACGAGCTGAGCTGTGGTTTTACCTGCGTGATTGTGGGGAAAACATGAGAAGGTGGGATAGGAAACCTACTGCTGTTCTGGCACGACAAGTGTGTGAACTGAAGGAAGCCACCAGGAGGAAAGCAGCTCCAGTTGGCCGTAGCCAAACAGCCAGGTATGATGATGATGACATGTCTGATCCCCTTGAAGGAACATCCAAAACATACACCCAGGGAAAGAAGGATAACCAGGCTTAGAGGGGCCCTGCCTCTAGCCAGGTAGAGGCCAGGGAAAATTGTGTTTTCTGGTCTGTGTGGATTTGTTGGCCTGGCACATCGGAACCACAAGAGTACAAAGCTTTGGTCGATACTGGTGTGCAATGCACATTAATCCCATCAAGACATGTGGGGACAGAGTCTGTTTCTATTGCTGGTGTGATAGGGGGATCCCAGGATTTCACTTTGGTGGAAGCTGATATGAGCCTAACGGGAAATGAGTGGAAGAAGCATCCTATTGTGACTGGCCCAGAGGCCCCATGTATTTTGGGCATAGACTACCTTCGAAGTGGGTACTTCAAAGACCCAAAAGGACTCAGATGGGCATTTGGAATAGCTGCTGTAGAGACAGAGGGCATCCAGCAATTTAACACCTTGCCTGGGTTGTCTGAAAATCCATCTGCAGTAGGATGCCTGATGGGAGAAGAGCAACGAGTGCCAATTGCCACTTCCATAGTGCATCAACGACAGTATAGGACCACTCGAGATGCTGTGATCCCCATCCATAAGATGATCCGAGAGCTGGAGAGCCAAGGGGTGGTCAGCAAGACCCACTCACCCTTCAACAGCCCCATTTGGCCGGTGCGAAAATCAGAAGGAGAATGGAGATTGACTGTGGACTACTGTGCATTGAATGAAATGACTCCACCACTGAGTGCTGCCGTGCCAGATATGTTAGAGCTCCAGTATGAGCTTGAGTCCAAGGCAGCAAAGTGGTATGCCACTATAGACATTGCCAATGCATTTTTCTCCATTCCTCTGGCAGCAGAATGCAGGCCTCAGTTTGCCTTCACCTGGAGGGGAGTGCAGTACACCTGGAACCGACTGCCCCAGGGGTGGAAGCACAGCCCCACCATCTGCCATGGACTGATCCAGACTGTACTAGAAAGGGGAGAGGCTCCAGAACATCTGTCGTATATTGATGACATCATTGTGTGGGGGAACACAGCTGCGGAAGTGTTCGAGAAAGGGAAGGAAATCATCCAGATCCTCCTGGAAACTGGTTTCACCATTAAATAGAGCAAAGTAAAGGGACCAGCTCGTGAGATTCAATTCCTGGGAGTGAAGTGGCAAGATGGATGGCGTCAGATTCCTACAGATGTCATCAACAAGATCACAGCAATGTCTCCACCCACCAATAAGAAAGAGACACAAGCTTTCCTGGGTGCAATAGGTTTTTGGAGGATGCATATTCCTGAGTACAGTCAGATCGTGAGCCCTCTCTACCTGGTCACCCGCAAGAAGAACAATTTCCAGTGGGGCCCTGAGCAGCAACAAGCCTTTGTCCAGATCAAGCAGGAGATTGCTCATGCAGTAGCCCTTGGCCCAGTCAGGACAGGACCAGAGGTAAAGAACATGCTCTACTCTGCAGCCGGGAACCATGGCTTGTCCTGGAGTCTTTGGCAGAAGGTGCCTGAGGAGACTCAGGGTCGACCACTGGGATTTTGGAGTCGAAGCTACAGAGGGTCTGAAGCCAACTACACTCCAACAGAGAAGGAAATCTTGGCTGCCTATGAAGGAGTCCAGGCTGCCTCGGAGGTAATAGGCACTGAAGCACAACTCATCCTGGCACCCCGACTACCGGTGCTGGGGTGGATGTTCAAAGGGAAGGTTCCTTCCACTCACTATGCCACCAGTGCTACATGGAGCAAGTGGATTGCTCTCATCATTCAGGGTGCCCGTATAGGTAAACTGAATTGCCCTGGGATTTTTGAGGTCATTAGAAATTGGCCCGAAGGTGAGAATTTTGGAGTCACAGATGAAGAGGAACAAGAACCAGTGACACGTGCTGAAGAGGCTCCTCCATATAACCAACTGCCACCAGAGGAAACACGCTACGCTCTTTTCACTGACGGTTCCTGTCGCATTGTAGGGATGAACCGGAAGTGGAAAGCAGCCATATGGAGCCCCACACGACAGGTTGCACAAGCTACCGAAGGAGAAGGTGGATCAAGCCAACTTGCTGAACTCAAAGCTGTTCAACTGGCCCTAGACATTGCTGAGAGAGAGAAGTGGCCAAAGCTCTACCTCTACACTGATTCATGGATGGTAGCCAATGCTCTGTGGGGATGGCTGGAGAGGTGGAAAAAGGCTAACTGGCAACGTAGAGGGAAACCAATTTGGGCTGCTGATGAGTGGAAAGACATTGCTACCAGGGTAGGGAGGCTACCTGTGAAAGTCTGCCATGTAGATGCCCATGTACCCAAGAGTAGGGCCAATGAGGAGCACCAAAACAATGAGCAGGTAGACCAAGCTGCAAAGATAGGGGTGTCCAAAATAGACCTAGATTTGGAACATAAGGGAGAGTTATTCCTATCTAGATGGGCCCATGATGCCTCAGGCCACCAGGGCAGAGATGCCACCTATAAGTGGGCACGAGACCAAGGGGTGGATCTAACCATGGACAGTATTTCTCAGGTTATCCATGACTGTGAGACGTGTGCTGCCATCAAGCAGGCCAAGCGAGTGAAGCCCCTGTGGTACGGTGGGCGGTGGTCCAAGTACAAGTATGGGGAGGCCTGGCAGATTGACTACATCACGCTGCCCCAGACATGTCAGGGCAAGCGCTACGTGCTGACCATGGTGGAAGCCACCACTGGATGGTTGGAAACCTACCCTGCGTCTCATGCTACAGCCCGGAACACCATCCTGGGCCTTGAAAAGCAAGTTCTGTGGAGTCATGGTACCCCTGAGAGGATTGAGTCAGACAACAGGACTCATTTCAAGAACAGCCTTATCAACACCTGGGCTAGGGAACATGGCATTGAGTGGGTGTACCATATCCCCTACCATGCACCAGCTGCAGGAAAAGTGGAGAGGTACAATGGACTACTAAAAACCCAGTTGAAAGCTTTGGGTGGGGGATCTTTCAAAAATTGGGAGCAGCATTTAGCAAAGGCCACCTGGTTAGTTAACACCCGACGTTCCACCAACCGAGCAGGTCCTGCCCAGTCTGAGTCCCTGAATGTAACAGAAGGAGGCAAAGTCCCAGTGGTACATATCAGAGGTTTGTTAGGGAAGACTGTGTGGATCAATTCTGCCTTGAGTACAGACAAACCCATTCGTGGGGCTGTCTTTGCTCAGGCACCAGGTTGCACGTGGTGGATAATGCAAAGAGATGGAACAGCACGATGTGTACCTCAGGGAGATCTGATTGTGGGGTAAGAATGATATGCAATTTCACTGTTCATTGGATGTTACAGCCATTGTCTGTACATTAAACCATACAGACATGAGATGGAAGGAAATGTGTAAGTGTTGAAGGTCTGGGCAAGTAGAAGATGGAGAAGGAAATGTGTAAGTGTCAAAGGTCTGAGCAAGTGATAGATGGAGCTTTAAGTGACTAAAGTGAAAAGGGGGAATCCTGCAGCTCTGTAGTATAGGGCCTGGATTCAGTGGTCCAGTGTGGGGATGTGATGAAGGCATGATGGGTATTGCTTGTAAATTTTGGGAGAACAGATGGAAATTTTGTATGAATAATGCATGATGTGTTGTAGTATGTTGATGATATGGGGATAAGGGGTGGAATGTCCTGGGGTGGCGTTATGATGCTTGTATCCCCATTCATCTGTTCTGTACCTTTAAGACTGGCTTTGAAGAGTGGAAGTTTTGTTTGGGTTTCTCTTATCAGGGACACAGAGACGGGCAGTACATAGGGCTGTTTTCACTTCTTGCTTTCAGCGTGCTGCTTTGCTTGCTCTCTTTTCTGCTCTCGCTTCTGCTCTGCTTTGGCCTCTGCTTCTTAGCTAGCTCTAGCTAAACAGTCCACATTCCTTCCTGGACTGTTTCTCCTCTCCTGTTTCTGTGACCATCTCGAACCTGCTCCGGACTGGGACCTGGGATCACCGAGAGTTTGCAACGTTTTGGCCTGCAGCAGCTGCCCCAGTGCCAGAGGGACTGAGAACAGAGCAACCACCCCCGAAAGAGACTTTCTGATTTTGTCATCTTTCTCAGAGCGGTGTCATCTGGTATTGTTCATTTTGTGTGCTGCGGGGTGCTGTGCTGTCAAATAAACAGGTTCTTTCCACCTCTCTCCAAGGAATTTTTTCCCGAACCGGTTGGGGGGAGGGGCCGTGTGGGTTTTGCTTTCTGGAGGGGCCCTCCTTTGCAGATTCTTTAACAAATTTGCCCTTAACCAGGACAATGTCTCTTCCCTAACTGAATCCCTTTCATGGGAAAATTCCCAGCTCTAGAAAGATCTTCTGATACGCATGCTTAATACTCATGCTGGCTGAGCAAATTTCTCCCTATGTGTATCTAAGACCAGTTAGGATCTTCACCCAAAGTGCTGTCAACATAGTCACAGAATGTCTATTGTTAAGAAGTGACAACTTCCATCAGCATGGCAACTATTGGTCCACAAAATGTAATAATGTATGGGAATTATCTACTTGGGTTAAAAATAAAAATAAAGAGTTGGTCTTTATTTATCAATTTCATTGCAGTATTGATAAGGGAAGAAAAAGACCTAAGTCCTTGACTTTCTTAACTCGAAGAAAGATATTGAAAATTCCTTGTAAAAATGTATTATCATTATCAGACTACTGAAACAATTTTAGTTAGAAAAAAAGTTCCAAATTTTTCTAGATAGTGGCAAAGAAGCCAAGAAAATAGGAAAGAAACAAAAAGAGAGCAAAAGAGTCAGCTTCAGTAAGCTCGTTCTAGAAGTAGTCTGCTGGGAAAAGGAAGCCCCAGTTGAATTTCCAATGTATTCCTGCGCTTGATTCAGTAACTGGTCAATGTAAAAACCAATCCTTTTGTACAACTTCTCCCAGCAACAAAAACTCCAACAGCTTGACACCACCATCATGCCTGTTCCAGACATATTTAAAAGAGAAATGATGATTTTCTTGAAAACCTACTTGCATAAAAGTTGCAAGACATTAGAGAGATTCCCACATTGTCATTCTCCACATTCTCATTCCTCCATGTGGCTTGAAAGTAGATTTGATAAAATATGCAACAAAGCACATGATTTATAAGGTAGAGTCAAATGGATGATTTGGGAATTGATCTCTTGTTGATAGTAAACTTCATATCCACTCTATGTGAGCTTTCTGAAACAAAATGTGGAGCTGAGGCATGAATCTGCCACAACAAGTGTTAAGCAAACATACACACTCCCCTTCACATGCCCCCCCTTCCACACACACCTAGGCACACACAGAGATCAGCATAGCAGATCATGAACACCTTGGAAAAGACTGAAATGCTCAATGCCTCTCTTGATGGGCAAAAGAGCTGGTGCAGTAATTCAAATGCCTGGTACAAAAATTCTGTTTAATATTTAGCTCCTATTTAAAACACAGCTTTTCATTTCCTTCTATTTACAGAATATTTTCATTTCCTTTGTTTCTTTAAAATTACTTAGTTCTCACCTGTTGTACGTCTAGGAATATTTTATTTGAAAAATAAAAAAATATATGATATCTTTTCAGCAGAAAACATTAGTTGATACAATTTTAAACCATCATGACATGGAAGAATTGTTTTGTCCCTCTCTAAGGTGGAAGAAGTATTTGGATCACAGATCATCTACAATGAAATACTTGACATGGTTAAGATGCTTTCAATCAATTTTGATTCTCAATTGCTTATTCATTGTAAACGGTAATTTTTCAGTGAAGGGAAAGTGTGTGTGGTATATCTACACGATGTTCAAACCAATTCCTACTAATGGCCAGGCTGAATTCCAGTAAATAATGTCCCGAATGATATTTTGCCACCTTCTTCGGCACTTCATGAAATCTTAACATGATGAAGTGCTGAAACACAGAGATTTTCTCTTAGAGAGTGTCTCATGCTGTACCCCATCCCATGGATTTTATGCTGTAATTCTTACCTCTTTTAAAGTTTGCTATCTTCTGTACAGTTTTCATGAACCTTTCTGTTACAGTAGTGAAAATCATAGATAAATGTCATTTTGTACAACTTTGAATTTAGCCCAAGAGCTGAGAGAAAACTTGCTCCTATACTTCAATCCCAGTTTCTTCTATAGTCCAACTTTGTTTCTCTACCATCAAGCTTCTCCTTTGTTGCTGCTCCAAGCCCCATCCACCTGGCCTTGAATACTTTCAGGGATGGGACACCCACAACTTCTCTGGGCAACCTGTTCCAGTGTTCCAGCACTCCCACAGTAAAAAAGGCCTTCCTTTCATCTAATATGTGTAGGAAATCATAAATCTAGGCATAGAAACTTGGAGCGCAAATTTGAAATTCTTTAGATTTGAAGCACATTTTATATGAATACTGACTTACAGATGACTAAAAGATGTTGATGGGCATTTGAGCTGACAAGTTGTGAAAAAGTGCACGGAAATTAAAATTGAAACCAGTAAAATTAAAAACTTCTTGCCATTTTCTTTTTCCTCTCCTATTCAAAATTGCATATGTCAGATATCAGTGCTTCATGCAAACCTCTCAGATGCTCTCAGAGGAAAAGCTTTTCTTTCAGACTAAGTTGCGGTTGGCGTTGAGCACTAGTAGTAGTGAAAGTTTTTCTGGGCATAGGGGGAACACCTTCTCATTGGATTTGTGTGTAGAATGCGTTTTATCCAAACTGGAAAATTGATCCCAGCTCTGTTTTATTCATCATTCTTACTGCATCAGGCCTGAAGATTCTGTGAAAAGTAGCCTGTGGACCTTGAAGATAGCTCATGTGAAACAGATGAGAGGTGATGGAGAAGTTGAGGGAGAGAATAAAGAGCATATGGCCCAGTGCGGATACCAGAAAGTATTTCTTCATGTGATCCATAGCCTGAACAATTGTTTAGCACCCTTTAAAGGTGGTGTTTGACAAACAGGGCTTGAAGCAGATCTTCAAAATATCCAGGAGATCAAAATCCATTGAAGCAAATTCTCCTGGCCAGTCACCTTGCTGCTGCTGCTGCTAATTCACCCTCCATACCAGCTGATCAGGCCTAACAATGCTGCTGCAAAAATATTGTGAAAAAGGTAGGCACACTTTCACAGATGCAGGGAAAATCCCCTTGGATGATCATTCCAAGAGATAACTTGATGGAGCAAGTTATGCAACCTTGTCTACTGTGCAATATCTAAGTTGGTGACTTCACTGTCAGCATCACTTTCGAAAATAAATGTTTGATCCACAAAAAAAAAATTTCATATGTCCTGTCTACCTGCTTCATTTCAACCAATGAATAGACTACGTTCCATCAGCAAAAGGGTATATGATCCTATGTTTCTTTAAACTGTAATCATTTTTTATTTCTTTCTAAACCAGACACTGTCTATTCATAAGATTCATATGTCCATGGTAGGGGTGTAATTAAATTCACATGTTAAAAAATATCCTTCTTGTTATCTTTTCTTTAAATTACCCACACATAACATCAGTCTAAGAGCTGAAGAAAACCCCTTCATTTGCTGTTTGCATTTTTATAATCTATGTGATACAAATTCTGCTTGAGAAATTACACCCATCTATTGCCGTGCAACACTACTAGTAATGCTTTCACAACCTTTTCTTCATCATTAGGTATTTTGCTGAAGTGAATGATTAGAACATAAGCAAGGGCATTTGTTCAAGATGCTCTAGAAAGAGCTGCGGTCCCCTCTCTTCTTTGCTGCCTGTGTTAGCACTGAGCTGCAAAAAATGAAAGACTACTAGGAAAAGTGTTACTTTTAGTCTAAATTCGTAAATGATATTTGCGATACCCTGTTAAATGACAAGGTGCTCTTTTAAATGATGGCATCTTAAGGGAAAAAGTCAGCTTTAAAGGGGTTTTGAGACAGTTGCTTCTGGGAAAAAAAAAAAAAAATTGGAGGCATCTAAGGTCTTTAGCCACACCATTTTGAAGATTGATTCAAAACACAGTTTCTTCATCTAGGAAGAAGAGAGGACCATAGATGCAACCCATTTGAAAATGGAGTTCTATTTCTTTCTGGTTGGGATTACTGGACACCATTTCTTATGAAGTTGAGGGACTGCAGTTAGCTCTCCAATAATTTCCTTCCCTGAAATTCATCTGCATTTGCTCTTTTGTCCAGAGTCCCCATTTATTAGTGATGGTATACTCCATCTATGCATTAGAATATTCACCTAGAGTGTGTGACTCATACCTGCTAGGTTAAATTAGGTGGAACGGAATGGATAGTTACAGTTGCTTGTTTCCAATAGTCTTATTTTGACAAGTTTTCTTTAGACAATGTTGAAGCAGCACTAGCAAATAGGAAGTACAGCTTGCAGCAGGGAAAGACACTCTTCTGCTTTCTCAGGTTTTCAGTAGTTCAATAGATGCCAAAAGGTTTTTCGTAGTACTACTGCTCTCTTGTAGGAATAATTGATCTAATCCTACCTTGGATAAAATGGGTTACTTTTTTACAAAGTAGAACATTTTTCTTTTAATAATATGTTTTTTGTAAGATGGAAACATGAACTTGTGCACCAGTCACGTGGAATGCACTCCTACTTCTTAATAAGTTTCACAACCTTCTTTAGAAAATATTGACTCTGTGTAACTTCAAAATAAGAATTTTGGGCATCTTCAATCTATTATAATTTTTTTTCCTGCCATGCTGGTATTGTTTTCTATCATTTTTACCAGTAGAAATAATTTTCCCTTACACCTATGGAAAAGACCTATGTTGACTCAATAGTGCAGCATCAGTACATTGTTTCGAATTCTTTCAACATGGTCCCAAACATATCTGACAGCTAGACAGCAGAGGTTAGCAACAGTGAATGGAAATAACTTCGGAACCGTTTCAGTAGATTTCCCAGGAAGGGCATGCTTTCTGCCACTGCAAATTTTCCCACAGATATTGTCTGGTTAAGAGTTGCAACAAAAGAGTATTTTTGCACAAACCTTGGGGCAAGCTCTGTCTCCGATTTACTAGTGAATGCAAAGAGGGTGAAAGTGCTGCTTCAAAGCCCTCTGTGCTCTTTATGTACCAAGAAGAGGGCGACCCCAGAAATAAGTTTTGATCTCTCTTCAGAACACAAGGCATGTCATCACCTTATTCATCTTCTTCTGGGACTCATAGCATCTAAAGACTAAGAATCTCTCTTGCTTGCTAAAGTGTGTTCAGCAAATAAACCTTGTCTCATCAACAAATTTGAACACAACTACAATTGAGTCAATTCCAATGCTGGCAGGGCAATACTCTATCCCAGTAGTAACATGCCACTATTAGAAGACTGTGTAAAAATATTTGCATACAAAGTAATCAGAGGGAAAAATAAAATTGGGAAGAACTGCACATTGTTCTGGAAAAAGCCTCCTACAGACATCATTTGCTGGTATCATTTTTAATAGTTGGGGGGTTTTAAATTTTGTAGAGGATAAAATATTACTGCACCTTTATGTTTCCTTAATAGAAGTACAGCCATTTCTTAATAGAATAGAAGTAAGCCATTTGAATATCTACAAATGGCCTTTTCAAATACATACACTATAGCACACTGTGAAAGTAATTAGCTATAAATAGAAATCTAAAGGTTTAAGAAGATTTTGAATAAAGTAAGTCTAAAGTGATAGAAGAAGAAGAAAACAGCAGTTTTCTTCTGGTGAAAAAAAAACAAAACAGAGGACATCTTACAGTGGAGACATATTATTTCACTTCCTGAAAAACTGAGTAGGTTTGCTATTGCAAATAGTTTTCATTAGGAAGGAAGAGATTCCTTTGGAAAAAAAACCTTCAAATTGACTTGACATAAATGTTATGACACTTAACTTCACCAATCCTGAAGAAAAATTCTCATCACTTGATATGGAAATCATGATGGTAATGGAGACAAGGATGCCTAAGCTGTGCCATCAGGGACATAAAAAAGCATTAGAATGCAGGTACGACTGAGCTCCTGAACTAGTGAGAAGAGAATGCAACAAAGACATTTTCCTTTAAGAGTCTTCAGGACGAAGAGCAGATCAAATTTTTTCATGTGAAGTATATTTATGAATAGAATGAACCTTCAAAATAAGATTGTTTTCAAAAACCTGTTTACAGTATCTCTCAGAATGATACACAGTTCTTATTAATAGAAAAAGAAGAGCACTTTTTTCCTAACTGTTGTGCACTCCTAAACAATCTACAATTAAAAATAGTATTTTTTCATGCTGGGAATGATGTTAATTACAAAAAAAAGCCTTGTAGCACACTTAGCACTGTAGTCTCTTGATCAGCATAGTTTTTTATTCATCAACCAAGTTTCACATTCACTATTTTTCACCTTTAAATAATGGAGTCTTTGTACTGATGAAGCATCCATGAAGAATTTCTTGGGTGTTATTTTGTACCTGATCCTAAATGGCAGGTTCTGCATTCAGCCATCTGTCTAGCTTTCCCATTTGATGCAGCTTCTGAGAGGTATTTTCAGAATTGAGGACAACCTGCAAGAATGATGCTAAATGCATGCATTTTACTCCTTGGTTAATGCAAAACTATTTTTCCTTTACAGTAAAAGAAGAACAGGAAAATAATGATGGTGGATTCAGTCCTTAGAGTAATACAAAGAGGACTACTATCATCATTAGAAACCAAGCAAGTTGTATTTATTGCACATGCAGTACAATCACTAATGCAAATGACCCTGTAAATTCAAAATGAATCTGTATCATAGGAGTGGATTGAATGTTTCTATTGATATTTTGCTTAAAGCAGAAAATTAATTCTTTTGACAGCCAACTCATAATTGCAACCTCACTTTCAACTATGGCTTTCAAACAGTTGAAACATGTCTGTTTATAAAACGATATGGTACAGTACACAATAGCAAATCAGGTCATAGACATTCAAAAGAAAAAAAATATCAAAGGACAGATTAATTCACATCTGCAAGCCCTGAAGAGTGTACAGGTCAAATGTTCCCAGAAAACTAGGCTGGTGGCACAGATTCTCTATGTTGGCACCAGCAGAAGCAGCTGCTATCTTTATAGGATACAATCTTGCTTACATCACCCTTTAGAGCAATCTTCTGTACCCCTGCCCAATACACCCGCTCTATTCCTTGGACTTCCCAATTGCATTTCTACAGAGTCCTGTCCTGCAAACTGACTCAAAGTTCAGGTAATAGATTTCCAAGATTTATAAATGTTGTGTTAAGCTTATTTATTTCATATTTCATTCCATCTAAGCAAACTGTAACTTTCTGAAGGGAAATATGTTGAGTATGTCACATGTATTTTGCATGTTAGTTCTTCTTCACATTAAAACTTCTCACAGACCCCTGTGACGCCTTGCTGCAAAAATATAGAGCTGCAAAGAGTGTTTGTGGGAAGTTAGAAGTGCCAGAAAACCATATAAACAACCTAACAATAGAGCTTTGAATTTCTGGATATAATTGCACCATATAAAGTCAAAATATAATATTTAAATGATGTTCATATAATGATGAGTGTGGGCTAGAGAGAATCCAGGTAGAATTTTTTTTTTTAACAGTTCCAGGAAAAACATGGCCTTGACTTGGAAGTATAGCATGAAATATTTTTATACAGCATGAGTTCTCATTACCTAATCATATGATTTGCATAACTGAATTGGAAACCAGGAAAGAAAGGGAGAAAAATATTCAAACTATAAAAGATGTGAGTTTAAAATTTTCTTCATATTTCTGATTAAAACTATTACATAGCTAAATGGTCAGCCATTATTTTAAAAAGCATCTGGACATTAAAAATAGATAAATTTCTGTGGGACTTGGATGTCAGCTATTCCTGAAAAGCTTTATTTCACTGCTTCCCAACCCTGAATCAATCCACTTAAACACAGCTGTATTTCAGATGCTCAGTGAAACTGTCCATGTAATGCATGGAGTTGACAAATAATCTGCAGAAAAAGCTAGATCGATTTGAAGATCTTTTTCTGTAAATGGCATTCAAATTATTTGTACAAACACACAGATGGGATTTCTGCTGTCTTCTTCAGGCCACTTACTCCAGAGAGCTCTCTATCGAATCTCTCTAGTTCTACTCTTCTGGTGATCCAAAGTCAGCACTGGGATGGTCCAACTGCATGGAATTACTGTCTGCTAGAGGTGCAGCCTGAGGGCTTCTGTGTGCAGCATCCCGTAAGCCCTACTAATGTCACCCTGTCGGTATAAACTGAGCTACCTGGACTTTAAGGGACAAGATTGTGCACTGATTTTGTAATAGAAATTAGGTACTAAGAAGGAGGCTGGAGGATTTAAATATTTCTGCCTCCAGCTTAAGCAACACTAAATCTTGGTCTTTATTTGAAAAACTAGGTGAATTAACTCATTCGGCATTCCTAAGCCAAAAATGTCGGTAATGCAATAAGAACCGTCAAAAGAGTAACAATACTTTATAAAAATAATTATTTGGATGAAGTTGGGAACAAGGATGAAACATGCCAATATCCTACCCTGAGAATCATTCTGTTGATTTGCACAGGTTTCTTATTATATACCTATCTAATGCATTGGACATGCATGCTTGTGATGACACAAATACTTGCAAAGCTTACCAGATAAACCATGTTCTCTTCAGACAGCAAAACATATCTTGATGGTTGTATTTGCTAATTACATTTAGACTCAATGTTCTTAAAGGTCTTTTCCAACCAAAGTGATTCCATCATTCTCTAAGTCGCATATACTGCTTGTCCTGGTTTAGGGCAAACTTGGCAGCAAACCTCAAGAAGAGGTGATTTATTAAAAATATTGATCTAGTACTGATATCCAACTGTGACGGACAAAGACTCTCTAACAGTTTAAAGTTAGAAAGTGTATGTTTATTGCAACACCAGGCAGTGTGTGGGATAGCTCCCAAATACACACTGTGATTTACAGGTGATTACAGAGTCCTTTTAGCTATACAAGTATTGAATACCCAAAATACAAATACATATTCGTAATTTTGGTACATCCCATTCCCCACTTTGTATGGTAATTAGTTCAAAAGCTATTAAGCATGAGTAGTTTGTTCCTCAAAATAAGTCGGTGGTCCCTTTCATGGGGAGGTGTCCGAAAATGAGGAAATAAATGAAGTCTTCCTCGTTCTGAACTTTCTACATTTTCAATGCAAATATGACAAATGAACCCATTGGTAGAACTCCCATTCCCCATCTTCAATTGGTTTCAGAACAGAGGAGGCCTACAATTGTCTTATGTTCCTAAAAGCTATTTATCAGTTTCTATATTCTTCATTATAAACCCAGCTAACCAAACATTATGTTGACAAGCAATCAGTTATTAGCTAACTACTAACTCTTAACTTCATCAAGGCCTACCAATTCATTTAGATAAACTCTAATAAGGCTTATCTCTAACAAAAACCTCAGCTCCTCTAAAATCCCTAAATTCCTTAAAGTTTATGTCTCAGGGGCCCACCCCCCCAGAAAGCCCACCCACACGGCCCCTCCCCTCAACTGGTTTGCGAAAAATTTCCTCTGAGAGAAGTGGAAAAAACCTGTTTATTTAACAGGCAAAGCACTCCCCAGCACAAAAAATGAACAATACCAGACGACAAAACTCAATCGCCTCTCTGAAGAGAAGACAAATTCCAAAAGTCTCTCCTGTGGATGCTCACTCTGTTATCAATCCCTTTGGCACTGGGAAAGGCTGCTGCCCACAGTAGGCCCCCATAGGCCATAAAGTGCAAGCTCTCAGTGCTCCCCAGGCCCCAGTCCAGAGCAGGTCTGAACAGTTCCAAGAAAAGGGTAAGAAAAAAAGACAGTCCAGGGAAAACTCTGCCTCAACCAGCTAAACCAACTGAAAAGCAAAGAAACACTCTGTTCTGCTCTGTCAGTGCCCAGACAACACAGTGCAGCACAGAATGTGGAGCAGTGTTGCTTTTAGAAGAGTGAGTGCAGCCTCTGATAACAAACTCTGTGCTTCTTTTTCTCCCCACCTTCGCTCTCAGAACCAGTCTTGAAGACAGAGAATATAATATCCAGCATTAACAGAACAGATGACTGGGGATACAAGCATCATAAAGTCACCCTAGGACACTGCTCTACTGAGATATGTCACCAGACTATGCTAAGACAAAGTTTGGAACTGCTAATTAAAATTCTACTATCACAGTGAAGCTGAGGAGGAAACACAGCTCACTACAGTTACCTTGTAGCATGCCAATACTTCCTGTCAATCACAATGGTTTTCGTTTTTAAGTCCGTGACTGGCATAATTCACTGGCATAATTCAACATCTTTTGGGCAGGAAGGAAGATATTATTCTTCTCATTATACTGATGGGTAAGCTAAAATGCAAAGCAGTTAATTCAAAGTGAAACAGTGATAAAGTCAATAGTAAAACACACCACAGTTTCGTTTACTACCCTAAGTCCTTACTATCCCAAAATACAAGAACAGCTGTAAAAGCCTTGTGGCTGTTAGTTTTCTGGTGCTGTTTAGGTGGCCTGGAAAGGCCCAGGGATGGCCTTGAAGAGCCCGGCGCTTCAAAGGATGAGGAGAGACTTCTGATCTTGTCTCGGTCTTGGTGTTTATTAATTGTTTATCTAAAAGATTTTCTTTCAGCCCGACAGAGGTCTGCACAGTAAGTCAGCCATGGGCACACTGCGAGCCCCCGGGGTGGTCACTTATCTTTATACCCGAAGTTACGTGTACAATATTTATCATTTTTCCCCAATACCCTCTACCCTTATTAACCGGTGCACTTTTAGTAATAACCAATCCCAAAGTGCCACCATCACCACAGAAGATGGAGGCCAAGAAGAAGAAGAAGAAGAACAGGACACGCCCCAATTGCTCCATCTTACTTCTTTAGACCCCCCTGTACCAAAATCCTAAACCCTGTGTTTTACACTTTAACTAACTTATCCCTTCACCATTCACCCAGTGAAACCTTTCCAGTCCTCATACAGGCGTCGTCTCCTGTGTCGGATCAAAGTCCAGCCACCAGACACTTCTGGCAACATTCCAGGACTCCCGAGCCCCCCAAGGGTGTTCTCAGCCACTCTGCACCTCCATCCTGAGGTGCTGAGATCCCACATGTGGCTACTTAATTTTTTCCTATACTACATGGGAGGGTAAGGGATAAATGATCCCAAACAATGGTAATCCACAACAAAGCATTCTTGACATCATATTCAGCTTTTGCATAGCAAGCTCTTCACCTGATCAAGTTATTCCATTAGAATAGTTTGGGGAGTATCTTAGAGGGCTGGCTGTTGTTTGGTTTGAAACCATCTGGATCATTCAGGAACCCAGTAGCAATGAGAAAGTCCAAATTAAGATAGTGCTATGCGTTGATTTTCATATATGACAGACATACTTCTACAACACAGAAGGCTGACCTAATGCTTCCCTACAACATGGCTGAAGTGGCATCCTGTTCCTCATAGGTTTTTCTGTTTATTTTTAGCTGCTTTCTTACCAGATTAATGAGCTGAACTAGCTCAACAAGGAATCAGGTAAGTGCCAGAGCTTTAAAACAAACAAAAAAAAAACAAATGCAAAATGGTGATTTGTAGGTGTGTTTGAAAGTAGAAGTTTTTCGTATTTTTCATAAATACATGCCATTCTCTAGAATGATATTGCTCTAACCTTTTGAGTTTGTTGGGTTTTTTTTTCCCCTCAATTCTAAATGTTATGCATTCTTTTTGGCCATTTTAGTAAATAGATTTTCTGATATGTGTGAAAGACGGTCTGAAGTTCCCCTCATTTGCCTCACGACCATTCCCAGGAAAGACACTGGGACCCTAAAGACCCTGATGGGAGTTCTGGCCTGCTGGTGGTGGATGAACGCCAAAAATCCTGAGACCCCTGAGCAGAATTCTGGCCTGCCAAGTGATTGTTCACAGCTGTGTCTACAGTGACTGCTTCTAGCATGGTCTGCCAAGGGGCAACGCAGCCCATATGCTTGCACCTGCTTCTCGACAATAGGCCAGGAATTTTCCCACCTCTCGGCCAGATGAACTTGCTGAGGCAATTTTGGTAGCCCCCCCATGGAAAGTCCTTCATCTGCTCCACAACCACCGTGAGGGACGGAAATTGAAGCCCCTCTATCAAGGACTGAAACTGAGACCCCCGTAATTCTGATCCAGGGGTGCTGGCCTGACTGAAGCAGGATGCCTGCTAATTGTTGGCTACAGATGTGTTCACTGGACCTAGACTGGTTTCCCATAGAAAGCAGTCCTGAAACAATGGGTCCCACTCACTGCTGATATTGACATATCCTGCTGAGAACATGGACTGTCTGTACCTGTCTTCAATACCTTTGTCCCCCTCAGCAATTTCAATAGACTTCTTCTTCTTGATTGTATCTGTTCCCCCTCAGCCATTTCAAGATCTGTTTCCCCCCTCAGAAATCTACTATAATAGAATCTTGAGTTAACCAGGACTTTGATATTTTCCCGACATGAGTAGGCAAACTCTACCGGCTGGACTATGAGGACTTAGTCTCTCCAAGTTTGGTCGCTATACTCCTGTCCTGGTTCAGGGCAAATTTTGGAGAAAACCCACAAAGGCGTTCCTCTAGGAAAGCAGATTCATTTGGCCCCTCCCCGAACCGGTCCAGGAGAAAATAGCTCCTTGGAAAGACGTGGAAAAAACCTGTTTATTAAACAATAAAACCCAAACAATATGAAACAATAAACTACCTTGTTGCTCCAAAAGAGATAACAAAATGAGAAAGTCCCCTCCCCGGGTTTCAGTTCAGCTCACTCAGTCTCTTATCAGTCCCTCCAGCACTGGAAATGTCATGGGCCAGGCCTGGCCCGGTGGGCCACAGGTGCAGCTGCCGGTGCTCTTCTGGGTGTTCAGTCCAGAGCAGGTTTCAAGAGGTCCAAAGAAAAGGGAAAAAAGAAAAAAAAATACAGTCCAGGGAACTTCTTTGCCTCAGCAAGCTAAAACTAACTAAAAGCAAAGGAGAGCTCTGTCCCGCTGTCTGTTCATCCACAGACAACACAGTCCAGCAGCAGAAATGTGGAGGAGTGAGTGCAGTGTCTGAAAACAAACTGCACGCTTCTTGTCTCCCCCCCTTCACTCTCTGTAACAAGCCTTAAAGGTGCAAAACTTATTATTCAGCATAAACAGAACAAGACGATTGGGGATAAAAGCATCATATAGTCAACCTAGGACAACTCCCTCTCTCTTTTTCCCTCTCTTTTCTATTCTTTTCCTCTCCTTAATTCCTTTCACGCATTTGCTGTGGTCATTCTATAAAGGTGCATTTGTTTTGATTGGTACTGCAATCCCCTTTCCATGTTGTCTGTTGCACTCTGAGATCAGTTAACAAACCATCACCACCCCCATTGGTATGAGCGGATTGTGACATTAAATCAGCGTCATGGGCAGAATTCTGATAGACAGAGGGGTCTACAGGGCTGTTTGTAGTCTGTAACAGGGGAAAGACGATTTGCTTCAGCCACACCTTGTCCCTCATCCCGAAAGGGTTGAACAGAACTGGAAAGCAAGGAAAGCTCTTTGAATTTCCCACAAACTGCGCGCGCCCAGGTGAAATACACCCCCATATTCTATTGAGGGTTCTGTCTTTAGAATTTCCCAAAAGATCTCTTAGTGCAAAAGGGGAACTTGTTTTTGTTTATGTGTGAATTTGGACTGTCTGGGAAGGAAGGAAGGAACAACTTGAAGGAAGTAAGCAGAGCCTCCCAGGCAGATTTTGTCTCTTCACCCAGCCAGGGAAGCAAAGGGGAACACAGCAAAGGCTGTGAGATTGTCTAACTTAAGTTTGCACCTCCCTGTTGTGGTTTTGGTCCCTTCACAAAATGACTGAAAACTCTAGCGCAAAAGATAAAGCTGCATTTTCTGCTCTGCTTGCTAAATACAATGCCGAGCCTTCTCCAAGGGGGGAGCCGGTGTTGGGATGAGCTCGAGCCCCAAACCGGGGTGGGACCAGGGTTTATAAAGGGGAGAGAGTAGGCGGGGTCGGGGTACCATTTAACCAGTGGGGAAAGGATTCAGAGGGGACAAGGCAGGGTGATCGGGGGTACACCTATAGGAATGGGGGAAGAGAGTGGTCCTGGGGCAAGGTCCAAAGAGGGGAGTGGGGAATGGGGAATTTTCCAGAAGGGAAGGAGTGGGTTAGAGGTGATTGATGTTAGAGTCGTCCCAGGGCGCTCCCACCCCACCTTCCCTGTCCTCTCCTCCCACAAAAGGACTTCTTTTTCCCATGGAAAATGGCCTGTGTTTGCAGCCAATTGCCCTGCTCAACAGGGCGGCGCCAGATTGGAAATGGACAAGCCTTGTTGGATTTCTCCAAAACTAAAGCTGCCAGCAAATAGGACCCTGCAAGCTTTTAGAGTCCTAAAAGTCACCTTTCAACTGATACCCAGACCCTGAGGAAAGGACTTCTTTGTCCCACAGAAAAATCCCTCCATTTTGCAGCCGCTCGCCTGGGCCGACAGGGCAGTGCCAAGCTTAAAATTAGAAAACTTTGTTGGGTTTCTCCAAAACTAAAGCTGCCAGCAACTAGGATCCTGCAAGTCCGTAAAGCCCCAGACGCCACCTTTTGTTTGATACCCAGACCCTGGGGAAAGGACTTCTTTTTCTCATGGAAAATGGCTTTCCTTTGTTGCCAGTCACACTTGCAGACAGTGGGGCGGTAGGTGTGGGTATCCATAAAATCAGAGAGTTTTGGAAAAGCCACAAAAGGCAGGCCTCAGTGACAGCAGAACTGTGATTCCAGCTAAGCAGTAACCATAAGATTGGTCAGCAGAAAAATTATCTAAGATATAGAAAAGTGAGGACAAATAGAACATTTGTTTCTTATTAACGTTTGTCTAGAATAACTCCCTAAGCTGCAGAAAAGTATATCTAGGCAGATGTTAGGAAGTTCCAAGCTTAATAATGGAGCTCTGTCTATGGTGTTTTAAAGCTTACTAGCGGGTATTGTATTTGAAATAAGTAAGCATTGTTTTAAGTGACGTTTCTGCTTACAGTGGTTGGATGGAACTACTGTCAGTATACTTTTACTTTGTGTGATTGGTCAAAAACTTAGAAAGTAAGTTGTAACATTAAATTCTTGGTCTGCTGCCTGGGATGGGAGCTGATGGCATCTTCCCATTGTCATAATCATGTAATGAGACAGATGCTGGAAAATAATACAGCTCAAGACGTGTTCCTAGCAGTTCCATCCTGTTCATGATTTGTACATAGGCCCTGGCCAGTGATACAAGGTACTTGGCCTTCTATTTATTTCCCAAAATAATACATATGCATAACTCCAGCACTTCCCATCTCTGTTTTGTATTAAAATGAGGTTATTAGTCTTTCATGCGTGCACAATTCTTCTCTTGAATTGGGTCAGTGGTCCCAGAGATGAAGTCAGGAAGGTCTTTGTCAGGTCTCTGTAACCCTCTGGCATGATCCAGGGCCCTCTGCTTCGTGATGGATTAACATAGAGTCCTGGCGCTGGACATTGTTCTACTGGTTTCAATACGTTCCTATAATGGTTCAATTGCTCCACTTCTTTCTACAAATGAGCTCATAACATAACAATTAGCTTTACCTTAAGCATCTAATAATCATTAACCTATTGTTGGTGTATCTAACTTCAAAATGAATTGGTTCTAACCGTCAGCTAAAATTTTAACCCTTTAAAATCATGATTCATTACTCTGCCGACACCCTTTTCTTCCGTACTGTTGCCGCCACAGTGGGCCCAGGGGACAGCTCGACTGCTCTCGAAAAGCTGTCAGCGCCCTACTCCAGCCCTCCCGCATCTTGAGGCTACAGACAGGACTGGGAAGCTCCGCCGGCTACAGAGAACCGCTCCCCGCCGGGGGCGGGCCCGGGAGCGGGGTGAGGCCGGCGCCGGAAGAAGGGTTCGGTTCCGGGCCGCGCGGCGTCATGGAGTCGCTGTGGCGGCTGAAGCGGTTCGACGCTTTTCCGAAGACTCTAGAAGATTTTCGGGTTAAGACGTGTGGGGGAGCGCTGGGTGAGCGGGGGCGCTGCGGGTGGCCGGGGGACCTTGGCGGGCCGGCGCTCGTTAGAGACTCGGGGCGGCGGCGGTCTGGTTGCGGCGGGGCTGACAGTGGTTCTCGTCTCCCCGGCAGTGACGGCAGTTAGCGGGCTCATCATGGTGCTGCTTTTCTTCTCGGAGCTGCAGTACTACCTCACCAAGGAGGTAAGTACCGCCGACGGAGCGGACACGGCCCCAGACCCCGGTGCTGCCTCCGACTCGCGGCGGGCAACCCTTCAGGGTGGCCGAAGCGCCCTTGCCCCTGCCCCCGGCGGGCCTCCCCCCTGGGCTGCCCAGACAGCAGCTTCGCCCAGCATAGACCTGCGGTTCGCGTTATTTTTCTGTGCCCTGTCCGGTCGCCGCGGCGGTGGGGGCGAGCTGCCCTCCCCCTTCTGTGGCGTCCTGCCAGGACGGCGGTACGTCACGCCTCCTGCGAGCAGCCATGCCAAGCCAAGAAGGGAAAGCAAGCGCTGAAGCCTTGTTCCCTCCCCACGTTCAGAGATCCCCCAGTTATTTAACAGCATTGCAAATGGCATGCGCTGGGCTGTGCAGGGCAGTGGCTTAGCTGTCTCGCAAACCTCTTCTGTCTTAAAAATCAGCTCCTGGGCCAAAGCACCAAGAGAAAGGGGCCTTTTGATTTGCTCACAAGTAAAATGGGACTGTTTTTCCTTTGTTCCCAGGTTCATCCAGAATTATACGTTGATAAATCAAGGGGAGATAAACTGAAGATCAATCTAGATGTTATTTTTCCACATATGCCTTGTGCTTGTGAGTAAGACTTCTGAATGGTGATGATAATTTTTGTCCTTGGCAGGGACTCAAGAGGCTCAGTGTGCTCATAACAAATGTATGCTTATAGATCACTTTCCTTGTGCACTGGTTTCAGATTTGAGCATTGATGCAATGGATGTAGCAGGAGAGCAGCAGCTGGATGTAGAGCACAATCTGTTTAAACAACGCTTGGATAAAGCTGGGAATCGTGTAACTCCAGAGGCTGAGAGACATGGTAAGATGCTCTTCTACCTGTCCTCGTTGGATGCTCTGTTAGTGTTTCCGTTGTATGCCTGTTCTGAGATTTGTGGGAGCAAGGTGACAGCTGTAGAGTGTTTAAATGCCACAAAGTCTTGAATACCTTATAGCATGCAGATCTATTAAACTACTCTTACACTCAGTATTTTTGCAAGAAAATCTTTGCCCAGTCCCTCTGAAACTATGATAAAGACCTATGCATGCATTTGAGGAATAAAGTTGCACAGTTGGTGGTCTTTTGAGATTAGAAATCAAGCAGCTGTTCTTGCAAAATTTGGCTTTAAATCACAGTGGGTGAACAAATGGGACTGTGTGATTCTAGGAAAGGCTCCAGTGACTTAACTTTTAAGCCTAAACTTGCATTTTACTGCATTAACTCTGTGTGTGTTAATGCACACCTGGATAAATACATGTGAGTTGATCTATTGTTTGCAAGCTGTAATAAGGGATCCTTGGCTACATAAACCTCTCCTCTACATTTTTTATATGTTATGACTCATCCTTGTTCTTTGATACCAACCAGAAAGGATTCCGACAAAGCATTTTTCAGTCGCACACTATTACTATTTTGACTTTTCCTTTCCAGAACATGAGTTACTTGTTCTATTTTCTGGGAGTCAGTGTAGTTCTGAGTATCAACATGAGCAAATTTTTAGCTTTGTATCACTTTAGATTTAACATTTTGTTGTTGACGCTGAAAGGCTAAACTAAGGCAAGAGCTGAACAATTGGCAGGCACAAGGGTTTCTCTGGTTGTCATGGGAATGTGGTGATAGTGTTCTTACTGCTATGTCACTTAGCAACCATCACAGGTTGTGACTTTAAAAATTATTATTTGGGTAAAAAAACTATTCTACATGTTTTTAAGCAAGTCCTGTATTGCTCATAATGTACTGGTTGGGTCTACTTTAGATGCTTTAGCAAAGCCTTTATGCAAGCAATGTCTGATGCTTCAGCAAGGCTTACAGATAGCCAGTTCTTTCCATGGAGGCTGTTCTTGAGAGGACAAATACTATGCTCCTTCTTGGTTTTGCTCCACACCTCAGCAGGCTACATACATACCATTTTAGGTGGATGTTGGGTGCAGGATGTGCAGTAGCACATTGTGTGCAGAGTATTCATTATGCATAGAGCAGAACAAGAGTACAAGACAGAGTTTCTAGATGTGTCTCATCACTTTGAATCTTGTTTTGTCTTAGAGCTTGGAAAAGAAGAAGAAAAAGTGTTTGATCCAAATTCTTTGGATGCTGATCGCTGCGAGAGCTGTTATGGGGCAGAGTCAGAGGACATTCGGTAACCTTTACACTTTTTTCCTATCTTCTTAGCGCTTGAATCCTGGTATGTTATATGCATATTTTTTTTCCAAATGTCTATGAAGGTCTGTGCAATGAAATCCTGCTCTCAGGCACATGTTCAGCGATAAGAGCTATTGTGGTTTGGCTATGTCTTTGGAAGCTGCACTCAAGATTGTTGAGAAGGTGCATCTGTAGGTTGTTTGGATTGTCTACGTGCCTGTTTAAGCAGTACAAAACTTGTATCTCAGCAGGTGAGAGATTTTCTGGGCTTGTTTGGTGTCCAGAGCAGAAGTGTTTAAATTATTTCACTGTTACACGAGGTATCTTGACGTAAAACCTGGTTATGCCCTGGCCTTGCCTTCTCACTGCTGCTGGTGGCATTGTTTCCTTACAGGAGAAAAGACCAGACATCTATGGTTCACACAAACAACAGGCATCTTTTCGTATTCCTCATTCCTCCGAACAGGAAATCACTGTAAGAATGGATCCATGATAGTCCATATAGGTTCTGGACTAATTTTGTCTATTTTTGGCTCAGTGATAACTTGGTTTGTCCCATCTGTCAAGTTGTGTCCTTTCCCAGAGATGTTTTCATCTTGAGGTATTCATAACTGCTGCCTTCAACAGCAGGAATTCGTTCAACATGTCCACCAAAACATGAAACCAAGGAAGAAACCTGGGGTTTTTTCTGGTAACCAAGTATTGTCCACAGGTAGAAAAGTACAAAGAAAGTTTGTAGTTAAGCCCCCCTTTAGCCCAATGTCTTGGCCTAAAAACAGAGGAGAGGAGCAATAGAAATAGGCAGATGCTTTGTTCACATGAGGAAGTTCCAAACTGCTTATAACTGGGGGACACTGATGTTGTTTTTGTGATAAATTTCTTTGCCAAGGGATGCCTTGGCTGTGTAAATGGCCAGGCAGAGCCCTCTTTGGACTCCAGTCCTGTATTCAAAGAGTGTGCATCCTGACCTCCAAACCTCAAAAGGCACATCAAGAAGATCATGCTTATTCAGGACCATTAGGCCACTTTCCAAGGTCCAGTCCCCAATATTTGTGTTGCTGCTTTGTTGAATCCTGTCAAGGATTCAAGTCCTGAGCTGGGGCATCTCGTCTTAATGATAAAGATGGTAAGATGGTGCTTGTGCTTTTTGCAGGTGTTGTAATACCTGTGACGATGTCAGAGAAGCATACAGGCGGCGAGGCTGGGCCTTCAAGAACCCAGATAGCATAGAGCAGTGCAAGAGGGAAGGGTTTAGCCAGAAAATGCAAGAGCAGAAGAATGAGGGCTGCCAAGTGTATGGTTTCCTAGAGGTCAACAAGGTGAGAGAGAGCTTTTGCTGTGAACCTGCTGCATGATGGTGAGGACTGTGAAAAGGCAGAGTTGGGACATTCCTCTCCTTTTCCAGTTTTAGGTGCTTACAGTACTATCATAGAATAACCTCTGGGGTCAGCTACATCTTTGTGCTTGTCATGAGGTTCAGGAGGACAGTCAGGAAGAGCAGTGGAAAAGAGGCTAGTTCTGGTTTGTGTTCTGTGGGCTGATAGGAAGTCATGGCAGCTGGAGAAGTTCATCTTTTCATCCCACCTGGGTACCAAGTATTTTTGCTGAGATTTCTAGAGGAGGAGAGGCAGCTTCTTTTAGCTTGAATTGTTCCACTGCCCTTCCGGTTTTAAATCAGAGGCCAAAAGTGGGTGCTGGAGATAGCAGTAACCAACTTGCCTGCAGAGGTGCTGGAGAGAGTGAAATGTTATCTTCTTTAGAAAAACAGGAAGCAAGGCTATTGGAGTTGGTTGTCAAGGCTGAAAATGCTCAGAGAGGTGGTTTATGCAAATGATGTATGAAAATACACAAGATGCACCAGGTAACTATGTAACCTGTCATTTTGTGGGTTACCCTCACAAATACACAGGTTGCATACCCAAATGCCCTCTAGAAGTCAGACCCAGGCTATTTTTCGTTTGTTTTTAACTTCAAACTCTGTTGGTTTTTTATTTTTGGGGTGTTTTTTTTTTCTTTTTTTTTTTTTTTATCCTTGTGTATTCTTCCTGGAGACCACAGTCTTTATTTCTAGAAAGTAGACCTTGTACTGTCATATCCAGAGATTGTGATTTGAGCATTATCATAGCTATTGAACTGTTATGGGACCCTCTCTCACAATATATGATGAGCAGGAAGATTCCAGGAGGAATTCTGGATGTAGGACTGGTCCAAGTGTGAGTGTCACTGGGGAAGTTTTTGGGGCCTTTTTTTAGGCACTTGGAACTTTGTGCATCTTCATTCTCAACAGGTCTGCAGTTAACATAAAGCATAGGTTTGCCCAGGCATCAAAGATTTAATACAGTGAGTGAGCTTGGTACATTCAGATCTTCCAAGGCAGAGTGCATGTGATTGCTAGTAAGTGTCAGGGAGGACTGGCGCCTAATATCCATATCCCTTTCAGAGTCCAGGATGAAATTTTACCAGTTTGTCTTTTGCAGATTTTTGGGGGGTTGCTTTGGGAGGGGGGTTTAGTAGGTTAAGTGCTTTATTTTTGCATGCTCTTCTTTTCATGGGTTTATACATTGGATCACTGCTGACTATTGTTATAAGTGTTCATCCTCACTTTATCCTCTCTTTTTCTTTGATAGTGTTTTGTATTTTCTGAAGGACCAGACAGTTCCCTACTTGGGAGTTAATTCCTCCTTTTCTCTTTTTTATGTCCACAAAATAATCTGGATAGAACAGCTGTTATCCACATCAGTATTTAATCACGGATTTCAGCATCACTGGCTGTAATGAACATGGGAAATTCATACCTCTCTTAGGATAATGTCTGCTGCTACTGTCCCCTGTGAAAATGAGTCAGTTGGTGTCTGTCTTGTGTGAACAAAATCCTAAAAGTCCAAACACCAGTACAACTGCTTTGCTTACATAGATTCAGACCATTTAATGAATGTTTATTGTCTCCTGCAGGTAGCTGGAAATTTTCACTTTGCACCAGGAAAAAGTTTTCAACAGTCTCATGTACATGGTAAAGTATTTTCTTTTCCTGTTTATTGGACCTTGTGGTTTCAAGTGTCTGACCATTTTCTTTTAATATCTTTGCATTACTGTCTGTAGTAACAACATCACTGCTTCAGTGAGGAGGACATTGTTGAAGTTTTGTTACAGTGGTTTAGAACTATCATGGACAAACAGAAAAGTGGTTTCTAGGGGTGCTGCCACATGAGTGTGGAAGAACATAGTAGAGGATGTTTCTGGGTAGTCTCTCAGTTCTGCAAAACTTTGCTGCTTTGCAGTCAAACAACCTCAAGTAAAATTTTCAGACCTGAACCTAACTACAAGTACCTCTAGAAGGGATATTTTCCTCTATTCATGAGGTTCAGAGTAAAATTATGTTGTGAAGGACTTCCTTGAGTATAAATATAGCGTGGTGAGAACCATAGTGGTAGTTTACAAAATCATGGAATGGTTTGAGTTGGAAGGGACCTTTAAAAGGCCATGTAGTCCAACCGCCCTGCAATGAGCAAGGACACCTTCCACTAGAGCAGATTGCTAAGAGCCCAGTCCAGCCTGGCCTTCAATGTTCCCAGGGACTGAGTGTCTGCCAGCTCTCTAGGCAACCTGTGCAAATGTCTCATCACTTTCAACATATACAATTTCTTATATGCAGTCTGAATCGGCACTCTTTTAGTTTAAAAGTATTGCCCCTTGTCCTATTGCAACAGGCCTTATTAAAATGTCTGTTCCCATCTTTGTTACAGTTCCCTTTTGCTGTTAGAAGGGGCTCTCAGGTCTGCCCAGAGCCTTCTCTTCTCCAGGCTCTCCAAGCCTCTCTCCATAGCAGAAGTGCTCCAGCCCTTGGGGCATCTTTGTGTGCTCATGTAGACTTGCTCCAGCAGGTCCACATCTTCCCTGTGCTGAGCATCGCAGAGCTGGAGGCGTCTCTGCATGTGGCGTCTCACCTGAGTGGAATAGAGAGGGAGTGTCTTCCCCCTCACCTGCTGCCCATACTGCTGTGAATGAACCCAATATGCAAATGGTTTCTGGATTGCCAGTGCATATGGCCAGGTCATGTTAAGCTTCTTGTCCACTAACACTCCCAATTCCATCTCCCCTGGGCAGTTCTTGACTTGTATTGGTACCGGGGGTTGCCCTTACCCAGGTGCAGCACCTTCCACTTGATCATGATGTTCACTGGGCTCACTTCTCAAGCTTGTACAGGTTCCTCTGGATGGTGTCCTGCCCCTCAAGCACATCAACCTTACTACTCAACTTGCTATTATCTGCAGATAGGCTGAGGTGCCCTCAGTCTCACTGTCCATGTCATTGATGACAGTATTAAACAGTTCTTTTCCTAACATGGACCCCACTCATTCCTGTTTTCATCTGTATATTGAGCCATTGGCCACTACCCTTTGCACGTGATCATCCAAGTAGTTCCTTATCCAGTGAAGAGTCCACACATCAAATCTGTATTTTTTTCCTTTTATTACTCACTCCAGTTTAGTCTGTACTGCTGTGGTTAAGGTCAGGGGAGAATGTGAATGTGCTTGGTGGGAGTAACTGGTGTATTTGGAGAACAACAAACTTTTGAGCACAGAAGCACTTTTGTACAAACAACAATAATGGTTTCCCCCATAATACCGATCGTTTGTAATTAAAAAAAAATATTTCACTTATTGTGGCAAAACCTCCTTTGTGTGCTTAAACTCTCATGACAGCAGCAACCTTACTACAGCCAGAATCAGCGAAGTCATGGCATATATGTTAAGGAGAAGCATGTCTGTATTACACCTCTCTGTAACATACAGGAATTCAAGCTGGCTGCTTCAGAGCAGCTACTTTGTGTACAGAGAGGTCAGGATAAGCTCGCTAATTCCATGTCCTCCAGAAATGCTGCAGAGCTGAATTAAAATTCACTCAGAAAATACAGATAAAACCTAATAAGGCCTCCATTCTGGCCTTATCATCAAGCAGTGCAAGATAGCTCGGGAGCTCAGTCCCCAGGGAGACAGGGTGCCCAAAGCTAAGCTAGCTCAAGGCTGATGCCGCGGGGCTACCCTCTAGCAAGAATGGTGATTATCAGCTTTATTAGTGATTGCAAGCTCTCTTAGGGTTTCGGCTCTTGCGTGCTAGGTAGGGGTGCCCCCGGGCTGAGGCTGCAGCAGATGGCGAGAGAGGAGTGGGAGAGATGCTGGTGGTTCCACAGAGATGGCTTTATTGGGGAAATCTGTGAAGGGTCCCAGTGACAGCTCTTCTTCTGTCGAATGGGCTAAAATACACCTCTTTTATAGGGTTCGGGGGGATCCAGATTTGACCAGTAGTGAGGGTTAAGTAACATAGCCTATAGGGTTACAGAGATAAGCTTTGGGGCAGGAGTCAGGAGACAGGAAGTTCTGTTGCTGTCTCAGCATTCCTATTGTTCAGATTCTCCATGGGGTCTTGCCCAGGTCCATGGCATTTACTACAAAAATGCAAAAGGACTGTGTAGTTACTGCCAACCTCATCCACTCATTTGCTTGTTCCTGCTGGCTGTATCTGATGGCCTTCTCTTTGCCTACAGAAAAAGAGTGTAGTTGCTTCCTACTGTCTCCTTGCCCATCAGCATTTCATAGGCCTTTCCTGTACAGGGCTCAGGGCATATCTTTCCCTGCTGAAGAGTCACAGCATATGAAGCTGGTCATTTGTGGACACCAGTCAACCTCTGAGCTTCCTTGCAGGATTTCTCTGAACCTCTTTCAGTTCAGCTCTGTCTGAAGGTACCAGACTGCATCCAGAATTGTGATCCTGGCTAAACATGAGAAGCAGTGGCCTAATGATTTTCTTCCTTTTGTTCTCTCTTGCTTTCCTAGTTATTTATAATGTGGGATTTTCCTTTTTACCCAGCCTTTTCCTTGGCAGTGTTTTCATTACACTAACCAACAAACAAGGAAGTTTTCCAGACCTGTAAGGAAAATGGACTGCTCAGTGTATGGTTGTTTTCTTGTACATGACTCACTGTAACCTTTCTTTCTAATCTTTTGGGTTTTTTTCTTCCCTTTAATTTCAGGTAAAGAATTTGACTAGTGTGAGAGGACAGAGTTCTGTGAGGTATTTCCAGAACTTGTATCTCGTTTGGATCATAGTTCCAGACAAGAATTAAAGTGCTTGTGGTGTTTGATTCTTTCAGTAGGGTCTGCTTTAACATGCAGTCCTGTTAATACATTTAACAGAATGTCACACAGGATGAAGTTGAAAGTCTAAGAGAAGTCTGAATATTCCAAACTGTTGTTGTAAGTCACATTAACAATTCACTAAATCATTTTACCTGACCTACTTGATGCAGAACTCTAATGACTGACAGTATTTTTGCTTTTCTTTCTATTCCCTACTGATATGAATCAGTAGATAATATGAGGATCACGAATATGAGTAGTGTGGAAAGTTCAGTCCACTGCACCATTCTTCTTGCCTCCTATTGGAGTCTGTACCACGTTTGTACAGCTGATTGTTGGATTTTTATTTTGAGGTGGCATTGAAATACTGAAGCTTGCATATCAGCTTTTCAGTTTCTTGCATTGTTCCTCTCTTTTTATGCTGAAGTTCCTGTTGTATCATACATCTCCAGCCAGGAAATGGACATGGGCATCACTGTGACTGTCCCAAGGGTCCTATTAAGCAGCACTTTGTAGATCTGACTACAGATGTAATCCTGATCTGAGCTTCTGAACTCTTGTTTGCTTGGTGTTAAGATCTTGAAACTCTAACTTCTTTCCTAGGGAGAAGCAAGTTGAAATGGCTTTATCTCAGAAAGTAGAATAAGAGGGGCTGATACACGTGGCAGCACTGTGTAAGGTGCAATTTCATTTCTGTTTAGTTATTTAACTTCAGTTATATATAACTTTATTTGCGTAAGCTCTGTGTTCTCAGCTCTCCATTAGAGACTGAGCACTTTACTACTAGTTAGTATTTTATCTCAGTTTTCACCATTACTATGTTTTAGTGTGTATTGCTACTCATTCCTAATCTCAGGTCATCAGAATTGTCCTGTCTAGGATGACTCACATGGCTGATTTTATGCTTTTGTGCCATCTAAAATGGTTAATTGCCTATTAGCTGGTGCATAAATACCATGCTTGAACTTCTTGAACTGGTACTTGTCTCTGTTCTTCACATCCTGTGTTCCCTGAGAATCTGAGCTGAATCTTTGGAAATGTGTTGCTTTTGAAGCAAGCAGTGATGCTGCTTTTCATTCCAAGTTATTGGAAGCATTTAAAATTGGTCACTTTAGGCTTGCACCATGATGTGACAGCATCAGTGTCAGAGAAGACCTCCAACTCTGGAATGTCATAGTGGCTGCAAATGGTCATTTGTTGTTCAGTTGCACTAAGAAATCCCAGATCATTAGGAGGAGGATTGAAAGAGATTGTGAGGAGGGCTGAAGCACTTCCAATCAGAATTCTTAAACTGAAACAAGTAGCTTTGGTTCTCCTGCATTGAGGGAGGCCAGAATCAAACATTACCGATACTTAGAGTCTTCTGTTTTAAGCAGCACAGCCTCAAGCCCTGCTTATTCATTTGGTTCTTGCTGAGGTTGGGGTTGCTTCACTGTTGTCTGTTTAGACTTTGAATCCTAAACTGAGATTTTATGTTTGGTTCATGCAATGTGCTGCAGATTTTGGTGAAGTTCTTTCACTTTTGTGTCTGCAAGGACAGCCTCCACCATCAGCTGGGCCAATTTGTGACTCTGAATATTGTATCTGTTTTCTTTTGCAGCAATTCACATCTGTGGTCTTTCCTTCCTGTCTCAGAGGAAAGAGAAATGATTGGGTGATTTAGCTGTTTAACCTCTGAGATTTGTGCTTCAGGGGCTGCTGCCATGTCTGTCCATGCCTGTACAGCAGCAGCCATCTCCTGCTTCATTGGCAGTAGTTGAGAGTGACTTTCCTGCCTGTGGAAACTTCACCTACCTAATGGTAGGCTCCTGAGGAGAGTGACGTTATCTATATCACTTCCCATCTTTCTTGCTCTGTTTCTTATAGTCAAGGGAAAAGGCTGAGGGTTCTCATTCCTCCTTTAGATTGTCTTTGGGTCACTCTGTTGCTGAGGTGCCATCATGTTGTCATATTGTGCCTTGCTTTTCTCTGTGAAGAGAAATGTGGCTACACCATCATCAGTACTTTTTAGAAAAGACATTGGCAATCATGCTTTTTTGACAGCCAGAGAGATTTTCAGGATTATTTAAAATGTCTCATTAGACTCCTTCGAGTCCTTAAAAAGAAGATGGTGTTGGTGGCATCATTCAGGACATGCTGTCCTGAAGACACACTCTGAATGACTGTGATAATTTCTGTGGATGAAGCAGTCTGTATGTGGTCCAAATTCTGTGGTTTTCTTGCACCCTACATGTCAGCTGGACGAACAAAGTTATCTTTGAAGATGCTGTTTTTGAGAGATTACCATTTGTTTTCATCCTCTTTTGTGGTGATAGCTGTGGAAGGAAAAAACACAGGTTTGCTGCTCTTTCTTATGATGATAGTCCTGGAAAAGGAGTCTTCTCCTTGGAGCCACCAAGCTTTGCCTAGAAAGGTGTGAAGCTTTGTTAGCTTTCTAGGAGTCAGATCCACTGGTCAGTTGTACATCCTCATTAGTGTTCTGTTTATGTATTTAACAAAGGGCTTCTTTCTTTCTCTGCTAGAGCTTGTTTGACAGCCAGAACCTATTTGAACTCATTCTTGGACGCTGTGGATGACCCCAAATAGCCTCTTATTTACATACTTTTTAGTGTTTTGATTAATGAATTGTGAAAAGCTACCAAGTCTTTGACTGCAGACTGATTGTCATTTTTCAAGTCCCTTGGCACCTTCCCAATGTCAGCCAAGAGCATGTCACACTAGCTCCTTTTTCTGCAGAGACTGCAGTCTCCTTCTCTGTTCCTTTCCTATAGCCCAAGTAGTTGTGGGCTTGTTACTATTGCACAGGCCTCTACAGGTAGCAGTTACTTATCTGAGTTCTTCTCCTGCCCAACAACATACTTAAAAAAAAAATTATGTGGGACTCAGTCTCCATCAGGACACCCGTTCAGTGTGGGAAGATCCAAATCCTCTGATCACCTGTACACGATTCCTTCCATAGAGGAGGTGTGTATGAGCTCATTCTGACTTCTGTCCCAAAGTAGTGTCTGTTAGGGAACTGTTTTTATCCCCATACTGAATACTGAACACTGAGAGTCTTACTTCATCCTCAGCACTGCTGAGGACTTTTCTTTTTACCCTAGTGACCTCTTACCAGAGTTTGGTTGTCTTGGTGCTGAAAGATGCAAGGTCTCACCCATTTATGGTGGACAAACTGTTTTCAAGTTATAACAAGTCTGTTTTGGAGACAACAGAAATAACATTTTCATTTGTCACTTTGCTATCATCCATCAGAGCTCAAGTTGCTCAAGTTGTACCAGTTGTTGGGAATGCTTAACATTTGTCAAGTAGCCCTCTGGAGCTGCTTTTCCTTCTCCATACCAAAAATCATACTATTGTAGAAGCCCCAGCAGAGATGTAGCTAAGGGGATCAAATTGCTGTGGGAAGGATTCAGAGGCCCATACAACTATAAGGCTCTGTAAGCTTAAGACAGTTACTGATTAGTGCTAAATGTATATACTACACAGTGTTCAATACAAATGAACAAGCTTTTGAAACAAACAAAAAAGGAGTTTACCTCGCTTGAGATAGGCTGTTCAAACATGCATTTCCCTGCCCCCAATCTTTCCTGGTATTCACCTTTGTCAGGATCTTGCAACAGAATGAACAAAATCAGCCTCATGATTTGTTATTTCTTCTGTATATCAGGTGGGATGAAAATAGCACAGGACTGATTAAGAATAAAGAACCTGTTACACAGCTTTGAATGTTAATATGTTGTAAATATAAACCTTGGGTGCATTTCTGAATAGCTTTGCTCCTAAAATTATCTCTCTTATCTTATGACTGAAAAATAATCTAAATATAACCAATACTGTTGTTTGGCATGCTGCTTTGGAGTTCACTTAACATATACGCACATCCCACTGTGTTTTTCCTTTTGGTGATTAATTACTGCATTTTGAGTTCTCTGTTACACTTTAAATGATTGCTTGACCGTATACCAGTCCTTTATCTGTCTAGGGGGTGATTTTATATGGCCTAAAAAGCACATAAGCACAGATGTTTCTCTTCCCCTTTATGGTATGAACTTTAAATAGTACTCTACCTGAATCTGTTTGTAAGGATATGAACATTTCTCTTTTCTCTTCTACTTTACTTGTTTTCCCAGTGTATGCTGCTGAGATTAGGTGTTGCTGTATCCTTTTTTTTCCTCTGGACTACAGAACTAACATGATTTTTGTTATTTGCTGAGCTCATAAATCTCCTTTGGAAGGAGCTGTTGATCTAGGCTGGGATTTGAGAAGGTTTCCAGGAAGCTAATAGGAGAGCTGTGCCAGGTCATTCTTCTGTGGTAAACGAGGTGGAAAAGGTGGAGAATCCTTGTCTTAAATGATTTTAGTATCCCCATGTTGGAGATAATGTTTTGACAAATGTTTAGCTGCACTGTGCCGCTAATGTGCTTGAGGGGAATGTGCTGATATGTTAGAGCAACTTCTGCCTTTTCAAGTCAGATGAGAGAATTATCTCACTTAATCTCATTTGTACAGCACGTTAGAGAATATGTCCTGAAATTTCATGTACCAAGACAGCTGATCTGTGAGTAGTTTGTAGGAACTTTTACAAGGGTTAAGTAAACCATTGGATTTTTCTATGGGTAATCATGGCAGTTGCAGGTTGAGATGTGGTGTTTCAAGTCAGTAGCATCTGGCAGAGAGCTCAGAGTCTCAGCTTTGCTTAGCCGCAACATTTTCTGTGTTGCTCCCTGCCTCATTCCCCTCTTCACAACACATCTTTATGCCACTTCCATCTTCCTGCCACTGTGCTCCTGTAAGATACTTTCCTCCATAAAATTTATCCCCACTTTGAAAAGTGGTGTCCTATCTCGCCTTGGAGCAATGTGTTTGGGTGGCAGTCTTCGGTTTTTTGGAACCTTCACATGTTTATTGACAGAGTCCTGAATGGCTGTAAGTGCTGTTAATCCTCTTTTAGGGGTTAAGAACTGAGTTTTGTGAAGTCCAAGGAGGCTTTGTGATTGTCCAGGTCAGAAATGCAGGATGGGGAGAATTCTTCAGATAGACAGCATTAGTTAAAACTGTGTTACTAAAACCATGAACAAATCTTGGTTCTATAAAGCAGACAGAGTTCTTGACAAACTTAAGATGTTTAGCAGGTATCTTTATTTTGCCTGTTAGATGTGGTTAAGGAAATGAAAAAAATGTGCTTGTTTCTTCAGAAATAAGACTCTTTGGTCCTAGCAGACTGTCTTTTAAAGATCTTCTGTTCTCTTTCCTTGTCCTGTTCCTTATCTTAGCAGGCTTAATAGCCTGCTGGTTTATGTTAAGCTAAATGTGTATCTGCAACGTAGAGTATGTACATATGTGCTTAGAATAATCATCGGTGATCAAGGAGAAATAAACCTGCGGGATGGTGGAAGACTCTTCTAGAAACTGAGCAGCTCTACTGCAGAGTTGTGAATCACTTATTGGAGGGAAGTTTTATAAAAACTACTTTGTTGTGGAAAGCATAGCAGAGCATTCTGGGGACATTTTTTTTTTTGGTAGCCATAACTAATAATAGGGGTCACACACAATGTAAGTCTAGTGTAACATGTTAGTTAATGTCTGGTCCTTCTCAAGTGATGCCCTGGGATTTCTTTGGTACTGTGCTGTTCCTGTAAGTTTTGTCATGCTCACTAGTCCTCAATACAGCTTCACATGTACCAACACATGTGACTACCCAGGTGATAAATCTGACAAACATCATAATCCTGCAAAGGGTTCTAGGAGCACAGCTACCACAAGGATCATCCCTCTCCCTCCCTGTGCATCACTATGCCAGTGCAGCTGTGGAATTAACCTTACTTTGGAGCTGTTCTGACTAGAAGAATAGCCTCAGATAAAGCAAGACTTGCATTTCAGCCTTTTACAGAGTCTGAGATGGCTCATGACTGAAAGGTGGGTGGGATAGGAATGAGCTGAGGGACCAAAAGATGGTGGGACAAAGAAAGTTTTATTCCTTTGGTGGTATGGAATCATAGAATATTCTGAGATAGAAGGGACCCACAAGGATCTTCACGTAGGTCCAGTTTAAATGCAGACCCATCAGAGCCAGGATCTCTGTGGAACTTTGTTATAACTGAAGGTTAGCCAGCTAGTGTCTGCACAAAAGGCAGCAAGACTTGACACTTCACTGGCAGCTAAGGCACTGAACTCTTGACTTAAGTGCACATAATAAGTGCAACATGAAACAGCCTAGTGTTGCTGGTAACTGTTAAGAATAACAGAGCATAATGCCAAGGCCACTTCTCCTTTCTTTCTTTCCCCTGCCCACCATCACATATAATTCCAAATTTTTACTAGGAATTTCTTTTTTAAAGTTTATTCATACAGTTGTCAGCACAGGAACACAAACCTGCGTGCTGTCACTGTGCTAGTCGCAGTGACAGGTCTGCACTCCAGTCAGAGATAGTAAAAGGAATATCTGAAGCCAGTGCATCTCTGAGCTCTTTGAAATGCAGACCCATTGACTTAATTCCAAGTACAGCAACCTAGTCTCTGGGCATTTATCTGCAAGAGGACCTCTCCCTTCATCAGAGGCTTAGGAGGAGTGTACTTTAGCATTTCCTTTTCTAACTGTACATTCTCTATTTTTCATGCCTATCTCTTTAGGTTTAGTAAGGGTTTTATATAAATACAAGTACAGCTTCTGGTGGTTTACTAAAAAACGTTAATTGAAAAAAAGAGTTCACAGCACACTTAAGTAGATGTTTTAAAGGAGAGGCTAGTTCAAATCAGATCTTTAGCTTTGCAGCTGTTGTGGTTTGCTACTGGCCAAATACCAGGCACCCCTGAAAGTTATATGCTCTCCCTCTCTTGCTCTCAGCTGGGCAGAAAGGGGGGAAAAAACTAAGGGCTTCTGAGTTGTGAGATGAGGACTGAGAGAAAACACTCTTAAGGGCAAATCAGGTTCAAATTTAAAGGTATAAAGTAAGTTTCTTATTAACAGAGTCAGAGGAAGATAATGAGAAGTAAAATAAGACTTTAAACCATCTTTTTCTGCCCCCAGCTGTTCCCTCTTTCCCACTGACAGTGCAGGGAGACAGGACATATTGGTTTTGATCAGTTCGTCACCCAAGATCTTTTTCTTTTTGCTCAGGGAGCGGAGTCTTCTGCTGTAGCATGAATCCCTCCCACGGAGAAACAGTCTTCCAGAAACTATTGTGGCATGTCACTTGTCCATGGGGTGCAGTCCCCTAAGGATAGTCTGTTTGAGTTTGGAAGCAAGGGCCCTCTATCTCTGGAGGCAGGGGTTCTCTCTCTCTATTTGGGCCTTCCACTGGATCACATCTTTCTCTGGTATCCACCCACTCTGGCAGGAGCACTTTTCCCATGGGCTGTGAGTGGATCTCTACATCCCCCATGAACTTCGTGCCTCACAGGGGACAGTTTGTTTCACCATAGTCCTCATCATGGCTTGCAGAGGAATCTTGGCTTTAACACTTGGAGCACCTCTTCCCCCTCTTTTTCCACTGACCTTGGTGTTGCCCTGTTGTTGTCCCTCACATGTGCCCACCTCCTCCTCTTCTGTGACTGCAAGTAAAACTGGTGCTCATAGGTGCTTTTGATAACGAGTTCTGCTAATTCAAAGATTCCTACAGGATCCCACAGCTCCGAGAGGTCAATCTCATCGAGGTTCTGTACCAGAGAGTCTCTCACCGTGTTTCTGCTGCTGGCCACGCGGCCCCGCCACCGCCAAGCGGGCAGTGACGGCCACCACGGCCCCGCACTATTTAACCCCTCTCTTCCTGCGGGGCCTGGGAAGGAGAGGCTGCTGCCACTGCCCCTGCCCTTCTTCCCATGACACGGCTGGCTGGGGTTGGCCAGGCAGTAGAGGCTTGCCACGCGCTGCGCCAGGACAGCAGCAGCCGTGGCGCCTCACCACCCCGGAGAAAACTGCGCATGCGTGTTTCAATTTTTCTTAACTGTGTCATCACAAAGGCATTACCAGCCTCTCTAATTGGGCCAACAGAATGTCCATCTTCAGAGCCATCAGAGATTGGCTCTGCTGGACATGGTGGAAGCTTTTAGCAGCTTCTCACAGAAACTACTCCTATGGCCCTCCCTCACTACCAAAAACCAGGCTGTGCCAAATCAACACAGCAACTTGTCTCTTGTGCTAGGCTCTCACGGGAGCAGCATTTCTAATCATTGTTAATAATGTAGCAACACTTGGTGATCTGACTCCATTAGCTCCTAAGGTAATAGCCCACAATTATTGAACTGTGTTTTACTTTGCTAAATTGAAAGGTGAAGTCTGCCTTCCTGAGCACATGAATTTACCTGTTAAAATGGCCACAGGCTCTGGCTTCTTTGAGTTCATTGTATGACTTTGGATTAACCTGGTAGGAGTGATACTGAAATGGAGTTGCAATTTAGATTTTCATCCTGAGACTGATGCTCCTGGTATTGCATAAAGTCATTTAAGTAGCAAACTAGAAGATAACCATTGCCTCCCACAGATTTTAAAGATAAGCATGTATATATTGATTGTCATCATAGTTATAGCAGTACCTTACCTACTCCACTGCACGAAAGATAATTGACTAAGCCATCAAAAGAGTATTCTTAGTACAAAAAGAATGGGAAGATGTTGGAATCCAAAATGCAGAGAACTCTCAGAATTTTGGGCCTGTAAGCCGAAGGTTAGAATTAAACACAGGATTTGATCTGAGACCCTGGAAAAGGTTTCCAAACTTAGGTGCTGGGAGCGAGAATGTGGATTTATAGTTTAAAGCAGAGACATGTTAAGCTAAATAGAAGACAGTTTAGAGTTTTGGAGTTTAAGATACAGAAAAAATAAAAGTAGTTACAAAGGTAAACAAGAGGTTTAGAATGCAGTACTGTAGGTTTTTGTCATACATAACATGATTGGCTAATAAAGTTTACACTGTAGCATGAGTCCATAAGACAAAATATTTAAGGATTGGGTCAAAAACATAAATATCTTTGTTGGTAGTGTTTTATTGGTCAATAAATTCTTTAAAAGTCTTGTAGCTAGAGGTCTTATGACCTTCTGAGCCATGCAGGGAAGATGTGAGCCAAACTCACCCTTCCTGCCTATGTAGAAGATAAGAAAAATAAATCGCATAATCTAAAAAACTCAGAGGCATCGTCTTTAACTCATTCAAAACTCCTTCAAAAATCCCCATACCATATCTCTGCCAGATCCCTTCTAGGGGTGTGTGGTGCTGCCAGCATTGTCACATTGCTACATGTGGGAAGGGCAGAGATGCAGGCCAAATTCCCCAAATCCCAACACTGTTGACAATCACTGTGGTCCTACTAGTGGTTTGTAAATAACCTGCTTGGACCATTCCCGCAAAGACTTTTCCTTTCCTAGTATGTTCTCTGGACAGCAGTAGCAAGGCTGATAGGCAGAGTGCTGAGAGTTACTAAGATGATGATTATTTTTAAGGGCACTTGCATGTTATATTAAAGCATGTGCTCTGCTCATTTGTTAGTTTAGATCTGTTGTGCCTCTGTGTTTTACAGTAGTGAGAGAAGTTATGTGTAGCTAACAGCAAAGCTTTCTTTTCTGACCTCTGGGGTCTTTTTTTGCCCTAGATGAAGAATACATGCAGGTGAGGATTGAGTACCTAAGCTGAAGTAACCCCAAATTAAATTTATTTTCTTTTATTCTAGTGGTGGCTCTGTGTAAGGAGGGGTATTACAGCAGTTTTATCTGTCACACACCCTACTATGCAAGCAAGAGAGAAGCCCAGACAATTTTCTTGCCATTTTAGATCATGATGGAAATAAAGGAGCTGCCTTATTGCTAGAATATGGGAGGGAGATATTATTGCTATGACAATGTGAGATATATTGTTAACTATTTTTCTATTACAGTTCACGATCTGCAGAGCTTCGGACTTGATAATGTAAGTGTTTCTACAGCAGTGTTACAGTTCTTTTAGTCTATTTTCCTTCTGGATTTCCCTCCCATTGCCACATTAAGATCCTAGATTGCTGCAGATTTGGCTTTATGGGTCTAAGCAAAACCTGGGTTCTGCTTTCACAGAGAGTTCTGAAATACATTCTATGACATTTGCATGCTGCTTGGCAAACCTGCGCTTCTCTTCCTGAGCCTGCCTTTTCCCTTAATCTATGCTTCACAGTTTCTTGTGGTTAATATTGTCACAGCTGCTTCTGGATCTGTTGGAGTTTACCTTGTGCTGGGAGGAAAGCAGACAATGCTCATACTTATTCCTCCAAGGCAGCTGATAGTATGTGCTCCTATTGCAGAGAGAGGAGTGGGTGGGAGAGCCTGCTCTGTAGATGGGAGGAAAGGGCACTGAGATCTGTAGATTTCAAGCAGGAGAAGGAGAAATTCCTTGTCTTGAAATCTCCAATGAATAAAAAAGAAGAGCAAATGTTTTGGAGTTTACAGTTGGGATGCAGGGAGAAAAGGAGCACCTGTCTCTGTTCTAGAGCCAGGCTCAGAAAAATATACCAATAACGACCTTCAGGCCCCTTACCTTACCCCTCATGTGCTGTGCAGCTATTTGAGTTATTAGCATTTCCATTTCAGATCAATATGACGCACTATATCAAACATCTCTCATTTGGAAGGGATTATCCAGGCATTGTGAACCCTCTGGATGGGACAGCCATCACTGCACAGCAAGGTAAAAGACAGCTGAAAGAAGTCTCTTTTTAAGTGTCTGTATTAATAAGTGTTAGAAGAGAACAGGAGCAAAGTTCTCAGTTTCAACAAAAACCCTGACAGTGTTATGTGAAATATGACTCCTCCACCTTTTGCTCATTCTGGAGCGGCTGTCTCCATTTGCCTGGAAGAAGTCTGCCAACATGTTTGGATTCTGTGACCTTTCTAATAGGTATCTCTTCAGCATTCGTGAATGCACAACAGCAGGTACAGTGTATCATTATTAAAGGCCTACCTCAGATATAGTTCAAGGAGAGCCCTGTCTAACTACTGCTTACCGTGAGAGAGAATGAGAAGATGCAAGGTAGACAAAAAAGGCCTAATTGGTAGTTGCTGGAGAGCTATGGTGTCTGCCTGATCTTGACATACCCAACAGTAAGAGCTTGAAAAGCTGCAGTGAAGTTGAAATATTGCTGATCTTGATAGCTCCAGATTTGCTGGCTTGTGAGACAATTTTTTCTTCATGCTGCTGCTGTGCTTAAGTTTATTTCCACAAGCCTGCTTTTCTATGAAAGGTCCTTTACATGCCATTGCAGAGGGGTTTTTTTTTAGATCCACTGAAGCCTGAATAGTTTTCCTTTGAAGGTAATTGGAACTGTATGTAATAAAGCTTGGAGAAAGAAGTAATTTGCTTTGAAGTGGTGATAGGATTGTTAGTCCTACCTGAATCTGTTCTTTAAAGTTTTCTACCATTGATTTTGATCCTTGTACCCAAATCAGAGGATGGTGTTTGAAAAAAAGTACAAAAAATTAAAAGGTATCATAATGTTCAGTATGATTATGATGCTGTAGTTATTCTATGAAGTAACAAACTATCTGAGAGGGAGGACCTGTAGCTGACTGGTAAATTTCTGCATAAGCTCAAGCTTTTCATCCTGAGCCTCAGGGAAATTTACCTCAGTTGGTAAATTCTTGAAGAATTTGTTCTGAAGAGATGCTCCAGTAAAGAAGTAGAAGCAGTAGATTGCAGGTCAAATTTATGTTTATTGCAGCTAAATATACCATATGCAAGAATTACTTCTGCTGTAGAAATGGATGGATAGTCTTCTCTAGGGAATTCCATAGAAAATAGCTTTTTTCTTGCATTGTGTTATCCTTAAGAGAACTGAAGGAACAGGCTGGTCTGGGGCAACAGAAGGGATTCTTCTATTTTTTTCTTCACTGGTCCTGATCTTCCTTTTCATCTTCTGATACAATAAATGCCATGCTTCTACAAGAATAAACTGCAATGTTAATTGAAGTTGATATGAGATACTCATTTAGATCTGAGGAAGTTTTCTTAGGGCTATGTTGTTAAGACATTTTTCTGGACTAGAATTGAATTTGCAAGAAGTTTTACTGGTAAAGCTATAGCAAGTTTGTAGAAATAGTTTTTCTATTTATTCAAGGCCAAAATGCCATGAGTTTTGGTTTTGGTGGGAGCAGAAATGAAATTCACTTTGGCAAAAGGAAGGCACATTTCAGACATTTACTTTACTGTCCTTGAAAACCTCCAGCAGCTGTTGTGCAGAAAGATGTTCCCTGACAAGCTGAACAAAAGTAGTTTGTGTCTACCTGACCTGTCAGTGAAAAGCTTCCAGCTTATGGCTTTATATTAATTGTGTCTCTCCCTTTCTTTGCTTATAGCTTCTATGATGTTTCAATATTTTGTCAAAGTGGTCCCCACTGTGTATAGGAAAGTAGATGGTGAAGTAAGTACCTTTTTCCCTGCTACTTTGACAAGTGGAAGCCTTCACTTTCTTCTCATATTCTTGATGCTGACAGCAACTGTGGATCCAGATGTGTTGCCAGATGTATACCAGGGGCTATATTGTACATTCAGTACTTGGAAACCCCAAGTGTGGAATTCGGTAAAGAAACCTGGATAGTATCTTTCTCCACTTGGATTGTAATTTGTGTCAGATAACTTAGTAGGGATGATAGAACATAATTTTATTTTACAGAAACTCAGTTTAATTGCTCTAAGAATAGGGCTAGTATGAACAACATGTAGAAGAATGGCAGGGCACAGAAGAATGCTGAAGGTTGATCTTAATTTATGTGAAGACAGGCTATCTCTGTCTTTCTCTGATCTCCTGCCTCTATATATTATTTTCCTTTTTCTCACTCTTGATTATTTATGGCCTTTTGCTATCAGTACTGTCTCCTGAAGCATGCTTGGCAGGACTGCATTTTGGTCCTGCAGAGGGTGACATAGACTCAGGGTTGAGAGGGACAGCTTATGCTATTGTGTGCCAGCAGAGACCAAATAGTCCAGCCTGGATGTTATGCTTCCTTCATACCATGGGCTAGCTGCAGCTTTAACTGGTAGCCTATAGTAAAAATAGACCTGATAGCAAATACCTGTTCCTGATAGAGCTCTGATATAGCTCTTGAACTCTTTCTAACCACTGTCAGGTTGCCCACATGGGCAGGGCCACGCTGATGTGGTTCACTGAACGCATGTTTTAGTAGCCTTTCCTATTCCCTGTTGGCAAAATAATGTTTGCTGTGTTTGTTTCCTGGTAGGTGGTAAGAACTAACCAGTTCTCAGTTACACGACATGAGAAAATAGCAAATGGGCTACTGGGAGACCAGGGTCTGCCTGGTGTCTTTGTGCTGTATGAGCTTTCACCCATGATGGTGAAGCTGACGGAGAAGCACAGGTAAGAGACATTTCATTCTATTTTGTTCATTCTTCATTGATTTTGTAATTTTGAATAGCTTGAAACTTCATTGTCATTTAGACATGATAGTGCAAATGCCTGAAATTCATCCAAGCCCCTTCCCAGCCAGTGAAAAGGAAGAGGTGCTTACTGGTGCCCTTCCTCTCTGTGTGAACTGTGGTCTGGGTTTTATCTGTTGCTATGTATCAAGATGGGAAAGTGGTGCGAGGAGCAGAAGTGTGATATGATGGTTCTTGGTTCAGACTTCTAATGGGAAGATTAGATTTACATAGCATACCCATTTTACCAGCAGCACCCACATAGTCCAACTGGTCCCTTAGTCTGAATTTGCTATCACTTTTCTACATCTTCCAGCCAGTGTGGAACCTCCTCTTCTCTCTGGGTTAATGGCTGGCAATGCAGCTGCAGGGAAAGGGAAGGGGTTGTAGCTGTCCAGTCTTTGAGGTTCATAATGAGGGGCAGAAAATGTCTATATCTTAAAATGTATTAATGTGTGCTTAGGATTTAATTAGTGTGTTGTGTGACCCTCCTGTGCATTCTCACTGGGTAGGAATGTCTTAGAGATTGAAAGCCCATCTTTCAAGTTTATAAATTCAGTACTTCTTTTAGTGCTGATGACTAAAAGTAGCAGTGACAAACTCCATTCTGTAGCCAGTAGGAGTTAATTAATTCCTTAATTTGAGAATTGTTAGCTATGACTATTTAGGGAATGCATACTTATATGGTATGATGAATATTATTAGAATTATCAGTTAATTGTTACATACCTGACATTGGTATCTGAGCTCATGTTGGTTGTTCAAATTCTAGGTCCTTTACTCACTTTCTCACTGGAGTTTGTGCCATTGTTGGAGGCATATTTACAGGTATTGCACCTTTCAATCATTTTGCTTTCTAAAGTGTAAATATTTACTATCTTATGCTTTCTAAAGTCTGCGTGTCTAGTAATAAATCTCTGTTTGATTAAGAGAGGTTATTTCAGCCCTTGGGAAGTGATACATGTTCTGCAGAGCCACAGGAGTGGCATCAGACTGTAGCTAGCACTGGAGGCTTACAAGATGCTGTAGATAATGTAGACCTATTACAGCATTTCATTTAATTAGACCTGTAGACCTGTCATAATATTTCATTTTGATGCTCTACAGGACATTTTGTTTTCTAACAAAGCTGTTCTTCACAGACCATATGAAAGTGTCTGTACTTGCATTCTTGGCCAGCTTGGGTCTGTAAGTAGATACTTGTTTTCATGTGGAATCAACGCCAGTTAAGTCTGTGAACCCAGGTTGCCATGGGCATAATATATGTCTGAGAGACATCAAACTGCTCCCAGACATAGGACCTCCAGCTAGTATTCTGCAAGGACTAGATGGGGTCTTTTGAGAAGAGGTTCAGAGGTTCCTGCAGATACATCTGAGTATCTGCACTTCACTCTCAGTGCTGGCATCTGGAATAGCTAATCAGTATCTGCTCAGCTCTGTGCATGGGAGCAGCCTTGGTGCAGCCGTGCTCTCCAGGTAGTAATCCAGAGTGCTCATAGTCAGACATGTGGGTGTTAAGGGCCAGCCTGAAGATGTGGTCAGGGACCTGAGAAACCAGTTTCTGTGTCACATAACGTCTGTATCAATTATGTATATAACATCATACCTTTATCTGCAAGATTTCCATCATCTGAGGTGTCACAGTGCTCAATTAACCTGATATTGTTAAACAGAATTTCTGTCTGCAATAAATTTTATCCTATTCATCTCTGAATTGAAAAGTCATTCAGAAATTTCTTTCATGACAAATTCAAGTGCCCGTTAGCACTGACTGGGTTTGACAGCCAATTCATGTTTCTGCCATGCACCATGCTCAGACTCTCTGTATTCTAGAGATCAAATCAGCTAGTGGCCAGTAAGGTCAATTACTTCTGCCAGCAATAGCGTGGCCAACAGGACCAGGGCGGTGACTGTCCCCCACTGCATACTGGTGATGTACCTTGAATCCTGAGTTCAGTTCTGGACCCTTCATGACAAGCAAGACATTGAGGTTCTGCAGCAAGTCCAGAGAAGAGAATGGAGCTGTGGAAGGAGCAGGAACATAGGTTTGAGCAGGTGGGGGTGCTCAGCCTGCAGAAAAAGAAGCTCAAGAGGGACCTTCTTGCTCTCTACAACTGTGTGAAAGGAGGTTGGAGCCAGATGAGGGTCAGTCTCTTCTTCTGACAGGGAGAGGATGAAAGCAAATGGCCTCAAGTTGCACCAGGGGAAGTTTAGATTGGATATTAGAAAAAAAAATCTGTCATGGAAAGGGTTGTCTGTGGCACAAGCTGCTCAGGGCAGTGGTAGAGTCACCCTTCCTGGAGGAATCTAAAAGATGTGTAGATGTGACACTTAAAGACGTGCTATAGTGGTGGGCTTGGCAGAGCTGGGGGCAATTGGACTCTATGACATTAGAGATCTTTTCCAACCTAGATGATTCTGTGCTATTCTAAAGTCACCTCAGTGTTCGTGTAACCATATCAAATTGATTCCAGAAATAGAGATAATTTCAGGGCAAAACAACCACACAAGAGTTATCTGAAGCATGATAGACCAAATATTAAGTCCAAGAATATAATATTATATAGTAATAAAAAGAGGATTCAATTCCCATTTTAGCTGCAGTGCTTTATATCATATTGAAATGTCTTTGTATACAGCCAGGTAATCATTTACTTATTCCTTTGATTGAAGTTTTGAATAAAAGAAAGAATATGAAGCTTTATATATTTTCATTGAAAAATAGCTCCCTAGCAACCTCTGTGTTCCTTCCCTGGCAGGAACTCAAGGTTCCTATCCTGTGAAAACCTTGGTTGTCTGGGGTTTGTGGTACAGTAGGCCGCTCTGAGTTTTTCTGTGGTCACAAACAAACACTGAATTAATAGGCTTCTTCAGGGCTGGAGAGGTTTGAGGAAAATACTGCAGAAAGAATTAAAGGTAGTGGTTTGTATTGTTTTGTGTCTGGTAGGTGTGCATTGCTATCTCCAATAAAGGGCATCCTTCAAGGCCATCATATGGTACTTTTAGAGTTGATGTGAAATGAGCAAGAAATGGGAAACAAGTCCTTTGCATGCTGAATCAAGGCAACAAGTGGCGTAAAGCACATCGGCTTCCTCTCCAAACTCTTCTCAGTCATCAGTAAACATGCATGATGCAGCCTGTCTCTTTTATTTCTGGAAAAGGGATCTTTTCTAGAGAAGCATGATCACCTCTGTCCTGTAGGGTGGGTCTTGTCTGTCCTGAGGAGGTGAGGACTTTACTGCTCTGAGCGGCAACAGCAGCAGCAGAACCTTTTTCTGTCTAACGGACGTGGTATTCCTTTCCTCTGACAGCAGGGTTTGTGTTTTCTGTCTTTGGGAGTTGTTCTGTCTTTGAGGCATGTCTGACTTCATTGCTTTGGTTTTCTCCTTTAGTTGCCGGTTTCATTGACTCCTTGATCTATCACTCAGCACGTGCCATCCAGAAGAAAATTGAACTTGGGAAGACAACATAAATAAGCAATGGCATCAACCCATTTAAAAACAAACAAACCAAAACCAAACAAACAGACAAACAAAAACAAACAAAACAAAGTAACCCCCACCAGCCTCCAAGGAGAACTGAACAGGTTCTTTGAAGCACAAGTGGTCTTCTGAGAGTGCACAGGAGAAGAGGTTTGGAACTTCCACATGGCCCTAACCACTCATATGCCCTGGTTCTTTGGCCTTAGTTTGTGGATGGAACAACTTGAGCCTTGCTGCTATATAAAGATTAGCTATCATATCTGGCTCTGCAGGCCCTACTCTCACACTCTTTTTGTGTCAGTCCATGTTCCTCCAGTTCTGTTCCCATTCCCTACAGAGATGCTGGAGATACTGTATTCAGTTTGCCTCTAGGAATAATGTAGTTTATTGTCAAGAGACCTGTAATGGATTGAAGTTGCCATCAAATAAGCTTTCTAGCAACACCATCAGGGATTTTTAATTTCTCCATAAAATGTTTCTGGGTATGCTGATGCTGTATGTCAGACCTATTCAGCACATAAAAATGTGCTGAATCCCATCTATTGCCTTCCAGCCCTCCTGGAATGCATGGGGCGCCTAAGCATTTGGGATGTACTTTCTGTGCTGGGGGAGCTCCCAATTGTTCGTCTTCTGAAAGTTGCGAGTTGATGTTTCACAAAAAAAAAGTTGTCCAGAATTTTAATTGATTTTTAATTGGATTTTTTTTTTTCATTTCCCCTTGGTATATATTTTCAAATAAAGTCCATCCTCTCTTGTTCTAGTAAGTCACATGGAAGAATAATTAAATTATTTTAACTAGTCCTGATACTAAATTGGAAATAAGAATTAAAAGACACATTGCATTGTGGCAAAGTATGTAGAGATTGTGATGATGATGGGGCTTTTTTATTTTAAATGATTACACAAATGAGTAAAGTGCTTGGTATCTGAAACTATATTGGGAGAAATTTGAAAATAATGAGGAAAAAGAACTTGTGAATTCTTGCCTATTGGATGTAAAACAGACCGATTACTCTTAAATCTCAGATCTGGATTTGCTTTGGTATGACTCTAATATTGGTCCAAGCAGTTGAACAGGCACAGGATCAGATACTGCAGAGAGAAAGCTGTTTTGCAATTTATTTTGAAGCAGGTTTTGCTAGGTGGTTGGGGTTTTTAATTAGTTGAACTTACCTATAAACCAGAGAGTCTAAAAACTGTTTTTTCAGCTGGGGAGGGAAGCAATTTGTGGTGTGGGTAAGGAAAATGATAATCTTCAAGCAAGAATGTTGAAAAGCAGGTTTGTTTTAAATGTATTTTTACAAAGCTATTTAATGAATCCAGTGGGTCAGGATCACACAGTACTACTACAGGATGAGGAATAGAACACAGTATCTGTATGTTTCTCAGGATCAAAAAGTGACCTGAACAGCTTCAATTGCTCATCAGTGCATGTCAGCTTTGTAACTAAATTTATAGGAATAGTAGGAGAGAGAAGATGAAAGGAAGTAATGCAGCAAGAGTAACCCACAGTGAAACAGTTATCATCACTGTTTCCTATCTAGGACTGGCTTATCCTTGATAGGAAAGCAAATTGTTTGTAAACTGGACAAGCACTGGACATTATTGCCCAGAGCAGACCTGAGGACCTAAAGAAAGGTGAAGGGAAGGTGAAGGTGCAATACTTGTACTCATCATGGGATACTGCAAAATGTGGAGAGAAGAAATCGAAGACACTGAAATGGAGATTCTATGTAGAGAGACAGAAAATTAATGAAGCTAATAGTTAAGTAATACAGGCTTCTGCTATCTGTAGGGATGATATGAGTCCAAGAGATCTGGTGATTTTAATAGACTGAAAGCCCAAGTGACTAAGAACCATGATAAAGCTGAGTCTGAATCAAGGATGTTAGTGACTGGAAGTGATAAAAGAAATCCTGCTAATCCTGCTCTGGAGGACAAAAACCTTCTTTAGGGAGCTCAGTCCCCAGGGTCTGCAGTCTTGATCTGCAGGGGGGTCATGTTCTGCAGGGGTGCCTTTTCAAAGTTGTAAGGGGTCAAAAAGCAAAGGAAGTGGTTGTTCATGTTTTTTCAAAGTTTATTCAACATAAGATCATTTCAAGTGTATTTGATTCTGTTGTCTTCTGTCACCATGTTTGATTTTTTTTCCCTTTTTATTCTTCCTTGATGCAATTTTAAAAATATTCCCTTAGTTAAGGACTGTAAAAATAAAAGTCTTAGTAAAAGACTGGGCAGGGTGAGGAGGGCGTCTTCCTTTCCTAAGACCAACTACAGACCTCCCCCAAAAGCCATCTGTGGGTGGAAATACCAGCTCTGTCATGTGGACAGCAATATTTGAGCAGCTGCTGTCCACCACTGGCTTCACAGCCCTGCTGGGCCACACACAACAGCTTACAGGCTCCATGCCCACTTCCAGCCCCAACATCTCCCCTTTGTCCCTCCCAACCAGCTTGGGCAGAACTGTGCCCACCCTATGTCCAACTAAACACAACATTGCTACTGCCATGGGAGAATGGCACCCACAGTACCCAGCTGGTAGGACCAGCACAAGCAGTACTGAAACGCTACAAATTGCAGGGTCTATGAGCCCAAATGGTGGGGTGGAACACCAAGCTAAAGAGCCAGGACAGCTGCTGGCAGTGTCCTTTGGCCCATTCCTGGCCAAACAGCTGGCTCCAGTTTCTTGGAAATGCATCAGTTTTAAAATACAATCCTGCCTTCATATACCCGTCTCTCAATGAGGCTGAATTCAACATCAGTGTCATGTGCTCTTGTCCTGCGAAAGGCTCCAGACCAGTGAGTTTTTTCCCAATAGAGGTGCCAGTTCCCTTCAGTGTCTGCTCCAAAGCCAAACATGGAGACCTGTGTGCATGCCAGCCAGAGCCAATGCTGTATGGACACTGGAGCATCCTACAAGCATATGGACAAGCAATGCAAGGGGAGGTACAGTGGCAGCATCTGGTATCACTGGCTGTGCTCACCTAATGGCAGCTGTGCAAGGCAAAGAGCAGGGCTGTGAAGCCGGTGGAGGGCTATCACCCATGATGCTCTGTCCAGTTGTCATGGATGTACTTGAGGAAAACTGGGCTCAGGATCAAAACCTGGGTGGGGAGTGGAGTGGTATGGTGCTCTCCATGCTGGAACAGGACAGTCAGCCCAACACAGTGCAGCCATTGGGTCACTGCCCAACAGAGTTCTGCCTGCCCCTGAGGAGCTGGAGTGCACGGAGCCATTACCTTGTTCCTTTGAACTGTTTAACTCTCACATGTGCTGCAAAAGCAGAGGCAAGCAATGATCATGTAGTACACCCACTGCTGAGGGGACCCATTTCTTTGCAGAGGATATTCATTGTCTCCCAGCACCCAGCCCAGTGGCATCTCCCACCCCTTGAGTTGGCCAAGCAGCATCCCCTGGCCTGGCTGTAGGAAGGGACGCATCAAACTCATGGCCCCAATGTGGGCACAGCTGCCATCCCACACATAGGAGTATGGTACTGCAGGTTGCCTAAGCCCTGTGGGGACATGTCAATGCCCAACTACCTCAAAGTGCAGGGCAGAAGGATGCTCAGTACCTTTTGTGCCATCAGGACTCATGCCAGGTCTCCAGTGAGGCACTAGAATCCCCAGATCCCACTGCACCATCCACGGGGTTTCCAGCACAAAAGACAGCATCCCCCAATGCTGACACACTGTGTGAGTTCTCCAGAGGAGAGGTGGAGAAGACACTGGTCACCCACTACAGGTCCAGAGGTTTGAAGGGAACAAAGACAAGGTGAACATCGGGCCTTAGGTTCACTGCACTCTTCTGGGTACATGAATGTCACTGTAGAAATGAACAAGACACTTCTTTTCTTCATGCACAATAACCCAATCCTTATTGTTCACAGTTCGTATTTATCATATTTATCATAGTTCTAAAGGCATCATGTTTCATTCTAATTGGTAACTTACTGCAAATCAGTTCATTGCTTAGTAGTTGCTAGTGTATGTGTCCATCAAAAACTTTCCTCTCTAATGATGTTTACATTCTTGTTTCATGGGTACAGAATTATTCTCACGGTTAGAGCCTCTATTTTCACAGGTAAAATTCCTTTCTCACAGTAACTTGCTAGGCTAGCTGTTAGCTGCACCCAGCTGATGCAGCAGGCCTAATCTATGATTTTACAAGGGTAACAAGGCTCTTATTCTGTAAGGCTTTACCTATATGCAACACATGAAGAGATGCTTTCTTCTCATGCCAACATCCAGCTCAAAGCCAGTGATCTTTGCTCCATTCATCCTAAAGGACAGCAGGATGGTGTGTCCCAAAACAAAGGTGCATCTTCCCAGGCGCTTGGTCCCACCAGGCAGCGACAGCAGGCCACCCTAGCCAGCAAAGAGTGGATATGGGTGACACAAGGCCTGTGTGTCCCAGGATGCAGGGCTCCGGAAAGCAGGGTCAGCCAGCCACCTCCTTCACAGGGTTTGTGTTGGCAGATTTCAACAGCATGGACAGGGACTGGGGCATGCTAGGGTTCTCAGAAGATAGGGAGAGAGCAAGTCCCTTTAGGTCACCCACCTCAGCACCCAGTCATGAGCATCAATTAGCATCCCATGACTGGACTCTTTCAGCTGCCCAGAGTTTCCCACCACTGCACAAGTCCTGAAGTGAGAAGGGTCCCACGCATCAACTGTCAGGGCCCAGAAGACATTGAAGAGCTGCTGAATTATGGCCTGGAGCTGGATATCACCTGGGACCCTGCAGGGTCTAGGGGAGCAAGCACAGTGACATGCCGCATTAGCACCTCCAACAGTAGCCCAAGGGGAGACAAAATCCCATTTCTCCTAGCAGAGACCTGGGAAAGGGCAGCAAAAACAGATGGGATGTTAGGAAAAGGGTGTAAAACAGCCCAGGGGGCAGGGTATGAAGAGGAGTCTTGGCCCTGACCCACTGTGAACAGATTCAGGGAGCCTGGGAAGACCAACAAGCTCCTGCCCATTGCCTCACTTATCAGCCACCACTGAACTACATCTGAGGAGAGCTCGTGGTGTGCACCTGTCAGCAGAGGCCCTATGGCTGCCTTATAGTGGGTGTTGAACCATGCAGAGCTGTTGGTAGGGGTGGTGCAGTGAGCAGTAGGGGTGTGGAGGAGGGAGGGAACCCAACAGCAGCAATGCCGTCTGTGAGGACTCAGAAACAATGCCACAGGACGAGCAGCACAGGGCACAGGGCCAGCACCACCTTTGTGTACCTCTGTAACAGCGGCCCATGAGCCACCTGCAGTGATGTGTCACAAACACCAGTGGCACCACAGTATGCCTTCTTACCCACCCTGTCTGCCCAGCTTCCTAGGACATCCCTTGGATGCTCATCCACTCTGAGGGAACTGAAATAGCCCAATATTAATTTCCTTTTTTAAGTGTTCATTGATGTTATTGCTGTGTTCTGCTGTTGCCACTGCCACCATTTACTTCAGGCCAGACAGGGTTGGCTGGAAGCATGTGCTGTACAAGAAACTTCTCTCTGCATGCAACACATGTAGGGTCTGTAAACTGACCTGTGAACTAGCAGCAAAGCATCATCACCCTGGCCATGAGTCAAACACCAGCTTCCCCATTCTAAGTGGTGTACATTCACCTACCAAGTCCACAATGCTAGCAGTGAGCTCTCGTCCCCATGCCTGAAGAGAGGCTGGGGCAGAAGAGCCCCACAACCTCTCTGCCCTGCTGAGCCCATGCAGGCACCATTCAGCTCCCACCCTAGCAGTCCTGGGGTTCTGCAGTTTCAAGGGCATTAAATCATTGCCAGGAAGAACATCTGTTCTCTATCAAAAAGCTCTCATGTAGCCTAAGGTCAGAGGGAAAAGGGTTTTCCATTTTTCAGGGAATTCATTAAGTGCTCAGTGACACAGGACTTGGCTTCTGTGGCCCAAGGCAAGAGCGAAGAGCAGAGCTTCATAGCAGCCTTCATCCCAGGGTCAGAAGAGAACACAGCTGGTTTGTGGAGGTATCCCCTCTCTGCTAGAAAATCCCTCATGTTCTCACAGTAGCACCCTGTGCCTCCCTCATTTGCTATGTGTCAGCACTAACTCCATTTCTCCATAGAAACCATTTTCTGCAGCTCCTGGAGAACAGAGCCCTAATGGACATCCCTGCTCACCATGGTGGCTGACTCAGATCTGTGCTCAGATCTGACCCCCAGAACACGTCCCAGACAGCAAAACTGCTGTCCATGGGGTCCAGTCAACAGAGATGGGAGACAGAACAGAGTGGGAGAATCTGTGGATGTGACAGCCTGGTCAGAGAGTGAGAAAACTAGATAAGTGTGACCGTGTTCACAGGGGTTCTTGGATGAGGGAAAAGACGAGGATCTGACTCCATGTTTCAGAAGGCTTGATTTAGTTTTTTTATAATATATATTACATTAAAACTATACTAAAAGAAGAGAGGTTTCATCAGAAGGCTAGCTAAGAATAGAATAGCAAAGAATGATAACAAAGGCTTCTGTCTCAGAGAGAGAGTCCAAGCCAGCTGACTGTGATTGGCCATTAACTAGAAACAACTCTATGAGACCAATCACAGATGCACCTGTTGCATTCCACAGCAGCAGATAACCAATGTTTACATTTTGTTCCTGAGGCCTCTCAGCTTCTCAGGAAGAAAAATCCTAAGGAAAGGATTTTTAATAAAAGTTGTCTGTGACAAATAAGTTTTCCCAGAATTGGCTTGTGAGACTTTAGGGAGTTAGAGATAAACAATGATAACTTCTTATTGTAAACAACTGGCAGGTGTTGTTCTCCTACTCTCGGTTTTCCTGTTTTTTTCGAAGATTGTTTATAAGAAAGGCATTTTGTTAATTAGCCAATCAGGTGAAATATATTGATAATTGACCAATCTGGTCTATCTGTATTGGAACAGTCTATAAAAAGAGAGAATTTGAAGTAAAGCGAGATGCTGTGCAAACCAGCCTTCTGATGTCATTTCTTACATAACAGCAACAAGAATCTGCATGATCCTAGGTGGCTGAAGCCTGCTGTTCCTTCTAATAGCCTGTCCCTTCTAAAAGCCCAGGAACCATCACCCCCATATTAAAGGGGGAAGCACAAACAAGCCATTGCCAGTGCAACTGGAAACCCAGATGTTCGTTCTCCCAGGCATGAAGATGCCATGGAATGCCAGCTCTTCTTCCCACAGGGTGGCTACCAGAGACCCCACACTTTCCCTGCTGGCAGTCACAAGTTCCTATAACTTAATCTTTTGTACTCTTGCAAGCACCCACTCCACTGAGCACGAACGGGTGAAGGTGATGCTACTGGACTCAGTAGCCTCTCCAGTGCTTTTTGCAAGTGCAGCAACTGCGAAGGGAAGAGGCAGTGTTGTACCACGCTGTGGGGAAGAACTGTGGGTGATACAGTAGGGTCAAAACTGCTGTCCTTTCTTCGTTAGTGCCTGCCACTCTGGCATTCTGGCACAGCCTCTCCATGCAGCCCAGTCAGGTTCCCAAGGCCGAATCAGGAATTTAATGATTAAGAAATTCCTCTGGGTGGGAAAATCTGCCTGGAGTGAAGCTGCTCTCCAGCAACGCAGAGCTCTCAACAGCCTTGTACATCCAGCACCTCACCAGGACTTGCACACCTGGATGTAATTTTGGCTCAGAGGGGACAGAGCACTGTGAAATGTGCTCAGCAATTAGAAAAGTACTGCCAGTGAAAAAGCAGTGCAAGCTGAACAGTGATTATTTTATCCAAGGGGAGGTCAACACTTTGCTTTGCAAGGAAGTTTGGCACAAAGATGAAGGATCTAGAAACTCAAACTAGAATAGCACTGGAAAACGCAAAAGGTCTGTATTTACTGGTTACAGGCTCAAAGGGCCTCTGCACCACTACTGGGGGGCTGGGCAGGGACTGTGCCCTGGGCTGTCATGAAGCACATTTTCTGGATCACACAGAGAATAAAACATGGGTGGGAGGAATTGGGGACAGCACAGCCTCTGTGGTGCTGGCTCCACTTGTTTGCTTTCCCAAGCTCCAGTGTGCTCAATCCTTACCACACTTACAAAGACCGTGAACCCTGCAGAACAGCAGTTGATTCTGGAGGAATCAAAGAAGGAGAGAACTTCTTCATCAGCCACAAACCAAAACTAATTCCACTGACCTGATCCCAGAGCCCCTGGCAATGGTGTGAAGAACAAAAATGAGAGACTGGGAGGTTTCGTGTGCAGAGGAGGTGCTGAGGTAGCAGGTCATCTCTGGGCAGTTTGAGAGAGGGATCCAGAAGATGCCTCCTTCTGCTCAAGCATCCTTATGGAGGCAGCTGATTCTTTGCACTAGGCCCCAGGCATGTGCAGGTGCACCATATGGGGTCTCAGTTTCCCAGGGCAGGGTCTGTGCATGGAGCCAGCAGTGCTGCTCACCATGATCTCAAGATCAAGCAAGGTGTCCCTAAGGAAAGGGCTCTGCCTTTGCAGTGTCCTCAGGAAGAAAGATGTCTCCTGCAGCCCAGAGAAGCAGGGCCACTGTAGACACTGCACTCTTCTCCGTGTCCAAAATTTCACTCTGTGACCTGCTAAAAACCTGGAATTATAAACAATACAGGGATAGCATTCTCAGCAATTAGCAGGGAGATGTCAATGCCAAGGAATCACAGCACTGCTGAAAAGAGAAACTGCTAGGGCCAACACCAATTCAGGTCAAAACTAAAGGGGATAAATACTGGCAGATGTGGGAGCTGAGTTGATCCTGGCCTCTGGCCACCTACCAAACTACTCCTCCGAGGAAGAAGGGGTGATACATCCCAAGCATGGCCAGAACATGGATCTGGCTTCTGGAGGAACCAGTGTGGGCCGGACTGTTCCACTGTGCTCAGTCAGATATGCAGATGGGGTCCATGACTTTCAGGCACAACAACAATCAGGCTGGTCATCTAACACCTTTCATCACATGTGGACAACAGCAACATCCACTGTCAGACAACACAGTGCAATCTGGTCCTCCACCATGGTAAGATGCAAGCAACAAACACACATTCAGTCTGGGAACTGGAAAGGGCAGGGACTGTGGACAGGGTGGAGAGCAGCAACAGGGGAAGAGGACATGGCCAGGAAGCAGAAGGACATAGCATGGAGGTTTGAATGAGAAGTATGTTACCAGAAGGTGGGAGATATGCAGCTCCAAGGTGCTCCAAGAGCTGCCAGCATTAGGATGCAGCTGCTGTGCATCATGTGCTTGGCACCCTTTATTGCTGCCATGCTTCCCAAACTGCTGAGATCTGCTGGGATGAGGCTGGTTCCTCAATGCACCCAGAGGCTCCAGCTGTCCAGATATCCATCCTGGACACCCTGGGGCTGCTCCTGGCAGCATTCACACATTTGTCAAAGATCTGTGCTGTGGAAGACCCTGCCTCAGCCCTCAGTCTGCCTGTGTGAGAGCTGTCCTCTCTTCAACCCATAGTGTGGGACCAGTACTAGGCACAGGTTTCCTGTACAAACATCTCCCCCCTTGCTCTTGTCCTCAGCCGACAGGTGCCTGTCACCCGGTGTTATGGGTTCGGGAAGATTCCCATGCACAAAAAACTCGCGACACAGTTAGAATAGCAAAGCAAGTCAATTCTATTTGTTGTGTTAGCAATAAATACATACTGACCCCTGGATGTTGGAGAAGCCGCCAAACAGGAGAAGGAGATAGAGCATGGCTCCTGAGCGGGAGAGGCAGTAGGGCAGCACACCTTCAGGATGTCCCCTGGATCAACATGGTGTGCATGATGTTGTCCTCTCTCTCCACCCCACGACCACACCCTGTATCTCCTCCTCAGGAATGGCCAGTTTCAACATCATCTCACATGGGGTCAATGCATGAGATGAGATCACAACAGCCCATGATCACACTTCCATGCCAACAACAGTTTTATTGTATTGTTTCTCTTTCACAAGATAAATCCCACCAGGTGACCAATACATGGCTGCATTTCTGAAGGTTAGTCCTACCAACAAACAATAAGTTCTTCTTCTACATTATTTTGTCGGCGTGCATAATTGCTGACCAAATATGTCAGGCCTTAGACCCATCTGCAGTCTCTGACACCCCTGGCCACCATAACCTGTCACATGCCTTTAGGCTGCATCCCTGTAGCATTCCACCCCTGCTCTTCTTCTCCATGCTGTTGTCAGTAGCCTTGCAGTGGTCCATGCAGCTGATGAAAGCAGAGGTGGTGGGTGACCTGAAGTCCTCCTGCACTGGCTGCACACTGAGATCAGGGCAGCCATGGTGCTGACCAGGAAGGGGAATTGCTGGTATGAATCATGGTCACATTTGGGCTTGAAGGGGTCTGGGGCAGAGGCCTGAGGTCACTCTGCTGCCAGCAGCAAAGGCAGGACAGAACCTCTTGGCTCGCAAACTCACACCCTGAACAGACACCGCCTCACCCTCCTTTCACTTTGTACACACGGACACACACCTGCAGATCCCAGGCACACAGCAGCAATTATAAAACTAAGTACTTTCAGGAAGCCTGCGTGTCTTGGCTTTATGCCCAGAAAAGTTTGCTGTAACTTTAAGGTGAGTCAGTGGGCGGGGTGTGGGAGCCTTGGGAGCCGTGGGCTTTGTTCCAAGCCTCACTCCGGAGTGTTGCTGGGTGCCAGGCCGATTAGGTGGTACTTTGTTGTTTAGCTAGCTTGAGTTTTTTGTTAGCTTAAGCAACAAGTTTCCTTTTCCCCCTTTCCCTGGCCTGGCGAGACTGCGGCAGGAATCCTCCAGCGGCTTTTCGGTATTTTATCCTGAACTGTTCTCCTTCGTTTTGGTCCGTCGGCCAGGAGCTGTGGGAGCCGCGGGAGCCACTGCGCCGGCCCAGACCTCGGGGAAAGCAGAACCAACAAGAAAAAAGACACCAAAATCCACCCGGTTTATCTGCTACGAGAAGGAGACCCATGCCAGCGTTTCAACAGGTGGTGTGGTGGGAAATGTGGTTGAGCATGGCTGAAAGAGCCAAGAGGGAGGTGTGCCCTGGATGTGCTGGAGCGCACTGAGTTTGTTTGCATGGAACAATCGCTGCTGGGGCTCGCTGGGCACTACCAGAGAGGACCAGGCATTATTTATGAAGGCAACATCCCACTAAATAAATAGGCCCTGCAGAAAAAAAGGGAGCGATGCAGCACTGTCACAGCCCAGAGCTTTGCTGTAGCCCCAAGCAGGTGTTGCATAACCTGAGCCCTTTGCAGCCTGTTTCACCCCCACCTTGCAGGCCAAAGGTCCCCTAGAGGGAGAGAGGCCTCCCTCTTTGCCATTCTGGGGTCCCCACTCCATGGCTGAACTCTAGACTCACTGGGGGAACATCATGTCTGCCACACATTAACTTCTGGGTTCATGTCCAGCCAGAGTCCTCACCTGCTTCACATCTACCTGCCTGGGTCTGCCCAGACAATTTTCTCCACAAAACATACTCTGTTCCTGCCCCATTCAAATGGCCATGACGCAAGCACCTTTGCTATAAAACTGCATAGTCAGATAAATTCTTTGGAAAAGTTGTGGTCCCACTAAGCATCACCTGCACTACTCAGAAGGAATCTATCCTCTCAAAACCCTGGTTGAAATACCTCCACTGGGATCAGATCATGTCAGGGCTTGTCTGTGCAGATAACAGGAAACCTGGTGCACCACAAACCATGCCAAGAACAATTTATGCATTTATTTTCTCATTTAGTTTACGTCAGCCCAACACCAAACACAGATGCACGCTCATGACCCCATGTTGTCCCAGTGTAGTCCTTGCTGCTGTACTACTCAGGAGGAAGGGCAAAGGGGCAGTAGTGAGGACTGCTGAACCAGGATCAGCCTGTACCACACAAATAAACAGGTTGTCCCCCAGCTCCAGAAAGCAGCTAAAAACGCAAGCATCGGAGAGAGTAGCTAAGGAGTTTTTATTCACAAGGAAAACAAAGCTCACTTCTGCCGGTCTCTGTCTCTCTAGGCTGTCTCTGCACCTGCAGGTTTTCATCAAGCTTTCTGATCTTATCTTGACTCCTGCCACAATCACCCATCCTTGAATAGTTCTCTGCTGAAGAGCATTTATCCATTAATGATCTTCTCGCTGATGTATCCAGGCATGGTGTAGACCAAAAGAACCAGGAAGATTGTCAGAACAGTGACAACAAACAGCACAATTATGTATCTCTTGTACCGCTTCCAGATAAAAAACGCAAAGGTCTTCATGGGATTCACAAACCAGTTGAAAGTTGTTTTGGGCCAACTAGAACAGGAAGAGAAGAATATATAAGCACATGCTCAATCTACAGAACATCACGTTAGCCCTTCTTCTTTGGTGTCCTGCTACCCTCATGAATCACTAGCTCTTCCTGCTGCTTTCAGGCAGGATCAGCCCAGGGGCTACAGTAAACACACTGCCTGTGGAAACACTAGAGACAAAAGGATGGGACTCTTTGGAACAGTGTCCCAGTGTCCCCAGAGCTGTCCTTCACCTTTGTACACAAGGGATCCCTTCACATAGACAGATCTGACCATTGTACTAGCAATGTTATGGCACAGCTGCCTTGAGTATCACCCTTAGATCAATCCTGGGTCAGGTGCTGCAGCCTCAAGTCCTGTGGACTCACTTGAACTCTGGGAAACTCTGGCAGTCCTGGTCCTGCAGACCCCAATGCCCAGGACATCAGAGATTGCTCTTGGCTTCCAGACAAGCCAATACTCCTGGTTTCCATACAAACAGCTGCTGAGAATGTGACACTGTCTGTTCACCCTAAAGGTGATAATACATATACTCACTTGGGCTTCTCCAGGGGTTCAGGCCCTTTTCGGCCCAAGCCAACAGGACTTTTGTCAGCCTCCTCCACAGTCAGCAGCTGGAACTCTGCTTCCACCTTACCCTGTAGGGACAATATGTCTGAGCCACAGTTGAATGTGTTGCTTCACAAACCAGCCCGATGACCACGCATCCTGCCACAACTGGGTATTTTTCTCCCAGTTCCACTTACAGATGGCTCAGAGCTTTTTTCTCCGTTGGCTAGAGTCTTACTTCACAGCCAGTGGAAACTGTGGCCTGGTAAGAAACTGTTTTGCAGACAAGGAACTGTATTTTAATGAACTCCCCAACTACCTGATTTGTCTCTACCCTCCCACAGTGGCCCTGAGCAAAATTCACCCTTGGAGACACACAGTGGTTCAGCAGCAGGGGTATCAGGAGCAAGTCTGTCTCTGGTCAGTCGGCACCTGCTTGTCTTGGGTAGGCAGAGACCCCAGGACAAGCTTCTGCTGCTGTCCTGACTGGCTGATGGGGAGCCATATGCCTCTTGCTTTGGAGTAGGAGTGAGTGAGGAGAACATGGTCTGAGGTGTTTTAGTGGGAATACTAAATTTCTAAACCAATACAGCTCCCCTCATGGAGCTGAGCTCTATGGAAAGTTCAGAGGAATACATGAAGTCAGACACCTCTGCATGCCACAGCACCTGGTTTCTCAGGGGTAGACAAAGTGCTGGATGAGCAGCAGATGGAAGAAGTCTTCAGGATCCTGCAAAAGCTGGGCCACTGCTTCCCTTGTAGATTGTGTGCGTGTAGGACAGGCTGCCATATCAAGGCAGAGGAAAAACACTGGCTGTGCTCACCGTTTCCAGCTCCCCACCTTACCGTCAGGAAATACTTGTTCCCACTGGGGTCTGTGAATTCCATGTCCTCTGGTCTGACTGAGCTGCTCCACTTCGTTTTCTTCTTATACTCTCTTTCGTGTCTCTCGTCATCTTCTTGATCTCTGAGTTTGATGAAGGGCCACCAGCCCCTCATGCGCTTATATCGGAAAATGGAAAATCGAGGTGTTGCATTCTCCTTGGCCATTTTGATGGTGCAATGCTCAGAGCTCTTGGCTGCCCACACCATGTCATGCAGCTTCAACTCGATGGAGCCTGCAGGCACAGGGAAGAGGAGACCACATGGTAAAACCTTGAGGTCAGCCCCACACAACATTTGGCTGTCTCTGCCATGCTCCCAACTGCCACAAGCAGGTCCCAGCTGCTGCAATTATCTAGTAGCACCCTGCACATTTACAGATAGAGAACCTGAAATTATGCATAAGAAATTACTAGCTTAGGAGTTAGAGACTGGGAGGCAGAAGCCCCAGGTCTCATCTCATTTTTGATAAGGGCTGTTTGGTATGTTCATATGGTGAGTTATTTTCACCCTTTTATTATGTCCCACCCTGCTCTCCTCACATGTCTAAGATGATCTTCCTCTCTAATTCCTGGAAATGTCAATTAAACTTATAAAATGATAACAATTTAAAATTATAAGTGCTTTAAGTGTTTCAAGTTTATCATAGATTTGCAACAGCCTCAGTTTATCTCCCTGTTTGGTCTTGTGCCTCTGTCCTGCTCAGAATGAGTTCCTGTCCCACTCTGGCACTGAGCCCTTGCAACAAAACAATCTTACCACATCCTGGTCTGTACTGGTAAAAGCAGACAAGGGATGTGAGTGTTCCCTGCTCATTTCCAAGTGAGACTGCATCTGGATACTGTGTCCAGTTTTGGACCCCTAATACAAGAAAGGTGTCAACTAAATAGTTTTTATTGGCTGAGATAGTCAAGTATGTAGTAGGTGCCGCAGCAAGAGGGGTGAGAGACACTTATATGTTCAGTTCAGAGAAGAGAGGTCAAGAGGGTGGTCTTACTGCATCCCTCACAGCCTAGAGGAAGCTACAGAGCAGATGGAGCTAGATTCTTCTCAGAAATCGATAATGAAAGCACCTAAGGCAACAGACACAAAATGCTGGAAGTAAAAAACCTGAGAATTGTGAAAAAGGTGCAGCCAGGAAAAGGGCTCCAGAAGCATGCTAGCAATCCATCCTTGGAGATAATCAAAACCCACCCAGAAAATGTCCACCCAGAAAATGACCTACAGCCAGGGCAGGAGATTGCAGTAAACCCTGCAGAAGCCTCTTACTGTCTAGAAGGTCCTGAGATCATACATGCCAGAAATCATTGGAATTGTAAATTCTTTCTTCAGTGCCTCAGTTTTTCATGGCTGAACCACTGGAAGTGCCTCTAGCAGTAAAGCCTCTTAAATACACTATGAAAGGTGAAGTATAAGGAGAGTTCAAACATGCCCAGGAGATAGTTGGGGAAAGGCGCTGCTTTTTAGTAGGGAGGTTAACATTTGAAGAAGGGAGGAACAACTGAACAGAGTGCTATAATCTTGGGGATGACAGCAGAAGTGGGAGACAATCAGCAGTACTTGCTAGCATAATATGTGGGGAATCACCACTAGCTCTGTTTTGGCACTGGGCCTTGCTGCATGCCCAGCTCAGGAGGTTTTATTACTGGGAAGTTTCAGGGGCATCCAGGGAGCTCTGAGGTCCCAGCAATTCAAGTGACAATAGTCTCACAAAGGTTGTCTAGTCTTACACTGGTTGTCCCTGTTCCCACAACATAAGGTCCTGGGAAAAGTGTTCTTAAGCCCAGACTTTGAGATCTGCATATCTAAGAGCACAGAAAACAAGCACATTTATTGGAAAGGTTGTGAGGAAGCAGAACCTGGGAGTCCTGTGATGTGACAAGCCCTGAATAAATACACCAGGGCCCTGGGACAAGCATGTAAGCACTGCATGTCTGTGTAGGGGAGGTGCCTATCTCCAGGCTTTGTCTGTAGCTCAGGTGTGAAAAACCAGCCCAGATGACTGCTGAGCTGAAGAGTTTGATCTGATGGTCCTAGGGTCCCTTCTCAGAGAGCTGAACCCCAGGGAAATGCTCCAGCAAGGTAAGGGACAGGTCACCCCACTTCCAGCAGGTAACACCATACCTAGAAAGTCATTAGCTGAAATCCTGTCATAATCCCAGACCTGGAGGACCAGAACAGCCGGTTCCCGAAACTCTGATTCCTCCATGGAGAAGACAGAGTCCTTTTTCTTGTAGGTGATCTCCTTCTCAGTTGGGAGATAATTGAAGCGGAAGATGAACCTCCAGTTGAAATTGCCTTCCCCAGTCAAGGAGTTAAAGTGAACATCTGTCTCCTGCTTGTCATGGTCAAGACCTTTTATCCAGCTGCAGGAGAAACTCAGTTATCCTCTACCCTTGTCAGCCAGCCTGAGAGGCAGAGCAGGAGGATCGAAGCACTGAACACCATGGAGTAGCAGGAAAGGGCCAAACCAGAGCAACACCTGGACAACATCTCTGGGGCTAGAGCAGCCCATGAAGAGAACTGGAGTAGGCGTCTCACACCAGAGGTTCAGAGGAGGCAAGTGAGCATGTGGGCCAGGGCAGGGAGCAGGGCAGCCAAGCTCTGGCCTCCCAGTCATTCCCACCAGACCTTTTCACGTAGATGTCGCTGGAAGGCTCTCCTGTTACTGGGTTGACATCATCAAGGATCACATTATCCGTGTTCCAGATAATCACACGGAGCTCATAGCTGTGGGAAGGACACAGAGGTGAGATTCATGTCCTTGTCCCTGGTGCATGGGAGGGCAGATCAAGCCCTGAGCACAACGCCAGAGCTGCAGGACTTGAAAATTCCCAGCAGTGTGGTTCCCCCCGCTCCTCCCGCCAAGCACAGCTCTGCAATCTCACTGCCAGGCATAAAACCCTTTCTGGACACTACAACCCTACAAGACAAACACCCACAGTCAATACAGGTAGATTTTGCAAACCAAATCCCTGTTGCATGGGAAATCCACCCTGCTCTGCTAAGCCAGAGGAGTACAGAAAAGCTTAGGCAAGAAGGGATCTCTGCAGTCTCTGCTCCAAGCTCTTGCTCTAGCTTCATAGTAGGTCAATTGTGCAGGACCTTGTCTGCATCAGTTTTTAATATCACCAAGGATGGACATCCCAGCATATCTGAGTCAATCTGTCCCTATTCCAGTGTAGCTTCACTCTCACTGGGAAAACATTTTCCCTATAGTCAGCTAGAGTTTCCCTTGCTGAAATTCATGTTTATTATCTCTTGTCCTTTCAGGTGAACGTCAGAGAATAACCTGGATCCTCCATCTCAAAAGTACCATTAGATCCTTGAAAACAGCAGATTTCATCCTTCAACTCCATTTCTCCAGACTCCTAAGGACATCTGTCCACTAGCCAGAATAGAGTTTGCTGAGTAGCTCTGGCCTGGGTTTCTATTACCTTTATGTCCTGCCATAGAGACATTGACCTGCCCTTCCCCAAACCTTTGTGTAGCTGAAGCTCTTAGGGCCCAACATGATACACTCAAGAGAGCATCCTGTGGTCAGAATTGGAGGAAAGAGGTCTACATGCCACACTAGCACTGACCCTCAGCCAGTGCCCTGTGGCACATCCCACCAGCCATGGCAAGGGACATTGACCCTCCTTGCAGCCCACCAGCCCCAGGCCTACCCCCACAGGTGCTACCTGACAGGCTGTCGTGGTTTGATGTTGACAGGCGGTGGTGCAGGGACATCATTTGGAAACATGTCGATCCACATGTGCAAGGAGCCCTGACGAGAGAAGAGAGCAAAGACACTTCAAGAGACAGACCACTCTCCAGCTCTTCAAGGAGCAAAGGCTTGATCCTGCGAGGAAAGTTCTCATCAGAAAGCCCCTGCTTGGTTCTCTCCATTCCCAGCACTTGAGAGTGACATGAGATTCAATTTTACACAGGGAAAAAAATTAAGGCTATGAAAGATTGCTTATTTCTGCTCCAAGAAAAACCACTTCACCTATACTGAATCCATTTCAGAGGTAAACATATCCCTCTGTCTTAATAAGGAGCATATGGTAATGCAATGCTTAAGCAAAACCAACAAAACTAAGAAGTGATAGATCTGACTCATGCATTTCCAATGCCAAAGAAAGCCAGCATGACTGCAGGACTCTGCTTTGTTCAAACCTCCAGTACCCAAGAGAACAGGATATTTCAGTGCAGGACATTAAAATGGTGAGTTCAGATGGCTGCATTGCACAAAACTAAGGATGGAGAAGCCAAGGGCAGAGAACAAGGTTATTGCAAAACAGCAGTGATAAGGGACAATGCAGAGGAGGCAGGTATAGGCAAGGATACCATCAGCCATGGGGGTGCATGGTGGCAAGGCTCAAAAGCAGAGCACATCTATTGCCACCCACACAGTATCCTCATCAGAGCCAGTGCTAAATGACCTGTGGAGACAGGAAGAACTCTGGGTCACCAACACTGTGAACACAACATCAATGGACAGAATTTCCTTGAGGAAAGGGTATTCAGAAGCATCATGAGAGGTCAGAGGGTAGGTGTAAGCAAAGGACAACCATGGCCAATGTCCTCACTTTGTAGCTGGACCAGCCATCCACAGACATAACTCCAGTCACCCACCTAGGAAGGGGACAATATGTAAGATTCACAGGCGACCGGACAGCTGACTAGAAACCAGTTGTCCAGAAGGTCCTTCCCCGAAACAATGTTGAGGTTTAGCACGGAAACACATCTCACCTTCACAAGCCCGGGGTTCTCCGGGTTGTACAAAGACCGGATTTCCACATGCTCTGGTACTAGCTTGTACCCATATCCTGGCATCTCTTCCCAGTGCTGCAGGACATACAGAGCCTTATGTTCAACATCCAGCGACAAGTTCTCATCTGCCACTCCTCTCTTGTTCCTCACAGAAGCCTCTGCAGCAGGACACAGCCAGGGAGAAAATTAGGGCTTCTGGTCAGCAAGAGTCATGTCAGGACATCAGTCACTAGCACAAGCAACAGGAGATGATGGACTGGGCAAAAAAGCACCTCTTCAGAAAAACAAATGGGGAGAAGCAGGAGGGCAAAGATGAAGGGAGTGAGTTCGGTATGATGCAGTGATGACAGAAATGGCAAGCAGGAAAAAAACAAGCTAAGAGAAATGCAGTGGAAAGGGCAAAAACTAATTTACTCTGGCCCTGGGAAAAAGATCCAATGAACATTGAGGAGGACGTGATCTTCTGGGGCAGTTTAAGTCCCCACATCTCTGTGGTAGTGCCAACAGATCCATGGATGAATTTTTGCCAGAGAAGTGCTACTGGAAAGCATTACTTGCCAGTCTCAAGACATGCAGCTGTGCTCTCCATTAATGAACACAATTAGTAGTTGACTCCTTTGGCACAGCAAAGCCAAATGGCACTTCAAGACCAAATCTTGCTGGTGGGAGATAAACCAGAGCCAACAGATGAGGGCATAATGACCCACTCACTCCTGGGTTTATGGAGCACCACTGCCCCTTGGATAGCAGTCTGAGACCTAAACCATTTCAAGCAGTGTTCAAGTACAGCAGAGGTTCACAGGACACCAGTTGCAGCTGTGTTGGAACAAGAACCAGCTGTCAGGGAACACCAGGAGAGCACCTTGTTTCTCCCTCCCCAGCTACCCAGTGATCTGAAAAAAAGGAGGAGTGGCTTCTGGAGGCTCCTTGCCCTCTCCTGAGTAGGATTTCTTTTCCATTCTTTGCATAAGTCATAGGAACGACCAGAAAACTGAGGAACAGTTTCACTGAAACAAGGAGAAAGTAAAGTTGTCCATACTGTAGGTGTCCTCACTCTGAACAGGTAAGGCCAGGGATCATCCTTCCTACAAGCTACATAGCATTGCCTTGCAGTACTCAGCCATCCACATGTGGGCCACATCTGCTCTAGTCTTTCCTCAAGGTTGGACTCAATTGCACAGGTGTTGGCAGCAGCAGGGTCTGGCCTTTGGTGAGGGAAGATCTCCATCACTGCTGGTAGACACTGTGAAAGGTTAGTGTGTTCTTGGACATCTGTGGCCCTGGCCCTGGTCCCTCCCTTGTAATGCCAGGTAGAGGGAAAGAAAACAGCAAATGAGAAGCAGAAGCTGCCCACAAGGTGGAGATCAACAGTAGAGAGAGGCAATGTGGAATCACTCAAGGCACCTGAAGCCACTGGAAGCACAGAGCATTCCTGGACAAAGCCAGCTAGAAACAGGGAAGAAGACTGAAAAAACATTCCCTTTCCCCTCCCCCCCAACCCCAAAACACGCCCAAAACAAAACAAAACAACACCTACGAACAAACCAAAAAACATTAAAGAAAAAACAAACAAAAAATATCACCACAAAAAAACCCAACCAACCAAAAACAAAAAAAATCCACAACCCAAAAAACTGCAAAACACACATAACCCCAAAGAGGACTTCATTATCTTGCTGATAGTGATCATAAGCAGATGAAGGTACAGCTTTGTGATAGTGCCAGCCACCAGAATAAGTTGGCATACAGCAAACCTCCATGACCAGCACTGCTGTGAAAGTAGGTTTACTTTGTTCCACCCACTGACACGGAAGCCACTTAGTTATCTAATGGCCTGGATCACATCTTCTCCCAGTGCAACAATGTCCACTGAAACAAGGGCACTGAACCAAGGATGCACCTCACAGTAACCCGAAAACCTGGGCCATGCAGGGCACCTAGGGGGAAGCCAGCCTGGACACCTCAGGGAAGAGAGGATTGTGGGCTCGCAGACCACCCAGCAGCACGTGCATTGCTGAGCACAGGCAGCTGCTTAAGGGACCAGTGTAACAAGCCCTATGTACCTTCAGGAAAAGCCTCTGGAGGGACCTTGAATATTTTATTGTCCACTTTGATCTCCTCCCATCTGTACTCTGCAGCAGGGATTGAGTTTTTCTTGCATAAACTATCCAAGATTTGTGTGGGTTTAAAAGCGTCTCGCCACATGTTGTAGCCATTTCTGCATGGAAAAAGAAAACATCAGGAAATTGTTTAACTTAAGTTTCCTTGCTAGGCTGTGAAACAGCCTTCCTTCCCAAAGCATAGGCTATATCACTAGAACCCTGCTCAGATTTCCACTGGGCTTAAAGAGGTTACAAAAAGTCTTAATGAATGAAAAGCTAAACAAATTCTTTCCTGACAGAAAACAAGCTGGACTTGCACCCCACAGAACTATTAGCTTCTGAGCAGCAGAAGCAATGCTAGGAGCAGGAGCAATTCTAGATGCAGTTCCTAAGTGAGAAAGAACTTTTAGTTGTGCTGCGTACTTAGCTCCATTTCCACAGCTAATTTTTCAATAGCAGGGTAGGAGAGGAGAAATTTGCAGAAATTTGGCTGAAGATCTGGAGAATCCATATGGAAGGAGGCCAAAGAAAATCAGATGTCCTGAGTGTTGCTGCTTACAAAATGCTGCCAGAGAAACTGCTGTACTTTCCGAAAGAGGTCGGAGTCAAGCAAGCACTTTTCTCACAGAACACCAATGTGTAAGGAATAGAAAAGGTTTTTTTTGCTATTTTATGCAAGGTATATTAGATTGCAGTAAGAATTAGAGTTATCACAGGAAGATGGTAGGGGTCTAAAGAGATAGAGTTATCCATGTAACTTGTAGCGAATCTGCAAATGAGCACCTGCAAATGAATATTCTGTCTCACACAACAGGAGGAGCTCTATTACGCACATGTGGCAGGTGAGAAGAATGTCTATGGCCCTCATGTGTCACATTGGTACCTACAAGTCATACTGTGTAGCCACTCCACAGTTGGCCCTGTGCTTGCTGTAGAATCGATTCTCCAAGTCAGTCTTGGTCTCCCCAGTCAGATCATCAGATCCAACCAAATCATGATCAAATATTGCCACAGTGAGTTCTGATTCCATGGGAAAGGAGACTGTCAGCTCCACAACTCTGGACAGAATCAAACAGGGAAAGCACAATTAGCAGAGGATGGAAATTAAACACATGCTCTGCTTTGATAATCCTATATATTTAAGAACGGTATTTGACAACTTAAAGGCCTCTGATAAACTTTGATTCTCTCTAAATTCAGTATGTGACATTTTCGGTGGGCATGCTCAAAGGAATTCCTTTTCCAGGAGTGTATGGCTTGGATAGAGGGTCTGGAGTTAGGGAATGCTTGGCTTCCAATTTTAAATCAAATCCTTGGGTGTACTCGCCTCCTAACCCAAAGCATGATGGCTCCTGAGTTAGCTGGAGGCAAGAGACATGCCCAAGGGCTTTGTGTAAAAGCACAAGATTCTCCATCAGAAAGGAACAGAAGACCTTATATGCTGAACCACATTTCAAGCCCCAGATTTGCACTGTTCTTATTAAACCCACTAGATGAAACCTTCTTGCATACTCTCCAAACACAGGATTGAGCTTCTTTGGAATGTATCGCTCCTTAGTGTCTTTCTGCTGCTTCCCCACAGTCACCACCACATAGGGGTCTGCTTTGCCATTGGGGTCTGCTGGAGAGAGATTTGTGGCCTGGAATATATAAGAGATACTGCTATACAAAGCTGTGGAGGGCAACCTGGAAAAGGAACACTGCACCAGCCTGAAACCACCCAAGCCCACTTGGTCAGGTCCCTCCAGCAACCACCCCAGCAGTGAAACAGGCACTTGATCCCACACAAATCCTCACTCTACAAGCCATTAATATCTTCAGCTGTGGACCCACCTACTTGCTCATGATCTCAAGGCAGATGTGAGGAGCCAAGAAATACCCATCTGCCCATCCTCAAGCTACAAAGCATGGAAGACTCTCCATGGACAGGAGGTAGGTGCCTTCCACTGGCAGAGGCTTCAAGCCAGCATCACATTTTTCACAAGCGCCACTGCTCACATTTACTGAGCAGAGAAGGGCAGAAGGTCCACAGGGAGGGGAGAGACCGCCAAGCATTACTGTCACCTCCCCCAGAGACTTACCTTAACAATGTAAACTCTTACAAGAACCTTGATGGGTCTATTCCTTGGAATGCCGTGGGAGACCTTGGGCTCTGTAACAGTTTCCTCACTGGGGTAGACATAGAAGGAGCCCTGCAGAAAACACTTTTCAAGGAACAGTTGGATATACATGGGAATATCTCAGAAAGGATTGGAGCCACCAGCTTCACCTGCTAACTAGAAAATCAGAGCCATTTCCCCCATGCAGACCACAGACACCCTATGGCCATGGGGACAGTGTTTTCCAAAGGTCAAATCATGTCCACATGGTGCAGGCAATTCCTGCTTGCAATTTAGGCTGCAGGCTGTCATGCCTCTGCCAATGTCAGATATGAGCATCTCTAGGCACTTTGGATTGCCAAAGACAGAGGACACCAAACGTTTTCTAGCGACAGCTACAATTTCTGTAGTTGATATTTTAGAGTCTTCAAGAGCTCCTGGATGGGAGGATGACACCTCTTTTAAATAAGTTTTCCTAACCTTAAAACCAGTGAAACTTACTTATATAGTACTTATATGCATATTGAATAGACCCAGAGGCTGCAACCAGAGTGAGTCCTTTATGCTTCATACTTTCTCCTTGTAGCAGTTAAAAAACCTAAATTGGATGGATTTATAAGATAAAAACAGTAGGACCAAAGTACAATTGCTTCAACAGGCACTAACAATACCCTGGCCGTGCTGCAGCCCAAACTGCACACCCATGCATTCTGCAAGGTTTTACTGGTGTTGGCTTGCCCTGAAATACAGATTATAAGGATCTTCTTCCACAAGCAGCACAAATGTCATCCAAATGAAACAGTACCTTGTACTTCCCCACATAGTGTTCATCTTCATTTCCATCTTCATCTTCATTTGCTTTGCCATGATGAAGGGGGAAAATACACAACAAGTCTTCAAAATTACCAAACTCATGTTCCAGCTCAGAGTTGTAGATCTGAAATAAGTAGAAAGTTATTGTGAGCCTTTTCTTGCCATCTCAAAGGGAAGGAGAGTCAGAAAGACCATCCTTTCTCTGTTTCAATCATTTCACCTAGTCCTACCTTACTTCTGTATTACTCAGGGCAGGATGTTAATGATTTTCCTGCATGTCCCTAGGGCCAGCCTTAGATGTGGTTGCACATCTCAGCTTGGCTCCAAGGTGTTACTAGCTGCATCAAAGGCAAGCAATGGTGTGTCCTCAGCACACACTGCAGGTTCTCCTCCCAGCATAATTTCCACTGCAGGAAGGTGAGGAAGACATGGACGAAGGCCCAGGGCTGAAAGTGACTAGGTCACCCCAATTATCACCTGAAGGGTGGCAATGAGCTTCCTCTTCGGTTGAGCAGGTTCAGTTTCAATCACTGCCTCATCCTCTGCTTCCATGTCAATGAAAGATGCATTTAAATTCCCTCCATCTAGAAATGATGGTAAGAGATTAGGAAACACTCTGATTTTGCCCATCATATCAAGTGTCTCTACATGAAGTCACCCCAGCCACAGTTTCTGCTTTCACCCAGGGTTTTGGCCTCTGTCACAGCAACTGGAACTATTGCTATTTGTAACAGGTGTCTTTCCAGCATCTCCAGTTTCCCAGCACAGCATGGCTGGATGGGTGGGGGGACAAAAATTAGCACAGACCTACCTGCCTATTTGTCTGGATGGCCACCATTTAGACAGGAATTGGGCAGAAACCAAATGAAGGAAGGTGGTTGGGCCATCTTACAGGTGCTGTCAGGGAAGGCACAGAGGAGAGTCCACCCTCCTCTTTGGATGAGAGCTTATTTGCTGGCCTGGTAGTTTGGGTGGCTAACTGAAGCATCACTGCCACTTTTGGCACAGCCAGCTGAAAGAGACCATGTCTAGACCTTTCTCAGGGGCACCACCAAACCAAGGACAGAGTGGGTGTGTGCTTGTCTCATTTCCCAAGGCTCCAGATCCCTCAAGCGCTAATGGGATGCAGGTACCCTCAAAGTCTCTCCTTAAATTGTGATGATTTACATAATTTTTATACTTTGCACTTTCCCAGGCCAGAGCCATATGAGTCACTGCTTACACCTCTGCAAACCTGAACCTACAGCTGTAACACTATTCTCAGATCATAAAAAGATTGTTATTGTTGTTCATTGCCTCTGGTATCTCCTGTTACCTGATTCATCTGCACCCCACGTGAGTACCCCATAAGCACAGAGTGATTCCCAGATCCTGGACAGTTTTTCCTGTCCATCATCCTCTCTCCATCCTACCACTGCTTCCTGGTCTCACCTAGACAATCCCATGATCCCTGCAGATGATTTTTCTTCATTTTTCTCACACAGGAAAACACTTGCTTTAACACCATTTTACAAGACTCAACTATTTTCCAGGACTTTTCTGACTTTTCCAAATTTTTTTCAGGAAAGTTTGGTGTTTTTTCAACTTGAAATAGCCTGATAGCCCTTTTCAATGTCTTCGGCCTCTCTGCTCACTTTTATGTTGATGTTGCTGAATGTTGCAAGGGTGTCTGCACAGACACTATTCTCACAAGTCCAGTACCCTCTGGGATGGTATAAACTCTTGGTTCTCTCCACTAAAGAGTGAGGTATTGCTAGAGAGCTCACCTGCACAATTCAGGTCATCATTCTCAGCATCTTCCTCATCACTGCATGCCTGAAACACACACAGTCACCTCAGATCTCTGACAGAAAAAGTTTCACCTTCCAAGCACACAACACTGACATTTTCCTGCTGGCAGAGTAAGTAAGACATAGCTGAAATCATTGCAGGATGGCATTCAACGAGTGTCTTAAAGACTTTTTTCTTCTCCCCAGATCCTCCTTCTAGCTTCTTTTGATTGGAATTTAAGTTGACAGTGCAAGGAAGGAAATTTGGAGCAGACCTGCTCCCATAACACATACTAGTACATAACCAGGACAGAGTAAGCAGTATGAAAGTCCCTGTTCAAGTCAGCAACCTCACATTTTCAGAAGTCCCTTGACAGAAGCTGCCTCATTCTCACACCAGTTGAGCACCGAGCCTCAGGGATGTTTCAATACCCACCTCCTAGTGAAATCAGCCCACCTGGTAGATGCTTGATACCTGGCTACCTTAAATATGCTTGATACACTAAAGTTCACATTTTCCTGCAGATCCATGCCAGGAGAGCTCCTGTGACACTCAATATGGTTGAAAATATCTTCATCAGACCAGTGCAGCCTATTTTCCCTTCTGCTGGCAGCTGTCACAAAATATTACCTGGTTATACAGTTCTTTCAGGGACGCATAGTACTTGGACCACCAATCCAGTTCTTCCAGTTCTGGTTTTTCCTCTTCATATTCATCTTCCTTCTTTACAAGCTTATTGATAGGAATTTTCTTCAAAGGAGCCTTGAGAGAAAAGATAACAGGGTTCAGAGGGAAGAAATGACCATCCAGGACACTCATGCGCCCTCCTCCAGTGCCCTGGGAGCCTCTGGCAAAGTCTCAGCATTCAGGCACGGCGCAGGAGGTGCAAAGCTGCCCGTGGCTCCAGCTTTGTTCTTTGCTACAAAAGAAGCCATTCTCAAGGCATAGGGCAGACCTCTTTAATGTCCCTGTGCCAGAGCCCCAGCACATTATACTGCCAATGAGCAGGCAGGAGAGAGGAGAATTTCAGTCCAGAAAAAGACCTGGTGGATGAAACCTAACACTGAATTTCTGAACTTTTTTTGTTGTTGTTGTTGTTTGTAATCTACAGTTTGGCTTTACAAACTTCAAAATTTGTTGGACCAAACATATGACTCACCTTCACAAAGCTAAGGGGGTGAGTGCTGGAACCTGGGTCACCAGCTGCCAGTCCAATGTTTACCACAGTCTGAGATGGAAGACGGTGAGATGAGACATTGCAAGCTGAGATGAAAATAAAAAACTTAATGTTTCCATGCATTTATTTCTGCCCACTACTTCTTACTTTCAGCCATAGGAAAATCCTCCTTGTTAAAACACTAATCTGATTGATTTCAGAGCTTTTTAAATCAGACCCTGAAAAAATACTGCTGGAAATCCAACTACAGTACTGAGATTAACCACCATCATCAATATGCTTGTTGCTGACTCCCAGGAATTCATAATTATGAGATATACCTTCCCTACTCAGAAATAGCCACAGATGGATCAATCTTTGGCTTCTTCTTCATGCTTCCAGATCAGGAGTGCTGGCTATTGCTATCATAGAGCTGTTTAGCTAAGTTATTACCCAATGAACAGACTTTGACCTGACAACATGAGAGAACTGAAAACTTTTCAATCCTTGGTCCTAGTGGACCAGCTCCCTAAAGATGAAGGTCTCATTGAGCAAATTCTTCCCTGTGAGGGTGGTGAGGCGCTGGCACAGGTTCCCCAGAGAAGCTGTGGCTGCCCCATTCCTGGAAATGTTCGAGGCCAGGTTGGACAGGGCTTGAGCAATCTGGTCTAGTGGAAAGTGTCCATAATCATGGCAGAAGGTAGAACAAAATGATCTTTAAGCTCCCTTCCAACCCAAGCTATTCTGTGATTCTATGACCTTGTGATTGCAGGGAGAGGATTCTGCTGCAAGAAATCATTTTTCTAAGAGAAAGTGGAAGAGCCAGGGATCTTTGCCACTGGCAAAACCTGCCTGTCGTCCCTGTGAGAACCTCTCCAAGTAGCTTACCCTTGGGCACATCCTCTGGTTCCTCCTCCAACTCTCTGGGAGAGAATTTCATCACATTGGACACAACATGGCTACCCACAAGCACAGTGCGCCCAAATGCACGCTTTTCCACCACAAAGATGATGAGGGGAGGGTGCAGGTACACCTGCTCTGGGAGCTCCTGCAAAAGAATTATGCATGGGGTTCACAGGAGTAAAGGTGATCAATCTGTGTTGAGCTGTCAAACTATGGCAGCCCTATCACATAAGGAGAAGCCTGCTGGCACCTTGCAGCTATGCCCAAAAATCAAAGCCTTACAGTGACAGGCCATGGCTAAGACAGTTCTTGGTGAGCAATTTCACAAAGGTTTTGTTCTGCAGCTGAACCATGTGGTCATGGGAGAGCAAAATCCTGGAAGCAGTTTCCCTCCGTGTTGTCCCGTGCAGTGATATGATGCAGAGTAGCTATGGTGTACCCTGCCATGGTGGAATCCACCATGGCACCTTCCCACTCACCACATCCATGTATTTGACCAGCTCAGTGAAGTTGGGGTTCTCTTTGTAGGATGCAATAACCTCTGACTCCACCTTCTTGCCAGCACATTCAATGATCACCTGAGGCTCATCCACCTCGAACAAGTTCACTCTCTTCAGGTCCCTCAGGCCCCAGAACAGGATCTGAAGCACAACATGAAGCTGCTGTCCGAGACATGCCAGCCATGGCACTGCCCATGCTACTACCCCCCACCCACAGGACACAGTCCCCAGAAGAGGCACAAGCCTGCTCTCCCAGCTCAGCTGCCCAGCAGCTTTGCCTGTTGAACTACTCAGATGGTTTCCCCTTCAGGTCAAGCTCTTCCATTTCTGGCATCTGCTTAGGCCTCACAGACACATTAGACCATCAAACTGGACTGTCTCACAAAGCCCTGCCCTCCACCCAGGGGCAGCTTAAGGGGAAAGCCAGTGCAGCAGAAGGAGGCACACCTCTATGCGAAACTCCTTCAGTACTGGGCGGATGCCCTCAGGGATGATGAACCGTCCCGCACAAGGGTCTTCCAGGTAGTCTGGCTCCTTGGGCTCCACATCCTCAGGCACTGATGGCTGAACAGGTAAAACCAGGACACAGCAGGTGATGAAAATCACTTCTATTCCATGCCATGACAAGCCCACTCTCTTCCACCTTCTAGTTCTGTGCTCACAGGCTGTCCCTGCAGCCTCCTCTCATTGGAAAGCCAGATATGGCCTCCAACTTGGAATTCTGGTGGGGCCCCATGCAACCAGCTCCTCACCCACACAGCTCTCCTCAGAGAGCTCACAACCATGTGCAGCTTTCTACAAGCCTGTTACCTCCAAATAGCCACTGTAATCGAGCTCGATCAGCTCAAAAGTGGCAATGAGCTCTCCCGCTGCTTTGCTGCCTCTGTAGAAGTCAAAGAACTGCAGGGCAGGTTTGGTGTATGGCTCATCAACCAGCTTCACCTGTGGGACAGCAAAGGCCTGCCCAAGGAACTCGGGGGAGCCCTGCAGGAAAGAGGGGAGTGACTCAAATCATCCCTGTGGTATCTCACCACCTCAAAGACCACCACTAATTCCAGCCAATCTGGGACAATACAAAATTACTCTTCCACCCATGTTATCCTCTGCTTTGATTTTCTCTGCTCCATCCAGAGCTAGGAACAGATAAAGGCATGTTTACAGCAGCTCCACTTAACTCCCGGTTCATCTCCCTGCAGAACTCAGCAAACAGCCTGGCACCATGTACCAGAGGATATGAAATCTAGATCAGGTTTTTCAGAGTCTCTTCCAGACAGGGTTTGATTATCTCCAAGGATGGATACACTACAAGCTCTCTGAGCTACAAGCCCAGCATGCATTCTACCTCTGTGTAAAAATTTCTTTCTTATATCAAGATGGATTTTCTTCCTTGCCAGTTTGTGTTCATTGCTTGCCGTTGGGCCCCTTGATACCTTCCATGAGAAATCTGAACTGAGCTTTTCCATCCTTTCCCACCAGGTAGCTGCAGACAGCAAAAAGACACTGGCTTTCTCTCAACCTCTGTCTGAGGCTTTCTCTCAACCTCTGTCTGAGGCTGAAATATAGGCTATACTCAGCCCTCCTCCTCTGTCCTGTGCTCCATCTTGGTGGCCTCCTCTGGACTCATCCCAATATGACAGGGTTTGTCTTGTACTGGAACCACAGGAAAGCTGCTGAGTTACTGCCGGAGAACCTGGTGCAAGTTATGTCATTAGCCTTAGGATAGCAAAGAGGCTCTAGGAGACAGTGTGACTTTAAAGCATTATAAAGAGAGAAAAGGAAGGACTGAGGAGGGATGATTGATGATATGTGAGGACACAGGGAAGGAATAGTCCTAAAAACAATATCAGTTCCCCCATGATATGAGCCCTCTGCAATGTGAGCCTGCCAAGGAAGCAGGCATAATGTTTCTTCAAATATAAAAGATCCTGGATCCAACAAGAACTCATCAGCCCCTGATGAGTTTAGAGTATCTCTGAGTCAGAAAATCTCAACCTCAGCCACAGTCCCCACAACTCACTATTACCAGCGGACCAGCACCAAGCTGTCATGGAAACCAAGCAGAGAAGTCGCAGTACTCAGAAATCCTTTGCCTTCCCTTTTCCAGAAACAACATAAGGAGGGCAGCGTGGCCATACTTACAAATTTATTGTGGCTGAAAAGGTTGATTATAATGATGGGGGTCTCTGTTTTCAACTCTTCTTTCTTCCCATCAATAATGAGCTGGTCAAACAAAAGTAGCTCATTCCACATAGGGCTCAGTGTCTCCTCCAGCATCTGCAGATGGAGACAGAAGGCCCAAGTGTTCCACAGTCAGTGGAAATAAACCACATGCAGGAAAGAGAGGAACTCCAGGCTGATTCCCTCTCTCACACAGCCACATGCAGCTGGAGGTTGGCAGGAGGGATGTGAGATCAGCACTCAAGGTCAACTAGCACATGCCAATCAACCTTTGAGACCATGCTCAATGACTGTCAGATATTCTCTGAACATAATTACACTGCTCAGAGCATAGATACCCAAGTCCTTGGAGATACAAAAGTCCCAGGAGGACTTCCGTAGCACTGACCTTAAACGTGTCAGTGCGAGCATGGTCATTTTTCTCTCCCCGAGTTCCCAAGATGACAGAGGCAAGAGTTTAAGTGGTCTCACCCTCGTGGTCTGGCAATGAGTTGAAAATACCACTCTTGCAAATGGATCTGAAAGGCCATTATCATCTGCAGGTAGGATCCCTCGAGCCTGATACAGATGGGCTCGGAGCTGGAAATAGCTGAAGTCTGGTAAGAAAAGGAGAGAGGAAGTCCCCAACAAAGTCCTGTATGAGGCCAAAAAATGCCTGAAGGAGAAGGCCAGCCAGATAGGAGGAGTGGGTGCATTCTGTGACAAATAGTTGCCACTTCTGTGGGGCTGTGGTTCTCCGGCCAGTACATCTCAAAAGGTTTAGCCAAGCCAGACAAGCTCAGTGGGCTCCCCAGACACGTCTGGGAAGTACATGAGTGCGACATGTGAAATGTGCAGTGTTCTGCTATGAGCATCTACTGTGGGGGAGCACCATCAAGCCTCATCAGAGGGGCAGAACTCATGCCCATTGCCAATTTGGCAGCACATTCAATGCCTACAAAGCACCCATTCTGTCTGGTGCTTTAGCTGTGAATGCGCAAATACATCCTCATGAGATCAAACTGGATGCACCTATCCCAGTTATGCCTTGGAGACAACCCTAGATCAGGTCCTAATTCTCACAGTGTGGCCTGAGGTGAAGGACTGTGAGGGGACAATGCACCATCACAGACACTAATCCATGGATGGGACCTCTCAACTCCCTATTCTCCTGCTTATGTGAAGAACTGGTATCTGCACTCACCATCCCTGGTGAGCCGGCTGGGAGGGCTATATGCTGAGAGCTGGGCTATCTCCTGCTCACTCTCGGAAAGGAACTCCTCAGGCAACTCTGCCAAACAGTTTTTCACATATTTGGTTACCCCAAGCCACATGTAGATTTCCAGTTTGGCAAAGATCTCACCAGTGTGTAAGCCAGGAACCTGAAAGCACAGAAGGTTTAGCAGGTTTCACATCTCAGACCAAGATGATCACCATCAGCCTGGGAATGACCAAAGAGCACAGGAGAAAGAGCATCACATCAGCAGAGCTAAAAGGCAGTTGTGGAATGAGAGCTGTGTTTCCTTATGAACTTGAGGATTTCAGGAAGGAGGGCTGAAAGCAAGGAGAAGGAAACAGTGTGAAGCAAGCAAGAACACACTGTTTTGGTATAAACCCTACCTTCATAAAGACAGTCTGGATCTTTGCACAGTCTTTGCCTTTCTCCTCTTCAACTACTGAGTAGAGGATGTTTTGTGCAGGAATTCTGGCATATGCCACACGCCTGTTTTTGCTGAGCATCCAGATGAGTACATCAGGGAGAGTGCACTGGGGCTGGAGGGAGGGAAGGGAGGAACATCACAGCAGAAGAATAGCATGTGTCATCCTCCCTCCATTGACATGGTGAAAGCTTCATCTCCCCACAGGACGGACTGCTGAGCAATGGTGATTTAGAGATCCAGAAATAAAGGACCTAACATTGGCCATGTACTTCTGAAAGTCAGCCCTGCAATATGGCTCTGGAGGTGTTGTGGTTTGACTCTGGCTGGCAACTCAGCCCCATGCAGCCTGTCACACACTGTCCCTCGGTGTGATGGGAGAAAGGATTCAAAATGTAAAATTGAAAGAAGTCATGGATTGAGATAAAAACAGTTTTATAGGGAAAGAAAAAACTTCACACACAAGCAAAGCAAACAAAAGAATTCATTCCCCTCTTCCTGTGGACAGGCAGATCTTCAACCATCCCCAGAACACCAGAGCTCCATCACAGAAATGATGACTTGGGAAGAAAAACATCATCACTACAATTGTACATCACTCTACCCTCACATAGCTAAAGACGTGAAAATTATTTGACTTTACTTGGTGAAAGACTTCTCCAAACTTCAACAGCATCTGTCCACCTAATGTCAACAAACATGGCGTTCTGGTTGACACTACAGCACAACACGCCGATTTTTTCAGTTACTTAAAATGAAAAAGTGAAACTCTGAATGTGAAGAGTCTCTGCTATGGATGAGAATTTTACTCCAATACAAGTTTGAATCTGCAGAAAGTATCAAGGGTAAGACCCTGGTGGAAGTTCAGGCAGCACAAGCAAGGCTGTTTTCCAAGGCAAAATTGTCTGCTGCAGACAAGGCCTTGGGCTGGTGGGGCAGAGAGGCCCAGGAGGCCTGGAGCTGGCCCTGCTCTGCCTCCTACCCACTACAAAGTTGCTTGGACCCCTGCCCCGCCACCAACAGCCCTGCAAAGCTGCCAGGCCTCATCCCTCATTAGAGCTATCACAGGAAACATGGTAACTTCCAGTAGCTGGAACTTGGAATTTTACATAGCAGCAGAGGAAAAGCTTCAGCTCAGACTGGTGAGAGCCCGAGCAGCCAGCTCAGTATCCTCTCCTTGCCTAACCTCTCCAGCTCAGAGCAGGGGTTCCCTCGTAGCCACTGTACCTCTTTAGCCATGGAACGTATCTTTGCCAGGATCCTCCTTGTCTCCTTAACCTTCTCCTTGACATTATCTCAGGTCAGGTGCCGCCTCACACGGAGCCCCTGCTTTGCACACAGGATCTGAACACAAAGCACAGTTGTTACACAACCAGCCATGCCCCACTGCCACCCCACATGGGGGGTCTGCAGGGAGCCTATTGTGCTGACCAAGTCCATCTTGCCCCATTGCGCCCTGATGTCCACCATGGCCCACTGCCCAGTTGCTGAGAGCAAACCTCCATGAACCTGTCACAAGCCATTTAACAAAGGATGCCATGAACTGGAGACTACAGTAACTCATCAGCCTGGCCAATATAATCTGGTAACAGAAGTCCATAAGCTTTAAAATCATTTGGGGCAGAAAGTTGTCTAAGGAATAAACATTCCAGAAGCTGGTGTTCTAAGGCTCCAGATAGTGCCTGCAGGAGATCTTGGCCAAGGAGCAACTTGGGGCCACAGTAGTGTGGGATTATGAAGATGTAGTAAACTGCAACACAGGGCTTGGCTTTCACCATTATTAGTACATATCGGAGATAGTGTACACATCTGAAAAGAAACTTTGGGATGAATCAAAACTAATAATGAAATCCAGAAGAAATTCAGGGTGTACACCCACTATGGAGTGGCAAGGCCAGAAAACTCATCTCTTAGGTGGGTTCTCTCTTACAGAGTCTCTCAGACTTTGAAGAGTACCTCCACCATAGCTCAGGTGATGACCCGCAAGGAAGCAGAGAGAAGGGAACTGGGATCCAGATATGCCTAAATTTTATTTCCTGCTGCTGTCACTGCATTTTGGTCAGCTTTTCAAAGCTTTGTAGTCTGACAGGGGCTATGACTCTACAGCTGTGCTGTGATGAAGGGTATGTAATTGTGCTCTCATTCATCTAGCTAGTCTTGTGTGCCGGGTGATAAGTGCCCAAGTGTTGCCCTTTCTAAGGACAGACAGATGAATGGCTGTTGTAGACCTGCTGGATATGTACTCAGCCAAGGGGCTGAGTTTTCAGGAGTAGCGGATCTCAGTGAGCCACCACAAAACTGCCTGCAGGAATATGGTGCACCAAAAGGCCTCCAGCAACCTACTGGGCAGCAATATGCACGTGCTCAACTACATATGCCCCAGTGGAGATGAAGAAAGGTATCAGGTCACAGCATCTGCACAGAAAAAGGGGCAGCCATGGCCAGACTCTCTCTCTTTTCCCTGTGCCGGAAATTGTATTGCTCTGAGCAGAACTGGGAGATGGTGTAGTAAAAGCCCATGACTGATACAGTGAGTTTTAGCTCCAGGTTTTCTTCTTAGCATCAGTTCCTGCTGATCCTCCAGAAGTTTCCCCAGAGCAGGGATTGCACAGGCTCCCACCAACCACCACCAAACCCCATGACTTACAATGTTGCGCATCAGGTATTTTGTCCGACATCTGTCCAGGTTATTTGGATGAGCCATTGTTTTTCTCTCTGTGCTGAGTGAATATTGCCTGCAATAAGAAAAGCAGCACAGACTCTGTATCCTCTGCACCCAGCATGTTGAGCACAGCTCACAGCAGGGACACAAGCTCCAAATCCCTGGTACCAATCCAGATGTGTCAGGTGGCTCCATTTCTACAATGCCTTCTCTTCTGCAAGCTTGTCAGTTCAGAAGGTACGCTGGGGATTCTCAGTACCTGAGGCTCCCTTTCTACTGTAGCACTGCAGACTGAAGTGCATAACAGCCCCCACAGGATAGTCATGGGGATTGAAACAGTGAGTGATCTTTTGACTGTGTGATTGAATATAGTGAAGGAAATATCCTTCACATTTAGGAAAGACATGAGAGCCCAGGAGCACTGAAGCTCTCATTTATGACCCCTCTGATTCTTAGAACAGGACTGGAGTCTCCTCTCCAAGCTTGAAGAGCTACAGAGAAGGTCCTTTTCCCAAGTCATCCTCATTTTCTTTTGCACATCCACCTCAAAAGGAGAAGAGAGAAGGCTGCACACAGCTGAGGCAGAACATTATATGACCTCCTAATCTGAAAACAAGAATCTTCAGGACATCAGGGACATGCTAACCTGCATCCACCTACAAATTCCTCCAGCACTTCTCTGAGCCGCTCTTCTGCTTTAGCTTTTGGTCTTCTCAAGAGCTTCTCCACGTCATCCAACCCCTGCTCCTGCAGCGAAATTGCAATATTCACAAAGCTTGCACCTGGCTGAGGGGTCAGAGTAAAACCTTGCAAGGATGCATTTGTCACAAATGGCTTATGCCTTTCTGCAGAGCTGGGATTCATGAGCTGCAGATCAGCACTATGCTGCCTGGGATTCTCCAGAGCCTGAGGATAACCTTAGCATTTGTTGTTACAACACCTTGTGTCTCAGTCCTCAAGCAGCCACTAACATACATTGTGGCAAGCTCTACTTTCATATTTTCAAGCCAAAAGGGAAAGGCAAGGTCCTGGGGAGAGACTGCATCCCCTTCACGACAATCTGAGAGTCTGCTTGCCCAATCATCTGCCCAGGGCTCACACAGCTCAGGACTGGCAGCAGAGGAACTTGTCACAGACATCATATCACATCACTCACTCCTCCAGGAACCACCACTAGGCAGTTGCACAGCATGAGTCCATGTGGCCTACCCAATCGTGTCTAAAGGGCAGGTGGGACTAAGCCCTGTGAGAGACATGGACTTGCGTGGGGGGTGAGGACAGCAAACATCTCGCACAGCAACTGCACATGCAACAAAGCACACCAGGAAGGAGGATGACACAGACAAAAACTCTGAAAATGCTACCAGACGCTCTGCCAGTTTGACAATCCGGTTTGAAATGCAGAGTCTCCAGGTGTGATCCTCCCAGTAGCTCCATACGTACACGCAGGGTTTTTCATGTGTCATGGGCAGGCAGCTGTATGACCTAAGGACAGCAGGCATAGGCGGTTATGGCTACTGCTACAGAAAGCATATGCCATATCATAACACATGCACTTGCACATCCAGCAAGGGAGCAGAGGCTGAACTCTGTCTCCCTCATAGGGAATTAATTGTCTGTTTTGGGCTCTGCACCATGGACATGGGTGCAAGCTGCTGGATCTGCCCTTTGCCATCCCAAACTAGCACACAGGGTTTCTAGTAGAGACAGCAACACATGCTTAGACAAATGAGGCTGACAGGAGCATGGGAAGTTGCCAAGATTTCTCACTGCTATGGGACTAAGTAGTAGCAGGCACAGGCTGCACAACACAAAGACTAAGACATTGCCAGGCCTATGGGACAAACTAGGCAATATTCCCAGAACAAACATCAGAAGAGCTTCTGTATGTGTCTTGTCTGCTCAACATAGGATAGCATATGCCAAGAGTACTCCTCTCCTTCCTCACTGGGATGGCTGTTTTTGACAGGTCTCAGTTTCCTTGGGACCCCATCCTTGGCCATCTGCAAACATCAAGTAGACACCATAGGGCTCGTAGAGCTAGTGGGAAATCCCAGCCAGCTAGGCCATGGCAAGCTGCAGGATTGCAAGGAAGAGAAACCTATGATGCATTAGATGTTATTAGAGCAGACCTCTAATAACATCTGGAACAACCAATGTGGGAAGCTGTAACAGCTCCAAGAAAGGTGGAATAGAAAGATATAGAAGACTTACTTGTCATATTCCATGGGCTCTGGTCTCTGACTCTTTGTAACTGATTTGTTCATTGCTGCTAAAGCTGGAGTCAGCATTTCAGCATCCAGCTCACCATCTGAACCAGCATCCAGTAAAGGCTGCCTTTCCTCTTTCACTTCTCCCTTTTCCACTTTTTGCCATCCTTTGGTCACAACCTCTTCACATTTGCCGTAGTTTCCTTGAAGGTGAGCATTAAATTATAAACTGGTAAGTGGGATCACTCAGGTGTTTTTAGAAAAGACATTTTCTAGCTGGCTATACCAGACTCTTGGCAGGAAGACTGCCACAGAGGCATTTACTTCTTTGGGAACTAGTAGTTGTGTCCAACCATTGGCACATCACATGGACAACCAGGAGGTCCGAGAGGGAGCTGTGCAATTGCAAGGAGGTCCTTGTGTATGCCTTCTTTAGTTCTATCAGCTCCACCAAGTGTCTGCGGACTACCATCTACATCCCTACACTGGGACCAGCATCAGCTCCTCAAGTACTATCTCAGCATCAAGCATCTTCACCCGTCCAGCTTAGCAGGTGAGGGCTTTGACCCACTCTCAGACCATTGTTTCCCCATCACTTGTTGTCATATCCCCTCAGTGCCACATGGCCAACCCCAGTATCCCAGCTTTCCCTCCTTTTTTTCCCTTTCTTGCTACCAAATTCTTCTACTTCTTTGTACTCCTACTTACTAGAAGAGTTTCCTCAAACTTTCCCAAAACAGGTATTTCCACAAATGGTGCGAATCTCCAGTCCCATAGAAGACATTCAGGGTTTTAGTAAAGCACTGTGCACACTCCCTGGACTCATTCCTCATCTTTCCCAACTTCCTGAGCTGACTTGACAGGGCAGTATGAAGAACTGACTTTCCTGTCAGAGGGAGATTCACACTGTTCCCATAGTTTCTGGACGTGGGGCCCTGGGGAATACACACCTATAGAGACTTCAAAGTTGACAGGTTTCAAGCTGAGAGAGGAGTCCATCATAGTTGCTTCAAAGAAGGCAGCAAACAGAAGGAATTCATCCTTTCTCCCCAACACATTCTGAGCAAGGAGACAGAAATCAGCTTGAGACCCTTGTGTGCCAAAGCACTGCCTGAGCACCAGGGCATAACTGATGTCTGCCAACCCTTCCACAGGACCTCAGCAGGATGCTGCTGAGATTACCACTGGTCTGCCAGAAGCAGGATAGGATTTCTTGGAAATCCTGAGGTGTTGGTGCAGAGCCATGGATTGGCTGATGCTTGTGTGAAGCCACTGAGCAGGTTGTAGGCTAAGGGATGGCTACTGCATCAACACAGCTGCCTCCCACCTTGCCTCTTTCCCTTCACAGATGTGCATGCCAAAGACTGGCATGGATCAGCCATGTCAGCACAGAACTCACCTCAGGGAGTGGATGAAGCTCTTCCACTTCCACAGTGACCTCCCTGGGCTGCTCAGCCTCCTGAGAGCTCCCAGCCTCCCCCTCTCCCTGCAGCTGGCTCAGTTCTTTTGTTTTCTCCTTGGATTTTTTACTTTTCTTCTTCAGCTTCATTTTTCTCAGGGCGCCTCTCATCCGGTACCCAAGCTTCCTCTCTGCTGCACTGGGGCTGCTGAAGATCTCCACTGTGATGGCCATGAGGATGCGCCCACGGTAGAAGATGCCCTCACCCATGCCTTCATTGAGGTCTTTGTGGACATCCCGCAGAGTTGAGTTCTGGGGGGAGCCATACAGGTTCACCCAGGCTGGGCCAAATGTGGGGTTAAAGCCTGCAGAGACAGAGACAGGGTTTCATTATGCTCCAAGGTGCTGCTGCAGAAGGACCTCCCCAAAAAGGACTGCCCAGGACACCAGAGTGTCAGCGTGCTTCAGCCACTTTTGCTCCCAGCCCCAGGACACCAGCATGCCAAGCAGAAAGTGCATGGCACACGGCTGCCCAAGACATCCTGCCCCAAGGCAGCCATGCCAAGCCTCACCATTCCTGTCAGGGTCTGAGATCTCCTGCAGGTCAATGTAGTGTGTAGCAATGGCCACATCACCGACATTGGCATCATCCAGCACCTGGACTTTTATCTTCCTGGACAGAGGTGGGAACATCTCAATGAAACTGATCTGCTCGTTCCACTCAGGCTCAGTGGTGCTGGTGTCTATTGACGTTTCCCCCTGGGAAGAGGAAGGTGTGAAAGTGTCACCGTCCCAACTGGTGCCCAGAGAAAGGGATGCCTCAAAGCTTGGCTTGGAATGGCATGCACTCTTGTACCACCTGCAGACAGTGACAGGCAGGCTCTGGATGTGACAGTGTCCCTGCTCCTATCCCCATTCCTGCAATTCCTCTCTGTTTCATTAATGGGGCCTGTCCCAAGGCCCTGGCATGACCTACACAATCAAGGGAATGCAAACGAGCAGCAGACTCATAGGTATCTAAGGGCTGCCTGGAGCACTCCAGGCCCACAAGACTGCCAATCAGGGATTGATTCTCATATTAATGGATATAATGGGATCAAAAAGCCTGACCTTATGTGCAAAAACTGGGTCATTATCTCAGTAAAGTCTCTCAAGGGTCTCAGGCTGAGCCCAGCTTGACACAGAAAAAGGACTTCTGCTCCAGGATTTATCCCTGTATTTAAGGATATGAATATCTGCCTGCAAAGCCAGTAGCTCAGCCAGTAGCTGTGCTCAGGGCTGAGGATGTCCTATAAGCAGCACTCTGTAGAGACAAAAGCAGAGAACAGCCTTCTCATTCAGACATTGCACAGCCATGGCCACACAGCTCAGACCACTGCTAAAGGCAGCAACACTTGAGCTCTCCCAGCCTATTTTCAGTGGGATTGCTGTGCCGCATGGAGGCTCCTGGCACCATGAGCCCACCACGTACTGCCACACAGCCAAGGGAGAATCAGCCTGTCCCAACACAGCTTCCCCTCAGACTCACCTGCTGCCCACAGAATGAGACCTGCACATATGGGTCAATAAAGACTTTTCTCTCCCCTATGATCTTGGAGATACCACTCATAATGCCTGCTCTCATGCTGGGCAGGCCCTCAGCACGATAGAGTTTGATGCAGACCCTGGCCCAAGGTCTCTCTGCAGGGACTCTCTCAGACAGCAGCAGATTCCTGAAAGACAAATTAATGTTCTGCCCCTCTCCTGGAGTCCACAGAACACAATGATGGGAAATTCACTGACTTGCAGGAAGATTGGATCCTGCCTCACCACAGGTCTTTTTCACTGGGTCTTTACCCATCAGAAGAGGGGAAAATGGGGAAAAAAAGGTTGTGTGAAGAGAGACATGGCAGTGTTCCTCAGGGCCATGCAAGATCGCACTGCACCTACCTTTCAATGTCCTCATCCTGGTTCCTGGAATAGGTGGGAAGGGAGCCCGCAATATCCCCGCGTGCAGAGACAGAGATGTTGCACTTCACAAAGCCTTTCACGCCTGCCTGGGTGTCCATGGGGTCACTGATAACTGCCCACTTCTGGAAAAACCTGTGATCTGAGAGGGAAGAGGAGGAGTTTCCTAGGGAGCAGCTAGGTTACCATTTCACATCCAGCTCTGTCTGCACAGACTGCTCTGGCCCTGACCCTGCCTCTGAAGGTGCAGAAGGTGTCACCTGCCTTCCGACAGCTGGGTGGAGAAGCAAGCTCAGATCTTCATGCAAACTAAGTGCTTTAAAACCAGGGCCTTGACCAGACCCATCAGAGCATGAAGGAAACACCAGTTTCACACAGAGCCAGGATCAGACACAGGTATGTGGTGCAGTTCTCATACCTGGCTGGCTGTACACTGTCTCAACATCCATCTTGAACGTTCCTATGCAAGTTCCCAGAAATGGTATCTTCTTTGAGTGAAAAACCTGCAGACAGCACAAGTTCCCCTGAGCACCATGAGGTGTGGACAGCCAGGTGATACATCCAGATATCTCCGAGGAACACAGGACTGCCAAGAGGTGTTCCAAAGCACAGCTGAGGCAGTGGTTGCAAGCTCTTCATGCAGATTGACTCATCTGTGTTAGCTGTAGGACCAACCCTTTCCTACCCAACCACTCCCACAAAGCCCACCAGCCCATAGCCCACAGTCAAACCTAGACCGAGGCAGTCAGGTGCAAACAATTCAACTTCTGCAGTCCCAGGTAAGCCACAGCCCAGCAATGGAGATAGGACAGATCTGTTTTCCCACAGGAAGTCCTTGTGTCCGTATCCTGCTGGGTTAGGGCAGAGCCATGACCCCACCAGGCCAGCATCTCTCCCAAAACCCAAGTCTTGCTCAGTTCTTGCTGAACTCTCGGCAGCAAAAGAGACACACAGCTTTTCACAAGGAAAGTATTGAAGGCCACTTGGCAAAGGGCGTGCTGGCTGGGTTTAGCTATCTTCAGAATATCCCTGTGCCTTGGGAAAATCTTTGTGCTTTGTGCCAAGGGATTTTCAAACTCTCTGCCTGCTTGGGCTTTTCTACAGCACAAATAATTTCTGAGCTCCCCTCACATCTGTCACTTATCTTCAGGACCTGCAGGATGAGACTCCAGGGTAAGGGGGCAGTAGGGGATTGCTGCCAAATAGCAGGGCAACAAGGGAAAAAGGCAAGAAAGTGCCCCAGAGGCCCCACTGCAGTCACAGGGTGACGAAAAACCCTTACCTGGAGGAGTTGGGAAGGCAACACTGCCCAGCACTGGCTCAGAGCAAGACTAGGTCTCTGCCCCAGTGTAGCCACAGGAAGGCCCTGTGGCTCTCTGTGGGCAGGTGATTCCAGCTGGAACACCTTGATGGCATTGGTAGCTTTGCTTTGCCCATTGCACCCAGTGTCTACACACAGAAGCATCAGGCTGTACCACTAGCCAGTGAAAGATGAAGAGGAAGACATACATACCGAGATCTCTATGAGTCTGTGCAATAAAATGTCCCTTGGCTCATAGAAGTCAAACAAAAAATACTGGAAGAGAAGAGCAAGACAGCTTAGCCCCAGGCTTCCAGGCATCCCTTGCAAGGATGGTCCCAGGCACTCGGGACATTGGTGGGGCAAGGACAGAGCCTCTGTCCATGTCACATACCTCGTTGTAGAAGGGGCAGTTTGTTGACTTCTGTGTTGCCGTGTGCCTCTTTTCTTCTCCCACCTTGACTACAACAAAGGGATTGATGTTCACCCCCACCAACTTCTGTGCTTCAATTACATTAATCCCAACCTGAGAAAATATGGGAGAAAACCAGCACTCTCCTTGTCTGAATCAGCACTCTCCTTGTTTACACCTCCATCCTGAGATTGTTTCAAGAATACCAGTATGCACATGTACAGGGCAGTCTCAATTCAGAGCCGGATGCCTAGGGCAGGCAAAAGCATACCTGCTGAAATCTACTACAGCCAGGAAAGACCAAAGTAGTATTTGAGATACTTGTTTCTTTCAGACAAGCAAGGAAATAAAGTGTAAGAGCCCCAGTACTTTTGACAAGAGCTGACCTTCCCAGCAGCACCTGTACCCTCAGTTTCTGATCCCAAGTGTCTGAAAACCCACTGCTCCCACATGGGAGGGTCCACAGAGCATCTTGGAGAAGATGCTTTTTGTATCTTCTGTTAATACTCCTCTTTGAATCCTACTGATATGGGCACCATTGGAGAGACTGGAATGTGGCTGCTTCAGATTTACTTACATTTACTGCAACTGCTTACGAGTCTAAGATATAAAAGAAATGTTCTCACATTTGCTCTTAGTACAAGCAAATAGACCATAGTTAAGGTACAGAATGATTGCTTCAAGAGAATGATGTCAGTAAATTCAATCATCACAAAAACTTCCTGCTTGTTTGATCGGACAAAATGTGAGTCCATGTTTACTTAGAACCAGAGGAAGATTTATATCTATAGCCATGCTGGGCGACTTGCCCTGAAATCAATTTAGCCAGATATGAGATAATCAGCCAGAGCCACTGCTTCCTAACAGCCTTATGGCATGTCCAAGCAAGCCCCCACACAGCCCTCTGGCCCTGGTCATGTCCCACAGCTGTCCCTAAGGAAGACAGACAAGACCCTGGCAGAAAGCTGGCAGGCACCAGCCCTGCCTGGATACTCTCTGAAGCTCTGCTCAGGCAGTGTTTTGCAATGGCACATGTAGCTGATTCCCTTCTCCTGTTTATCCATAGCTAACTACATGGGCTTACTGATACTGTGGCCAGCACTCATGGATGCAGTTCATTCTGCATGCCGTACATGGATGCAGGGAATCTTACATCTTGCCCAGGGAAGTCACACTAAGCATGATGGTCTTCATGCTAGAGGCCTTGACAAAGTATGTGTCAATTGGAGAAGCCCAGGCCTCCAGCAAGGCAGAAAGGGACTGGCTGCAGGGCTGGAGGCAGCTATGGGGACATGCACCCAGTGCTGCAGTACCTGGAAACTCTGCGGCGTTGGGATGGCAAAGAGGTCCCGTGCAGAGCAGAGTCTGGAGTGGCTACACAGAAAAAAAAGCCCAGGTGAGCAGGTGTCCTTGTCAACATGAACCCTGAGTAAGTCCCCACCAAGGGAAGCAACAGAAAATAATGGCTCATTGCCTTGGGAATGACCAAATCCCCAACACACCCTATCTAGGGCCTTCAGAGATGGAAGTTTTCTGACATTTTGCCAAAGCAGATTGTCATGAGCTGCAGGAATTCCTCAGGATATGGCACTTTCTACACCAGGACCCAAGCAAGGGCAAGAAAGAAGACCATGCTGTGGATACCTCTTCACAGGGCTGAAGATTATGCCCGAGGCCTCAATCACAGATGTATCATAGAAATCTTCCTCCTCTTCCTCTTCTTCATCAGTCTCCAGACCTTTTGCCAACTTCCTGCCTAGTGCAACAGCCTTCTTGTCCAGTTCCTTCGCTCTCAGCCACTGGGCAGTCCTGCAAGCCCCACAGCATGCCACGAGCCATACATCAGCCCTCACAAGTGGGCTGTTCACTGCCCTCCATCCAGGAGGGTGAGCCAAGACATTCAAGGGCTACTTACTCCAGCTGCTCAAATCCAGGATTGTGGATGATTAACTCCGAACTGTAAAAAACAAAAGATGCTTTTCTGTAAAGACCAGTGTGCCACGGCTGTTTTCGGATTCATTTAATGAACAGTGCCCCAGCCACTCTCCTGTTTATTTTTTGGCAGGGACACCAGCAATTTTTTCCTAAGCTTATCCACTGTCCGCCTCATGTGTCTGCTGTTTTCTCTCTAGTTCCACAAGTGACACTCTGCAGGCCCTGCTACTCCCTGTCATCGTGTTTGCCCAGAAACCTACAACTCCCCTGGCTTTGGGCATTACCAGCATGCATGGTGCATGGAATTGCTGGAGGCCAAAACCATGCTCTCTGCAACTTTGCAACCACAAGCCAGGAGGGCTGCAGAAATGCTCTCAAGTCTCTCCTAGGGAGTCCCAGGACTCCCAGCACCTACAGTGGATCATTGCAGTCAAAGGCTCGTTGTGATAACAAGGAATCTCTCTATCCTAGAGTCCTGCTCCCTTATTGCTGCTGTGGAGTTGAGATGCATCAGCCTGGCCAGAAGTGGAGAGTAAATGAGGCTGGATTGCATCCCAAAGGCTGCCACTGACAAAGGCAGCTGTACAGACTACCTGGAAATTTGCTCTTCCTAGGATTTCCATACCTGTCTTTTATAAGATAGACAAAATCCTCTTCAACCCAGCTCCCCGCTGAGCTATTTGGAGGCTGGTAGCGCAAATCCAACTCAATGTAGATCTACAAAGCAGAAAGTGAAAGGGCCTGAGAGCTTGGTAGCCACAAAACAAAGGCAAAAATGTCACAAAAAAGAGAAAGTGGGACATGGAAGAAAAAAAGAGGTGAGAAGCATATTTATACCAGACTCCCATTGTCTGCCTCCACCAATAGGCTAGACATAACAAAACTCCCTCCTCCACAGCTTCTTAAACTCCATATTTCATTGAATAAAAGCTGGCTCAACTTTACAAATCTCCCATAAAGAGGCCCAGAGAATAGCCTCGAGGCATTTTTGACAAGGGAACTGGGGAAAGCCCTGCACAATAACATGCAGGGATTTGGAGCAGTCTCTCTGGAGGAAGCACAAGACAGCTGGCAGAGGATCCTAGCAAGCTAGGAATCCCTAGCTTGGATTAAAATGCTGGAGAAGCCACCAACACATCAAGAGCCTGCATTACAAGAGACAAGGAAGGACAGCCAGAGACGCACAAAGCACGCTGGGTATTGGCACAGTCAACACAGGTCTAACACCCTTGGTCTGCAGGTGGCCAGCCTGATCTCAAACCAACACATACACAAATGATTTCCCAGCAGAGGCCAAAAACACTAGCGTGGAGGAGATCACTCCTTAGTAGGCTGAAGGGGATGTACTCTGGGTTCAAAGCTGTGGTGGTTTGACCAGGAAGAAGTAGGAATTCTGGGATGTTGTGGTCAAACCAATGGGTGCTTGGATTTTGATATTGGCACCTGGTGTAGCCAGTGGGTTTTTGGACACACCTCCGAGAACACCCAGGGGTTAAAAGCAGAGCTTCGGCCCTGGGAGGCTCTCTTGGGACTTCGAGGGACGGAGGTCGGATCTCCCTTCCCCCGTCCAGCCACTGCTGCTGCTGGGCGGGGGAGGGGCAGCCATGTGGTAGGCCTGGGCCTGGACAGAGATGGGAGGTGAGGAGGCCCTGGAGGATGGAAGGGTGGAGAGCCCCAAGAGACATCGGGCAGCCATTCCCCCTTCCCCCCTTGGAGACAGAGAGAGAGAGAGAGAGAGAGAGTGCAGCCTGTGTCGTTATCTTGAAACTCAGTAAACATGTGCTGGCAGCAGGCAGCCTGGCTGAGGAGATGGGGGGGGGGGGGTGCAAGAAAATAGCACAGGCAAACAAGCCTGCTGATGTGGGAAGTAGAAAAAAGTCTCAGAATTTTCCACTGCAAGAAAACTGAATAACAACTTCTAGCTTAAACTGTAATGAAGTAACTTTTAGTGATTGGAGAATTGTAACATGAATATGGTAATTATTGTAGTTATGATAGGCTATAGATAATAGTTACGGTATAGATTGGTTCTGCTGTATTAAGATGCTCAGCAAAGAAGAGTATATAATGCAATGTAACCAAAACCAAAGGGTCTCCAGGCCTGCCTGCAGCTGGAACTGACAGCTGTAGGCACAGGCACTGTTGCCCACGACCCTGGACTGCTGTAACCTCTTGGATGGAATAAACTGCATTTTGGAGACCCACCTTGAGTCACACATCTCTCATTTAGGCTCTTACACGTGTTGCTGTTAGCACAAGGGAAGAGGCACCCGGGGCAAAGGGCTGGGCCACATTGTACCTCTAACCTTACACAATGGAGTCCCTCCAAACCATCACCAGCACCAAGAGGTGAGTCTAATCCCTGTCTCTTTGCTGGCATGAACATTTATCCAGTGAGCTGCATGGGCAATCATCCTGGAAATGGTCAATTTCTATCTGGACCTGCTCCAGGAGTCCAGTAACACCAGCAGCTTGTGCCTGTGCCACTCAGGCTGGTGGTCTGGTGGCCACAGAGCTTGCATACCATGTGCCACCATGTGGTTTAGTCATACTGCCAGTGTGAAGAGCAAGCAGAGAGCACCTTGCAGGACCACTGCCTCCGCCTCTGCTCTTCCTGCCTGCCAGCTGCCCTGGCACAGGTGTGGCAGTCTGGAACCCACTGAGCTGTGTCTGCACGCCCAGCTGGCGGGAAACAGCTCATTTTAGGGTGGTGTTCATCTTCTACAAGTGCAAAGGACTAACTGAGCCCCAGTGCTGGGGTGGAGGAGAGCAGGACTCGCAGAGCAGAGGGGCAGTCAGGTGTCAGTGACACTCATGCTGTCCCAGACACTCATTAAGTCATCCAGTTAATGCTAGTGTTTAACCCAAAAGCTTGCTGGGGGTTCCAAGGCACGCTACCACCTTCCACCTCACTCCATCACTGCAGCAGCCCATACACATGCACTTCATGGTGCATGAAGCAGAGAAGATGCCACTTCCTACATCCATTTCCCAGAGTTGAGAAGGTTTTACGAAGCCTCCCTCTGTTCATTCAGGCCCTTGACAGTTCTCCAGGAGCCCAAGCCCAACCCATGCATTTGTAGATGCTCCAAGAAACCTCTTGGTGAATGTGAAGTGTCTGTGCAGAGATGGCATAAATGCCACAGTGCTTCCAGCTCAAACAGCATTTTGGATTCCCCCTCAGTCCCCAATCCACCTGGAGAGTACCACGCGAAGTTTCCCAAAAAGTCTTACTGACTGCTGATAGCAGGCTGTCCTTGGAGAACTTACATCAGTGACTCTGTTGCTCTTGTCCACAAGGGACTCACGCAGGATTAGTCTTCCAGATGTCATCAGGTGCTGAAGGCTGAGGACAAGGGTACCGAGCAGCCTGGTGAAAGGAATGAGGGATTTGTCTTTACAAACTGTGGGTTTGCTGGTAGATAAAACTAGTACTGAGGGATAAAAGAAACAATGGGAAGGATTCCACTGATTGATGAATGGAATGAGAGATTTGTCTTTACAAACAGTGAGTCTGCTGATAAATAAAGTTAAATACAGAGAGATAAAAGAAGAACCATACATTCCATAGAAATTCCATAGATTGACACAAGGGAAAAAAAAGGGGGTGGGAGTATACAAATTACAAAGGAGTCATAGGTATTAGGCATTCGGGAAGTCTGTACCTCTCAAGTACGCCAGCCAATGGGGAAAAAGAGAAGGGAAATGTGGCTGGGAGATCAGGACAAAAAGGAGGCTGTATCCTCTAACAATTTGAGAGATCCCATGGAAAACACCCATGACCTCTCCCTTTATTCAAACAAAGCTACAGGACTCCTCTGTCTCCTTTTTGGACAGAAACCTATGGTGTTTGTGGATTAATTTTCCTAACACTGGAATAAAAAGAGAGACTGCAACAACACCGTACATAGCGTCAGTGCCTACATCCTGGGGAGAACTGGGACCTCCACTCTCCCACTTACAGGCCCTCTGAGCTACCCTGAAGTGTTTTCCATAGGGAGTCGGGCAGCTGAATACCTGAGACTGACCCTGCAGCAGGTCCTGCCTTTTTCCCCAGGCAGCTACTTGCAACTGAGCTGCCATTGATGGTTAAAGGTTTGTGCAGATCCAGACTCATGGAGTGCAAAGGAGATCTCCCCGTCATCTCCATTCTTGGGTTTCCCTGCAGTGTTTTACAAGTGTTGGAATAGCCACTGAGTTGACAATGTGCCTGTGCCACCTAGAAGCATTTTAAATTCTGGCTGATCTTTTCTGATCTTTTAAATTGAAATTGCTGTCTTTTTAAAGGTTAAACCATAACACAATGCATTCAGGGCTTTTCTACACCAACAGATATGTTGAATTTGGGTGCAGCATGGTCACAGTCACAACGATGTTCAGGATGACAGTAGGTCCTCAGTCTGCAGCAAGACCTGCCTTTGTAGCTGTTTTTTAGGGCCTTGTTTAACCTTTGTCCCAGCTGAAGGTCTGATCTGGATCCTTATGTAGTCCCTGTTACTGCTGGCACAGCTAAATCCTTTCCCTTATTTAACTTAATATATACAGTATTGCTGCCCCACCAGAACAACCACTCCATCCTTCCTCTATAAGTGGCATTCTGCTCATCTTCTTTCCATCAAATTTTCAATAAACATTTTCTACTGCCAGAACACAATGTAAAGACCAGTATGTCTTCTCCCCCACCTCTACAGGTCACCCCAACAATCAAAGGACCCACCTGTTACTGAAAACCTTGCTGCAGTTGTAAACCTTAATGGACAGCATTTCACCCATGACAAGCTTCCCATAGTGCGGCCAGCGAAAGAGCTGCAAACAAATGGAGCAGGAAGGGATGACAACTCATTCTCAGCCACACTTTGCCATGTCTCATGGCTGGTTGGCTCCCCTGTGAGGTGACCAAGTCCATGGATATGGTGAAAAGCAGCTGTGACGGAAAGTTACTTTCCTGCTGGCCAGGCATAGAGCCCCTCCAGCAGCACAGAACCACAAGCCAGCTGCTACAGAAGTCAGAGCAGCACCACCCTGGAAAAAGAAGGATGCTTGTGTCTGCTGGAGTTCCTGAGCTGGCAGGTTGTGGAGTGAGACAGAACATGGGAACGTACAGAGGTGCTTGGGAAGAAGTGATCATCCAGGCAGGGAGTCATCTGGCTTAGAGAAAAGCTGCACTCTGAGGCTTCAACTCACCACACATCCAAAACAGTGGCTGGGCCTCCTGCTCCCTGCCACCTTCTCTGCCTTTCCCCAGGCAGCACATTGGCACTGGGACTTGAGCAAGGGACAGGTGGGAACCACCCACTGGCACAGCACAGGTGGGCTGTCACAGGCTTCAGTGGGGATGGCACTGAAGGAATGGACATGCTTCCCAGGCCACCCCATCCCTGCCCCTGCACACTCACACGTATGCACACATACATGCACTCAAACACACAAGTCGCACTCCTGTCCCACAAGGCATCAACTGCAGTGACAGTCTGGCTTTCTGAGGGCAGGGGGAGTTTTGCCTTCAGCTTTGATATGCCCAGCCTTCCAGGCAGTGTCACTCAGTTGAATTTCAGTTCCTGGAGGCTTGTACACATAGGTCACATACACAGTGTGAGGAATCCATCTGCCCCTCTGAGCAGAGAGGAAGAAGGAGACAGCAGAGAAATTCCCAGAAGATCGTCCAGTGGAAGGTGGCCCTGTCCATGGTATGGGGGTTGGAATGAGATGGTCTTCAAGATCCCTTCCAACACAAACCAATCTATGATTTTATGACCGAGACACTGACTTGTCCCATCCCAGTCCCACAAGTTCCACATGATCCCAGTTTCCTCACCTCCTTGAAGACGGCCTCTGGGCCACAGCAGACCTTTCTTGTCTTCTGGGTGAAGCCTTGAGAAGTAGAGAGGAGGCATAAGGTGCTGGCAAGGAGAAGGCAGTCCCCAGCCCTAAATCCCCAAACCCCACCCTCCCGGCCACCTGAGCCCACCTCGGAAGCTGAGATGGACCTGCCGCTCGCCATGGCCCGGCAGCTGGGAGAGCCGCCGGACACCAACACTGAGCGCCATGGAGCTGGTGGTGGGCCCTGCTGCCTCCGCTCAGCGTGCACCGCCCAAAGTGACTCAACCTCGACTCACCCAGCCGGTCCAGCCAGACTCTCCACACCCCAGTGGGCCCATGGGCTGGGCAGCCCCTGCCGAGGGACACAGGGAGGAGGGGAAGCCCTGGCTGTACTGCCTCCCTCCCTCAACCCACCCGGCTGAGCCCCCCAGAACGCACCTCTGCTGGCTAAGAGAGCCCTGGACCATGGGGACCCCCAGGGAGCACTGCAGGAAACAGCCGGGGAAGTGAAGCCATCACATGGCCATGCTTAAGCTGGTGCTTGGAAGGGCATGGGCTGCTGAATTCAGAACTGAGAGACACCATCTGTGAATACAGAGCTTGGCTCTGCTTTCAGCCTCAGCCCTGCACCGTCCCCAGCACAAAATCACAGGTCCTGCAGCTAAAACCCTCCAAAACAAATAGAGCGAGGGTGGGAAAGGGCAGCTCAGATTGTGAGGGTTGGGCTTCTCTGACATGAGGAAACAGTACATGCTCAGCAGCCTCCTGAGCAGGGACCTAAGGTGCTGCTCAGTGGAGGTAGGATGCCAGAGCACTTTGGGACAGCACACCAGCTGCCAGATATCTGCAGGGCAGAGGCAAGCATCAAAATCCACAGGCAGTGGTATGGGAGCTTCAGCTACTCCACAGGGTGCTGGCAACCTCACAAGGAGGGGTATAGGAGGGAGACCTGGTGCCAGAAGCTGGCTGTGCTCCCTGCTGCAGCCCCCAGGCCTAATCCAGCTCATCCTATCTACTCAAGAGCTGATAGAGATGCCAGAGTTCTTTCAAAGCAAAAATTCAGACCAGATTAAAGCAGTCAAACAATCATGAGCTGAGCAGATTTTGGAGGGCATTTCTTCCTCCTGAGGGTCTGCTACTCTCTCTCAGCACCCTGCACCAAACACTTCTTATTGGAAAGATGTGCTAATGTCTTTACAAAGAATGTGATGAGTGAAGGTATGGGTGTTAGCTTGAAATGGGTCTTAATGTCTCTACTAAATTTAGTTTGTTGCAGAGCCCAGACAATTTGGCTCCTGAAACAGACAAGTAGGTCTACACAAGCCCGAACTTCTGAAGTTTGCAGTAAAATGACAGGTTCAAGGGGGAATACGTGGTAGGCGATTCAGGAGGGCTGTACCTTCCTGGTACCTCAGCCAATGGGCAAAGGAAGAGGGCAATATGTGGCCAGGAGTTTAGGATAAAAGGAGGCTGTGGCCTGCAAATCCTCGAGAGAGAAAAGCGGACTCTCTCCCTTTATTGAAATAAAGTTTCAGGATTCTTCTGTCTCCTCTGCGGACACTGGCTTTTCATAGCATGATTTTCCATACACCTCCATGAACACATGCTGTACAGAGTGCTTTGCAGTAGGCCAGAGCAGCTTATTCAGCTCCACAAACACCAAAGAATGAATCATATCTGTGTAATGCCAGTTGCTTCAAAGCAGGCCCTGCAGATATTCCCTTTATTCCCCTTTTGCACAAGCACTTCCTGGACCACCTGAAAAGCAGTGCTGGGGGTGGTGGAAGCATGCTGTATGTTGTGCATGTTGGTGAAGCATGTACATGTTGGCAAAGTGTTATAAATGATCAAATCAGCCGCCATTTATAAGAAAATTTAACAATGATTTATTAGATCATTAACAAAAATAGAATTCCGAAAAAAAACACCACAGCCAAGGCAGCATCAACCCCGGGATTGGCGCTGGGTGAACCTGGATCCAACCAACAAAGTGTCAGCATCTCCCCAGAGGTTCACACCGACTGCTCCATGCAGCCAGCTTATATACAGTTTATTCTGCCTGGGGCAGAAATGACTGAATGTTCCTTTGTGTCTCTTCATATGTAGAACTGGGGCCATACATGTGCAGGAATAGACAAACTAAGTCCAGGTGTCTAGATGGATGTCTGAACACTTCAGAAGAGTCTGCATTCACATGTAGCAGAGTGGTGCTGGTGCTTGAGTATGGTAGATGCAACCTTCCCAGGTGCAGGTCCTTGTGAGTGGCTTAGGCATTCCAGGGAAGTCAGCAATCATGGCCCGGGAAGGTTTCATTCATACCTTAACAGACTTGATATTATCTTAACATTGTCCAGGAACTACTTGAATAAACATAAGACTGCCCCCAGCCAGGGTAGTCAAAGACATACCTTGGATTCTACAATATTTTATACATATATAGCATGAATTATCTCTACGTGAAGCATACTCCATGTTGTAGGAGGATGCAGCTTTACCACTGTCCTAGCTACAGGTGTATTCCATGCCCCTCTACTTCATTTCTGATGAACTGTTGATGATGGATCATTTGCAGGAGCTGCCCAATGCACAGCCGACCCCTCAGGCCTATGAGCTGGGTGTTAAATAAGAAGGAGAGGCAAACCCTGTGACACGGGGCAGAGTTCCTTTTTCTTCATGCCAATGACTCAGCTGTGATAACTCCCACCAAGGAAACATCAGCACAGTCACACCTAGATTGTGAGGTGAGAGCCTGAGGGGTCATCTCTGCTAATGGGCCATAAAGGACTCAATGGGACAGCAGTATGGGCAGCTGCAACACTTAAACTATCAAGGACTCTCAAAATATCCCATGACTCACACAGTGTTACCTCATGAATTCTGAAACTCTCCACCCTGAGGGAGGTACTGAGCATCCCCACCTGAACCTGAAAGGAATGAGAGGGACGTGCCTTTACAAACTGTGGACCTGTTTGTAGATAAGGCCAGATATCAATAGGTGAAAAAAACAATGGGAAGAAACATAAATTCCAGAGGAATTCCACCAATTGACACTGTTGCTCACCCAAGCTTTGCTAACTTCTTGGACTTAAAAAAACAGAACAGAGATATAAAGAAAAGAGGGGTGGGGGCTTGGGGTTGTGGTGTGTGCGCATTGGAAGGGGGTCTGTATTAGGCCATTAGGGAAGTCTGTACTTCTCAAGTACCTCAGCCAACTGGGAAAAAGAGAGGGAAAATTGGCTGGGAAATCAGGATAAAAAGGAGGCTGCATCCTCCATCATTTTGAGAGACCTTATGGAAAATGCCCCATTGTCTCCCCCTTCATTCACAAATAAAGCCACAGGACTCCTCTGTGTCCTTTTCAGACATAAACCTCTGGCGTTGTGGATTAATTTTCCTAACAAACATGAGTGTATAAAATCTTTAGGCCTGGGAACTTCTGGCACCAGCACTTGATAGATTTAGAGGAGGACCAGAACTCCAACAGGACTGGTACCATCACCCTGACCAACAGGGTGCCAGGTTGTATTCAGTCATTGTGGGTTAAAACCACTTTTCTCTATATTATTGTATTTATCGTGATCTCTTTAATAAATTTTAACTCTGACCTGTAATCTCTCTTAAGGTTGTTGAGTGGGGTTCATTTGACACACCAGTTTACTTTCAAACCAGCATGACCATGCAACAACAAAACATGGCAAACTTGACAGCATTTGGCAAAACTTTTGTGAACCCAAGGGAGCTCATCAATTTAAAACAAACTGAAAGCTCAATATGCTGATCCCACATCCAGTCATCGGTAGAGTGGAGTGAGGAGTGCAACTTAGGAAGCTTAATGAGACATCCACACCATCAAATTATGCTGCTGCTGAGTGGATCCAGTACCTGCTCAAAGTTGGTCAGAAGAAAGCACATCCCTGTTGTAATACATGTTATGAAATAATTCATGCTTTATAGAGAGGATGTATTTTATAAGATTGTGAAATCCAAACAAGTCTCTGACCACAAGCAGCCCAAAGATAGACATCAACTTGAATTCCAAGGTTCCTGAAGGTGGCAGGAGAACAACACTCAGTTAACTTATGAATAGACATGGCCAGCGCAATGATCACCGCTATCCTGAGTGATCAGAAGATGCCCAAGGACAATCATCGCCCTGTTGATACCATCAATCAAGATAGCAGGAGTCGCCAGAAAGATACATCTGAATACGCGACTTCCAGGACATGACTAATACCGGCTATCAACCAGGAAACAGCGATTGTCCAGCTCTGCACAGTGAAAGAAACTGTCTTGAATATGCAGAGTTACAAAAGAAACTGGGATTTCTCTGTCTCAGGCATAAAAAATTGTATAAAACAGCCCTGCAAAAAGCAGCGCTCGTGAGCGGGGGTAGATCTGATGCGATAGAGGTCGGATCCAGGTTCACCCAGCGCCAATCCCAGGCTTGACACTGTCTCTTTGGCTGTTTTGAGGACCGTATTTTGGTCACAGAAAAAGGTAAATAAATTTTTTTCACATTTTTGATAACTTGGCTTTCAATTGATCATTTATAACACTATGGAGTTTCTGAGGCTTCCTCAAGCACCTGGAGCAATCTCATGACTGCACCCACCTGAAGACAGTGCCTCATTTTTAGCAAAATTGTCCACTGTGTATTTTAGACCTCAAGGAGGGACATTAACCCAACCAGTTATACAGGCAAAAAAGGCATTATCTCCCACTGCCTGCTGGGTAATGTGGCATAGCCTGGCATGAAATGTCACTGATATTTATTACCATATGTCCAGGAAGCAAAAGGAACCCTCCCCACTGAGCTCCCACATGCAACAGCTTTTGATTTTTTTCAAAGCCCTGAGGCTGAAATACCCTTGGGGATCACAAGTATAAAGGTGCTCATTTAATCTTGGCAAGGGTAAAAAGACTTCTGGGGTGTTCCCTGTGCTCACCAGGAAGATAAATCAAGCCAGTGACTGGGGGACACAGAGAGCATGCACAACACATTGTCCTGAGGAAAATAACCTGACCTCTCCTCTAACTCAACAGCCATGCCGTGCCATCAATCTGCATTCCAGCTACAACCAGGGTGGCATGTGGCAGGAAACAGAGCTACCATCCTTCCACCAAAGTGCCCAGCAGATGTCTGCACTTCCTCTAAAACCTGAAGCCCCAAGGAGAGTAAAACACAGAAAACAGGCAAAATTCTGCCATCCTAGGTCAGTAGCTTCTAAATTTAGCTTCCCATGGCTTTTCACACAGGCCCACACCCATGTAGCTCTTCTTCCTCAGTTACAACTACAGAACTTGTCCCTTTTCTTGCTCACATTTCAGCCACTTACCTGTGGGTTAGGAGCATCTCCTTCAAATTCTGGTTTGCTCCCATAGTGGAAAGAACTTCCCCAGACCCCACTCAGACCTGCCTCTACCACTTCTTGGCCTCTTCCTCCCCAAAACAGGAAAGGTCTCTTCTACCATAAACGAGTCCTATACCTGGAGATACCTCAGCTTGCTGCAGAACAGTGACTTCACTCCTTACAGGGCAGACACAGAGGACTCACTCCCTTTTGCATGGGAACTGGCAGAGGTTTAACAAGGAGTAGTAAAATGGGCTTCAAAATACACACAGACAAAAAAAACAGCCTTAGGTTTCTTGTATGTATAACAGAGAAAGAGAGCTCTGTCTACAGGCTGTAAGCAGCTGAAAAATCAAGAACACAAGTTCTCAACCAAAGGAGAAGTTTCTCAGAGATGACTTGGCAGCTTTCTTCCCTCTCTTCCACACCTCTAACACATTTCAGTTTAGCCACTCAAGATGAGAGGTTGCTCGGTTTCCTTCAAGACTAAGTATTGAAGTGCATGACAGTGCAAGAAGTGCAAAAAAATGGGGTTCTGCAGGTTAGGTGTCAAGAAAGACAGTCCAACTTTCTCTAGAGGAAGCTGGCTGCTATTTATGTAACGTGAGAGAACATAACATAGTCAAAATAGGTTTGAATTAAAAACTAGAATAGATTCATCTTGGCTCAGCAGTGGTTCTAATCGCACAGCCCTTCAAGCACAAGCTACATAATGGTAGATGTAGTGCAGCTTCCTCCATCGTGCATTACCAGCTAGAGCGCAGTGACGCTGAGTGCAGTGAACAGGAGCGGGCAAACAGGGGTGTGGCACGTTTCTGAGTTTGTAAGGCAGTTTGCACAGGGAGGGCAAGCAGGCAGGGTTGCAGGTTTTTCCTGCTAGTAAGGGTACTGTGTATTGTTTGCAGTGTTTCTGTTGGTTGGTAGGTTTTAGGATTCTGTTAGTAATGGCTTTTACGCGATCGAAAACTGTAGTCAGTAATAGTGTATGTAACCAGATGGAACCCTCCAAAAAGAATCCACCTGTCCAGACCCATTCCTGTGCAGAGTGTTTGAGCTTATCAGTGGTTTCAGGGGGCATTGCAGAAGAAATTTGCCTGCGGTGTGAACAGGTGAATGATCTCCTTTCACTGAGCTTAGGGAGGAGGTTGAAAGACTAAGGAGTATCAGGGAAAGTGAAAGCGAAATAGATTGGGGGAGTTCTGCCCTTCCATCCTTGAGAGAGGCCCACCAAGGGTCAGAGGACACCCATGCCTCCCACTGTCAGACAACAGAAGGACACCTGGTAGATGAAGGAGAGTGGAAATGGGTCTCTGCTTGGGGAGGTAATAATAAAAATTCCTCCTGACCCCCATCCCCTAGCCAGGTGCCACTTCAGAATAGGTATGAGCCCCTGGATCTGGAGAGTTAAACAGATGATTTAGAAGAAAATTATCTGCCCAGTGAGCCTCCCAATTATGATTCATCTGTAAGACGGATCACCACCTCCAATATGAAAAAGAAAAGAAGGGTAATTGTAGCGAGTGACTCCTTTCAGAGGGGAACAGAGGGCCCCATATGTTGACCAGACCCACCCCACAGGGAGGTCTGCTGCCTACCTGGGGCTTGGGTACGGGATATTACTGAGAAACTGCCTGGGCTGATTCAGCCCTCTGATTATTACCCACTGCTGAGACTCCAGGCTGGCAGTAATGAGATTGAAAAGAAGCACAACAGGACAATTAAAAGAGACTTTTGGGCACTAGAACAAGTGGTTGATAGAACAGGGGTGCAGGTAGTCTTTTCCTCAGTCCTTTTGAGAAAAATGGTGAAAGAATAGGAGAGCTCACATTATCAGTAAGTGGCTCAAGGGTTGGTGTCATTGGCAGAACTTAGGATTCTTTGATCATGGGGCAACTTTTACAGCACCTGGCCTACTGGAACCAGACAGGCTCCATCTCTCTGTTAAGGGCAGAACGTTTTTAGCTCATGAACTGGCAGAACTTGTTGGGAGGGCTTTAAACTAGGTCTGAAAGGGGAAGGAGATGCATCTGCACTGTCTGAAAGCAGACCCAAGGGTGGTAAGCCTGAGTTGGGGTGAAATCAGCAGCCCAGCTGAGGTGCATGTATACCAGTGCACACAGCATGGGTAACAAACAAGAAGAGCTGGAGGCCATGGTCCAGCAGCAGAGCTGTGATATAATTGCCATCAGGGAAACGTGATGGGATGACTCACATGGCTGGAGCACTGCACTGGATGGCTACAAGCTCTTCAGGAGAGACAGGAAAGGGAGAAGAGGTGGAGGGGTGGCCCTTTATATTAGGGAGGCTTTTGTTGCCATAGGTATTGAAACTAATGACGATGAAGCTGAATGCCTGTGGGTGAGAATTAGGGGGAAGGCCAACAAGGCTGACATCCTACTTGGAGTCTGTTATCGTCCACCCAACCAGGAAGAAGAGGTGGACAACTTATTCTATAAACAGCTAGAATTTCAGGTTCATCAGCCCTTGTTCTTGTAGGAGACTTCAACTTGCCAGAGATCTGCTGGGAACTTAATACAGCTGAAAAAAGGCAGTCCAGGAAATTTTTAGAGTGTGTGGAGGACAACTTTTTGTTGCAGCCAGTGGATGAGCCCACTGGAGAGGGACTGTGTTAGATGTGCTGTTTGCAAATAGAGGTGGGCTGGTGGGAGATGTGGTTGGAGGTCGCTTGGGGCACAGTGATCATGAAATTATAGAATTCTTGATATTTGGTGAAATGAGGAGGAACACCAATAATATTTTTACATTTGACTTCCGGAGGGCAGACTTTGGCCTACTTAGGAGACTTATTCAGAGAGTTCCTTGGGAAGCACCCTTAAAAACAAAGGACTTCATGAAAGGTGGGTGTGCTTCGAAACAGAGATCTTGAGGGCACAGGAACCGACTGTCCCTATGTGCCGAAAGATGAGTTGATGAGGCAAATGTCCAGCCTGGATGGGCAAGGAGGTTTTGGAGGAGCTTAGGAATAAAAAGAAGATGTATCATCTTTGGTAGGAGGGTCAGGTGTCTCAGGAAGTATTTAAGGGGCTTGCTAGAGCATGTGGGAAAAAAAATTAGGGAGGCCAAAGGTCAGTTGGAACTTAAAATGGCAACTTCTGTAAAGGATAATAAAATATGTTTTTGCAAATATATCCATTGTAAAAGAAAGGGTAAGACCAAGCTTTATTCTTTATTAGATCTGAAAGGGAACTTAATAACTGCAGACTAAGAGAAGGCAGAAGTGTTTACCACCTTCTTTGCCTCAGTTTTTAGTGAGAAGATGACTTGCCTTCAGGACAGCTGTCCTCTTGGATTGGTTGATGACATCAGGGGGCAGAATGGTCCCCCCATTATCTAAGAGGAAGCAGTCAGAGAACTGCTGAGCAGCTTGTATATTCATAAATACATGGGACCAAATAGGATCCACCCCAGGGTGATGAGGGAGCTGGCAGATGAGCTTATGAACTCGCTCTCCACCATTTACCAGCAGTCCTGGTGAGGTTCCAGATGACGGGAAGCTGGCCAATGTGACACCTATTCACAACAAGGGTGGGAAGGAGGATCCAAGTAATTACAGACCACTCAGCCTGACCTCAGTACCCTGTAAGGTAATTGAACAGTTTATACTGAGTGTCATCATGCAGCACTTGCAGGACTACCAGGGTATCAGACCCAGCCAGCAGTGGTTTAGGAGGGGTAGGTCATGTTTGACCAACCTGGTCTCCTTTTATGATCAGGTGACCCTCCTGGTGGATGCAGGAAAGGCTGTAGATGTTGATGTGTATCTGGACTTCAGCAAGGCCTTTGGCACTGTCTCCCACAGCACACTCCTGGAAAAGCTGCAGCTCAGGGCTGGGACAGGAGCACTCTGTGCTGGGCTCAGAACTGGCTGGATGGCCCAGAGAGTGGTGGTGAACAGTGCTGTATCCAGCTGGCAGCCAGGCACCAGGGGTGTCCCTCAGGGGTCTGTTCTGGGGCAAGCTCTGTTCAATATTTTTATTGATGACATGGATGAGGGTATTCAGTCTCTCATTAGTAAATTTGCAGACAACTCCAAGCTGGGAGCGTCCATCTGTTGGAGGGTAGGAGGGCTCTGCTGGGAGACCTGGAACTGTTGGACGGATGGGCAGAGTCCAATAGGATAAAGTTAACAAATCCAAGTGCCCAGTTCTGCATTTTGGCCACAATAACCCCCTGCAACGTTATAGGCTGGGGATGGTGTGGCTGGACAGTGCTCAGGCACAAAGGGACCTGGGGTTACTGGTTGACAGCCAGCTGAACGTGAGCCAGCAGTGTGCCCTGGTGGCCAAGAAGGCCCATGGCTCCTGGCTCAGGAGTGGTGTGGCCAGCAAGAGCAGGGAGAGCATTCTGCCCCTGCACTAGGCACTGGTGAGGACCCACCTTGAGTATTGCGTCCAGTTCTGGGCCCTCAGTTTGGGAAGGACTTTGAGACACTTGAGCACACCCAGAGGAGGGCAACACGGCTGCTGAGGGGTTTGGAATACAAACCCTGTGAGGAATGACTGAGGGAGCTGGGGTTGTTTAGTCTGGAGTAAAGGAGACTTGAGGGTGACCTTATCACTCTCTACAACTTCCTGAAATGTGGTTGTAGCCAGGTGAGGGTTGGTCTCTTTCTCCAGGCAACAACTAACAGAACCAGAGGACACAGTCTTAAGCTGCACCAGGGGAAATATAGGTTGGACATTAGGAAAAAGTTTTTTACTGAAGAGTGATAAAGTACTGGAATGGCCTGCCCGGGGAGGTGGTGGAGTCACCATCCATGCATGTGTTTAAAAAAACGCCTGGATGTGGCACTCGGTGCCATGGTTTAGTTGAGGTGTTAGAGCATGGGTTGGACTTGATGATCTTGAAGGTCTCTTCCAACCTAGTCATTCTGTGAATTCTGGGAATTCAACCCCAAGTTCTGCTTTCACTCAAGCTTGTAATTTAAGTTTCAGGGCCTGGATCACAGATGCAGTCTGTCAAAGTATTCTCACCATCTTCTGGTTTATCAGGTAGATAAACCAGAAGATGGTGAGAATACATTTTGCAACTTCTCAGTAAAGGAACATCTTATTTTGCTGCAGGAAAGGGCTGTGGGATTCAGCAGTCTTAAAGGGGAACAAAATTAACAATGATGGACAACTGGCTCTGCTTTTTATTTGGATCTCACTGAACCTAGGCTCACTCAAATACTGAAACATCACCATCCACATTGCTGGAAAACAAAGGGAAAAGTCCAGGAAAGAAATCAAAGTCCAGACATGTTATCTAAGTCAAAGTAGGATATTTATTTATATAACTGAAAGTGTTGAAACTTGTAGTGCAATGACAACCCCAAGCTTCTTTGTCTCTACTTTGAAATAAACCAACTTCCTCAAAACATTTGTGCTTTGCTATCATATGCCTGTTCTATAGTCCCCAGATCATGTAATACACACTTCACACTACTGAGGTGGCACCTCCTTGGACTTCCACAGAAAAGTTACTTCTTCACTTTGTAACTTGTGTAATATAAAGAATTCACTCAAAGCATCTTCATTTCAGTGTTCCCATCTGCAGGATTTTTAAAGTCACATTAATATGACTCATTAATCTCACCCCAATTCCATTAATTAATGATTAATTCTCATTTAACCCACATAAATAAGCCAAGTGCCGTGTTCTTGAACTATAACAATGGCTTCAAGCAGGAGTTCATCACAGAAAGAAATTTTGCTAATAGAAAAATGTGATTAAAAAGAAAGGTATGGTCAGAAAGGTATGGTCACTGAAACATAAAAAAAATATACTGGCACTTTATGAAGACAACAGGAACTACCTCAGGCATCCGACCAACAGTCTTTGGTCACATCCATTTGAAAGGCAGCTTGATAAAAGACACCTATCCAGGAGCACATGGTAAGTGTCATTACAGCAAACACAGGTGCAACACTTCTATCACCAAGGTCAGCACTAGAGCAGCTCAGTTCAGAGGCCTACCCTCATAGTGAGCAGCAGATGGGCTGTGTCAAGCAACTATGTGCAGTGTGATGTATCACAAAGTGTCGCTGTTGTAAGGTGGAAAACAAACAAGGTCAATCTTTCTGTGACAAAAACTTCCAGCACTTGGAGGTTTTTCTGTATTTACACTTCTTTCAATAGAAATCTTTGAAAGATCAAAGACTCAGCGCAAATAGGTGAAAGAAGTGGCGTGACTGGTGCAATCTCAAGGCACCGAGCATCCACAGTGTGCAAGAGAGAGTGTGGCTGCAGGCAGCTCTCCTTCACCCCAGTGCTACAGGTAGCCAGGGCTAGCTGAATCTACATCACCTTGATTTCTGGCAGTTTCAGGGGGGGCCATCCTGGCCATTCATATTACGACACTAGCTGCTTGGGCACTTCAGCCAGAACTATCTGGGAAAGTGCTTCCTGGGAAGCCTGAAAGGAGAATGGGGAGAATAAATCAAAAATACCACAAAGAACAGATTTGGTAGCCTAGTGAAACACTCTCTTAGAGAATTCAGAACACCTCCCCTGCTCATTCTGTTTTAAGAATTGCTTGCTACAGCTTTAGGAGCATTTCCAGTCAGTCTCAGTGAACGCTGCTGATGAAAAACCACTTGTTCTCACTTCAACCTCAGACTCACATAGCCCTTATGTGGCCCCAGTCTGAGTGAAAACTGCCCTAGCCACTAGCAAGGTCTCTCATTTTGGGTTTTCATTTGAATCACTCAAGCCAATAGACTATGCAAAATGCATGAACACCAATGCCAACAGTGGAAGTCAGGGAGCTGGTGTGTGACTGGACTGCTTTCGACAGCAGCAAAGACTGACCTCATCTTCAATCACTCATGGGCCTCAACATCAGAGACTGACAGTATGATCTCAGTTCTCTGCTAAATGTTCATATCCCAGGACAGAGAGCATCCCCTTTAAGTCTGCAATAGCCAAGAGATAGTATGTGAAATCAATTATACAATGAAGGCTCTCAAGAATGGCAAGACAGCAAGATACAGCTTTGAACATAGAAGCCAACATCTCAACTCTCACTGGGAACAAGCTGCACAGGCATGTCCTCTGAGCATGCAGCTTGCTGCCTTGTCAAGACCGTGGTCATTTTTAGGATGCATACATCCTGGCAATGGGACTCTTCTGAATTAAAAAAAAAAACATATATTTTTGAACTGTTGGAAAGGCATAAACTGGACAATGTCTTGTGCAGCTGGCTCTCCTGTCACAGATTTCAGAACATCACTGTCTCCATCAAGGAACTCCATTGCTTTAAAACTGGCTTCACCAACACCAACAATGATAATGGACATGGGCAGATTAGAGACATTAACAATGGCTTGCCTAGTTTGGTCTAGATGAGTGATCTCTCCATCTGTGATGATCAGCAAGATAAAGTATTGCTGAAAAACATGAGAAAGCATACAGTTAGGTATTTCAACATCAGAGCTCACATAACTGAAGGCAGATAGAGCACTCCCTTATGCTAAGAAAGAAATCAAATATTGCTGTGCATGAGACAAAACCAGAACATTAAAGAAACTTATGTTCATTCGCATTTTTCCTATGCCTAATGATTTTCACTGTGCACTTCCAATATTCTCTGTACTAGAAAAAAGAGAAAGTATTAAGTTCAATTTATAAAGAACAGTTACATCAATAGGCAAAAAGTACTAGAGACAAAAAGTACTAGTAAATAAACACAGCTGCATATGAAATTCACTGATAGGTGCTGTTTTACTGACTGGCATTCAGAAAAGCTAGAGATATTTAATATCCCTGCAGTATAACTCAAAAAGCCTTGGTTCTTTTTTTATCGATAATTTAATTCAGGTGTGTCTAATTAGAAGCATTAGAAGTATTAGATATCCAAAACACAGCAGTGATAAAAACCATGAGAGGTTCTAGAGGTAACATGAAGGGAACAAGAGCTTTTCCAGAAAGAAAGGAGTACCTCAAACCAATGTCTTAGTGTGGTAAAGTGTTTAAAATTTCTATAATTTTCCAGAAGCTGAAGTTCAGTACCTGGTTTTGAAATGAGCAACTGCTGTTTTATAGCAGCTATTTACAGACTTAAAAGGAGGCAGACACAATGAAAATAAGAGAAAACTGAATTTCCAATTCCAAAGCACAGTTAATACAAATTGCTGTACCCAAATGCTGATTCTTTATTTAAATAGTTAGGTTTAAATCTGAAAGAAAAAGTAGAGATATTTAACACATTACAAGAATGAGGAATATTTCCCCAAAGTGCTGGGAAAGTTAAAAAATACCCTCAGAAATGCAAGAAATGGATCTCCTTAGCCCAAGTGGCTCACAGCATGGGAAATATATTTGATATACATACAAACATTAAGGAGCACCAAAATACTGACAGAGCTTGGTGATAAAACAAGTAGCACAGTATATGTCAAAATTTTCTGTTTGGTCTGTCAGAATGAAATCAGCTAAAATCTATCAGTACATCCAAGTCCTTCATTCTTAAGCAAAACAAATTAAGTTTTAAAGAAATGAAGTAAAATTTTAACAGCAAACATGGCCACACCAGCACACAAATGAGCCCATGACCATAGAGAAGCACAGATGCTCTGCAATCAGCACAGTGATTGAACAGTTCTCAGACTCCATGCCACTATGGTGGGACAGACAGTCAAGCCCTCTGGTAGCTGCTTAGAGGTTTTTTCTCAACATTCTTGAGAGCAAAATTTTTCAGCACAAAACTCTATTCTATGTGCATGCCCTACAGGTAACAGAGCTTGGTAAGAGAGATTAGAGCAAGGCAACTGCTGCCTCAGTCCAACTGGCTGAACAGCCAACACAGCACCCCTGTACAACGCAACAGTAAGAACAGTGTCAGCAAACTGGGAGAGAAATAAATATCACTTGAGCAATGAAACTAATGTGTCTACCCAGTATAGGTTCATATGAGTATGTACCAAGAGAGAGCATCGACATGCTCTCTGTAGGCTGACAACAGAAGACCAAACTTGGAATTCAAAGGAAGGAAGTTAACATCAATTTACTATTCCATTCTATTCAACCATCAACATGGAAAACAGAAACATCAACGCAAAGCATATCCACAATAAAGACCTTGCACTTACTGCAGCAGTTCCTTGTTGCAGCAAGTGTGCTGCAAACCTTGCCACATGGTTTATAATAGGAGAGAAGTTGGTTGGCCTGTAGAGCTGGATCTGCGGCAGAATTCGGTGGTAGGCATCCGTTATTCCTTGGATCCCTACAACACAAGGACGGAAAGCTGCACAAGAGCCCACAATTCCTCCAGTCATTATTTTATAAGCATTACTAAACAGCATAGCCAGAAGACAACTGACACAGCTGTGAACTCCTGAAGGGAAAATAAAGCAGCGGCGTAACTGGAAATACAGGAAGCATAGAGATGAAAATAGTGGACAGTTGCAGAGATAGGATTTGCACATTTCTTCCCCATTCTACAGTTCTTCACATTAGTTTTTGTGCCTTTAACATCAGAAAGTTCAGGATTTTAGCTTTTGAGCTGGCAGGGCTGATTGAGAAGGCTTCAAACTAGGTTTGAAGGGGAAGGCAATAAGACCAGACTTGGCAGACATGAGCCTAGGACCGACATGCCAGCATCGGGGGGTGAAATCAAAAGCCCAGCTAAAGTGCATCTATACCCTGCTGACTTTGAAGTGTGTAAGTATCATTGGAACACACCTGCACACTTACAGAGACAAGCCAGGCTTTCCTATGGTAATAAAAGCCAAAAGGGAAACAGCAGAAAATTATCTCAAAGGAATGATGAATATTCCTCCAGGAAGGCGATACAGCCCAGCTGAGTGCTTTACACCTACACAAAGAGCACAAGCAACAGACAGGAGGACCTGGAAGCCATTGGTGCTCCTAGAAAGCTACAACTTTGTGCCCTTATTGAAACTTGGTGGGACATCCATGGGAACCCTGTCACTAGAGTATACAGCTATTGATGGCTACAGGCTGTCAGGAAGGAACAGGAGAGTAAGAAGAGGTGGAAGGGCTGCCCTCTATACCAAGAGGTGGACTGAGTGTGAAGAGCAGCTATGTGGGTAAAATCAGATAGAAAGCCTGTGGGTAAAAATTAGTGACCAAGGCAACAAAGGGAACTTCATGGTTGGGGTCCACCACAGACTGCCGGATCAAGGGGAGCCTGTTGATGAAACCTTTCTGCTCCAGCTACGGGAGGCTCTTGTTAGTCCTGCTGGGGGACTTGAACTGTCCTGGTGTCTGCTGGGAAAGTAGCACAGTGAGCTGTAGGCAATCCAGGAGACTCCAGGAATGCATGGAAGAAGATAACTTCTTGACCCCCATAATCAACAGCCCTGCCAGAGAGGATGCATTACTGGATCTGCTGGTCACCAACGCAAGGCAGCAAATTGGGAACATCAAGATCAGAGACAACCTGCACTGACTGCATTGATGAAATTGGCAGTCCTGACAAATATGGGTCAGGTAAAATTAGGCTCCTGAAGGTTAGGAAAGCAGACTTCCAGCTCTTCAGAGAGACAACCAGTGGGATCCTCTAGGATACTGCCCTCGGGGACAAGGGAGAAGAACAGAGCTTGGCAGACTTTTAAGGAAGCTTTCCATAGAACACAAAAGCTAGCAATCCCAGGAGCAAGAAATCAGGCAAGGAAGGCAAGACACCACTATAGCTGAGTAGGGAACTGCTGGTCAAACTAAAGGGAAAGAAACAAATGCATAGACAGTTGAAGCTAAGACAGGTCACCCACGAAGAGTATAAAGTTCAGTTGTGTAGGGGTGGCCAAGGTGGAGCTGGAACTGAACCTGACAAAGTAGGTAAAGGGTAAAAGGAAGAGCTTCTATAGGCCCATTAACCAGAAAAGAAAAGTCAAAGGTGTTAGACCCTGATCAACAATGCCGGAAAACTGGTAACAACAGATGAGGAGGCTGAGGTACCCAATAGCTTTTTTGCCTCAGCCTTCAATGGCAAACTCTCTTTCCACACCTCTTGAGTGGATGGACAGCAGGCTGAGGACTGGAGGAGCTAAGTCCCTCCCACTGTAAGTAAAGATCGGGTGTGTGATCACCTGAGGTATCTGAATGTGCTTAAGTCTGTGGGACCCATAGATGGCTTCACCAAGGGCAAGTCCTCCCTGACCAACCCAGTGGCCTTGCACAACGGCATCGCTCAGTAGACAAGGGAGGGGACAGAGATGTCATTTATATGGACTTCTGTAAAGGCTTTGACACAGATCCCCACAACATCCTTCTCTCTAAATTGGAGAGAGATGAAGTTGATGAGTGGACTGTTAGGTGGGTAACAAAGTGGTTGGACAGTCACATCCAGAGAGGAGTGGTCAATGGCTCAGAGACCCAATGCACCTTAGTGACAAGTGGGGTCCCTCAGGGGTCCATACTGGGACCAGTGTTGGTTAATATCTTCATTAGTACATGAAGGGAACAAGTGTACCCTCAGCCGGTTTGCAGATGACACACCTGAAGGACAGGGCCATCCAGAGAGACCTGGACAAGCCTGAGAAGTGGCCCACAGGAATCTCTGAGGTTTAACAAGGCCAGATGCTGGTGCTGCATCTGAGCTGGGTATCAGTCCCAGTATTGATCCAGACCGGGGCAGGAACAGATCGAGAGCAGCCCTGATGAGAAGGGTTTGGAGGTGCTGGTGGATGAGAGGCGGCACACGCCCGGCCGTGTGTGCTGGCACCCAGAAACCAACCATGTCCTGGCTGCATCAAAAGAAGTGTGGGCAGCAGGTCAAGGGAGGGGATTCTGCCCCTCCAGTCCCCTCAGCTGAGGCCCCACCTGCAGTGCTGCATCCAGCTCTGGAGTCCTCAGTGCCAGACAGACATGAACCTGGTGGAACCAGTCCAGAGGAGGCCACCAGGTTAATCAGGGGGATGGAGCACCTCTCTTAGGAGGAAAGGCTGAGAGAATTGGGTTTGTTCAGCCTGGAAAACAGGAGGCTTAGGGGTGACATAATTGCAGCCTTCCAGTTCCTAAGGGGGGCTTACAAGAAAGATGGACAGGGACTTTTTACAAGAGCATGTAGTGACAGGAAAAAGAGGAATGGATTCAAACGGAGAGTAGGTTTAGATTAGATACTTCTTTGCTGTGAGGGTGGTGAGGCACTGGAACAAGTTGCCCGGAGTAGTTGTGGCTGCCCCTTGCTTGGAAGTGTTCAAGGCCAGGTTGGATAGAACTCTGAGCAGCCCTGGTCTAGCAAAAGGTCTCCCTGCCCATAGCAGGGGTCTGAAACTAGATGATCTTTAATGTCCTTTCCAATTCAAACCATTCTCTGATTCTATGAAATTGCAGGAAAAATAACCTAGCAAAGATATGCTGAAGACTATGTTTACTCCTCCTTTCTACCTTGTCTATTTACCTTGTTTAATTGGTTATGTCCTAATTAGACAAGGTCAGAAGCTCTTGGGAACACTATCTTTTCATTTTCTTTGTGTAGAAGTGAGAAAACAATCCCTGATTGAAAATTCAACCATTTCTGTAACAGAAATGGCAATCTCTAAGAGGTTTTCTAATGCAAAAAGCTTTTTTCAGTTTAACCAAACAATTTTTTTTTAAGTCCTATTTTAGATGGTACGTACTCTTCTATGGATCCATCTAAATTGGCCTATTCCTGGCTTGTATCAATGAAGCTTCATTTGTCACTGTTTACATTGTCCATCATCAGGTTTTAGCATGGTACTGCTCAAAACTGCTGCACAAAGACTCTAAAAGATCACAGACCCAGATCCCAGTGAGGCAGACAAGGCTGAACTGAGAAGAAATGCTTGGATATTAGCACTGGATTTCTACTTCAACTTTTTGTTGGCCTAAGACCAGAGAAAAAAAAATAAGTGAAAAATGCTTGTTCAAGAACAATTCTGTGTGACAGCACACTGAGAGATCTCAGCCCTTAAAGGTCATGATCTAGCATTGGGATCTGCCCTTAAATACAGCAGTGTGCTGGGGTGACCCTGGCTGGATATGTGATGCCCATCAAAGCCATTTATCACCCCACTCTTCAGCTGGACAAGGGAGAGAAAACACAATAAGGCTCATGACGAGGCGAAGGGAGACGACCCATCCTTTGATCAGCATCAAACTCCGATTTATTGATACAACATGCACATTTTATAACCGTGTTAATTAAGTTCATACATACTGCAAAACCCGAGCTCATCATTGGCTACAGATTACACACCAACCCCTCCTTTTGTTTTCAATACCTGTGGTTTGTTATTGAGACCAAGACTTGTTTTTCTCATCCTGTTGTGAACGGTTCTCAAGGCCTCCATGTTTGTCACTCTGCTTTCCCATAACTATCCAAGGACAAGGTATTTACTTGTTATTAAAAAACAAGCCTGAGAACTCTGCTGTTTACAGGAACATGCTTGAGAATTTGCTGCTTACAGCTGCCTTTTACTTTTCAATCAGCTGTATATTATTATGGCATGTCTGAACAAAACTCTATAAGCCATGTCTGAGCAAAATTCTCCAACAAATTCCCCCTTTTTTCTTTTTTGCACAAGGAGGTTAGTCTGCCAGGGTTTCTCTATCATTCTACTGACCATATCTTGAATACAATTAAAAACACAAAGTAAAATAAGCAAAAGCATTTAAAAGCACACCCAGTATCTCTATAAGGTTCCCCAGCCACGGTCCGAGCAATGGCTTTTACCCCAAAGGGTTAAAACCACCCCCAACTGAGCCATAATGTCCTGCCTTATCAGGCATTGCACAGTAGGTGGTAATTGGACTAAGAAAAGAAAGCTGTTAGCTGTTTTCATTCATGCGAACCCGGAGAGGAGGCAAACAGCTAGGGCTAATAATGCTGGAATCGACCCCAGTGTCCAACAAGCCTGAAAATGATCCTTTCTGTCCTTGAAATTCCACTTCCACCCTTTTCTTGGGTCTCTCAGAAAGGTTCAAAGTCAGTAAGGTAAGTCCTCCGGTGGATTCAAAACCATTTCTCCCCTCTCTTGTCCTTTTACAGTCTGTAATCCCTTAGTCATTTGGCTCAAGTGGCACCAGCTGAGCAATTCTCAGTCCTTTGTTAATTTGAAGTGGTGGGAAAGGAGTATGCACCATAACATATAGTTCAACCAATGACACCAAGCAAAACAAATAGTCCCAACGCAGATGATCTTCCGAACAGCAGAGCACCCAGCTTGACCCTGTATAACACAGGTCCATGAATCCCTGTCGGAATTTTCCGTGGGTGCGAGGTTATCAGCATAGTTTCTACGGTGGCTGGTGGTTCCAAGCCAAAGCTCCCTGTGGTGTCGGGTTGGAGACAGGAAAGGGTGCTGATGCTGCAGCGACGACTTCTGTTGGTGCGTGGTCACTGCGGTTCTGGCACCAACTAGCCGTTGGAGGCAGTGCTGCTGACGTTTGAAGAGGTGCAAGAGCAGCTAACACCTGATTCTGAGAGGTCTTTGCCTGTTCTTGTAAGCTTAGCCCTAATTGTTTGATTGCATCTACTACAAAGGCTTCTGCTCCTGTTGGCACCAAAGCCATCCTCTCTAATGCCTCCTCTATAGTCCAATTGGCACCCAGAGTATTAAGCACTCTCCTAGTAGCAGAATTACAATTTTGGAGAGCACACTCCTTGAGTAATGCCTCCCTAAGATATTCTGGCACCCCAGCCCTTTCAATTGCGGCAGCAGCCTTATCAATAAATGACCCAAATGACTCTTCTGCCCCTTGCTTAATTCCCATATACATGGGTATCCCTCCTGGTTCTTTTACCCTCTCTATAGCAAGCCTGACCAACCTCACAGCCTCCCGGCACTTCTCCTGGCCCAATAGAGCTTGTGCCTCAGTACGAAGAAAAGGTCCCAGGCCCATAAGCTCATTAACAGTTATGCCATGGAGAGGGTCTCCAGGCTGCCTCTGGACCGCCACATACTCGTTAAAAAGCCCTTGCCAATGAGCATTAAATAACAACTGCTGATGTTGAGTAAAAACCAATTTAGCTAATCCACGACAATTGTTAACGAGAAGGAGACTAGTATCAAAAATATAATCTGTTTGGCTGGCTCACTTTTAACTCCAAACTGACTAACAGTAGATCACAGTTGAGACAGCAATTTCCAATCAAGAGCAGTAATAGTAGCCTGCATGCCCCCTCCCACCTGCGGGGTGAATACAACAGGGCAAGCCAGCTCGGTAACAGCGCTGATCATTTCCTTATCACCCTTTTTCATTGCCTCTGTGGCAAGCGCAGCCCACGCCAACCTCTGTTCCCTTGCAATAGCCCCCACTAGGTCGTTTTCCGCCCCAGGGATCAGCTCATTGATTTTCGGGAGATGATCAGGAGGTCTCGGCCATGGCTGCTGTTGTTCAGGGGGTGTGGAAGCCTCAGAAGTGCTCTGTGTAGCCTGGCTTGCTGAAGAGGGCGGCGAAGCAGGTAATAAAACCGTCCTCATTGCAGGGGCTAATGGTAATCCCCTGTCCGGATCGTATCCTTTATTACACCCATGAGCAGCGTTAGCCTGCTGGGCAGCCTCTTTCTCGACCTGAAACTGCAGTAATTAATTGCGAACGACCCACCATAATTTACCTAACTTCTTGGCAGTTTTATCACCCTCTAAAGTAGCTTCCCATAATAAATCACCAAATTTACACCATTCCGTTAACTCGTGAACCATATGGGGGTTAAGGAAAACTCCCCTATCATAGCCATAAGATAAAAGCCCTGGTAAATCCTTCTGCAAATCTATCCCCTTAACCTGCCGTTTTTGTAAAAAGGCAGTAAATAAATCATATGCTGCTTGCCTTTCCATACCTAAAATCGTCAGCGCTGATTGCAGCCTCTTCAAGGTCCGTGCAGCACGTATCAGTCGTGCTCGCCTGTACGACACCCGAGGCACGACGCGTCTCAGCTTCTTTTTTATCCCTTTTTTTTTTTTCTTCTTCGCGTTTACTGCCATCCCGGCTGCTCAGGACCTGACCCGTGTCTTCCCTCCTCCGTGGTGCATTGCCGTGTCACGATCGGGTGTCACCATTTGACGAGGCGAAGGGAGACGACCCATCCTTTGATCAGCATCAAACTCCGATTTATTGATACAACATGCACATTTTATAACCGTGTTAATTAAGTTCATACATATTGCAAAACCCGAGCTCATCATTGGCTACAGATTACACACCAACCCCTCCTTTTGTTTTCAATACCTGTGGTTTGTTATTGAGACCAAGACTTGTTTTTCTCATCCTGTTGTGAACGGTTCTCAAGGCCTCCATGTTTGTCACTCTGCTTTCCCATAACTATCCAAGGACAAGGTATTTACTTGTTATTAAAAAACAAGCCTGAGAACTCTGCTGTTTACAGGAACATGCTTGAGAATTTGCTGCTTACAGCTGCCTTTTACTTTTCAATCAGCTGTATATTATTATGGCATGTCTGAACAAAACTCTATAAGCCATGTCTGAGCAAAATTCTCCAACAGGCTCATGGATCAAGATAAGGACAGGGAGATTGCTCAGCACCCACCATCATAGGCAAACCAGATTTGACATGGGGAAATCAGATGAATTTGTTGCTAATCAAATCTGAATAGGATAAAAAAAAGTAAAAACTAAATCTTGAAAACATCTTCCCCTCACCTCCCCTCTTCTGGGGCTCAAATTCACTCCCAAATTCTCTCTCTCCTCCCTCCTCAGTGGGGTACAGCAAATGGGGTCTGTGGTCAGTTCACATATCATCTTTGCTGCTCCTTCTTCAGAGGAAAGTCTCTCCTCACTCCTACCCTGCTCCAGCAAAGGGTCACTTCCACAGGAAACAATCCTCAATAAACGTCTCCCATATGAGTCCTCCCCACAAGCTGCAGATCTTAATGAACTGCCTGTGTAGGTCCCTCCCACAAGATGCATTCTCTGCTTGAGTGCTTGGAACACTTTCTCCTCCTTCTTATTTACCAGCCTTGGTGTCTCTAGTATTGATCCTCTAATATATTCTCACTCCTTCCCTCTGCGTGCTGTCACACAAGGTTTTTTTCCTCCTTCTTAAATCTGTTATCCTACCCTCACTGATGGACTTGGTCTTTGCCAGTGATGAGTCTGTCTTGGAGCTGGCTGGCATCAGCTCCATTAGATACCAGGGAAGACTCTGGCAGCTTGTCAGAGAAACTGCCCCTGTAGCCCCCACTACCAAAACATTGCCATACAAACCAAATATAACCTGAAACCACCTCCTCTGAAGAAGATGGCTATGAAGAAAAGCAAGCTTTTAAGACAAACTTGAAAAGAGAGTGGTCAAACATATCCACATTGCTGGTGGGGAAATCCTGGTTTCTAACAGCCTCAGCAGATGGTGGCTCTGGAATCTTAACAAGCACAGGCAAAGGGCTGAGCTGAATCCACTGGCACCTGTAACCCAGCAGAAGTAACCAATTTGAAGCAACAAAAATTTCAGTACAGACTGACAACCAATTAAATCTAGACCCTTTCACTGAAGGTTATGGAGCTTGCCCGCATCAACACACATCTGCTTTTGTCAGCATCAAGGTGAGAGTAAAGCTATATTTGCCCCATGTCTTGGTGCTGCATTTGATTTCTACCAGTTGTGAAATAAACACAGCACTTCAAACATCTCCCCCACTGTGGTAGATAGGGAAAGGCGCCGCGGAAGATCACGCGATGTCACGGAAAGCCAGGACCCTTTGTTCCTCTAAGATAAGAGATTACCCTAAGAATGTGGCCCCACTAACAGTAATGCCAGTAACTTTCCATTCCTTACCCAGTACTTTTCCATTCCCTACTAACCATAGATAAGAAGGACAAACCCCCTTTTGACGTAGAGACCCCTTAGACTATAAGACCCCACGAGAAGAAGTAATAAACGCCTTTTGACCGTCCACCATATTGGTGGTGTCATTGGCCCGAGCGGCCCTGGAGAGTGGGCCGCCGTGCTGATCCTCAGAACCAGGTTGCCTGCCTTGATCCAGAAGGCAACATTTGGTGCCCAAAACCCAGGAAGCAGCTTGCGCCCGGGGAACGGGGATTCTCCTGGAAAAAGGACAGCGGCTGCGGCAGCAGGTCTGACCACAGCGGGAAGGACGCCTCCGGACCAGCGTGGACCATGGAAGCCATCACGAAGGTCGTAACAGAGATGCATGCACAATGGGGTATAGAATGTAAACTTAGAGATTTAACTCTCGCATTGCTGAGATTGATTAAGCTTGGGGCTACTGAAAGCCCTGTGGACGTCCTACATTCGGACGTGTGGGATAATTGTACAAAACCTCTGGCGGAGGACACTATGTCCTCGGGCTCAGGGAAAGCCCTAAAATCGTGGGGCAGAGTTGTCCAGGCTCTGCAGAAAGCTCGACAAGAGCAAGAAACCTGGACAGCCGCGCGAACTTGTTTATTAGCCGTGCCGCAGTTGGGGGTGGGCGCGGCGACACAAACCGCGGAGGTGCTTGACCCGGGCGGACGCGTGGAGGCGCGAACGCCAGATCCCCCTCAGCGAGCGGACTCACCATCGGAGGGGGGGGAGCACGCGCAGGCGTTCTGGCAGGGGCTCACAGAGGAGGCGCGGAACGCGGCCGGATTGTCGGACCCCATAGGGATCGATAAAAACGCCCCCCCACCATATACGTTTGAAAATGGCGCCGGACCGCGTGGTCAGGGCGGAAAGGAGGAGGCGGGAGGTGGAAACGCAGTCAGCCCACTTAACAACGCACGCACGGGCGAGTGGGGAGATGGGGCGGCCCCCACGGAGGCGCGTAAGACCAATCAGAGCGCTTTATTCAAATTAAGTCCTTGTAGGGCAAGGACCTCCCCCAGCAGGAGGCAGGGGGACCCCAGGGGGAGGGAATGGCCCGACCCCCGCAGGAAGGGGCGGGGTCAGAGCCTGAGGAAAAGGCAGAGCAGCCCAAGAAGCGTCTAGTTACTCGACTTCCGGCTCGGACTCGGACTTGAGCTCTGAGCCCGAGATAGGGTCGGAGGATTCCGACTCAGATTCTAGCTTTAACAGAGAGAGAGCAGCGGCATGTAAGGTCACTAGCCACAGCGCTCCTGCATGGGTGAAGGGGTTACCAGAGAAAAACTGAACCCCGCTTACAAACTGGCGGAAAATAAAAATGGCTTGCGCGGAATGGGCTCCGTCTGCCACTTTGGTGTTCCCGGTCCGTGGGGGGGGGGGGGGCAGGCGGAAACCAAAGGACTTATTCACCAGTCAATCCAAAAGATGTGCAGGCAATTGTTAAAGCGATTGCGGATAAGGGAATTAATTCTGCCATGGTTTGCACACTTATTGACGGCCTTTTCGGTGGGGACGATATGCTTCCCTTTGATATTAAGCAGACGTGTAGAATGATATTTGATGGTGCAGGGATGATAGTTTTTTGTGGAGAGTATTATTAATAATTGGCTAGCTGAGAAAGGCCACGCTGAAATAATGCCGCTGGTTAAGCTGAAGGAGAAAAGCCAGCAGTCAGCAAGCTAAAAGGAAAGGTCAGCAGTGACCTTGCTGCAACATGAGAAGAGGGAGTAGAGATTAGTCCTGAATATATCCTGAGAATATGTGAAAAGTATCAAAAGTAGAACCATAGGAATGCAGAAGTAGGCGTAGGTGCTGATATGTAACTGACCAATCCTGAGCTCAACTTTTGCAATATGTATGAAGCTCATTATGAACTGTATTTAACCCGCCGTACTGATCAATAAAATTGGCCTGTGATGATCAAATTGATGTCTGGGTCTCCTTCCGTCGACAGTTTTTAAACAAGAATGGGAGGACAATTGCATCAAACAGCTAGCCTTGGTAACAGGGGCAGACCATCCACTGCACAGCTCCAGCATACAGAGGCTAATGGGCACAGACCCCACTATGATCACCCCCCAGCTACAGGCTGAGGGGCTTGCGGGCCCATGAGGTTATGACAACCCGTGCTGCCCGAGAAGCCATCCGTAATGCTTCCCAAGTGGTAGCCAGACCATCGCCGTGGTCTTCCATAAAGCAGGGTGAGAGTGAGAGCTTCACTCAGTTTGTGGACAAGTTTCAGGCCGCATTAGATTCCTCTGCGTTACCCTCAGAGGCGAAGGGTCCCATGCTGGCAGAGTGCCTACGCCAGCAATGCAACTCAGCCACCAAGGACATTTTAAGGTCACTGCCACAGGGGTCTAATATAGCTGCCATGATCAGACACGTTGCAAAGGAGGAACATCTAGCTCCCATTCAAGCAGCAGTTCACACTGCAATAACCAGCGTGATGGCGTGTTTTAAGTGTGGCGAGGCAGGCCACTTGGCAGTAAACTGCCCCCAGCCAAGGTGCCTATCAGCAGCTGCTCCACCACGCCAAGGGGGAGGTAGGGGGCCATGCTGGGTGTGTGGAAGGAAGGGGCATTTAGCTAAGGAATGCAGATCCACGCCCCAGGGAAACGGGAGAGGGAGGGGGCACCTGGGCCGCAGCCAGCCCCCTCCCACCTGGAATATGCAGCGGCCCAGCTACAGCAACCCCCAGTGGGGCAGGGGACCCTCATACCCTATGCCCCCACAGGGAGCAGTCACCTTTGCATCCCCCCCAGCAATACAATGGCAGAGTTGTGCAGCACCCTCAATACCTTCGCACCCCCTACCGCCACAAGCCGCGCCGGTGTCACAGGAACAGCAGGGGACGCCCCAGAGTGGGATCCCTGGGTGGCCTTGGTCATGAAAATAGGGAAGGAGCCCCTGATGGTGTGGGGGACATGCCGCCTTTACGGCAGCCAGGATCCCCATGTCATAGGGTTTCAGTTTTGGGCGGACATGGGATCAGACTGCACGATTTTTCCCCAAGCACACTGGCCCGGACATTGGCAATTCAAAGAAGTTCCCCCAGTGAACGGAGTGGGGGGGCAGTCCCGGGCATGGAAAAGCACCCAGCTGGTGGCTATAACACTTCACACGAAAAAGGGACCAGAACAGACAGTAGCAATCTACCCCTACATTTTGCAAAATTCTCCACCCCTGTTAGGAAGGGACGTCCTTTCCATGCTCGGATTTCGGATTACAAATTTATCATGAGGGCCACTGCCATACACCCTCCACTGCCAATCAAATTGACTTGGAAGTCATCAGACCCTGTATGGGTTGAGCAGTGGCCCTTGACAGAGCCTCGAATGGCAGCCTTGCTGGAACTGGTCGACCGCGAACTGCAAAAGGGTCACATAGAACCCTCCACCAGCCCATGGAACACCCCTGTATTCGTGATCCCCAAAAGGTCCGGAGAAGGCTATCGTCTCGTCCACAACCTGAGAGAAGTGAACAAGACGATCCGACCCATGGGTCCAGTCCAGACACTGCTACCCGCGAACTCAGCCATACCCGCAGGGCAGCCATGCGCAGTACTGGACATCAAGGACTGTTTCTTTTCAATACCTCTGCACTCTGAGGACAAAGAACGATTCGCCTTTTCCGTAGCGTTTCAAAACAGCGAGCGGCCCAACCTTCGCTTCCAATGGAGAGTACTTCCACAAGGCCTGGTCGACAGCCCGACCATATGCCAAATCACCGTGGACAAAGCACTGATGCCGGTCCGACACTCCAATCCCACCGCAACCATCATCCAGTACATGGACGACATCCTGGTCGCAGCACCATCAACAAGCCAAGTAGATGACCTGGTGTCCACAATCACGGAGACCCTTCAGGCCAACGGCTTCGAGATCGCGAGCGCAAAGATCAAGAAAGGACCCTGCGTGACCTTCCTGGGAGTAGGAATTACAAGCTCCTACGTGACACCCCCCGAGATGAAGGTCAACCGAGACGTCGAGACGCTCCACGACATGCAACGCCTGGTGGGATCGCTGCAGTGGCTTCGCAACATTGTCCTGATTCCTCCCGAGGTCATGGACCCTCTGTACGACCTCCTGAAAGGAAAGAACCCCTGGGAACCCAAGGAGCTGACGCCGCAAGCAACGAGCTCCCTCGACTTCATCGAAAACCAGATGTCCACTGGCACGCTTGCCAGGTGGAACCCAGCCATGCCACTGGACCTGTACGTCCACTTTACACCGAAGGGGGGAGTGGGAGCACTGGCCCAAGGACCTTCTGAAAAGGCCCGACCGATCCAATGGGTGGTGCTCGGAAGACCCGCTCATGCATTCTCCCCAGGAATCGAATGCATTGCCAGCCTCATCATGAAAGGCAGGAGACTCGCCTTGAAACACCTAGGGACCGAGCCGACAAGCATCCACCTTCCATTTCGCAAGCAGCCGACCGTGGAGTCAGCCACAATATCGGAGTACCTGGCCCTTGCTCTCTCTGGCTTCGGAGGAGAAATCTCCTACTCCTCCAAGCCACCCTGGACTAAGCTGCTGACCGTAGTCGACATGGACATGCCACCGAATGTCAAGGACAGACCGCAGCCAGGACCAACGGTCTTCACAGACGCTTCCTCCACGACTTCAACCGCAGCAGCAGTGTGGCAGGCAGGAGAGCAATGGCACTGCGTCAAAGCGTGTGACCCCACACTGTCAGTGCAGCAACTGGAGGCAGCAGCAGTGGTTTTGGCGTGCGGACTCTTCCAAGACGAACACCTCAACATCGTAACGGACTCTATATTCGTGGCAAGGCTCTGCCTAGCCATGGCAGGACCAGGAGTGTCAACATCAGCAGCAGCCCTAATGCTGGAAGAAGCACTCTCCTCGCGACAGGGCACCGTGTCAGTCATCCACATCAACAGCCATGACCCAGTCAAAGGTTACTTCCAGATCGGCAACGACAAAGCGGACGCCACAGCAAAAGGCGTTTGGACCTTGCAAAGAGCTCGTCAACTGCATGAGTCACTCCACATCGGAGTCAAAGCACTGGCGAAGAAATGCGAAATCTCGACAGCGGACGCAAAACATGTGGTAGCCACCTGCCTTTATTGCCAGAAGTCACCCCTTTGGACCTACGGGGTCAACCCGAGAGGTCTCAAGCCCTCAGAAATCTGGCAGTCAGACTTCACCTGGTGCGAACTGCTGAAGCCCCAAGCATGGCTTGCAGTGACAGTGGACACTTATAGCGGAACGATCATAGCCACACAGCACCTTAAAACTAACTCCAAAACCACAATTCAGCACTGGCTGACAGCCATGGCTTGGCTTGGTATCCCCAAGCAGATCAAAACGGACAATGGCTCCAATTTCACCTCCAAACCAGTACAGGAATTCGCCTCGAAATGGGGCATCACGTTAGTGCAAGGCATCCCATACAACAGTACCGGGCAGGCCATAGTTGAGAGAGCAAACCAGACCCTGAAAACCAAGATAGAACTGTTGGCAAAAGCAGAGGGCTTTGCCAATGCCATTCCCCCAGGAGAGCAGGCACGTATGCTGGCAACCGCTTTGCTGGCACTGAATCAATTCCCTAGGGGAGATGAAACAAACAGTCCCGTCCAAAAACACTGGGCCACTCGAACGCTAGAAGAGGGCCCACAGGTGGTAATTAGAAATGAGTTAGGCAAGTGGGAACGGGGTTGGAGGCTGATGCTCACGGGGCGAGGGTACGCAGCTGTCAAAAAGGATGGCAAAATCAGTTGGTGTCCACTTAAGTCGATTAAACCGGACCTTCATAGCGAGCGGAATGAGACTGACGAGAATTGCGAGTCTTTGTTTACAGGACCTGTTCGTGGGACGTCCTCGTGACGCGTACATCCCGGTTCCAGACGAAAGTGACAGACCACCAAGCCATCAGGCAGAACCCGAGAGACCCGCACGGGTGAGACCCAAGCACAAAGGGTGTTTCTGTGCGATTTTGCTGTTGGGGCTTGTTGCCAGAGGGCAAGCCAGCCCAGACCACTACCCCCATCGGCCCTTCAGGTGGGTCATGCGACACCTTAGTAGTGGCAAAGTACTCAGAGAAATCACCACACCAAACACCCCATCCTTCGTGCTCCACATCACCGACCTGTTTCCAGGACAGCCAAGGGTAAACCCCTATTCCCCACACGTCACACACTCGTACCTATCCTACTGGTGCCCAGCTTCAAACCCTGGGAAAAGCTACTGCAATCACCCAGGGTGGGGATATTGTGGGCACTGGGGCTGCAAAACCATAGTTACAGATGCCAGACCGTCGGGGCCTGGGTAGGATCCACAAGAACCAGACAAATTCTTACAGTTCACCTGGGCACCCATCGGCTGCAAAACACCCTTCTTCTCTCACGGAAACTTCCATCGAAACCAACATAAAATCCCTAGATTTTGGGCATGCACTGATTACAATATGACGGTCTTGCAGCCAGAACACCCTAGCTGGGCCACAGGCAAAACATGGACAGTGGTCCTTCAAGGGTCAAAAGAGAGGGTGAACGTGCAAATTATCAGGCTCCAACCATCGGCACCCCGAGCGGTCGGACCCAACAAAACGATTAAAAGCGTGCCGAAAGGGAGAAATGTAACCTACCCCAAAACCTTACCCACAGGGGTCAGCAATGTCCCGACCGGTCAAGCGGAAACCTTTCAGATGAGCCGCTTAACCGAGTCAGACTCAGACCCAATCCTTCATATGTTAGAAGCTACCTTTGTATCCCTGAACGAAACCGACCCTAACCTAACCGAACCCTGCTGGCTTTGTTACGACGTCAAACCCCCCTTTTACGAAGGAGTCGCTCTAAACACTCCCTTCAGTTACTCCACAGCCGACGCCCCTCACCAGTGCAGATGGGATACCCCTCGCAAAGGAATCACCCTGAGTCAAGTCACAGGCCGAGGCAGATGCTTTGGCAATGCAACCCTAGCTAGGCAGAAAGGCAACGTCTGCACCAAAATTGTCAAGCCTAACAGGAAAAACAATAAGTGGGTATTCCCATCCGCATCTGGGATGTGGGTTTGCCAGCGATCCGGAAGTGAGTCCTCGTGTGTTCCTTCCCAAATTCAATGACTCTAACGACTTCTGTGTCCAAGTTCTGATTGTTTCTAGGGTCCTGTACCACTCAGACGAAGAAATGTACCATCTTCTTGAGGAACCCAGCCGGATCCACAAAAGAGAAATAATGACAGGTATAACTATCGCAATGCTGCTCGGCCTGGGAGCAGCCGGAACGGCCACGAGTGTCTCAGCCCTAGCGACCCAGCACCAAGGACTGTCCCAGCTGCAACAGACCATTGATGAGGACCTGCAAAGGATCGAGAAATCCATCTCCTTTCTAGAGAAGTCAGTCTCCTCACTCTCAGAAGTGGTCTTGCAGAACAGGCGAGGCCTGGACCTCCTGTTCATGCAGCAAGGAGGCCTGTGTGCCACCTTGAAAGAGGAGTGTTGTTTCTATGCAAACCACACGGGAGTAGTGAGAGACTCCATGGCAGAACTCCGGAACCGACTGGCTCAGAGACAGAAAGACAGGGAAGCCCAACAGGGCTGGTACGAGTCCTGGTTCAATCAATCACCTTGGCTAACCACTCTGATTTCTGCCCTGATAGGTCCATTGGCGATGCTGTTTCTAACAGTTACCTTCGGACCATGCCTGCTGAACAAGCTGGTCTCATTCGTTCAGAGCCGCCTGGAACGGACCAACATCCTGTTCGTAGGGCGACGACAATTGCTGTGAATTCAACCAGGGAACACTGCCAGTCACAAGATTTTCTGAACTTGTCTGGCAAAAGCTTACTCAGGTTTTCCAAAACCCCTTTCCCTTGTCAAGTTACAACCTTATACCTCATTTTAGTATATGACTACCTCATTCATTTGTGAAAAAGGGGGGGGAGATGTGGTAGATAGGGAAAGGCGCTGCGGAAGATCACGCGATGTCACGGAAAGCCAGGACCCTTTGTTCCTCTAAGATAAGAGATTACCCTAAGAATGTGGCCCCACTAACAGTAGGAATGTGGCCCCACTAACAGTAATGCCAGTAACTTTCCATTCCTTACCCAGTACTTTTCCATTCCCTACTAACCATAGATAAGAAGGACAAACCCCCTTTTGACGTAGAGACCCCTTAGACTATAAGACCCCACGAGAAGAAGTAATAAACGCCTTTTGACCGTCCACCATATTGGTGTCTGCGTGTGTCATTGGCCCGAGCAGCCCTGGAGAGTGGGCCGCCGTGCTGATCCTCAGAACTAGGTCACCTGCCTTGATCCAGAAGGCAACACCCCACTCAGTGGCATTATTAATAAAAAGGTGTTCTCATCTTGGCAATAAGGGTTGCTGGGGTTGAAGTTCAAAGCAAACTCATGAGATACCTTGGGAAATGGGACATTACAAACAGTTAGGGAATGCAGACATGGACAGAGCAAGGGCCCAGCATGGTGAACGCCCTACCTGCCAGCTAGGAGGAACCCGAGCTCCAAACCCAAATGCAGGAAACAGCTTGTTACTGGAAAGAAAGGGCAACAATAAAAATGAGAAAGAGCAATTCTGTAATAACTCACTCTTCAGTTTTATTCACCAAAAGTAGCTGGAGACCAAGGCAGAATTCCTGCCACAAGGAATTGGTACATCATCTAGCTGCCCATGGCCTAGCACCAGGTATCCAATGGTTTCAGACTTGGGCTTGAGAGTTAGATAATTTCTCTCAGTGCAGCACCCCACAGGACTCTCAGGAGATTTCAAAGTAGCAAAAGAAAAGCCAGACCACTCCCAGCCTGGCTACAGGACAAAGCAGACAAACATGACTGCTCCCATTGCTCCCAATGTCCATTCCCATTGAACTAAATAGGGTATTCATGTTTGCAATGCATCATCTGCAACAAGAGATCAGTGCCCAGCTGAAGCATCAAGGGACTCAGAAGGGACAAGCCAAGCAAATATGGCAAATTATGAAGGGCTGCCATTGCCCTCCCTAGCACTGACAGAAGCAAGAGGAAACAGTAGCAGCTCCTAAAGGGATCTCCCAAGGAAAGGCAGTCCTTCAATCCTTAAAAGAGTGCAGGGCTAGAACAAGCTGTTCTAGTCACATTTTTGACATGGTGACTAGATCAGTCAAGATCATTACATATGTATCATAATTCTGGACTACACTTCCCACACTCCAGATGGCAATCAAGGTACTCATTTATCCCATCTGGGCTGATGTAGTGAAAAGAATCTGGTGAATTGGGATCTCCACTAGAGGCAGTGAAGTCTACACCCACCTGATCAGGCAACATGATGGCAGCAAGTCACTGATATGTCAGCACAAACAAATGAGAAGAACAAACTATATCCAGAAACAGGGGGTTAGCTCAAGACCACGCAGTTCCTTTTCTCCCAGGCACACAGCAACCCTACGCAGGGACATGCACACAAGTCTGCACCCCTTTTCCCACTTGGGTACAGGTATTTCCAACCCATAGCAATCCTTTCCATTGACAGACCAAACCAATTTCTCAAAAGACATTTAAGAAGCCCTAGCTCCATTAAAGTGCTATTTGATCACAAAAAGCAAAAACACAGTATCCTTTAGTGTTTTGCAGACTTCATCACTGCAAATTCATACTGCATTTGCAGTCACTCATGCTGCCAATAAAAGTACTGAACACAACCTCACTGCTTTTGTCCTGTCATCTACCAATACAAGCAGTAGGGAACAACTCACCATAAAGTTAATCTGGCAGCCTCCCATCACATAGTCCAGAAATTAATATTCTGTCTCAATCTAGAGGAATAGATATAATATCATCTACTCATGTCACTACAATCAGAAAATAAAAAAAAAAGATACCCAACAAAAATCTTCCTACCTTGCAGGATTTTATCCTAATAATGCCAGAGTTTTTGTAGTTTTTTTCTTTTGTTTTTTTCTCAGGATGAATGCATTCATATTCCACTTACAGAAAGCAAGCACAGAAGCATGTTCCAAAATATGTGCCTTTACAGGACAGCAAATCACTGAAACAGACAGTGCCACACATCCCCCAGTTTCAGAGTTACCAAAATACCCAGCAGAATTAAGAAATTGAATTTTGAAAGGTCTGTGACTACTTTGGCCACTATCTGATGAGCTAAACAGAGTGCTTTTGCCACCAGCACTAGGCAGAGGAAGCAAAATTCTCAGGGTGGGAAGGCTAAAAAAGCCTGGGCCACAGGTTCCCAGTGGCAGTGCTTACCTGCTTGGATTCATTCACATTGGTTCTGAAGTCACAAGGCCTAGAAAAAAGGCAAGAAACTTCCATCCACTTTTGTATTATGCCCAATCAAGCTGGCTGGCAACTGGAGTAGTCCTGGGCTACGTCCTGTGTGCAAATACAGCTGCCTCAATTCAGGTGAATCTCAGTCTCCAGGAGAATGAGATGTCAGGTTTTCACTGCAAACAAACCAAAACCAGCACCACCAGCATGTGACTCAACTTACTCTAGTATTGGATGACCAAGACAAGTGCCCCTTGGAAGGACTACAGTTAGCTGTTAGCAAGCAAGGTGACCAGAGTGCTCAGGAGGGGGACCAGCTCCAGCACATACATTATATGAGACAAGCTGTGTTTCTGGACTCACCTGTTACAACATCAAAACGCACTTCTATTTTCACTTGACTCAGCAGAGGCCAAAGCAAGCTGAACTGCTGGGAAAAGTAGCTCAGCGGACAACAGGATCAGCAGATAACCGGCTCAAGGATATTTTTAGAAATAGGAATGGTAACAGAACCCAAAGAAAACAAAGAAATATAATTCCCACACCAGTTTTTATTATTTTTAAATGTTGGCTTAATAATACAAAAATACACATTTGGAGGCAACAACTAAAAGGGCATGTCCAAGGTCAATATTAGAAAGGGTTTGAAAGGCTGAAATCTGGACTAAGCAGGGGCTGAGGAAGTTCACCAGAGAGGCAGCACCAGCTGTCTGCATGTGCCCAGGGTCGTTTCTAAAGCGCCTAACAAGTCATGGGAGCCATCACTGTCACGATCTGCACACTGCACCTGAAAGGAGGAGGAAGCAGGCCATGGCTCACTGCCCCATCTCCTGTCTGACAGCTCTGCATCAATGCTGGTGAACTCCCCCATGCCATCAGGACTGGAGATGCTGGCCACACCACTAACTGAAACTCAGGAGCAAAGACACACGGCCACAGTTAATCTCAAGAGAGGAACATGTTCACTTCCTCACCCATTTAAGTATGCATGGTGAAAACTTAAAAAAAATAATCTTCCCCTGGTTTAAATGGAAGAGATTAAATAAATAAATAAATATTTTAAAGAAACATTAAAACCCCCCAACATTTCACAGTACAAATGTGTAAATGTGAGGTCATTCAGGACAAGATATGCAAATGGGGTAATGGGAACAAGCAATTAAAACTTTATTATTCAAACTGTGTTCCTTTTTTCTGTCAAACAATAGTATCAATTTATAAGGAAATTCCAATTTCCATGGAACAGTAAGTCTGTCTCTTTCTGCATCTTATACCAACCAAATTATAAATACTTTATTAATAAACAGTAATTTTTATGTCAGAATGAAGGCTTCAGAACTAGATAATGCAGAACAGCAATGCATATACAAATAAAAATACATTAATAACCAGTTTACAGGAACATGGTGTCATAGCTCTCCACAAAATCACCAGCGAGGAGCATTTCTAACATGTTCAACTGCAGAACACAAGTAATTCCAGAAGCAGTCAACTAAGGGACAGTTGTAAGCAGCTGCCTCTTCCTCCTCTGAAGCTCACATGCCACACAGATTCAGGAACTCTCTTTCTGAGATCTGCCTTCAGAAATCAAGTTGACGCTACTCCAGTATAAACCACAGTGACAGCTTTCTCCTAAGGACAATGGGACAAGATGAACCCATGGGTAATTTCACACCCTGATAAGGATGTCAAATTCAATGGCTACATACCTGAATTTGACATAGGGCTCTTTACAGGACTATTCAGATCTAAAGGGTGTCTTCCACTGGTATCAATGGAAAACCCATGCAAACAGCCAGGTGAATTATGGCTTAATGTAGTCACCTAAATGGGAAGCACCGTGGCATCATCCAGTGTCTTAATGGCAAAAGATACCACAGAAACTGTTTCCCCTTCTCCTCCCCCATCCTTCCCACCTAACTCCTGCTCTTCTCATCTAAACACTCCACCATGAAGCAATTCCCACCCCTCCTCCCTGAACTTTACTTGGCTTCTCCCAACATTTCTGATGTTTGCACATCACCCAAAAGTGACTGGATCATGCCAGGGAGGCCTTCTCTTGTGCAGAAGCCAGGGTGCAGACTCCCAGTGAAGAGTCTCCTTTATGCCAGTACCCCTGGAGAGCTTCAGGGAATCCAGCCATCTCCACATATCTCTTCTCCCCTCCTTCCTGCTCCTACTCCCCTCACAGCTATGCCAAGGACCAGTTCAGTTATTAGTTCACAACATGGTATGGTTTAAAACAAACCTCTTCTTACAAGGGCTTTTTTCTAAGACTGGCCAAGATTCACTGCAGGCAGCCCAAAGAGTGGTGTTGCTGCAAACAAAACCCTCCAATACTGCAGGACACTGTATTGACTTATTTATTATTTCTTCACAAATGAACTCTCCAATACTCATTACAAGCCATGGAATACAGTCAGCAAGAAAAAGGCCCCTTTCATCTACAGGAGGAACTTTCAAAATCCACATAAAATTATTTTGCCTTTGTGTATATGCCACTAAACCTGAGAATACCAACAAATACAAATTTCTATTTTGCTACTTCTATTTGCTACATTTGTTATTTCTATTTAGTAACTATGGGGTTGAGATGCTGCTCTCACTTATTTTTCGTAAGACCAGAACAAAGATTAGGCTGTGTCACAAATATGAGCTGTTCTTAACACAGAACAAGGAGAACATCACTCTGAATCACAATGAAGAAAGAATTGCCATAACAGTACATAACATTTGATCAAAAGATTTATGTTCACACACATATTCAGCATTTAATCCTCACACAGAGCTGGCAAAGTTGTTGTTTAGGGCATACACCAAAATGGTGTATGCTGCCCAAAGTTTCACCACTAGGTAAATTTTTGGAAGCCTCAAACAAGAGGTTTCGAGGAACAAATTCCAAATTAAAAATAAAACAGTAGTGCAACATTATATACTTCAGTGTTGTTAGTGAAACTCCGGACTATCAGTCTAGACTCCCCTGACTAACTTCCCCAGCATGTTAAGGATATGAACAGCTTAATCCTTTTTCACAGCTACATTGGGAAATTTCAGAGATTATTTGCCCATACATCAAGAATTTTGGCTTAAATGAACTAACAGAAAAAAGCTATCCTTTTGAAGAAGTACATAATTCTGAAGTGAACTCCAAAGCATAGAAAGCTTCTAGAAAACAAACAAAACAAAATAACAACACAATATTTTTGGGCTATAGCAAATACAGCCCCACAAAACAGCATGTGTAGACCATATCATGTCAGTTCTAACCAATGACAATATGCACCTCTTAGTCACCTCCTCTATATGCTTGCTGCACACTTTTGAACAAAGATGACTTCTTTCTGACCTAAGATTGTTGATTCCCCACCAATAACAACTCACAAACACCACTTAGAACACTGCCACCAATCAATAAGCCCAGCACACCTGTTCAAGGTTTGGATTTTTCTTTTTTTTTTTTTTCTTTCTCTCAGGGAATTTTCCTCCCATTTGTTGCCTACGAGGGACAAAAGATGTGGCCAAGATGGGGAGGAGGGGACAAGGGGTGTAGTTGGCTGCAGTCTCAGCTGGGGAGTGAGCTTGGTACGTGGGGGAGATTTTCTCTTGCGAAGTGCAGAGATACCAAGACTAATTTGGTGCTGAACTGCTGCTGCCCAAAGGCTTCACCACTGTGGAGTTTTGTCCTTCACTGCTTCTCCTAACCCTGGGTGAGCCTCTGCTCGTAAGAGCAGCTGTTGAACTGGGACCTTTTCAGCAACCAACCTCACTGGAAGAGACCCTCATCAAGTTGTTGAGTGCCTCAGGGGAAACCCAGGACCCCTCTCCCCCTCTGGAGGGAGCAGCTCCCTGCTGCCTGTGGGAGCCTGGTTGCCACTGCTGGACCCCCATTGCTCCTGCCACAGCTTCGGGTTTTTTGCTCCACTTTGTTTGCCACCCAGGGTCTGCTCACCTCTGCTGTTCCAGCCTGCTGTTCTGAGGGTCCTGCCTGGCTGCTTCCCGTGAGTTCGCCAAAGAAGCCCCTTGTGCATCCCTTCCGCCAGCCCGGCCGCCATTGCCGTGCGCAGAGAGGCGGCCGAGCTCGCGCCACAGCGCCCCCTGCAGCCCCGGGGGAATCATCGCCCTGCCCTGCCTGGCCGGGAGCCACCAGCGCCCCTGCTGGCTGTGCCCGGAACTGCACCGCAGGGGAAGGGGCCTGCAGCCGGGACAAGGCCGGCCCTGGGGCTCTGCGTCTGCTCGTCGGTGCTGCCGCCTTGGGGTTGGTTTGCCACGTTATACACACACACACGCTAGCAAGGAACTGCTATTCCTCTTCTCCTATCTTTGCCTGAAAGCCCTGTAATTTCAAAGTTATAATAATTCAGAGGGAAGAGGGTCATAGTCTCCTTTCCATGGGAGGTTCCTGCCTTCTTTGGCAGACACCTGTCTTTTACACCAAGACAACACCTGAACACCTATTTCGAGGTTAATAATCTCAGTAATTATTAGGAACTACCATACTGCACAAAGAACAACATTAGCATGCATGTGTTTGCTAAATCTTCCATATCAAGCTTTCAGCATGAGATTTCTTCAGAGAGAGGATGAAGAAGTAAAATTCTGCAAATGTAAAGCATTTAGGTGTTAGAAAAGTAGAAAGAAATTACACTCACACAGAACAATCTATGTATTTAAATGCCTTAAATATGCAGTTGTTCTGCTATACCTCCACAAGCCAGGGACACAAAGAATTAATTATCATATACAAGACCACAGGGGAATGCAATTCTGACTCAAAACTAAATTTCTACTTGAAAAAGATAGAAAAAGAGTTGGGAAAACCTTCCAGTCTCTTGAGTGGATAAATCTGACAGATAACTCAAAGACCTCTCTGTGTTAATATCCCAAGGCACTTAAGTTTGTCCAATATCTGCACGTTTCTCAGTCAACTTAGAAACAGTGCTAGAAAGCTGCAATGAAAAAAACCCAAAAAACCCAACCAACCAAGACACCATCACCAAAGCTCAACTTGAAACCCTGGCCAGAATAGTGAAAAAAAACCAGTTACAATTCTTCTTATGACTAATCATTGGAAACTGTGTCACTTCTGCATTTCCTGACTTCTCAATTTGACAACTCATCATATTTTAAAACAGACATATAATCCCTCATCTGCTGCACTACAATTCTAGAAAGGCAATCTAATAACTTAAATATGACTAGACAACCTGATAACTCATAGTTAGCATCAACAGAAAATTGATGCCATGGAACAACAAAGAGAATTTCTAAAGGCTGTACCTTGATAGGTTTATTAAAATCTCCACCACAGAAAGTTTGCAAGGGAACAACTGAACTTCCTCCAGCATGGATTTAAGTTGTTCTTGATGACCTTAAAAATATGACAGCATAATGTCACATGAGGAATACAGCATGCAACTCACAAGGAATGATGACATGAGGGCTCTTCATGGCAAGTTAAGAATAGCTTCAATCAGTTCAATCTGGGCATGTATCAATGGCCAAGCAACAGCTCTGCAAGAAATAAAAGCCTGATGCTCTCAGTGAAGTTACATTTTACAGCCAAGCTCAACACCAATGAGAAGGAAGAGAGACCCTCTTCTCATTTGCTGTCCGTGGTCAGACTCCTTACTCAGGTAGTTCCATCCAGTCACCAGGCAGCAAATAAACAATTTGCTGCAGCCATAGTGAGCAGAATACCTTTTTATACGATACTTTCTCTACAAAACTGGTGCAAAGCGTGACCAGGAATGGAAGTCTCTCTCACTTTGAGTAAGAATAAGCTGTCTGATCAACTCAAGGAAAACACTTTGTGGAAATTCTACCTCTGTTCTGTACACAAGCTGTCATGCTCCAGCATTGCTCTGCTTGTTAAACTCCAGAAATTGATCTGATTTACCTAAGAAATCCTGCACACAAAAACCCAGAAGTAATCAGCCTCCTCTATATTTTACCAAAATGAGTAAAGAATTAACTAAATAGTAGACAATACTTCAAAAAAGAATGAAGTCAAACAAACTGTGCATTAATTTTCTTTCCTTTTTTATTTTCCTTTTAAAAACTGCTGCACTCTGTAAGTCATCAGCATTTATAAGCTCCAATTCCAAGATCTCCTCCTCAAACCACTTTTGTCCCTACAAATCGCATCATTTTGCTAACTGAGAGTTAGGTGACTAAATCCCTGTATTGGTCTTAAAATAACATTGAGCAGAACACCTAAATTTCCACCTTTTCTTCTTTAACAAAATTACTGAAATATCAGTTCGCTTGAGACAATTATATAAGTGATTGGTATTCACATACAGAATATTCAAAACCAAAATAATACCTTAAAACCTAAACCTGGCAGTTGAGTTTCTAGTTTGACATTGTGGACTTCAACATGCAATTGTATCTCCAACTTACTCCACTGTAAATAACACAAAATACAGCAAGCCTTTGCTCACAAATGGATTACTGGCTTAGCTTAACGTCTGCAAACACAGAGATTCCTGACCAAAAGGCACAAAATGTAATTACTAGAGAAGTATGCAAGATATTATTTTTAAAATCAATACCTTTTTTTCCAAGTTTTGGGCTTCAATTTCCAGGTACACAACCCTGGTATCCTTAATCTTCTCTGCTGAAATCCCTGCCATGGAAATTTAGGGGGGGAAAAAGTGTAAACAAGAAATCACAGAGTTTTGCTTATATTTTGTCCATAAAAGAAACTGTAATTTCTTTTAAATATCTCTCTCCTGTATATATGTAGCGTTTGAAGATATACTGACAAGAAACCAGAAAAGAAAGCCACTTTATCCCAGACAACACATTGAGAGAGTTTTTTCAAACAAAAACCTTATCTACTGTAATAGTGCCCTTTCCTGCTGGCTTTTCCTGCTTCAGTTCCAGCAGTTGGGCGAACACTGAGCTGGACACAACCTAAGGTTAGAAGACAGATAATAAAAAAATAATAATAAAAATATCATGTTAGACAAAGAGGAAAGAATCACTCTTGAAGTGCCTCCTAAGTTAAGCAATTAATTACAAAATACATGTATTTCTAACCTTTGCTTTGATCGACATCATGATTTTTCTAACCACATTCAATGGTAACACAAACAAACATGTTTAACAGTGTTTTCAAATTTGAATATGTTTCAGCCTTTGACAAAGCATATTTTCACTTCATTTTTCATAGTAAAGCCAACTTTCGCTGCTATTTTGTACATCATTTAACACGTCTACACGTACCTGATCCAGTGCACACTCAATCCCTCCCAGGTAGTCATCATCATTTAAATCAAAGGACTTGTTATCAATATCATACACACTGAATTTTAGCTTCTGTACTTTCTCAAAGTAGTAGTCCACAACCAGTTTCTTGCAGAATTCAGCGTCTTGGCAGTTCTTGACCTTTTCCATGTGATCTAGCTGCAAAACAACACAGGAGCAAAGCTGTTGACAATGAGTAACAAGCCCATATTCTCCTACACAGCTTTTTACCTGCACCAGGTGGACACAGGCACCAGCAAGGCTACACACACTGCACCATGCCTCATGCTCAGTGACAAACTGGGCTGACCAATGGCTCACCGAGAAAGGAAATGGCATTGAAAAACGCTATTGTATGGGAAAATTCTGGAAACTAGGGGGAAAAGACTGCTGAAACAATGTATTCTGGAGCTTGTGCTCTACAGCAAGTCACATCGTTACAGGCAAATGAGCCTCCTGATGCAACTCTGAGCAAACAAGTCAGCAATTAAAGAAAACACTGAAGGTTTGAGTGTGGGCAATGTGACTGCTCACCAATCGTAAATCTGAATTAAGTATGTCACACACCTGCCAGGAAAACCTACGGGATGGAAAAGGGGAGACTCAGCGTTTCTACAGCCACCGGCAGCGCGCGGGCCGCTCTTACCTCAGCCCAGCGGCCATCGCCCCGCGTCCTGCGGCAGGACGCAGAGGGAGTCCGACCTGGAGCTCAGGTCCCGTCGAGGAGGCTCCTCCAGGCCACGGACAGCTCCACCCGGGACACGCACGCGGCCATCTGCGGGCAGAGCACAGCGTCAGACGGCCCGGCCCGGACCCCGCGTGCCCCCGACGCGGCGGATCGAGGCACGCGCGGGCGGGGCGGGGCCGCGGCTACCGGCGCTCCGCGGCCCCTCCCGCCTCGGGCCGGGCGGTGCGCAGGAGCGCGGGACCTCCGCGCAGCCGGGCACCAACTGCGGCCCGCCTCGCCCCTCCCTCTTGAATTCACCTATTTCTACCGGCCTCTCCCCGCTGCTCCCGCTCCCCCCGCAGGAGCCCTTCCCTTTGCCTCGGTGCGTGCTGCTGCCTCAGGTTTCTACAAAGGGCCGGGCCTGTTGTCCCCTCCCCGGGACCGCCGCTCACAGCCCAGCACAGGGACCGGGACCTCCGTCCCGCCAGCGCCGCAGCCACCGCTCCGCGCCGAAGAGTCGCCCCACGCGGTGAAAGCACTGCCAAAGCTCCCCCTGCTCACCCACGGGAGCCACAGAGCCCCCGTGCCTTGCCGTGCTGGCTTCCAAAACACCGCAACATCATCCCGCAAACAGGGGATAACTAAATTTTTTTAGACATTAAACTGCAGACGTTTCTGTTTGAGGAACAGCTATAATTCTCAAAACTGAATTAGAAAATAAGCCTTCAAGCACCAAAACATTTCAGAGACTGGACAGTTTGAGGACTAGACCTTTAAATGAGATTATTTCATAGAGAAGCTTCTTCTTCTAAGTCTCAAAAATAAGGAAATACTTGCTTTGGCTTTTTAGTACCCAAGTAACCCATGGCTTCCTCATACTTGCAAGGTGAATATATTTAACTCAAAGAGATGAGCTTTTATTGTACAACATTTAATCCCTTGGACATCCCAGTCAGCAATCTACCCTGGTCAAATATTAACGAAGTCACTTAACATGCCAGTGCATGGTGCTCCAGTGATAGTGACAGGACAAAACCAGCACTCAGTAAAATTTAGCAAAGCTTTAGGCAAAGACAATCATAGTGCAGCATTAAACTAAGGTCATCATCATCACTTGGTTTAACACCAGAATATTTCTTAAAAATTGTTTGAAGTGGTCTGGTGGTCAGCTGTTAAAACTAGTGGCAGAAGCCATCCATTTTCTACTCAGTTGCCTTCAACCACAAGATTCACAAAGAAACCACTGACTTTAATAAATACATTTCTTGTAAAATTGCAAGTCACAGTTATCAAGTTTTTTCTTTACTGACACATATTGTCCTACCAGACCAGCATTCATCTCCCAGACTCACATAGGTGCAAACAGACAACAGCAAAACTTTGTCTGACACCCACTATTTGACAACAAGATTAGGACATCCAGTCTGGGCTCTTTGCCAACATTTTGCCTCTGTTTTTCTCTACTGCAACAGAGAGTTCTGTACTAGCCAAGAGATACCTTTCCTCCCAGTAGAGCTCAAAGCAGGAGTTAAGTTGACCTCAAAGAAACAGCTCCCCATAAGCTTTAGCATCCCAGTCAGCAGTGGCTTCTTTCTGGGAGGAAACCGCTACTGCAGATCTTAAGCTGCATACAGAACAAGCCCACATATATTTATTCCATGTTACAAAGACACCAAAAAGGAAGAGTTTGAGATAGCAACTGTTAAACACAATGAAGCCAGGAGCTGAAGGGACGCAAGTCCTCAAACCCAATCACCTCTTAACTGGTACCCGAATCTCTTCTCCAGATCAGCAACAATGAAATTATGAAAATACTCCACTGTTTCAAAGATTTGACTTCCAGTGCCCTAACACCCAGAAGGCTATCTCATCTGATTGTTTTACATTTAGTAATGGCATAGGATTTCCCTTGAAATACATCCCAGATGTTCTGCTGAACCACTGGGGACATACACAAACTACAAGGGATCCTTTCCCACTATATCCTCTTGCTCCATCAGGAGATCACAGGACGCTCACTGGTGCACATAATCACCAAGACACAGCAAAGCAGGCCAGCTGTTTGGAGTAGCTGAGCAGGAATTGTCCTAACTGGCTGTACACCTTTCCTCACCAGCTCGGGAGATAACAGGTTTAACAACTACAGACTGAATCCTTAAGAAAAGAGGGAGAGCTCCTTAACAGATTCAGATTTTTTTAAAAAATTAACCTGAAGACACCGGTTTGAACCTCAGCCAGCAATTATTTATAGATTACTGCCTATGGATGTCCTCAAAGAGCCCACACAACCTTCTTTTCACCTCATGGCTACCCAAACACACTGTAAGGTGTTCTACAGTATCAGTCCATTCCATGAATAGCAGCAGAAGAAAATCCTGGTCATAGACATCCCAGCAGCAAGAGCAACGAGTAGTTGGTCTGCTAAAACACAGTATCTATTTCAGCCAAGCCTGAAGACCCGCTTAGTCTGCAAGTAAGCAACTTTGCTCAGTTACCCTGCTCATGCAGTTAACTGAGCAGCACAAATTTCTGGAAATCTGCCTGCATTTGAAAAGCTTAGAAAGATTAAAAGCTTAACATATTTTCATCCCCAGACACATATATATAAAAACAAAAAAACAAAAACAAAAACAAACAAACAAAAAAAAACTGAATGGGAAGAAAAAATAGTGAAGTTCCTCACCAATTAGAAAATCTACCTCCAACTTGATTTTTTTTAACAGGATTTCATTATGATAATATTGACTTAATTTTTTTCTTTTCCTCCATAAAGTAAGATTCTAGACTTTACTTTCATTTCTCATAGTAAACTATAGTGATTGCATCTCTCTTTCTATAAAAAAGTGAATAGTTTGTGTGAAATTTATCTGCTGACTTTCATCTCCACTTCTTTCCACAAAGTCCCAGTTATTTTCCTATAAGAGAAGTAACAATTCCAAAAGTCTTCAAATATGCCACACCTAACACAACCCCCCACTCTGTTCCTCTTTAAGCTGGAGCCTATGATGCTTTCTCCACTTCCACACAACGCTGCAACGCCATCTTGGCACTTCATTACTCCAAGCTGCCAGGCTGGCACATGCCAGCTCACTGCCAGGGACAGGCACTATGGCACCCCTCCGTGCTGACACTGTCGGAGCAGCAACACTTCACCACTTACCAGTGCTGTGCAATGACACATGAGCAGAGAACAATCTTCTAGTGATTACTAAGCTCTAACAGTGTACAAAGGCTCTGATCTCAGGCTAAACATACAGTTTGCTGCAATTATACTGAAAGGACTTGGGGTTTTATTATTTTTATTAACAGCCGTCCTTTTTTTCCTCAGCATGCATTCAAGAACATCAACTGTATTCAGCTTGCAGACTGGAATCAACATTTCAAAACCACATTTTATGTTGTTTCACTGAATTTTCATAGAGCATACTTATTGTATTCATTCATACACAAAAAAGAAACTTAGTTTTTAGACTTACAACAGTATTTATAATGACAAAATATTATTTACATTTGTTGCAACACAAATTTTTCCAACAGTTTCAGAAATTATAAAATGCACTGTTTTCCTGTTGTTCCCCTCACAACCACCTTTGATAATTAATACTGATGTCTACTACTTGAATCTTCTGGTTTACGGAAGACAGTAGGTATTTCCGAAGGAAAACTAGCAGCTAGAGCAAACTACTTTCCACAAAGTTATCACATTTAATTTACAAAGAATTTATTATACATTGATCCTGATCAGCTTGCAACAGCAACAGTTTAACAACCTCCAACTGCCATCAGTTCATTGAAGTACAGCATGGTCTGGAAGTATAAAAACTAATCTAGCCACAGGAATTCAGATTACCAGGTGAAAATTAACTCCAAAAGCAGTAATAAATTCAAACATTCTTTAAAATATAGAAAACTGACCTACTGGGTACATCCCATCATAGTAGTTTCTAACGAAAAGGCACCATAAACAAGCCACCAGGGAAGTGCTGTTGCTTGAAAGAGCTTGTAAAATACAGCTGAGGCTGTGCTATACCCTCATGATCGATGATTACAGGGACAATAGCCACAAACATCTGATCCACTGCTCCCACCACCTGGGGATCTTACTGGTGAGAGACATCACCCATGAAGTTTCATCTTGAGTCAAATTCTGTACACTCCTTCAAGGGAAGAGTTTCCAACATACAGCTTCAGATCCATCAGGTACCTCTATTTTTTGCTCTTATTTAGAATTGCACATGATATAACACCAAATTTTGAAGAAAAAAAATATATCACCCATCTTATCCCTACCAACACTACAGCAAAATACTATCCATAGAAATCTGCAAGATCCCAAGCACATATTTCAGGGAAGTCTTTCACTACCCAACCAGATGTCATTCCCACTTGTTTAAGTAAAACACAGAATGCCTCCGTACTAGGTACACTTTAAGAAGTGCTCAGACAACCAAACTGAGGTCCAGTTTAAAAAGTCAAAATTATTTTTACTATGCATACCAGCTTTTACCTGTAAAGATGATCATAAACTCCAATAGCTGTATAATACATACGAAAAGATAAATCTCAACTTTTCAATAGAATTTTTCTACACAGAAATGAAGTACAGAAGTAATGAATACGGTCCTAATCAAACCAAGATGAAAAATAAAAAGTTGCTTTCTAGGAAAATTACCGCTACACACTCAGAAGAATAAGCAACTACCCGCTACTTTCTGGAGTTTCATATAGGCATTTCAGAACTTCCAATTTTTTCACATTCCTGCAGAAAAAGCAACCTCTTTCCACACAAAAAAGAACACCTCCAACATAAAGAAAATCAACACATTTACAAGTCTCTATAGCATTAAATTTATTATTCCTCTAGTGATTGAGCTTAACCAAAGCTTAAAGCAAGTCAATTGTAAGAGAAGAAAGCACTGTACACTTATGGTTGAAGAAAACTCCAAACCAAGTGTGATTGAAGGCTTTAACTGTCCCAGTTTAGAACTTTGGAGAGTCTTGCATTTCCCCAAAATGCCACATATGGGTGCCTGAAGCATAAATAAACTTCTCTTTACTTACCCCTGAGTGCCACCATTTAGCCAACTAAGGATCAAGTGCTGGACACTCTAAGGTGAGAATTATTGAATTACATTGTTTTATATACTTCCATCCCTCAATAAGCCTTAAGGCCAGAAGCTACTCTTCAGGCTGGGAGGATGAGCTGGAGACAGCAAGCACTGGGCAAGAGGGGCACTGTGATCACCCCAGCACAGCAAGTCACAGTAGCCACAGTCACCCAGAGGACAAGAAAAAACTCTAATAACTTCATGGCATCAAACACCATCAGCAGTATTTTTAGCAGTGCCAGGAGGTGGTATCTTCTTGAGAGAAAACGGTAGTACTATCACTGAATACAAGTCTCGTGGATCAGCCTGGTTTCGCTCCTCTGCATAAAATGAAATACAAGCAAGGATTCAGCCCAAGAAAATCCACAGGATTTTTGTATTTAAACACACTAATAAATTCACATTAAATACTGTACAAAATACCCAACCAGCTCTATTGCAGTGTACACCAAACTTTACACATTAATTTAGCACCTTGTTTAACTCAAACTTGAAGTTTTAATGCATATGGTCCAGGACAACTGATTTCCAAAAAATTTACTTTGTACTGGATTGGCCATAACTCCTGCCTTACATTCTGCTTACAAACCCAGCACAACTGTCAGCAATCATACCTGCAAGATGTCCCTACTGCAATTTTCATCATCCTAGCCTTTTGCTATCCAACAACTCAAGAAATTAACCCAACACATGTAACACAGCATCTCCATTAATTAATCTTGCACTTATGAAAAACCCTCTCCCCCTTGTCTATTGCTTAGTTTAATCCCACATCTTCCAGTTATCAGCCAACTTTTTTCAAAACTCCTTCTCTCTTTTTCTGCTGTGATCCCAAAATATGCAGACCAGCAGAAGCAATGCTTTGTCTTATTATTAGTTCAATTTTGAGGGGGCAGCTTGTTACATTTTGGGTTTTGATATTACAAAATTGATCCTAGTGCTGAGGTCAGGATCACTTGCTGAATGCTATCGGAATAAAAGCTATCATTTGATCCTTCTTTCCTGAACACCATAAGGCTCTAAAAGAAATCATATAGCTAGTTTTGTAAAGATGCACTAAAATGCATCTTTATTTTAAACTGACAGTAAGGCAATCTAATGAGAAGGACCACAGTGCACAAATTATTCGTCAATACAGGCCTTTTCCAGCACTTCAGCTCTTCCATGGGCCACAGAACCTCATTCCATAGCTTGAGATGTTCTGCAGAAAATATAAATGGCTGCAATTTTTCTATAATTTCATTATTTGTGGTTGTTTGCAACGGGGATGCAAATGCGTTAAGATCACTATTGCTACAGGCAGGGAATAAATCATACTCTCCACACTGTGTTCCAAGCTGTCACCATAGATACAAGGGGTTAATTAACTGCTGTTACAAATTTGACATATAACCTGAAACAAAAGGCATCTCTTGTTATAAAAGAATGGTGAATACCATGAAGAACAACTTTCTAAACAAACCACTGTCAACTTGATTCAGTCCTGGTAAAGAGTGCCCATGGTACAGCCAGCCTTAATTCCAGGGATGAGAGCTCCCAGAGAGGACCGACACAACTGCTGCAGGGTCAAGTGGAGGCTGTGCTGATGCTGAAACTCTGAGCCATGACCAAGGGTAAGACCCCCAGCCCAGCCCCTGAGCTCAGAACTGGACTGCAGGCTTCATCAAACACTTTACTGACCACTGCAGACCTGTGGGCCCACTGAACACGCAGGAAGGTACAGCCTGGCTCTATCCACTGAGCTGTCTCCACAGGAACATTGAAGCTCCAGTATCACCCTGAAAATGGGGGGGTTGGGGGGGCAGTGTGTCCAAAGTCAGCCAACGGGTACAAGCTCTGACAACCTAACCTCCACGAAGCTCCCAGAAACTGACTGAGGAGGCAAAGCTCCCATTTATAACAAAAATAACAAGCTTAGAACACTGGGGGGAAAAAAAAAATAAAACTTGAAACCAAGCCAAACAATCACAATTGGCATGGCAATTTACAGGAAAAAATGCAAACAGGAACTTCACTCAGTTCATTTTTACTGCAGCTTCCCCCCTACCCAAGAGACAAGTCCCAGCTCTGGGGAAAAAGTACCTTCTACAAATTCACCTTTCCACCTGTACAACGTTCACTGTTAACTTGTACACCACCAATATGCCCCTTAATCACGATCAATAAAGTCAAAGAAATGATCATGCATGCCTTCACTATAGATATATTCTCCACTTTTTTGAGAAATAAAGAACTGATAGGCCAAAACTGAAACTATTTAAAATATTCGTTTGGAACATATTAAATTACAAAAGGTTTCAAATTAGCACCTGGACTTAAGCAAAACCTATTACTAAACCAAATTCTTCACACAAAGAAAACATTTCAAAGTTCTTCATAGGATTTAACAGCAGAATAGCAAAACCATTTCCTTGAAAAAGTAACTTGACACAGGCTATAACTTTGGAGTCAGTCACTGGACTTAAGCTACAATAGTAACTGCAGCCCTAAAAGTGTTCACTGATTCCTCCCACCAAGTAAGATATTTTTTCCATTCCTTTCATATTTATTCACCTGCTTTTTCCTTCTCCTCACCATGATTCTCAAGTATTTATTACTGAAACCTGAAGAACAACTAAATTGAAAAACAGACTTAACATCTCCACCACACAGACCTTTGTAACAACCCCAAACACATATTTTACATTGCCAATCATCTTTGCCTTTCTCCAGTAAGGTCTTGTTCTTTCCCTTAAACTCTAGCTATTTATACTTCAGGCCTAAACATTCTGTCCCATTCCCCAGGTAAATCCAGTTGTCTATCACTCAGTCTTCCATTTTTCCATCCAAACTCCTTACGCTGAGATCAATGACTTCACCATATTCCTCTTCTTTGGTTCTTCAACTACACTGCAGCTTCACCAGCAAGTACCTCCACACACCAATTCTTACTTACATGCACCCATGATTTTTGAAGTGATTCCTCAGCACTAATTCTGCTTTCCCCTTCACAACCTCTACCCTTCCCAAACTCTGGAAATCTAAACTATAGCACCATTGTCCTGTAGTTATACTACACTGATATAATTTTAACTACATCTCCAAAACTAGGCCTGGTGACTTCAAGGCAGAAATTCAGTAAGTCCATCTATCTGGACTAGTTCATACTGTGTGAACATCATGAGTTCAAAGTAAGACTTTAAATACAAATATGCCAGCAATACATTTTACTGATCTTTGCTATTGTATCAAATTCACATAAGAATTTTGGTGGCTACATTGTACCAACAGCCATTTAATAAATGACAAGCTTGTCATGCCAGCTTCTTTTCACTGCACTTGTTGAATAATCACCAGAAAATACTGAAATACTACAGGAATTCTTTATGCTATTCCCAGTCACCCTGAAGTTATTATGGCACAGTGACAACTCTTGCCTAAAGAATTAGGAAGGACATAAAGCAGAACCTTTCATTTTCTCACACTTTAAAAACATTACCCCTTCACATTATATGTCAGGCTTTCCTCTTTATAGACTTTAGTACTGAATCTAGCTCACTAAATATGATCCAGAAAAAATCCCAAACCTTAGTATCAATTCTGCAGTACTCCTGGAAAATTGATGTCTTTGACTTATTCATTGCAAGTTCAGCCTAATTGCCAAAACTCTTTCAGTTCTGCTTTTGAGTATATGCTCCCTTTTAAGAGAGAGATTCACACTCATTCTACTTTTCTGTCACTAATGATTACCACCTACAACATGAACATCTTAACTTCTCCATCCTAATCTGTTACAAAATAATGATATTTCAAAACAAACAAACAAACATACAAAAAAATGAAATACCACCATCACAAAAGCCTGACATTAAGGAAGTAGGATAAAGGGAAGGATACAGCAAGAGATTTTAAAAGTTGTTTTTTCTCTTGCCCATTCAGACTAGCAATAGAACAATTTAAAGGCCACAAACACAAAACAGACCTCATGTTCCCTTTCTGTTCCAGATCCAGCTTCTCTTGCCAGTGTGCCTTCACAAAAGCACAAACCCATTACAACTGTGGGTTCAAGCCACTCCATTTGTGCCAGAGACAAGTGGGCCAAATGAATCTTCCTGCATTAAGGGAGAAGAGACTACACAAATGCAGGCAGTCACCTATTTCCTCAATGCTCTTCCATGTCTGCAATCCACAGTATATGCACTGTAATAGTTTCTAATCTATACCCTGAAGAAATCTGTTGTCATCAGGTTTGAATTTGTTACAAAGGTGTTCCACACCTTTGAGAAAGCACATCTCTGCAAGCCAAGCACCTGAAAACTCCCACAACTCCCACCAGGGAACTTCTTTCTTTCCTCAAAATGAAAGGAAAAGTTTCAATAAACTTGTAAGAAACATGACTGAACTGAAGCAGACCAAATTCTCCAAGCAACCTCTCTGATGAAAAATCTAGAGAAAATTTAACAGCTACAAAATAATGAAATTATATTCCCTCTAAGCAGAGAGACTCTGAGTTACCACCATTAGGTGGAACCTGCAAACTTGGGTTACAAACTGCAGAGCACTACTTGTCTCAACCAGGCAGCAGTCAGGACAAACATCAGACTGAATTCAGCACCAGAGTCATTTGTCCATCACAGATTCAGAGCTTTTATGTGAACCTAATGCAGGAGCAGGGGGATTTGAAAAGCACAAAAATATTAAAACAGTATCTGTGAGCTGCCCAAAGAAATTCAAAAAGCAGGTTCTTCCTACCTAAATTACTTCTTCAAATCTAAACAAGACAGAGAAGAAGGTTTTTCTACATCACCACACCATGGCTGGCACAGAACACAGTTACAGAGATTCCTCTCACCTTTCATAATAACAAAATTAAGTGATCCTGTAGTTATATATTCATTCCAGTCACTGCACTGAAATAGCTGGTATTTCATACAGATACATTACCTGCAGATTCATTAGGATTCATAGTACATTCACTTATTTAGTTTAAAACTAAACATTTTAGGTTTCAGAAAATTTACTGTCGCTTCTGTTTGAAGCTGTTTTTACAGACCTAGCTAATGACAAAATTTGATACAAAAAGTAACACAAGCTATCATGCAGAAAAAAGACTACAAAGTCTTCTGTTCCTGGAGTCATGAAAGTAGCCAAATACTGCCTACTCATTCAAAAAAGTAGCATGATGCAGTGCTTGCGCTGCAAGGAAGAAGCGCTATTTGGGTTATTAGCTTAACAAAACTACAGCGTCAGTTACCCAAAGTTAGAGCTAAGTGTTTGGATGACAAAAAAAGGCCTTCAAAAATTCAGGGCATTTTGTGCAGTAGGTCACGGTGTTGTGCATGTGATTTTCCACATATACCCGAAAGACTTTTTGAAGAGATGCATCCAGAATAAATACACGCTGACTTAAGTGATAACAACTACCAGTTGTCTTAAAAAAAACTTTATAAAGACTTACCATCAAAAATATTTTGATTTACAATCTAAGAAAACGTAAGACTCTGCAAAGTTTAACAGCAACTCATTTAGATCAATTACCTATCTCATCCATTCTATCATAACAGCTGAATTTACATTTCAAATCAGTTTAACAATGTAAGTATTTAGTCACTGATTTATTGTGCTCCTTTTCACACAAACTCAGTGCTGAAGTTTCTGAACCCGTGTCCATTCTTCATTAGATCAGTGCAACACTTGTTGTTTTCACTATAGCTAAAGCATGACGGTTTGGCCTCAACCTTTCAATTAACCCGCCTACTGCCTCATCTCTGATGATAAAGTTGAAGTCCCCTTAAAGTGAGGCTGAAAACATTCTGCCACTTGCATACTGGTTACTGAGAGACAAATTAGCTATACCACCACCACTCTGGACACATACCTCCCAAGAGCACTCAAGTCAGTATTTGAAGAGATCTCTAAGAGCTGTTAAAAACACTGTCATGTATTCATGTAAGACTGGACATGCAACACAGAAAACTGGCTCTGCAGCCATGGAGTCTAGTGGGGGAACTCTAGACAGATGAATTTGTGGTATTTAATAACTTTGCCTCCCCTCCTTAAGGAACAGGATTTCCCATACATTCAGTCAGTGAACTGCCAGTGTCTAATGTTACTTTTAATGAGCCTCTTCACTTTCATAGCTGGCTGCACTAGTGTTGCTCAAACACACATGGTTTATAAATTCTACCCTTGTATTAGAAACATTTGCCCAATAATGAAAAAGTATTGGCAACCATCATTTGCACTTCAGAGCTCAGCTTCCTGATCAAACAAGCAAGGACTTTCCACAACCCATATCAATCCTCCCCTCAAAACAAGTAGCAGTGCTTTGGCTATACTGCTGAAAACAAAGAAGTTTCATAAAAAGCTCATTGAGAAGCACATTCTGCCAAATGCCACCACAGCAAGGTCACTAAACAAATGGGTGCTACACAGAGGCTTCAAATTTTAATGAGAGAGATCCTGTGAATTTCATCATAAAACGCACTCAACCAAAATTATCTAGAAGGAATTCTTGAAGTAGTCTAGGTTCCGATTATATCACTGTTTTCCTCCCCAAATTTGCTTAAGTGACTAGAAAGCATTTCTAAGCTTTCCACTGTCACATAGAGCAGTGCTACATCCACATATTCACATTCAATGGAAAAGAGTCGACATTAAACTATTTGTTCCAAACTCTGAAATTGCTAGCTGGAAGTTCCACCTTCCTTTAGATGGTCAGAAATCAGAGTCATACAATCCAATCAATTCCTTGTTTAACCATACTGTAACTACAACATGAAAAGCTGTAAGTGTCACCAGTCTTCCTGAAGTAGTGACCAGCCCAAAAGGCCACACTATGCCAGAGACGGTTTTAGGCAGGATTAATTCCTATTTTCCCTGTGAAAGCCTTACAAGTCCTTACTTTTTGGTTTTAAACTTTACAGGGAAATTAAATTAGCACTCCTGTGTACTGTGCAACATAAGGGCAACCTCCACTCCAGGCCCCAAGTTTTTCCTGACTATGATCAACCAGGTCTAATTCACTGCTGATTCATAGCAAAAGAACTCAAAAGTTGAGGAAAATGGTGAAACTGATGTGAGAATAGCAAAAACAGAGTTTCAAACTGATTTTGTGGAACTCATGGTGAAAGAAAACACATTCCCTGTTTCTGAAAGCTTACCTAAGGTATTTGGGAAGCAACTAGGTAAGACCATTTGAATTTCAGGCCGTAGACACGAGAACACACAAGAAAGATAGCCACAAAGGAGTAAGCTTTGCCTCTGCAGAAGCAGTAAAGGAACTCATCTGGCTAATTCTCTCCGAAGCTGCCATGCTGTGAATACACAAAGAAACCCAGAATGATAACAAAGGAATCTGCACAGAAGTGAACACCAGTAAGGGAAAGGAGTCACAGCCAAACCATCTGACACCCATGTTCAGGTTGGAGCTACCAAAAAAGAACTGGGCTGCTTTTAGGGCTGTTTTTGTTCCTTTTGGTGTTTATAGCCAGGAGTGAAAAGCATCCAGGTCAGGGAGGTGGGAAACACTCCTCACACAAACAACACCCAAACATTCCACTCAGTAACAAAGCTCCAAAAAAATTACTAATGTCATCTGTATAGAAAACTAGCCGCAGTTAGACCTACCTGATCATGACATATGGAAAGAGAGGTGGATTTCAGTATACAGCCACAAATCAGTGTGCGTACTACCAACCAACAGGTTTTCATTCCATGGAAAATCCAGACTGTAGAAAAAACAAATCTTTGAACTGCAATCACATTCTCACTGCAAAAAAACAGATAGGAAGAGAACACTTTGAAGTTACTCTTCCTGCAGAAGCATTAAACAGCCTCCCTTCCTCTCCTCCTTCTGTACACAAACTCTAGCTCAGTATTCCCAAAGCCATTAAAAAAAATACAGCCACAGAGCAGCAAGCAGCATCAGCAAACCTGGAAAAGAGCAAAGACAACCAAATGTATTTGGCAACTGCCTCCAGGCCAAAGCAGTTTATGAAAAACCTTACAGCAACAGAATTTACCATCTCATTTTCTTTTCAAAGACATGCACATCTAAAGCAGCAAACCGACATAAAACTAATTTGTCTATTTCCCTGAACTCCAACTAAATGTTTCCTAATATGTCCAGTTTCAAAACTGTTTCTTTCCAATCAATTAGCAAATATAGCAACTAGTTGTTTTCTTCCACTAGAGTCCATACTGAACAGGAATTGCAATCCTTTGTTTCAGGGTCTAATCCATGTATCTGAATAATGAACCTAAACCAACTGCTCTCAAACAGTGATTTATTGGCCAACCAGAGGTTTTAAATGGTCCATAATACATAGTAGCTTCAGTTTTGCACATCAGAAGACCAACACAGTTCAGTGCTGCTGAACAACCCGCTGAGGGTCAACGGCACTTGCTACAAGCAGCAACTTAGGAACCACCACAGCAGAAGACTAAGGAGAAACAAAATAAAGAAACCAGAATCATTATTTACATTTAATGCACCACTGGTGTGCCTAGAAACTAGAAACATACTCTTTTTATAGAGTCTACAGTCTTCAGCACTCCAAAATACTCTCAGCAAAACAAGCTGTTGATTTCACTGAGTATAGGCAATGACGTTAGGGACAAGCATGAGCAATGTGGAACTGAGCAGTACATGTATTTTTAAAAGGCAGACCTTCAATGTCATTTGCTACACAACTACAGTCTTCATTTTTGCATCAATCTTTCTCTCCACTCAACACAAATTCAGAGCATAGACACTCAAGGAAAATACTACATGCTATGAAAGGAATGCTATTTAAATCATCCTTCAGGTTTCTTTAAACCTAAAAAGCCTCAAACATCTCATAAATCCACATTCAGATCACAGCAACAATTCATTGGTAAAGAACTGGTTTTAATGCTGATATTACAGAATGCCAACAAAATCTGACTGTCACATTAATGGATAACTGCTTGAAATCTGGTAATACTAAGTCACACTGTCACCCAACTATTGAAGTTCTTTCATGTAAGTCATAATTTTATCACTGACTAATTACATTACTATTTAGGGTGGGGAAAACCCCATACATTAAACAAATCATGTGGTAAAATGTTACATTCCCAACTTTTCTTTCAGCAGTAGTACTTAGACACACATAAGTAACTGCTTAAAATATCAACCTAGCCAGTAACATAAACACAAGTACCTTCTTGCCATTATTTGGAGAAATTGGGACATCAAGGATGTTAACTTCCTGACACTCAAGGCATTAAGGTTAAAACAACTGGGGATTTGAGCAGCATTCATCAGCTGATTCTGTCTATTGCTACCTCTCGCTAGCAATCAGCTTGGGGTGTTCTATCCAATGGCAGTTTCACACCTTCCACATAGGGGATGGGACCTCAGAGATCCTACCCCATTTTCAAGGCTGTTCATGAATATAGACAAGTGCTAAGGTAAGCAATTTTATGAACTCTAGACATGTAGTCTATGGGCATTGCTCATAATTTAGCAGTTTAAGGCTACTTCTAACATGAAACCACATTGTTACAGTAAACAGTTTGCATTGACCCTTGATAATGAACTTTTCTCTACGTTTTAAAGGATCAACTGTAACTATTTGAGTTGATGTACTGTTTCTGATACATACAGAAAACCTAAGCATGCTATGACTTCCTATTTTTTTCCAAGAGCCTACTCTTAAGAAAGAGGGGATATTTACTAACCAATTTATGCTAAAAGATAAGAAGAATCAACTGCTTGGCAAAATGAAGAGCCCCTGCCCCACCCCAAATCTTCCATTTAAACATTCCATCCAAGTCAACATTCCCAACCCCCATGGCTTTCTGGTTTGTGCTTTTTTTCAGATAAGCATTGAAACATCTTTAGACCATACTGAAAAACCAAGAATCAGAAAAAAGCTTTCCAAAACAAACCTGCACTTTTAGCAAGTCCAAAGGAACAGGCACACAAGCATGTTTCACAGCATATGCTGTGTCTAACACAAACACTAGAAGCCTTGGATCCATTACCAAGAGGATCACGATGTGAAATCAAAAGACAGTAACACAGAACTGTGTATCTAATTCCAGACACCTGTAGTTTAACTACGTTTCACAACAAGGCAAGCATTGTTGTGATGCATTTGAACTTGAAAAAGCAGTTATCACCAGTTTTGGTGAGTCAACACACACTAATATCTTAAATCAATTCTGTGAACAATGAAGCCAAGTTTTCCTTTTCAGTGATTTTATTCTAATGTGAAACACGAAGAAACAAGCACCCAAAAAACTCCAATATAGTATGAAACTTTAATAAAAGTTGCTTAAAAAACAAAGAGCAAAATTTTAAAATAAACTGACTTGACTCCTAATCACACACATCTTTCTGACATCAGGAAGAGTACTTTCAGACTGTCGGGAAAAAAAAAGAAAGAAACAAAGATCTGCTGTTGAAACATTACTCCCAAAGACTGTTGAAATGCATAACATGAAGCTTCAGAGACAGACAGTTTTATTAACAGGAGGCTTAATTTTAAACAGTATATACAAATCACATGACTTTTCCAAAGTTGGGACCACCTAGTAATCTGTCAAAACAAAATTATGCTAATGAATTACAGAAGCATCTGTGTAATGCAACCAGCCTCTTTATTGAAGTACACCTTTATACAATCCTTCCACGGATTCCTGTACTGTGAAATCCTCTCAGGATGCAGCGCTGCACAGGTTTGCAAATCTCTCCTACACACCACATGAATAAAACTGTTGCCACTTGCACCTCTCAATTTTGCCTGCCCATGCACTTCAGTGTTCCATGGAATGCAACACCAAAAAGCAGTGTTTTTCTTTGTCAAAAAAAACCAAGAACAGTTTGAAGTTTGCTATGTTTAAGTACAATGATTTGCAGGGAATAGCAGGATTTTTTTCAGGCAATGCCCAAGTCTTAAAATTTATCATAAGCCAAGCAAGGATAAACCAAAAAAATTCTACTTTTCACTTGCGTAATTACTTCCTTTCCATTTCTCTGTTTTTCCATGGAAGGTTTCACTGCACAACAAAGAAAATGGCAACTCTTTACAGACTTTGAATACAACGTAACAACTTTATTGCAAAAATATATAGTAAACTCAGTACTTTCAATTTTTGGAGAAAAATAAATTTTATCTCTGAATTCACCCACGGCAGTAATTCACAACAGAGTTGCTGAAGATACAAGTTTCTTCCATTATAACCTAATTTAAAAACTTTATATGGACTCCAATCTTCTACTAACAATCACCACTTTGGTTCTCTTAGCAGAGACTCTATGTGAGGAGTTCAAGAGACATGTGAGAAACACCAATATCCAACTAGTGTCAAAGATCCTTTCTCAACTGATTTGTGTAATCCTAACAAATCAAGCTACTTAAACAATAATGATTATTTTCAACTGAAAACATTTTAAATGTACTACAAAACTCATATGGCTTATGTTGAGGTTAGCTACACTTGTGGCAAAAGTCTTATTCTGCACAGTTATAATTGCAATATATAAATAACTAAAGGTTATACCACACAGAACAGCTTGAATTTTACAGAACGATTCTGCTCATACTCATAGGAATTAGTTTGGTAGACATATCAGCAAAGGGCATAATTCAACTGTTCATACAGTGAGAATTCTGGAAAAAAATAAAGATACATATACAAAACAATTCATCTGTGTACACTGAGAATTCATTCAGTCGCAGAATAAAATCAGGACTTCAAACAAAGCTTGACCTGTGAACAAAGCGAATTCAGCCAGCTTATAACCAAATCTAAAAATAGCTATCTAATTTACAATGGCTTACAAGAACACCACTGAAGAGCTTCACTGACTTCATCTATTTCCCTTATCCAAAACTATGTCAAACCAATCTCAGTTTCTCAATAAGCACTGTGTCCAGAAGAGTTTACCAAACTTTTATGACGAATAAGAATCTCTCCAGCTTCTCCACATATTTGTACGAGGAAAATCCACCACACCTCTCTCCTTGCAGTGTTTCTCATGTAATGGCTAACCCAGTGCTCTGTCTTATCAAAACCCATCTGTTTTACAATTTAAACAATCCACAGGTTCTATCCTGGAAATACTATAAAAACCAATCCAGATGCATTTGTCACAGCACTATGAATATCTATTCTACAACTACTTGATGAACAGCTACCCTAATACAAGTTTTACTTTCCTGGAACCTATAGGCCTGTCATTTAAATCAACAACAGCCGCCATAGCTTCATCACGAGACTCAAATGCAACCATTGCTTCTCCAGTTGGCATGCCTTTTTCATTATATTTTAAGCACACTGAACCAGGGATCACTTGGTAACCATAAAAGAAATCCAAAATTTCATCCACCGAAACGGTAAAGGGCATATTCTGCACTTTAATGACAGTCGGCCCTGGCTTCCCAGACCCTGTTCCAAAACCTGGGGGTCCACCAATATGTATGTTTCCCGGTCCAGGTCCAAACCCTGGAGGTCCACTCAAATGTCCAAGACCACTAGCAATTGCTGGAGGACCAGCACCAAAGGCAGGGGGCCCACTTAAATTGCCAGGACCATTACCAAACGTCTGAGGACCCCCTGCAAAACCTGCTGGTCCACTTAAATTAGCAGGACCACCTGCAAAACCTGGTACCTCAATACTTGCACCAGGTAAACCACTAGCTGCAACTGTTGGTATTCCTGGTCTAGAATCAGGAAAGCCACCTATTCCAGGTGGCGGTAAAGGCGGACCAAATGTGCCAGACCCACTGAAACTACCAGGGAAATTAAACGGAGGACCATTATTTGCTTCTTTAGCATTTCCCCCCAAGAAGGCATGCTCATCCCCACCAGGGCCCTGTGCTCCTGGCACAGCTGCATTTCCCTGGATCGGTATTTTCAGGATCTTTTTTCCTTGAGATGCTGGGTTTCTCTCAATATCTCTCATTTCTTCTACAGTTATCAAACGCAAATTAACATCTCTTCCATTCAGCTTTTTACGGTGCAAGCGTTCTGCCTTACGAGCATCATCTTCAGCTTTAAACTGAACCAGTGCTTGTCCTAAACCTTGCCCATTATTATCAAGAAGAATTTGCACAGAGTTTTCTTCCACTGCCAGTCCCTCTAGAAACTGAAGTATTTCAATTTTTGTTATATTGTATGGAATATTAGATATATGCGCACACAGTTTTTGCAAGCCTGATTCTCCCTCAGCATTCATCAGAATTTCTCTCTGGTCATAGCTGAAGTTCTGCAATCTTTTACGAATCATATCTATCTTTTCTAACATTGCCTTTTTAGTAATTGGATGTACCTGAATGAAGCGATTCCCTATGTACTGCTTATGATGACACAAAGCTGCTTTATAATCAGCTTCATTTCTAAACTCAACAAACCCCTCCCCAATTGCCTTCCCATTGGGTCCATAAGCTATATAAATGCTGTCCTCAACTATATCCAGCTTTTTAAAAAAATCTATCACATGTTTGTTCTCTGATTCAAAGGGAAGACCTTTCAAATAAACACAGAAACCGTGCTCATGGGGAGATCTTGACCGCGACCTTTTCTGTCCACTGGGAGATTTGGACCTAGGATGAGCCTGGGGAGGAGCATGTGCCTGCCCAGAGGGACCCATGGTTTGCTTGAAAGTTATGTGGCCTCCAGCAGCTACCCACTGTCTCTCTGTTGCAGGACTAACTTCAACATAGCGCTGAATCATTAGCATTCTGTTTCGCTTCAGTGCTTCAAATGTATCTTGAGGAGAAAAAAACTTAACTAGTCCATTTCCATTATTTCGACCTACATGATCCTTCAGCATATGGACTGCATCCACACGGAGCCCAAGGAAAAAGTCTTTCACATCAGATTCTGTTGCAGTAAAGGGCATTCCATGAACGCTGACATACAAATCATCTGGATTGATTGGAATTGGCTTGACACTACCTTGAGAATTCATCTGGATAGGATTTACAGGATTCATGGGACCAATAAACAATGGATTCAAGCCGCTGTTCATATTCACTGCTGCTCCAGACCCATTAACTCCAGTGGGTAAGGGTGCTACAGGTGGAGGATTCATAGGAGGCATTCCTGATATGGGAGGCAGAGGCGTCATTGGAGGTACAGGGGGCACAGGGGGTATTGGAGGAACTGGAGGAACGGGAGGCAGTGTGGGTACAGGAGGTGGAACAGGTATAGGGGGAATAGAAGGCATTGGTGGCAAAGATGGCATAGCTGGAATTGGAGGGATTGGTGGAGGAGGTACTGTGTTCATTGGGGATGCTGTGCTAGGTATGGTTGAGCTAAATGTTGGACTACCAAAGGTACTCCCAAGATTTGGAGGTGCAGTGCCAATACTGGCAGTAGAAAAAGTGGATATGTTTTTATTGCTTTCATGCACGGTAGTAGAAGCAGTTACTACACTAGGAGAAGGATTATTAAAGTTAGGTACAGTAGTAGGTAAGTTAACTCTTCCACTCATTCCAGAACTAGGTGGTGGTCCTGACCTGCTAGCATTTGCTGGAGGCATATCTAGATTGGCAGTTTCAAAACGCCTACGACTGAGCTCTATCATATTCTGCATTTCAGTTTTACTGCTCAGCAACAACGTTACTTTTGACCCTTTAATTGTACCACCTGTGCGCATCATACCAAGCCTTGCATCTTCATCAGTGGCAAAAACGATGAAAGCCTCACCCAGTTCACCCCCTACAATATGCACGCCCCCATCAGGAATGGTCAATCCAGAGAAGAAGTGGCGAATGTCCATGGTCCCCGCCACAATCGGGAGACCTTGCAAGCGGATGACCACAGCCATGCTGCGCTGAAACAACACACACCTGCAGATGAGAAAAGGCAACGGCTATGTCAGACTACTGTTCGTGGCATCATGCAATTACCTACAGATACCATCTACTATATTTGTTTATATACACCTAATAACATCTTGCAAAGATTAAGCGTGTTTATATTCCAAGTTCCTTATTCATGTTTGTTTACTTCATACAGACTGAAGTATTAAACATTTATCAACACAATCAGTATACATTTTGCACGAGAAATTCCAAAATAGCTGTTATACGAAGACCCACAAGTGTCAGTTAAAAAAAACAAAGGAACATCAAAAACCGTAACTATTACATCAGTAGTTCATCAATGGAATGTAAGCAAAAGGAGTATTTTAGCCAGACAAAGCAAAATTAATTTACCATTACCCTGATATGGTATCCACTCTACCTGACAAGGTGGCTGAAAACTTCTGCACAGCTATAGGAAACAAACAGTTCCCTTTAATTTGGGGAAGGATTTTACCTCCTGCCAGGTGAAGACAATTAGAAACATAACAGTGGGTTGGGAAAGAACAAAAACCCATTACGGACAACTAGCAACTGTGAGACTCACAAGACATCCTGACAGGGAGCGTCTATATATTACACTGACCTGATGTTTTTTCTCCTAGCAAAGGCAAGAGGTCCAGGTGACCTGAAGCTTGCTATTATAAACCAGCCCCAGACGTTTTGTGACAATAGAGACCTCACCTAAATTAACATTTATGCATATCTAGATAATGACCTTCACAATTTTCAAAAACAAGGTATTTTTTAAAAGTTGCAGATATTCTGTCTACTGTGACCCCTTACATCTCAGATGTAAATAAATGAATTTTATTTCCACAGCTGCCATTAATAGATCCTTAAGGTAATTCTGAACAGCTAGATCTGAACAGTTACCTTGTGACCTCAGAAGTATTTCTCATATCAGAAATTGAATATAAAGAGGAAACTAGATAGCTGTCACTTAGGCAAACCTTCAGCAAAGGCTGAAAGCATGATATTAAATAATATTAGCACAATTCAACATCTCAGAAGCCAGTCTCTCATCCTAAACTATCAGCAATAGCACCATGCTTCACTTGAGCCACTTAATCTCTGAAACTTCTGAACTTCCTAAGTACAAGCCAGTTCAGTATCTGTATGGAAGATCTCCAAAGCTCCCCTAAGTCACATACCAGTAGTGTTAACTCATCATTTGAAATCAAGGATGAACTAGATCACAGAATCACAGAACTGTTTACGCTGGAAAAGACCTTAAAGACCAAGTCTAACCAGATGCCCCAATGCAACACCACAAAGCTATGCATCAAAGACTCCCAGCCACTACCAAAGCTCTGACCAACCACAATCAATAACCATCTCCCAGCAACTCAGCTATATCCCAGCATACAGTCAAATCTCTAAATTGGCTCCATTTGTTTGTCCAGGTCATCCAAACACATTAGAGAAGACAAGTCTTGAATGACTAGGTAAAGCCACAATTTAATCAGGTAAGGCTGAATCCAGTACTTAATGAAAACAAGAGTAACAATTCTTTTACAGGGTGAAGAAGCAACAATTCTTTTGTTTGCATAATGGAACCTCAGATTACTAAAATGTGTCCTAAGTATTTTGTTCTGTTGACCAACACACCAGAAGTAAGTCCTCCAACACACTAATGAACTCAAGCAACATCCTGGGGTATTATAGGGCATTGCCCCACAACTATCACCAGACACCAGAAAAGTGTGGAGGGCCTTTCTCCCTCAAGGAAGCAGCAAACAAGTCCATTTGCACAAAGTCAGTTCTGCAGCTTTAGTCACTGTGCATAAATACTGGATTCCTTACTGCACCATCCTTGCAGTTCATAATATAAGACTAAAAAAAAAAAAAAAAAAAGAAAAAATACCACTAAGAAAACCCCTATTCCACCAAGGAAAGACTGCAACAGAAAGGCTTATACTATACTAAGACTTATACTGTACTAAGCTTTGGGGATAGTTTTTTTTGAAAGCAACTTTCTCATCTCCATCGTGAGGCAACAGAAGCAACATCCTTGCCTTTAACTCTTATAGTGGAATTACATTTAATCTGAAAATAAAATTCACTGCCCAATCATTTTCCAACAACAAAATAACTTGCCCATGAGGAAAAAAAAATAGAAGTCAAAGTAAGGACCACCTATGCTATCTAAAACATCTAAAAACACATCTAGGACTTTTTGAACTGCTTTAAAAAGTAGTGGTTTATAATGATTCTGTTGTTTTATTTTAAACTTGCCTAGCATTGATGACAATCTCCAAAATTAAAGTTAAAATTAAAATTCTGCCACCTTTAAGAAGCCATATTAAAGAGTATTGTAAACCCAAGGTTTATGCTGTGCTACAGGATTGCTTCTGAATTAGATGATCCTGAGGCAAGCAAGCAGTATAAAAATATCCCTGGCTTGGCACCTATGCTTTCAAAACTGGAATACTACTAAAAGCAAATCTTGCCAGGAGATTTAGATTTCTTCTACTACCTGTTATAGATAGAAATTAGTTTAGAAATTTTTAGGTATCAGAAGTTAAAGACATTTGAAGTGTCTTGTGTTAAGTGAGAGACTACTTTTAGCTATTTCCTTAATCCAAAAGGGATGACGATCTCATATAGCCATTGGTGGAACAAAGACAACTTGGGAAGGTGTGGGAAGACCTTGTACTAAGGTCTGCTGCTTTGGAACACCTTACTTTCTCTAAGAGAACTGGCACCTACTAGATAACTGCGTTTATAAATTATTTCAGCCCAGAGGACAAATCAACAGAGGAAGTAACAGAAGAGTTCAAGCATTTGAACACTTACATAAATTCTGGGATAATGCAAATCTTTCAGTTTCACATTAAATTCAAAACTTCATAATAAACACTAAGAGAGTATTTGAAGTCTTGTTACTAAGTACTCTATTCAGATCCACTAAATCACTATTGACAAAAAAATCTAAAGAGCTGCTTAGGCATATAATTACTAAAAAACCTATCTGCAATGACTTCAGTGTAGTTAATTCCATGCAGAGTGTTAAGCAAATGCTTGCTTAATGTTAAGCAAGAGCTGACAATACCATGGTCTGAATAAAAAGAGTTTTAAGGACTTGACTAATCAAGTATTTTTGATAAAGGAACATGTAACACAGCTGCTTCATTTTTTCAGAATTTTGATACTTAGACAAAGTAATAGTGTCAGTTCTGTTAATTACAGAAAAATCTCAAGGACAAAAAGGGCCAAATTTTAAATTTCTAAACACTCACAAACCCCATTTTTTCCAAAATGCAGTTAGGAGACAATAACCCACTTGCTCAAATTTTCCAAGCAATGAAAATGCAAAGCCTGCTCCAATATTTCACTGTTGACTTGCAGAGACCAGCACATGCAGAGGCAACATTAATTTCAGACACAAAACAGGCCACACATCATTTCAGCAGGCACTGAAGGCTTTTTGTTGGGCTGTCAGTTCTCAGACTGCATAATTTTCTCTGAGTACAAAAAGGTACTTCAAGGCAAAAGTGGGTTTTATTGCCATTTTCTGCATTTCATATATTTGTGGAAAGACAACATCCTATGAGTGTACTATGGACAATCCATCCCCATTAGCTAGCTGTGATCAAAGCTGGAGATTTACAGGCTGCTGACAACCAACCTAATTCAACTCATTTAATGAATTTTAACACGCCTTAACAGTAATATCTTTTAAAATGTTGATGTTACACTGGGAAAAAAAAGGTGTAAAAGATGACAATACTATTTATCTCATCAATGTGCTCATTAGTAAAATAATAATTATTTGGGTCAAACATTTAAATTCGTAAGCACACCACATTAGCCTTTTAAAATGTATGGATTTTGCAATAGAAAAGTTCAGAAGATTCCTCCTAGTCCCTGGGAAGTATTTAAAGTACAATACCCACATGATACACAAACACACACACACAAACATATTTGGCAGGTCTTGACTGAAGACTAAGAACTGCAGGAACACTGGTTCCTGTAGGAGGAATTTTAAGAATGAACTGTCTCACAAAAGTTAAAACTGCAAACTACAGTTTTGTCTTTTACTTAAGGCTAAAATCAACCTGTTAATAGTCATCCTGGAGCCAATTCAAAACTATCTGACCCCTTTAAGTACTGCAAAACCTAATCAGAACCAATTGATGTACACTCCTACACTCCAACAATTACAAACACACAGACCCGTGGCTTGCAGCAAAGTAACTGCATTTGCCAACAGTGCAAAATAAATGGGAGAGTGTTCCAGTCTACCACATGCTGATGAAACAACAAAACATTAGTTTGGCAGAAAATTGTTTACAAGAAAAACATTGCCAAAACAACCACCACCGGTGGTGAGTAGACAAGCTATAGAATATCTGACTCAAGTCTTTTGACACAAATTTACTGATTCCAAAACCTTCATTTGTTTCTTAGGATATACTCAATAGGCATAAAAAGAAGTCTTCAATTCAAAAGCTCTTACCTGCAAAGACAGATGTTTTTTTCTTAACAAGTAGCAGAAGCCAAGCCAATCCTGTGGGCAACCAATTAAAACCAACTTTTAGACTGCAATAAAGAATAAATGGAGGCAAAAATCAATGCAGGCAACACAACAGCAGTAACAGTCCACAAAGAACTGTATACACAGAATTTCAAACCTGCAACCACCACAAGGCACTGCAACATAAAAGAATCATAAGGGTGCATTTTCTATAGATTATCTCTATATGACTTACTGGCAATTGCATTGTAGAGTTTTTGTATGGTTTCAAGACATAAATGCCTTCCACAAAGACTATAGAAAGAGCCAGAAAGCTTTTTAAGAGTCTTTCAAATTTTCCTATCACCAATAGGTGAAAAAAATCTCTCTTTCAAAGGCAAAGAATAAGAGTTAAATACTTGAAAGCCCTGAATTTTACCAAACCCTGCTCCATTAACAATGGTATTCCTTCCTCCAATGGTGCACCTACTTACTTGAACAAAGTAAGGTAGAGTAAGCCATGCCTAAGAAAACCACCCCAGAATTGCACCTGAAGAATTCTTCAAGAGTCACACTAACTGGGTAAAACTAAGTGACATTTCACAGCCATGTCTATGCAGTCAACTCCACAGAGCACACAGCAAGAACTCCCATAAGACACTCTACTTTCATTTGTAATCTGCCATTTTATTACTCAAATCCTCATCAAATGCCCATTTTTTTCATTCCTTTATAAAAATTATCTTCCCAGGTTTACAACTCAACAAAAAAGCCAAGCATTTTACGTGGCAACACAACTATTTTGTATTGAAAGATAGGATGGAAAACCTTTGCTCTTTCATTACTTGGCAGACCACCTCACACTTAAACTGTGATTCTTTGGAAAGTCATTGAGGAACGAATCTCACTAAGAACAGATAACTGCCTCCTCACACAACCCCAACAAGCTGGTTTCAGTTACAAGCATCATTACTGAAGTGAACTTAGAGCAAGAGCAAGAAGTACTAACAAACCCTTCACAAACTCCCTAAGAGAGAGAATTAAAACAAACGTAACTATTCACATATCTTCCAGGATATCAACGGCAGACTTACAAGTGAGAAAGATAACACTACACTTAAATTAAAATGGCAAACACATTTAGAAAAATAAGACTTTTGTTTATTAGACCTTTAAGAGAAACAAGCAATCCTGCATTAGAAGAACTCAACTACATGGTTTCATGTATAGCAGCGTCAACCAGCAGTTTGCAAAGAAAGAAAGAAATGCAACCACCTGAAAAACCATTTCATGCAAAACCACACCTGCTTCAAGCAGCAGATAAATCTTTCATGCACAAGGAACTTCCCATTTAGAAGAAAAGCCTAAATCATTAGATGGATTTCCAGTATAGCAACCATGTTCCCCTTCACAACACTGAAAACAAGCTGAAGATCTGCAGTGGACTAAGACAACGCAAACAAAACCAGGCAGCATTCAGAATAGGAGCAAAACTCCACTTTGCTATGTTTAACTTCTTCACCAAATACCATCTACTTTTAATTTCAAGTGTCACATCTCCCAACTTTAAAGAAAACCATCCATGCCTTCTGTAGGTAAAAATTACCTTTCCAATCAACAGAATATGCAAGAGCACATTAACTAGACAAGAATCAGCTAGAGCACAGGTGTTCCCACAGAGCTGGCACCCCATCTCTGAGAGTTCTCTGGAGAAACCTCCACAACACCCTGTCCGCTGTATAGAAAGATCCAACATCCACTGGACACAACAAATTATTTAACCAGAGGAAACCACCAAGGAAACAATCAGCCGATTTGCCTGACTAACACGAGTAGATCAAGGTGGGGAAATAAACCACTAATAACAAGTAAGTTTAGGAGTGAGTAAAACCAGAGCCATAAGGTTTTATCGAAAGAAAACTCACAGTGTGTATTTCCGGGGCTCATTTGAACGCTAATTCGCTTTGGGTTTTTTTTCTTGGAAAGGTGGCTTTAAGGTTTTTTATTTTTTCGTTTATCGATCGTGGGGGAGTGGGGTGGTATTTTGTTTGGTTGGTTGTTGCTGTTTGGTTGTTTTGGGTTTCTTTAGCGGAGCTGATTTTTTCTAGCAGAAGCGACTTTACTGAACAGCAACTCCGCTGGTGTTTATAAGGTGCACCCGACGAGCGTTGGTAGCGCCGCAGACACCGGGGACCTTCCTCTCCGCAAGGTGCGGAGTACTTGCCTCGCTTCGTCCCCCGGGGCGGGGCGGGGCAAGGCGCAGCCGCTCCGCCTCAGCACCCCCGGGATCCAGACACGCCGGGGCCCGGCGCCGACAACGGGACCGCAGAGTACCCCGTCGCACCCGTCAAATCCCCGCCTCGGGCTCCGGCACAGCCCCCGCCATGCGGCCCGTGCCACGGCTCGGGCCCCGGCGCCACCGCAAGGTCACTCGGCCGCTCCCGCCGGACGGGCCAGCGGCGCCTGCGTTCGGCCCGCACCGACTCACCTGCCCGCGCAGCTCCGCGGGCCGGCGTGCGCGGGCGGCGACAGGGAGTCAGGGACGGGGGAGCGGCCGGGGCCGGCCCGAGCCGCGGGCCTCAGCGCGCCGGGCTGCGGCGAGGCGGGAGCGGCCCCGCTCGGCGCCCCGGGGCTGCAGGCGGGAGGCGCCGCCCGGCCCGGCCCTTTGTGCGCGGGAACGCGTCCGCCCGGCCTCCCTCCCCGCGTCTCCCCGCCGCGCCGCGGGCCCGCAGCGCCGGATCAGGCAGGCGACCCGGCCTGCCCGGGCGCCGCCGCGCTCTTACCGAGGGATCTGTACGGGAAAAAGGGTTAGAACGGAGCCACCCCCACCGGGCCCGCGGCGCGCCGAGCCCCGCGCACCGACCGCAGCCGCACAAAATGGCCGCCGCGATGCGGCGCCGCTGGGGGGCGGGGCCCGGGCGGCGCGGGGGCCGGGCGAGCGGCACGGCGAAGGCGGGGTCGCGCGGGGGCGGTGGCGCGTGCGCTGGACTGGACTGGCCGGGGCGGGGCCTGCACTGCGCGTGCGGCGCCGCTGAGGACTGTTGCTGAGGGAACGGGGACTCCTGGAGAGCGCTGAACTAACAAGGAGGAAAACAACCCTGAGAGCGGCTGTTTCTAACCTCTGGATGTACGACCAAGTTGCAGAATAAAAATGAAAGATTCCTGGGAGCCGATGCCCCGTGCTGTGATTGTCTCCTTGGCTTGACTGAATGCAACACTGATAACCAGGCAGTGCACTGAGCTCAGCGACCCCCGGACTCTTCTGGGTTCTCCGTCACTGCGCTTCAACGGACACAGGCACAGCAGCACCAGCCATTTCCAATGGAAAAAATCCCCGTTTACTTCTCTGCAATAAACGGATAAAAATAAATAATTGCCTCCCTTTGAAAATGCTTTTGCAGTGAATGTTGGAGTTCAACAACTCAGTTTACTTTGGCCCTGGTTTCTCTTAAGGGGTGAAAACAGTCACGGTTGTGCTCTCCTGAGGTGGAGAGATCCAGCGTGGGGTTGCTCAGCAGCACAATCATCCCCACTCCATTTGTTTTCCTGTATATCCCTTCTTTTTACTCTCAAATTCTACTTTACTACTCTCATCCCCTCCCAGGCAACAGCATACATGTGCTTATCTTCTCCCTATTAACTCCAGTTTTAAGATTTTGTATTCTATTTGGTATTTATGATAATATATGGCCTGAAAATACTAGTTCTGCCAAGCTAATATCTCCTTCTCGTCTAGCCAAGTGTGGGCAGTATCCAGTAGTTCACCTTTCTATAGCACTAGTGACAATAGATAGGGTTGGCTGTCACCATGCACCCTGACACAGCCCAGAAAAGCAGGTGAGTGAAGTCACCAGAGGCATCAATAGCCAGGCTTGCCAGCTTCCCTGGAGAGCTGGTTGCCTAGAGCATGCGAGGGATCTCGAGCAGGAGCATCTGCAGTTCAGGGCTTCACTCTGTGACACCATAGCACTTCCCAAGCTGCACCAGCCACCCTGCAGTGGGGAGACAGTGTGGCATAACAAAAGGACAGTGCTGGAATACCCCAGGTCAGAGGAAAAATAAGACTTTTCAGCTTATGTCACAGACATCTTTTGTGAAAAATTCTTTCTTTATGATTTCTCCCTCTTCTGGAAGGCTGAGGCCCCAGAAAGAGAATGTAAACAATGGTTATCTGCTGCTGTGGAATGCAACGGGTGCACCTGTGATTGGACCATGTTGGATGTTTACAATTAAGGGCCAATCAGGGGCCAAGCTCTCTCTGGGACAGATCAGAGAGAGCTCCTTTGTTGATTCATTTCTTTTCTATTCTTAGCTTAGCAAGCTTCTGAACTTCTCTCTCTATTCCTTTTAGTATAGTCTTAATGAAACTTATATCATAAAATAATGAATCCAGCCTTCTGATCATGGAGTCAAGATTCTCGTCTCTCTCTTCACCCTGAAAAACCCTTGCAAGCCCGATAACAAGTTTATGTTCAATGTGATGAGTCACCACGTTAATTTTTGTTGGTCAAAAAAAGTATGGTGAAGATACTTGTGAGGTTTACTGTGTGGACCATTAGGAGCATGCCAAGGGACCAAGAGTACCAAAGACAAGTCAGCAGCATAATGCAGATAGTTACCAACAACAAGAGGAAAGTATCTGTGGAAAGCAAAACATTGATAGACAGAAGGTTATAGGACAAGTGATCATGTAACCATGTCCAGTATTTTCCCTGTAACATGCATGTGGGGAAAGGCAGAGGAAAAAAAGCATTAGAAAATAATGGGTTTTTCCCTTATTAGACACTAGGAAAACACTGAGGGCACACTAATTTATGTCTCCTTTACCTAAATCAAAACTGAAGAAAGGTATTAGGTATGCAACCAGGGGAGGAAAATTTACACAAGACATTTTAAAGTAAAGCTTGATGAAACCAGCATCCACTGTGTCAATTGCACATATTAAATAAATATATTTTCCTCCTTGCAATATTAGTTTTGCTGCACCATTAGTCTGGAAGTATTACCCCCAAATCCAGGGTTCTTTGCTTCCCCAGACCCTAACGGTACCATTCCATAAATACAGCCTCTAAACCTATTCCTTCATCTATGGTTTGGACGAATTAACTCAGTTTGCTAAATGATTTGTACTACTTTGTGTTTTCCTTTCCAATAACTACATGTCAACCACAAATCTTGTTTCCAAATCATTTAGAAAACTGTTCAAGAGAAATAATCCTCACAGAATCTCCCAGAAACACTCTCTTCATGCCTCATCTCAATCTCTACTTAAAACCTGTCAGATATGATCTGGCTTAATGATCCTGTGTAGGTACTCTTAGAATCAACACTTTGTTGGTTTTACTATGCCTACTTAGCACAAGCCCACTCTGATTGTTCATTAGTATGAGCTTTGCTTCTTGTAAGAGCATCTTGTACCTGCCTTTTTTATGACTCTGATTTGGATCAGCTGTCAGAGGGATCATTTCTCCTAGCCACTCACATTGTCCATTTTAAAAACTGTCATTTTCTTCCTTCTAGTGCAGGACCTTATTTGCCAGCCTGAAATTTCATCAAAGCTGCCAATAGTAGAGGTCTCAGGCCAGTTTTTTGGCACTCAGCACTGGGAAACTGTACCACTTCAAAGCACAGACCATACATGTCAGCAGATACAATTTGACTGGAAACAGTTGGCCCATGACTGATGTCTCAGCAGAGAGAGAATTGCCAGCCAGTCAGGCAGGTGTAGCTCCCCAAGGCTTCCATATTTCCCTTTTTAAAAATGGGGGATATTTTCCAGTCAGTGAAAACTTCACCAGACTGCCATAACTTCTCAAGCTGATGAATGGTGTTTAGTCATTTCCTCTCTCAGTTCCGTACAGGCCTCCTGGCATTGCTGCCTGACTTTGTCTTTGTTGGGATGCATTGCTGCTGAGTTCAAAGAGCGGATCCTTTAATATCAACCAGTTTGATGTAGGACACCAGGCTATAATTGTTAAAGTGTTTGAGGCTTATGCTCACGAGAAGGCCCTGTGGGAAAGGCCCCGGTGCGGCAAATCGGCTGAGGGGCTGAGGGGCCCTTATGAGTGAGGAGAGAGTCAGCTGAGTGACAGCTGGGAGCGAGGTTGTGATTGACTGGAGGAACGCAAGGACAGTGTATGAGCAGGGAGCTGATTGGGTGACAGCACTGAGCCAGCCAATGGGTGCCCTCTTTCTCTTAGGTTTGGTTGGGCCTCGGTTTGCTTTCAGGTGTGGAGGTGGAGATTGAAGGTGTAAAAAAGGGGCAATTTCTGTAATAAAGGGATCTCCTTCAGATGCGTGAGGGGATCTGTGTCGCTTTGTTTCCCATTGCTACAGCTTGCTTGGGCTCCTCTTCCCTCTAGGGCATTATCCCATAGGACCCTATCAAGCAGATCTCATGTGAGTCCAAAGTCTACTCTCCTGAATTGAACACAGTGGGCTTGCTTCTCACCCTTGTCAGTGCCCCGGGGATCTCAATATCCACCATTTCATGGTCAGTGCAGTCCAGGCTGCCCTTGAGCTTCACATTCCCCACTGGCCTGTCCTTGTTGGTGAGAATATGGTGACATTGCACCTCTCCTCATTGTCTCCTCTACCACTTGGAGAAGGAAGTTGACATCAGTGTATTCGACAAACCTCCTGGATTGCCTGTGCCCTGCTGGGTTCTCCCCCCAGCAGACGTCAGGGTGGTTGAATTCCCCCATGAAAACTAGCGCTTGTAAATATGAGACAATTCCTGTTTGTCTGTGATGACCCTCATTGACTCATCTTCCTTCTCAGGTGGCCTGCAGCAGACCCCCTCTGTGATGTCACCTGTCCCTGCCCTCCATTTAATCCTGACTCCTAAATTCTCAGTCAGTTCCTCATTCATCCCCAGGTGGAGCTCCATGCACTTCTGCTGGTCATTGGCATAAAGAGCAACACTGCTTCTCTTCTCCCCTGCCTGTATCCTTCCATTCCAACCCTCCAGTTGCAAGAGTCATCCCAACACATTTCCTTGTCATTAATAAGATCACAGCCGTGCAGACACATGAATGGTTCTAACTGAAATGGTTCTCACTTTAGATACCTTTGTTTTTTTCACTGTGTGAAGGGCAGAGCCTTGAGGAGTAGGGGGATTGGCCCAGGACCCATCCTTTGGGGATTTTCTGAGTACAGAAAATGGGAGAGTTCCCGGCTCTGAGAGGCCCCAGCACAGGGAGGTCACTGCAACCCAGGAGAGCCCCAAGGGTCTCACTCAGGGCCGCTGTTTACAAGGCCACAAGAGATGTGCTTTAGTCACAACAGTGTTTCATCCTGGCCCCACTTCAGGTCAAAAACTTTATTTGAAAGTGGGAGAATATTATGCCATTAAAAAAAAAAAAAAAAAAAAAACCAAACAAAAAGGCCCCAAAACTAATGAACAAAGAAAAAAACAAAAGAAAAAAAAAAAAAAACACAAACAAAAAACCAACCAAAAAAATCGCAGGAACTCATTATACAGGACCAGTTCCTGAAGCAGTTTTTTTGATAAGCTCCAGAGGAACTGAACCTGAGGGTTGTTCAAGGCCAAGCCTAGTAAGCATTTTTCAGATCATGGTGCAGCCTGGGGAGGGATGCACGACCATTTATTGGCATCCAGCTGGTAAGAGTGGGACAGACTGAAGTTCCCATTCCCCAAAGGCTTTATCTGCATTCAGTGAGGTACAGCTAGATGTTCATCCTTAGCATTACTTCTTTCTGTCATGAGGGAAGTATCTCCACTATACATTTTTCCTCATCTTGTCCCATAAACATTTCAAATAAACATTTGTTACTAGTATGAATGAGTTTCCCTAACCTTTACATGCAGAATTTTTATTTTAAATCTTATCAAATAAGAAGTGGTCAGAATCTTCAAGATTTGAGGTTCCCTTTTGTCAAAATAACCACAATTTAGGTTGAGTTTAAAAAAAATTAGCTCAGAACAGGCACTGAGTTTGAGAAGAATGACTCTTCAGAAGTCAAGTGTCACCTCGATGATGGCAAACTTCTTACAATGTTCACAGAAAAGCTTACCCTTTTCTGTTGCCTAATGAAACCTGCAATACAGCAACTTATTGATTGTCCTGCATGGTTCACCCAAAAAGGCGGATCCAAAAAGACTGACAGTAGCCAAGTTTAATTCTTATGTGCAATTTTTTATCACTCTCAAAACACAAAGAACAATTCATAAACATATATTTCTAAAACATGCTAGGAAAGCATGTTATCACATGCTTAGTCCAGAAAATATGTGGGGCCCAAGGATGAAAAAGAGTACATACAACACCTCTAAAATGTATTTATGCATATGGTATTTTAAAAAATATTGTGATGAAATATAAGGTGCCAGCACTACAATATTAAAACTGCTAAAGCTCATAATTTTGAATAGAACGAACAAGGATTAGCTTTGCATTACAAACAGCTAAATCTGTCCTTAGTTACAAAAAATGCACAAGCTTCTTGTAACACAGTCCATCTTGTGAGATTCAGCTTCAGGTTTTGCACAACACGGTTGATCCTCGAGGTAGATTCCATCCCATACTGAAGGTGAACATGTTGTCTATGGGGTATACCAAATTCAGCAGCTCACACAGCATCCATCAATCAGCACAACTAATTTGAGAGCTCTTTGTTTATGCACTGAAAAAAAGGCACTTTGCCATACACAGGGTTGGGTTTCTTATCTCATCAAACCCTCTTTAACAGATACTTCCCCCAGCATGTGCAGGGAATGGATTCCCATGCGAATCTCTAGTCAGACAGTACAGTCTGTGAGACAAAGAAAACTTCAGTGCCAGGTGTTCTTATCTTTCTTATTTCCAGTCAAAATATACTGGCTGAGCTGGGCAGACTCCTTGCAGCGACAGAAAACAAGGGCCCATAGGCAAACCAAGTAACAGCAAAGATCTCATGACAAGGGGAGGGAAAAAAAACCCAAACCCCCAGACTGCCTTAAGACATTGCACTCTATTTGCTCTCCCCACCACCTCTACCACTCATGCTCCCACCAAACTGGTGCTGCCACCAAAGCTGACATATTCTGCCTATACCCTCCCCCAGTCATTCAAGTTTTCTAACCTCACTAAGAAAAAATTGCATGGAAGAAAACCAATGGAGGAGACAGCAAAGTGCATCATGATTGTATCATAAACTCTGGAACACAGAAGAACCTTTTGAATTAATGCACACACACACACAAAAGATGCACACACAAAGAAACCAAGGAAAATAGGCCAAAAATACTAAATTTCAGGAAAAAAATTGTTCTTAACTATACATAAAACTTATCTGTGAAGGCACATAGCCACACTGAGGCATCGTTTTCCTCTAGAGATCCAAGGGTCCTCCTATCTGAGAATTTCTTGCAGTACAAGGCATTTGAGAGGCAAAACCCAGCTGATGTTGCAGGATACCTACCTCAAACAGAACAAATTTGCAACAGGTCTGTGGTGCAAACACAACAGTGACTTGGGATGAATCACACCAAGAAGCAACCTCTTGCCAGAATTCACTGGCCTAGGAGTAACACACTGATTTAATTTTCTCATTAGAAAATTAATTTCTGAATAAATTACATTTTAGCATAAATTTCTGTGTGTCAATAGAAGCACAGTATATGTTGGATCAGCCTGCCCTTCTCCATGTTAAAAACTAGTTTTATTTTTGGCTTCTTAGAGCTTGTGGTCTGTAAAGGTAGTTCTCCAGTCAAACTGCAAGTGTCAGAAAACAGAAGTGCTGCATAATTTGCTCAAGACTGTGCAGAAAAATGTGTTTTAATCCATATCTAGTCCATGGATAGCAATGTTTTCTCAGTGCTGAGTCCATTTAATGCTTTTGAGGTCAATTCCATCCTGCACCATTTCCCAGAGAGGGCTGTAAAGAAAAGGAGAAAACTGAGGGCTAGCTAAAATGCACAGGACATCATCAACAATAATTAAACAGATTTTTTCAATGACACAAGGAATTAGGAGATATCTATCTGCCTGTCTTGCCCTTCTGGAGGTCAGTGAGCTTCAGGTGATCAGCCCTCAACTGTGTTCTCAACCAAAAATACAAGAGATGAGAGGGCAGATGCTCCACCTCATTTCCTGCTCCTACTTTCAGCATAAAGCACTGGTGTCTCTGAGACTGAGCCCTAGCATTTTTACTGTCCAGATTAGTCACCAGTCTTTCAGTTTCATCAGAATAAAACAATTTATCAATACATTAACTCAGTAATACCATCTCTGGCTTAAAATCTCCTAGGTACTGCCTTATGTGCCTGCCCTACTCATATTCTTTCTCTGAATAGAAAAGGTTTAGTGTCAGGTTTGTTTCCTTAGAAATTTATTTGTCACTAATGTTCGAATCAGGCTCCTACCCACCTGGGGGACAAAGTTGCTGATATGGAGAAACACCAGCAGATTCTTGAAGCAAACAATTACTTGCAAGTAAATAAATCCAATTCTTCCCATGATTACCACACCTAAGAAGTCTTTGTGTTCAATGAGACAATATCTCACCTCATTTCCCTCAGCCTCTTCACGTGCTGTATGCACTTCTGCACTGTATAATCCACTTCTTCTTCTGTAGTGAAACGACCGATGCCAAACCTAAAGAAAAAGAAAATCTTAAGGAACTGAATAACAAGTACATGAAGAGGGTGGAACAAATTTATGTTTATCAGGAAAGAAAAATATTTGGAAGCATAAGGGCAGACCACACTACACACCTTATAGATGAGTGAGCCAAGTCTTCATCTGTTCCGATTGCCCGCAAAACATAGGAAGGCTCCAGAGAAGCTGATGTGCAAGCACTGGGAAAGGGTAGGCAGGGAAATGTCAGACTTTTGCTTAATCTCCTCCAACACAGAACAGGTCACTTACCTCTTTACAACACCATCTATCTACTTCCCCAGCCTCCTAGAAACCACAAGTGAATACAAGCAAGTAAAGTGATATTTCTGCTACTGCAGAAAAAAAGAATACAAGAACCAGGCATTATTGAGAAATGAGAGTAATAAATTAGGAGTATAAGGAAAGGAGAGAGAATACAGGTAATACACAAGAATAAACACAATGCCACATAGAGGCAGCAGGAATGCAGATTAAGAGGTAGCTGATGTAGAGGCTGTGAAAAAAAGACAGAAACTACCTGGAGAAAGTAATACACTCAGAACATAAAAGGAAAAAAAAAAAAAAAAAGACTTCACAAGCTGCTGTTTGGCAGCAGAACAAATACATGAAAAACAGCGCACAGAAGGATCCAGAGCGAGATGATTGCAGTTGTCAATAGAGAGAGCTTCCACTTTGCAGCAGTATACAGAACTGGTTACATGACTCAGTTGGCCGTGACTCCGTTTTTACAGGTAGCAACATGCAGTGCCAATTGGAGAGCTGTAAAAAGCTCCCCAGTGCACTAAGTAGAGACTCAAAAGAGATCTTCACATTACAGAAGTGTTTGGCTTCAGGGGCAGTCATGTGGAGACTTGCTCTTCCTCCTCATAGTGCCAACTAGTTTCTAATTAGGATATGTTGACCACTTTGTTCTCAAAGGTGAGAGAAGGAGAGGAGGGGCATCTTTACACTCCATTCATTTCATCCTGAACATCAGGTTTGTCTGGGTAACTGAAATATTCCTCATCACTCCTGTAGTCAGGAGAGCGCCATAAAAGCACATGCAATTTTCTTTCTCAGTTTGGCATTTAACACAGGAACTATGAGCTGATTTAATTCAGATATGTGCCCAGCTTCACTAATCGCAGTAAAAATCTGCTGAAGGACAGAAGTTGTTCAAATCTTGGTGGCCTTTAGAATAAAAGTGTCACCAGTAGAAGTTAAGGTTACTCAAATAACCAGTTTGCAAGGCTAGTAGGTAGGAATTTCTGGGTTAATTTTGTGGGGGTCTTTCTGTTAGGATATTTTTTTGGTTGGTTTTTGTTTAGTTTTGTTTGTTGTTTTTTTTTCCAGGATAAATAAATTTGACCTTCAGTTGAAATGTGTCCCTAAACACCACTGTAGAATGTAATCAATGCCAGGCTGACTCATTAACTGAATATGTGAATACAGGGCACAGAGGAAACTACTACTTAGCTTTTACCTTCATTAGCAGATGCTATTTTCTCTCAAAAATATACAACTGCTATCCTTCCCATACATTCCACATACCTTCCTGAAGACAGAGCCACATCTTTCAGAGCCATCAGAAGACTCTCCCCTTCCACATATGCAAAAGATAAATTGATGCATCCTACATACACATAAATGAAATAGAAAAAAGAATCCATCAACTGAAATCTCAAGCAAATTGTCCCCTGCAAGGCAGGATTTGCATCATGTGCTCAAGTGCATTATTCAGCCATGGCCATTAACACCAAGGAGCCAGACAGTACTAACAGGCTCAGAATTTTGCATGAGTTACCTGGATAGCGATGCTTTTGATCTCCATTCATCACCACATCAGGAACTTCACTCATTATTTTTGTAACCAATCGTTCTGCCAATTGTGAGATTCGCTTATGGTCATACTAACAGAGAAAGCAGAAAAGACACAAATAATAAACAGTATACAGTCAGACCTCACTCAAACTGCTCCATGTCACTAGCTGCAAGCAGAATTAAGTAACTGGGTTTGGCCAGACAAGGGAATGAACATAGCTGAAGCTTAAACTGTTAAACTTTGCCTGCTCTGGACACTGTTTTAAAAGAGAATAACTCCTTGGCTTGTAGCTAGCTCAGTCTTCACAAATGTTTCAAACCACTCAGAAAGATCTACCTACACAAGCTGCCAAACCGACTTTCATAACAGCATTGAGTTCTTTGGGTTTAAAGACAAGTTACGCAGTGCAGAAGATGATGCATTTTGCACACAAGAAAGGGCTCCTATTACGACAATGCCTCTTATTTCCCAGGAGCTCTCTAACTGTACCACAGAAAGACATGGACTTGCAAATGACTATGAACTCAGCTTTTACAATAAGTAACCTGTATGGCGAGACACATGCCCATGTGCAGTGTCTTGCTCTAGACTGAAAAATGAGGTCACTTAAACCAAGAAAGCAGAAAGGTGTAGGATCAGCTTTGGCACACAGGACTGGCCACATGCACACATGCAATTCATGCTTGTTTACACTTGAAAAAGTTAAAAGAAAACCAGGCTAGCTCCAACACCAGTTGGTTTTAAAATGCCGTAATTTTGCCAGGCAAGGAGGAGAATCCAGATTGGGGGTTTGTGCAGAATTCAGACTCTGCAGGCTCCCTAGCCTCAACTTCCATAACCACACAGCTCAGAAGGTGGAATTCTGCTTATCTCCTGGAAAGAAGCCTGATCCTTGGATGCAGGTATCTGGCCTATGCATCCCATTGTCACTGTAAGTATTTTTACTTTCCAGCTGTAAGGAAGACATTGGTGCTCACAAACCAATGTAGCACCATACAGAGGCTCAGACACCAGACCTAGCAAGTAAACTTTACTGTCCAAGCTAGGAAAAAAAAGAAAATAAATTCTTAGTTGCAAAGCTGCAGTAAACTTTAAATTATACTTAATAGGTGCAATACATATAATAACAGACTGGGAAGTCTTATTTTTTCAATATACATTACATAAACATGACAGTCATTTCAAAGATGTTGCTAATACAGATGTGCATAATGGAGAAGTAAATACAAGCACATAAATCCATATTTCATTAAAACTGTCAATTGTAGCCTTGTTGTAGAAAACTACAACTATTCAAGAAACTCAAGAAATAAAAAGAAACTTTAGAAAGAACTTACAATCACCCAAAACCATCCCTTAAATTCTCAAAACATTCACTTAATGCTAAAATATGAGAATCAAATTTAATTCAGTTACATAGCTGCAAAAATACCTAAGGAATCCATAACTTAAATGGTGCTTTTACATTATTTTCTGGAACCCAGGAAAAGTATCTTGCTGCACATACCTCCATCTCCTGCTGTGCCACTTCACATGCTGCCCCCAGTCCCACTGCTAGAGGTGTGGGCACAGTCCCAGACCGCAGTCCTCTCTCCTGGCCTCCCCCACTCTGCAGGGGCTCTAGCCTGACACGTGGTCGACGGCGAACATAGAGAGCACCAACCCCTTGGAAGCAAGGAAAGCTGTTTTACCATATGCCCAGAGTTCTGAAATTATGAACAGGGACTCCAAACTTTGGTAAATTTCTTATTTCCACAGCAAACACACACGTGAACACTTAATGGGAGAAAAATAAAGTGAACAAGTTCAGTATTGTTTTCTAGGAAATGGTGTTTATCCCCAATAACCATGTTGAGGCTTGCAGAGCTTCAGCCATGGGAGCTCAGCTTCTTCCACTCTGCTTCAGTCACCCAAGGACTCAGTGCTTCTCCTCCTTCCCACAATTCCTGTACACAGCTGAAGTTCAGCCCCTTGCACTAAAGTTTTTATGGGCATTCACCAGTGCTCTCTTACTGACTTCCAAGTTCTTTCCCTCGATTACTGGACCAGCACCAGTCCCAGGAGTCCTCTCCCTTTCTTCTCATTAGGAAGACTCATTAGTGGCAACAATTTTCAGCGAGTGGATTAGATAAGCCAGTTTTGCTAGTCAGTACTTTAGTGCTCTACTCTCCTCACCTTGAAACCAAATTTTCATGTCTTTGAGTGCCCTGGTACACTTAATAAGTGACTGTCACCACAGGAAGGACAGTTGCAACTTCTCAGCATAACAAATGGTGAAAATTTATGTCTATCACTTGTCCAAAATTACTAGTTGAAAACTTAGTCCTTGTCCAGAGATAATGTCTTCAGCTCTCAGCAGAACTCAGAAAAAAAAACCCTTGTTGAAAAATAAGAATTTTGGTTTTTGTTTCTGAATAGAATAACAAAAGTTATAATATTATATATATAATGTTATATATAATATAACGTTATAAGTTAAAATGCTGTATGTATAGCATACAGCAAACCTGATTTCTGGCTCTCTAACACCCACTGTCACAAGCCAAATAGACCTTGACAATAATAATAGCTGTATTTTTAGTATTTGTCAGTCAACCAGAAAATGTATAGCTGGATTTTAAACCCCATTCTGCAAAGAAAATGCACAAATGGAGTTGTTGGAATGGAGCCACTGATAGTAGATAACAATCAAAAATCATCTATCAGTTACCTTTTGGTCTCCTTGTTTCAAATCACACTCTGGTCTAAACTTTGCTCTATCACCAAGTGATTTCATTTCAATAATTTCAGCATTAGTTCTGCTTCACACCAAGCACATGACTCCTGAAAAACCCACTGCTGCTATGCTGCCACCATCATACAACATTCTTTCTTCTTTCAGTGAAGCCACCTCAACCCATCTAGCATTGAAGATCTACTTACTGCAGCTCTACGCTGGCAGCAGTGCCTGAGCTACTCTGCAGTCTGTCCAACACCATTCAGAACAGCTTTCTACAGCTCAAGTAACTGACACTGTGACAAATGGGTTCGACTTCACACCTTGTGTTGTTACCTTAAGGTAGGTATGGAAACAACAATTCCCTATAAAGCACTTCAGTGAGTACCTTTGGGCCCATAAATTTTATGGCCACTGATGCTCATTAAGTCAATTTTCATGTTGTTGACGTCCATAGGAATTTTACCAATCGCTTGTGCAGCATCCGTGTGGAAGAAAACGTTACGTGCACGGCAGATCTCACCTGTAATAAAAACACCAAACCAAAACCAGATTACCTTAACTAATTGCTATGATCCCAAAGATTCCAGCACTGGATCTAAAGCATGACTGAATCTAAACCAAGAGGAAGTTATTGAGCTATCTGAGGTGACAAAGGCAGAAATGGGGGATGTGATGTTTCTTTTACACTGAAGTGGCTAAAGCTGTGCAGGGGCTACTGTAGTTTGATGCCTTGGCACAGGTTTAGGCAGGTAAGACTACAGTGAATTTCTCCAGCTGAGAAGTTAAAAGTCTTCTACTGTTAAGAATTGAGACTATTTCCAAACCCACACCTAACAAGCTTAAGAACAAATGGTTACATGAAATATCAAAGTCTCCACACAGAAATGACTCCACAGTTGGAAAATATTGGTTTTTATTGCTTCTTTTGCTTTTCAAAGTCCAGTACAAGCCAGCCTTCCTCTCAAGTTTCTATTTGCCATATATTTTTATGTCATTCCCTCTATTTTCCAAGTTTTCCAGCATTCAGCTTCAAAAATATTCTCAGAATTATCACACACACACTTATTACTACCACATGAAGTCAGCTGAACTGGTCACCAGGCTAAAATATATGAAGAAATAATGTATTGTTCATGGGCAGAAAACGTAAGTATTATTTATTTGTGTCATAAAAAAAATCACAATACATCTTCCACAGGATCTGCACAGCTGCATCCGAGACCTCTCCTCTGCACAAGAGGTTCAACATGGCACTTCACAGGATAAGTAACCCCCACTGTGGTCCAGCAAGGTCAGGCCACAGGCCACACATCACACAGTAGCAGGGCTTCAGGTTCCCTCTGCAAGGCCTCAGGCCTGGCCTTTTGGACCTGTTCAAGGTGTTAGAACATACCAGGAGAACTACAGCTGGCACCAGCTGTCTCTGGCATTTAAACACGGGACCATAGTAAGGACCTTGACAATATAAGCACAGGAGGAAAAAAAGAATCCCTGGGGCTATAAGCAACTCACTGATGCTCAAATGCTTGTCAACAAAGAAACACAACCAACCTTGAAAAACTTTGGCAAAAATAATGTTTTGAGCTTAAAGAAGAAAGAAATAAATGCAGCAGCTAAGGAAGAAAACCAGATACATGAGATGCCTGCCACAGCCTAAGAAAACAATACCCTACGGAATATGTACTCCAGAGCAGTCCAAATATTGTCCAAAAACTCAAACATCTTATGAAAGGCTATCTTGAATATGAAGGTGTGCTGGGTTTGGCTGGGGTAGAGCTAACTTCCTCCACAATGGCTAGTATAGGTCTGTGTTTTGGATTTGTGCCGAACACAGGGGTAATAACAGATGTTTCTGATATTGCTTGACCAGGGCTTGCACAGAGCCAAGGCCTCTTCTGCCCCTCATATGGCCATACTGGCAAGGGGGCTGTGGGTATGTGAGAGGCTGGGAGGAGACACACCCAGGACAGGTGACTCAAACTTACGAAAGAGACATTTCAGACCGTATGACATATGCCATACACTTTCAGTACAGAAAACTGGGAGGAAGAAGGTGGAAGGGGGAGACATTTGGAGTGATGGTGTTTGTCTTCCCAAGTCACCACTAGGATGGGGCCCTGCTCTCCTGGAGGTGCCTGTCCATGGAAAGCAGTATGGAATTCTTTGTTTTTCTTTGCTTGTGTGCATGGTTTTTGCTTTCCAGATTAAACTGTCTTTATCTCAATCCCTGCATTTTCTAGCTTTTACCATTCCAATTGTCTCCCCAGTCCTGCTGGTAGGGGAGTGACTGAGTGGCTGCAAGGTGCTTGGTTGCCAGCTCGGGTGAAACTAGGTCAGAAAGGGTATCTGTATATGTTTTGCTACTGTCACAGTAAACTATCAACAAATCACCTGGGATCCAGGGATCTGGAGGATCATCAGGGAGGCACATGCTCACCCTGCTTGCTCCAACAACCGTGGTTCTCCAGGGTCTCCCTTCATCTGCTCTGAGGTCCCTGTCACTCCACCTGCCAGCTCAGAGCCTGGCTCACCCTCTCCCTGCCTCCTGTTCCAGAAGCATAGCTCTTCAGTGGGCTTTTGGCCTACAAAGCAATTGTTCATGACTCTATACGGCAATACTGGGGGAAGGATTGTCCAAGTGTGGTGCTCACTATCCCACTCCAAATCCTGCACAATTCTCCTCTTAAACACTACAAGCGCTCAATAAATCATTATAGTATATAAGCCAATTTTGGCCAGTTATTCTGTACAATTTTTTAATCCATCGTACAATCGAATGAATTGCAGCTGATCCATCCAGAGCAATGATTGCTGCAATGCTCACCATAAAGGTAGTGCATTTCATTCCCATTTCCCTTTGAAATCAATTTTTATTTGGGACAGTAGTATTATTTATTTATAGTACATTTTTTATTTTAAAATATGTTATCATTTTTTCCTTAGCTATATTACACCTAATCTTTTGCATCAGTACCATTTGGAGATGAAAACATTATCTAAAATGAAGCAGAAGCAACCTTAGTTGGCATCTAGAAGCCGCAGTGTACTTACCAATGTCATGAATAGGCTGCTTTACTCCTATTTCATTATTTACAGTCATTACAGAAACCAAACTTGTATCGGGCTGGAATGCAGCCTCCAGCTCCTGGCGAAAGATTCAGAAGGACAAAAGTTGTGACTAACAGAGAAGCAGGATTTCAGTGCACATCTTCAATTTACCAGCAACTCAACCACCAGTCCCTCATTTGCAACAAACACCTAGGGTTCTGACAAACCGCTCTGGGGAGAACACTAACCCATGTGAACATCAAATGCCTGTTGGAAGAGGAGTGAATCAACTGTGTCTCTGAATGTCCTAACCCTTCAATGCACCTGGCACCCCACTTGATTAAATCAAATCTCAACAGGCTTTGCTATATCCCATATATGTCCCCGAACTATTTTCTTTAATGAATTAACCACCCACAGTACAGCTTAAGCCTCTTCCAGCCAAGGTGAGGCTGGCTGTAAAGGAACTGCTCTTTAAACAGTCACATCACATCTGCAGCAACATGCTCAGAAAACACCACTCATTACTGTGCCCACAGGCTGATCCCTTGGTCCCATCACAAACCACTGCTCTCCATGGCAGGTGAGGGACTGCGAATAAAACTGTTGCTGCCCTGTGCTAAAGGACGTCAACGATGAACTAAAAACATACAACTTCTACATTTTAGGGCTGCAGCCAGTACACACAGAAGGGCTGGCTCATGGACAGCCATAGGAAGTACTGTAATCACTGAAACAATGCCTCAAGTACTGGGCTCCTTATAGGGTACTCAACAGCTCCAGCTGCACAGTAGCAGCTGAAGGGTGGGACAGAAGGTGGATGTTCTGGTTGAGAAAAAGTGTAGGATGTTAGAACAGAAAATCCTTTTCCAGGTCTGACAGATTTAGCTATGATTCTCATACTACTTTGTGATATTTATTATCCTTTTAGAGGACACAAGGTTTTGAGCATCAATTTGAAGCAAAAACCTCTTCTTTTTTTAGTTTCTTTCTGTCAGTAACAACTTACCTTCAGATCTATGAGCCCATTTTTTTTAACAGGTAGATATGTGATGTGAAAACCTTCTGTTTCCAGGGAACGACAAGAATCCAACACACACTTGTGCTCTGTTTGCGTAGTAATGATATGCTTTTTTCTGGATTTATAGAACCTTGCAACACCCTGTCAGGCACAGTCCATGAAAAAGAAATTGGCCACTGAAGAAAGCAGGCATTACACAGTATGATCGGAAATAAGAAATTACTACTTAGATATAGTTCATTTGGATCTTTCCTGTTTGACCCAAGTCATGAATCTAAAAGGTACTGACAGATAATCCACACTACATATCTCCATCAGCACCTGCTTTTCAATGCATCTTACTTCTCAAAAACTCTGTGAAAATCTTTATTGCTGTTAAGCTGTAGAAGCCATTAACCAAAGCATTTTTGGAAAACTTTTGCAATGGAGTCATAAACACTGAGAAGTCTGAACAACCACATACCACATACAAAACCTAGTCTTCATAAGAAAAAGGTTTATAATCTGCATGTCCACTATATTTCACAATAAAGATTTTAATTACATAAGCAGAAGGAATGTATTTAGTGCATGCGAGACAAACATCAAATATTTTACATTGCCCTCAAAATCATGTCCCAGGCATCAAAACATTCATCCATGTATTTCCTCCACATATGTAAGAGAGTATCACAAAAAGTAAATCCAGAAATGCAAATATGTTATACTCCAACATATTATTAACGTTTAAATTGTTGAGAGATGCATACAATTCCTAAATACAAAATTTTAACATAATAAATGAGAATCAGTATGAACTTTTTACCTTAATTGCCATATTATTGGACTCTGTTGCACCACTGGTAAATATAATTTCCCGTGAATCAGCTCCTATTAAATCTGCAACTTGCTGTTTAAAAAGAAATACAAATTTAACTTGTTAAGAAAACATAGAATAAATTCACTACAGCAAAATACATGTGAAATGTTTTCAAGAATACTCCCTTGAGCTTCAAAGGATTACAGCTGGTACCTAACAAAGTTATGCTAAAAATAGTCTAAATATCTGAATTATAAAATACACAAGGAATCCACAGTCATTAGAAGTGGTATTAAGCATTAACCTGTTATAACACAGATAAAAGCTTAAGTAGACAAAACCCCACTACATATTACTTAAAAAAAAATGAAAAACATCCTTCCCTAAGATTAGAAGAATGATAAGATAAGGAGTTAGTCCAATGACTGCAGCAACATGCTTGTGACTCCAGGAAACCACTAATACTGTGGCACTTTTACGTACAGTATTGGTTTCTGCCATTTCAGTTGCTCTAATATCACTATTGGAGCAAGTGCTGACTTCTACACCTGGGACTGGAGAACCCTGGGAGCCCAGACAGATTGGGGAACAAGAGGCTGGAGAGCAGCAGCACAGAAATCTGAGACCTGGAAGTTTGGGCTGAGGGCAAGTGCAACAGGAGCCAGCAGTGCCCTGGCAGCCCCAAGGGTCAGCCTGTCCTAGGGGACATCAGGCCCAGCATTGCCAATCGAGCAAGGGGGAGACTGTCCTGTCCTGTCCTGCTCTGCTCTGGGGAGGCTGCACCTCAAGTCCTGGGGGCACTTTGGGGCAAATCTATATAAGGATATGAAGTTATCAGAGAACATCCAGAGGAGGGCCATGAAATGGTTAAGGGTCTAGAGGACAGTCTGTAAAACAAACAGCTGAGGTCACTTGGTTCTTTCAGTCTGAAGAAAAGGAAACTGAAGTCAGACCTCACTGGGGGCTGCAGCTTCCTCATGAGGGGCATCAGAGAGGCAGCTCTCTGCTCTCAGTGATCAATGACAGGGCTTGAGGAAACAGATAGAGCTGTGTCGAGGAGGTGTAGGTAGGATAGTAGGAAAAAAGTTTTTTACCCAGAGGGTGGTCAGGCACTGGAACAAGCTCGCCAGGGAAGTGGTTACAGCCTGAAGCCTACCACAGTTCAAAGAGTGTTTGGAGAATGCTCTCAGGTGGTGGGATTGTTGGGGCATCCTGTGCAGGGCCAGGGTTGGACTTCATGATGCTTGTGGTTCCCTTCCCACTTGAAGTATTCTATGAGTCTATCTTTTCCTACAATAAATCTACTAAAGTACAGCTAAGCAAAGAGGAAGCTGCTAAATCCAGCCCACAGAGAACAGGGGTTTTTTTCTTCCTTTTTTTGTTAGGTTCTTCTGACCCTGATTTTCCTCAACAGTAGGAAAACCAACGCAAACAACAACCAACAACTCACCCGCCTCGCTTTTTCCATGGCAGCCTCACTCTCCCAGCCATAGGCGTGGGTCCTGGAGTGGGGGTTGCCATAGTAGGCTGTCAGGTATGGGAGCATGCTGTCCAGGACTCTGGGATCCTGTGGAACACAAACCACCCAGCCTTAGAAAAGGAGAACGGAAACTATATCTGTCCTCTCTGGACAGACCCCCTTGCCACAGTATCAGCAGCACTTCTGTGGCAGTGTCTTGCTTTAGCTTAGACCTGACCTTAAAACTTGAGGCTATTACATGTTACGTGTAACACAAGTATTCAGCAGTTATGCTCTGTGCACATAACCCTGATCTGCACCGAAGGTCAAAGAAGAACAACATCATTTGAGAAAACAGAATCACAGACCAGTATGGGCTGGAAAAGACTTTAAAGCTTGTCTTGTTCCACGCCCCTGCCACAGGCAGGGACACACTTTCCACTAGGTCCGGTTGCTCCAAGCCCCATCCAACCTGGCCTTTCTTCTGAGCAGAAAAAAAACCAAAGTCTTAAAATGTTAAGAAAAATGTCAGATCAGTATTTTGGCTGAATTCACTTCCTGCTTCTCTCAACTGTCTCCACTCCCGCAGGGGTCGGTGGAAGCCACTTCGCGGCTCGGCCACGCTCCGGCCCTGCGGCACGGGGGCTGCCCATCCCGGGGGCTGCCCCGGCGTAGCTACAGCCCTACTGGGGGATGCCCGCACTGCCCTGTGGTGACAGGAACAGCCTGTGTCGCTACAGGTGGCGCCGAACGCCGCTTCTGTCCCCCACGGCAGCTCGAGACACACGCGACCGCTCGGGCAAGAGAACCGGGAGTGTGGGGGCCCTGCTCCGCTTCCCGTGCTCGGTACGGCCCTTACCAGCGGGGTGGTGGCCTGGACATCCATGTAAAGCGGCCGAGGAGCACCGCCGCCATCGATGGTTCGCCCTGAGGGGAGAAGAGGGGGAAAGCTGTTGTCAAGGGCCGGCAGGAGCGGGGGAGCTGTTCCTTCCCAGACAGGGGCTCTGCCCGACCGCGGCCTTACCCGATCCTGATCCGGATCCCGGTCTCGGTCCCGGTCCCGGTCCCGGTCCCCCCGCTCGGAACCGCCGGGGGGCTCGTTCGCCCCTCAGGGCCGCCAAGCGCCGCCACAGCAGCATAGCGCGCGACGGCCAGAGCGGGGCGTGCCCCCCTCTTCCTGTACGTCACGGCGCGCGCCGGAAGCGAGGCCCAGACAGGCGGAGGCGCGGTGCGGCCTAGCGAGGTACGGGCGGGGCTGGGACCCGGGAACGGGAACGGGAACGAGAACGGGAACGGGGGAGGGGCAGGGGGGCGGGGCGCTAGTGAGGTGAAGCGCGCGCTGAGGACCCCAGTTCGCCTCCGAGAGCTCTTGCGCCTCGCAACGGTGATGGCCGCCGTTCCCGGGGAGTCCACGGCCTCCGCGGCCTGAATATCTGCACTAAGTCTTCGGCCTGGCCTCGATCTCCCTAAGGGAGGGTTCACTGCCCGCTCCTCTGCCTCCGAGACCAAGCGGCAGCCGGGAAGGTCGGGCCAGCAGTGGAGGCTCGCTCAGGTGCCGCGTGTGCTGCTCGCTAGGGACTAAGAACACACAGGGTGAGGCCCCGAAAGAGCCTCGGTTGCCACAGCGGCGCTCGCAGGAGCTTGTTGAGGGGAAACGACGCCATCGCTCCCTCCTCCTTCCTATCTGACACGCAAGGAAACAAGCCTGGGAGCCAGCACAACCTCCTGCGCTGCACGCACGAGAAGCTCTGAGCTGCACAGCCTGGCCTGCCAGCCCAGTTTGGTTATAGAAGTCTGTTAGACAAAGCAGTAAATCGATATGGGTATTGTCCTTTCTTTTTTAGATGCCTGTGACCGTGGGCCCATATGGGCAGTCGCAGCCCAGCTGTTTCGACAGAGTAAAGATGGGTTTCATGATGGGCTTTGCAGTGGGCATGGCTGCAGGAGCGCTGTTCGGCACATTTTCCTGCCTCAGGTATGCCAAGGAAATGGCTTCCACAGACAAGTGGTGACAGGGAGATAGCCAGAGAGAAATGGTCATGCTGTGGGGTTGGGAAGGGATTGGGTCTGGTCCTGTGCTGGTCCCATGAATGGAACTTCGTCTGTGAGTCCCAGCTACTGCAGTAAGCCCCTGGCTTACAAAATGTGAGTGTGGTGCTGGCAGAGCATCACCCCTGGGTGCCCTGTATGCCGGGAGGTCACAGCTTCACAGACCTTTTCTTGCCTCTTGTAAGGAAGGTTCAGTGGGAAGCTGAGGCTGTGGAGGATCACCTCCAGGAGGAACCAGATGAATTGTCAATGCAGATACATGTGCAGCCCTCTCCTGGCTCCCTGAAGTGCTGTGTAAGCTCTCAGTGGCTGCATCATGGTCCCTTTGTGTGTCCCATGCCCTGCACAGAGGCAGTTACCAAACTGACCCTGAGTCTGAATGGCAGGAGTGTGGGTACACCCATGGCTCACATTGGCACAGTCCCACTGTGCAATGGAGAGTGACAAAATTCCACCTTCCCCTGCGACTCAGCATGATGACATGAAAACAAGCTGTGTTTGTTGCTCTGTTTGCTCTGGCACTGTTGACTGGTGTTGCACATAATCTGTGACAAAGAATCACTGAAGTCAGCTCTTTCATACTTTGCAGAACTCTGTTTGATGGTTTTTACCTGTGATTAAACATTGGAGATGATTTGGTAGTGCGGTGAAGGAGGAAGAGGTACAAATCTTAATCCAATGGGAGTTTGAAGTTTTCTAATCTCTCTCAATTCCCAGAGGATAAGCAGAAGATGGCAGAAGATACATATTAACAGAATTTAGAAGAATCAGTGAGAGTGGTTCTGTTGTACTTGAATGACACAGCTGCAGTACTTGTGCTGTTCTATTTTTGAGAGAAAATCTCATGTTTTAAGAATGAAGTGCATGAAATTCCTTAGACTCTTAAGTCACTGCACTGTTTAAAAGCCAAATATTACAAGAGTTTCTTGCGACAGAACAATTCTTTTTGTTTTAGTCTGACCTCAGGTAAGTGAAAAATGGAGAACAGAAACACTTTTTGAAGTTTCTAGGCCTTTCAGGTATCCCATATTAAAAACACAGAGTCAGTAGTAAATAAAAATTTAATTTTAAGTTGATGTTAAAATTTTAAGGTGATATTAAAAAGATTGCCACTGCAGCTAGAGAGGATGGCAGTACAACAGCTCAGACAACTCTTTGTACTCTGGCAAGTGAAATACTTGGCCAGCATTTTTTTTCCCATATTAAGGGTATTTGGGAGACCAGGATGCAAAGCTGTGCCTGCTAAGGGTGTGGCAGGAAGGTTCCACTGCAGGAAAAATACACATAGGCCATGTGAGGTGGGGGCCACCCAAGAGCCCCGGCAGTAGCACAGGGCACTGCACCCAGTCTCTGGGGAGGCAGCTGTACAATTGCACAGATTTAGACTGAAGAAGTGTTCAATTTGCAACCGTGAGCTGATTGTCTGAGATGTTTTCTGCTGCATGTCTGTGATCTGTCAGGTTTCAGCTTTTATATAATCCCTGTGATTTTCTTTATCTCAGGATTGGCATGAGAGGACGAGAGCTGATGGGTGGAGTTGGCAAAACGATGATGCAAAGCGGTGGGACGTTTGGGACGTTCATGGCCATTGGTATGGGAATACGCTGCTAATCTGGAGTTTGGGATTTATCCCAGAGTGCCCCCACCCAGCCATTCCTCCACTGTACAATAATAAAATCTTTAGATACCTGGAAGTGAGAGCTCTTAATGAAACAGCACAGTCCTACCCTCTGTGCTCTGCTGATTGTAAGCACACCTTTTAGAAAAATTTCTACTTTCTTCCCATCTCTTTCTCCCAAAACAATGAGAATTAATAATAATTTTTACTACATTGAAGTTCCTGTTTTACAGATAGAAGTACACCACACAAGTTTCCCCCTTTGGCACTTGGGCAGCTCACATTGCTGATGTGGATGTGGAGCTGCTTTGTCCCTTCTTGCAGTCCTCAGTCTAGGAAAGTTAGATGGTGGGTACTTCAGATTAATTATAAAATTTCTGTCCTCTTGCAAAAATAGGTGGGTTGAAGCTGGTCACATTTCTGAATTCACAGTGTCATGGGGCAGGTGCCCTCAACAGCGTAAGGGACCCCAGGATCCAGGCAGCTCCCGCAAGAGCTGTGCTCCCAGAAACAAAGCCTTTTCTTTCATTCTGGTTTAGCAGGCCTACAAGGTGGTCAGGACTTCCCTAGGAGAGCATGGGAATCCCTCCTCATCCTCCCCACCCCCAGAAGCACTGCCTACAGCTGACCTAGGAAAGGCGTTGGGTGTTGTAGTCTTCCACTACTTGCCTTTTGAAATAAGGCCTTTTTCTGCTCTTACTTTAGTTCTGTGTAAGGAAGACATGTGAGCAATAGCGCTGCCTCAACTGGCACCTGTACAGCCTGGACCTGGTACAAGTGCCTTTTCCCCAGTTTTTAAGGCAGAAACACAAATTCATGACTCAAAGCCTTTCTCAGATAAAGCACACCTAGACAGCCAGTTTTACTTCTTCCGCTGTGTTACTATTCCCAGAATCCTGCTGTATCCCCAGCCCCTCTCCACTTCTACCTTTTGCTTGCTCCAAGTTCTTTGATTAAGGACAGGCCCTTGCCACACTGCAGCTCAAGGACAGCTACAGCCCTAGAGGCTGCAGAGCAGATCCTCTCCCTGCAATACTACAGAACACCCGTAGCACTGCTGCCTGCCCCACCTTCACCCACTGCCAAGGAATGTTCTGTTCTCCCTACTCTCCACCTTGGTCTTTTCTTAGTGGTTAAAAAGGCCAGGGAGGTGGGACAGGGATAGAAAGAGCAAAGCACAGGGGCAGCTTCTCCCTAGAAACCAGACTGAAAGCAAACATAACTGACTCGTCCAGCCCCAGGGCTCTCAGCCATTTGTGAAGGATGGGAGTGGAGGTGGGCAGGAGGGCTTTGTCTCTGGACTGAACTTTAAGCATGCCTGAGGAGGACAGGAGTTGTGCCCAGATCCTCAGCAACCACGGTCACACTGCACAGAGGGCTGGGAACAGCTTCTGCATGTACTCTGAGCACATGACATCCCAGGGCGTACCTGCATACTGTGTAGTCGTATCTCAGACACTGGGCACTGCACAGCATCTATCACTAACCTCCAGGCCTAAGCACACCACTGCCTAAATCACATTGGGAGAGCAGAGAAATAAAACTTCATGAAAGCCTTTTTAAGAGAATTTTATTTGAGTGGTTCTTACAAAGATTGTTGCAATATGAAAGTCTTTGATAGAAATATCAAGCTGTCTTGTCAAACACACTGAAGTAACCCAAAAATATATTTCAGAGCTCACAGAGCTTAAAAAGAGCAAAGATTATATGCAACCAGAACAAAACACTTTTCTGTATTTCCTACCCATTTTCAGACTTGGCTGAAATCCTCCAGCTCTGCCCCACTGCACTCATCTGGAAATGCAGAGATGTTTTGTTTGGAAACTTAGACACACCTCACAGTATTTACAAAGAAACTTTTACAGATACAATAATCAAAAGTTACCATCAAGAAGTAAAACCCTTCAATCCTCCTATTCTTACCAATTATTCGGCACAAAGCAAGCTGAGTAGCTGTCTGCAGTCAGCATTCAGTAGCTTTTTGGATTTTCCATTTATACAAAAACACTAAATATGTCCCTTCATCCAGTCTCTCTCTGATACTACCCTTGAGCAGATCACCCACATTTAGTGAAATGTAAAATGTCTTTGCTGCATTAAAAGAAAGGCTCATGAAACATTAAAAATGTCATTATGTCCCATCTGCCTTTTACAGAGTATTTGTTATCTATGAGCTACTTCTCGGTTCCTACAGATCACCTTTGTCAATGTACAAGAATTACAAGGCAGAACAAGAAGTCAACAGCTTTGTATACAGTGGAAATGCTAGTTAGGGAGAATGAACACACTGCATTTCTGCTTACTTCATTTTATTTTTAAAGATAGCAGGAAGTGTACACAAAATGACATTAAATCCTTTCTTTTAGTTTTATCTAAATAAAAGATAACTCAATCTTCCTCCAAAAAATACCTATGTACAAAACTGACTAAATTAATCTTCATCGTCGAACAGGAACCAGCAGTTGGGTTGCAGTCATAGAGTCTGGGAAAAGGCTGTGGTATGTTGGAAGAGGTACATACGCTGCTGTAATCATTTTACCTAATCACAAGAGGAAAAAAGTAAACATCAGTGTTTGTCATTTCTGTAATGGATGACTAAATGTAGGCGTGTACATGGAACACTCACCTGCAAACCACCTCCCATGCAAAGCATTGACAGCCGCGATGGCAGCAGCGATGGAGGGACATTTCACATACACATTGCCCTGCAAGACAGAATAGTGCAGCCCATGAGAAGTCAGAGACACTTGCCCAATGCTGTTCCCTCAGCCACCCCTGGACCTGGCTGGGAGAGAGCCACACCTGCTCCACGAGGCACCCGCTGGGATTAATCCGTAACACAGAATGAGCACAAGAGAAGGGGACGGTGGTACTGGCAGGCACTACTCCACTATGGCAGTTACTGCAACCTTCAATTTTTCTAAATAGGATTTTGCAAGATAGCCCAAACATGCATTTGACCAGCAATCACTGAGCCATGAATGGCTGATCTGCTCCTGAGAGCCTTTTAGAGAAAGGATCTAAAGGCTCCTAATCATTAAAACCATGTGAAATAAAACAGCACAAGGGGTCTGACTGCCCCCAAGGCAGCCCAGCTGCCAAGGTCTATAAGCCACAAACCTCAACTACATATGCTCCACTCAACATGCAAACTCACAGCCTATATTCCACAAGAACCAAGCACTCCCTGTTCCCCCACACAGAAGCAACACTTCAAGGGAGACAGATTCCCTAAAAATTCTCCTCCATAAACATCAGCATGTCTGTCTTTACTCGAGCAAGAACTGAGGCAAAGGGAAAATCCCATCCCCGCAGGGCAGGAAGAGCTTGAGATTGTTCCCAAAGCACATGACAGACTGATCTTTGAACTTCACCAGAGACATCTGGAGTTTGCCATCTGCAGATCAAGCACTGTGCCTCCCTAATCCAGAGAACCACAACAGTCACACCCAACAACTCCAAGAGACACAGAGATGCCCACAGTAATGTGTGGCATTTTTCTGGTTGCCTGCTTAAAAACAGACCATCAGTAATACCCAAAGAAGATCGATTCTAGCTGAAACAGATTTTTCAGGAAAACAGTACATTAAAAAATAGATTCCAGCCTTTCCTTAGCAGCTTTAGTCAGCTGGTATTAACTCTTCCCACTGCAATCTAACTCATTCCTTTCTCATGGGGTGAACCTGAGCTTAGGGGCTGGTGTTTAAGGCACTAAGGAATCAATTAACACATAGAGCTCTGCTCTCAGCCTCCCCCTGCAAAGGCACCTAGACTGCTTAAATGCCCAGATGAGGTGCAGGAACACAAAGCTGTGGCTTTCCTTAACACCAGGTAGAACAGACAGATGTGGTACATGAGCCATACACTCAGCTGGGACTGCAACTGTTTAATCCTCAACAAATCACATGCTCATAAACCAACCCCTGACAGCCCTCAGCACAGAAGTCTGGGACAGAGCCCTAAAAGTGCCCAGAATCTAAGCCTGGAAAACAGAATTGTACAATGGAAACTATCAGTGGGTATTTTATAGCTGTGTCACTGCTGTGATACTATGACAAAACAGATTTCATTTTTTATGAAACATTAACTCATTACTTATTATGTTGCAGTTGCTTTTTTTTAAATCCACCTGCTAACATGAAACAGAATTTTGCAGCTCCATGGGCTTAGAATCTATGTGAGGTATCCTGAGGGCTAGTGTAGTTTTGGGGGTGGTGGTTTTCTGGGGGGTTGTGCAGTGATTTTTTTGTGTGTTTAGTTGTTGAGAGGGTTTTTTGGACGTGGGAAGTGTTATGGGTTGTTGGCTATTTTGGAATTTTTTTTTTCTGTCAAAGAACACTTCATTTTCTCTAAGTAACAAACCCATTATGGGGAAGGTTTCTTCCTCTTATCAGTCAAATGGTCCAAGACCACAGGCGTAATCTTGAAGATTACAAGATGCTAGGTAAGGCAGCACACTGTTTTATGTGCTAGACTGCAGCTCCTATCTAACCTCTGTGAAACCCATAAGAAACGGTTTTAGGTGATATTGGGGCAGCTGCACAAGACAGCAATGGTTGAGTGCAGGGCAGAACAATCCCACCAAAGCACACCAGCAGGAACACGAGTTTCAGCCTTATACCTTAGCATGGAACACAAGATGACACTTTTAGGGTCAGAGAGATAGAAATGAACCCAACTGTGAAACCATCTGAAAATTGAACTTCTGTTTGGGCTGTGAATTCTTTTTAAAAAGGGTTCAAGAGAATTAATCTATTTACAGACCTTCCAGAGTTTATACAGTCTAAGAGCTGAAATACAGAGAAGAGGTAACCAGTCTGGGGTTTATGTAAACAAGGTCAATTTAGAAGAAAAATATATTTACCAGTTTAAGATGCAGGTATTAATCTGGAATTCAGTCAGCAGCAACGGTGTTGCTCTTCCCTGTTCTAACTCCAGGCCCTCAGACTGCCCATTGCAAGACTAATGTCCGTGAGTGACCACAACTGTTTCTAAGCACGGGATGAGGCACATATTTACCTTATACTGTAATTATCTGGAGCAAGAGCTCTTTTCTACTGAAGCCTGTGCTCTAGAAAGAGGCAACTGAAGTCCTTGACTTGTGGGAAAGGCACAGCTTAAGGGAAATGCCAAATGCCTGAACTAGTCACTGCTCTTCTACAGCAACTTCAGCTGGGTAAACCTTCAAGAGCAGCACCAGAAAGCTACTCATCCAAGTTACACACAATGATTCACAATCGGAGAGAACCATCTACATTCTGCACAAACTAAGAAATTTAGGTACAGTTTAGGAAAAGCCCCATATTTGTAATGCTCCCCCTGGACAAAAGAAAGCAACAGAGCTCCTAACATCAGCTCAGTGTGTCATCCCCGGAAGCAGGCATACCTGAGCTGAGTTTTTGTCAACATAGATGTGGATAACTCCTCCATGTTTGTTACATTCCTCAATCACATCATCTTTAATTTCTGTGTCCCAGCCAGCTTCTTCTTCACTGTACAGGGGAAGGAAAAACAGGACAGAGATCATTCACACAAAATCCACCCCCAAAACCCATTAAACACATGCCTGCAACATTCTGATTTCTTTCTTACATGTTCAAGTCATTGACAAATGCCAAACAGACAACGATAAATCACTTACGTTTGAGGATTAAACATGTTGGAAAGCTGGAAGCACTGTGTTGCAAGTGGTTGTACAGAAGCAGCTGCAGCCAGAACTGTTGTAATGAAAAAAAAAAAAAAAAACAAACAGCATATCTAAGAACCCACTATGCATGGCTCTAATTTATTCAGCATAATAGAAGCTGCTCTGACTAAACAGAAACTGAAGGCAGGAAAGCAAAACTCAAAACCAGACACTACTGATGATAGATATATTTAAAATGATCAATACAAAAGCCAGCACACTATGAATCGCAGTTGAACCTGAAAATTGAAAATATCATCGTGTACATTGATTTTGGCAGATTTTCCATTTGAACATTAAAAGGCATGCATCTTCATTTGCATTTAAAATGTCTGCCTGAGTTGTATGTCAGCACCTTTAATGTTTTGCTCCTCGCAGATGCCCAGCAGCAGCTCAGGACAGCACCACCCCAGCTGACTGGACAGCAAAGGACAGACAACCTTGGGGAATTCCTAAAACCTGTTTTAAGCACGTTGAATTATGCTTCAGAAGTGTACCTGCACTTTCATCCCTTGAAAACGCAGACTGAAGGAAACATTTGACACCTGAAATTGCTCTTTCCCTATAACAGTGAAATTATTACTTGTCATTTATTGCTGTTTATCATGCCAGTACATTGCATTAAACACTGTCCCACAGGCTGCCCTTCCACAGATTTCAGACTTCTGTCAATGGAGCTGCAATAACAGCTGCCTTCCCCATATACTTCAGACATTAAGGGTTGTGCAGTCAGATAATGAGAAACTCTGAGACAGTAAACCCAAACTTCTGATTCTCAAATAACCCCTCTAAGGCAGGGAGAACACTACTACCCAATCACAAATACCAGTCCACGCATTTTCTTGGACTAGTACATGGCTGGAGAATGCTACCAACACTGGAGAAAATGCTACCAAGAATTTTCAGTCAAAAAAATAACAGGATGATTCCCCACTTCCCCACAGATGACTAGACAACTAGGAGAACACAATTTCTCAGGTATGGGCAAACCCTATACCACAAGAATTTCCCCTACAGACATCTGAAATAAAATCTACTAATTACAAGTCATAATAAATGCTAGTTTACCTTCATTCTGCTGGGACAGTCTCGTTTGTAAATCTAAAGAAAAATACAGAGAAGTTAATTATAATGCTTGCTAGAGTCACTGTATCATCACCTGCCAGCCAGGTTGTTCAGCTTGTTTTTCTGTGGTTAAGAGCTTATTTCAGTATCACTGTTCCTCTCTAGTTGTGAGTAGTTTCACTAATTTCAGCTTCTGTACTAGAATGTTCTGTACTTGACAGATTCTGTGACAACAAAGCATTTTAAAGAGCAACAATACCTTAAAAGGACAGACATGACCATGTACCTTTAATTCAATGTATCACTCCCAACTTGCTTTTGCTGTGATCGTCTTCAAAAGACATGTTTTACTCCATGAGAAAATAATTACAGCAATTCTGACATGCATTAGAGGTGTGTGTCAACACCAACATCTTTACTACCAGAAAGCAGTTAAGCACACAGCTATCCAAACCTGACATTCTTAAAGCAGTTATCAAATTTCATTTCAAGTAGAATAAGGCAATATTTTGTCTGCTTTGCTTTCATATAGATGGCATAATGATACAAGTAGCTTTGGTATTTTTCAAATTCAAAACATTTTCCAGTGTTCAGAACATGTGATTTGCCTAGAAAACATGATTTACTTATTTAACAACATACACTTGTCCCAATCCAAAGTGATGGGAACAAACAAATGCAGACTTTCTAGCCATTTCCAAGTAACATGACATCTTTGAGCTAACATAAAACTTCAGAATTCAAGACTGTAAGTATAAGCCCCTTCAATCATGGTTCCATTTAAGAGACACTAGGTGTGAGCAAACAATTGCCTTAATTCACTCATTTACAGAGTAGCAAAGTGATGAGCACCAAGTAAGCTTCCAAGCTTACCTGGAAATACCTGAAGGCACGAGGTATCAACATACTTTTCCCCGTTCTAATAAAACCTCCTCCACGACACTGAAGAACCAACAGAAATAAATGTTTTTCTCTAGATTTTCCTGATGTGCCTTTCCAAGCGTTTTGCAAGGAACACGTACCAGGAACCATACTGAAAAGCAAGGGCTGGAAGGAGTAAGCTCTGAAGGTTGAGTTGTAAAAAGAGCCGGTGATATTTGGCATGTTTTCCATCCAGATCTGAACCCAGAGTCCTCACCTCCACAGAATGAGAAATATCACAACAGCAAAGGCTGTCTTAGCCTGTATTCTCTGAAGAAACGGCATGGTCTTGGCCAAATCTGTAACTAATTACCTAGTTAATTAATATTCAGACTCTTGTGAAAACAAAGGCCTTTTAAAGAAAACAGCAAATATCCAAACTCCCAATTTAGAGGAGAGACACTTTTCCTGCTGCAATTCCAATCCATCATGTCCAGCAGAACTCGTCTATGTGGGTCAGCCTGGGGCTCTACAGCCAAATCCCTGCACATATCATCACTGCAAATTCTGTCCACAGCCAAGATCTGTTCTAAGCACAGCAAAGTCAGCCACCACTATCGTGTGCAACAGTTTCACAGGTTAATTATTAACCACGTTTGAAACATAACCTGCTGCTCACCAGATTTTTTATCAACAAACTGGATTCTTTTGTTGCTCATGACTCAAGAACAGTCTTGTCCTCTCACTTCTAAAATCACTCAAAATTAAGAAATTGATTGTCACTCTATATAGTCAATTCATGTTTCCCTACACATAGTTTTAAAGAGTATGCAGAAACTAAAATTAATACATCTGACCAATTCAGATATAAGTAACTCTTTCAGTATATTCTTGTGTAACACCTGTAAGAGCAGCAAGTTTAGCACAATGGGAGTACATGTTTAGTGTACACAGAAAGCACAAATACAGACAAATCTATCAAAGTAATTTGTGTCTTAAAATAAAAAGTTTATTTTTAAATCCAGATGGCTTTAAATAAGCCAAAGTCTGCCAAACATTGCCTAGCATCTTGAGTAATTTCTTAGAACAGAGACCAAATAGAGGTCCAGGATAATAGCTATCTCTTCCTCTTTTACAGCACACCATATCAATTTTTTCCATAAACTGACAGCTCCTTTCACAAGAAAGGAATGCTTTGTCCCACAAAACAGTAGAAGCATATTCTATAGGCTGATTATTTTAAATTTCCTATGTTGAGAAAGAGAACAGGGAGTACACAGCGACAACTGTTCAGCTTCAAATTCTTTTTCCTGCTGGATTGCCAAATTCTCAGGTATCCCCTTGAACTAATTCTTTACCTTCCCTACTTTAGTTTTATTGACTCCCTCTTGAACATGGATTATCAGAAGTGTTTGCAGAGGTATACATTACACCTCAGATGCTCAGGCCTACTTGCCTCTAGGAACACACCTAATATTTTAATGATATATCATGCTGCCAGGTCATGTTCTGGCTCTGATAAACGGAAGCATTTAGATATTTTTCTCCTCCCTGGCCATTCTTCCATTGCTAAGCTCCCAGACTATGCAACTGGAATTTTATTTAACCCTGAAGAGGTGAACAATATACAAAACCCCAAAAATTTCTTGTCAACAGCACCTACGCATTTATTCACCTCATTTCTACTACTGACCATTTTCATTCATGTAAATATTACTCAAGACCAGACCAACACCTAAACTTTGGCTTTAACAATAGCCTCCAACTTTCCCAGCTTCCACCTGTAAAAAAGTCCTTCTTTCTCTGAGCCAGCTTCCTGACACACCTTGTACTTCCTGTATTACTCACTTCTCCAGTTTAATAACTTGCAAATGACAGGAATCTAAAGATCAGCAAGAAGCTGCTCCTCCTCTGCCAAGGAAAGGCAATTTAATCAATGACTGTTGGTCTTTAAATACAGTTTCTGACTGTATGCTATACTTTCATAATATTCTCCAGTTTACCCATCTTTAGTATAACCTCTGAAGGAGCAAAGTCTACTCAGTAACGGGACCAGAATCTGGCCAGACCACATTCTTCTTCCTTCAAGTGTACTTCAAGTCTAATTTAGTCACATGTTTCAGCTATGTACACATCGTGGACTTAAAATGTTTATCAACAATACCAGAGATGAGACCACATGTCTCATACATGTATTCCATCACTCATTTCATGGGACTTTTACTTCTCTGACCTGTTTACATTAGCCTCTTACTTTTAGCTTTCTTTCTACCTATGGAGTATTTTTCCTTTTTTATTTTTGAACTACATATTCCTAGCTTACCTTCCTCAAATTCTAAACTTTATGACCAGTATCCCCACTGCAAGTTGAGGCAACTAAATACATACAAACATCTTGGGAGTAGTTTTTCATTCACCTGAGTCCCACTTCCTTTTTTCTTCAAGAGTTGGTAAACCTTCATCTATTGCTTTCATGACTTTAACAATGTCTAACTCAATCGGATTGTTGGCAGACAATTATCTTTTTATCTGTTTCCCCCCAAACTAAAAATTTTGTTTTATTATCAGTCATTTTTCCTATTCTTCATAGGCTGTGTGGTCATTCCTTATTTCTTTTGAGGTAGCTGATCACCCAGGTTCAGTGTGGAGCCCACACTAACAGAACTTTTTCTTCTTTCTGTAGAATACAGATCCAACACAGCATTAGCAATGTAAAACATCCTGCCTGTTCAAACACCCAAGTTGCTCAGACCAGATGACTTAATTGCCTTGTTTCTTCAACCATCAGCTAGACCTGTTTGTGTATCCTTCCATTTAAATGTGAGCAACTCATGATCCCTCAAGTCAATGGTCATTTCTATTCTCATCCATAACATCTTCATTACTTACCAAATTGAGTTTAAAATAGCATCCCCTCTTCATGAGTCAGTGAGTGTTTGATGAAGAAATTTGTCGGATATCACATCCAGGAATATCTGGGCCCCACCATTATTACTAGCAATTCTTCTCCAATCTGTATCGGGGAAGTTAAAGTCTCCCACAATGACATAATTCCTGGTAGTAATTTTCTCTAACAAGAGTAAAGAGATCTTTAATCCATAACCAAATCTCACTTTGGGGACAGCTCATTGACTCTACGGCAGCAAAAAGCTTTATCTTTTTCCAAAGTTACTTAAGTTGCACATGTCTGCGTTATTGCTTTTGTACAATACAAGTGGACCCTACCACCTTAATTTCCACAGCTGCTAACATGCATCTTTTTCTAACATCTGTATTCAGCCTCATGTATTTCTCTGCAGAGAATCATGTTTTCTCATGCTGATTGCATACTACCTGAACCATTCAGCTGTGTCAGACATTTATGGCCATGTTCTTGATTTAGTGAGTCTGGATTTCTTTAGACCTTGTTTGTTTCAAATGCAGGGGAGGAAATGGACTGGTGTTTTTTTAAAACACTATTCTCATTTCTAATTGCTGACATGTTTCTACATGAGACTGCCACACCACTTTATAACCTGCATAAATTATGATCTAACTTCAGCGGTGGTTAGCTTTCCTTCTCTTTCTGGACTAGACACACTTTTTCCTCACTACTGTATGTTTTTCATCCTTCTCAAACAGGCAACCAGCATTTTTCTGTCACTGGCCAGTTCATTTTCCTTCCAAGGGCACATCTCTAAAACACCTCTATTATATTCTTTTAGCAACTGTCTACAGCTTCATATGTATGCTCTTCTTAAGACTGCACCTGACCTTTCAGTAACACAATTCAGACCTATCTTACTAAGCCTGAATCATTTCCATCACAAGCTCTGCTGGAAGGCAAACAAGAATGCTACCTTTTCTTTGCTACTTTCTGACACATCCCACACATTCCAGCATCTGGTTATTTGTGACATTCAGGTCCTTTCTACTGTTATGACAGTTTCATATCCCATGTTCATAGTATTAATCAAAAGTAGCAAAAAAAAAAATTACATTCAGGGAGGTTACTCCCTGCTCTAGTTCTGAAGACCCCATGAATAGTTAGTTTTTCAGACCAGCTATGAACTAAGCAGCAGCAATCACATCCCTCAGCCTCATTCCAGCACACCCACCTGCAGAACACACATACAACTATAGCCAAATCCAAGCAATAGACACATTCCCTGACATAAAATGTCTTTCCTCACGAGGACATACGCTGTAAAAACGCTGCTGCCATCTTTATGATGTGTCCCCCATAGAGTCCTAATAACCTTCCTGCCCTTTGTACCGCTCTGATTTTTCTACAGGGGTCAATCCCCTTCCAATTCTGAGCCTGCCATTTTCAACAGTCAACACGTATGCTGCAGTAGAACATACAAATCCCCACTAGCCCAGAGAATAGTGAAGAGAGGAAGGTTTGGGGTGAAAACCAGCAAATTTGGAAAAATATGCAAAGTGAATCGCACCCATCCAAACTGTGATATACCATTATTAGTTACTTGCTTATGATTTTGCAGTGTTTTACAGTGCATAAAACATGCTGCAATACCTCATTTTAAAAGACCAAAATGCATTTTTATTTTAAAAGACAAAAAAACATAGTTAAGTACCGCCTGTCTCAAATTTATAAAGTAATTTTAAAAAATATATATAGGTCATCATTTCTTACCTGTCACTGCTCCAAAGGCCAAAGATCCACTCATCTGCAGAGCCTGCTGTGCAGCTGGAGGAATCTGCAAACCAGTACCTGGAACAGAACACAGAGACACCTTGGAGCAAGCCCTTTCATTTATTTAGGAATGCAGTAACAGAAGCATCATAAATATTCCTCTTGTCATAAGATAAAAAATACCATGCATTTAAATATTTCATTCATTTATCCAAACAGTTCTGTGGAGTGTTTTAATTCAAATTCTGCAAACTTCTTCACACACTTGTTATCCAACATTGCACACACCTTCTGCAAGTCTTGCCATCAACTGAAGCCGACCAGTTGTTCCCAAATCAATTCCAGTCCGTTCCAACTCATCACTGTCCAAAAATGAGCTAGCACTGGAAGCATCAGTACGCTCAGTTACATGTCCAACTTTCATTGGTCTCCCAGCCAGCTCAAATCCATTGAGTTGTTCCAGGGCTTTTTTGGCACACTCAGAGTCTGAGAACTGTGGTTTGGAGAAACAAAAATTCAGTAATGCTTGCCTACAGGATTCAGCAACGCTTCTACTGTATGTAATATCCACAATTACGCAAACAGGAGAAACTCTTTAAGAGAATAGCAACAAGCTAATGTACATGTGCTCAGAATTTTTCATTTAAACCAAACACACACATATTTTGGTATTTACTTTCTCATGGTTAGGTACTATATATTTAAATATATTGTTGAAGTTACAGCATCTAGATACTGCAATCAACAGAAGTCATGACTGTGGCTGTCTTTCAAGAGTGACACTCAATTCTTCTGCAACCTTACAACTGCCATGGTATTTACAGTTTATTCCTAAGAGATATTCTGCTTTATGCTGCAAAACATCAAAATAAACACACAAGCCATTTTATCAGTGTTAAAACCGTCAAGTATGAACTATATAGTAAGTTTGGTTTCATTTGTGTCCATGTGCCAGAGGTCCCAGCCGAGACTATTTTCCTCATGACAAATTGCCAGGTCAGTTAAGAAACTCAAGTTCAAAAAACTGTGTACCCGAGGGTAAAGACGAAAGATTTTTTTAACTGAAAAATTTTTAGCCCCTATTATTTCCCCTATAAAGTTCAAATTAAATTATTTTCAGCCATAAAAACACCAGTCATTACTGGTGTTACTTTGCCTGCAGAAGACAGCATTTACTTTTGCTGGCACTGACTACAGAGGAAACTATTCCCATCTAAACATATTCACTGCTCATTCTCAATACCCAGACAACCATCAGAAACAAAGAAAAAGCCACTGCTGCATCCTGCAGCATGACACTTCTGAAATGACATATACAGTTATCGAGTAGCATTTTAGTACCTCCCATGCATATGTAACAAATTTTGATTGCGCTTAGTTTATTATGCTTTGATTGCTACTATATAACCACATAAACATACACAGGAAGGTTGACATATAGAGATATATACTCCTGCAAGGGAAGGTTACACTCAAATCATCTTAGAAACCTGGCAATTCTAGTCATACCGTAATGAATCCATATCCTTTTGAGCGTCCAGTTTCACTGTCCATCATGAGCTGAATACTTTCAATCTGCAGATAAGAAAAAAGCTATTTACTAACAGACATTTTGGAACAAACTCCAAGATACCAGAACACAACATGAAAACAGCCCTGTCAAATTGTCAAATACACAGACATGAATGTGAAACTATTACTTTTTATAAATTAGTTTCTCATTCCTTCCTCGTTTCAAAATTAGTATACAGACAGCTAAATAGGCACTTGGATAGTAAGAGAAGCAGGTAAACATAAGGGTTTTGAGCTCATCTATGGGTAGAGGCTTGATGCAGAATTCTAGCAGCATAAGCACACAGACATAATCAGATCGTAACTGAAACGCACTCATCATGGCACTTCATATGCTGAGAAACTCTGTTTTACAAACTAAGAAAAGCAGTATGCCTGACAAGTGCTTTGTGAGTATGAAGCTGAATTATTTCCAGAAGCTGCTAAGGCTCTACAACTAAGCTAGGCTTTTCAAATAAACTACTCTAACATAACATGCCAAATTCAAGTTTACCCTGCCAAATGGCTCGAAGATTCCTCGAAGCATATCTTCAGTTATATTGAAATGTAATGATCCCACATAGAGCCTCATAGGACCAGCACTGCCCTTCTGCAGATTATTTGCCATTGCTGCTGCTCTGTTTTTCTCTGCCTACGGAGAAAATAAAAATTCACCTTCAATAAGAAATCAATAAAAAACCCCTAAAATAAGAAGTAAATACCTATCAGACCTAAACTAGAAGATTCACCAAACATACAGAAGCTGTTGCATGATCTGCAGTCTATCAGACTTGAACTTAAGAGCTACAAAACCCAAGATCATGACCAAGTACAGAGACAAGAGACTCCAAAAGCCTTCAAATTGAACAACTTCATGCAAAATTCTGACTTCTACCTAGGAAATTATCTAGAAGGCATACACAATATAGCCTTCACTTCTGTAACACTATTAACAATTTCTTTACTGTTATTTGCTTAAGGTCAGCATTTTCCTAATACCTTTACACAACTTTCAATCACTTTAATTTGCCTGTTATCTACTGGCAACAAAAATCCATTTTATTAGCTTAAATAATCATCCTTGTTACGGTTTTCCAAACATTCAGTAGTAGCCAAATTTTCAAACAAAGTTTCTCATCAAAATACAAGAAGCATAACTCTGCATGAACAAAAATGAGGTTTACAATTCCTTACCTGTGATGCCTGTACTATGATAGGTACACCCAGGACTCTCTGTCCAGTCAGTCCTATTGCCAGGGGCACTGAACTAACATCAACAAATTCAACATAAGCAATCCCCTTTGAACGTCTGGAATTTCTATCTGAAATCATTCGCACATCACGAACCTGAAAGGCAACAACAGAGATGGAAATACTTTTAGAGAAAGATGAAAAAACCTAACGCAGCCTATTTCTCAGACACATATTAATACTGAGAATTATTTGCCAAGCCAACAGCTTTAACTCTACAGCAGCATACACTTTTTGTAACAAACATATCCCAGAGGCAAGCTAGCACTAAAGCTGTTTTTTTTTTGTATGTGACAGAGCTTGCAGCACTCTAATGCTTTACACCAGAACCTTGCAGCTGATAGAAGAAATGAAGTTTTTCCAACTTAGAAGTGAGATGAATTTTCAAATGACACTATAACTGACTGACCTATCTAAAAAAAGAAGAAAATATGAAAAATGAAGTTGAGTCAGAATTGCATCAACATGTTCTGCCTCACATCACATGAACAAGCAGCTACAGAGAAACTACATTTTTGTGTTCAAAGATTTTAATAATTAGTTCATCATTAATCCCTCTTTGCACAGGCACAAGAAGCTCCAGAAAGCCACATGCTTACAATTCTGAAAAAATACTGAACCTGTATTAAGTTGTACTAGGACAGCTTGTGGCAAAGTTCAAAATTTTTTTAACTTCCCTATCAATTACCTTCCCTACTGTAGAGAAAAATTCTTCCAGGTCTCTTGGTCGAATTCTTGCAGCCAACTGCATGCAGAACACTGTTCGAGCATCCCTCTCTTCAGGGGTAAGATTATCAATTGGTTCTCTGGAAAGAGTAAAGTTCAGCTAAAAAATCAACTGAATTGAGATCATTCATCTTTGGACCACACATGATACACTAAAAAATCAGTACTTCATAGTCTGATAGGAAAAAAAAAGCCTGCTGTATTAAAAAAAAGGCAGAGTAAAGAACTGAAGGGAATACCAAATATTAACATGGCAAGTTGTTCCATGACTGAATATCCTATTTCACCTGTGAGCACCAAATATAACTGGAAAATTCTATTTTATATGCAAAACCATAAATTGAGGTACCATTTTGCTACTGTCCAGAACTGGTACCAGATACCACTGGAGCTTACATGTCCTTTTCATCAAAAGGATGGAAGAACAAGAATATAAAAGCAAACAGGGCAAACTAGCACAGACTGGCTATTCAAATCCTCAGAGAAGTAGTGTGGGCTAGGCTTTACTAACTCACATCTTGCATTTACCCAGTCACTTTGGAGTCACTACAGCCACTGCATAAAACCAGACTGACATCCCTGTAAATAGAACGCGCAGTCCTCATTCCACAGTTTCAGCTTGTTAACCCATAAAGAAGTATGAATAGTATTGAATTACTGGAATGAATAGTAGAATTACTTTGATCCTTGACACATTCAGAACTACAATAATTTTATTTATTAGCTGAAATTAGATGCACCACTGTTAACATATTGAAGCTTCAAATCTAAACAAATCTGACTCATACTCAAGTACAAAGTACATAAGAAGTAGCATGGTGTATCCTGGATTGAGTATCCATCGATGTAGTATGTATTTTTATTAAATTAACCACACAGATACTAATCACTTAGAAAACACAATAAAAATTTAAACATCATTATCTTAGTAAGAGTTTGCCAGTCATTGAAAAACAAAATGAGATTGGTGAAATTTGACTGCATTAACGTAAGAGAATAGTCTCATTAGCAGCTATCTAAATCCTATTCCCTTAAATGAGAAGACTAAGAATGAATAAGCAGCTTCTGGACTGCAGAGACATATAGCCTCTCAACAAATAACACTAATAAATACTGGACAGCAAAAAGAAGCATTTGTACTTTCCCATTTCATACTCTAGATTATTAACTATAATTCAGCAGAAAAACTAATTTAAATCATAATTAATGGGGATTCAGCAGAAAAACTAATTTAAATCATAATTAATGGGGAGAAGATTGAAAATACAGAAACACAAACTAATAAAGACTTGTTTTGCAAACTGACATTATTTACAACCTTTTATGACATGGGAAGAAAGCAACATACTACCAATATCCTTTTCTCACTAGCTTTCTCAATGAATTCCAGCATCACTTATGAGTGCTGGAGAGCAAGTAGTCATTCATTATTTCGTCATCACTTTTCCAACTCCAACTAGACAAAAACAAACAAACCCAAACATAGGTAAAAAGTCATACCTAACAGGGCTTTTGTCTTTTCTGAAAGGACTTTTGCTTCTAGAGCGGCGTCTGCTAAAAAGAAAGATCAACAAGATTAGAAGAAAACTTTCCAATATACCACTCCTGGTTCTAAACAAAATCTATTAATGATGCAATGAAAAACAGAGAAAAGTCAAAAACCTTAATTTGATGCTGTGAGGCAGACCAATCTTCCCTCTGATGGCACTGTTGAATTTTGGACCAGAACTATGGCAGAAGAAAAGACAAAAGACCTGAGTATTTGAATTCAAAGTTTCCTGTCTGTACTCACATTACACTCCAAGTGCTCACCCACCCTTGCCTCTGAACTTGTCAGCATTTCCATTAGCAGCACTCACAGCATGCATCAGATAATCAGTTGGTTACCAATACATGCAGCACTTCAGACCATAAGGCACAGAATATGATCCCCTCCCACTTTCATCTATACCACAAAATCCCAGAATATGCAGGACTCTTCATGAGACAGTCAGCCATAGCACATTTGTATATGCAAACTATTCTGAGCTACAGTTACTGTTATAACTATTTTCACCCGTCTTTTTGTCCACATGCAAGTTCTACATACTGACGACTGCAAAGCATAACATTCATGGCCTGGAACTCGGCTTCAGAGCTGTATGCCAAGTGGTACTGGCAGGATTACTTGCTCAAGTGTAACATTTTAAAATCAAAAAGTTCCAAGAAATTTAAGGTGCAAGAGCAAACCAAAAGTGGCTCCATGCAGAAACCTGCAAGGGACACATTCACTAATGGTGTCTCAGCTCTAACCACTGAAGTGCTGCAAATATATAAATGAAGCTTCCTTAAAATTCCTCATGGCCATCAAACCACAGAAACAGTGAACCCAGCAGTCAGCTGTATACAGACATATAACCACAAAAGGAATCCAATCTCTTGACTGAATCTAATTTAATTCCCCAGGCCTCACACAGAGTCTCTTAGAACAAACTGTAATCTGCCCTTCGCTTCCACGTTCAGGACAGTCCTCTTGCTAGTTAAGGGGGCACCCATGAAGAGACTGAGACAAGGGCAGTAAGATTTATCCTATTGTGCTCTCCCTGAATTTGATCTCCTGGTAGAGAGTTGTTCAAAAGGCAAAGAACAACACCTGTTAACATTCTTCCTGTATCTCCACCAAGCGCAGAGGCACTCTGCACAGACTGAACACTGTGCACTGGGCTTTGGCTTTCCATCTGTACACAATTGATTCTTTCTGCTGTTGCTACAAATTGATGTAAAACACCCTGAAAGACACGGCAGGCTGAAGACATTAAGTAGTCTTTCACTAAATCCGTTTGGTCATGCAATTTGTCTGAAAAATGTCTTCTTGCTCCTCAGTGGAGCAGTAATGCTTATAGTTAAACTCAGCATCCGCCACAAGGAGGAGGATGCCCATTTTTTTAAGCATGTCATGACACAGGTGGAAGTAGTGGGCCAAGATCCAAAACCGTGCTGGCCAGGTTAAAGCAAGGGAAATATGGCCCTGTACAACACTGGAAAAAAAATAAAGAAAAAAGACCATTTAGAAACTACTCATGAAGAGAAGATAACTACTTACTGAGAGAAAATAAGACATAAAACACAGACACATGTTGAGATGAGATCACAATTGATCAAAACCAGACTTTTTTTTTGCCTAGGAGAAATTACTCCCTTTCCTGCTCAAGTCCAGACAAATTATTGCCAGGAGTGTCCATTCAGGTTCTTCAGTATCTATGGAACAACTACCAAAAGCTGCATCTGGAAATACTGGTACTAATTTCAGAGGCTACCTTCTTATCAGACATGGGACTACCTTGCATTTTCACATCAGATGTAAAACATGGTGCTCTCTATTTTAATTCAAATGCAGACAGACAAACCAATTACAGTGACTCCAGAACACTAACATGAAGACCCAACTAAACAATAATAGTTAAGAGCAGGAGTTTTCAAGGAAAAGGTGAAAGAAATATTTTAAGTACTCATCTAAATCTAATGAATAACAAAACCAAAACACAAACAACTGAGAAGTAACCGTTTTCAAATGCATGCACAAGGCGGGGGTGGGGGTGGAGGGAGGAAGAAAAAGGGGCAGCAAAAAACCCACAATCCATCACAACTCCAAAAATCTCCATTTTTCTTTCTTGACTAGTACTATCTTATTTACAGAACTCCATGAGGCCAACATTAAGAAACCCCAGACCACTGGAACACACCAAGCAGAAAACTGCCTAGGGCAAGGTGAGAGCCCAAATTATCTTCTCAAAATCAACAATTTACCCTTTTCAACAGTACTCTCCCTGTGTTTTTCTAAGGAGACTCGCTTATAAAGCTGTACATCTCAAGTAAAGTTTCTACATTGCTTCCACTGTCTCTACAACTGTTGCCCAGTTCCTGCTAACCTGTACGTAAACACCATGTCACAAGCCATTAATCTCTATGTCTAGGAGTCACCTTCTTTGTAAGCCAAAGTCCCGTGTGCAGCCAAAGCACACACTTCCACAAAACCTAAGAGATGCCACCGGGCCCAATAATGTCAGGTCAGAAGACAGCTAGCAAATTATCAGCTGTTACCTACTCACTCATATTCAAGATTCCAACAAAAAAATGTTGGACAAGGCAAACTCTGGCTAACAGAGTCCAGGAGAATCACAAGGAACTTTCAGTCATCATTGTAATAAACCTGTTTTCCTAACAGCTTTGTCTAAATTTGTAATTTCAAAATAGAAACAGGATGGTCTAAGTGACTGCTACTTTATGTTAGCAGCAGCTGGGATTTCCCCAACAGATGTCTATGCAAGACTACTCAGTCAAATTCCTTCTCCTAAGAGACCTTATGATACAGCTATGTAACACTTAAGTGACAATATATGTGAAAATAACATGAGATAAAAAACCCTATGAACACTAAGCAATGCAATACAGTCACCTAATTTTAACCTAATTTAAAATTAAAACATTTAACCACATTTGAAGCCTAAAGTGAGAAACTCAAAGTTTTCAGGTTCCCTGTAGCACTCTCCTCTCCTTTTCCTTCAGAATTATCTATACTAAACTTTTTTCCTCACTACTGCTGAGATGCCTCCTAGCTACTCCCAGCAGTAAAACCATCTTGGTTTACAGAAAATCAGCTCGAAATGAGCCTTTATAAAGCTCATGAGGAAGATCACAAGGAGGAGGAAGAGTAAAAAATAAGATAAAATAGAAGCCATTAAGCAATTTGATCTAGATACTGCAGTTAGCCACAACCCTGTCAGCACTAACTCCAACCCAAAACTACCGGAACAGCCCCACAAGGAGAGATTCCAGAAATAAATTCTCCAGCCAGAAAGAGTATTCTGGCAGTCACTTTTGAAACACTGAACTTATGCCACTGATACAGAGACAACTTCTTCAAATGAAAGCTCAGTATTGGTAGATCCAAAGGTGGCTGGTGATGCAGGAGGGCTTTATCACCAAAGTTTTCATCTCTCTGAAATTCAGCATCTGTTACATAGATTTAAAAGTGAGTCCCTGCATTTTAAGAGCCCTGAACAGGAATTCTTCACAATCCCTTCTCTTTCACACATTTGGAGCCAAAACTAGAACTCTGGAATCACATTAGCATGTTTATAATTTTAACAGGACTGTTCATCCTCTGCAACTGAATGACAGCAACTGCTTGCTGACTGCCATCAGTCAACACCAAACCTTCTGGGACACATGTGCTTGCCCTATACCAGTTTTCCACAAAACCATCTAAACACACTAGAATTCTACTTGGTTAAGTGAAAGCAATGATTTGGCAACTGAAGCAGTGAACAAACTATCAAATGAACAGCACAACTATGTACCGTCAGAGCATAGTACATTATCCCTGCTTCTTGCTCCCTGTATCTCAACACCAGAGCAATCACCCAGAACAGCTACGAGAGAGTGTCAGGATAGCAAAAAAGACCCCTTGCAACTACTTACCTTTCTGGCATAAGGTATCTCAGAGCATTAAAACAGGCATGGGTTATTGTAAAACAATACTTTCAACCTCAGAACATTGGAACTCCCAAATTTCTCCAGGTGAAAAACCTTCTCACCCAGTGACAACAAGAAAAACAAAGAATAAAACCCTCCAACACAGCTGGAAGAACGCAGCAACTCCCAAGAGCTCCCAAGCAACCACAAGATGAAACAAAGGACATCCTCTCCACACAACACTGCACTGGAGGGAAGGATGCCAGCAGGCTCCACATACAGAAGGCTGAAGTTTTTGATCAAGGTCGTCTGTACCTTGAGCCACAACAGTGGCACTGGCATAACCCAACCAGCTACTGTCATCTTACACGTGCAACAGTTGTGGGAAAACTACTCTGTACTGCTGAAATCTTTACAGCTGAAGTCCAGAGCCGTGTACAGAGGCTCTGATACTCAAGACAAAGGAAAAGCAGGGCTGATATATTACGATCCCCACATACACAGGGCTGATGATGCACAGGACGCCATTGCACCCTAGAGGACCCAGGAACTGCAGCAGGTTTTCATGACGAAAATGCCAACATCCAGATGACTTGGCACAGACTGAGACCCTGAGACCTCAGGAAGTTTTTGTTTGTAGTCCAAGAGTACAAAAAGCCCGAAGAAAAACATTCATGTTCATAAAACTGGACAAGCCTACAATTTATCAGAAGGTAAACACTGTCTGCTCAAACATCTTGAAGAGATTTCTCTATCATGGATGGCATTATATGTCATGATTAAAAAAATACATTCTTTTCAAATGCCTTCTTTTAACATCATCTTTCATTCCAAAATTTGACAACAATTGAGATGAGACCTGCACAACAACAGAGACAAACAGCAGCCTCAGGTAATCAATGACAGTCAAGCATACAGCCCAGTTCTCACTGAGTTTCTGCAGAAAGAGGCAATGGGAAGCATAGGGGAGAGCCACAGTACAAACCATCAGAAACAATACTGATGAAAAAACATCTTTTGAGAATTGATTTACAAATGTCTGGAACTACCTACTGCTGAAGTTCTATCAAGCTAAATATCTGAGAGGAATTGTCAGCCTCTAAACAAGCCTGAGAAAAAAGCAGGGCAAATTTGCAACACACGGGCATTACTAAGACAAGATGCTCCCAGTTTGGATGCATAAACGTGGAATATGTTTGTGTGAATATCCATTTATGGAGTTAATGTTCAAGAACAGCAAGACAGTAAAAATCTTTAGTAATACCCAAAAAAAAGGATACGAGCCTGGAACTAAATAAACATACTACAATTAATTTTTTGGCAGTTAAGCCATCAAGTTCATATACTTTAAATAGTTAGGGCATGGAGAGAATTTGGTTGTTATATTGATTTTGTGATAAACTTGGTTTTCCACTCAGCTGTACACATTCTTTCATTTGCTTTCCCATCTCTGTCTTGGCTAAAAATGAAAACTAGAAGAGGAATATTACTATCCTCATTTTCACTCTGTATTTACTGACATTCTTTAAACTTCACCTCTCACTTTCTTTTCAATTATAATTATTAACCAATTTAGAAAGCAGAGAGTGAAACTTCAACCTTCCACATTGTAACAGTGAAGCAGCACACATGCAACTCTGAACAAATAACCTACTAGGGACTTCTGTAGCGGCCTCTGAATCTGCGGTCTCTGCTCCTAGACCGGCTGCGTCTGCGTTCTTTGCTTCTGCTCCGTTTCCTTTCCCGGCTTCTGCTCTTTTTCCGTTCCCGATCTCGGCTCCGTTTGCGTTCCTTACTTCTGCTCCTCTTTCTGTCATGGCTTCGACTTCGACTCTTGCTCTTTTTTCTCCTGACAAAGAAAAGTGCAACTTCAGATACACATACAGTTCAGTGTCTCTGTTACAGACACCCATAGGAAAAGCATTTACCTGATGGTATTTGTACTTTTTATTGTAAATGGGAGGCTAAGCATGTCAGCAATCTCCTTTCATGAGCCACATGAAATCGGCAACAGCACATTTTTCTTTTAAATTTTTTAACTGCTAGAGAGTGCTTTCAGAGGAGTAAAAGGACTAAAAACCCATTTCCCATGTTAGACCTAGTACCCAGCAGTTGCAGTACCTCATCTGGTGTTCAAACATACTTCGTGATTTTAAGAATAAATCATATAGTAAAGTAAAACAAAATGCAACAAAAACAGAAAGAAAGGCAACTCTGGGGTTGTTTCCTCTTAATACTCCCTGCCAATTGTCTTTTACATGCTGCTTAAGAGTTTTGCTTCCTACTTGCTACTCCCACTCATATTATTTAGAACACAAGTACAAGCATGTAATCTGTATGATTTCAGAAGGTGACAGCAGCATACATGCTGACTTCAGTGCATTTCTGTAATACACAGCTAACTTTTTAGTGTTTTGTCAACTATCAACTTTGTAATTTTTCTCTTTACATCAATAACCTCTTCACCAAATGATGCTTATAAGGTAAGGAATTTATTTTACAGACTACACATCTTTTGGGTATCACATCCAGGCGTTCACATCCTGGAATTACGCTTGGTGAGCAAGGTGTGCTTGTACTCTTGTTTTTTAAAAAACTTGTATTATAAATTTACACATCTTGAAAGGGCAGGGACGCAGAGAACAGAGCAAGACAATTCAACACCCTAAACCTTTTCAAGAAACCACTGGTGTCTTTAACAGCTTTCCACCGCTCCAAACCACAATTCTACAATAAATAAGTTTTAAAATGCAAAATCCATTGCATAGGTAAATTAACAAAAGTAATTTAAATATGCTGAACATACTAAGTCTGCATTTTTATCTGATGCTAGGTGAATGTTTCTGCAATTTAGATTACATCAGTTGCAAAGGGTATTAACTACATTTGTAAACAAAATAAAATTTCCAAATTGCTGCAACTGCAAATTCCAAGCTTTTGCAAACTATTTCCTTAAACACCACTGACACGGATTCACAAGTCCACAAAAACCAGCAGCCTCTACCCAAATGCAGGGAACTGAGAAAATACTTACTTCTTGCTGCGTTCTTCATGGCCATTGGCACTGCTCAATTTGTTCTCATCCTAAGCAGGGTTGATAGAAGAACATCGTGAGGACGAAGTGGAAATATTTCAAGTGGTCAAAGGGTAATGGGAATAGGAATAAGAAAATAAAAAACAAAAATTTTAATACTAAATTACTTGTTTACAGTTTAATGTGGAAAGCTTTAGAAAATTTAGGTAGGCATGTTTAACCACTTTGCTGCTTAAATTTAAGTCATACAATTACAAAATACAAGACTTACATCATTTATAAGTGTGTATTAAATTGTAGATACTTCCATACATGGTTTAGAGAGCAAGTTATCCTGTAGAATTCAGCACTCAAGTGACTAAATGTTATTTCTATAAAATTTAAGAGGAAGTCTGAGGTGTTTGCAAGCCCCTCTGATTAGTACCAAGGCTATATCTCTGCCTAAGCCCCGTGGCTACACTAGCAGCCAGCCACTATCGATTTCCTGTGACCGATGCCATTCCCGAGATCTTCACTCATTTTCGTTGAAGGGTTGTAAGAGCTTGATGTCACCTCTGTCACACATCTCGCCCTGAAGCAAACAGGGATTCACACTGCTTTAGTAACGTCGACTCCCAAGAAAGCCATCAATAATCCACCAGTGCAGCCTAAACATCCCCTATTTCCATACCTGTTTACATGGAAAATATCCATGTTAAGCCAGGACATAAGAATTTTAACACAACAGTTCACAAATTTCTCTTCAAGATGTAAATGTAACTGCTAAATATTACATTAACTAAATATACCACTTAAAACTTACAAATGCTCATCCAAAAATTCATGACATGGTTGTAATAAACACTGCAGAACAGACTGACAACAGCTGCTATATAACTTATATACTGGCTTTACAGTTTAATCACATTGGTTACATCAAAAGTACAATTCCTAGGCGATTTAAACTTATATACGTTTCTTCCAAAATCAGTAGCTAAAGCATGCAGTCTATTAACACTTCACCACCATCTGGTGGAAAACAAAAAAAGACAGTATTCATTTGCTGCTGGTTTAAGTGAAGGACATCACTAAGCTAATTGATAAAAATTTTACAGAAAAATTGACATTTCCTAATTAAACAACTAGGACAGAAGAACACAAGAGCTTCTTTTAGAATGATACCGCAGACTGTGATACTGTCTTTTACTTGCTAAGAACATTCTATTCAGGGATCCAAGAATTTCTGTAAATTCATTCACTCAGCAATTGATTTTCATCTGCCCTGTTGAAAGATTACCCGCCAGCAGCCTTCTGCATTAAAAGCAAGTCCCACTCTTCTTGCACTGAGCAGATTGTTCAAATATTTACTTGCCATGGGACTGGTGAAAAGGTTATTCTTGGAGCCCCGCTGTTTTCCCAAACCACTGCATTCACCTTGTTGCTATACCAAACTAGAATTCATAATTTTAGAGGAAAGGTTTTAGGATTTTGATTTCTGGGGTTTGTTTGATTTTGGTTTTGTTTAGTTGGTTTTTGGGTGGATTTCTTTTGTTTTGTTTGGATTGTGTTTGGTGGCTGTTTTTTTTTTTTTAACCTAGGGGACCACGGTACAGCGATACGTCACTCAATTACTACCTTATGATTGACAGTTCACACTGGAATCAAAGGTGAATTCATGGGAGTAGAGGTGAGATATCGTTAGGCAAGTCTACAAAGAGAGATAGATGGGCATTTATTCATCACGCTGAAGTGAAACTACTGCACAATATAATTACATTAACAGTATATATTAACTTGAAAGTTACATGTAATGTATGTCCAATAAGATAAATCATGAGGGCTCCAGGGATGTTAGTTTACAGTTCAGCAGTAGTTTCATGAATAATGCTAAATTAAGGTAAACAGGACCTCACTGGCATATTTTTTCTCACCTTCTTGTAAGGAGCTTCAAGCATTGCTTCAATATCAATATCATCAGCCATTTTTCAGGACACCTGAAAGAAGAAACAACTTTCATCTGAGTTGGAAAACACCCTTGTGCTTTATATTCCAAAAGCTTTTGTTTATGAGGCCATCACTGCACTGGCTCGAATTCACTAAACATTTAAAAATTCAGTAGGTATTTCCAACAAAAACTGGAATGAAGTTTTGCCCAATGAGATAGTAACAAATGTGTCCGAAATAATTACAGCTGCAAACAACAAAATGTGACTGAACACCATTAGCCAGAGGAAATCCAGAGGCACTCCATGAATTTCTTTCAAAACAAAGAGCACAGCATATTTATGACACTAACACAGCTCTGGTGGCCATCTTGAGAAGTGCTAGAGCTTCAGCAAAGGACAATGAACAATCAGGCAAACCTGTTCACAGCTCCTAGCCTTTGCCACCATCATTTAGCAATCTCAGCATGGGGACACCATGGTGCTTTAAGAAATGCAGCTTAATCCATTACAGGGGTCACAGGAAAACAGTTATGATTCCAGCACTAGGAGCTACTAAAGCATACAAAAAGTCACCACACCAGGTAACACTTGACACCATAGACATTTCGGGTTTAGCTGCTCCTCTTATTTCTAATTTCAACCCCTTAATATAATTTTATGTTCACTATACTCTGAATCACTTTGACACTTAGACTCTTGGTTTCCAGCAATCTAAAGTGGCTTAGGTTATGGAGTGGACAGGAGGGTGAGGTTATTGTGTTCCTTCACCAGAAATTGTTCTGACGCGATGATTAAATCAGGCCTGTGGTCTGATCTTCATCCTTTTGGCTGAGGGCTCGATGTGGTTCAATCAGATTAACAATGCCCGCCTTCGGCCATACTCTTCTGCCAGAAACTCCACCTCCCTTCATGGGCTAGCAGTGTCTTGCAGATTTTTTAGCCACTTCAATTCCAAGTAAAACAATCTGTCAATGACCTGCTCTTCAGGTGCGGCTTTTGGCCCAAGCCACTGCAGATTGCTGAAGCCCTGAAATTCCATCCAGTCTGGAATTTCACATCTCAAAACAAAAACATCCATCACACCAGGTAACACTTGACACCATAGACATTTTGGGTTTAGCTGCTCCTCTTACTTCTAATTTCAACCCCTCAATATAATTTTATGTTCACTATACTCTGAATCACTTTGACACTTGATTTCCTCTCCCTATGCAGGTATGCCATTAAGCACCTCTCAAGACTCTTGGCATTAAACTTAGATATTCAACTTCCTCAAATCTCTTAGTGGAAGTTTCTCTTCTTTTTCTTTCTTAAGCTCCAGAATGGCCAGTCCTCTAGATCAGAGTCTGACAGCCCAACACTGAAGGTTTGTGTGTGCACCATAAAATGGATTTTTAATTATTCAGATTAGTTCTTGCACCTTGTCTACAGGCAGTAGAACTGTGCTGTCCTGAGACTTCAGCAGAATAACAAAAATGCTCCAACACATCAAGATCCTTTACACCAGTCACTTATAATGTCGTAATTGAGAATGCTTTGCCAGAGCTGCAGCACACCTGACCCTGGCCCAGGGATACATTCCAGAATAAAACACCATCCTCAAGCAGGATCACAACACTGGAAGTTCACATTCAATACTTAATTGAGGCATACTAACCTCATTTTCAAATTATTACTGTTGGGCTACAGTGTTATCGCTTACAGATATGACTGTCCTTCAAGTGTAAGAGCTCAATTTTACTTTTTACTACAGTATTTATAGTCAGCTTTTCAAGCCATCTACATACATGCACGTGATTTAATTCACAGCTGTTCTATCAGTATGTAGTATAAATAGTACATCAGTATGATTAAAGGCATGGAAAAGGCAAACCCAGATTTCTACAAAAAAATTCCCCCTGGTGACAACTCCCACCCAAAATTACATTTCCAGACGTGTAATTTAGCCAACATATCGAGCTACACTTGGGGAAGAATTCCTCATCCTGAAGAGGGGTGGCCATAATAGGGACCACCAAATCCTGAAAAGCATGGAAAATTGCAGAGAGAATGACTATTACTGCATTCCCCCACATAATAAGTGAATGAACTATCATCCAGTGGATTCAAAACAATCGTCCTTATACACAAAGCATTTAATCATTGAATTCACTGTTGAAGGGCACTGTGGATCCTAACAAAGAAAAAGAAGCACATGCAATGTTTAAAAAAAAAACCAAACCAAAAAAGTTTAAAGAAAAAGATTTTCATTAAACAAAGGCACGCCTCGTGACCCTGAACTACAACTGACAACTAAGCGCACACAGAGAGAACTGTCAATGTTTGACTGCGCTGTTCATTCTGCTTTTGGCTTTTACTGCCGGCCACCAGCATTCAATCTCCTGAGCTGCATGGACCTTTGGCCTCACCCTAGTAATCTGTACCCTTTGTACTCTTTACAAATCACTTCCACTGGGACAATACCATGTTATCAGAATTCCTTCTCTCTACGTATACCAGTCCTGCTATCAGCCCTGCGATGCATACATGTAATGCATATAATCATGCTTCATACAAAGCTCGAAGTATTTTTTTAAAAAACGCAAACGAAAACCCTTAATAATTTCAAATTACTAGAAAATCCTGACAGATTCTTAGGTATCTTTCATTAAACAACAACGCTCCAAATAATTTTCCTAAAAGCCTTTCAGCTTTCTCAAAAAAGCTAAGTATGGCTAACTTGTTCGTAAAGGGGAAAAACGAACCAAAACCACTCAAACAAGCACACGAAAAACACCAACAAAAACACATACCAAAACATCAATATTTTAAAAAATGAACTACACTTGAAACTTTGTGGATCTACAGAAAGCGTAAAGGGACATGAAATTTATTGCAACGGAACTAGTCACTATTTGGAAAGAAATCACTCTCTTTCTGCTAAACTATACTACATAAAAGCAATTTAAAAGGGTCCCGTTCTCAAAATTATTTGTTTTAGAAATCCAACGAATGTCAATTCGACACGTTTTTCATGTAGTGTCCGGGAAGAACATCAGGAAACTTTAAGGAGGGCTCCGACGCCTCAGAAGGGAAGCCAGCCTCTCAGCAGGACCCATACATACATCTGCGGGCAGGTCCACAGCCTGCAATTCCCAATTCCCTCAATTCCCACATACTCCTGACAGGATCGAGCGGACCGAATTCGGTTTTCCCAGAAACAGCGATGCCCCGCGCTGCCTGCCCCGCCGCGGCCGCCCTCTCACGTCGCTTCTTCCAAAGCCTTCACTCCCCGCCCGCGGCGGCCGCTGCTCCCCCACGTCCGCCCCGTCTCCCTGCGCGAACGGCCCCAAGCTGCTCACGCCCGGTCCCTCCGCACAGCGCCATCACGAGAAGAGAGGGGGAGCTGGAGCGGGGGGAGCCGGGGCGGGGCAGCACGACGCCGGGGGAAGCGGGGCCTCCCCGCGACGTGGCCACGGGAACAACCAAACCGCACAGGGCCTGGCCGCAGGGCGGGGACCGCCGGCCGCGCTAGCCCTGGTGAGGCGCAAAGCGGCCCCGCGGGCAGGGCCGAGGCGGCCATGGCAGCGGGAGGGGCGCAGACGCCCAGGCCGCAGCACCCCGTGGAGCAGGCCGCCGCTCGCCCGGCGGCGGGGCCCGGGGCCCACCCGAGTTACCTGCGCCGCGGGCAGTGCGATCCTCGCTAGGGCCCCGAGGTCCGGCAGTAGCGGCTCCGGCGTTACTACCCTGGCGGTCGAGAACGGGCCCGAGGGCTTGAGCACCTTCTCCAGGCGTCTGAATATTAAATGGACGGCGGCGCTCAGGCAGCCCCGGGGAGCGGGCGGCGAGGGGCGGCGCGACCGTGAGTCGATCCCGGTGCCGGTCTGGCCCCGTCTGTGGCTCCGCAGCTGCTCCCGAAATGGCGCCCGGCCGCTCGCGGCTCCGCGCACGGCACGGGGGCGCCCAGCGCACCGCGCAGGGGCCTCTCGCGAGACGCACGGCCAAACAAGCCCTTACACGCTCGAGCTCGCCGCCTCTCGCGAGATATTGAGCCCGGAAGCAGTGGCTCAAATACTCGCGAGATTTGGGTAGCCTTGTGGCCTTGTCACGGGCCTTTGCGCTCTCGCGAGGGCTCGCCCGCCCGCCGGGAGGGGCCGGGGCCGGAGGAGGGCGTCGGGGCCGCGGCGGTCTCGCGGTGCGGGTGCCTCCGGCCTTGTGGCGGTCCGGTGCGTTCGGAGCACCCGTTCCTTCCCGGGCTCTGGAGGAGCCGTGTCCCAGATCCTTCAAGGACTTTCTTGAGCCCCATGCCGAGGCCTTTCATAGACTCTTGGTTTCCAGCAATCTAAAGTGGCTTAGGTTATGGAGTGGACAGGAGGGTGAGGTTATTGTGTTCCTTCACCAGAAATTGTTCTGACGCGATGATTAAATCAGGCCTGTGGTCTGATCTTCGTCCTTTTGGCTGAGGGCTCGATGTGGTTCAATCAGATTAACAATGCCCGCCTTCGGCCATACTCTTCTGCCAGAAACTCCACCTCCCTTCATGGGCTAGCAGTGTCTTGCAGATTTTTTAGCCACTTCAATTCCAAGTAAAACAACCTGTCAATGACCTGCTCTTCAGGTGCAGCTTTTGGCCCATGCCACTGCAGATTGCTGGAGCCTTGAAGCTTAACTCAGAAGGGAAATAGTGTTTTGTGAAAAAAGCCCCTTTTTAACAGTGCTCGATGCTGTCTCATTAACAATGCTTTGTTTCCCTCAGAGCTCACAGAATTGTTCATTTGTATTTAAATTTAATAATACAGTTTGGGGCAATTGTTCAAGGTAGGACAGACAGCATTAAGTACGTTTCCTGCTGCAATCAGCATGAAATAAATTGCTGGGGAATTTTAGGTTGTTTTGTTGTTGTTGTTATTTTAGAAATTCGAAACAACATAAAGAGAAATTCTAAACAAACTTTGCCTCCTTAAGTTATAATTTTATCTGAAAATCCTAGGCTACTGTCTCATTTAATTTCATTTCTAACTAAGTTCCTGAAATGTTAATAGCAGAAAATCATCCTGCAGCTCTTGCCCGCAGTACCCAAGTCTTTCTAAGATGAAGTAGTCAACTAGTAGAGTTTGGAACATTCAGGAAAAAATATCTGTTTAAAATTAAATACGAAGCATTACTATAATAGGGTTTTTTCCAACCTAATAATTTCTGTACCGTTTGGTTGTAAACAAAATTACTAGTCTTACAGACAAAATGCGGTTTGTTATATTTGTTCCCATGCACTGCTCTGGCTGCTTGTCTCTTACCCCTCTCGGCTTCCAGTCAGATACCAGGTCTGGTATAACCATCTCCATGTTCCTTGTTCCCTCACTTTGCTGTGATTGTGACTGAAGTATGTGCATAGGCTCACGTTGGTGGATTTACCTACGGCTTTTCTCTATCACCGTTTGCCTGTGGAGCCAGGCTCTGGAACGGGTACACAGACATGGGTTTTTTTGTCTACTCCACTAACACACTCCTTGCCCATGGCTGGTGCCCAGGCAGTGTGGGAGAAAGGATGCAACCCCACGCTAGCAGTACTCACGGAGAGGGTGAAGATGGCTATTGAGGGACCTGGATTAGCAAATAGCTGCACAAGCTGCATGTCCAGCCCTGTTGCTAGACCCGGCGTATCACAGCAATGCCCCGACCCATCCATCAGCTGTCGACGCTCAGCTCCGCAGGGCTGTTGGTGTGGTCAGTACACACTTGGCTGGATTCACCTCTGGAGCTGAGGGGAAGCTCTCAGTAACATACTTCCTAAAAAAGGTTTTCTTGTTTGTGGGATGGCTTGATTCGGAGGAGAGAGTGGCTCTGCAGTGCTGAGACATAATGCCGACTTATCGCCGGTGTTCCTTACTCTAAACCTGGCTCCGTACTCGCGCCAGGAAGTTCGTTCGCCTCAGGTCCAGGGTTGCGGGCAGGAGTTTGTGTTACCTGCGCTGCGAGGGGTAGGAGGGATCGCGCAGAGCAAAAAAAGCAAGCACGCAAAGGAAATTAAAAGTTGGGCTTTCCCACACCGGGAGTCGAACCCGGGCCGCCTGGGTGAAAACCAGGAATCCTAACCGCTAGACCATGTGGGACTGCATGCCGGTTTTTTCTTCCTGCGCCACCCAATTCCTGCACAGCTCCGTTCCTGCACTGTCCCCTCTCTGTTCTGCTTCCCGCCTGCGCCGCCCGTCCGCGCTACGCGCTGCCCACCGCTCGTTTCCCGCTGCCCGCCGTTCGCTGCTCGCTGACCTCTGCCCGCACCGTTGGTCAGGATCAGGGAGTGGGGTGAGGGGTGCACGGCCACTCCCTCGCTTACTTAAAAGATGAGGCTGGAAGTTGACAAAACTGAAGAAGTTGGAAATTACTAATGGGAAGATGAACAAATGAAGTACGACCTAAAAAGGCACAGAAACTTCGCAACAGCCACCGATGTGCTCTGTAACAAATCTGAGCAACCACAAAAGCAGGCAGAACAACTGCACTACCCAGTTTTGACCGAGGACAACCTTATCAGACAGGTACAAGGCAGGTAACAGGTGGCACACTGAAGTGGCTGGCTGCGGATATGCAGGAAGAACTGACTGCTGAGCATGTGGAGGAGTAATGCTGGATGTTGAAGAAACTTCAGAATCAATGTACCTAAACCATTTTAATCTTCCAAGATGTAGCTGAACCCCTATATGCAGAAAATTCAGACCTAAATAGGCAAAGGAGAGAATTAGGACTATTGTAGTGAACAGAGTGTAAAACCAGCGGTGGTGACAGTAATGTATTTAGGAGGTTAGAGTTGCTACCAAGGCAGAAAACATCATTATGAAAAGTCTCCAATTTCCCCCACACTGAGTGAGTAAATGTTACATCAGCATATCATGTGCTTGCTACATTTAGATATCACAAAGGTTTGATTTTTGGAATAGCTGGTTGGAGAACATAAAACAAGCGACTGGGCTTAATGCTGAGTTTTGTGAGGGGTTGTTAGAACAGTTATGCATAGCAGTGAGTATAATGTACTCTATCTGGTGACATTGAAAAAACAACGTCAACAAAGAAATTCCTGCCTCAAGAGGTTATTAAAAAATGAATAAACAGAAAGGTTGTAAGAAGCAGGGAGATTCTAAAATTACTCAGAACACTTGTATTACCACAAAGAAAAAGCTATGGCTACAAAGCACCAAAAAAAAAAAGGTTATGGAAATATTAAATTAAAGATAAAATACCCTTCAAAATGTGAAGGTGGCGTAGACCATGTCCATATGCCAGCAGAGAAAATCCTGAATAGGTTATAAACGATCAAATTAATCTGACAGTAACTACAGAAGGTAAATTTGAACAGATTCTCTTTCCTCACATGGATCCCAAATGCAGCCCACTGACCTCCATGAGGTTGCTAAAGACATGGACAAGGACTTGGTGACAGCCAGACAAGCCCAGCTTTTTTGGCACACAAAGATCTTAGTCTGTCTCTGACATGAGGGGGAAATTTGCTCCCCAAGGACTTGACAGCAGTGGTGGAGAGATTTGAGCTTCTTCTATGTATCAACCTGCCTGTCCTCAGCTTCTCTTCTAGTTCTAGAACTAGATTAATCTCTTCCTCCTTCCAGAAGGCCTAGTGAGATGTCAATATGAGCAGCAGTGCCAGCATCTATGCCACTCCAATTTTGCTTGCTTAGGAATTGCATGTGAAGGAAGGGCATTTGACTTTGTCAACCATCCCTGAAGATCGGGACCAGGAGGAGGCAGAACTTTGGCTTCATTTCAACTGGCCATGCTCATGCTCTTAATCTCATCTGTCTGTGAAGTTGTTCTCAGGGCCCCAAGAGAACTAACAAGCACTCAGGCCAGCCTCACTGAGGGCTTGTGCCCCAGCCCTGCCCAGGAGCCCCAGTTCACATCAGCCCTGTGTGACAGCAGCTCTCTCCACAGAGAGCAGCAGACAGAACTTTCCCAGGCATTTTCCTGGGGAAGGCTGTGAGAAGATCAGAGAAAAAAATGAGAAACAATTCTTATCTCCACTTGCTGCACCTATTGTTGTGCATATGTGGAATGTGTTATGGACATATGTTTACCAAAGGGTGATTTCTTAATTGGACAGTGGTAATGGTGTTTCGATTGATTGACCAATTAGGTCAAAGCTGTATTGGACTGTCTGGAAGGGGACGAGTTTATTAATGAGTATAGTACAGGATAATATAGTGTAATAAAGCAATTGATCAGCCTTCTGCAATCATGGAGTCAATGCCAATTATTACCAGCTGGGGGCCTGCAGCAACAGCCCTGGACCCTCAGGCCCTATCTGAGCTGCGTTGAGGTGTGCTTGTCTCCAGTGCACACCTCATCAATTGCCCATGCCCATGGCCATGCCCAGCCCTGAGCCTCTGACCCTGACCTGGAGCCTGCCTGCCTGACCTAACCTCAGCTCTGCCTTGTTACTACAGACCTGTAATGGGCTGGGGCTGTTCCTGGTCACCATCACTGGCCTTATGCTGATCCCAGCCTTCAGACTGACTTTCCAAGTTGACCTCAGACTTGCCTCATCCCTGTGAGCTGCTCAACAGTCTGGGCTACCCATGAGACAGCTCCACCATGGCGGGGCTGACCATAACCTCCTGCAGATGTGCTGTTCTGAGGGACTACCTGCAGGTTGCATGGGGTGGTCCCCTGAGACACTGCTCTGGTGCAATCCCAGGTGTTTTCTCTCTCCTCTAACAGCAGCTGTTCACAATGAGCAGCCTCAGAGGTACAGAGATGGACAGAGATGCACAATTTCAAACTGCCAGCACCCAGCCTGAGTGCACAGCACTCAAACTAAAATATAAGAACCCGTTGGTTGAGTTGATCTGCTTAGTAGATCTCCAAGATGTTTAAAAAACTAACAAAGAACAGCCTCCAAAGGGGTTTGCCGAAAGCTGAATACCTCTTTGCTGAGAGGAACCCAGCTTGCCTGTCACAGTCAGCGCAGCATAGGGGGACACTGAGCATTGCAATGCTGGCAATAACAGATTTGGAAACTTCACTTCCCCCTTCAGTTATGCGGTAGAGCAAAGAATTTGCTGCTGTTCCCACTGAGTTCAGCAGGAACGCAGCTGGTCCTGAAACCCTTGACTGTATGAGAGAGGATAACAGATTAAGAGTTATAACCCACTTCTAGTGCTCATTATAGGATTTCTGTTTTCATTATGTATAAGTAAGGAGGTGTATAAGTAAGTATGCAGACAGAGGTCAAGACAATACCCAAGAGCAAAAGGGATTGAATTTTAAACAATGAAATCTGTTTTATTTTATTGAAAGGATACAGGAAGAAATAACAAAGTGCATAAATTTCAGTTGAGGACACCTATAAACAAAAAAACGGAACAATTTTTTTTTTGCTAATTAAAAAGAACAGGAATTAATGGGATGGAGCTGAGAAAACTTAGGCAAAACACCCTGGTGGGATTTCAGATAGGTGTCTGAATGGTCATCCCAGAGACAAGAAGGCTAGGAAGAATTACCCCCAGAAATGTCTCTGCACTGGTCAGAAATGGTGAAAGTAATCTCACAAATCCCTATCTTTCTTTATGTCTTGAGACCTGACTGTGGTTCCTGCTTTCCAAGTTACTCACAGAAATGGGTATTCAATTAGTTTGTCAAGGCTAGTTTGTCAAAAAACATCAGACTATAGGATTAACTTGAGGAGTTACAGGTTCTGCCTGTGGCTAAACAATAAACTCAGTTCTTGCCAAGAACCTAGAATATTACATTGTGCAGCACAAACGTCAACCACAGCAAAGCCAGATTGTAGCAGTTGGTTTGAAGGTCCCCGGGAGTCCCCCGGGGGCCCCCTAAGCTGTGTGTTCACTGGTAGCAGCAGGCAGGCAAGGAGACTCCACACGGCTTCTGAGGGTGCTGATTAGATGAGGGTTTATTGGGGGTCCCACCCCCGGGAGCAGCATGGTTCCTGAGGGTGAAGGGGGGAAGAGGGAGAGAGGGAGAGCCTAGGGAGAAAAGGGCCAAGAGAGCATCTGTGGTCTCTCCCACACAGCTTAACAGGGAGATTCAAAGTGAGCACGGAATAAGACTTGGGCCAATGGGTTTACAGATGCATGATCCTGCAGGGGAGGATCACAGGCTTGGAATAAACTGTACATTTTCGAGGGGCAAGACAGAGCACACCATTTAACTAAAATGTAACACCACATCCATGGGCCAAGCAGCTTGTGCAGCCCAGCGGGAGAGTGAGCAGGGAGGCACAAGGAGGTGGCACAGTGTTGCAGAATGAGGCCTTTGTCGGGGATGAGCCATTTGTCGGTGAGGGGAAACTCAGACACTCAATATGAGTGATAAGCAAGTTCCATTTATTGAAGAGAGCATCAGACACTTATACAGCAAATAATAAGCTTATGAATATTCTGTAAGCCAAGCAATCTATTGGTTAAACTATACCATCAACTCTTCCTCATTCCTTTGTGTTGTAGTGTGTTCATTAAGTTCACTTAATTCCTCCCCCATTTTATGTATCTGCTCCCCCCCATTTTGTGCAAAATGGTTCTGCACTGTTTTCCCGCCACAGCCCTGCCAGTTATATCGGCAATCTTTTAGGTTATATAATTCCTCCTCCCCTTTTTCCCTTACATGTATGCTTTTTCTCCTCCCTGGGCCAAGTCAATCACCCCCCACTCCACCTAGTATTCCAGAAGCTTCTGCTCTTTGGGGGTTGTGTTTGGCTGTGGTCCCGGGGTCCCTCCCATACCTTGTACCTATTGGGCTCTCCACTATGTCATTTGTGTTAAGCTCATCCCCTCTTCTCCCCCTATTGGTTTTTGTAAACCCCTCCCGGATCCACCCCCTTCCCTTTATACCCTAATGCACCTTTTGTTCTGGGTCATTCGCTGGTATGTCAGGGGCTCCCTCCCTGGCTGGCATTGTGGGCTTTGCAATAAACCTATTTCGCCCCCAGCGAGCATCCAACTCCTTCCTTCTCGTCGATTAGCAGCGATTCAGTCCGCAACCAGCACAGCCTGAGGCCTTGCGACGCTGAGGGGTGCTGGCAGGATATGCAGCTGGGTGTCGGCCTTAACCTCAGCTAGCTGGACTCTGACTTTCTCTGCCCTTGAAGGCCAAATACACCTCGCCGCACCTTTGGGCCTACATTCCCTATTCCCCACGTCTCTCTGTCCACTTGTTATCATACCCAGCTAGGCTCAAGGACACGCTATCTTGCAGGTGCAGGACTTGGAATTAGCCACGGCCTTGTACTTTTCCAATCTCTAGTCAGCTAAATTCCCAACAGCACAGCTCCGTCTCTTCCGCTCATGCTGCTGTTTGGGTGCACTGGCGGTTCTAGCTCAGTTTTGTGTCATAAGCCCTGGCCACAGGCCTCTCAGCAATCGTCCTCTGCTCTGGGCAGGTGTCGCCCAGCTCAAGGCTGCTGTTGGTGAAACAGTTCCATGTTTTCCAGAGTATAAGGTCACCTGTAGGGTAGAGAGCACTACTGGCCAACTTAGCAGAAATATATTTGAGAGCAGCAGAGTTTACCAGAAACAGAGAAGTATGGGAGGCTGTGATACGGTAGAAGTCCTTTGGAAACCTGTCAAGAACATAAGTACCTTACTTTGGGGAGTTTTCATCCCACAGGAATTTTGAAGTAAGGCAGGCAAACCTCTGCTGGGGATATTTTCCTGACCTTCACTGCCAGCAACCTCAGAGTTTGGCTCCTAGAAAGCTACCTGGGAGCATGGACCTCCTTCCTGTGTCTTGTCTAGTATTGGAACAAGGACTACCCTGGACAGCAGAGTCAATCTGGTTCACAAGGGACATCCCACTTCCACCTTCCTCCCCTATTCTTCTGACCCATCCTGGAGTGTGGCTGCTTTCCTCATTCTCATCCCACTGCTTTGCCAGATCATCCATCAGGCCATGACAGGTTCCTAACTGTCAAAACACTGCCCACTTTTGATGCATGCCAGTTTAATGAGCTGATGGGGTTCACCCAAGGTCAGGTGAACACCAAAATCAGGACTCAGAGCAACAAGAGAAGCAGGACTTGTTGGGCCCTCGGCTCAGTTCAGCTATTTCACCCACTGCACCCTTCCTTCCCATGCAAGGGCATGTTGACATTGTATCTAATGCCCTTCTGCTCTTGGCAGTTCTCCTCTCAAAGGACACCGCTTCCCTTTGCTGAAGGGAGATGTTACCCCTGCTATATAATGCCATGGCTTTGTCAGCAGCCAGAAAGCCACAGCAGCAGGGAAGATGGCAAAAACCTCCCCTGTATGTTTTTACTCACAATCTGTTTTAGAAAGCAGGAGAGGAAACAAAGAGCATTTGCTGCTCCATCTGTTTCCATGTCCCATACTGCACAGTTGGGTTACAGCTGCTGCATTGCCAAGCAGTAACAAGATAGCACTGCTGCTTACTCTGCAAAGGAGCTGAAGATGGTAAGGCAGAAAAAATTAGGACACAATGATTTTTTAAAAGCCCATTGCAAAAGACCTGGCTAGTTATATAAATTTACATCACACCTGCTATGGGAAAAAAAAAAAAAACCAAAACAAACCACCAAACCACTACAACCTGCTGATCGATGCTCAAAAACATGTATTTTTACAAATGGTCAAATATCGCCAACTATCCTTTTCCAAAGGACTGTCCTGGGCTATTCAATATCATCATCTTCACAAAACAGACAGGATTAATGAAGAACAGGGATGTTTTTTTCTTTTCCTCATACTTGCTAAGACCATTTGCCAGAGAGAACTCTCACAGCACACAATCCAAAGAACTTCAGCCAGCAACGCCTGCAACCAAGTCAGCCTGGTTCCATACAATAAGATCTTTAAGACACTGGATACAAGATGTCTGTTCTGAAATACTGAAGAATTCACCACATATGGTGCAAATGTCTAGCTCCCTGATATGGAGTTACAGACGTGTTGGTTGGGAGGGACCTTTGGTGAGCATTAGCCCAAACTTTTGCTTGAAATGAGACCCTCACCAATACTAGATCAGATAAACCATGGCTTTGCATAGCCAAACCTTGAAAATCTCCAAGGACAGAGATCTCTGAGTGAACTGTGCCCACCAATCTGCCCAGCACTTTATCCTTGTTGCAGCAAAGAGCTCCCCATGGTGAGCCCACATGTAAACACTCATAGGAGTATCTGGGCAGTAGTTTGACCTATTTAACACAGGGCTTTCACAGAATGTGTTTTGGTATTATTGGCTCCCTCATCACAAGAGCACACTGACTGACTGGCTCCTGCTCCTGTCCCCCCTTACAGCCGTGGGCTTGGGGTGCTGGAGGCAAGAGAGGATGACAGATGTGACGTGACAGGATGACAGGAGACAAGGTGACAGCACGACAGTGCCATACTCACCATGCAAGAGGAGCAGAGAGTTTGGTGTCAATAACCAGGGTCAGCCAGGGTTGAGTGACTGCTGACCCAGTGAGTGGACCTGGCACAAGCTTCAGTGGAGTACAGCTGAGGTGTGGTCAAGGCTGAAGACCTGAGCTCAAATGCAGCTCAGAAGTAACACCGGGAGTCCCCAGTGAAGCATTTCCCAACTCATCCTCCCACCATTGCTGGTGCCCTGGAAGGTGGATCCAAGGCTGCAGCTGCACTGGGGCAGTGCTGTCTGTAAGCCTAGCCATACAGACCTTGCCAAGCATTTTAGGCATCTACTACCAGTATCACCAGTCTCTCAACAAAGGTTTGTCAGACCTGACTGGAGTTGTTACTCCCTTCCTTGCTGTACATGGAAGACAGTTGCTGTGGGTCTGGTGCTGGACTGGGCTGGTTCCAAGCTGTGCAACCCAGTTTGTTAATAGAGGCAGAGCAAGAGCAGTGCCTGCTGGCCCAAACCTCTAGGGCAATGTGCTGACTGCGCTCACATCTGTAGTATATCTGCCTGGGGATTGCCAGAACTCTCAGCCTGGGACATACAAGCAGGACAGCAGCACTGCAATCCTAAGCTTTCCATAGCTTTAGCATCACTGGTTATTCCACACCCCCACATGAGAAATAACTCTCATGCCAGGACCTCCACCTGCAATTTCCTGACATGGAGTGTATGCCCAAGTATTAGCACCAGACGAGCAGTTTTATGAAAGGGTGTACAACTCCAAATACAGTTACTTCCACTTGGGAGCAGTACCTGAGAAACAATTCAAGTATGATCTCAGGAAGCTGCCTCATTTTGCAGTTCTGTAGTGACAGTTACACAGTATATCCTTCAGCCAAGTACAGGCAGCAACGAGATGGTTTAGTCTGGAAACACTGATCTCTTACCGCATCTTACAGTGATCTGGTGTTCACTAGCCTTACAATTAATGAAGGCTATTTCTTCTTTTATTAGCAAGAGAGCCAGGACCCTCTGTTCTCAGAGACACTGCAGTGTTTTTTCCATGCTCTCAAGTCACTTCACATTCACCTCCTGCTGCCACTTTTGGTGTATTGATAACAGGTCTCATGACTGGTGAGCTTGATATCCCAAGTAGGTGTCACAGTGACCCACCTGTATCTCTGGAGAAGAACTGCCTTGTGTTATTGCCACTAGCAGAAGTTTTCCTTAGCCCCTGACTGTCTGAGCTGTGAAAGTATCTGAAAAAGTTCCCACAAAAGAAGCTTTTCCTTTAGCTTCTTCCCCCTCTGGGATTGCTTTCCCCCTCTCTGTGTCACTAGTGCATCAATGGCACCTACGTGCAAGGCTCAGCCTCAGAGCTGTCTGTTGTGTCGGAAAATTGAACCCAGCTTTCCTTCTCCAGCGGTGGGGACCTCTGCTCCCAAGAGTATCCTTGATGTCAGCAGGTGTGTAACCCTCCTCTAGTGGGGAGGTTCTGCCTTCAAGGTAGCTTCCTTGCTCTGCATTTTGATGCCCTTCTGCTGTGTGACTTTGTGCAGGTCAGCACAGAGCTGCCAGCTCATGAGTTGGACTAACCTGAGATGTCATGTCAGTGTGTCCTCTGCGTCCTTGAGAGGCCCCAGTTTGCCCATTTTAGCCTGAAGAGAGACAGGATCTCTTACTGCAGAGTAACATCCCAAGAGTTTGAGCTGTGGCAGCGAAGTGATGATGTTTAGGTTCTTCAGCAAGGCTGCCAGAGGAGTAGGTGGAAAACAGCCTACACATTATCATCAAGCCCTGAAATGCACAAAATAAAATGTGAATGTTGCAAAAAATGAATATTTTGTCTGGTCCATCCTGCAGCCAACTTCCCACTTACTGTGGCAGGTCACTCATTTTGGGGGGCCCTGAAGCTGGGGCCCTGAAGCTCCCATGTCCCCAGCATCTATTTTCAGCATGCCCAAAAGACCTTGCTGGCACAAAAATGATGATCAAACTGTTAAAATTCTTACACACTAAGTCTGTGTCTACAGGAGCCATTGAACAGACAGAGACTATCAGGCTGCTATAAGCATTTTCCCAGTATTACTGTTTCCCTGAGGACAGGTATAACCTGTACTGGCAAAGGTAAGCAATATCTGCATCTCCACAAGGAGGGATGCCAATTTAATCATAGTAGAGCTACACCAGCAAATTTTTGTTTTCAACACAGACCTGGTTCAACTCCTCCTTTTCTTTCCTGTTAGCCTGTGCCTCAGTCCCTGAGCTTTGCAGTCCCACAGAACTCAACTTCTCCTGCCTGCTTTCCCACAGCACCTCAGGCATCTCCAGCAGCTTCACAGCCCCTGTGGGGGCCCCACTTGCCACTGGCCCCCGGCTGCAGAGACACAATCTTCCCCCACCCGCCCCTGCATAAGCACAGTGCAGCTGTGTGACCAGCCCAAAAGTGCAGCAACCATGATCTCACTGTCTCTCTATTTGCTATTTAAAAATGCAGTGGGAATTTAATGGGAATGTCTTAAGATTAAGTTACCCTCAAGTCCTCAATAGTGCCAAAATGCCATCTGAAAATGAGTGCAGTTGCTCTGGGTGGGACCCTGACCATTGGCTGGCATGGGGTCATTAATAAGCTGAACAGACTAATTTCTTACTGTAGCAGACATTTGCTCCCTGGTGCAACATGAGCCCCAAACCACTCTGTTAGTGGCAAAATCCACCAAGAATCTGTCAAATCTTGCACCCCTAGTTATAGGATCTGAGGAATCTGGGCAGCTCAACCCCCAGGATTTGCATCCACATGGGATTGTTTCTATTCCAGAATAACAGGACAGTAAAGGATTCCTTGGGAGAAGTGGCACATTGCAGCAATTACTGATATACAGGAGCCACCATGCCAAATGACATACCCCAAAGCTGTGGCTGACAGAAGCTGATCTAGCAGGGCTGACCTTTAGAGCATGGCTTGTTTATTTAGAGTACTCATGCTAGCCGAGAAGCAGGGCTCTACTAGTTCTTGAGGTCTCTGAACCTATGCTGCTCGTACGCCGCTGGTGGATCTGTGCATCTGCTGGAGACACACCTGATATTCCTGCACAGCTTTGACCAGTCTACTATGTGCTCATGATAGAGAAGAAACAGAAAGTCTGCAAAATCTTCCCAGACAAAGCTGCTGGGGCAAAAAAAAAAAAAAAAAAAAAAAAAAAAAAAGAGAGAGAGAAAACATCCGGGCAAACCCAGAGCATGGCAGCCTTACAGCTCAGGCTGACCCAAAGGTCTATACCCTCCCAGCTGGAAGCAGAGACAGCTCAACATCTAGCATTGGCAAAGGAACTTTCCTCTCTTAGTGTTCCACACTGGTTCAAGTCCCCCTTGCCACTTTCCATCCACGCTCTTGCAGGATGTCGGGAGTACCAGAGGGCAGAGCAGAACAAATAAAGCCTCATGTGCCCAGGGCAGCGGGAGGCAGCGTCGGAAGAACACGGTTCACCGGTGCAGCTGTGATCCAGCGGCGCGCACAGGCCGTACCTGGGGCCTACAACTACAGCGCTGCCGAAAGACCCCCGAGGCGAGAGCAGGATGTGACCTGCCTGACCACGGCTTTCCTCACAAAAGAGGTCACGACCACTGACTTTTGCCATTGACCAGTAGCTCAAATAAGGCTTCAGCGACTCAAAACTGATGTCCCAGCTCCGCTTCCACTCTCCTTGTTTCCACTCCTCGGGCTGGAGCAGGGCTCGGCGGACTAGATCGGGTTCCGTAGCGACCGCACCCGCCGCCAGGGGCTGCCCTCGACCCGCGGCTCCACCACTGACGCCGGCCTCGTCACTCCCGGACAGTCCCGGCCCGCTCCTCCCCATTCCGCTCCGCCCCGCTCCGTCCCGCCCGTCCCAGCACAGCAGCCCCCGGCAGAGGGACCCGGGGAGTGGCTGGGGGTCCCGGGTCCGGCCGCACCACCTCCGGGCGGGGCGGGGATCGGGTTTCACATCCTGCCCCGCTCGCGGGCAGAGCGGCCATGGCGGAGAGGTGAGTGCGGTCGCCGCGGACCTGTTGAGTCGCGGGAGAGGGGAGAGAGGAGAGACGCGTCGCCGCTCTTCGGGGCAGTGGGCCTCGGCCTGGGCCTGGGCTGGGGCCAGGAGCAACTCCCGGCCAGGGTGGAAGCGAGGCCGGGGAAGCCGACGCGGCAGGTGAAATGCGACCGGGTCGAGTCGATCCGTGCCGAGCCGTGCCGTGCCGAGCCGAGCGGTCAGACTCGTGCGGGGCGGTGGTCCCGGGCCGCCTCCCGCCGCGCTGGGCTGTCTGTGAGGGGACCTCTCTCTCTCACTGTCCTGGCTCCCGCCGGGGCCTCCGTCTGGGGCTGGGACTGGGCTGTTTGCGGCCTCCGAGCAAGGCGGGCGGCCATGAGCTCGGCTGAGCGTAGCCGGCCCGGCCCTGACTCGGAGTCCTCTCTCCTGCCGGGCCCCGGCGCCTCCCCGGGGGCTGCGGCCGGACTCTGTCGGGTGCCCTCACACCTGCAAAGACGGGCGGCTCGTCGGGAGCACACCACGGTTTTGTGCCCGTTCCAGTCCGAGCTCGCTGGCCCTGGGCTGGGTGCTCCCGTAGTTTTCTCTCTTTCGCTTAAAAAATAAGCGCTTTTACAGAATGACAGTGAAAATACTATCGGGTGTGGCTGTTGCAGGGCCAGGAGAGGGTTTTGTCCTCTCCTGGAAGTGGGTTGGGAGACAGGATGACCTGTTGGCAGTGAAAATGGAGGACCAGGTAGCCAGGCCAGTTTCCCAGGCTGCATCCGGCTTCCGACAAACTCAGGCGGATTTTACGGCTCCAGTGAATAACCCCATTGAAGGAGAACTCTTCCTGGTCCCTCCGCGTCTGGGATCATCGGCCTGAAGTGGTTAAATTAAGTTTGATTCTGCCAGGAGGAACGTGCAGAGGCACTATCCTTGTTGTTGCTGATGCCAGTTGCAGTTGTGCTGTTTTGCTGGTGTCTTTTTTTCATTCTAGGTTAAATACTTGATCGATTTAAAATTCCTGCAGTGTGATTCTCTCTTCAGACGGCTTCTCACATTCTTGTTGGCAGGGGGAGAGTTGCACTGGCCTTTTACTCAGTGCCTCATTGGTGATGCAAGGTGTTTGGAATAATTTTTTATTTCTCTCGCATTTGAAGTTGTTTTATTTCTTTTTCCTTCTGCATCTCCTGCAGCAGACCAGGGTTTAAGTTAGTCTGTAAGGAGCATCTTGGGAAGGGATAGCAAATCCCATTGAGGGTGGCCCTAAAAGACCAGAATTCAGACTGAGCAAAGTGATGAGCACAGCAGCATTCTCTCATCTTGCCAGGAGCAGCACCTCACAGCAGCTGCTTCTGCCTCTGTGCTTGTGACAGCCAAAGGCGCTTGGAGATGGAGGTTGTAGATTCGTCATTTTGGGGTAAACTCTAAAGGCCAACAAAATCTTGTAGATTTGAGACTATCATTCCACTAGCTGGTGCAGATGAGTACAAAGCTTCATGTGCTGGATTTCAGTGTGTTTTACCTGTGTATCCCTTGCTGTCTCTTCAGTGCTTTTGAATTTGGGTTTTGCTGGGTTGACAAGACAACTCTTCCTAGCAGTTGGATGGAGGCTGTTTGGAGGGATGCTGAGATTACAGTGGATTGTAGGAATGCAGATTTAGAAGCCACAGTTTTGTGCAGATAGTTCACATGCCTTCTGTATTCACAACAGGCTTGCCTAGCTAAAACAGATATCTTGGCCTTAGTTGGGCAAACATAAGCTGCAGTGAGATCTCAGTCCACACATCTGGTGCATTTTGTAATTGAGAGAATTTTACAGTCATCCTTGTGATGCAAAAGTCTGACTTCAGCCTCACCCTGACTGGATTTGCAGCAGAAATCCTCGTGGGAGACATGCATGCATAATATGCCATGCAGAACAGGGCTTACCGAGTACTGCCCTGCTTTAGGGACACAAAAGAAGTGCCTCCCATTCAACTGCCTTACTTGATTCCTAGAAAAATATAATGTGTGGTACAAAGATGAAAGCCTGGAATTCCTGTAGTGAGCTGCCTAAGGGGTAAGAACATCTTGTGGATTTCCTTGTATTGGTGTCTGAGCTTTGAGTCATTTTTCAAATCCATTCTGCCATTCTTTTGGGGCTGCCTTCACAGGATTGGGGTAACTGCCTGATAACAAACCGGTAAAGTTTTGTAGATCAGGGACCAAGGGATTTTTTTCCTCTGAGAGCAGTGGAGGAAGAATTATTAGCATTGTTGAGGGACTGTGGGAAGAGCTTTAAGATACATAAAATCAGCTTTAAGGGAATTACTTCTGCAATTAAAGGTAAGAGAGCATAAACAGCTATAGGAGTCTGACTTTTTGGCCCGTGAGCGTGGCTTGTTTTTTTCCGCTGGCAGTGCCATTTAATAAATATTCATTAACCCTTTTTTGGAAGTCATATATGTCATATCTGTATTTCCTGATGGGTAAATGCTTTAGTAATGATACTACTTGGGTTGTCACTTTACTTATTGAGAAGAAAGCTTTTAAGTTTGGGCTTGCTGTTTTAGCAGCAGATTTTTGGCTGTTTGTATTAAACTGCCTCAGGATGGGTGCGAAGAAATGCCTACCTAGAAATACTGAGGTTGCTGAAGTCATGTTAGCTGGGTGGAAGGGCTGGGAATGGTACTAAGTGTGTTTGTTCAGCAGGAAACCTGCTGTTCTGGTTGGCTGTTTTAATTTGATTTATAGAAAATGTAAGGGATTCATGTGTTTTGTGGGGATTACAATGAGGACTCTTCATTTTGTTATTGAATCTCGAGTCACTTTAGCCTACTTTGTTGTTTTTAGTTAATTCAGATTAATTCAGGCTTTGAATTTGCATGAATACCAGTTTCCATGTTTTTTAGCAACTTCCATTTAGGAGTGAATGAAAACTTTGACACTTCATCACCCTGCCCTGGAGCTGCTGATGGGCTCTGTGTGTCTAAACTCAGCTGTGACTTTGCAGTAGAGAGGTCTTCTAGTTTTGGCAGGGCATCCAAGCCTCTCACTGTTGTGCCTTGCAGAGCCCTCCACATCCTCTGAACTGGGTCCATGTGCCCTGTTCTGGTTTAGCCTCTTAGTTGGCTTAAATAAGGCCATGTATAAATATCCTCTCTGTAGCTAGCTTTGAGTGCGGAACAAGCCCATGCCCCGCAGCAGGTCATTCCACTCTTGTCTGCTGAATGAGCCTTTTCTTGGATGGACTGGATTGTGGTGCTTCACTTGGCAGTAAATAAACTGGGAGAGCAAAAGTCTCTGTTAGCTCTGCAAAGTCAGTGGAAATAATGCAGGTGGGAGAAGTTATCAGCAAGCCTGACCTCTGCCATATGCTTGCTCCTGTTGTCGCTACTCCTCTAAACATGCTGCTGAGCCTGGTAAGCTTACCAGGGAAGTTTCCTTGGAATGAAATGTTTTAGGGGTGACTGGCTTTAAGTGAAGCCAGGAGTTTGTTTTCCTCCAGTAGCTCTTCTGGCAGAAGCAGAAGAGGGGCTGTAGAGGACAAGGTGGTTGTCCTGTCTACCATTGCTGCCAAAACCTTTTTAAGGTGCTTCCATCAGCAGGTCCAGCATGGCCTGGAGCTAGCTCCTAAGGGGCAGTCAAACCTTCCAGTGTTTGCCTATGCAGATAAAGCCTGGTCTTTGGGAAACGCCTTCAGACAGATCAGAGTCTTTTGATGGAAACTAATCAGAAGTTCAAAGGAAAGCAGTGTTTCCTCCTTCTTGTAGTCTTGTAGTCTCCTTTTCCTGCTATACTCCTGAAATGGCTTTCTCAGTGGATGATGCAATTAGGAGGAGATGCTTGCAAGCTTTCAGCAAATAGATAGGTTAGAAATGGAAATGTTCCATTTAGGCTCGGTCAGTCCTTCTTCCCAAGTGGAGTGCAATTATTTGTGCCCTGTGACGTGTATACGCTTGTGTTTCTATAAAAAGTCCCCCAGGCAGATTCAAATAGTTCAGGAAGTGCCTCTTATCTGTAATAAAAAGAAATTCCAGAACAGGCACTGTTCTGAATTTGGTTTTAGCTGGATTCATAGGAGGTTCCTAAGTTCTGCTGTCAATATTACATATTTAATGTTTATTCCTGCCTTTGCCAATGAAGGCTGTTCCCATGTAGGAAAGACAGCCTTAATGAGTAAATAATTTCTTGTGTTTTTTGGTAGCTCAGTCATGAGTATCCATTGAAGCAAGCTGTCTGTTTGATGGGTTTTATGCTTTTCATGAGAAAGAGTACTCTGCTTTGGATAGTTTCTTAAAGCAGTCAGTTCTTGGAGTGGCAGGAAAGCATTAACTGAAGCAGCAGCTCTGAGGTCCATCTGCCTCATACATCTGGAAGAGACTGTAGGTCAAGAGAAAATTCTTTTGTGCTTGGTCTTTGTCTCATGGGATATTGGAGGTACCATTATTTGGCATATATTCTCTCATCCTAATTGCTGTTCCGTGAGTTTGAAGTTACTGCTGTAAGAATTAAGTGTTTTATATTTCCAGTTGAGTGTAGCCCAGTAAATTCCAGTGTAGCTAGTGTCAACTATCTTCCAGCTACTCTCCCAGGCTTTTTTTCTTTGTGCGTTGTCAGCTGGCATTTTTTGGTTATGCAACTCACACAGCCAAAAGATATTTGGGAAACTTAAAATGAGAGTGCTGGAGGTTCAGATTATTTGGTTGCAGCGAAGCATGGGAGAGGGAAAGCACTCTGTGATTCCCAGGTGAATCTTGGCATAGCAAGGAGACATGGCCTCCCCCTGTTACATGCTTCAGGCAAAAAGAAGGGGCTTGAGGTTCTACAATATCAGCTGTAGAAAATTCTTCCTGAAAAAACCACACTGAAAGACTAAAGTGCTGGAGATGCTAAGTTTATTGTTTTTTCAGGCTCTTTTGTCTCTTTTTGCTTTAGGTCTTGTATGAAATTCTAGCAAGGGCTCTATGCTGCAGAGTGCTAGAACTTCTGAAAAAAAGGGTCTTATTAAAATTATTTGCTGACATCTTCATCAACCACTAGAGGAAAATAGAAGTCTGGTTCTCTAAGGAGGGTGTATTTTCTTACCCCTCTTGTATTCTGCTTGTGCCCAGCTCCTTGAACCAAGCTCTTGCTATGCTTTGCCTTCCTCAGTGGCAAGTGCTTCAACACAGATGAAGAGGGAGCACCCTGTGCTCCCCAGATTTGCTGTGTGTTCCTGTCTCAACTTGAAGCAGAGCAGTCCTGGGCCTCTCTAAACCAAGTGTTTTCTTAGTTGCAGGGTTTATGATCTACCAAAACCAAACAAGCCAAGCAGGAAGGTTTCCTCATACAAACTTGTGCTGGGTTCACTTGTGTGTGTAACTTTGCAGCTGTGGAACACTGCCATAAGGCACTTTGCTGTGACAGATGGGGCTGTTTCCTACCTGGGCAAACAAGGTTGCTGCTTTTTGCCTGGAAACCTGTTACGGAGGCAGAAAAGACTCAATATAGTGGGATTTTTGTGTGATCATGGACATCATGAACTTGTGGCCCAGGGCCAGGTGCACTGTAGCAGGGATAGCCTCTTTGTTGTGTAGGTCTGGTATTTTCTGTTTGCTTTTACTTGTGTCATTCATCTGGGAAAAAATAAACAAAGAGGCTTACTGTCTCCATTGCTAGTGATACCAAGAAAATCCCTGCACAATGCTGCCTGATGAGCTGAGATTGAGCTCAGCAAATCCCCTTTAACCACATGGAGTTCAGCTGTCTTGGGTTTTTCTGACTCTGAAGCAGTGCAATATGTTGTGTACAAGCAGCCAGGGCTCAGGTTAAAGGATGAATTGGTGTAAAATATTTTCAGTCACAAAGGAAAGTCAGAGAAAAACTTACAGGAAACTTTCTAGCTGAATAATTAAATACAGGCCCAGGGAATGCAGTGCATGAACTGTGCTGTGGAGTCTTGCTTGGAAGGTTCCTCTGCACTGGCTGGAGTGGCTGACTCACATACTGTTGGAACTCCAATCTGCCTGCTGGTCCTGGCCACCTCACCTGCTCCAGCACCTGCTTCTCACCCCCTGCTCATCTGCTGGCACAGTTGTACCCTGCTACATAGTCTTATCTGCTCCGGGCTGATCCCCATATGCTATTGGTGCCATGTGGGAAATATCAAGTGCAGGGCTGTTTCCAGACCTGAGGTAAACTGTGGGTGGTCCCATTGTAATCTAGGCACTGAGTCTTCCTTACAGATGTTAAAATAGTAACCCAAGGATCAGCTGTTAGTTTCAATGTGGTCAGTTTGCTGTAAAGTGATAAATGCTATATTTGGTCTTCTTCTGGTCCTGTACCTATTTCTTCTTTGTGTACATTGTAGTTCTTTGATAGTCCTTTGATATCTACAGTTATCCAGCTGTGCATCAACCACATTGTTTAGCTCTTCTTGGCTCCCTAGATCCAGTAGTTATGCTTGGGATTTTTTTTATTAGACCATCCAACTATTTATTGCTCTAAGCTAGGGTGAGAGGAGAAGCTCCAACTGTTTTATGCATTCTTGAGCATCACTGATCAACATGAGGTGAAGCAAAGAGAGATGGTGAAATGGCTGTGAGCTGAGGTGCAGAGCCTGGAATGGAGCCAGCATGAGGAGCGTTTAATGTAGTCCAGAGGACAGATGCTTAGCACGTTGTAATGTGGAAGTGTATGAGCTTGGCAATTTATGCCCATGTAGTACAGTGAATAGTCTGGGTGGGATATGGCTGAGTTGTATTTAATCAGCCTGGTAAAAAGAGTGTGAAGGAAGTAGCATTGGGGCTTAGAGGACAACTTTGTGCTTGAGTTGGTGCTGCCCTTGGGCTCTCATCTGCAGTCCTGAGTTAGAGTACAAACGGCCCACGAATTGCAGTTTTGGCTTGGAAACTCCTTAGAGAGCTTGCCCCTGAAGTAATCTACTCTAATTTTCATTAAATTAATTTTAAAATCTCTGAAAATAATAGTGAAAAGCAAATATACTCTTTTTTTTTTTTTTTGTATAGAGGGCTTAGAAGCTGCTGAGGAAATGCCTGGTGGTGGTATGATAATCCAGCCTGAATTCACTAAAGCTGTAGTTTGAAATTAGTCTAAAACACATGTTTAAGATTCTGGAGACTTTCAAAGTAGAAGTCTGTTTTGGGATGGCAATAAGCAGAAAAAATTAAAAAAGACAGTGATGATCTGGAGGTGAAGCTGTGCACTGCCACCTTACCTTTTTTTTTTTTTTTCTTCTGGTTCTGGGGCCTGTTACCCGAGTTGTTGAGTTCACTAAAGCAAGAGAAAACCATCTGCTGCTAGTTAGCAGGCTGAGTTATCCCTGTGAAGGATTTGAGGAGCTCTGCAGGCCTCACGTGATGAGTGCTGGGGATGGGGAAAGAGTGGGAAGGGGTCATAGAGAACATATTACTGAATCATCCACTCTGATTTTAGTGTGCCATTGTGCTGTGATGTTATCATCCTGTTCCCTCTCCATAGTCTTTTGAGCCAGCTTTGAATGTAATGCTGTTGAAGTGACTTTGGCCTTGAATTCTAAACGCTGCTACAAGAGGAAGGCTGGCAGAGATACTGTGGGCATAACTTCCTTAGTGGTGACACTTCTTTGGGTTGATCTAGTTCTTGAAACCAGGAAGGCTGATGAGTTTGGCAGTGAGGGGCATGTCAGTGATTTCAGCCTTTCTGGCTCCCCATAACTCTTCCCTAGGAAGGTGGCCTCTCGATGTCCAATGACACCTCCCTGTCAGCCATCCAGTGCTCTAATAGCTGAGCACTTTAATGCTTAAACTTTATTTGGTCTTGGGGGGATGAAATCACTCACTATTTTTACTTCAAGCAAAGCTGCTGCTGAGATGTGAGAGCTGTCTGTACATGGAGAAAAGCTTTTTGGGTACTTGTTGTTCAGTGAAGTTGTACTTGCTGCAGGGGTACAGGGAAGTTTCACCTTGGGCTATTTTGTCCATCCCACTCTCCCTGGAGCAGGAAGCAAAGACTTCAGGTGGGAAAGGGTGAACAGCATGGTGATCATCAAATGGTTTAGTGAAAGTACCCAGAGTTCAGCTGGAAATGCAAAAATTAGTATCTTCTAGTAGTTTTGCTCTGGCCTGGATGGCTTGGGTGAGCTCCAGAAGTGTTGATTTTGTGCTGCTGTGGAGTCTCATTGGGGAGAAGCAAAGTTTTCTCTTTTAGGGTGTCTCCTGATAGACGGTACATCTTGTACTTTGGATGAGAAATAAAATAGCCACTGCAGCTGGCCCAGACAGCTCTGTTACCTTGGTCTTGCCAGGGCACATGGCACCAACTGCAAAGTGGAGTTGGGCCTCCAGGACCTGCACTTGGCCCTTGGTGCAGGCAAAGGAGGGCATGCAGTTAATTCCTGTTGCTTTGCTCAAGCCTCTGCTGTTTGCAACAGTAGTTATTTTTTCAAGCAAGGACATGCGGGTGGTCAGAGAACAGACAAATTTGTCATGGAACTGCCAGCAGTGCAGCTTTCTTGCCCTTCAAATTCCAGCTGGACCTGGCTTAAACCCAGAGGTTTTACGGACTGCAGAGGTTTGAGGGACTTGAGATGAATTAACGGTATTCCCCAGAAATTACCATTTTGGGTCTGTTTCTTATGATAAGAATCTGTACTGCTTTGCCTATGGATCTATAGCTGTAAACCCTCCTGAATGGTGTGGCTGTTTGCTTTTGCTGGGAAAGGCAAATGTGAACTGTGGCACGAAGAGCTTTAACAGTGAGATGTGTCTGTGCTAGAGCTGGGACTGCTCAGTTGGCCTGCTGGGAAGCGTGGGCTTTCATTAGGACAGGCAGTATGTGGGCCCATGGACAGAAAGCAATATTGGGGTGGCTGACTGTGAAAACTGGGTACCGCTACAGGGGATGTTCAGCCAGCCCCTTCTTGGGTGTAGCTGTGTTGTAGCAGAGCTCTCTGCTGCTCAAGATGCAGGGAAGTATTTGGCTTCATCTTTCAACTTCACACCTTGCTAAGCTGTGAAAGAAGATGAGAAAAGGAATGAACAGCTGAGAGATGTAATCCTCGCTTTTACTGTGCTTCAGGCAATAATTGATCCATGATGCTTTTATTTTTTAGATTAAAACCTGTTGCTGAATAAACTTGTTTTGCAATTTGTTAGCCATTGGGCCTAGCTTTTTGTCTCTTGTATGTCTCCCACCAAGGTCCTGCTGGTTTCAACTTTGGCTACAGCTCTGTGCTCAGTAGTGCTGAAAGTAAGCAAGGGAGAAGGTCCAAGCTGTGGCAGTTCCTTGGAAGGGAAATGCTGTTGCAGGGTGCTGCTCTCCTGGAATCTTTTCTGCCCATTGATGTCATCTTGTATTCCTCCTGGGAAGGAGAAGCCTTGACCCTTCTACCTCTCACCTGGTGGGTGCCTTAGGAGGTGCTTTGTTTGTGTAACATGGTTTCCAGCCGGAAAAATATCTAGTTTTGGGCATCTGGAAACTGAATGTGCAGTTACCTGTGAAAACTCAGTACCTATGTGCTGAATAGTCATAATAATGCGAAGCCTGGGGTTCTGATGGGATCTTTATGACTGGCAGCATAAAAATAAAATAAATGAGACTTGTCTGCCTCGCCCCAGAGATGGTGTTTACTCCTGAGTCTGCTAAAAAGGGGCTGTCTGCTGCCTTGGAAGAAACCTGAGATCTGTTCCTTGGCTTAAGAGGAGTTGATCGGAACAGAGGGGGCATAGGAAGTATTTAGTGGTTATATTACCAGCTCAGAAGGAATGGGTACCTCCACCAAGAACAGATCAGACTTTTTTGTTTGGCCTTTTAAAGAAAGACACAAAAAAAGGGACATGTGCGGAGGAGAAAAGGACAGTAGAATGAGAAGCAGGCTTACCAAAAAGGGGAAGTTGTATCCAGGCAAGAAGACCAAAAAACCTATCTATTTCAGCAGATTACATGTAAAATCAAAATAAGGTGGTCCAGTGTCGGGAGTTTAGTTCAGGCATGGCTTAAAGAAAAAGGCCACGAAGCCATGCAGCTGAGAGAAAAGTAACAGGTAGCTGTGAAGCAGTTTCAAAGCAGTTTCCAGCCTGACTTCTATAAACAATTAGTCTCTCTCAGGCATCCTTGCATAAACAATAAAGTTCTCAGGCAGTCTTCCCATAACAAAGGTAACATCCTCTCTGGGAAAAGATGGCACCCTGGGAACAGTTATGGAAGTTTTGAGAACCGTTCGTATCACAGTGAGAACACTGATTTTGTTTGATGTAAACAATCAACGGTATTGTAAAACAAAAGGAGTGGTTAGAGTTTTCTCTGTTAGCCTATCGTAAACCTGGATTTTGGAATATGCATGAAGTTAATTAACACTGTTATTTAAAGTGACTGATCGATCAATAAAGTTGGAGTTCGATGCATTATAGGATGGTCGTTCTCCCCCTCACTTCAACAGTCCAGATTAAGACTTTTGAGGAGTGAATTTGCCAAATATGATTAACTTTCAAATGCATTGAAGCCTTTTGGAAACTGGCAGCAGAAGAGATCAAAGCATGAGAGCCACAGAAGATAAAGCTATCACAAAAAAATCTAAACCATTTGTGGCCATCTTGACTCCTGTGGAGGAGCTTTGCAAACTTCAAGCTTGCTACAGAAGAACTGTTGGAGAAGTTGTCTTGCATTGAACATCAGTAGAAATAGCTTTAGAGCAAAAGACGAACTGATAAGAAGCTAAGGAACAGATAATGTTTACTCAAGAGTGCCAAAGGATCTTAATACTGAAATTGTTGAGATACTTTCATGTGTATCCTGACTCTAAAGTGCCCTTGGTATCACATAAATTGGTGGTGGTGGATGCAGTAGCATTTTAAAAGGTTGAGTCTTGAGGAAATTGGAGAAGTGGCTCAGTATTTGTGCAGGTGCACTGCTAGGGAAGGGCTGTGAAGAGTATTCAGGATTCCATGGACTGTTGGGTCTGACCCCTGTGCCTAAGTCTTTGCAATGAAGAACAAGTTTGCTGAAGGCATGGCCAAGCACAGCTGCTTGGACCAGTGTTAGAAGGGCTATTGTAGAGGCAAGCCCTGCCCCGGCCTCACAGACCTGCTGGAGGTGATGAGCATGATGAGCATGCTGGGAGCAGGACCACTAGGCTTCATGTGTCTGTGTTTTCAGACAGCCTTTGGCAAGTTTCTCTGCCAAAGGCTTTGAAGAAAGAGTCACCACGAGCACGGAGGAAGGGTCTTGTTATGAACAAAGAACTGGTGAAAGCATAGACTGCAAAGGGCAGGGCTTACTGGTAATTTTTCAACCTGGGGAAGTCAGCAGCAAGGCCTGAGAAACTGGTGCTGGGAGTGTTTTGCACCTTATGGGTAACCTCAGGTATAGAGGGGTGCAGTGACATTGCCAGGTTTGCAGAGGATCCTCAGTTTCTTCAGTTGGTTGAATAGCTCACTGAAGATAAGGAAATCCATTAGAACCTCAGAGAACTGAGGAAGTGGACTGATACATGACAGGTAAGCTTCAGTATAGGAAAACATGGTGAACAGGGAAAAATTACCTGTACTGAACCTGTTTGATACTCAGCCTAGAACTAGTGGTTATAGCTTGAGAAGAAGCTTGGAGTCACTGACAGTTCTCTGAAATCATCAGTTCTGTCTGTGATGTTTGCCAAATAAACCAATCAGTTTTGATCACCATCAGCAAGGGAGTTAATACTGAAGCAGAGGACATCAATTTGACCCTCTTTAACACTTTGTTCATGTCTTGGAGACTGCATGCTGTTTTGATTTCTGCATTGTGAGAAGGACAGTGATGTTAGAGAGACTGCAGTGAAGATAATTAAAATTACTAAAGGACAGAGCAGCTGCCTTATGAGGAGAGAGCATAAAATTTGTGATTCCTTGGTTTGGAAAAGTCTTGCATAGCAAGATCAAGGTATGCAAATCATGAAGGTAGTAGAATCAGAGAATGGTTTGGCTTGGAAAGAATCTTAGATTGCCTACTTTCAACTCCCTGCCATGTACAGGGAGATCTTTCACTAGGCCCAGTTACTCAGAGCTCCGTTCAGTCCGGCCTTGAACAACTCAGGGAATGGGCATCCATATTTATTCTGGGCAAACCCATTTCAGTGCTTCACCACCCTCACAGCAAAGTATCTAATCTAAACCTACTCTCCATTTGAATCCATTCCTCTTTTTCCTGTCACTACATGCTCTTGTAAAAAGTCCCTGTCCATCTTTCTTGTAAGCCCCCCTTAGGAACTGGAAGGCTGCAATTATGTCACCCCTAAGCCTCCTGTTTTCCAGGCTGAACAAACCCAATTCTCTCAGCCTTTCCTCCTAAGAGAGGTGCTCCATCCCCCTGATTAACCTGGTGGCCTCCTCTGGACTGGTTCCACCAGGTCTGTCTGGCACTGAGGACTCCAGAGCTGGATGCAGCACTGCAGGTGGGGCCTCAGCTGAGGGGACTGGAGGGGCAGAATCCCCTCCCTTGACCTGCTGCCCACACTTCTTTTGATGCAGCCAGGACATGGTTGGTTTCTGGGTGCCAGCACACACGGCCGGGCGTGTGCCGCCTCTCATCCACCAGCACTATTACCGCGCCTGAGTGGGCGCAGCTGGTGAGAGAGAGACGGTGAATCTTGTTTCTTGAATCAGAAGGCTGAATTTATTAATATATGATATAATACATTATAGTTATACTAAAAAGAATATATAGAGAGGTTTTGCAGAGCTGCTAGCTAAGCTAAGAAGAGATAGAAAAGAATTTACAACAAAGTTGTGTTCAAGGACTCAGTCCCCTAGCTTGCACTGGTGATTGGCCCTTAATTATAAACATAGAAAATGAGCCAATCAAGGTGTTCCTGTTGCATTCCACAGCATCTGATAATAATTGTTTACCTTCTCTTCGGAGGCCTCTGGCCTCCCGAAGACGCAGAAATCCGAAAGAAAGGATTTCTGTGGAGAAATGTCTGCGACACAGCACCTCCAAACCCTTCTCATCAGGGCTGCTCTCGATCTGTTCCTGCCCCGGTCTGGATCAATACTGGGACTGATACCCAGCTCAGATGCAGCACCAGCATCTGGCCTTGTTAAACCTCAGAGATTCCTGTGGGCCACTTCTCAGGCTTGTCCAGGTCTCTCTGGATGGCCCTGTCCTTCAGGTGTGTCATCTGCAAACCGGCTGAGGGTACACTTGTTCCCTTCATGTACTAATGAAGATATTAACCAACACTGGTCCCAGTATGGACCTCTGAGGGACCCCACTTGTCACTAAGGTGCATTGGGTCTCTGAGCCATTGACCACTCCTCTCTGGATGTGACTGTCCAACCACTTTGTTACCCACCTAACAGTCCACTCATCAACTTCATCTCTCTCCAATTTAGAGAGAAGGATGTTGTGGGGATCTGTGTCAAAGCCTTTACAGAAGTCCATATAAATGACATCTCTGTCCCCTCCCTTGTCTACTGAGCGATGCCGTTGTGCAAGGCCACTGGGTTGGTCAGGGAGGACTTGCCCTTGGTGAAGCCATACTGGCTGTCCTAAATCATCTCCATGTCCTTAGTAGAGCTTCCAGGAGGGTCTGTTTCATTACCTTCCCAGGCACAGGGGTGAGGCTGACAGGCTGGTAGTTGCCAGGGTCTTCCTACTATTTTAAAAGTTGGGGAGAGTGTTTCCCCTTTCTATGGGTAAGTTGAATTTTTTCTACCAAGTCTTGTGACCCTAGAACTATAAGCACTTGGTGAAACCTAAAGGAAGAAGGCCATTTATTTTACACAATCTGTGATGGACTTCTGATTTCAGTGTTCTTGGGGGTCACGGTTGCAAAAGGCATCATCAGGTTGAGAAAGTATTTGGGTAAACTTAGAGACAGTTAGTCTGAAATAGTTACTAGGAAGAACAGCCAGCCATCTGCCTTTAACATCTCTAATACATGTGTGGGTTCTTGAGCACTGAGGGAGAAGATGGAGAAAGGGCATGGCCAGGCTTATGTGTTTTGCTTAACAAACTTCTCGGAGTGTCTCACCGGTAGGCAGAATGGAAGGAGCACTTGGCTTTACTAAAGGTGCGTGTCTTACGCTTCAAAGTTTCCTGAAGCAGTATTAAGTGGGAACATAAATGGGTGTGACATGTTGGGGAAGAGCCAATATGGCTTTTGTAGACCAAAACTGAGCTACATGACTCCCCTGGTACTTGGAAGGTGTTTCCAAGTATGTGGCAGGGGTGATCAAGTGGAGTGGTCTACTGGACCTCGCTGAAATGTTTCAGCAGAGGTTATCGAGGAAAAGTCCATCATGGGTGGATAAATGGTTAAAAGATTGGGCTGCAAAGATGAGGAGTAGATGGTCAGACTTCACAGAGGAGGGAACTCTTGGTGGAGCCAGGCTGGGATCTCTGCTGCTCACAGTGTTTGTATCTGATCTAGAAATGGGGACAAAAGTAGTGGCTGAGGAAGAGCAGATGAGGGAAGAAATCCTTAGCACTACAATTCAGGAATGAGTTTAGGGTAACAGATGGTTCTGGAAGTATTAGCACTCTGTGTGTGCTCAATGCTTGGCAGTGCTGCAGGATGGAAGAGGGGGCTGAGAACTGCAAAGAGGAAAGCAAAGGATAGAATAGCACAGCATGGTGATCTGCTGCCATGTTGGATATTGAATGTCAGGTCATCCCATCTTGGAAGACGCCCTGCTTTAAGCACCTCTTCATTTATTTGCTTTTTTTTTTTTTTTTTCTTATCGGTAGCAAAATCTATGTATTGGGTACATAGTGTTTGGCAGATGAAGACTGTCTAGATGGATATCAAACAATAAAAAGTGAAGTTGAATATGGTCCAGTTTCTGCCCCAATCCATCAACCATGCCATTGCAGAATCACAGAGAGTGATGCCTGCTTTAATGTCTTTCTGAATTTGTCTCTTTTTTGCTATCTTCCTTGCCACTGTTGAAAGTGAAAAGCTCAGTTTTGGACTGAACACAATCTAATAAATGTGTGGGTTTTGGTGGGAGAAAACATAAGGAACTTGTTTTGGGCACCAAATCAAGAAGTGTATTGTTCTCATCCCACTGTTCACTGTTACCATGTATAGCAATTTTGCCATGGCAACACATATTTTCATGAACCAGCCAAGATCTTCCAGGGCTGCAACATAACTTCTGATACTTGCTCATTGTGATGCTATTAATAACTTTGTTTCCCCCATCATAGCCCGGAAGCTGCTTCTTCCTCATAGACCAAGTGCAAGCAATAAGCTCATTTTAAATCAACTGTGGGGAGAATTGACACTGCGGATTTCCTGGGGTTTTTTTGTTCTGGAGATCCTGTCTAGTACTGCCAGCTCTGCGGCCACCCACTGCACTGTCTCTTTTTTATAAGAAAGTCATGTCTCAATTTTCTTTTAAATTCAGTTTCTTTTTTTCTCTTATTCCTTTCTCCCCCTTCCTTTAAACCAGGAAAAACAGATGATACATATTTACTTCTCTGGCTATGCAAAGTAGCTTAAGTGTTTATCTCAGACTGACTTGGTAAAGCGGAGAACCTGGCGCAAATCAAACATGGTCTGGGCCAGGCTCTGCTCTACATGATTTCTTTACTTATGTCTTGCTTATTCAAACAAGATAAACTCTGAGTATTTAAAATTGCAGCTCAACTGTTCTTGGCACTAGTTGAATTTAGTGGTGTTTAAAATCCCAGAGTGCATTAGCATGCCTGCATGAATCTGCTTGGAGTTGGAACTGTGTCAAAAATATCATCACCAGCATGGTTTTTTGGAACCTTTTAAAGACCTGTGGAAAAGGTGAAACCTGGGCTTTTGCTTAAGAGGGTGGTTCCACTTGAGCCTGGGCATCTGTGAAGAGCTGCAATGGGTTCGAACCAGGGTCATGAGTCTGTCCCCAGCTCTGGTTCTGGGTGTATGCAAGTCACAGTTCACCAGTTTCATCCCTCCAGAGCAAGGAGTTGTTTTGCCAGATCACTCTCCTCTCATTTGGGGAGTTCACTTTTCTTCTGCTGAAGTGTAGGTGTTGGCTGTACAACCCTTCCTCCCTTTCTTCACCAACTTGAAAATTTTTTGGCAGACTTGAAACTTGCAGCTTCAATGTCACTGTCTTAGATATTGCACTTTCCCTGATCTCCCTGACCTGCTGGATTGACAGCCTCCTATCATTAACTGAGGGAAAAAGATATAGTGAAAACAGGGAATTCTTTATCCTACCGACCTCCTTGGAGAGGCTAAAGAAATGAGCATATGCCCTGCAAAAGGTTTGTCCATAGCAAGGAGTAATTGTGATGTCCATAGTGAGTGACTGCACCATTCTTTTATTGCTGCTCTCCCCATTTCTTGGGAGGATCTGTTCAAGGTAGTACCTCCAGAGGTGCTGCCAAGGGTTGAGTCTTCCTGGGGAGGCATCATATGCCATGCAGGACTGCCTTCTTCTGCAGCCCAGCTGGTTTGTCCTGAGCATCTCCAAGAAACAACTGAGACCTTCGGTGACTGATGCAGTCATTTGCCACGAGCTGCCTTCTTGTGAACTCTTGGGAATCATAGAATATGCTGAATTGGATGGGACCCATCGGGATCACTGAGTCTGCAACCTCCTGGCCCTGCATAGGACACTCCAGTTATCCCACCCTGTGCCTGAGGGCGTTGTCCAAATGCTTCTCGAGCTCAGACAGGCTTGGTGCTGTGATCGGTACCCTGGGGAGCCTGTTCAAATACTCAGCCACCTATTGGGTGAAAAACTCTTCCCTGATATCCAACCTAAACCTCCTCTGACTTCATGCTGTTCCCTCAAGTCCTGTCACTGGTCACAACAGAGAAGAGATTAGTACCTGCCCCTCCACTTCCTCTCATAAGAGTGTTGAAGACCACAATGAGGTCTTCCCTGGTTAATCTCCCCTTTGTTTCTGTGACATGGTGAGAGCAAAGGCTAATTTGGGGCTTTAACTAATTGTGCTTTATTTTGTGAAGTCTTACATCTGTGAGATTGAAGAGATGTTCAATTTTTAAAAAGCTGTGACTGTATTTTAAGCAAGGTCAAACACCTCAGTCTTTGTTTCTCATTAAATCAAGCCTGAGCTTGTTAATGACAAAGCACTGGAACTATAGGTAACTAGTATTTTGGTTTACTTAGAGTTCAAGGTGTTACTGTAGTTCCTGCTGGTCTTGCAGATGCAAGTGTGTAGCAGACAAAACAGAGGCTGAAACACAGCTCATGGGATGTGACTCCTACTCACACTGCAAAGTTGTAGAGACAATCAGGAAAAGAATGTCAGTTTGGGGCAACAGTTAAGCATGGTTTTCCTTTTGGAGGAAGCTTTTTTTCATGGTTTATTACATCAGAATAAAAAACAAGATAAAAGAGTCAAACGTGGGCTGTGATTTTCATCCCAAACTAAGAATTTACTCAGGGATAGGTGAGCTTTCTAGAGCTGGAGCTGTGCATAGAGCAGAGACCCATGTGCTTCCCTGTGGGGCAGGCATGCAGGAGGGGAGGCTCTGGGGCTGCAGGAGGGACCGATGCTGTGGGTCCAGTGCACTGGCTTTGCAACATCCCGACTCTGTTGTGTCTGATGTGCTTGTCATTCAGCAATTCCTGTAGGCAAAACAAATGGAAGGACCTCTTTTCCATTATATATTTATTTTTCTTGCTTATTGGTTTATAAAGAGCTTATGAACTTTGTGACTGAGGTTTTCAGCTATTTACTTACTATCTCTTCTTCTTCGCCAGAGGAAATTGGTGTGCTTTGGGCTGGAGAAAATGATGACACTGCTGTGGCTCCTCTGCACAGAGTCCTGTTGGGATGACCTTCCTGATGGCATCTCACAGGACAGGAGATATTTGTTTGTTTGCAGGCGGTTATTCCTTTGACTTGCTGCCAACACTCTCCTAATCTTTCCTTTGATTTGAAACCAAGTTCCTCTGCTAGCCTGGTATTTTAATGGTTAACTTGAGTCACACATAACAGGCTTGGACAGCTAATACTTTCAAGAGCTTCACTGCATCTGTTCTCTTGTGATTTTTTTTAACAGAATTGGCAGAGACAGCTGCAGCTGGAGAGATTTGCTGAAGAATGAATAACCCTAAAGAAGTTATGATGAAACACTTATATTTGTTTTGTACTTTTAGCCCCCAGTGTTTTGTGGACTCTGCTATCTGAGGAATGACTTGGTCCCTTGCTGTCCGTGGCTATGTTGTGCATAAGTTTTCAAGGGACCCTGTTTTTCAGCTCATAAATGACTGTTAGCCTTTTAAATGAACAGAGACAGAGGGCCATTATTTTCCTAATGTCCCACTTCTAGGAACTTAGCTGCCTCAGATATGTAGCTTTGCTGAGTGGTGCTTGAAAGCATTATGCTCTGTGATCTGGCTGTTTGTAGGGCATCCTCTGTTGGCACCTTGGGTGACATTGTCCAGTTGGCCATGGCCTGGCAGTGCAGGTTCTCCACCCTATAACTACAGTCTCAGTCTGCTGTTCCTGACCACTGCCAACTCGTGTTCTGCCTTTAGAAAAGCTACGGTTGTCATGTTTTTTTGATGGTCTGGTGGAATTATTTTAGATCAGAGGTGGGTGTCTTGAGAGGTCCTTAAGTCTCCAACCCCGCATGCTTAAGTCTCTCACTATGGTGGCCACTTGGTCCTGAGGACCTGGCTGATGGGTTTCCCTTTGGTGGTTCTGGAAGTATCTTTTCTGTTCCTGTCTTCCTCCTCTTCACCCTCTGACACTGTTCAGAAATCTGTGTAAATGTTTTATTGTCCTTACTCAGTGTTCCTGTCTGCAGCAAAAAGCTATCCCTGTGCATGATGCAAATGAGCCTTGGGAGCTGGCTATTTACTTTGGTCTGTTCTGGCTTCTATGGGCTCTCTCTTCCCTTCAGTGAAGATGACACAAGAATGGTTGTTCTTTTGCCCTCCTGTATGGGGAAACTATGCTGCACTGCAGTGTGTTTATGTCTGTGCAGTGCCTGGTGTCATGTCACTGAGCCCAGGATGATCCGTGTACAGAAATCACGGAAGATCAATCACTGTTGAGTCCTGCTCCTTCCACAGTGTACAGGTTGTGGGTTGCTCCCAAGGTACTGGAGCAATTGCTGGGTTTATGTGGTAATGGGGCTTTACTAAAGCAACTTCTGATTGGAGAGTCTCCTATTCCCACACTGCTTTCTTTGGCATCAATTCTCTGAGGCAGCAGCTGCTGTGCTGGGCCCCTGGCTGCACGGGCTTCGTGGCAATGCTGGGAGGAATCCCTGATATCAGTAGTGGTGACATAGGAGGCGGTGAAGAGTAAATCTCAGTCCTGAAGCAGCTGGACAGCAAGCTAGATAAATCAAGACCTTTGTCAGTAATTATAGGATGACAGGGTAGTGACTGCTGCTGTGTCCTTGAAATAGCAGGGATATCATTGACATGACATTGCTTGCTTTGGCCCAGGGAGAGCACTTGGTGTATGCTGCTTCTCCAGGGCTCTGGGCTCTTGCCCTACCTCATTTTGGCAGGTACAACTGCTTCAGCTCATTCCTGCAGTTTAAGAAGAGCATGATGCTCTTCACCCAGGGTGCAGTTTTATTGGCACTGGGAAATGTCATCCTGCTTCAAGTCCAGTTTACTTCTGTTCAACAGCTGCCAAGGGGTATTGGGATCTTACAGATCTGTGGAGCCGTGTTCAGCTTTCTAGTCACTGATCAGGGTTTCAATCAGCAGGTAGTGCTAAGAGGTGCTGGGGCCCATTGAGAAGGCGGGAGATTAAGGGGTTCCATCTCCATCCTTTCCTTTTGTTTGTATGGATCCTCCTTAAAAAAACACAAAAAGCTCAGACCTGATTTTAGAGTTTCTTTCATGCTGGGAGGCTCTTAGCTGTTTTGAGTACCATTGTGGGCAGATCCTGTATGATTTGGTGGTGCCTGCATATGCTCTCAGAAGAGAGTGAAGCTCAAGTCTGCTTCAGCTGGTATCATGTGTCTTAGATTGTGTGTCCCAAGAAGATGTGGAGAAAGTGGATCTATTACCTTGGGTACCTGCCTGCAGAGATTTACACTCCTGGAAGGATGTGGCTAGTGCATCTGGTGGTGACCTTGCGTGAGTCCTGCTGCCCCCTTTGGTGGGATCCTGTACAGGTGGGATGACCATGGCGATACTCATCGAGCCATGCTTGCAGTGTGCCTGCATGAATCCTCCCTGAAACTAGGGGCATCACCATGGGAGCAATGGGAAGTCATCAGGCTGCCTCCTTGGGACTGAGCCCCACATGCTGCCATGGGGGAGCACCAGGGGTGGAAGGTAAGCAGTACGCATCCCAGCTGTGGTCATCATTTTTGCTGTACTGGCAGGTTGTCCTGTAATGCCTTTACCTAAGCAAATATTTCCTCTCTATGATATTGATAAAATCGAAGTTTTCTCATTTAAATCCTGTCTGTTGGGGACAAAGTCTAGTTATGAGCATGTTGAGATGGGATGCAGTCACTGTCAGGTGCTATGGTGCTAATATTGGTCCCAGTCTAATGACAGACCTGGCCATGTGTCCTGGGATTGATGCAGCTTAAGGCTGTGCAGGTTGGAGGCCAGCACCAAGCTGTGCCATGTCTCAGCTCCCTGCCAGGGTGCCTTGTTTCCCTTGGGCAGGGACTGTCCTGCTTCCCCCCACAGCCACCTGCCTTCCAGCAGCTGTGGTTTGGAGGCAGCTGTGGATGCACACAGTATATTTTGGAAGGAGAAGAGATGAAGACTGCCAGGTTCTTTTTATCTTCTGCAATTTGTTCTTAAATATTTAGCCCCTTAAAAGGAATAATAACTCTGCTGAAATTTTCATTGAGCTTAGAAGGTGCTACTTCATCTGGAGGAAACCAGAGCTTTGGGGAGGCTGTTTAAGTACTGGAGTTTTGGGCTTGTGCTGTGACCTGCAGAATGAAAACTCTAGCCATAAGGCAGAAGAGACCCAAGGTATGCTATCACAGCAGCGTGAGAGCTGGACAGGGTGTCAAGGCAGATCCCATAGCCCAAGGAAGCTAGCTCACTTCTCTGCAGTGGCCTGGGGCTCAAGCTCCACAAATGATTTTGCTCCTCACCATGTGAAACCCAGAGGCTGGATGTGACAGATAGGCAGGAGAGGCTGCCTGCCAGATATGTGTCCCTGGCCAGCCTGTGGATGATTGCAAAGAGTAAAGCAAAGCACCTGGAAACTTCTTTATGCTGAATGTTTTTTAACATGTCTTTTGCCTTCTGCTGAGACTGCAGTGGCCACAGCTCGTCTCTAGCCATAACACAGGCCAAGGTGCTCACCCTCAATGACAATTTGGTGACAGAGAGAAGTGAGAGGCCCTTGGCCTCCAGAGAAGCAGCAGATAGCTCTCTGGTGAAGACCTGTGCCCGGTCTGCATCACCAGGATTTTTTTAACAGGAGTGGATTTTACTGCTCCTCCTGCCCTCAGGTGCAGTTTCCTTTAGTGTTGGTCTGCTGGTCACCAGGCAGTGCCCTGGTGCCTGTGTCTCCAGTATGGAGACACTATGGACACTATGACCACCTTCTGCTCAGAGTGTCCAGCAAGTGCTTTGTGTTTTGTCTCAAGGCCATGAAAACAGGGACGTTTTCTGTCCCTTGGTCTTCCCTCTGTTGCAGAATTGCCCATCCTGTGATGGAGGCACTGAAGGATGGGGTGGGGATGAGCAGCAGTTCAAGCCCTTCTGTCTTCCCCTCCCCTTGGGCTGCTCTCTGTGTGGCCCCAGGGAGTGATTTCAGGACCCAAATCATTCCAAACCTAGTGGACAGCTTGGCACAGAGTGGATGATAGAGAAACATGAAGTTTGATGTGGGAGTGTCTGTGCTGCCTTCCCTCCTGCCTGGTGACATACAGAGCTCTAAGATGCCTGTGCATCCTTTTCACCCAAGGTTCAGGTACTGGTCTTGGGCTGTTGGGCCTTATGCCTTTGAGACTGTTCTGGACTTTATTTTAAGCTGATTATCATTGGGGCATGGCTTGTCATGGTGTCTGTCCTTCCTTATGCCCCTCCTCTCTCCTTTTGCAGAGACCCCCAAGACATCTCACTTGTGTCCCAGAAGTCCTTTTTACTTACTTCTTTCTCTCTGAGACAGGATCTTGAGGGAATTTGCTGGTAATTTTGGTGTTGCCCCAGCCTTCTTCCTTGGACTGAGCTACCCCTTTGCTGTCTGTTCTGTTCTGGATTTGGGATGAATCAAGAGGCTAACAGCAGCAAGATGGAGCCAGCAATGCTGGTACCTGGGCTGGGGGAAAGTTTGGCAAAGCCAGGAAAAAGGCAAGAACTGACAGAGTCCAAGCAACTAGAAAGCCACCAAGTTTCCCATCTGACATCTTTGTCTTTGAAAATACCACCTAGCAGAAGGCTTGGGGCTTTTTTCTTTTTTTTTTTTTTTTTTTGTTTTGTTTTCTTTTTAATTAAAAACAACAAAATAATGAGATGCTTTTCGTGATAAGACCTTTTCCAGGCTCTCTTGTTCCCCTAACCTACCCAAACTATGGTGTTATTCTCTCTTCTTTATGTAATGTGTTGCCAGGCTGGGCTCTGCTTTCAGAGGCCTGCCCCTGTTCTGCTCTTGCTAGAGCTAAGCATATGTGCTCTTTGCCAGGCTTTAAGCAATGAGCATTTGTTCTGGATTTTCACAGTATGATCTGTCTTTGGCAAAGCAGAGGTTGGTTTGTTTGCCTAGTGCTTATTTTCAGGAGCAGGAGAGTTTTATGAGCAGCCTGACATTATATTTATTTTTGTTCCTCTATAATTTTTGTTAGAAGGAGGCATGGGTATTCAAAAGAAGTTATAGAGTGTGTGTGAATAAAGCCTGAATTGTCTCATTCAGCTGAAGGAGGATTACCATAAGGAGCTGATGCTGGAGACCTTCTGGAGGCTCTCGAGGATAAAGCTCGAGGATAAAGATGCTTGTCCTGGCATTGATATGCAAATCTGAGTGAATCGGAGCCACCTGGAGGCTGCACTTGGTTTCTCAGCGTCTGTACTAAGTGAACTTTTCTGAGGCCTGTTGTGCCGAAGGTGAAGGGGCAAGTACGATTGTCTTAAAAAAGACAATCTGTGGTGATATTTGAGTTCTTGAACACAACCTGTGCTGTTTTTCAGTCAGCCAGGAGCCTAGACCCACAGAGGAGCAGCAGGGTCAGCAGCAGTGGAGCCTCTGGGCTGGTACCCTCTCCCCATTCCTGAACTGGCTTGCCATGGTCTGCTTCAGGGGCCTCCTTTTAGAGGACTCAAGATGGTGAACATGGCATCATTCTCTGTATGACTGGATCTGCTCCTTTTCATGGGTTGTTTGTCCTGTGTGCCATTAACAGCAAATGAAAGAGGATTTGAACTCGTCTCTGTGGGGCTGATAATTTCAGATGCCCATCCCCATCACCCCAGTTGATTGCTACAGCAGGTTGCCCTGCATGCACTTCCCTGCCTTTGGCTGGTTTCACACCATGGCCAGTCTCTGGGAATTACACTTCACTCTGTGTGTGATGGGATGGCCAAAATGCATTCCTCCTCCTCAAGGAGGACCTGTTAACAAGGCAGTTAGTTTTGGCATAGGCACATCCTCAGCTAGATGGTCTCTGATGATGGCAACAACTGGCATCTTTGTCTTGGGACTGGCTTTGAGTATGCTGCAGGCCTCCATTGAGGACATTAGTCTTGAAAAATCCTGCTTGGTATGGAGCCATGTTTGGCCAGGAAGGACTCAGTATTGCCCCAACTCTCTGCAGGGCTCATCCCAAAGAAGGGAAGTGGGGGAGGAGGTGGGATCTTGGCTTGAAATTACAGAGCATGGAAGTGAAATGGGAGGAAGACCAAGTCATAAGAGTTGTCCTTGTAGCCATGCAGAAGGGTTTGTTGGCAGCCTGGTGTGAAGCTCCCTGAGTCAGTTGATTCTCATGGCTATCCTTGGTGCTCTCTTCCCCTTGGTGGATGTTTGCCTTCTCAAGCTGGTGCTGAGCAGCTTCCACATGCAGGGCTGCAGATCACATCAAGCTGATCTTGAGCTGACAGCTCCAGCTAAGAAAACATCTCTACTATTCTTACCTTTTTACAGCCTTGGGAAGAACTTGTGGTGTCCCAGACTGTGCTTGACTGCCTGGGCTGTGTTGTCACTTGGGTGATGGTGGCAGGAAAACCAGCTCTTCTCTGAGGAAGTGGCTGTTTGACTTCTTGGGGTTCCTCAGCTCTTCCTGCAACTGACTCTTCACCTGTACTTGGTTGTCACAGACATGTTTTATGAAAAATCCTTTTTTTAGGATTTTTCTCTTGAGAAGCTGAGAGGCTTTAAGAACAAAATGTAAACAATTATCTGCTGCTGTGGAATGCAATAGGTGCATCTTTGATTGGTGTATGTTAGTTGTTTCTAATTGATAGCTAATCACAGTCAGCTGGTTCAGACTGTCTGAGAGTCAGGAGTTTTTGTAATTCCATTCTTCTTCCTCTGCTTGCTAGCCTTCTGATGAAATCCTTTCTTCTACTCTTTTAGTATAGTTTTAATATTTTATATACATATAATAAAATAATATATCAAGCCTTGTGAAACATGGACTCAGATCCTCGTCTCTCCCTCTTCCTGAGACCCCTGTGAACACCACCACACCTGGTCCTTTCCATTTCTGGTCCTGGTCAATTCTCTGTAATTAAAAAAAAAATTATTCCTTCCTAGACCTCCTATTAAGCATTTACAGTTATTGTGAGAAAGATCTGGTCAGGAGATGCTTGCAGATGCCCTCTCAGGATGAAACACCGTTTCTTTAAAATTACTGCTATTATTTTTTTTCCAAGGCTTTGCCAAGCAGTATTACAGGGACCTGTTGAAGGTCTCCATGGTGAGAGAGAGACGGTGAATCTTGTTTCTTGACCAGAAGGCTGAATTTATTGATATATGCTATATAATACATTATAACTATATTAAATAGAATTAAAAGAGAAGTTGCAGAGCTGCTAGCTAAGCTAAGAATAGAAAGAAAGAATCTGTAACAAAGTTGTGTCCAGGGGCTCTGTCCCTAGCTTGCACCCGTGATTGGCCTCCAGTTATAAACATGGGAACATGAGCCAATCAAGGTGTCCCTGTTGCATTCCACAGCAGCTGATAATAATTGTTTACATTCTCTTCTGAGGCCTCTGCCTTCCAGAAGACGCAGAAATCTGAAAGAAAGGATTTCTGTGAAAAAATGTCTGCGACATCTCACCTTTCTAAATTGTATAAAATAAAAGAAAAATGCTGATGTGAAATGAACAGGAAATTTCTTCACCTGTAAAATATACAATAGTAACAAATCACTAAAACAATCCTACAATCTAAAAACAATGCAAAAAACAATGCAAAGAGAATTCAAGTCCAAGCAGCTGAGTTTCAGGAACAGTCCATCAGCTGAAGTTGTTTCTTTTGGACATCTGAGAGTCCTTTTTGGTCCTGAAAACAAACTCGCTGCAAAAGAATACCATCAATAGTTATCAAAAACCATTGACAGTCTTACAACAATTTCACACAATTTCAAACAATTTGAACAACTTTGGAATGTCCTTTTCTGGCCCTTCAATGCTTCAGTGCTTCAGAGCTGCTGCCCGCTATTTTCAATCTTTTTTATTTAATTTTTTTTTTTTTCCCTTTTGATCAAAAAGCAAAAGAGCAGCAGCCGAGCAGAGCAGTGCCAGAGAAGGAAAGGCCCTGGGGGCCCTGGCCCATGCTGGACCAGGAACCCCAAAACTGGCCCACAAAGGGGGACCAGGACCGGTAGGGGAAACCAGAATTCCCAGAAACATAAGGAGGCCACGCAGTGGGCCCGGCCCAGGAACTTCCTGAGCCCAACGGCCCAGGCCAAACCCATGACACAGGCTCTGCATTCCTACAGGCCTGCACCCTGCTGCTAGCACAATGGCAGCACGGGTAGTGAGATGCTTCCTTTCCCCAAAACCACTGAGGCATGCCAGCAGCAGGGAAATAGAAGCCTTCCCCAGAAATCCCATCTGGGGTCTGGAGATGTTTGTTCCCCACAGTAAACCAGCTATGGTCTCCTCCAGCTGTGCCCTCTCCCTCTGCACTGCAAACGCAGCAGGTGTATCTTCCATCTGCCCCATGGCATCATCCCCACCCCCTCCGGGCTGGGGACCAGAGGCAGGGCTCTTGGGATGCACCTGCCCCTCCATGCCACTAGGATGCAGGAGAGGCGGCGGCCTCCATGGGACCATCCCCGAAAAACCACCCCCCAAAACGCCAAGAATGCTGATCTTTAAAACAGGCAGCTGGACTGCCGCAACAGTCAGCTGGCGGGCAGCCCTCGCTCCATGGAAGGAGAGACCCCCTGCCGGGGCGGCTGCTACAGCAGCCAGTCCGGGATGGTCCGAGCTAGAACAAGCTGCCGGTGCCAGGGCAGTCTCTGACGCCGACCCGGAGGGCAGAGCCTCCGACAATGGCAGAGCCGCTGGGATGGCCAGTCCGAGCGGCGAGAGGGCTGATGGAAGCGGCAGGGGAGAAGCTGGAGCCGGAGAGGGAAGCACGCTAGGTGTCAGATCCACCACGGGCTGCCCCGAGGTTCCCGCGGGTTCGGGGCCGTCTTCCACACCATCCTGAACAGGGACTGTCTCGGCTTGAGGCGGTGAGGAGGCCGATGGAAGTGGCGGAGGGGCCGAAGGAAGCAATGAGATCTCCACCTCCGCTGAGCAGGAAGCTGAAGACGCATCCTCGTCGTTGTTGCCTAGCAACTCATCAGGGACCGGAAGTGCCTCTTCTGCCTTCTCCAACGCAGGCGCCGGCAGGGGTGGGGAGGCCGGTGGAGCCGTGGGCGGGACCACCTGGAGAGGCGGAGACGGGATCGCCTGGATTGACGGAGCTGGCAGAGGCGGAGTAACCTCAGAGACCAGTGCCACCCCCATGTCTGAAGGCGGAGTCTGAGGCCGGCTGTGGCAGCACCGTCCACTCCCATCCCCCCTGCGGGGGAGAAGGGGGGAGAGGAGAAGGCTTGGGAGAAAGAGTAAAAAAAACTTCTTCGCGCAGCGAAGTTTCAGCCCCCCCCCGCCGCGAAGCAGGGGGGGCCGGGAAGCCCAAAGTCATCACCCACAGGGTCTTCTCCCAGGGACGGTGGAAACGGAGCCTGCCCATAGCAGTTAGAAATCCATTGAAAAGCGGCTGCTCTGCATTTCAGCACTGGGAAGAGCTTAATAAATGCTGGGTAGATAGAAGGCAGAAGACCTCCCTGACTGTAGACGAATTGGAGAATGGAGTCCATGCACTCCCAGACAAAAACATCCAAAGCGTACAGGACATCAGTAAAGAGCCCAAAAAGCTTTGCCCATCGAAAGAACTCATAGAGATCTGTTTTTTCAAAAAAAAAATCCATCTTCTCTACACCAGTGTTGCCAGAGGGCAATAAGTTTCTCCTCTGAAGGAGTAAAACCAACCTCATACTTCAAGGGGTATCTCCCCCATATAAGCAGCCATAATTTTCTTGTGGCTGAACCCTCAGGGATAGAAAAGTTAACAGTACCTTTTTCAAAAGTCCAGCTTGCTCTGGCCAGCTCCACGGGTCTGCTGCTCTTGCCTACCATGTTTCCTGAAGGTTTTCCAGAAGAAGGTTCTTTTTGTGGTCAGCCTTGGCTGTGAACTCTGTCCAAATCAGGATCTTCAGTTCTTCAGCTCCTGGCTTGAATCCGCTTCTTTGGTCACTTCAAAGCAACCATCACAAGCTACACATACAGGATTTTTACCCAGTGCAGCAATTTTGCTCTTCTGGTCTTATCAAATTAATTTCTGCTCTGACACGAGGGGTCACCAGATATCACAGTGACCTGAGTGGGTCGCTGGGGGTGGTGAGAGATGGACGGTGAATCTTGTTTCTTGACCAGAAGGCTGAATTTATTGATATATGCTATGTAATACATTATAACTATATTAAATAGAATTAAAAGAGAAGTTGCAGAGCTGCTAGCTAAGCTAAGAATAGAAAGAAAGAATCTATAACAAAGTTGTGTCCAGGGACTCTGTCCCTAGCTTGCACCCGTGATTGGCCTCCAATTATAAACATGGGAACATGAGCCAATCAAGGTGTCCCTGTTGCATTCCACAGCAGCTGATAATAATTGTTTACATTCTCTTCTGAGGCCTCTGCCTTCCAGAAGACGCAGAAATCTGAAAGAAAGGATTTCTGTGAAAAAATGTCTGCGACAAAGCAGGAGTGGCAGCCAGGAGGAACTTGAGCTGGTTTTGAAGGAGCAAAGTTGGTTGCATGTCCATCCCGTGTCCTTGAGGCTGCAGGACAGAGCACAGCAGCTTGTCTCTTAGCTGTACTGTCTATTACAATACTTCATTAAAAAAACAGCTGCCCATCTGTGAGGCAAAGCCTTCAGATGGGACCAAATCTGTCTGCCTACATAAGATGTGATTATTCACAAAAAGCCCTACACTTTCTTCTGCTTTTTCCATGCCTGGTGCACCATCCTGTTCACAGCATGCTGCTGCTTGGGGGCTGACCCCTGCAATGGCCTTGCCACTCCTCCAAAACATCAGCATGCTGGAGGCACAAGCCATCACAGCTGGGGGCCTTTGCCTGCTAGAATGAGCAGCTGGAGCTGTGTCCTGTTTCCCAGCTATTCGCTCTGGAAGGTATTACTCAGGACACACAGAAAGCTCCTGGACTTTCTGACAGTACAGGAGGATGCACCTTGGGAATGTGGACTGCTTTTGGAAGCGAGTGGGGGTTTTGTTGAAATCCCTCTGCCTTGCAGGCTCTAGTGACTGAGGTAGTTCCCTGGAGCCATTGCCATGCCAGCAGGCTGGTTGTCCTGTGCTCGGGTAGTGGAGGGCTTTGGTCTCGCACTGCAGATGGGGCCTGCAGGCAAGTCTTGTTTTGGGGACACTGAGTTACAGGAGCTGAGATGAAGCGAAACCATTGCCGTGATCCTGCTGGTGCGAGCAGGCTCTGCAGTGCTCGTGAGCGTGGGCACCCACTCTGTTTGCTGCATCCCTCAGCACTTGAAGCTGAAAGGACAGAGAAAAGAATTATTTAAACCATCCCCAGGAAACTTCTTTAACCTTGTAAAGTGGAATATGAATTAATTTTGGTTTTTGTGTGTTTAAGTTACAGCCTTATCTCTGCAATCCTGGGTTTATCGCATCTTTCCAGAATTCTTGATGTTATGTTTGAGGCTTGTGTGGCAGCCTGGGGCTGGCCCTGCTTCAAGAATGTATTCTTTGCTTTTCCTCAATTTTGAGGACTGGCCTGCTTTTTATGGTTGCATGCCAGACTGCTCAGCATTGATTGTTGTCAATCAAACCCACAGTTTTCCTAGCAGGGAGGTGCAGTGGGCAACAAAACCCTCACCTCGACTTGCCTGGTGATAGGAGACATGCTGACTTTCCTCAGACAGCCAGGGCTGGGCACAGGAACCTGGGCTGCCATTTCAGGCACTGCAGTGCTGCCACCATCACTCCTGACCCTTCTGAGGATGTGCAGGCTGGCAGCTGAGGGTGTGAGAGGGATGCAGTGGGATCACCCTTCTCCCGCTTCTGCTCTGGTAATGGCTTCTGCTGTCATACCCTTGCTGAAGAGCAGCTGGTGGTTGTGTCAGAGGGAACCCCTGGCAGAAACAGGTTTCAAGAGGGGCCTTGGACCTGTCCTTTTCATATGGCTTTTATTAATGGCAAAAGTAGCTTCAGTTAAGGCCCTCCTTCCTGCAGCCTCCACCAGCATTGGGATGGAGGCCAGGCCTTGGGGTGTGGGAGCAGGAGGGGCTCATGTTGTTTTTCAGCATGCTGAGCTTACAACTTGGTTCAGGATCACTTTAGGTAGCATCTCTCCTTTGCTGAGGGAAACCTTGCTGAGTTTGCACTCCCTTCCTCCATTTACCTGGGCTATCCAAAATGATTTGGGCTACTGCATTGGGGAGGCATTGGCTTTGCTGAACTCCTCAGGCCAGCTCTTTAGGGTTGGTGTGTCAGTGGTATGGTTGATATGCCATGTATGACAGCTGTGCAGCCCAACACCTCTGCACGAAAACCACTGTGCTGATCTGCCTGAAAAGCAGTGGTTCAGCACTACCTGCTTTGCTCTCACTGTCTGGGCCAGTATGGGTGCTGATAAAGGACCCTGGGGCTCAAGGGGTTCTTTAGGGCTGCAAAGGGTTATGCTTCAGCAGCAGGGCCTGTCCTTTGGGTCACCTTACATCCTGCTGAAGGCTCTGTCCCATCAGCCAAGGGGTAGGGGGAAGAGCCTGCAATGGAGATGGTCTCATCCACCAGTCATTCCCCACATACATCTTTTGGACATATAAGTGTGGGCTTCGAGCCGGGTCCATGGGACCCAGAGGTCCCTTCCAGCCCCACAGCATGTGGAGCCTGCAGGCAGGCACTTGCATGGAGCAGGTTGCCCACATTGTTGGGAGCCAGGGCTTTGGTCTCCCCAGGTGGAATGTGCAGCTCTCAAAAGGAGCAGATCCTGTTCTGCAGATACACCCTGCTCCTGAAAGTTAAGTCCCCTACCCTTCTGCATCTTGCACCCTGCATCTCCCAGGCACTGGCACTCCTGTGACTGGGCCAGCCCTTGATGGGAGTCATCCCAGCATCAACAGACTGTGCCCGCCAGCCCTGTGGGTTAGTCCTGGGCTAGTGAGTGGGAAGTGAGTGGGCCAGGCTGATGGGACTGACCTCCCCTTCCCTGTGCCAAAGGACTGCTCTTTTGTAGCAGCCCCATCTCAAACCCTTTTCCTGGCCTCTCCTAAGATCGTTAGATTGCTGAATAGCCCCAAGCAATGCTTTGATCTGCAAGCAGGCTGCCTGGCCCAGTGGCAGCAGGTTTGTAGGACTCTTCAGACAACCTGTTTGCTTTGGGCCTCTGGTCCAGACTAATATGGCTCTTGTGTCCCTGCAGCTCGGACTGGGTGGAGATCATCGAGCCCCGCTCCCAGGAGCGGATGTACGTGAACTTGACCACCGGGGAGTGCAGCTGGGAGCCCCCTCCCAACCTGAAGGTGCGCCAGTCAGACCAGAAGCAGTGGTGGGAGCTCTTTGACCAGAACAACAACCGCTTCTACTACTACAATGCCATCACGCGGCAGACAGTGTGGCACCGGCCCCAGGGCTGTGACATTGTGCCCTTGGCACAGCTCCAGGCCATGAAGGGCAGCTCCCAGCCTGACTGTGGCCTGGAGCACCGAGGCAGCACTGGCAGCGGTGGCAGAAGCACCCCCATCCAAATGGCCGTCTTGCAGGAGATGGAGAAGGGCAAGAGGAACAGTGTGGCAGAGAAGAGGAAAGATCCTGCCAGGTATGGGGAGAGCTTCAGCCTTCTCTCTTTGTATCTATGGGGTGAATTTAGCTGCCAGGCCGGCCCTGTTAGGCAGGTTGGGAACTGTGCTTCCCAGGAGGGTGCTGTGGTGCCCCAGGAAGGTGCAACAGTGGGGCAAAGTACTGCCAGACCCCCAGTCACTACCATGTGTCTCCTCTTCTTGGGGCACAGCTGTCTGCTGCCACCACTACCTGAATGTCCCCAGCTTGGGCCAGGCCATCTTTGTGTGAGTCACCATAAAAATACATGTCAAAAGGTAATCTTTGCTCTGGGTGCTATAACAGACGGAGAGGGGACAGGCAGGAGTGTCATGTAGTGATGAAAACGCTCTCAAAAACTTGCAACAGGGTTTGTTGGGATGGCATAGCTCCTGTGCAGGGGGTCAGGCTGCTGTGGGGTGCGGGTAAACCCATCTGGTCTGGCTCCTTCCTTTCCTCCTTGCTCAGTTGCTGATGTCTTGTAACTTCAGCCAGGGCAGGAGGTGGGGCTGCAGGGACAGAGCTCCTGGGCACAGTTGTGTGGTCTCATCAAGCCTGAAATAAAAGACCAATAACAAGACGCTATTTTTATGTTTGACTAAGAGATTTTTTTTTTTTTTACACTAAAACTAGTCTGACAGCAATTGGGGACTTTTTTATCGTATTGAAACTATTATTTCAGCTTCAGTTGCACAAAAGTATCCCTTCCCCAATCTCTGTTGGGTTGGCCCCTCTGCCTGGGATACTGTGTGGGGCTGCTCTGCCTCCCTTCTACTCTGTCTGGGCATCATCCTGCCCTGGAGGATGTGGTACTGGCAGCTGGGGAGGCTGTGCAGCAAGCAAAGTTGGGTCATACTGAGAACTGACCTGAGAGCTAGAGCAGCTCTTGGGTAAGCCTGACTGTCCTGCCATATATGCTGGGATGCCTTGTTCTGGTTCTGGGCAGTGCAGCAAGTGCTAGCACCTTGGTTTTTGGATCAAGGCTGCCTCTCTGCGTGCCTGGTGCAGGCAAGGATAGAAAAAAAATGCCAAGTTAATGAAAGCCACAGAGGATGGCAGTTCGGGAAAGTATATGCACCCTGAAGTGAGGTTGCTTATCACATGTCTGCTGCTCCCTGTATTCAGTGCAGATCTTAATGGCTGCAAGACACTAGTGATGCACATAAAGTGCACCAGAAGGAACCCAATACTTTACTGGTGATTATCATGCTCCCTGTGCTTCCTGCCCCCTGAGCTGCATGTCCATCCAGAGAATGGTCCCTGCCCTGCCAGGAGAAATCCAGTAAATGTCTCAAGCTGTACCTAAGTAGTTCCCAGTTCTCTCAGGTCAACCCCAGTGACTTGGGAGGGGGTCACACAGTTGAGCTACTGGCACATGGGATTTGACATGAGACAGGCAACTTTCCTTCTTTGTCCGTTTACAGTCTGGCACTCCAGGGCAGCCAGGATGGGCACCATCAAAACTACATTACATGTTTCCAGATAAATGAGTGTAAGAGCCCTGATAGGGCCCTGTGAAGCTCACAAGATACTGTGAGCTTCACAGAGTCCAAAGTATTCATGACTGTGCCAGTTTTAACACCAGCTGGAATTAAACCACTCCTCTTCCCCTCACTGTTTCCAGTAAGAGAGAGACAAAAGCAGAGATTACGGGTTGAATTAACAATTTACTGAAAGCATAAAGCAGTGGAATAAGACACACACAATAACAACAGCAATGTTAATAGCAATAGTATACAAAAAGAGGAGGTGTTATGCCCACAAAAAGTTTTTCACTATTGGGAACAAAACCAAGATGCCAGATGCTCCTTGTAAGCTGCATCTGCATGGTTTTCCTGGGCAAAGGCAATGTGGTGGCCATTCATGTGCTGCCTGTGTGGCCGCTGGGAACAAAGGCAAGATGTGGGAGAACTTCTGTGACTAATGTTTGCTACTCCCAGCCAGAATCCACAAAAACCAGTAACATATCCCCTGAAAGCTGGATCGTCTGAGTAGGGTCCTGCAGCTGTCCACACAGGTAACCGTGCCACCATTTCAACCACCCCACCTCACTAGAGGTCAGCCCTGCAGATCACTGCTGCTTTTTTGTCATATTGCTCAAACGCACTCCTTTAGGCTCAGTTTGGCAGGGCTCCTTTCTGCTTGGCTTGATGGGTTCAGCGGGATTGGAGTCACTCCCATTGCTGGACTGTTCCCTTCCAGCAGCCTCCTCCTCGCCAGTGCTGTTGGTTCAGAGCTGCGATCAGTTTGCATTTTCACCGCTGTCCCTTTCAACGCCCTGCCCTGTTCCATAGTTGTGTACTGAGAAAGCAGGAGGGGAACCGGCAGGAGGGGAGCAAAGGGACAGGGTCCTGCAGGGGTTGATGCTGACAGTCCCTTCTCTGGAGAAAGAGGCAAAATGCCACGCTTCAGATGGGGCGCCTGGCTTTCCCTGCTGAAACTGTGTGTGGTTCAGGAGGGAAAAAGTTATTCTATACCATGATGTGCATGGTATAGAGTAACAGCAGCACTAAGCTCTGGGCTTGTCTGCAAACAGGATGCTGACTCAGTCTGTCAGGAGGGAACATGGCCTCCTCTGCCTTTGTACTGGAAGTTGCTGTGCCTCAGGGGAAAAGTGATGCCAGTTTTGACCCATCCCTCAGTTCTTCAGCCCTCTCAGTAGGAAAGACCCTTCTACAGGGTCCCCTCCTATAGAAGAAAGGGGGGTGATGCAATGTGGGCAGGAGTTTGCTGTACCTTTCCTTATCTCCCAGGGCAGCATCACCCACCATCACTGTTGATTCTCCTGCAAGGAGGGGAGGTGGGAAGGCGTTCTCCATTGATCCATCCCTAGATGAGGTTTATGTAGCAATCTTGGGGCACCTTGAGCCTGCAATGAATTAAAGGGCAAGTGCTGAGAAAAGCATGGAGTAGCAGCTTGCATGAGAGCTAACAGGCTACTTGGATATGCAAGACTCTTTCAGATTACAAGGCTCATACCAGTAAGCTGACGTCTGCAAAATGTGCTTTCTTGGAAGCAGAAGATTGGGCATCGTTTCCTTGCACATCTATCATATGTTTTCTCTTCTGTGTGAGCAAGGTTAACTGGTTATAATGCAGAGTTTGATTTCCCTAGTTGAACCTGACACCCAAGGAGAGATTTCTTGCCTTTTGCTAGCTTGTAAAATGGGGAGCAAAGAGCTGAGCCAGAAGCAAATGTTCTCAGGTGGGATCTAATGCCATTGCTGGGATGTCTGGTATACTAACAGCATGAGCACACTAAAGTTTTCAGCTCTGTTGTCTGTGTTGTTCTTCAAAAACAACCTCAAGCATGTCCTCCTCTGCTCAGGAGAAATGCAGCTGCGTAAACAGAGGGTGAACACACTGAGTGCTGTTGGTAGTATTTGACATCTTTATAGTTACTTGCACCCAAGACAGTTCCACTTTTGTCTCTTAATGCCAGTGCAAAAATAGTGGTTTTCTTTCCTTCATGTTTGTCATTCTGTGATAGATGGAGAGGCCAGCAGAGACCAGTGTAGTCCCCAAGAGAAGTCTCCTGCAAGCCCATCCAAGAAAGATCTGGGGGAAGGGATTTCATTCTGGTTTTAGTTATACTTTGTGGTCGAGGTTTTTTCTTTTAGTAAACTGGTTTTTACCACCTTTCCTCTCTTGTGCCTTATATCAGCACCGCTGAATTTGTTGTGCCCCCTGCCACACCTCAGTGCTGTGAAACCCTCAGCAGCCTCGAGAAGAAGAAAGAAGCTCTCCAAACCTGTTCCCTCTGTCTCTATGCCCATGCCACCCCTCCCTCAGTGCCCCACAGCTTGCTGCTACTCTTCCAGCTCTTGCCGTGGCTTGGAGCAACCTTCTCTAGACATCAGCCTTTGGCCTCCCCAGGCAGTACAGGAGGGTAGACCTCCTAGGGAAATGGCAGCTTCTTGCAGCAGGGTAAGGCACTGGAGCCATTGACCATCTCTGGAGCCTTCTGGGGAAGCTCCTCTGCCCATGCTCTTGCTCCCATGTTGTCTTTCTGCCACTCATGCCTTTCTGTGCTCTCTGGGGCTGCCCAGCCCAGTGCTGGCTCTGTTTCTCCCTTGCTGGACAAGGACAGCAAACAGCACTTGCCTCACAGCTCCAGACTCATCCTGAGCTCTTACAATCCCGTTAGGAAGCAAAATGGACTCTCTTCAGGGGAAATGATGGCCAAATTATCTTTTCACACACTGGAAAGCTCTGCAAAGGATGGATATACTCTCTTGGTCTCACAGTCCAGCCTGAGGTTGAATGCAGCATTTTGGAAGTGTACTCTGAGCCACTGCAGCCACGCTGAGCTTTTCTGGAACTCCAAGGTAATGGGTGAAAAAGGGCTTGGTGGAGTGCCAAGGCCTGAAGAAGGCAGTCTTTCTGGGAGGCTGTGTGCTGGTCTGCAGCATTTCAGCACACTGCAGGTCAGGACTGTGAGCAGGCTCTGCTGTTCCCAGCCCTGCTATCCATGCAGTACCAGCCCCTTTACTCCTCTTCCCCTGTTTCTCCTAAGGTCAGCACTCTGAAACTGGAGTTTCAGAGTGCTGTTTCTGAGGTTCTCTTTGCAATAACAGGCTATCTTAAAATCCTCTGTAAGAAAGCCACCTTCTCTAGGAACATTCTGTCCCCCAGAAGAGGAAGGTGAGGTTCCGTTCTCCATGGGCAGTAGATTGTGCTGCCTATCCCTTCCTCACCCACCGTTCCCACAGCTCAGCATCCTTGACTGGGAAGGAGCAAGGGCTTGGTGTTACAGTGCCAGGAATATGTGCTGGAAGAGCAGTGAGAGGGAATGTGTGATTAGGTGGCTGTAAGAGTACCTCTGCCTCTTCCAGCTCTGGTTTGTTTCATCATGGGCTCATGGATCTCAAGGCACAGCATAAGTAATGCAACTGTTAAGTTTTCATAAGCAAGAAAGACCATCAGAATCCCTAATACAGGCTTGTTTCCTGCTTGTGCAGTTGACCTTGGGGTAGGATATACAAACACAATGTTCTTTGCACAACTCTGCAGAGTTTTTGGTTTGGGCAGGTTGTATCCCTGCCTCCAGTGTGGGAATTAGGGGCAGAGCAGCAGTGCTGCTGCAATACAAACATCCCTGTTCACTCACCTTTGTCATAGCACCAGGAAAACAACTACTAGAAAGAGCAGAGCTAAGGTGCAAGGCCTTTTCTCCAGGCTTCTGGGAAGGAGGAAAACAAACACTGAAGATCTGGAGCCTGGGAAGAGCTACTAGATATGCTGTTGGAGCTAGGTGCAGGCTGGGAAAATCAGTGCCAAGTTGAGGCCTTTATATTGGAGCTGCTTGAAAGCATTCCTCACAGGAACAGTCCCAGGGTATCCATCAGAATCTCTGCTGCTATTGGCTGAAGAGCTCGGCTGAGAGGCTGCATTGGGACACTTCTCCACCACTGGCTTTGCTTTTTGTCATGGCTTTCACAAGGACAAGACTGAAGCTTCGTGCTGGGAAGTCAGGAAGTCCCTGTTCTCTTCTGCTTGGTTCTTCCCAGCAGCCTGGGAATTGGGTTGAAGGAAGCTATATCCAGACATGGCCCCAAGAAATCATTCATGGCTGTGGAAATGGCCTTTTCAAGACAACTTTGTCTTTTCTGTGGTGGTGCTTCTTTCCTCTCATCTCTGGCAGCCAGGGAGGCTGTAAATGGCATGATGTGTCCATGATGAGACTGATGGGCGAGGTGGGGTACTGTACACATTTAGAAGTTTCTCTTCACCATCACATTCCTGGGTGGGGGAGCATGGTGGCAATTTGATGACATGGGAGTAGCACAGCTTCGCAGTTTCCCCTGACCTCTGCAGGGCATCTAGGTGCTTTGCCTCTTACCACTGTCCATGGTAGCCTAGCTGTGGCAATCCCACATGTTTCTGCTTTTCCTCAAAAAGAAGCAGTGTCAGTGGGTGGCTCTGCCAGCTCCAGGGAGGTGCAGCAGTCCTGAGCAGGCTGGCTCCCAGTGTGCGCCTTGGCCTAGGCCTGAAGGAAGGGAGCATGGGCTGCATGTTGGGACATGGACTACAAGTGCCAAAATCCTGCTGCAGGGAGGCAGAGCCACTTCTTCATTGCCTTGCTGTGGCTGTCTAATTTGTCTTACTGTCCTGCCATCTGGGCTCAGGGTAGGTGCAGAGAGAGTCCTGTACCAGTGCAGAGCTCCTGCTGCTCTCCATCATGTCCCACCCATGTGGCCAAGTCTGTGCTAAAGGCCCAGCGCATCTTCTGTCCTGGGCAGGCCCAAGGTGAGGGATGTCCCTGATGAAGGGACTCTGGGCAGTGAGGAGCTGTTGTGCTTTGGAGTGCCTTTTGCCCTCTGGCTTGCTGGGGCTCACAGGTAGGTAGCTTGCCTCTGCAGGAGGCTATGAGCACAATATCTTCTTTTTTTTTTCAGATCAAATCCCTCATCACTCATCTGAGGACTGAAATCTGGGCTGTGCTCTTTATCACAGATGGAGGGGCAGAGGTTTTTGCCAGTTGAGGTCCCACAGGGCCCTAAAAGTTATAATGACATGCTGGAGCAGGAACCCATCTCTGATGGGCAGGTTGGTGATGTTCTGCAGATGCCCAGGCCCACACCTGAGCAGTGACCGACAGGGATGTTCCCAGTGCTGCTCTGTGGGTGTGAATTGGGACCGATGGGGCAGGACGTGGTGCCAGTGCCTGCTGTATGGACAGGGAGGGGCTCCTTCCTGTGTCTCAGAGCTGAGCAAGGAAGTGGCAGAGCTTCAGGCTCAGTTCCTGGTCATGTGATTTTCTGGTGCCAGACAGTAGCAGTGTGTGATGAGCCTGGATGGAGGGCACAAGTCTGGCCATGCTGTATCTGGCTGAGGTGGGTCTGCCAAGCCTTGGCTGAGTGGATGGTTCAGCTGTGCACAGCTAGCTGGGCCTGCAGTGCTACATGTCTGGGAGAGGAAAAACTTCAGGAGGTGGCTTGTGATATGTGGGCGTCCAGCACCTTTCCACAGAGCACAGGGTTATTTTCCAGGCCTGCCATAACTGGAGGTTTTGTAAGGCAGTGGGACACATCTGCACCTTTGGGCTATCCTTCTGCAACCCAACAACTGGATAATGCTGGTCCAGATGCAGTGATGGTTGCTGTAGGGTTGAGCTAAAATATGTCCCAGTCACACACTTGTGGCCTGCCTGCTGAGTCAGGGGCCTGTGGAGTGTTCTGTCCTTTGCCAGTCTCTCTTCTGTGCCATGAAATGAGAGACTGGCAAAGTGTCTCTCACTGATCCAGCCATGGAGCTGTCAGAAATTCTCATTTAAAAGCCTAGAAGGTGTTGCTGTTCTGGTTCTTCCTATTAGTCCACGCACTCTTTGAGAAAGAGTCTGGTCTTCAGATTGAGACTGAAGCTTGAGTGTGCCAAGGGGAGATGCCTTGATGCAAGGAGCAGGCCGTGTCCCCAGGAGGAATACTTGGTGGAGCTAGGTGTCATCCTGAATGCCACTCTCATGGTGCTGTTACTGCTGGTGGTTCCATGTGTGCGTCCTCACTTGGCACCGCTGGCGCTCAACCCCTGCATGAGGCATTGTGCCCCAGGAAGAAGCATGTGGAGGACAAGCCACTGAGGGCTAAACAGGAATGGGAGAGCAGGGGCTATGCTGGATGGTGGCTTGGGCAGATGGAGAGAAAATGTCAAATTTGTCAGTGTTTCCCAAGCTGCTCTTGGCATAGGGCTTAGCTCAGCATTGGGCTGCAGTGCTGTGAAGAGAATGAAGGTGGAGGCTCGGAGACAGGCTTTCCTCATGGCAGTTGCATCACCATCTTGAAGTAGTGTCAGGAGCTCCCTTAAAATAAAATCCTTGGTGCCTCTGTGGGAGGTATATAAGAGGCCCCAGAGCAAGAGGGGCCCCAGGGTTCAAAGCAGAGGACCTTTGCTGGCCACAAGCACCAGAGAAGGTTGACCTTTTCTCAGCCTTCTCTGGCCACACCTGAGTAGTTGCACAAGAGAGCTGCGGGAAAGGAGCCAGCCCTGCAAAGACAGAGGTGCAGCAAGTGTGATCAGTGTCATGAGGCCTTTGAACCCTGGCCAGGGGTCAGGCACTGTGCCCATGACAGGGCAGTGCCAGCCTCGTCTGTGCCACTCATGATGCCATTGTATCAAGATGGGATTCACGACACATTGCCAACAGAGAGCATGTTTTGCCAAAAATATGGTAAGCAGTGGATAGGGAAGGAGCACACCACTTCTTTAGGAGGGCAGTGATAAGGAACAGATGTGAGACATTAGCTGTTGGACAGAGGATGTAGGGAAGGTGACCAGAGTGCACCAGGTGAAATAGGACACCCACAGTGATGGGGGGCAGGTGTAGGGAGAGCAGGGGGTGCGCAAATGCACTGGCAGGATAACCATGGGGGAAGGACAGGCAGAATACCCCAGGGAAGCTGTGCTGAAGGAGGTGGCTGGCACCTGGCCAGGTGAAAGTGCTTTAGAGAGCAGGAGTGTAGCAAGAGGGCTAGTGTCCACATACCTTGGGATTTGGTAGGGAAGGCACAAGAGAGCCAGACATGGTGGGGGCACCTCTGGACATGCAGCAGAAGTGGGTGTGTCTGTCAGCACAGAGGCCATAGAGGACAGGTCAGCAATGTGGAGTGGGGAGCAAGGTCAAGGTACAAACAGCAGAATAGCTATGAAGGTGTTAGGGGAGCATCTCCTGTCTCAGATGGAACACATGCAGTACACGCTCAGGTCTTACCCAGTGATGGCTGGTAGCAGATATATGGAGGTAGGGCACAATTCAAATGGAGGTAGGGTCAGATTCAAGTGGACCTTCCTGGGGACTGTGATGCCTTGGAAAACCTGGAAGTTCAGCTGGTTTAATATCCTTTCTATTCCCTTTTACTCAGAGCTCACAAACACAGACTGGCTGTGGTCACAGCCTGACAGCCGGTGGTTGTTGCTACACTGTAGAATATATCCTGGGAACTGGGGTGTTGCAGTGGGCATGTTGGGTTGTGGTGGATCCCGAGTGCCGCCACAGATCAGAGGTGACACTCCCAGCAGAGGAGGGTTTCACAGCCATGGGAGCTGAGCAGGGCCGGTTGGTGTGGTCAAGGGTACCAGATCCTAGTGCATCTGGACAAGATTGGGTGGAGACGTGGCAGGTTGCGTGGAAATGTAAGCTGTGAGTGGAGAATGGCCACCCCCATATGCCTCCCATAGACCTCATAGGTTTTTCTACAAATAAACGCATATCTAGAAACTTATATAAAAAAATAGCATGGTCTGGAAGGACTGTCATAGTTGGATAATCTGAAGGCAGGTACTTCAGGGGACTATTCAGGCACTTTGGGACTAACAGTTTGGGTAGACATAGAAGGTACTTCAGTAAATATAATTCTTAAATAATTGTGTGTATTTGTATCTTTCTTCTTTTAGGGAGACTCCTACCCACTGGCAGCCTCTGTCAGGGACAAAAGCAGCCTTGTTGGTCAAAGTGAACAGTTTGAGGCAGATGCAGAACTTTTCAAACAGTTCTCTTCAGCTGCAGGGTACTCCAAAGCCCAACAGCCCAAAATCTCTTCCGAAACGAGCTGTATATGCTCAGCCTCAATCCACATCCCAGAGCCCTGGAGCCACAAAGCAAATGCCTACTGGAGAAACAAAGCAGTCTATGCAGATCAAAAAGACCGAGAGTGGTGGGTTTTGCCTGGTGATGATGAATGGTCCTACTTCTCAAACACCTCCAAGAAGCCGGACAGGAACCCCCCAGCCTGCATCCCCCACATATGCCTCTCCTGCACCTATATATGATGAGCCATCTTTAGAGTTGCCAATTTATGATGAGCCACCAGTAGATATGGACACTGAAAGCATTTGTGTGAGTGGGATGTCTCCACCAAGGTCACCAAGCAATAGCTTAAAAAAGCAGGTGCAACCAACCAAATTTTTGCAGCATCCCAGTATTCAACAACAGCAAGTTGCAAAGAAGCATGCAAGAAATCCCTCTTCCACTGAATACAGCCCAGCTGGCAGAGAATACATAAAACATATGGTTAATGTTGACCAATCTGCCAAACTCTCCCACTCTTCTGTTGCAACAACAGATACCTCCACTAAACTGCCTGGTCAGCTTGCTTCAAAGGACAGCTTCAAGGAGTCTTGGAGGATCTTGGAAGCAAATGTTCTCAAGAACATGGAACTCCACCACAGTCGGCAAAACAGCCTGCAGACTCAGGAGTACCCAACTGGCCATCAGGATTCTGGTTATTCAACTGGTCCTTCTCCAAGCTTGAGAAAAAGGAAGGGAAGGAGGCAAGGAGCAGGTCAAGCAAGACCTGGCTCTGTGGGCAGCAGCAGTGAGCTCACAGCTCTGAATGATAAAGTGATTGCTGAGATGCGTGCTGTGGTGGGTAGGTCAGCAGCTTGCAGGGGAAGCAAAGGCAGCCTGGATGCTGAGGGCCTGGAGAACGGTGTTCCAGCAGAGAGCAGCAAGGTCAGGTTTCAGTCTGACCGCTTGAAAAAATCCATCAGCCAGAGCTCCAGGGATGATGTCGCAGCCAGCAATAGGTCTCTGTACAGACAGGACCTGGAGATTAGGGAATTCTTTCCCAGCAGTGTGGCTACTCCACAGGACACAATGAGGCAGAAGAGAACTTTTGAGAAAATAGATTCTTTAGAAAAGAATGTCACCAGCCAGACAAGCGTGACTTCATCAGGTGCTACACGCCATTCCTCCCAGGTGCCTCCCCATCTGTGCCATGTTAAATTTTTTTTTTTTTCATTGCTAGACTTGCTAGACTCATCATAGAGAGCCTGCTTCTGGGGGGTTTAATCCCAGGGGTATGCTGCAGGCAAGACACATCTGTTCCTGCAGAATAGCAAACAGGTCATAAAGCTTCACATCTTTGCTCGTGGAAACCCTGTTTGAGGCCAGTGGCTTGAGAGGAAGGAGAATTGTGGGATGGGGCTCATGTCCAGCAAGGCCTCAGCACTGTGGGTAGTTCTGCTCTGCTACTTGGGTAAATGTGCTTGCCTGATCATGTTACTGTCACTCATGTCTTCCCTTGTATGTACTTTCTTCACTGGAATGATCTGAGTTGGTGGGTATGGCATCAAGATTTGCATAGCCACATGACAGCAATTCCTCTTTTTCTCTCTCTCCTTTTTCAAATGGTTCCTCATAATGCTATTCTCCTTCCCAATTCCTGAACATGGAATAGCAGTATTTAGAAGATTGGTGTCAGTGGCTCTAGCATCTTGTTGGAAATAGCTGTTTTAAAGCCCCATTAGTGTGCCTGCACAAGGGGAGTAGTTTTCTCTCTAATACAGCACTTCTGCAGGATTATTTTGCCATCTTTTTTCCTACTTGGATTCAAAGGAATGTCCTGCTTCCTGGTTTTAGTTCAGATTTAGGTTCTTTGTAGATAGTTTTATATCTCCTGAAGCTTTTTCCCTTTTTTGTCTTTGCTCACTCTCTGTTCCCATTTTGAACAAGCAGGATCTCTACATCAATTTGATAAGGCAGAGCTGACAATCATCCTCCATGCTGAAAGTGGCTTCTTTTTTCTAGTTTTTCTTCTGTTTGCTGGTACAAAGTCTTTCATGAAGAAACTTGGGAAAGCTCCTTGACTATTCCAGATTGCTCCAGCAGACCTGTGAGGTGTAACTTTTCTTTGAAAGCCAGGCTGACAGCTCTCCGCTCTATCAGATTTATCTGTGTGTGTTCTCTTTATTGCTATTTTGGATCAATAAGTGCCTTGCTTTCATCTGAAACCTTTTGGAAAACTGATATCATGTTCCCACTTTTCAGGCACAGAGACACATCAAGTTTACATGACTTACATGTTACTATTAATAGTTCAACAATTTCATTTCATAGCCTCTTTAGACTTGGTAGGAAACTGCTCTCCAGTCTTCTGGCTGTATTACACCTTGTTACATTGACAGGGAGAGCTGAAACTTGATTATGCACAAGAGATGGTGGGTTGGGGATAGGCTGTGAATATCCTTGAAAGTGAAGAAAAATAATTTATATGTGGTAGTATGGAGAAGCAGAAGATTAAAAGAGACAGATGTTGTGGTAGAGGCAAAAAGAGTCAATTAAAATATTCACAAAAATACTCAAGAGTCCAAGTAAAGAAGGGAGGAAGTTGCAGAAAATTTGGCAGCAGAATCACTGCCTCACCTGAGAATAACATCCAGTGGCTTGAGTGAGCAGTAATGTTTTGTGCTGGGCTTGTATGATAGAGAGGAAAATTGGGAGATAAGAAAACTCAGTATTGGAGGAGGGTGGGCAGAAGTTCTGGGACAGGCTAAGCAGAGGTGGCTGTGAATGAGATGTGAGAGAAAAGCCACAGAGAGAACAGAGGAGAGAACCCAGAGCTTCCTGAACCTCAAGATAGTATGAGGAGGTGACTCCTCAGAAGTAACATGCTGAAGGAGCAGGTAGGGTGATAGAAGGGAAACCAACTCCAGACAGGTAAGGTGGTTTGAAGGAGACTGAGGATGTTGAGATGGCAGAGAGCTGCAAGTGGGGATTTTTAGTCAGTGTGTTGAGTGAATTCAGAGGGTGAGGAGGTAGAGGAGTAACTCAAGGGATAAAAAGAACAAAGTAAAAAACCAGGAGAGATTATTGTGCCCCAGGCTGGCAGTGAGGGGTGGAATGTGATGTGTGCTAATCCCATCATCCGCATACAGAGACATGTGGGGTGTGAGATGGGAAAGGGTTGGACTGCAGAAGCCTCTGTCCTGAATTCGGGAGTTCCTCTATACTAAGAAGGAAACACTGACTTGCTCTAAACTTCTAAGAACTAATGTGTATTTTGGGGTTAACTGTAGAACACTGTCTTATCCTCCTCCTGGGCTTCTGGAGCTCCATTGAAACTGAGGAGTGCAGAGATACTTGTTTCCTTGATGTGTCCTTGGTGCCACAGAGCTGTGCTGCTGCTCTGGAAATTGACTCAACTCCTGTCTATCCCTGTAAACTCAGCAACAGCTGGGATGCTCAGCCCTGTTGCTCCATGTCCTAGCACTTCCCTTAGGGACAGCATTAGTGTGTGGCTGTGCCAGCCAGGCTCTTTCAGAACTACAGGTGTTATCCACCAATTCTACATGTACCAAGTCATGTTTGTACAGATTCACCACTGTGCAGTTGCTGGCAGCTTCATGTCTCACTGTGGATAATTTTCCTAGCCAGGTAAGGAGTCACCTAAGCTGCTTTTAACATGTCTGTTCTTCTTTGCAGCCTGAGACGATAGAGCTGGAGCCCAAGCAGGAGGGCAGCAGCCAGCGTGGTGGCTGTGTGGAATGCCATTTCCCTTACAGCACCCTACGGAAGCCCATCTCTCAGAGCAGCATGGCAGATTGGGCTTCCAAAAACCTGAACATGCACACACAAGGCATCTTCCGACGAAGGATCTCCATCTCCAACATGCTGTCCTGGAATGGTGGCTCCATTAAAAAGCCAATGCTCATCACTAGCAACCGGACCATCAAAAAAGAGGCATGTGAAATGTTCAAACTGGTGCAGAGCTACATGGGAGATCGTCAGACTCGCATGGACCGCAATCACGTGGCGTTGGTCACGGTCACCAAGTGCTGGAGCATGCAAGGCTTGCGGGATGAGCTCTACATACAGCTGATCCGGCAGACAACAGATAACATGTGCTACCGAAGCCTGGCGTGGGGCTGGGAACTGATGGCCATCAGTCTGGCCTTTTTTTCCCCATCACCCAAATTTCAGTCTTACCTGGAAGGTTACATTTACCGCCACCTTGACAGTGATGAAAAGAGTAAGTGCCTCATGCACCTCCTCTGTATGCAGCAGCATCTTTGTGAGTTGTACCACATAGCCAAGGTTGTCTGGGTTTTAAAAGTACAGGTAGTTCCCCAGCTAGTGCTGTGGGCTCTGTTAGTGAGAGCACAGTGTACTGGCTGAGTTCATCTTTCATCGGTGGGATGAAGCTGCCACCAGCTCGTGTCTGGCAAAAAATTGCAAATCCCAGACTGTGCTTACCTCACCCGTCAGCACTGAAATGAGCTGATGTCATCCCTCCAAAGGCAGAGCTTTTCTGTGTTCTCTGATGACATAATTTGCTTTTAAGATCCTTGAAGCTGGCAAAATAAAAGGATTGTTAGCATCTAAATTTTTAAGGGAGCCATTGCAGACACTGAGAACAGACCTTGCCTGTTTGGGGATCCTGAAGAACACAGGCTTTTAGTGTGAAGAGATGAAATTTATGTGTCTTTCAGAAGTTTGGGGACCAGCCCAGCTTATATTCCGCTATTACCCCAATTTTAAATTGCTATAGCATCTGGTTGGAGAGGGTGGGGGGATGGGGTGTGAAGAATAGAAAAAAAGCAAAGTACCAGCTTGGAGAGTATTAACTGGTATTTATTGGCTTATTTCCACTATTTCAGCCACATGCACTGTATCTTGTCCAATCTCAGGCCAGAAACTAGACACCTCTTTTCCTCTTGATCTCTGGGGACCTGCTGTGTTTGAAGCCCCCCCAGATCTCCAGGGTGGCTACTGGAGTTCTGCCCCTGCTCATGAGCATGGCGGCAGAGGTCGGACCAAGGGGCAAGTGCTACACTGGCAATATTTGCCTTCTTTTTTTATGATTTTAGCCTTAATGTGGGATTTCTTCACTGAACTGCCTGTTGTGCAGCACTAATTTAAGTCTTATAAAGATTTTCAGCCATTGTCACTTCTGTCCAAAAACATTTCCTCCAGCTGTGCTTTGTCTAGAGTGCAGGCAACAAGGAAGAGTATTCTGAGATATTGAGAAGATGGTTCTTTTGCTGGTATTTAGCAAGTTTAATTAGGTATAAACTTTTCAACTGTTTGGCCATTTGGAGAAGCTGAATGTTCTGAGCCCTCATTCAGGTTCATTGGGAGCTGGCTGTGGTGCAGGACCTTTCCCCTGACGGAGCTTCTTATTGCTGGAGTCAGGCTGGCTGCCATATCTCAGGGCAGTTCTGTGTTTTGCTATTTTAGTATATACCACATTATTAATTGAGACTCTATTCTGAATTTTCAGTTGCCCAGCACATCAAGGAGCTTGTGGATCTGAAAAACAAGAAGATCACAAAATCCAGGAAAAAGAGAAAACAAAACACAGAGGATGAAGGTAGGGAGAGGCACAGGAAGCTGAGAGAGAGGTCCGCGCTGACTTTAGGCAGGCAGCAATGCTGAGCTCTGCTGAAAATCAAACCATTTCTTTAAATACAGAGACTTGGGTTTGGGAAAATTTATCTGGTGGCAGGCTGGTGTTCAAGATTAGATCAGAGCATGGATCAGCAGTGCGAGTGGCAGCTGGGCTACATTTGGGACAGGTGGGGGCCCTTTCCATCACAATTGTGCAAGTTGTGTGAGGGATTTTAAGTTGCATGCAGATTTGGTGCTGTAATTCCTCTGATCTGTGCATGCCACATTTCCTGGAGCATATTCTGGTGCTAGAAGCCAGAAGCCATATGAGCCAATGTGTTGAAAAGAACCTGTCTCAGTTGTCTTAATGGATTTTGTAAATCACTGCCTAACCTGAGGCTCTTTCTGGAGGATGCTGGTACTTGGTGAAGGACACTGTCTTTTTCTCTCCAGAACTGGCTTCCCTTGCCCACACTTTCTGGGCTCTGCAGCCCAGGGCTTGCCTTGGTATCTGTGCGGAATGAACAAGAGCTCGCACATTGCTCCAGACTTAGTTTAATTGCTGGCTGCAGGATAACACTTTATCTGGCTAAAGCCTTACTAGGCAAAGTCCATTCAATATTTTTTATATTGCTTTCAGGAAACTTCAGTTAGCCCTGTGAATTCCTCTCAGGCAGCAGTTTATATCAATTGACTTCCGTGTTTTTAATCTGTGAGAGCTGGAGTCCAGCTTCCCGCATTCCTGAGCACTCCCAGCAGACAGCTGCTGCCTATGGTGGCTTCCCTGTGTCACTGCTGTGTCACCCTGTTTCATGAGGCAGCTGCAAGTCAAGGGGTAGGGATGAGGACAGCCCTGGGTTGTAGCTCCTGCACTAACAGTGTTCATTGTTTCTCTCTCTCTGGTGGGATTCAGAGCAGAGACCTGCAATTGCATTGAAGGATTATATTTCTGGTAGGAATATGTGTTTTTTCTTTCCTGTTCAGGCCCAGGAGAGTTCAGGCCATTCTGAGCCTTTGAAAATTAATTTTGCATGTGCTCCGAGGGACTAAGACATCCTTATGAGACAACTCCATGGAGATTGTTCTGTTCAGCAGGCCATGATGTGGGCTGAGTGGGCTGTTCTGTGCAATAACGTGTCTAAATTGTGTGTGCTGGAGATGTGCTTAGGAAAACAGATGTAGTTTTTACCTAAAAACAAACATTAAATTTAAAATTTAAAACAAAATACAAAAACCAACAGTTAGACTCTTTGTAGGTCCCTTCCAATTCAGGATTTTCTATGTTGCCTCTGATACGTATTTTTAGATACATATATATATATATATATATATATAAAATGTTATGAAAAAGGCATGCTAAGATAACTTTATAGAGTTTCCAGAAGGAAGCACTTGAAAGTCAGCTGTGCCTGTGTACCTGTGTGGCCTCAGCTGGGGCTCTGGTGACAGGTCACACACACTGTTACCTTTCATAGAATCATGGAATCATGAAGGTTGGAAAAATCCTCTAAAGTAATTGAGTCCAGCTGTTCCCACAGCACTCTCAAGGCCACCACCAAATCATGTCCCGAGGTGCCACATCGATATATTTTCTTAATACTTCCAGGGATGGAGGTTCCACCTCTGCCCTGAGCAGCCTGTGTTCCAGTTCCTAATTACCCCTGCAATGAAGAAATTTTCTCTTATATCCAATCTAAATGTGCCCTGGCGCAGCTTGAGGCTGTTTACTCTTTTCTGTCTTTCTGGCCCAGGAGGCTGCTCTGGCAGGGACCAGGCTATGAGTTGTTCTGCAGGGGTTTAACAGAGGACGCAGCAGGGGTGGCAGCTCACTCAAAACAGCTTTTTCGCAGTGACTGAAACTCTGAGGACTTTTCCTAGAGACTTGACTTTAGAATTGCACCTGAAGTAAGGGGAAATCTTGCAGGAACATGCCATGTTCTCTCTGCTGCTGGCTGGAAAGGTCAGGTTTTTCCCTGGAGCACCTACTTCTGGTTGACCAGCCCTGCTTTCCAGATGTGTGAGGGGTGGGTAGGATGCACCTGAAGCTGCAAGGCTGTTGTGAGAAGTTTCTTAGTGGCTCTGAAATACTAAGATGCTTACGGATGCTGTAGCATCAGTTTGGTGGGGAAATCCATAAGGAAATCAAATGCACTGACTTTGGTCAGAACTGAGTAGAAGATAAGTAGGCATCTATGTAAGTCTTTCAGTGAAAAGTTGAGTTGAAGCAGTGAATCCCCACACATGTGCACATACTGCTTTCAGTCCAGAAGCTCATAGGTGAATAAACATTTACCACCTGACATATACCCAAAGAAAGAATTCTGAAGTTTCCCACACTTGACCTCTGCAGTATTCATCTTCTAGCTTAATTCTCTGTGAATAAATGAAATATAAATGTGGTTCAAGGTCTTTTCATGCATGAATAACCTGTTGGCAGGCAGAAGAATAATGGGTAGGAATAAATGCTGTGTTTTCAGAAGGAGGATTGTCTGCTGATCCCACAGAAATGTGAGCTGGTCTTTGGATTTGTACAAGGAGACGAATAATGAGTTGACAGCTCAGTGTTGATAGAAAATTGTTAACAGCTATAAAAATGAAGGGTGCAGAGGGATCTGGCGAGAGTGACAAATGGAGCGATCAAGCAGCAGAGAATGTTGTGTCACCAAAAGCAATGTTTTTACATGGGGGAGAGGTCTCTAACTGCAAGTGCAGGGGGAGGTCCCAGTTGAGCCTTTTTGAGGAGGGAAAGACATTTTCCAGCTAGTATATGAATTTCTGTAAACACATACACATTGCTAGGAAGTGGTCAGAAACCAAAAGAGAGATCAGGAGCTTGCAGGGAAGGGACAGAGAGCAAAGCAGCTCTTGGCTGTAGTCATGCTGTGCCTACTCTGTATGTCCTGCCCAGGGGTCCCTCCCAGGCTGATGAGTGAGGCAGGGAAGGTGACATGTGAGCTGGACGTGGAGGAGGGAAGAGGGGCGATGGTCAATGGGATGAAAGAAACTTAAGATTACCTGGGGAAAGCAAGAGGAAAATTTCTCACTGTGTGCCATAGCAGAGCTGAAAGCTGCCTGGTTTTGGTGTTGGGCAGCAGGCTCAGTAATGGTCTGTCCTGAAGCACAGAATGAAATCCCAAAGGGCTAGTACGTTGTTCAGATTGCCATGACCTTCCCAAAGAAGCATCTTGAAGAAGACATCTCAGGGGCACAGGCACATCTATGCTCATGCTGGGTGATTTCAGTTCTGCTGTGATCCAGGCATACAGAAGGAGAGATGGGGTCTTTGTGTGGGGTTCCAAGGAGAGCCTTTATTGAGCTGCTTCGTCAAAGGGATCCAGGCATGAGCAGCCACTCTGGCAGCGAAAGCAGGGTTTTATATAGGGATCCTGAGGGGCAGAGCAGAACACCAGGGCCAATGGCATGAGGACACAGGGGTGGAGGGAGTGGGAAGGGCCAATGGGATGCATTGAGTCTGCCCATCACAGCAAGGCCTGCTGGGAGAAACTCTTTTCCTTACCCTAAAAAGGGCGGTTGTGGCTTGAGGGGTTTTCTGTCCAGGGGAGTATTGTGGGTTCTTTCCTTGTTGGCCCACCAGCCCCCACAGTTCAGAGCATAAAGAGGCTTAGAAAGAAATGGGACAAATGCAAAGAGGGGAGGTCTGTCTCTTGATGGTTAATGGTCCAGGTACAACACTGCCTGAGGGTATTGCCCACCTGCTGTTAGCTAGGAGTTTTTTGAAGGGAGATACCAATTTTTAAGACATCCTGTATCTGTGTCTTATCTTGGTGACAGGTGCAGGCTGCTGGCTTGTCTGGCTCATGAACATGGCATTTCCCATATAGGGAATGGTGATCCAGAAGCATTGTTGGGGTGTAGAAGGAAACACTGGTGGTGTGAAAAAGAGGAGGTAAAGCAGTGCTGTAAAATGGATCCTGGGCAGATCTAAGCCAGGAGAGCAGCACTGCTGGTGTGAAGCCCAGTTTACCTGCTCAGGAGCACCTACCCCTATGCTATAGAGTGCAGTGAGATGGGATCCTGGTCTGAGAACCTGCTCTGGCTGTGCCAGGCTGAGATCCAAAATGCTGTGGTAGATCAGAGGAATATCTAGACAACAGCTTTCTGTAGTGCTAAAATACATATTCTATGGCCAGGTCCTAAATCCACACTCTTTGGTGAATTTTTAGGACTTTTTTTTTTTGCAGGAAAGCATTTAAGTCAGTTCCAGAAGGTATGTTCCTGCATGTGTCTAGTCTGGATTTTAACTTTTTCTAAAAGGAGATGTTCTTTAAGATGCTGTCCACATGTGTTTCTAGGCTGGAATATGGAGAAATATTTTCCTTTGAAAACTATTTTTCACTATGTGGGCTGTTAGTAGTCTTCTGTTCCAGAGCTCCTGAGGCTTCTGTGATACCACAGGGAATAACAGATCGTCTTGAATTTCTCAGATTCATTATGTGCTCACAGAATTGCCTTCAGGATTAGCCCTTTCCAGGCAGTGCAGATGAAGCTGCCCAGCCCTGCAGCAAGAGGCTGCAGGGAGTACCGGGCCCACATGTCTGGAGATGTCAGCGTGCGTGATGAGCTCAGTGCCGGTCGTCAGTCTCTAGCTGAGCGTTCTGAAAGCAGCAGATGGTTGGGACAAGTTGCTGGTTTGGAAAAGCTGAGGCTAAAGCTAAATTCTACTCCTCTCCCTCATGTGCCTTCCTGCAGCTCAGCATGTGCTTCCTGGCCTCTCCATTGTTGCCCATCCCACTCTGCACATGCCAGGAACACTTATGTTGGGGCAGATGGCTTCTGCTCTGGAGCAGGGAGACTGCATGGAAGCCATTGGTCTGTGCCCTCTGGGATGAGTGCTGCTTACCCTGTTCCTCAGGGCTTTTGCCTCTTTTTGGGCCATTCAGGTCTGTGGACAGTAACTCCTCCATCCTCCTGTGCACGTAGCAAGTTTATTTTTCAGTTACTTAAATTTGGTCAGCTTCACAGGTGACCCCAGCAGGCCCCATTGGGTCAGAGGCTGTACATGGTTGTCATGGGAGCAGGAGGCCTCGCTGCAGAAAGTGCTGGATGTAGGTTTTAGGCTTTTTCAGAGACTGGGAGCTTCCTGGGAAAATCCAAAATAGGTTTCAAGCAGATGTGTCTGACTGCTGCCCATGCATCAGCCATGCAGAATCTGCAGGACACCAGTTTCATTTGCAAACATTGTTAAGCTTTTAGGGTGATTATGTGTTTCATGGTCTAAATACAGTGTGAAAAAATAATTCTTATTATTAATTGTGAATGTGCTGTCTCCTGCAAAATTGCTGGGATGCAGAGACGCAGTCCAGCTTCTTCCCCTTCCCCTCTGAGAAGGGTGACACCTCTCTTCAGGGTGTGTCTCACATTGGACAGCAGAAGCTGTAACCTGGGATAGTAAAGCATCACAGGGCATCTCATTTGGTTTGTTTCCTTTTAATCCTTAGATATTCCCAGTGTAAGTCATGCCTAGCAGGATTTTTGCTTACAGTGAATATTTTGCATTAGATATTCCCTAGAGATAAATTCCCAAAACTGGCTTTCCTTCCCATTGCCTGTGGGGGATGGGAATGCTGTTGTACCTGCTCTGGTGTGGCTCCAGCTGTGAGGCAGATTGATGAAGGCAGGAGGTGCTTGTTTCATCGAGAGGAGCCAAAGACTGTGGTTTATCTGCTGGCTGAGAGGATAACACATCTCCCACGTCTGCTTAGGAAGAGTTTGTCCTCCCTCTGCATTAAGAGGATTTGAAAACGTCCAAGCTCCCAGTCAGCATACCTAAGCCATAGGGTGTGTGAAAGGCTGATGTGAAATGCCCAGCATCTGACTAGAATGTAGACTTTCACTGCCACAAGTATTTGAACTGTGCTGCAAGCTTTGGGCCTGGCAGGGAGTCAAATAGGGCAGATCTATTCACTGTTTTCAGTGAGCAGTTTTGGGTTTTACTTGAACAAGAACAAAAGGCCAATGGTTTTGGAAAAACTCTCTCAGCAGTCAGTGCTCTGTCATTGCAAACATTTCTCTTGGTGTCACAGGAGGATTATCTCTGTGAATGGTGGCTTGCACTTGCCTTCAGAGTACACTGAACCAAGCACAAACAGAGCAGGTGCTCTTGTGGAGGGCAGCAGCTTTTGAGGTACAGTTCCCAGGCTTTGGCGTGTCCCATTTTCCTTGTCTCACAGAGCATGCCTGAGCTGCTTGGTACAGGCTTGTGTTGGAAAAGGTTGCAGGCAGGAATGTGAGGAAATCTTCTGCAGATCTCCGGGAAGATAAGATCCCATCAGCTCCCCATGCCTCTTCTTGTGTCCTGAGGTCACTGTTGGTGCTGCCACTCTGTCCCCACACACCTTTCTCTGCTGCTCCTCTCTCGCTAGCAAAGGAACCGAAGTTCTCAAATAATAAACAACCTTGGCTGTGCCCAGCAGGCCAGGGCCTAGGCATGTGTGTGTGCCCAGGCTGTGAATGCTGAATGGGTGCCACGCGTGCAGTCAGGGTGGGGCAGGTGCGCTCCGGGTGCGAGAGGCAGAGATTTGCAGGAGCAGGGATGGGAGGTGCAGAGCTATGCACCTTCACTCTGGAGATTAATCTTTCTAAGCTCAAGCCCTGGCATGCACTGACACTGTCTGCCGTGGGACTGGGAGACTTCAAGGTGCTCAATGTAAGTTTTGGCAGTCCCGCCCTGCTGCAGTGGGCTGTGCATTGAGGGGGCTGCTTGTGCCAGAATGAGCTGCTGTGCTGGAGCTCTCTGAAGGGCTTCAGTGCATGGTGCTGTGGGCTGACCACTCATTTCCTCTGTCCCACCAGGTCTACCCATTAGCACCTACGCCAAGTACTGCTACCGGAAACTCCATAAAGTAGCCGTCACTGGAGGCAAAAAGGTGAGCAGTTGCCCTGGCTGCGGGGCCTGGGGGCTGCCTGGGGGACTCTGGTGGTCACCACTGATTCAGTGGTGGGAAATGGAGATAGAGTGAGCAGGGGAGGCTTGCTCAGAGTACATTTCCCCATGAATGTGTGGGAGAGGGCTGCTGTCCAGTTCCTGCCGTCCTTCTGGCAGACAGCAGTGCCTGCTGTGCAGGTATCTGCATGGCTGCCTGCTTCCTGGCCTCAGGGACAAAGACAAACCCAACACTTACCTGTTTCCAGGGTATAAGGAGCTGTCTGTGCACGGGATACTCATAATTTTGTTTCTTCAGGTGAGAGAAGAGTCTCCCTTTGCACTGAGAGCTTGGGTCTTGCAGCTGTTTTACTGCAGAGTTGTTCATTCCCAGTTCAAACAGTCATACAGCAGAGATGGGTGGTGCAGAGGGGAGTCTGTGCTCTGTGTTGTCTGTAATCTTCCTTTCTTCCCTCTGCATGGTTCTGCCTGTGGCCATGAAAAGTGGTAGATGGCCTGTCAGTTCTAGGTCACTGAGCCAGATCTGGTCATTGGGGTGTTTTTTTTTGGAAATTCCTTTGGGGACTCCCTGCCATCTGAACTTTGCATAGTGAACAAATTAGCTGAAATACCTTGAGAGGGGTGAAGGCTCCTGGCATCCTGCCAGGGGTAGGACAGTAAGCCTCCAAACACACATTGCACACAAGTGCAGCCCTGGCCACTGACCCTCAGAGGGCTCAGTGGGAGCTTCTCCCTGTCGTGTTCCCCACTTGGCTGCAGGATCACTGCTGAAGGCCACTGTGCTGGGCAGCCTGTTCCCCCTGTGACAGCTCTGTGCTTTTCCAAACTGCTGCCAGAGGACATTCAAATCCCCCTTTAAGTGTTGGTATTTGTCAGAAGCAACAGGTACCAATGCCTACTTTTCAGGTTTTAGCACCTCTGAGAGCAAAGCTTTCCCTGGAGTTGGAAATACCTGGAATTCCCATCTCCAAAGGACTGTTTTACACCTGTCGGTGGCTTAAGCACTCGCCAGATGCTGGGTTGGGGTATGGGTGCCCTCTGCTGATCTCACACAGCTGGGGCTGGGCTGGGCTCCACTCCATACTGCCTCCTGCAGCAGGTGGAGCTGCAGCCAGAGCAGTCCCCTTGCTGTGCAAAACACAGCAACAGAATCTCTGCAAAACCGGCCCAAATTCTCCAAAGTGGTCTCCTCTGCTCCTCCTGGGCCTGATGAATAGACCCACCCCTGATTTTAGGCAGCAGAACAAGAACCATGCTGCCAGGAGGCTGACAAGGTGCCCACACTGGGGGTCAGTCTTCTCTGTCCACTCACCATCCCCATCCCTGGGTCACTCTTTCTCTGTGGGCTGGCTGTGTCATGGCTGCACAAAGCTTTTCTCTGTCCTCAGGGCCTCCGTAAGCCAACAGTGGAAGAGATAACGCATGCCAGGAATGCCATCCTCACGCCATCGCTCTTTGGCAGCTCCCTGGAGGAAATCATGCTGCGGCAGCAGGACATGTATCCAGGGAACAAGCTCCCCTGGGTGCAGACACAGCTATCACAGCAGGTCCTGGCCCTGGGAGGGGAACAGACTGAGGGGATTTTCAGGTGAGCTTTTGCGGTACTGTGCTACTTTTGAGCAAACCGCATGTCAGTCATCATAGCCAAGAAGTCAAGATCGACCTCCACAAGCTTCCTCTTCCCTAAGAATAGCACTTCACTGTGGACTGGACAAAATCTGACTTTCCTCAGGTTCAAGAATCACCTCTTGTAGTGTCATTAGCTAGTTTGCATGTGTTAGCACAGAGGGGACTGGTGTAGGTGTGACTTAACTATGTGGACAACTCATCCCCAGGCAGGGTGATGAGCTTTCATCAGATTTGGCAATGGTGGTTAGCCGGTGTAGGGGAGGGAGGAGTTCCCTCCCTGGCATCCTGGCAGAGCTCTTTATCTCAGTGCTGCACAAGACACAAGGAGTCAAGAGAGACACAGAATCTGTGTGGTGAGCATGGGGGACTCTGCTTTGGGTTTGGGTTTTCTTTGTTGTTTTCTTTGTGTGTGGTTTTGTATTGCATTTAAGATTTGAATTAGTTTTTCAGTACCTAAACTTAAGATAGTTGTTAAAAGGCCCACTTTACCTTGTATGGGTAAATTTTTTGATAGATAGGTAGATAGATAACAGATAGATAGATGTGTGTATATATATAACTATATTGAGCCAGAGATGCTGCTCATCTTTGGTCTGAACACGCTGCAAAGAAGGCTGGTTACAGAAAATATTCACTCCTGAGAACAGAGATAGTTGATATCTGAGCTAGTTAGAGCCCCCACTTCAAGATGGTGTATAAAAATAAGCACCCCCTTCTCTCTGAGGAATTGCTGCTGTAGCTGCCACTGGTGCCTGAGGCCTTCTCCCTGCTCCCTTCTCCCTGAGGCCCCAGAAGCAGCTTCGGAGCCATGCTTTGCTGCCTCACCAAGCACATTGCCTGGCTCACTCAAAAGGACCTTTTCTGTGTCTCTGCAGGATACCAGGTGACATAGATGAAGTCAATGCATTGAAATTGCAGGTGGATCAGTGGAGAATCCCAAACAGTCTCAGTGACCCCAACATACCAGGTACAGGACTGTTGCAGGTGTGTTGCTGCAGCCTCAGCCACGGTACAGTGTGGAGGGGCAGGTGCAAGAGCAGCTCAGTGTGTGTGCTGCTGCTTAGGAAGGTGTACACAAGCTATCTGCGCTGACCGGGATTTTGTTCTGTGTCTTTTCACTGCATTTTGTTCTGTGTCTTTTCACTGCCTTTCCAAACACTGCCCATAGAGGAAACACTGGGTGTGGGGAGAAATCTCTGTCTGTGATGTAGTAAGGCTGTGCAAGCTGGGCAGAGTGGTGGGAGTCTTTCAGGTCTCCTTGTCCTCTTCTTTAGACAGTCCCAGAGCTGCTTCCTAGAGGAGCAGGTAGGTAGCAGCCAGTATTTGCCACTAACTGGTCTGCTTGGGTCCCTGAGCATTTCAGAGCCAATACTGAATCAAGGTGAAGCAGCACAAGCACAGAAATCGCTTCTCTGCCATCTCTCTCACTGCCATGTTTGCCCCTGAAGGGGGTGGGGAAGTGACCAGAGCTGTTCTCATGCACCTGCTTTCTGCCCAGCCTCTCTCCTCAAGCTGTGGTATCGGGAGCTGGAGGAGCCTGTGATCCCCCAGCAGTTCTACCAAGAGTGTATCAACAACTATGAGAACCCTGATGCTGCTGTGGCTGTGGTGCAGCTTTTGCCGGAGCTCAACAGACTGGTGCTGTGTTACCTCATACACTTCCTGCAGGTAGGCAGCCCCCACAGCCCTGCACTGGGGCCAGGAGCGTGTGAGGCTCAGTTAGTGGGACAGCTGTGGCAGGACCATCAGCACAATTTTAAGATCTCTAATCTGTATTAAGATGGGATTGATGGAGGGGTGTTTGCTGGCCTTGTTCCTTATGGGAGCAATAAACCCTGATCCTGATCTTGTAGAGCCTGGGGTTGGTTTCCTGTCTGCCAAGGCTGCTGCTCTGTTGGTTATGTCAGAGCACAGTGCTCTTCCCTGTGGATGCGTGGCACTTGGGGCACTGTCCTTCAGGCAGGCTTTACGTCTGCTCTCCTTGCACCTTTTCTTGGGCCATGTGTTTGGACTTCCTTGCCCTTTCCCACTGCTTCATCTGAATGTGTTCTTGCTATCTGCAGATCTTTGCTCAGCCATCAAATGTGGGCAGAACAAAGATGGATGTGAATAACCTGGCCATGGTGATGGCCCCCAACTGCCTGCGCTGCCAGTCCGACGACCCTCGCATTATCTTTGAGAACACACGCAAAGAAATGTCTTTTCTCCGCATGCTGATAGTACACCTGGACACGAGCTTCATCAAAGGGCTGGTTTGAGCCACTGGCCCCACACTGCAAAACGTTGCTCTAAGGAGTTGCTAGATTAAGTCTTCTCCTCTCCACTTAGGTTTCTTCCATTGTCCTTACTGTTGTCATGCCCTGGGTTAGCCCTTCAGCATCTCCCAATGTATGATCACAAGGACTGGACATTTTTGGAAGGCTTGGTTCTGTCAGCACCAGGAGATCCTTGGGCATGCCAGGTCAGGTTTAGCAGTTCCTGGCCTTTCAGTGTGCAGTCCTCTTCCTGAGAGCCACAAGATTGGGTGCTCAGTGAAAGCACTGTGACACGTGTGAGGAACTGCTACATGCGGCAGTGAGACTCTTCATTTTCCTTCTGGAGGCAGAGTTGACTTGAGGTAGGAAAACATCACTCCTGTGCTGTGGCAAGATCTGGTCTGAGGGAAGGTGCTGCCTCATCAGGAATAATCCTACTACTCTAGGGCCAGCCTTGTTCACCTCTGCAGACTGTTGGCTGGAGGTGTCAGAGTTGTTCTGACGTCCCACAATGCTGTTGGTAAAGGGCTGTGAAAGTGCAGAGGTTCAAGAACTGTAGGGCTGTGCAGCAGCATGTAAGACCAGCCCTGTGCTGAGTACCCACCCACACCATGATGCTGGGTACAACAGGAAGGCCACACACCTAACAACAAACAGGTAAACAACCACTTTGGCATCCTCTTAATGAGGGCCATATCTTCTGGAGCAGTGACCCCAGTGGCCTTGCAGCTCCTGTTTGCTACAGACAGCATGAACTGACACCAGCTTTGCTGAGGAGCTCCTGAGCCTATGCTCAGAGCAGCCTTCACAGCTCCAGCTCCTTGCACCCCCCTTCCTAATACCACATCCTTCCCAGACTACTCTGCCAGGAACTAAATACCAGTTTGACCCACCCTTCAGGCTCAGCCCAGGTCTAAAGAAAGCCCACAACAGTCAGAAGTGCTCCTGTGCTCAGGTACACCCTTCCAGGCAGAGCAGCAGCAGTGCTGTGTGCTTGAGAAATGCTGGTACTGCCTGTAGTCAACTGTGGTATCCATGCTCTTCCTTTGAGGTGTTTTCCTTGCTGGAGGCAGGTCTGCTGCAAAAATGTGTGTTTTGGGATTACTGTTGCAGTGCAAAGTCTGCCAGTATCATGCAAGGTTGCATTTGTGTTTCTGCATCCCCCTCCCTTTCCAGTGGGCACCTGGGATCATCCTCTCCAGACTGCAGTGGGGAGCTGAGCCCTGCCCACAGTGAGGTTTAGAGCTGATGCCTCAGTCAGTGCCAGTGTGGTGCCATGTGCAGAGTCTTTCTAAGAGGGTTCCCAGAGCCTATGTTCAGATGAGTTTGAATGAACTCCAGAACAGGAATTCAGTTTGTGCCCAGCTGAATAAAGGTTCCTCATACCAGATGACCCTGTGGTCCAGGAAATCTTGCTCCCGTGTCAAAATAAGCTTTGTCAAGCATGCCTGCGACATGTGCCAGCATTTGTTTCACATGCACACCCATCTCCATGCTTTGATGCCTCTCAGCTTGTTCTGTTCTTCTGTAGTGCTGAACAACTTGTTCTTCACATGTGAAGCTACTCCCCCAGAAGTGTAGAGACAGGCAGAGGTTACCAGCTCTGACATGCTGTCCTGAGATTTGAATTGCTGAACAAGCTCAGGCTGTCCTGTTGCCTGCCAAGGGCTGGAGCAGCCACGTGGGACCTGCCCTCCTTTGGGCTGCAGGTGTCTGTGTCTGTGTCAGGCTTTGCCTGCAGCCACTGCAGTGGTGATCCATGTTACTTCTTGCACTTAGCCAGTGGCAGTCAGTCAAACCATAGGCATTTGCTGCTAGTAAAAGTGAATGATTCTGGCAAGGGTTGTAAAACATGCTCATAAAAGACACTGGATATTATTGTCTTTGCCAACAGATTTGTAAATATCAATCAGTAAAGTAGCTTTTCCTCTGTTCTAATAGTAATAAATACAATCTTCATGGCTGTATCTTTTGTGAATTGTCTTTTTTGGGAATTTCTGCAGCATGATTACATATGCGTGGGGCTGCACATTTCAGCCTGAATGTCAGTGCTCTTGAGTAAGACTTGAGAATCAACATGAAGTAAGCATTTGGAAACCATGCTTTGGGCTGCTTCTGTTGTTCTTAATTCTCAGGCAACTACCAAAGGACACTTAATGAATCTTGGAAGAGAATGGTTTGAAACATGTAAGAGACAATACTGCTTTACACATATCTTCTGGAGCCTTTCAGGGTCATAAAGGTATGAGAGAAGTTTATGGGCAGTTGGAGGGTAAGAGGGATATTCTGCTTGTGTCCCTTCTCCAGCAGCTGGGAGTGCTGCAGGTGGACTGCAGGAGGTGGCCACACAGGCATCCTCTGCATGGCCTCCTACGGGGTCTTTGCTGATGCAGATGTAATTAATTGGGCTGTTAGGCTGACCTGATGGGGACATTTTTATGTTCAGACTAGAGCATTCTCTCATCTTTCCTTGCTGGTCATCCAAGAAACCACTGGGAGCAGTCTGTTGGTGCTCGAGACTCGTGCTGGTTGCGCAGTGTCGTGGAGCTGCAGGGCAGATGCCAGCTGTGCTACTTCAGCCACATAGGAATGACCCCAGGCTCTGGATTGTGTTGCTGGTGCTCTGGGGGGTGGTCGCTGTCTTGTCAGACTAGGAAAAGCTGCTGCACTTCAGACAAAGCCAATGAGGACTGTTCTGTCGCACCAGCAGTTAAGGATCACATATGCTGACCATACCACTGAGTTTTCCCACCAGTCTGGCTGGCAGAAGTGTTGTAGGTGGGCTGTGGGGCAATGGAACGCAGAAGGAAGACCAGGAACATTGTAACCTCACACAGCCCTTTCCTAGGGGGATGTCTGCAGCCCAATTTCTGAGTGTTCCCCAAAACTTTTCTGTGAAATGAGCTGATTTTTGCCAAATCAGAAAAGGCCACAAACCAAGTGCTTCAGCTCAGGCTCCAAGACTCAGGCTCATTCCTGCAGTCACCATGACCTGACACCTGGATCGGTTAAAGAAGTGATGGCCTTGGAACAAGCTTGTGGTTTGTTCTGGGCTTCTATGAGCAATGCAGTTGGAGCCAGCGCTAGAGGGCAGCTGGGACGCAGCTCCTTGAGAGGAGGCACCAGTGGCTTGTCCATTACCTGCTGCTGGTTGTGAGAGACTGATGTGTTCCAACTGGGCCAGCACTCCTGCAGTGCCGGGTGCTCTTGCTTGTGCTGTTGGATTTCCGGCTGGTTTGACTCTCCTTTTCACAGATCCTTACAAGAACTTTTTGCTATGCCTGCAAACAGAAATGGTGAAAGCAATTCTGCTCATGGCAGCTGATAGACACCATGCCCTCATGTCTGTTGCCCATGTGCCAACTCAGCTCCTGAAAAGGCTGGGCAGATGTTGTGGATCACAGGTGGATTTTGGACCTGTGTCCTAGATTGCAAGGCAATGTGTATTCTATTTGCCATCTTTTAGAGGTCTGACAGTTATCTTCTGTTAATTGGGCAGTTCTCTTCATCTCTTCCACAAACCAATCCTCCCTCTGGGGAGACATTAGCTGTTAATGGGCTGTTGAATGTCACTGCATGACTGATAAAAATTACAGCATCCCATTGTGAGATGCCCCGCCCAGACGGAGGAGCCAAGGATTCTTAACTGGATATAATCTGAGTTTTTGGGACACCAGATCAACCTTTCCACTGGATTCTCAGAGGAACAGCTGCCTTTTCCACTGGATCTTCAGAGGAAGACTACGCTCTTCTACAGGATCACTGCTCCAACATAATCACATCTGCCACTCCAGGAAGACTGCAGCCACCATTCCAATTGGACTGCTACCAACACCCTGACCAACAGGGTGTCAGGTTGTATTCTGACTCTGTCAGTGGTTTTTCTTTTGTATTATTGCATGTTTTGTTTTGTTTTTTTTCCCTTTTCCTAATAAATTGTATTACTTGCAGTCTCTCACTGGTTTTGCTTTCAAACCAGAACAACCTGCCTGTAGGTTCAGCTTGAGGTGGAGAAAGGGCTTAGCTTTGGCAGCTGCCTGATGTTTTACAGGACAGGGCAACCACAAGGCTACCCCTCTATAGAGAAGTTCCCCGCTGTCTTTCCTTCCATTGAAAATGTGAAGGGTCTCCTGCCCTTGTCCACCAGAGATGCACAGAAGTTCTGCCACCTCCTCAAAGCTCCTGGGTAATGAGAGGCCAGTTTTTAGTATAATCCTCATGTAGGTTTTTAGTCCAATCCTTACATGGAGCTTTGCACTAAATCAGCCCTGTGGGAAGATAGAGACCAGAGGAGCAGGCAGGTCTGCTTTGGGAGCCCTGCGGCACTGGCAGGAGGCACAGATGGGAGGCTCCCTGTCCTGATTCTGCCCCAGTGCTGATTTGATGTGGGTACAGCACAGCAGTGGCAGATTGAGCAGGACTGGCCCATGGAGACAGTGCCAAGCTGGGGCTGTGTGGAGCAGGGCTCTGGCTCTGCCACACCCATGGACTGTCTGCGGGACACCCAAAAAAAAAGACATGGGAAAAGTTGAATTAGTTGCTGAGGTTATTGCTTTTAGAGGTCCTGTTGTCCTATACCATTTGTCAGCCATGGTGAACAGTGGCAAGAACTGGTTGTGGATGCAGTGGGGTGGGGAAACCAGCTCAGGCATTCATCATCCCATGACGAGGGAACAGGAAGGAGCATGGGTGTTCTGAGTGAGGTGGACCACATAGGAACCTGACCAGAGTTGAGTGCTTGTAGGTAGCCATGCAGGAAAGCTTTTGGGACATATGGAGTTCACTCATCCTCTTGACTATTCCTTGCAAAGCAGGGGACACCAGCTGAGGACTCTGTCCAGGCCACAAGGATTTGAACCTGCATCTCCTGCCCCAGCCTCTGCCTGGACCTTCCTCTGTCTCATCATGTAAACTATCCATTTTGTCTGAAGTGCTTAGTGTTTACAGGTACCATAAAGGGAGCTTGTGTCTGAGGACTGGAGGACTGTGTGACCTCTGCTGTCAGGGCTGGATGCTGGCAGAGATCGAGGCCCGAAGTCATGAAGGTGTTAGGAAGGTGAAGGCTCTTAAAAGCTGCAGCTTCTCCCAAAGAAGAACTAGTGGGTTACATCAGTTCACCTCCGCTCACAGACACATTTCTTCCATCTCGTCTGTGCCACATCTGGTCTTTTGTTCAGATTACAAGTAAGGTGGGAGATCAGGTGGTCCATGAGGGATGTAGGGGGTGTGGAATGGAGGAGGGAGTGGGGCTCTTCCTTTTCAGTGAGCTGCTGGATTGCCTCAGCTGCCTTGAAACAGGCTTCCCTGAAACAACATGGCCGTGGTGCCTGCTGGGGAAGACAAGGGCACTGCAAGTGCAGACAGCCCCAAATACTGGGCTAGGGTGTCCCCTGGTGGGTGTTAATTCCTTGCTCTCGGGACATGTCCATCAGACCCCATAACCCCAGGGACCACAGAAAGGCCTGTAGAGCCTCCTCTGCAAATGGACAGCCCTGTAAAGAATGAGGAGGTGAGGAATCTTCAGCCTTCTCCCTTCTCCCAGCTAAATCGGGATGTCTGGGTGCGGTGATGTAGAAACGTCTGCTTGTCTGTGTGTCCCTCCCAGCCACTCCCTGGATGGGGCTGTGCTTGCTCTGGCCAAGGGCACAGGGTGAGGGTGGGCACCCATCTCTGGAGATATGTAGCCAGTTCCCAGCCTCTGGTGCTCTGGTCAACAAAGAAGGGGTGAGAAACTGTCCCAAAGTAGAAGGTACCCAGAAGTGGAATTCTGCTGTGATGGTGGCACACTGACCTGGTGAGTCACTCAGCTCCCATCCTTGTGTGCACCTTGGGAGCAGTCTGGAGGTCAGCTAGACCTGTGGGACCTCCAGCAGCACTCTGACATAAACAAGTACAAGCAAGATGAGGCACAGTGGGAAGAGCAGGACACAAAGCTCATCCCTGGCCTGCTGCACACTGGTGTGGAGGGTGGAGACCACGTCCAGATGAATCTGTAATGCTCCTGCCCCAGAGTGGGATGCTGCAGCAGCTCTGCAGACTGCAGGGCCCTCATGGGGGCTGTGTTGAGGCAGCTGAGGGCTCTGGCAGAGGTCTAGAGACAGGAAAAGACCCTGTTGGCACAGACTCTCCTCCTTTCCACTGCCATGCAGGCTCCAGAGTGGCTAAGCAGGGAGGAGTGGAGGGTCTCAGGCAGGGAATTGCTTCAGCCAGGCACTGAGGCCTTCGTGACAGCTCTCTGGGGCTGCTCCTTGGGTGCATTGCCCTGCCACGAGTGTGATTGTCTCGGCTGGAATGTAGGAAAGCAGAGCTGCTAAGCTCAGGGCCAGCTTCCCAATAGCACCACAACAGCCAGGCCCTTGAGGGGAAGTAGCTGAAGGACACCTCACTGGGAATTTCCTCCCTGTTTCTCAGGAATGTTGCCTAAACACAGACCTTTGCCCTTGGACCTCAGGCCCTTGCCTGAGCCAAGTCAGCCATTTCTGTGATGATAGAGATCCTGGTCCAAGCCAGGATCTCCTCCCCTGAGCTGCCTCATCGCTGTAGGATTTTCCAGTGTTCATCTGGTCACTGTCCCTGCTTTGCTCCCATGTACCACTGGCCTGTCCTGTGCTGGATAGGGCAGTGCCCTCCCAGCTCAGTTCCTGCTCAGCTGTCCTATGACAGCTCCTGCTGCTCTCTGACAGTGAGTCGTGGAGTGCACAACTCTGCTCATGCTGAGCATAAATAAAGGATTTACAGGTGACACCTGAACTCCTTTGCAGAGAAAGCAGAGAAGATCCAAACTGATCCTTCCACTTGCTCAACAGCAAAGCTTGCTAAACAAGACAAAAATGCTGGCTACTTCTGGCCTCCCTACCTCAAATTCCCTATAAAATTTGGTCTCAGCATGACAGAGGCTGAAGAATGAAAGATAGGACAGGTTACACTAAGGAAAATGCCCAGAGACAGTATGGTCTAGCTAAAGAAAGCACAAACAAGGCCTTGGAAATAAACTCTTTATTGCCACCACAAGGATGTGGTCTGTGTTTGCTGTCTGAGGGCTCTTCAGCTCTCCAGTCACACACCTTACTTGCATCAGATGAACTTTGGGCTCTTTGCTTGGTGCTGTGCTCTGGCCTGGGCTGGAGGGATGGGCTATTGGGAAGGCGATGGGTCCACGGTAGGGAGAATGTCCTCAGTGGCACAGCTCTCCATTCCACCTTGGGATGTGGGTGGGTTTGCAACAGGCCCTTGATAGTTCTTGTTGAGGGCTGCTGCAGGCCCTGGTTGACTGATCCGCTCTAATACTGAGTCAGCAATCCGATTTGACATGGTCCTTATTTCCAAAGTGTTGGCTAAGGCTGTTGACTTAAGGCTCCTTTTTCTTTCCAAGTTCTCCTTCACCATTGCTTTCAGGCTCTGCTGTTCAGATGCTCTGGGGAATCCTTGTCCAGCTTCCATGTCCTGCCTTGGACATGTTTGGGATGACTGCACTTGTCTGTTGAAGACATTTCCCCCAGGAAGCTTCAGGATTTCAGTGTACTCACCACCAGTGTCTTGTTCAAACTGAGAAGTTACAGAGGATTCCAAGGTGTAGTGAACACTCTCAACAACTTCTCTGGTGAGTGTGTCAAGGGAGGTCTTTGAAAGTACTCTGTCTGCAGTGTCCTTGGATTTGTCTGCTTGGGTGGCTCTTCCAGCAAGGTCATCCCACTTGGCTGCCACCCCTGCCTCAGCAGCTTTGGATGTGCTGGATGCCAGACGGTCCCCCAAGATCTCCAACACTGTTGCTACAAGCTCTTTCGCCATCACTTCCATTTTCTGATGGTGATCTAGAGAAGTATCCAAAAGTTCTACTCTCATGCGGCCTAAAAGTCTTTCTCTGATTCCCTGGGCAACCCTCTGTAAAAAGCTGCCATGCTGATTCCTAGGAATCTTCAACCTCTCAAACACTCTGTACACCACAGTCTCAACCAGCTCTTCAAGCTTCTTGGCTTGTGCTGCAGTTAGTTGCTCAAACATAGCATTCAAGAGGCCATTGTCAGTGCCATCTGGCTTCCTCTGGGAGTCAGCAGCAGTGCTGGCATCCTTCTGCCCCAGCTTAGCTCTGGAGTAAGTTTGGCCCTTGTTCAGAGCTGCTCTCCCTTTTCTGCATGCCCCCAGTTTTTGGCTCTTGGGTACGCTGGAAGGCTTTTGAGGCTGCAGCTTCCCCTGACAGGAAGTGTTGGTGATTCTTGGCAGGCTGGGGCCATGCTTAAATTGGGCCCAGGATGACAGAAGGGAAAAAAAAGTGAAAAGTGAAAAAAAAAGGTGACATCTTCCTGAAAAATGACACCAGGTTGTGGGTCATGTTGCTCGGCCCCTGCATGCTGAGGATTCCTGAGGGCCCAGGCCAGCACTCTGCTTTAGCCAGGCACGAGGGCAGGGGAGAAGGGTTTCCCTCAACACGGTGTGTGCCTGCACATGGCCCTGCTGCCCGTGCCCAGCTCAGCTCCCTGTGCTGGCTCAGCTCCCAGCCCTGGAGTCCTTTCCCCACCACAGTGCCCGGCCCAGCAGCACCGCCCTGCACAGTCCCATGCCCCTGAACACAACGCTTTGCCTACTTTTTGCTGCGCCAAGATCTGCTCTGACCGTAGCTTGATCCTGGTCAGGTACTGCCTGTACTCGTTGAACTCCTTCACAGTGCAAATCACCTATGGAGGGACGAGGGCAGAATCCCCCAAAACTGTCAAGCCATGCAGTCGGCCTTCCCCAGAACCACCCGAGCCCAGTGGGAGAGGAGCTGCCCCCAAGCCCTCTCCCCATACCCTGGTGTTGGGGCCACTGCTGTCCCCCCAGCCAGGGCTGAACAGGCAGTGTGGGGCAGGCTGAGAAGGGCAGGACTGGGGCTTGCCAGGAGGATGTTGGTGCTGCTTCTGCTCCCAGGGACAGCAATGCACAGCCCTTTCCTCTGGCAGCAGCAGCAGCTGCAGCAAGGGCTGTGGGAGCCCTGCTTGAAGAGGGCTGTTCTTGATCAGCCTGATGTCCAAACCTACCTTGTTTTCTCTGGTGACAAAGCCCCGTTTCTTCAGCAAATGCAGCACATCCTTGCGCTTGTGGTAGTCCTGAAGGACAGGGTCATGCAGGCAGTTGTATGCTGGGCTGAGGTGGTGGCAGTAGGGATCATCCAGAGTGAAACAAGGAAGCGGCCGGTGGAGCTGTAAGAGAGTTTCCAGAGGATGAGGAGGCAGGAGAGTGGAGTGAAGAGGTACCACATGGTACCTGTGAAAAGGTAAAGGTCTTCTCCATCTTTCTGTAGGCACAGAGACCTGCACAGACAGACTACAGGGCTGGGCTGTCATGGGTTAAGGGAGAAAAGACAAACTGCACAACAACCCCACCAGCAAATAGGTATCTTAGGCCACCAGGAAGAACTGCAGACCCATCCACAAATTAACCTTCAAAGGTTCAAATGCAGCCAGTGGAGAGTGGATGAAGCCAGTCTCCTTGGGTTAGGCATGCCCAAGGGCTGTGTTGGCTACCTCCACCTCCAGAAAATCTCTATCTTGGGAAGCTGCAGCGCAAACTGGAGGACAACAGTGGGTGTATACCCCAGGCAGGGAAGCCAAGTTATTCCAAAGGTGCCAAGAAGGCAAGCAGAAGGTTGGAATCTCCCTCACAAGTGCCCCAGGGGGCCTGACATTGTGGGATGAGCTGGAGGAATGAGCTGCCTTGGCACCCAGACACACACAGCTGTCTGCTGAAGGCAGGGGCCCGGCCACACACATGCACAGTGCCAGAAACCAGTGCAAAGATGGACAAGTTCTTTCTCCTCTGTATTCCAGGGAGCCTGGAGTTTCCCTTGCCCAGTTCTGTCCAGTTGAAGGGCTGCAGCTCCTGCTGTAGAGCAGGTGGCCTCAAGAAAATCTTTGCATGATAGGGACTCTATGAAAGAGATTTTCTATCCCTTTCTATTTCCTTTGCCTTTTCACCCAGCTTTCCCCTGCAGAAGACAGGCTTGGATCCAGGTGCCACAGGGATCTTGACTGCGAGTGGGAGGTTCAGCAGTTCAGGGTCCATTTTCCTGGTATCTCCTTCTCCCAGGTGTGGTCTTCTGGGGCTGAGATAGGAAGACACAGACACTCAGGTGTTGCCCAACAAGCCTCCTGCATGGCAGTCCTGGAGCCCTAGAGCATCATGCCATGTCCCAGGCTCCCCAGCAGAGCCCTCTATATTGGCCCAGTGGTCCCCTCCCCCCTGATTCCCAGGGCACTCAGCAGTGCCTCTGCCTTTTGGCAGGACACCAGCAGTGGGACGGTGCTCCACAGCTCTTGCCAAGACCTCTCATGGTGTTGTGATCCCACTCTTACTCTTGCTCCAGAGACACAGCAGCTGCCTCTTTGCTAAATATAGCCAAGGGCATTAAGGGCATTGTTACATCATGGTGATGTCACATCAGTGCATTGTCACATCATGTGCTGACACTGTGTCACACAGAATCTGCCCACCACGCCTCGGGGGAGGTTGGTGCGCCCGGAGACTCCTTTGGGCAGCCCTGTGAGCCACCCCCTCCCTGTGACCCAGCTCTGAGAGCTCCTGTCCTGTCCACACGCCCCTTCCCCCTCCCCTGTCCTGTCATTCTGTGTGGCAAAGCTTCCTCACCAACAGGAAGGGATGGGAGAAATTGCCCCACCAAAGGGGTGCAGTTTAGGTTCTGCTTTTCCCCTCTTTCCCTTTTTAGGGCTTCTTCCCTGTCATGGCCAAGCAGCCACAACTGGGGAAATTGCAGTAAACTGGATATTTGGCCCATCCCTGGCAACATCTAATTCCTGGTTCACATTTTGAGAAACAGTAGAGAAATAGAGGCTGAGAGAAATCCCTCTCCTCCTCTTTCAGCAGGCTCCCATTCAGCCCAGACACCCTTCTGCCACCTTCCCAGTCTCTCCTGCCCTGGCTTCTGCTGTCCCCGTTTGCTCTCACTTCCTACCCCTTCTTGGCTGGATTTGGTGAGATCTCTGGTGCCCGTTCCTCCAGCCTGTCTGGTTCCTAGGGGCAGCTTTTACACTGCAGAGCCCTGCCAGCCTCGCTCTTCGCACAAAGGCGAAGACAGGCAGAGCAATCTGTTGGAGATGCAGTGATTGATCCCCACAGGGCTCTTGGGAAACAGCGAGGGGTGCAGCCCAGGGATGGTGTTCCTGGGCTCCCAAAGCTGTTTCTGGCACACGCTCCAGCTGCAGCTCTTCTCCATCTTGGCCAGGGGAGGAGCAGCATCGGCTGTGCCCCAGCTTCCCTGTGCCCCAGGTCCTGCTCAGCCCCCGGGGCCGTGAGCCCCATACCACATTCAGCTGGCATGGACTAAGATATTCCCAGCACGGTGACATCCCTGCAGAGAAATCCTCTGAAGTTCACAGTGCAAAACTGCAGCAGCTCAGCAAGGGTGGGAGCAAGGAAGTCTCTGCCTAAAATCTTGGCCGGGCCTGATGGATGAAGGGGACAGAGGAAAGTAGTGCTGCCTGCCTCTGTTCTCACCAGTTTGGGCTCCTTCCTAGGCCAAAAAGCTTGGTTTGTCCACATTTACTGCTTTCCTCTATGTGAGAGGAAGCTCTGGACCCAAATATATCCAACTGATCCAATCACGGTCTGTCTGCAACCTGCACCAGAGCAGGCAGGGACCAGCCAGGTCTGTGGAGGAGTTCCTGTTCCCTGGGAAGGGCTGCCACTCCATGGCCACCCACACCAGGCAAGTTTGGCAAATGTCTGAGCACTCATGATCATTTTAACCATGGACACTAACATCAGAGAAGCTGGACCCCTAGACAGTGAAAAAGGAGAAATGTCACAAATTGGCACAGACACATCCCTGAACTACCAAGGGCCATGTGCTCTCCGTGGGAACAGCAAAGCAAAGGAGTCCAGTGGGATCTAGGAAGACCTATTTTGGAGAAGGAAGTGGTTCTCAGGGCAGGTGTGCTATGTGCTATGAGCCTGTAGGTTTTTTTAAGTGATGAAACTCCAGAATGAAATACAGTGCTGTCAAAAAACCCATTACATAAACACTATGCTGATCTTTTGGTAAAATAAAATAATTTTCTATTTATCTCAAAACTTAAGGGTTATTTTCCAGTTCTTTTCTATTTTAATTCTTTCTGCAATTTTTTTTCTCTTCTAGTCACCTGCAATGTTTAGACCACTTCTGAAATATTCAGGTTAAAATACAAATCTGAAAACCGTATTTTCAACCTTTTTTTCCTCCCTGTTGCAATACTTTTAGCAAGCCACTCTGCTTCCACAGATTCCCAGCACACACAGTTCACAGGCTCTGTCAGAAAAGCACTAGCACCCACTGCTGTACAGTGATGGGGACACTCTGCTTCAAACCATCCTTTGTGCTCCCTGGGTCCTGCGATGCTCGTGGAACTGGGCTGAGGCTGATGTCAAAGAAGGAGCCAGATTTGTGTAGCAACAGCAGTTCCTGCAACTGGAGGAGGAAGAAGGCAGAAGGGAAAAGCCCTTGGGCCATGTTGTGTCTTCCTCTGAAGCCCAAAAGCATCCGGTGCTGTGTGGACACCTCGGCCACAGCAGTTACTCCTTTAGTCACAAAACCTGACAGGCAGCAACCCTCTGCTGGTCTGTGGCCTCTGAGCAGAATTTCAAGGATTATCCTAGGAAACAGACCTGAACCAGGGAGAATTTATCCACCCAATTCCAGCATACACAGATTTTTGCTCTTCTATGTCAATCTGGTTTGGGCTTTAACCCAGCATAAAAGTACCAAAAAAAGAAAATGAAATTAATTTGCCTCTGAACAACTCTGTTATCTATAGCTGAACCCACAGTCTTCTGACTGTACCAGAGGGTGACCACGGCTGAGGAACAGTGACGATGCCCTCGGATGGGCACTACTCAGGCCCACCCGCCTCCCGGCCCATGGGGCAGCAGTGAGGGCACCGAGCCGAGTCGGCGGTGGCTGCGACAGCCACGGGCGGGTGTGCGCAGGAGCGCCCGCATCCCGACATCCGCCTCAAGGAAGGCTCAAGGGAGCAGGCCGCCAACTCTGCCCGCTATTTCACGGCCGTGCGACCGCAGCCTCCCCGCTCCCGGCAGGGCACTGCGGCTGCGCCCCGCTGAGAGCCGAGCCCCCGCCGCGCCGCCCCCGCCCCGGCAGCACGGCCCGCCCCGGGGCCCGGCCCCGCTCGGCTCCCTGCCCGGCCCCGCCCGCTGCGCGCGCCCTCCGGCCGGAGTGGGCGGGCCTTCCGCGCGCCCCCCCCCCCCCCCAGCGGCGCCGCATCGCGGCGGCCATTTTGTGCGGCTGCGGTTGGTGCGCGGGGCTCGGCGCGCCGCGGGCCCGGTGGGGGTGGCTCCGTTCTAACCCTTTTTCCCCTACAGATCCCTCGGTAAGAGCGCGGCGGCGCCCGGGCAGGCCGGGCCGCCTGCCTGATCCGGCGCTGCGGGCCCGCGGCGCGGTGGGGAGACGCGGGGAGGGAGGCCGGGCGGACGCGTTCCCGCGCACAAAGGGCCGGGCCGGGCGGCGCCTCCCGCCTGCAGCCCCGGGGCGCCGAGCGGGGCCGCTCCCGCCTCGCCGCAGCCCGGCGCGCTGAGGCCCGCGGCTCGGGCCGGCCCCGGCCGCTCCCCCGTCCCTGACTCCCTGTCGCCGCCCGCGCACGCCGGCCCGCGGAGCTGCGCGGGCAGGTGAGTCGGTGCGGGCCGAACGCAGGCGCCGCTGGCCCGTCCGGCGGGAGCGGCCGAGTGACCTTGCGGTGGCGCCGGGGCCCGAGCCGTGGCACGGGCCGCATGGCGGGGGCTGTGCCGGAGCCCGAGGCGGGGATTTGACGGGTCCGGAGCGGCGCCCGGCGGGCCGGGTGCGGCGGAGAGCGGGACGTGCAGGGCCCGGCGGCTCTGGATTCCGGGGGCGCTCGGCGGGGCGGCTGTTCGTCACCCGGATCCGCGAGTGGCGAACCCGCGCTGAGCAGGTACTTGCCCTGCCAGATGTTCAGCGCGGCAAGGGCAGGCTTCCGTTCCTTTCCTGTCCCATTAAATCTAGAGCATTTCTTTATCGCGCTACACTCTGTCCCTTTAAACAATTTTAAAAGAACAGAAATTACGGTGGATATTTTCACTAACCCCAAAGTTGCCTCATGTCGAGCCTATGTAATGCGTACGGTTGGGAGGCACTGGGGTGTTCTTCCTGGCAGGTCTGTGTTCAGATACGGCTTATTGCCAGCAAAGTGGATTTTTGCACCAGTTGGTAATCTGTAGCCATTCCAGGGTTTAGTTAATCTAAACAGGTACAGTTTCGGGAAACCATTTTATCTCCTTTACTGGCTTAAAATCTGGGTACCAGAGATGTTTCTGTAGTCCCAGGCTGTTGTTTCTAGCCTAAATACTTAAACCAGGAGAGATATCTGAAAGTTGATGAGTCCTAGTTAAGTAAAATAAATGTCACTAGGCTACAGAATTTTGTTGTGTTGTATGCAGTAGGGAATTAAACAAAATGGTAAAGCAGTGGGGGTGACTTGAAAAACCTTTTGTAAGTATCTGTACAGCACTTAGTAATGGAGCATCTCTGTAACTAATGCTTTTGACCTGGGTTCATTTAATTTTCTATAATGTGTTATGAATCCTTTTGCAGAACCAGTTTTGAAAAAAAAGGTCAAGCAAGAAGGCTTAAGCAAAGATCAGTCATATCATAATTCTCTGTTTTAATTTTTGTGACTTCTAAACTTTCATAGTAATAAAGGGAGGTGACTTAGGTGAATGTATGTTATTTGAATGCATGCTAAGTCAGCTTGTGGAAGAGTTCGGTAGTTTATGCTCTTGCTGGTAACTTGGTGGATGTCTCCTCAATGGAAATAAAATTTTACTTGAGCAGGCTGAGAGTAAAATCTGTTTGCCTGTAATTTTAAGGTCAAGTTGGGAATGAGGCTAGAGTATTAATTGTTCATAACGGTGCTGCCTTGACTGAAATGTAAGAAGCATGTAATTTATTCATACCTTTAATTGGCAAAGCTCTCTGTAGCACTTGCTTTTGCTCCTGTAATTCTTGCATGACCTAGGCAATGATATTGACTTAAATTCTCCCTCTTGGCCAGGAAAGGAGAGCACAATCCCTAATTTAATAGTAGGGGATGATAAATTCTCTCGAACTGCACATTTTATTTATAACTGCATCTGCAGAAGATAGGTATTGTCTGTAGCTGTAATTTGTCAGCTGACAGGCTGACACTAGCTCTCTTGCCTATGTGACCGTGGTCCTGTGCATGTGTGAACACTTGCATTGTGAGCTGAGCTAAAGAATGTACGTGGGACAGGGGAAGGATTTATTGCTCAGCCCTACAAGTGGTTGTTGTCAGTATTTAAACTGTACTCTTGATGGTTGTCTAGTTGCATGGTTACAGTGGGTTTTTTTTTAAATCTTAAAAAGAGCAGTCCTTTGGACAGGTGCATCATACTGAAAAGTGTTGTGAGGTGCTGAGTTCATTGTATGTTTGAGTAAGTCCTCCTTTTTTGCTTCAGTTAATTCCTTGTCTTCATACTTCGTACTTCTGTTCCTTGCTTGCCTACAGGTTTGTTTTGACTGCTTGTACTTCCTGCAGGAAAATACTTTCTTCAGGTGAAAAATGGTGGTTTGGAACTCTTGGTTTGTCCTTGCTGTCCAAATACAAATACCAGTAGCTACATGGCCTGTATATTTCTAAAAACCTTTCAGAACTACTGGCATTCCAATATTTTTGTGACTGCAAACACCAGGCTTAAATGATGATGAATGCATGGGTGTATACTGTGTCTATGGTGACTAGCTGCAGATAATAATATTGGAATATAAACACTCCTTTTGGAGGCATGTTAGTTTGTTGACATGCTTGTGTGACTTTTTACTGGGCTTGAGAACTTTCAACCAGCCTTATTTAAGTGTAGGCAGCTATGGTCTGCCTTATTTTTTCATAAATCTGCCTGGAATGGAGTTCTTAAAGAAATTGATTAGAAAGGAAAACATGTCTTCAGCTTGGCTGCCTGTATTAATGAAAAGAGAGGAAGCACTGTTGCTTATTATGTGGGGGTTTTGTTTTGTGGGCTTGATTCTTGTTTTTTGTTGTTTTGTGGACTTGATTGTTTTTGTTTGTTTTGGATTTTTTCATATGAAGTTAGCATCAATTGACTCACATTTCTGCTGCTTAAAATCAGCACTTCTTTCCCAAGGAATTGGAGAATATCCTCTTGTTCCACAGAGTCGTTGAGTAAGGAAACTGTCTTCAACACCTCTGTGCTCCAGATGCAGAGCTGAGCATCCTTAGCCTAGACCTGTGCGTCAGCGATGCAGAGTGCTATTGGTAGGGTTGGAGTTAGAATTTTTGTTAGTTTTAAAAGCATGTGTTGGCATAGCAGAGGTTGTGAGTACACCAGGCTGGAATTGCCTCTTCCCTATACTGTAGTTTGCTAATGGCTTTTTTTGTTCCAAGATGCTGTGTGTTTGTATCAGTCATTTCCCTGTGCTGCAGCTGTCTTTTGTTGCTGTTACGAGGCTTGCAGAAATAGGCACTTAAGAGTTTTTTTGTTTTCCTTCTGTCCTTTCATCTCAGCTGGGAGACAAGTCTGCAAGTAGCCTTGAAATGCACCCCTTTCTTTTCTTTTAAAACAAATAGGCAAGTTGCATCCTTCTTACAGGGTGACTTGTGCACAGATGATCTTTCTGCTTAATTAATTACCTTAAATAAAGACGTAATTTTTTATCAGTACTTATGGCAATATAACTTGGAAAATTTTCCTTTATTTGGATGTCTTGAAAATATTCTCTTCTTTATCAACAGGTAGGGTAGATTTGGTTCTGTCAAGGCAAGAAGCAGTGAAACAGAATGCTGTGTCTAGGAGTCAGGACACTGTGTACTGACTGGGTGGAAGTGGTGACCGCTGGGATTTTCACTAGCCAGTGTTGCAAATTATCTGTGAAAAATGTTTTTCAGACTTTTTTTTAATGAATAGTTTTACAGGTAGATTTCTTCTAGGAGTAAAAATTCCTAAGTCCAGTTACTGCTGCAGGTACTGTAACCAGATAATTTTTGTGCTTTCTGATTTGCTCCTTCCATTTTCGGTCATAATTTTTTCATCTGATAGCTAAAATTCATGTTGATGCTTGGTGATAAAATCTTAGCTTCAGCATCCTGCTGTAAGAGTGTACTGTGCTGCTGGAACACCCAGAGCAGCCTCCAAGCTGGGATATTGCAGCTGATGGGTGCAGTGCTGGGTGGTAATTTAGCCAGGTAACTGGGATCCCTCTCCTGTGATGCAGGCAGTGACTGGGAGAGCAGGAAGAGGACAAACATTTAGCCTCTGGAGGCAACTCCTGTCAAGTGTGAAGGAAAGGTCCTCTCTCAAGGATGATGTTATAGTGCAAGAAGGTGGACCACCGTAGAGAAAGGTATCCACTACCCAAGAGAATCAGCTGTGCTGGGGGTAATCTATTAGGATTCAAATAACGAGCAACCCCCTGTCAATGCAGATGAGGTCCAGAGTACATAAATGTTGAGCCCCTGAACTCACTTGGCAAGTTTCTTTAAAGAAGGTACTACTTTTCCCTGAGGTGAGCACACAAGAGAAATGCTGCAACATTCTCAGGAGGGTGAAAAACCAAATCTAAATGGCAAACTTTAGCAGAGCAGGAATTTAGCAAAATTTAAAACAAAACAGTCAATTGGAATAAAGCCTTTCATTTAGCAAATTCCACCCATCCAACCTTATATTACCCATATTCCAAGAAGGGGAAGTTAGGAGTGAAAAAGAGAGAAAACCAAGATACAGCTACCATCTTTGATCCAAGTGCAATCTCAGCTATCCTAAACTCCAGGGATGATAGGAAAGTTACCACATGCATCTTAAAGCAGTGGGTTTTACCTGCTCTGGTCTCCTGTGGCTATGCTTCCCAGGTGGGACTTCTGGTTATTTCTGGAGCTAGATTGAGGCTGCAGGCATGTGGTGTGAGGCATTCCTTTCAGTGTGACAGTGCCTGACAATCATTCTGGGCTGGACTAGAGGTTCCTGGAGGTGGGTTGTGGAATGGAGCAGTGCACCTCCCACTTTCCACATAACTGCCCCCTCCCCTTCAGTTGATTTGAGCCAGTAATAATTTTCTCTAGTTTTTCACAACAATCCATGTGGCAGAAGTTTGGATGGAATATGCCATTGTCACACACCAGGGCATTGACATTGATGTCAATGAAGGAAGGAGCACAAGAAGTGCTCCGGGTGACTGCCTGATTCAGCAATTTGAGATCATCTTTTTCCTCCTGACTGACCTGTGGCTGTGAACTGTCCAAGACTCTGGACGGACTTGAAAGACTCGAGCAAGTTGGAGAGGAAATGTGCTGTAGTCCTAATTGGCCAGTGCATGGGTGCAATGGAGATGGACACTGCCAGTGAAGTATTTTGGCCTGAATGAAGTCACACCACCATTGCACCATCACGGAGTGCTACTGTGCCAGATATGCTGGAACTTCAGTATGACCTGAAGTCCCAGGGCAGCAAAGTGGTGCCACCATTGAGATTGCCAGTGTGTTTTTCTCCATTCCTTAAGCAGCAGAGTGCAGGCCCCTGTTAGTTTTTACATGGAATGGCATCCAGTACACCTAGAAGCAGCTGCCCCAGAGGTGGAAGCAGTCTTACCATTTGCCATGGACTGATATAGGCTGTACTGGAAAAGGGTGAGGTTCCAGGACACTTGCAGTACATTGATGACATTGTTGTATGGGGGCAACACTGCAGGGGAGGCTTTTGAGAAAGGGGAGAAAATAATCTAAATCCTCCCAAAGGCTGTTTTTTGCCACGATCAAGGACTTGCCCAAAAAATTAAGTTCCTAGGAGTAAAATGGCAGGATGGATGTTTTGAGAGTCTGGTGGATGTGGTCATCAAAGTAATGTGTCCAGACAGCAAGAAGGAAACACAGACTTTCTTAGGAACTGTGGGTTTTTGCAGGATGTATATTCCATAAGAGAGTCAAGATTGTAAGCGCTCTCTGTCATGTGACACGGGAGAGCAACAATTTTAGGTGGAATTCTAAACAACAACAAGTTTTGGACAAACTCAACAGAAGATTGTGCAGCAGCCTTTGGGCCACTCAGGCCAGGATAAGATGTGAAAAATATGCTCTATATTGCAGCTGGGAAGCATGGTCCTTCCTGGTGTCTCTGACAAAAAGTACCCATGGAGACTTGAAGACAATCCCTGAGGTTCTGGATTTGCTGATAAAGGGGATCTGAGGCCTGTTACACCCCAACTGAAGAAGAGATCTTGACAGGTTATGAAGGGGTTGGCACGGCCTCAGAAGTGATTGACACTGAAGCACAGCGCTTCCTGGCACTCAGACTGACAGTGCTGGACTGGATGTCCAAGGGAAATTCCCTTCTAAACATCATGCCCCTGACACCACATGGAATAAGTGAATGGCTCTGACCATGCAGTGAGCTCAAATAGGAAACCCCAATCACCCAGGGATCTTGGAAATAATCACAGTGGCACGAAGGCAAAAATATCCGTACCATCAGAAGAGGAGGAGGAAAAGGTGCCACCATGCTAAGGAGACTCCACCATATAATCAGCTACCAGAAAATGAAAACTGATGCTCTCTTCACTGCTGCTTCCTGTCATACCATAGGGACAAATTGGAGATGGAAAGCTGCCATTTGGAGTCTTACACAGTGAGTTGCAGAAGCTATTGAAGGACAAGGTGGTCCTTGCAGAGCTGAAAGCCATCCAGCTGTCCTCAAATATTGCTGAATGAGAGAAATGGTGAATATCCTACCTCTGCATTGGTTTGTGGATGGTGGCAAATACTGGGGGGAGGGGGGCTGGACCAGTGAAAAAAGACCAGTTTGTAGTGCAGAGGGAAACCCATCTGGGCTACTGAAGTGTGGCTGCCTGGCTAGAGAAATTGACTGTAAAAGTGCGTTGTGGAGATGCACACATACCCAAGAGTTGGGCTACTGAGGAGTATTGCAACAATGAACGGGTGGATCAGGCTGCCAAGGTTAAATTGCCTCAGGTGAATTTTTTCTGTCTTGGGCGGCCCGTGACACCTTGTGTCATCTGGAAAGAGATGCAACATTACAGATGGGCTCATGGCTGTGGGGTGGACTTAACCATGGATACCACCTCCAGGTTATCCATGGCTGTGAAATGTGTACTGCGGTCAAGCTGGGCCAAGTGGGTAAAACCCCTGTGGTATGGGGGGGGGCAATGGTCAAAATATAAATATAGGGAGGCCTGGCAGATTAATTACATCACACTCCTGCAGACTCACCAAGGCAAATGTTATGTGCTGATGGTGGTGGAAGGCACCACTGGATGGTTGGACCTACCCCATGCCTCACAGCACTGCCCAGAACACCATCTGGACCTTGAGAAACAAGTACTCTGTCAGCATGGCACTCCAGAAAGAATAGAGTCAGACAACAGCCTCACAGACATCTGAGCCAGATACTATGGGATTGAGTGGGTGTATCTTATTCCTTAATATGCAGTCTCTGGAAAAATTGAGCAGCATAATGGACTGTTAACAACCATATTGAAAGTAATGGGTGGGGAACCATCAGACATAAACATCTACACATAGCAAAAGCCACCTGGTTAGTTAACACTTGAAGTGCCAGTCAAGCTGGCACTTTACAATCAAAGCCTCCACATTCTGTAGAATGGGGTATGGTCCCCATCAGGGGTAGATTATGAGGAATATATTAGGGAAGACAGTTTGGGTTAGTCCTACCTCAGACAAAGGCAAGCACATTTGGCGGATTGGTTTTGCTCAAGGACCTGGGTGCTCTTTGTGGGTAATGCAGAGGGACAAGGGAACATGATGCATACCTCAAAGGGACTTGATTTTTGGGTGAGAAGAGTCTGTAATGTTGAATTGTATAATATTGGTTGGTGAATAATAGTGCCACTGTGTGCCATAACTGCAGTTGACAAGGTGTGTAGACTGCTACAGATATACCAGTTGTGAATTCCTGATGCAGTTTGCCACCCTCTTGCCCTAGAAGACCTCTATGATGGATGGAATCCACAGTCTTGGACTAAATCAACTCAACAGACATCTTGGAGGGACAGCCATTAATGATGGAAATGATACCCGTGCTTTTGTAGATACCTATGTCTGTGTGTATATATCTTTGTGTGTGTGTATGTGTGTAGTTGGAAACGGGTAGGATTTGGACATGATGTATGTGGTACAGAATAAGGGATGGATAATGTCCCAATAGCCATAAGAGGGTGTGGCTAGAATCTGATGTGGATATGCAGAGGGGTGTCTGTGTGTTTGTAAGGGCCTCTTAAGCAACTCTCTAGTTTGGACTGCAGCAGCCTGCTGACCTCTTCTGAAATTCTGTGCCTCCTCACAGCATTTTCTGGGCACGGGGGAAAGGGGTCCCTTCCAGGTTGGGGTGGTTTGGGTGTGGTCAGGTTAAGTCAGGCTCTGCACTGAGCATTCACGTGTGTATTGCTTGCCTCTCTTGTACACTTTTTAATACCATTACTTTTACAGTTCATTTTCTTATCTTATTGCTGTTTTCATTAAACTGTTCTTATCTCAACCAATGATCTTTACCTTTTGTGCTGTAATTCTCCTTTCAGTGGGAACACTTGATGGAGGAGTACTATGCCTAAACCACAATAGGTTCTATGCAGCTTCAGTTCAGGTAGAAACTGGGAGCAGTGTCATTGCAGTGCCAAATCTGCAGCCTAAATTGGGCTTCTGGAAACAATTCAAATGGCTGTCTTTCCCACTTCTGCAGTATGAGGAAGCCTACATGTATTGACAAGAATTAGATTTGTGGATGAAGAAGCAATTCTGGGAAACTCTTGTAGTTTGTTCTTGTATTAGCAAAACACAGCTCCTTCTGCCATGTGGTGAATGTAGATTATCCAGTTGAGTATGTCTTCATTGACAGGATTGGACTGCTTACTTAGTGTGTAGTTAGTTAATACTGCACTAAAGTAGGAGTAATGATAAAGTTACTGGTGACTTTTAGTTGACAACAGATAAATGATGGAGAAATATGATGTGGATATGCAGAGAGAATGTCTGTGCATCAGGGTCTCTTAAGAGTCTCTCTAATTTGGATCACAGAGCCTGCTGACCTGTACTGAAATATTTTCAGATTAAATTTTTGTTCTAGAGGTGTTATTCTATTATGCAGCTACTGTTGACTGTAGAGAGAATATTTTTTTGAACTCTGAACTACTTTTAGTCTCAGAATTCACATGTTTTTGTTTTTCCTTTCCTGTAGCTACACAGCACTGGTTGGAATGTTTGCAGCAACATAAACAAGTTTCTTGGTGAGTATAAGCATAGGTCCTTTTTTTAATTGTGGCTTTTCCTTTAGCTTTTGAATTTTGCTTTAAAATTCAGGTTTTACTTAAATACTATCCACAGAGCTTCTGCAAGACTTATCTGCATTGAATTCTTGTATTCTTAAAGGCTGCCATTTTTTCCTTAAACTGAAAATAAACAGCCTCATTAAAGTAGGTTTACGTTAATATTGCTTTATTTAGGAAAAACTTGATTTATTTTATGTGACTTAAACCTTTTTCCAATTACTTCCTGTTTGTTCAGTGCTTAGGTGCTTGTTTTTTTTCTTTAGTGTTTACAGGAAAAGAAACCAGAACATAGGACACGATCAAATGACTGAAAATAATTGTTTTCAGTAATGACTATTTATTTCTTTAATTGCACTTGGTAATTCAAATAGATTTCATTATAGAAATATTCTTTTTTTCTGTTGAATTGCTTATATTCCTAATTTCTGCTTCCATGTTGGTCTGTCCCAGTCTCAGCACCAGTTGAAACTGACAGCACAGTTACATGAGGTGTTGCCGAGGGGATGAAAATGACGTTCTCTAGGCTCTGTAATCTCAGGAAGTGAGGATCTTGTTCAGAGACTCATTCGTGTAACACCTTTTCAGTTTTGTCACCGAGTACTTTGGGATGGTCTTGGTTCTGGCTGAGGAGAAGGGCAAATGTAGATTTTTACTGGTCAGTTCTCCTAATCTACTTGTATAAACTGGAGAAAAAGTAGGAGACTGAAATCAAGTACTCAAGTCTTACAGTTTGAGGGAATGTCAGTGGTGAGGAATGAGCCGTTCAGCATTCTTGTTACAGAGATGATTAGTTCAGGATCCAGTTTCTGTTTCATGTGGCTCAGAGTTCACCTGTGTAGTTGTTAATTGAATCTGGGAAGCTTTTAAACCAAGTAAGTGCTGGTGAATATGTAGTTGAGGATGTTATATTGTGCAAATAGGAACTGCATATAGTCCTGTGTCGTGTTTGAAATGTGTCTTTTGGATAGAAGAAGGGGTGTGATGCAGTACTCCTTGAAATTTGTTGCAGTGTCGGGTCTTCCTATCTAGTTTAAATCTTTCTTGTTTAAATCCTTCTTGCCTGAAGATCTAAGCATTGTGGTTTGAAACACTGTTGTGAAGGACATAATCTGAAACTTACGGTCACATCCAAAAACAGTAACCTACCTTTGAAATGATACACAAAACCAACTTGAGGCAGGAGCAGACATCCTTGGATGAACAGAGGCTGTTCTTGGGTTAACATGTTTAGCAGGTATAGGAGTTTTTAATCTGTTTTTATGTGTAGGGCAAAACACAGTAAGGCATGGTAGCACTGCTGCTGTAGTCAAAACTTGCCAGGCAGAGGGTGTTTTGTCTGCAGGCAATAAAAGTCTATTGTAATCAGTTTACCAGTGCCAATACAGTTTTTAAGTGATGCTTGTGAGACTTCCACTTAGTCTTCATAAGATGCCATTAGGATTGTATAGTATAAATGGTGTCTGTAAATACTGTTTTGCAGTCTGATATCATACCTTTTCTCATCTGCAGGTGTGTGGTTTCAGCACAGCATGGCTGTGGTCATCCACTTGCAAGTTGTTCCGATTGTGGTGGGGACCATGAACTTCTCTGGACTGACCATTCCTGATGGGGGCGTGCATACTGTAGGGGGTGAACTGGGTGAGGCTTTCATCATTTTTGCCACTGATGGAGACGTGAGGCTGGTGTCATGGGTGCAGATGATAAAAGGTCAAAGCGAATACATCGACGAGTAAGAAAAACCCCATGTACAAAACGTGAATGGACTTAGGCCTTGGCAGTTCCATACGTAGATGTGCAAGCAGATTTGGAGCAGTGGTGCTGGAGAGGATGGCAGAGTCAGACTTAGCCTTAGGCTTTGTGGAGTCAGCTTTGTCCTAGAAGGAAACAAAACAGGCTTGTGTTGCTTGTGTAGGAGTGGCAGTGCTGCCTGCAGTACCCCAGGTCAGCAATATCTGTGCTGCATCTCCAGGGAGCACAGACAATCTCTGGCTAGTTGCTTTTACTTCCTGGTTTTGCCAGTGCTTTTTATTACCTGTCTTACCCTGTAGTCCTGAAGAATCACCACCAAGGTACTGAGTGCTTCCTAGGAGCTGGGACAGCAAGCTTCCCATCGAGAATAAAATACAAATTCTCAGTGCAAATTAGGATTATATTTATGCAGACTGTCAAAGTTGATTGTGCTTCTTTATCAGGTCAGAGAACTGTGGGGTTTTTTTTATGGTGTTCCTCTTTTTTTCTTTATTGTATCCTTATGGCAGAGGGAGGGAAATCCTTGGGTTTGGCGTGGATGCACAAAAGAATGAAGGAAATAGGCTGAGTTGTAGAAGTGAGTTGTATTTCTTCAGAACTGCTTATGAAGCAGCACTGAGACAGAATTAAGTTTGAAAGTGGGACTGATTTTAAGGAAAGAGTTTTGGTATGACACTTTGTAAAGGAATGGTTTAATCACTCCATGGGGATTTGGAAAATAGTTTTGCCAGGGTAGGTGTCGTTTGGAAAACGACAGCTGCAGTGATTTTGCAGTTTCCACAGAGGAAACAGGAGAGGCTGTTATTAGTGCAAGTTTGCCATAACTGCTTGGGTTTGCTCTGATAATATGAAGCAGATTTTCAGTTGCCAGAGGAGTCCACTTCTGTTAGACCTTGGTGTTATGCCAGGTTTGGGTCTCTGGAGAGAGTAAGAACAGCTACAGGTGAAGTTGTACAGGACATGCACTGTTAGCAGAGCAGAAAGCTTGTTTTAGGAGTCAAAAACTCTGATCCCTGAAGGGATCAATATTAATGTATTTTCCTCTGCATTGCCCTGAGATAAGTGTACCTTTGTCACGGATATCTGTCTGATTAGTCTTGAAAAGTTAGATTAGTTTTGAATAGTCTTTAAAAGTTATATTATCTTATGATGACTTTAATGGAGAAGAAAAGACTGTGTCTTTTAAATAACATGTATTTCAATAACACAGATTTAGGAACATTTTGTTTTGGAAGTAGTGACTTACCTAAATCCTGATCCTGAAACAGATCTGATCTGATCTTCATAGAGAAGTAAGACATTATTTTCTGGTGAAGAAAATTTTAAGGGAGATATTCTGGCAAAATATTCTTATTTCCAAGTTGTAGCTATGAATGTGTCATCAATCTGGGGTTGTTTGTGGACAAGCTGTTTTAATGTAGTTCAAGGTTTTAAAGCAGTCTTTGCTGGAGAGGACAGGGGCAGAAACATAAAACCTGAAAGCAGGCAAGCCCCTGTGTTGAGTGCTTGCTTTCTGAGATGTGAAGTTATCAGTATGGTCATGATCATGCTGGTGAAGCATATTTTGGCCCTGCCTCTTGGCCTAGTTTGTGCAGAGCCATGTCATGGTTCTCAGTAAAAGTTGTCTCATGGTTTCAGTGTCACTCTAAGGCTGGATATTTTGGGGTAAAATGGTTGAGGCCTTCTGCTGAGTAATTTATCTCATGTAATGTTCTGCCAAGTATACATCTGCTTGAGGAAACTATTCCTGAAATTGGCTGTAAATGGAAAAGCCAGCCTGCTTTCATGGTCTGAGGAGCAGGACCACAGTCCAAGCCAGTGGTAGGATATGAGAGAGAACCCAAAGCAGCCCAAGTTTTGTAACTTTGGAGGGGAGAGAAATGAAGACTTGGGGAGGAGGGGCCAATGATAAGAGATTTTTGCTCACAGAATTTTTTCTCTCTTTCAATTTTGTGACCTTCTGCTTTCTAACAAGCTTAGCCGGGTTAGTGAAGTGCAGTGTGTGTGTGCTTTAACTAATGTTGGTGTTAGCTGACTATGACTAGCTGCATTCAGATTTTCATGGAATGTGCTGCCTCTCTAACTGATTAAATGGCTCTGACTGTTTTCTTCACATTTCCTATTAGCTGTGATACTCGTATTTTTAAAATATTTGAATGAAACCATAGTAAGACCTTCTGTGCCAAAATGAATGTGTTTATGGAAGCCCTAATGCATGTGATCCTGTTACTGAAGTCAGCAGATGTGTATGTTCCTCTCCAGCCCCATGGAGGTGAGCTGAGATTGAGTCCCTTTCATCCATATGGCAGCTCTTACTGAGGAGAACCACTGTGGGAAGCTGAAATAATGCACTGAGAGTGCCTCTGGGTTGGCTTTGCATGTCCCTCCTCAGAGAAAAGGAAAAATAAGCGTACTAGGGAAAGAATCACCTTGCAGATATCATTTCTTCATGTGTTAAGCAAAATGTATGTCTGCTCAGTGTTTGGAGGCATGAAATTCCCTTGCTAGAGTGAGAAAGGGATATTTTAATAATGTAAATCTGCAAAGGAAATAGTGGCTATTTGAGGTGTCAGGGGATAAACCTCTTCAGGTATAGCTTTGCACTTGCTGCCTTTTGCTTTTTTTCAAATTCTACATTGTGATGCAACATAAACTGTAAAACCCCATCCCTCTTAAGTTTTTCTTAATTTCCTTTCCCAATTAAAAGTTTTAGACTCTGCCCCAACCGTTAGAAGACTGGGCTGATTCAGATCCAGTGTGATACTGTGAGAGCTCAGTCTGCTATCAGATATTACTCTAGGAGATGAATTTTTTTCAGTTCCTAGGTGGCTAGAATACTTTGTCTTTTGCTGTGAATCAGGCTTCCAGGCAGTAGTATTTTTTCCCCTATACCCTTGCAGGCTGCTTTAATAGAGGTGAGGATCAGTCTAAAAGCACTGTTTTAGAGGAAGGCAGCAGATGAACCTTTGGTAGAGAAGTTTTTTTGCAGTGTGATGATTGAATGGAGCTGGTTGGGCTGTCTCTGTGGTCAGCCCTTGGCAAATGGCCTGGCCTAAAAAGTGTGGTGAAGGAGTAGCTTTTCCCTGTTGTAAAAGCTCTACGATATTCATAAAGATCTTTGATTTCTGAACCACACTTGAAATTAGAGGAATTCTTGACGATGTTAATGTTTTTGTAGATGCAGCTTAGTTGACACCATTGCTATTTATGCCTTATGTGAACGAAAGTGCTAGTGCTTATTTCTGTGCATGTCTCCTTTTTGATGTAGTGTAAGACTAGGTTTTTTATTTTAACTCAAATCAATTTTGTCCACCTCTAATTGAATGTTCAAGATACAACCTTACTCTGAGGACAGTGATATTGAATAAGACTTACTTGTGTTTTTGGATCTTGTGCACTTGAAGACTACAGGAATGGATCATAATTTGTATCTTAAAATTGCTGGAAACAACTGACAAAAAAAATCAGGAAAAATAGCTGTTGATCAGGCTTTTACACTATATGTACCTTGAGATAAAGATTTCTTAAACTTTTATATTATCTGTTGGAAACAAATATTAATGAAGACTTTTTTTATATTCTGGTTAAAGCAGTGAAGAAGTTGGACAAAAACAATGCAAATATGCAAGGTGTATAGAGAGTCTTCTAAAATTGGGTTTAAAAAAACTACATATTTCTAATGTCTTTGAACTTTATTGCACTTCTAGTGATGAGGTGACATAGTGTTTGAGAGTATCGCTAATGTGGTAGCTGTTGACAGATTGTCATTGTGTTTGTTTTGCCCACTTCCTGTTTACTGGATTGCTGGTTTTCATCAAAGTGGAGAGGGGGGCAGAAAACATTACGAAACTTCCGTCTCATTTGTGAATAAACCCTGGATTGTGTGGTTCTTAATTGACCTGGAACTTGGACCAATGGACAGAGGCTGAGCTTCACTCTTTCATGGTCCCGTAGCTGCCATTTTGAACATACTTTTGGAATCCTTCTGCAGACTGTCACTTGGGAACCCTTGTTAAAAAGATAATTGCCCCCTTGCTTTCTGCAAACCAAAATTACAGCAGTTCCTTAACATCTGGCTTCTGGGAATTATAGTGCATAAGCTTATTTTGTGTATGTCTTGATTAGTGATTGATATTTAATTGCATTTTTCAGGGGAATAAAATCAGCAGTGTTGATATTACAAAATGACAAAACATCCTCCGAATAGAAGAGGGATCAACTTTGAGGTGGGAGCCCAGTTGGAAGCCCGTGACAGATTAAAAAACTGGTATATTTTTAAAACCATTCATCTTATATTAATTTTAAGTCTTTACTATCTATAACATTTTGTATTGATTCAATATTTAGAGTCGTAGTTATTGGTTTGTAGGAAAGTAGTTAATTTATAGAAGTTTATATACCAGTGATTGAGATGGGCAGTAGATGCTGGTATGTTGTGCTGGCCTTCCAGAAGTGTACTGGTGTTGTATCTGGAAATAGGACTGCTCCTAAATCTAGTTGGACTTCAGGCTCTCATTCTCCTGAATTCACCTTTAAAGTTCTGTGCTATACTTAATATTGCAGAACAGATATTATGGAAGAATAAATTCTTTGCAGTACAGAATATCCTTGCTGCTTCCTTTCCTGGTGCTGTTGTGAATTCATAGGCTCTAAAATCTGATTGAGTTTGTTAGGCCTGTGCTCATATGATGGTGGTCAGCTTTAGAATTAAAGAATTGTGTGGAGAAACATGTTCCATGCTAACAAGTCTGGTCTGGTGCCTGTCTTGCAGTTCTCAGCTGTGAGAAAGAACATTTTTCTTTTTTCTTCATGAACCACTGCATTAGAATGATGAAAAAGAGCCTACAAATTACTTAGGCTAGCTTTGAATTTTCTGACTCTGTACATTTCAGGTAGTCAGCTCAAAACTTAGCATTTAATAATTCTCAGTGAATGAGAGATAAAATGAAAATTGCCAAAGTCTTCTTAAGTACAGGAATTAATTTGGTTTTGTTAACTCGTGTAGATAACTTCTCTTTCCAGAAGTCATTTGTAGCTGATTTTTATTACGAAGTCTCTGTGGGTTAGATATGATTGTACTTAAAGCTCTGGAACCTGCCAGCAGGTGAAGTGTGCAAAGTCAGTATTGAAAACTATTTGGGTATCTCAGGAAGACGGTGCACTGCCTTAGATGCAGGGGATTTATTCCAAAAGGTCTTGGTTGCATGCAGAGCATGTTCTCTCCAGGTACAAGGGCATTGGAGTTGTGAAAATGAGAAAACATAGCTCTTTCCATAAAGAACGTAAAATATGAACATTAAATCCTATTCACACATTAATTTGGCTTAGCTGTGTATCCAAGACTTGTGTAGGAAGCAAAGATCTGAACCTACCTCCATTTTTTATATTCTTCAGTTTTGTTAGTACAGCAAAAAAAATTAGTCAGGCTTACAAAAATAAGATCTCTTAGCCTGTCTGTAATGTAGGCTTTTTAGAGATGCAGTTTGGTGTAGCTGCTGTTTGAGTAAGGCTAATAACTTGTGTCCATGACTCTTATCCTTCTGATGTTTGCTCAACACCAGTGTTTGAGTGTACGTAACTTTTGCACAGGAAAACTTTGGCGGGGAGAGAGGGGGATTCAACAACCTGTTCTACTTTCTGCATGTCCCTTGGCTTAAATTTGAATTTTGGGTGTGCTGTTTGTTCCATGTTCTTTGGTTTTTGGAAACACTTGATCTTAAATTACCTGTCCTACACGCAGTGCTTTGCAGCTCTGGTCTCACAACTTGGTTATGAACTCTCCAGTTCTGAAATCTTTTGTTTCCTTGCTAAGCTTCGAACTCTGGATTGTGCGCATTTGCATTTTTAGGGTTTCTCAGTCAAAATTTTTAAAAGCTGAGGGCTTAGCAAAACTCTTCAGTGCTGACACAACTCACTGGGTATGGATTTGTAGAGGTCAGCAGACTGATTTTTTTCTCTGCTGCTTACATCTGCCCCTGTGCATCTGCCCCAGGACCACACTGTGGTGTGGTTACCATGCACTCCTCTAGAGGCGCAAGATGTTCTGTTTGCTGACACTTGCTTTTTCCTTTGGAGGTCCAGACTTTTCTTGTGTGTACTTTTGTTGCTGTATTGGTGCTAAAACAGTCACAAGTTTCCTGTTTAGTTAAAGCGCTGGCTTTGATTTCTGTTCTCAGTACCAAATACATCAGTCAATTCATGGCCCACTATTACCAATCTATTGGCAGTGATGCATTGGAAAATATTTCATGTCAGAGTGCCACATAGCTCTCTTTCATGTCAATGGCTTGTGCTCCAAATTGCTAGTTAAGGACTTCAGGGTGTTTGGATGTGTTGTCAACCCTAGTAAAGAAAAAACACTTTATGCCAGCGGAGTAGTCAGTGTGGAGCCTGCTCCTTGTCAAAGTGCAAAGTGAATTTTGCATCTTTACTGCAGAGGTTGCTTTATTGTATTTGGAATCATAGCATATTGGCAGTGCACTGCAATTCCTGGTGCAGTTGTCTGTCACGTCCTGTACTTGAACTCCAGGGAGCACAGTGAGTACTTTTGGTGTTTCACTTTAGGTTCTTAGGGCTTGGGTTGATGCATCAAAAGTGTCGTGAAAGATTTGTCTGTTGGCCTCAGGCTGCTATAGGGAGAGAGCCTCTGTGGGTGCTGAGAGGTCTCATAGTGCTGGAGTTCAGAGGATGAAGGAGAGAGACTGCTGCAGTAGGGCAGTCCTGAATGGAGGGATCCCAGAGGGGAGGCTGTAGCCATGGACATGGTCACACTGTTGCAGCTGAATTAACTTTTTGAAACCTTTTGCATTGAATCATTTAAACTGATTGAGTGGTGTCTAGCTGTGTCCTCTCTTACTGAAAAGAGGACAGCTGCCCTGGATGCCTGCAATAGGCAAATGATATTACCTTTTGTTACCTTATTGTAATGATAGATCCAAGTTTTTCTGTCTATTGTCTGAGTAAAATGGATGTGAAGGGGCTTTTGATTGTGGTTAGAGCTCTTGAGTAGTATTGAGTATGGTGCTACCCTGTTAAGATTCAGGTTGTCAGTCCCATGAGTTCAGTTGTTCATGCTGTCAGGAATTGGTCTCTAAGTACTAAAAAGATGAACCACTGTAGCTGTTGTCCTTCATGGTGCTGGTTCTCCTGAATGCTTGCTTTCCTCTCTGCATTGCTTTGACTGCACTAAGGTTGTCCCTTCTTAGTTCCAAGGGAGTGGGGGTTTATAGCAGTTCTGGCTTGGTATGTAGGAAAAGAGGAGGGAAACAGACCTAGTCCAGGGAATTTCCAGATATTTACCTCTTCCCAGAAGAGGATAGTTTTGCCCCTCCTGTATGTTGCAAGATGTTGTCTCCAATTTCACAGTGTTTCAGCTAAATACTTAAATCAGTACCATTTGGGGTTTTCTTATCCAGGATCTGTTTAGCTGTCTTGAATATCCATTGAGTCAGCTGAATACTTCCGTTGTGGTTTGGGGGAGGATGTGTTGGGCCACCCTGAACATATCTTAGTTGTTCTCTGGGGCCTTATCCAGGCTTCAGCTATTGGCCTTTCACTTAGTGTATCCTCTCATAGTATTTCTTTTTAATAAACAACTCTGAATTTCTTTGAAGTTACCTCTCCCCTATGTATGTTCTTTGGAGGAAGTGTATGGGTAATGTTCTGTCACTCTTCTGTATAGGTCTGTGAGCACTTGCACCTCCTGAGGTGGTTCGCTTGCTCAGTTCTACAAAAGGTGTGGGAGGAAGGAAGCTTGGCCTGTCAGTGTGTGGTGCTCAAGGCTGTTGAGAACCTATGAACTTTTCTGTGACCCTTTCTGCTTTGTTTAGTGACTGCCAGTGCTCTCATCTGAAAGGAAAGTAGTGTCACAGTCTGTCAGAGTACACGGATAGGTCTAGCACACCTTGTAATAGGTTTACTGCTTTAGTCAGGAGCACTGAATGTATGTTAACTCATGTTTATTACTTCAGAAAGAGAGAATGTTGAGGCTTTAGAGCATGTTCTCCAAGAACTGAAAGCTCTAGCTCAACCACACTCAGGTAGACTGAAATTTGGTTTCATTGTCAGATACTTTTTTGTTAATGATCTTAACTCCCATTAGTGAAGCGGGATAGGTGGAGATGGTACTGATATATGATTCTGGGATGACAGTTCTGGTGGAGAAAGTTCCTTCTTTTGCTGGATGTGAAGCAGAGAGCAGTCTTGCATCATTGAGTTAGCTGGCTCTTGTAACTTGGGCTTGTCTCATCTCAGTGGTAGATAGTGAATTGTGCTTCCTAGAGGTGGCTGTCTGTTTGGACAGGATTATTAGCTTTGTACTGAGTCAGCACTCTGCCCTTTTTATTAGCTTCCCTCTTCATCATGGAAAAATCTAAATGAGTCCTAGGCATACTGCAGTCCCAATGGCAAGAACACCCTTCTGGCTGCTTTCTTGTTGAGAGGATATAGGATTTCTTACCTGGTTTTGCTGCTCTCAGATTGTAGGGAATGGGATGCTGATTTTTGTCATTATCTGTACTTAGTGATATCCAAAAATAATGTTTAGGTTGTGACTGTAACTACTGCCCCCTCAAGAGCTTGTGGAGGACAGTACTTGAGTTACATAAATACAAAGTATATTGACTGTAACAGGAAGAAAGTTGTTTTTTTTTTCCCAAGAAGTTGGTGGCCAGTTACAGATGTCCCTGCCATAAATATCTCCCATTGGAATTCCTTTCCTCCACAGCCTTTGCTGCATGCATTTTGGTAATACATGGGGATGAACTAATGGCATAGCCTGACATGTGTGGTAGCAAGTATCCTTAGTCTGTAGTTGCAATGTAAGTCTCTAGTGTGGCCTATTCATAGCTCTTTGTGGAGTCATGACTGGACATGACTTAGATCTGCTGGAGGATTTCAGTTGTAGGTAGATTTGCTTTCTCTTTGTGTAGGGTTGTAGAACAGTAGCCTGGATTGCATTTGAGTCTTAATTCTTACATGTCTAGGCTTTACTGCTAGTATCATGCTTGATCTTTTTGAGATGCCACTTCTTTCTACCACTTGTTCTAGCTTTCAACTGTGGTTTACCAGATAAAGAATACTTGTGGATTTGAGTTTTCTCTTCAGCCCTTTGTTCAAGAATTCACTGGGGCCTTGTCTTTCTTCCAGAATACTGAAAACACTGACAAATGGAAATTTTCTCTTGGTGTTACTATACTTGAAGGGAAAGCTTTGTACTTGGAATGTTACCTTTAGTTGTGATAGTGAAATAGCTGTGATTCTGAAATCTGTACTGAAGTTACAAATTACCAATGCAATTTAAAGAAATACAGAGTTTGCTAGGTCTTCCTGATCAGAAAGATTTAAATTTGACTCATCTCAGATTCCCCTACTACTAATGTACTAAGAAGTTATATTTAAAAATCCCAGGATTTTGCAGATGAAATTTAACTTTGAGATTCTAAAACTTAAATTACATTTAGTGTGCCTGCTGGAATTTTGGTGTTATATTGGGTAGATGATTTATGATGCCTGGTGATGGGTATCTTAGAGAAATGAGTGTATTGGCACCCAAGTGTTAGTCTTGATAAGAGTGAACTGAAGCTATTGATTTTGTAAAATGTGATATGTCTAGATGTAGGGAAGGTCTTTCTGACTTCTGAATCTGTAGTTATTTTTTTTTTCCACACCAGAGTAAGAACTCCTTAGTTGTCTTCTCTTGCTGCAGCCAATGTTTGCATTTTGTGTTCAGTTTTGGGTTTTCTTATGTACTTTGCTCTGTCATTATGTAGCATCTTTATTGTTAATACAAGTGGTACATCAAATTAAAACAATTGGAGGAGCTAAACCGAGGTTAATGTGTATAAAGTGTCTGAGACCACTTCCCTTATTCATAATTAAAATATTTTAATCTACCTCTGGCTAGGTATCCAGCACACATTGAAGAAATTGATTATGAAGAGGGCAAAGTACTTATCCATTTCAAGCGCTGGAACCATAGATATGATGAATGGTTTTGTTGGGACAGTCCTTATTTGCGCCCCCTAGAGAAAATACAGTTAAGAAAAGAAGGATTGCATGAGGAAGAAGGTTGTGCAGTAAGTGGAAATTTGAGAATATTTGTAATGCTTTAGTGTGCGTTTGTATGAATGATGACCTTTAAAATGCTTCACTGTTGCTGTGTTACCTGCTGTGTAAATTTTATGATTTCTTCTAAACATTGAAAATTAGTAATTGAAATGTTTTAATAAAGTTGTATGTTTCAGTAATTCTCAGATAAAGACACTTTTAACTACTGTTTTGTAGGGATTTCATATCAATGATCGGGTACTGGCATGCTGGTCTGACTGTCGCTTCTATCCAGCCAAAGTTACTTCTGTTAACAAAGATGGTAAGGATTTCTGGTTTTGTCACACTTAGTAGTTATGTATTTCTAATTGTGCTGGAAACTCATTTGGGGGAGAGATACTATAGCAGATAGAAAACCACTTTGAAAATGCAGTTTTGTGTTTTAGATGTGTTTTAGTCTGTCATTAACTATAACCTCTTACCTTTTTTACGAGAAAAGAGCTTTCTGCTGGGCTATCCAGTCAGTACTTGCTTTAAGTATATATGTGAGAAAAGTTGTTTCTTAAATTTGTTTTTATTACCTATAAACTGCAATAAAACCTATTGTCAGAGCTGCAAAATCCCCTTAAAAATCAGAATGGGAGGGGGAACTGTGAATGATTTGTTTTAATGTTGGGCTTGCTTTAGATTGTCTGTGTTGTAAGATCAAGGAGAAGAGAACTGTGTGATTATATATTGCAATATTTCACCAAAAATATTTTGGGGTTTTGTGAGTAAGGTGCATCTGGGGATCAATTCTAAGATGAGACACGCTCCTTTATTTTGACCAGAATTGTTTTGGATCACTTTGCTGTGTCTCCCTGGCCTGTGATAGGAGCTCTGTGTTAAGGATTCTGACAACACAGTAAAGCAGCTTTCGTCTAGGGCTAATTGTGCAGCTGGAGTGTTGGAGCTATTAGCTGGCACTGTGTTAAATACCTTCTGATCTTTGAACTCTTACACTTTGTTTTCATATTTTAGGTACCTACACTGTGAAATTTTATGATGGTGTAGTTCAGACAGTCAAAAACATTCATGTCAAAGCTTTTTCCAAAGATCAGGTAAGTATGGTGCTTGTGCAACTAGTGTATTCTTAAATGAGCAGTTCAGGTGGCTAGATTTGGTGAATTATATAATGTGAAATTAATGAAAAACCTTTACTGCTAAAATACAGTATGTCTGAAATAAAGTCCCTTAAAATGAAAAAGGGTGATGAATATCTCAGAAAAGGGAAAAGGGGACTTCATTTCTCCTTCATTAATGGGAATCCCTTAAAATGAAATGTGAATCTTTGTGCTGTGATTTGCAAAGCTCTCAGGTTCTTTAAATGCACCTCTTGAACTAAAGAAGTCATAGGTATATAAGTAAAACAGATTTCCAAAAGTCATTGGAAAATTCAGAATGTACATACTAAATTTAGTGGTAAGGTTTTGAATCACGCTGTGATTGTTTTCCCTGTTCGCAATTATTTTAAATATATATATGAATATATATACATTTATACACACATATATATTTAAAAATAAAGGAGTGACAGCTATGGAGTGGACAGACACTGTTCTTTTCCAAAGTAACTGCTTAATATTCATGAGGCACTTAAGGAGCATGGCTATTAATATTTCGCCTCACAGCTTTGTAGTCAGCTTTTTTTAACTATTCCTTGTTTCTTTTCTGTGGTTTGGCTGTTTTACCAACCCTTCACTTGCTCAGCACTTGCTCAGTGGGTTCAACCTTCACCTCATGAGAGAAAGTAGTAGTGAGCCATTACATTTTAAAAAATAGAAATTCTTCTGCTGATGGTGAGGAGGAGGAAGTGCTGCTCTGTATTTTGATTTTCATGTACAGGCATGTAGGAAAGGCTGGTCAAGTTCTGGTCTTGAGTAACTTGGTTAAAACTTCTGACATAACTGCTTCAGAATAATTTTCATTACAGACAGGGTTTTAAGTCTGATCTCTTGCCACACATTCCTGTGTGGTAACTGTACTATGTGGGTTTTTTGGTGATACTCTCTGCCTTTAGTTTTCTGAAACTTTAAGTTTGAGCAAAGAAATTGAATCTGTACCCCCAGTACAAGTCTTAAACATGGATTCCAGTAATGAATGTCAGTGGTACAATTTATATTTGTTACTGTTGTGGAGAGGTATGGCAGTCCTCCAGATTTCTGTATCTGCCAGGCTGGATTGGAACACTGTTTCATGTTTGCCAAAAGTGCCCTTAATAGCTTTTAAATGGTTATCATAGTGTTGGTAGAAAGTTGAGTAATACTCACAAGTGAACTAGTGCAGAATCTTCATTTCCATGAGAAATGTTTTTATGATATTTAGCATTAAATTAATGGACTTGAACAATCTGCAGAAATAATCTGCATAAGTAAACAAAAATATTTTGTCTCTCTTTTAGGAAGTTTCATGATACTGCATAGTTTTGGAAAGTTTTGAAAGGAGATGAAAAGGGGTTTTTAGTTGGCTCTTTCTGTTTTCTCCTTTTATCCTTTGTCCAAGAAGATTTCTCTTAGCCCAAGAGAATCTCTTTAGTTATGCTAGAACATTTTCTCTGTCCTTTAGCATAAAAAAGCATAAAGTGAGAATTTCCTAGTGAGCTCTACTTATACAACCAGAAGTAAAGTTTGAAAAAAAAAATACTTGAGCCAGTGGAGTGCTCAAGAATCAGAAAAACCAGGTACAACAGCAGTGTAGCAGCATGTTGGAAGTGGACTGGAGGTGTCTTGTTCCTGTTCTTCAGGAGGAAAGGGTGTAGTCATGAAGGCAGACATGGCTCAGATCTTAGTACTTGTTAAGGAAAAGAAAAAGTGCTCCAAACCATACAATTCCTGAAGGGAGCAACATAAGCAGGTTTTTTACAGTATTAAAATACTGTATTTTAATATTTTAATACTTTAAATATTAAAATATTTACAGTATTAAATATACTGTCCCTGTGTAGAGTGTGTAACTGGCTAAGTTGAACAGTGATGGTAAAATGCTAATGACCTGTAACTGTAACAATGTGCCTTTGCAAGGACACACAACTTCTCAGAGTTCAGGAACACCCAGAGGTAATTCAGACATACTGTATTCATGATTCAGTTTCTTGAGAATATTTTGATTAGGATGGCTTAGGAGTGTTCCAGTACCAAATATTTGATTCAAATTAGATAGTTTTGTAAGCATGGAAAGTGTTGAAACGTAGTTGCCTGAGGGTTGTTTTTTGAGGTGGTAGGTATTAATTTGTTGGTTTGGGGTGGGTTTTTTGTTCTGTTTGTTTGTTTTCTCCTGATGTTTGAGTTGCTGCTCCCCTGAAGCTTCTCCCATAAGGAATTTACAGAACACAAACTTCTAGGATGTCTGGACAAAGTAGTGCTCAGACATGTGAAAGACTTTCTTCCCATTTACCTGTCTGTTTTCATGGAATATTCAGAAATTTCATTTCATGCTTTTAAACAGTGACTTTTTTTAAAATCACATCTGTAACAAGTATGGTTGAAATAATATTATAGAGGATGGAGCAGATTGCATGTTCACCATTTTAATGCAGCAGTATTATTTCTTAAGGCTACAGTCCGAAAATACCTTCATGTAAGCCACAGATAGACAGGAATACTGGAGTGGGATAAGGCAAGATGTAGTGCAGTACAAGGAAATATTCTTAAGTGGATTCTCAGAATTTCATATGGCTTGAATCTCGTGTTCCACTTCCTTTCCCCAAGAAGATGTTGAGGTATTTAGCCTTTCCTGTCCTCTGATCCTGGGTCAAAGTTCAAGATTGTTGGGCCCTATAGAACTGTGTCTGGGAAGGAGCATGGTTGCTCTTTAGCGCTTCAATTAGGCTACAGGAAGAGAGATGTTAGTTGAACTAAAGGCCGTGTTGATACATGACCAATATAAATTTTTAATCCATGTGCAAAGGTAGAAGATTTCTGTTCATCTAGGACAGCCTGTAGCAGGATCACTGGAAGGGGAAAAAACATAATCAGCATATATCATCCTCTCTGCTGCTTCCCAGTGGTGTAAAGCCTGATCACAAAAGGGGAAGGACGTGGAGTACCCTTAGCAATATTAGCAGCAATGATTAGTGCAAACAAACTGCATGTCTGTTTTGAATGAGACTCTACTGTGAAAGGAAGAGAGTTTGCACATCCAAGTGATTGACCTGTCTGCTGTTTTCTCTGCTCCTGACTCCTACTCTTTCTGCAGTGTCCCAAGTAGATTTTATGTAGTACTGCACAAGCTAGTAGGGACACAGCCTACTTCTGGGAGCAAAGGAACAGCAAATGTCTTCTGCCATTGTGTGGTGAGGAATGGTTTTCTTGCCCTGTCCTGTTAACATTGCACAGGTCCTTCACCAGTTCAGGTGCCTCTAAGTTTTAATCTGTGGGTTGCTATAGAGTGTGTACTTTTATCACTTGAAAAACTGGACAAAGATGCAAGTCTGCTGAATACAAAGGGGAGGGGTGGCTTTTAGACTACAGTGAGTTGATTTTCCTGTCATTCTCTTTATTCTAGAATATTGGGGGTGATGCTAAGCCTAAGGAAAGAGGTAATGAAATTCCATCATCTCCTGAAAACCAGAAGTTTAAAGAGCAGAGGAAAGCAACAGGTAATGCAAAGAAAGACGAAGATGAAAAGACATTAAAGACTGAGAAACGAGTTAAACAACCCGATAAAGAAGGAAAATTTGTAGTCATCTCGGAAAAAGTCAAGATCTCAGAAAAGAATATATCTAAGAATGGAAAAGAAGATAAAGAGAATATATCAGAGAATGATATGGAATATTCAGTAGATACACAAGTTGAGAAGAAGCCTGAGAATGACAAGGTAAAGAGTCCACAGGAAAATGCGAAAGAAACTAAGCGAAAGCGTGGCAGACCACCAATAACACCTCCCACGGGTATGTAGCCAAGCTTAAATGTTTAGGCATGTAACAGAACACTTTTAAACTTACTTAAAGGAATAAGCAGTGTCTTGCTCTTTCACAGCCTGAATCTCTAGAAACTCTTAAAAAACTTTAAGTTCGTCTTTGTTCAGGACAGTCAGGAGCATGCTGAAATTTGGAGCCTTGGTGGTTTGGTCAGAGATTGGATTTAGGCAAGTAACCATCACATAATATAAAGCATACCTGTCGCAGGGTTAAATACTATTATATGGGTTTTAGAAGGCCATGTGAAGCTGTATGTATGCAAGTGCAGTATTTTAGATTGTGAGGCTTGGGAATTTATGTTAAAGTGTTTCACATGTTTGTACTCAATCAATTTTTCTTCTGTTATGTAAATATGTAGAACCAAGTTCTCAGACACTGCAGCCCATAACTTTGGAGTTAAGACGTCGGAAAATACCTAAAAGATGTGATGTACCATTGAAGCGTCCCAGGATTGAAAAAACATTGTGTGAGTTTTTTTATATTCAGCTCTCACACTGTGTGTATGTGTGTGTATAAATGTAAAAGTTCTTCAGGCTTAGTGGGTGGAGGGGGGATAAAACAGCTCTGGTATTAATCTTGAACTGTGATAGATGCATTGACTGAAATGCAGCACCTGTTTTTCATAAATTTGCCATTCATATGTGGCATCATCATGCTGGAATTCCCCCCTAAATCTTGGAAGTTGGTTTTGGATAAAAGAGGCATAAGTTGTGAGCCTTGATGCAAAAGTTCATAGATGTATGGGTGGCAGTGATTATATTGTCTCCAATATGTAGAAGGCTATAGAAGCCTTAGAAGTTGTAGAAACTTCAGTTACTAGATGAAGGATTAAAGCAATGGCACTTTATTACTATGTAAATATTTATGCCACTGCAGTTGAATAGCTTCTACTTTATCTTTGTGTGCTTTGTGTGGAGGCTGAAGAACTTGAGTGTGTTGATGAGGAAAGAAGATTATATTCTCTGCAACAGTGTCATGGCCAAGGAGATGAAGACCTAAAGAAAACTCTTTCCTTAGTACCACAGTATAAACTTCAGTGTGTGTAGGTTATCCAGCTCAGTCACGGCTTTTGATGTGTCTGAATTGTCTCATCTAACTCCTGATATTATTTATGTCCATGGAACAGTTTGTTTAGACCAGCTCCACTATAAAGTGATGAACACACCCCCACTGCTCTGCAGTATGTTTCTGTGTGCATTTTACTCAGTGGAATTCTTTTTTCCCAGTAACAAACTAGTAAGATACTGATCTGTATTCATACTTCAAATCTGTTACTAGAAGAAAAAAGTTGAGAGCTTTTGCTGTATTTTTATGCTTATTTGTAACTTATTGTAGCTTTTATAGAGGCCTGATTTTCCAGGCTTTTTAGCTTTTGGTATTAGTCTTAATCCTTAAAAAACACACTTTGAAGGGAGTCATGGGGAGGGAAGAACTTGAAAGTTTGCTTGTGATCTGTTTGTACTCCTGTAACTGCATAGTACCATTAAATACAACTGTTCCAGCTCAGGAAAAACTTAAGAGCTCTTCAGATAATGCTGAGAGAGACCAGATCAGGAGGCGATCTTCAAGACTCTCATCCAGTATTAGCCATGAGATTTTAAATACAGATCTTGTCACAACTTCCACGGAAATTCAGACTTGGAAAGATGCAGTACCTAACGAAAATGAATCTGAGAAGGGTAAGTGCCTTCACAGTGTACCTCAGATTTTTGTGACGAGGTGGTCATGTAGTTGTTGCAAACTCTGTATTTTCAGTTGCTTAACCTGCAGGCTCCGTATCTGCCATTAAAACCTGTTTGCATCAGCAGAGCAGAGAAAACTCATGGAAAGTTTCTATTGCTCTGCTGCCTTGATTGCTTTTGGCTTTTGATTTCCCTTTCTGTCAGTAACCTCAGCATTTCCCTTGGGTGATGGGAGCTTTTCCAGCAAAGGAGAACTCCATAGGCTAAAACTTTCCAAGGAAATAGAGTTTTTTTGATTGTTTAGTTTTCTTTTGTAGGGAATGCACATTCTGATTGTGAAAATGAGGTAATTTCAAAGTTTTAACACTTTCAGATTGTAGAAATAACAGCCCTAGTACTGAACTCTTACAGATCTTACAGATTAATCCTATTGTTGAACACTAAAAGCATCAAATAGGCTGCTTTTATGCTTAAACAGGGTTGAGATAACACTCCCTTTTCTGCCCTGTGCTTCACTGCCTTTCCTTTTTGAGGGAGCTCTTGCAGTGGTATGATATCCATCCTGTTCTGGGCTAGAAGCAGTTAGCTTGTGTGTTTCTAAGCAGCTGTAAGTTCAGAGGGGTACTGCAAATTAGTTGTGTCCCAAAAATTTTGTGTGACCAAGAGCAAGCAGTCAAGAGCATGGATGGGTATTTTTCTCCATTATAATGTGATGAGGATTCCCCCTCTTCCCCCCACCCCCCCAGTGTTCTGAAGTATGCTTTTGTATATGCTTTTTACTCAGGGGAAATTTTTTTCTCATTCTAGTCCAGTTAGAAATTCCTGTTGAATCTGACCAAAGTTTTGGTGAACAAGGATCACCTGGAAACACATTGCATAGCACAGCACTCAGTACAGATGCCAGTTTGGAGGAAGAAAAAGCTGAAGACACTGAGTCTTCCTCTGTTCCTGTCAGAACTCAAGAACCTTCTGCTGCTACAGGTTCGGGTTTTTCATACTTAATGTTGATGCATTTCTTAAGGCAACTGACACCAGGTGTTTTACACTTGTGCAGGTGTTAAAACTGCATTTTTGCAATGTTAACTTTGGTAAAAAAATGCATATTGTTATACCTTGTGGACTCGATTTTAATCTTGTGCTTTCAAGTTGGACAGCAGTTTTAAAAGTGGAAATTGTAATTTTTAAATGACTGTTTGTCAGTTTTGAAAACTCCTCTTTTTCACTGTTTGGAATTCTGGATTAAATTGAACTTAGCACCATAAAAGGTCAGGTTCTTTTCTCCTTAATGTTCTGCAAGTATGTGGTAATATTACTATTTTTGCTGTTTGGAAATCCTGATTGTGCATTTTTATATCCTTTTGTTTAGACTTGGAGACTTTAGTACAAATGTATGAAATAGTTCAAACATTTCAGTTTGAACTGTCTTAATATATTTACTCTATTTTCTTTAGCTGAGGAGTGTTTTTACCTTGCCTTTTCAAATTAAAATTTCCTGTGCAGATAGTAGACTGTCAAAACATGGTGCTGTCCTGTGATTATTTCTCATAACTTTCATCTTTGGATCTACAGCTAACTAGGGAAACTTGAAGTACATATTTTCTAGTTTATGCTCAATTTAACAAGTTTAATTTTAAGTGTAACAGAGCACTTGGAGAGATTTACGATTTCTCAGCATTGCTGGAGTAAACTGTGTGTTGTTTGTTGGTTATTTTAAATTTACCTCTTGTTTGCACTTACTTTCTCTCACTCACTTGGGTGTAACTGTTCAAGTCACATGTCCTCTCCCTTTCCACTAATGGGTACCCTCAGTGCTGGAAGGAACTGACCTCTTCAGTTTGGTTGGATGTGTAAATGAAAATGTATGCATTTACACTATTTAGAAATATGAGCTCTTTTGATGTTGGTCTCCTTCAGGTGTTGCTGAGCATTTGTAATTTGGGTTTAATCTCTGGAGAATTCCAACTGATTGTTTAATATTTGTGTGTGTAGTGTCATTCACATTAATGGAATGTGTGGGATGTGGCCTGAGCTTGCTTCAGTGGATACAAGCAGCAAAGCTGTGGGAGCAGGGCTTGGCTAACACCTGCCCAAAGGCTCTGATAGGGTTTGTGCACTCTTGTTCCTGGCTCTTTTGTCAGGACTTGAGCAAGCTAGATTAATTTGGGAATATTCATTCACATTGCATTCTGACCTGAAGTACAACACTGTTTTTTAGGTAAAAATACACACTTCTGAGTCTGGATTTTATTTAATTGAATATTGTTTCAGTTAACATTAGAAATCAGACATGCACCTCAGTGGACATCCAGATGTGGCAAGCAGGTGTTTTTAAAGGATTGGTGATAAAAACTATGCAGGGTGTTGGAGGAAATACTGTCACCTGAAATCCAGCACTCAAAAGTCTACATTTCCATACTTAACCAACATTAAAAATGTTATTAATAAGCAGTTTTAGAAAATTCATATATTCTATCACAGATAAATATTTTGTAGTTAAAAGTGGATCTGTGTTTCCTTCTCTGTGCTCTGTCTTAGTTGTGGGATTGTACTGGTACACCCCAGTGCTGATGAGTTGCTTGATGGGGGAGCAGCAGGGCTTGGTATTTTACCTGGTGGTGGTGTGTGTGTAGCAGCTTGACAGTGACAAGCGCCTCTAGGTGGGATCTGAAAATACCTCTGAAAATCTCCAATGGCTTCTCCTCTTATGGAGGGGTAGATATGTTGCAGAGCCCAGGCATGCGGTCCTAAAAATAGCTGGTGTTGGAGACTGGGAGCTGAATTAAATAATTTATGGATGATTATCAAGGGAACAGATAGGCTCCAGATAGAATAACTGTGTGTCAGTTATGTTCATTAGTCTCCCATGCGTTTGAAAGAGATTTGGGTCTTGGGCAGGGGGCAGAGTACATTGTTTGAGAGTAGGTGGTCTGTGTGGGAGAAGAGGGTGTCTGTTGCATGTGAGATTCCCATGAAGTACAGCATGGAAGTTAGTCATTGGTAGCTTTGCATATGTAGAACAAAGGCAGTATTGTAACCCAGTATTACCATTATAATTTGTCTGTAGACTTCAAATCTAGTCACTAAATGAGAATGAATTATCTTCCTGTAGAAGAATACTGTAAAACCTGTGTTTCCCTCAGTGTGATTTGTTAGTGTTATTTTGGCATTGTTGAGTAGTACATTCTGGTAGTACAAATTTTATGTTGCATGATCCTTAGGAAGAAGGTTATTTTTATAGCATTTGAATATCAGGAATTTTTAAGGACACAAGTAGTCCTTTTAAAGGATATTTTTCTAGTCACTGGTTGGTAGATGATTCAAGATTAATAGTGGTTGCAGACATTTATAACAGCAAACAGTCTGGAGTCTTCCTATGACTGAGATGTTTTAAAATGTAACATGTTCTGAAAGGGCAATATAGCACTGTTTGTCAAAAATGAAGTTCCTCTTTAAAAAGCTTCACCAAAATTCTGAATAATTACATGTCCTGAAAGATTAGAATCCTGTTCTCCTGGCTTTTGGCACCTCTGATGACAAAGGGACCAGAAGTGGTGATCAGAATTTAGCTAAATCAAGCTGTCTTTCCAAAAAATATGTAGCAGTCAGTTGGCAAATTTTTGCAGCCAGTTAAAGGTCTGCATACATCTGAAAACAAGCATTTCATAGCTGTTCTTATGAATTTACTCTTAAAAATTCCTTTAAATTTAAAGGTGAGCTGCCTTTGCTTTGCACACATGCACTATCCTGTTTGTAGTTGTATTTGCTAGCACTCTTGAAATTATTATTTATTTGCATAGACATGCATCAGGGATTCTATTTGCCTTATACTTTCACCTGCTTTTCTGATTTCGTTCTGTTAGCTTTGGGTTTCAGTTAGGGAGAAGCATAAGCCCTTTTCATCAGTTTGAAGGAGCTGCTGTTTCTCCTGCAGCTCACCTCAGTAGGCTTTAATCCCTTCACGGTAGTGTGAAAGTTGTATTTTTGAGCCCAACAAGATACGGTAGGTAAGTGAGTGCATTGTGCCCTGCTCACCTAAAGCTCCCTAGGGTGGAGCACCTCAGCCTGATTGTAGTGTTTCAGTTACAGGTCAAAGTACAGGTAAAGCCTTCACATCCCCCCCACCTGGCCCCTCCAAAGGTAAGTTGAGGTGTGAGTGGTGCACTGCAAGGCTTATGTACTTTACTACCCACTGCAGGCTGCTTTTATTGGTACCAATTTATTTCCAGCAAAGGGGGAAACTGGTGAGTGGAGTGCCATAAGAAATACTGTCTTGAGTAGTTCTTGCAATGCCAGGTAATGTTAGAGCTCAAAACCCCATAAGTTTATAAATATGTAATGATCAGTGATTATTGATGCTGTTATGTATTTCTTACACCAGGCATCTGCTTCTGTGGATTCTGGATGCACTGGAAATTCTTGGATGCTGTCCTTGCCTAAATTAGCTTGAGAAGAGCAATTAAGCGAGATGGTTTTTGTTTCACAACTGAGATATTGTGAGGGCTTTGGAAAATAAAGGAAGAAATGTAATTTGAGAGCTGAAATGATGAAACACTTGGTGAGCTCAGGAAAAAACAGCACAAGATTTCAGAAGAAATAAGTTGAATGAAATAAGTAATTAGTGAGGACACTGCCCAGTGTGAAGTGGTCCAAAGGGCAGTGTGAAAACTGTCAGCACAAGAGTGTTTGTTACCATGACCTGTCATGAAGATAATGTGTCAAAGAACATGAGTTTTAGAGAGTTCCAATGTGTTAAATTAAACAGCAAGTGAAGAAATAATTTAATTTTCACTTAGTATTTCTTTGGAGACCAGGAAATAGAAAGTGAAGGTCTCCTCATTTTAGCCAGCAGTTGTATGTGGAAGTCTAATAGCTCGAAACTGCAGTAAAGCCATCTTTAAGTGGGGAAAAATGGAAAGAGTTCTTTGCACTACTGCTTCTTGGATTGTTTACCAGGATGTTGCAGGAGGTGCCACAGGATGGCAGACCTTCAGTCAAGGTACAATGCTGCTGCCAAATACTCCTGTCCCAGCAGGAGTCATGTCAAAGAGAGAACTGGTAATGGTGTAAAAACACCTCTGGTGGACTTGGAAACTTCACGCTGTGCATTTTACAGTGAACTTACTGCTGAACATGGTCATAGCTTGACCCTTGGACAATTCAGCCCAGTGAAAAGTGAGAATGGTTGCTGATGGGAACACTGAAGGAATGTTTTGCTCTGTAGTGAAGCTTAAAGGACACAGTGATGTTTGACCATGAGTATCTGTGCTTAATGTTGTAATGGCTGACTGAAAAGCGGGTGAAGAGTTTGAATTTTGATTATAATAATGAGAGAAATAGCAGGTGTCAATTTACCATTCATTTTCCTCTGTACTCATAGAAAATAGCCACCAAGCTGCTCTGTAAAGGCAGTTGCCTGAAAATCTGAAGACAATACACCAAACTTGTTTCTCTAGAAACCAATTTTAGTGTCATATGTTGTGAGCAAAAATTCTGTGTGTAAGGACGGTAGCTGCCCCTTTAGGTGTTGGTGTAGGATGTTATTTTCAGAGTGTCTGGAGCAAGGACTCTCCAGAGGCTACCCTGGGTGGCAGCATTGGTTGTCGGTTTCCTACTGTGCCTGGGTGACAGGGAGTTCTATTGTGCTACTTGTAAAGAAGGAAAATGTAGTGATGGGAATGATTGAAGCTTTGTTTCAAATTCTGTGGGATCATCTATATTTTTATTAGTCTGAATACATTCTTTTTGCACACTGCAGTAAGTTTTTTGTCTGCTTCCTTTCCCTTTGCCCCATGTCTTTGTTATCCCTATTTCTAACTTTAGCTAATACAATCCTTTCATTTTCTAACTTGTAGCCGATCAGTTAGAAGCCATTCCCTCTATCTTCTCCAGAATCTGTCCAGCTCAGTGGGCAGAACAAGTGGTCTGAGCTTGGATGTGGGGCCTCATCCTGACAGTTGTGTGATGGTGTAATAGTTTCCCTTGTCATCTTTGTAATGTTTTTTTGTTAGGTCTTTGGACCCCATTACTCCCTTCTGCTGCAGTTGTTCCAGTTGTTTTCCAGCTTCATGTTGGTTATTAAGTAGTAACAAGTTCTCAGCATCTGTAGTCCCAAATGCTGGTTTTTTTCATTTAGAGTCAAGAGAACCTTTCTATGTTTGCTTTAACTAAACCCACAGGCCATTGCACTGAGCCTTCCTGAAATACTTTTTCATTCTTCCTGAATGCAGCTTTTGATGGTCTGCAGTATATTTTGATTTTGGTATTGGCAAGCTTCATCATTCTGCAAGTGTGGGTCTGGCTTTGCTGCAGTCTTATTGATGTTCCTGTCAGCATGTTCTTAATGTGGCTATGCCAAAGTGTCTTCCTCCTGGTCATTACCACTGTGAAACATGCAAAACTAGTGTTTTTCTTTGTACTATTTTGTTCTCCAATTTCATTGCGTATTCCTTCTTTTAACCAGCTTGGTGTTGCATATGACTTAATCTTTCCCTATGCATTAGGGTACAATTAGTTGTGTTTTCTCTGTGTTAGAGATTTGTTTGTACACAGTACTTAAAGGCTGGATGTGCCTCAGAATATACATGTTTCGGATGCTTCTCTGCACTGTGACAATATTTAATCAGCTGCTCAGTAACACCATTTTTGTTACTGCATGCTGAAAACTTGGAAACAAGCTGTACCGTGTTTTTACTCCAGGATCATGTTGGCACTGCCTTTAACACTCCTTCTGTTCAAAGCCTTACTGCACTTACAGGAAAACCTTATTCTTGTTCATAATGTTTCTGGGTACTTTTGTCTCCTGCTTACAGCTACTTCTAATACAGTGTCTTAATTTTTACTCGTGTGCTGCATCCCTTCAGTTTTAGTCATGGTTGCTAGGTTTGGGTCTTGCAGTTAAACACTGTTTTCTTAATCCTGAAAGTCAAAAACTCTTGTAAAGATGGAAATAACACTTTAGTACTGGCAAAACAAAATTGCAAGCTGGAATTTTTTAAAATGATACCTCCTTTCCATTGTCTTCTAGCTGGAGAGGGATTTTTGGATGCTGTGTGTGTATTAGTGATGGATAATTGTGTAGATCTGTTTAGATCTGTTTCCTCATTTTTCCCTCTCCTGTGTTGTATTGAGTACAGATACTGGTGACAGTAATCTGATTTAGTTCAAAATGTTTATTTTGTATGTTTCTTAGAAAAAATATGAACTAAAAGTTCCTGAAATTCATGATAGATACAGCCCTGGGTTGCAGACCAGTGCTCTTTGGAATAGGTGCCTTAAAATGTTCTTACATTTGAATCTTTAGGCTTTCCTTACTTTTTTGAGAAACTAACTAAGTATAGCTCATAGGGAACATTTTGTAACAGATGCAAGCAATTTTGTGTTTCATTGCTACTTAAAAATTGAAATAAATTTCAATTCTACTTTTAAAATGTTCTAACATATTGCTTCTATTGTCTTTGGAAATAACCAGGCTTTGGTGGCAAAACTGTGCACCCAGAAAGCAGGTAGCAAAATAATTGTAAGCAGAGAAGCAGAACGGTTTTCTTGCTTTCACCAGAGATGTGAATAGTTGTGAACAAATAATTTTTATTATTTGGACATAGGGATGTAATCTCTCTGTGATTCAGTCTTCTATCTTCAGGAGCACTATACAGTGAGATCAGCTGTTGGGCAAGGACTCAGGGAAACAAAATGTTTTAACTTATTCATAAAAACAGTGGTGTCATGACAACTGGATTTATGAGCAATCTGGGGTAGAGTTTTCCCTTTAAAGTTAGTAATCTTGAAGGCAGATAAGGCATTAACATTTTATTTCTAGCATTTCATAGCTAATGTGTGTGAATGCATGCTTCTTTTTGCTGTTGAAGTTTAGGAAACCATTTGGTAAATATAGCATATGCATGGGGCAATTTGTCTGTTTTGTTCTTACAGTAACAAAACCTTGTAGGAGAACAGATTTTCTTGCATCAAAAAAAGCTGCAACTGTTGACCAAGATCACAAGTTTAGATGCAAGTTCTTGGACTGTTCAAAATCCTTCCGCAAAGCCAAGTTATTGCATTATCACATGAAATACTTTCATGGAGTGGAGAAGGCTGCAGAACAGCAGAACCCTGTAAAAAGAAATATTCAAACCAGAGCTTCTTTGGCTTCTGAAAAAGCTAATCAAGAAAGGTCAAAAAGAGGACGGACCACAGCTGGTTCACTGTGTAAGTATGGTATTGATCTCTTTCTTTTTTAAACAGCAGCAGTCAGGACAGACAGAAAATACCAGAAATCAGTTTTCTTTTGGGATGAAGGAGTCTCTTTCAGGGCTGTGTCTTAGCATGTTCCTGTGTGGAGAAGCAGCATAATATGTGTGCACATCATGTTGTAGAAAGATATGAAGATGTTTCTTCTAGAATTCAAGATCATTTTCTGGTAAAGATCCCACTGTGCAGCTTCTCTTATTTTTCTGTAGCAGCTCACTTGCATATTAAACTTCTGTTCCCTTTTAAAAACCCCATTTCCCTGAATTTCTGACTTGATTTTTATTTTTCTCCTGGCTTATAAATCGTATTCATTGGAGACCTCTGTCCTTTTCTATATTAGGGAACGGTTTGGCTACCTCCAGTTCTCTCCCATTTCTTCCTTATCTTTAGATTCTGACTTTACTTATCTGTACTTTACTGCCTTCAAGCACATACCCGGCTGGAAATCCAGTGTGATTTTCTGCAGTATTTACTATTCTATGTCATGAAAAATCATAGTATTTACGAGTGCAGTTGTTTCAGCTGTGCTTGAAAAAGATCTTCACACAACAGATGGTCAGTGGAAAGGGATAAAAACTTACTTTTTTTTTTTTTTTTTTTTTGGCTAACCAGTAAGTTTTAACTGCTTTGCAGTCTGCAAAATCACATTCACTTCTGCTTCACCCTCATTCTCTGAAGCACTCTCTGCCTGGCATGACACCAGAGTGGCAGTCTAGGTCTAGTGTTAACTGCAGTGGTTGTTGGTAACCTGTCCAGACTTGGCGCTTGTGGACTGATGTTGCTGTGTACTTCAAGTCTGTAAAAGTAGTCATGTCTGTCTTCTCATTGAGCCTTTTTTATAAAACCCATCTTTCTCCTTGCTGAATTCCCTAACGTCTTTTGTCTTTGCTGTTCATCTTTTGTTAATACAACTTTGTTGTTTAAGAACTACAAAGTATTGCAAGTTGCTCACAGAACTCTAGCTCACTACAGGAGGATATATCCTGCCTTGCTTTGCTTTGTGGCTGCTTTTCTTAAGAGTCTAGAAAATGAGTTTTCATTTGAGGTGCTACTGCTTGTTCCTAGCAAGATAAGTGTGACTTTACACACTGTAACTACATATGAACCCCAAATATTTCTGTATCTTTAAATAATGCAAAGGCATAATCTTGGATTAGGAATACATTAGGATGTAATGATTTGTATGTATTGTACTCTGTATGCAGCTTAATTGAACCCAAGTGTTGCCTGGAGAAACATACCTGAGATAGGCATGGTGTGAAGACTGGCTGCTGACAGCTGCAAATTGATCAAAACAGGCTTTGTGCATGTCATGGACTTTTCAATAACCAGACTTCTATTTGGCTCTTTTGAACTGTGTAATTCTTTTTGATTTGAGCAGTTGTTTTGTTGTGATTGTCTTGAATGCACTGACTAGTGATTCAAGATCTTGACCCTTCCATTTATCCTTTCCTCCAAGTGCATACAGTCAGATGCACCATCATCACTTGCAAGTAATTCCTTGTGGAGTTGAGGTGTAACTGTATTTGCTTTTTTTAAGCCTCCACCCCTCTAATTCCCCATTTGTGGATGGATGCTTTTCACCTGGATCATTTCCATTATGTACTCCATAGCAGCTCTCTGCACGGAGTGCCTGGGGTGTGCTCACAGCAGTTGAACTTTGCATCAAGGTGATTGGGGGGGCAGGTGGGGTGTAAAGTTCTCAAGTCACCTTCACAGTTGAAGCCTGCTGTTGTGGAGCTATAGTACATTTTTTCTTGATGAGGAAAGACAATGTCGTTATATATTAGTTATATGTCTGATACTAAGTGCCATTGTTTTCCAACTCAATGTGTTCTTTATGACTCTGATGTTAGTTTGCTGGTGCTACACAGTTGAAAGCAGAGTTCATGAGATTCATGAGCTCTTACTTTGAGGTTGTATTTGAAGTTCTGTTCTTTGCCCAAATGGCATCTATAGAAAGCCTGTCTTCTAGGCAAGACCTTCTGTCTACTGAGCACTTATGCCACCTTTTCAAAAGGCTTTTCAGGAGGTACTACTTAGAGTGAAAGCTTTTGAATCCATAATTCAGTCTGGTATGTGATGGGTATATTTTCATCTTTACTATCCTTTCGTGAGCAAAAAATCTCCTGTTTAAAAAGAATATATTTAAATCATTTTACCTTTTGGTACAAATGTGATTTTCTTGTACTTCACTATATTAGGTTGATTTTAGTGCTTAAGAAAAGGTGGCAATTTCTAACAGATAAAAATTTCAGCAATCATGATTTTTGTTATTCTATAAAATTTAAGATGCTCTTGCTTTAGGAGCTTTGTCACACTTGTCTCACAAGTTTTATTTTAGACCTCTGGAACTCCTTACTCTTTATGCTGCACATAAAATAAATGGTGGGGGTTGTCTGGTGCTGGATTTAAAGTGAAAATACTTACTGCTTCTAAAGTTGTAGGGGAACGTATAAAATTAAGAACAGTTGCAAAACCTTTTCTTTACAGTGCTTAAAATTTTGACACAGAGAAAAGAAGATGGATGTAAGTGGTCTTCAGTGACCATGTTGTTAAATTTGGGAAAGAACAATTCAAATATAGTTGCTTTAAAATTTCCCATATGTAAGTTGTGTTACTTGACATTAGAATCAAAGCTGGAGTGAGTGGGAAAGGTTAGTGTGGGACTGATTTGAACTGTCTCCCCCTCTTTCCAAAGAAGGATCTTGCCTTTGCAGTAGCAAAATTGACTGGTAGGTCTCTAAATTCTGTAGTTGCTCTGAGCAGAGAGGAAGGTACTGCCATTGCCTCCAGCTTGTATTTTACATATGCCTTACAGAATATGCCTAAACAGAATGACTAGGATTTCATGGCTACTGGATATGTTCAGGCAATACCTTTCTTAAATTTATCAGAAAGTAGTATGAGGTCATTATGATGAAACAGCTCTTCCCCCGAGTGCATGTTACAATACTTACCTCCTTGAGTTGTTGCTGCTTTTGGTCTTCAGGAAATAGTTGTCCTTACACAGAAGAAGGCAGTTGATGTTATGTCCCTCTGGGCTAGAGGAGATGCAGGTATACCTGCCCTCAGCTCTCAGGCTGCATTATACCTCAGGTCCATTGCAGAGCCACCTGCAGGCCTCTGTTAGGAGAATTGAGATCTGTAGAAAATATATGTGGATGTTTAAGCCTAAAAGAGGCTTTTTGAGTCTGGGCTGCAGATGACTTCAGTGTTGGTCTTAGATGAAAGAGTTGCTTAGATTTTGTGCTAGCTCAAGAAGAGATGCTCTATGAGAATAATTGGTATCTGTGACAATTTATGTCAGCTGCTTATTGATTGTTCTGTGAATCTGTACTCCATTTTTTTTATTACTGCATTCTTAGTTGGAAGGGACCCACAAGGATCATCAAGTCCAACTCTTAAGTAAAACTGAATTCTGTGCCCATATACATTAATCTTAAGACAGGTTTCTTTCTTTGTGGTCCCTTCTCTTTTGCTGCAGAACCCCTTAGTTTACTGTTAAAGTACATCATCCCATACTGTGACTTGTACCCTGCAGACACTGTAAACAATTTTCTCTGAAGGTATCAGTTGTCTCTTTCAGATATGTCTGTCTGTCCATCCATGTTATTTTGTATCAAGTGCTTGCAAAAGATTTTTCTTAATAAAGATGGTTGTTTCCTGACCTATAAAAATGTTTTTTTCCTGACCTAGACCGCTCCAAGGGCATGAGGCATAGTTTCATTTCTTTCTTTGTTACCTGCAAGTCACAATTTTGACATCTTGACTTGGAGTTTTTCTGTCTTGGTGACTCATTTTTTTAGTGAAATCTGTCCATTTGGAGATTTGCTAACATATAGTTAATGCCTTTGGGCTGAACATATGTTCTGAAATCCAACAGTCAAGACTTGCGTGCTTGCACAGCTGATGTGTCCCCATGTCATACTGTGGTGAAGCTCTGTACTTGCTGGATGCTGAACATTTCTCAGGAGACACAAACCTCATGAACAAGTAGGGGAGTTGATAATGGAAGTGCCATCTGAGGTGATTTGTGTGCTCTTAATAACTGCTTAGTACTGGTGTCAGTACAATTGTACTGACAACGATCTCATGAGTTGATACCCATTGACTCCTAGGACACATTTTAGCCCCTCTCAGGAGTTTTGGTAATAATGGAGCCAAAGTCAGTTTTGGAACTTCAAAAGCACTGTACAGTATTAGGCTTTGATTTGGAGTGTGGGTGTAGTACAGTAGCCTCAGTCTGGCAAGTCGCTCCCACTCTTGGCTCTCCTGTGTTCCTTGCCATGAGGAAGAAACCAAAGGAAGAGACCTGCAATTTTTAGTTTGCCTACTGTAAAAAATATGTCCTTACTGTGGAGTCCATATAAATCACTTAAAGAAAGAAAAAACGTTTTGTCAGTAGATTTAAATTCTTTCACATAACCTCATTTTTAGAAAATTCTGCCTACTCAGAGTTAATCACCATATGTCCTGTTAGTGTATAAACGACTCCATCCATGAATTCTTTACATGAGTAAAAAAAATAGGTATTTTGTCCTTACTTGTGTTACTGATGAGAGCTGAATTGTGTGTGAGTGGAGTTGGCAAACTTGTTTTGACATCTTAAAATATTTCAGGCATCTGATTGTCTCTAACAGCTGTTCACAGGCAAACCTCTGGCCTGTTGTGTAGTGATTGTAAGATTAATCCTTTGGGAAACTTTCCTATATTCTCTTGATTCTGGCTGACTCATGCCTCTTTGCTAGGCAGTGGGTGGGCATGGTGATCTACAAATGTGGGCTTTTTCCTTGGAGCCAGGGAAGATCTGCATAAACACCCTCTGTGTTTGTGGAGTTGCTAGTTGTATTTGGCTTATCAAGACAGTACTGCATTTGGTTTCTGGGGAGTGGCTGTAAGTCAAAATGAAACATGGTCTCTCAGTTCTTGAAAATACCACTGGAAGTTCCCAGCAAATGATCTCACAGCTGTGGATGGTACCTTTGTCTGATTCACATACTTGGGAATGCAGTCTCTGCTTCCTGTGAATGCTGAGTTATCTTCTTACCTGGGGTCCTACATCAGGGTTCCAGGGGACAGAAAGCTACTGCCTTGTCTGTCACTGAACCTCGATGTGTTTAGTAGTAAGTTTTCTAAAGCTCTGTCTGTGTGGTTTCTGCATAGTTGAGGTAATTTCACATTTTGGGTTTGTATGTGTTTCTAAGATCCTTCACAGCTTCTGGGTCAGCTCTTGGTATGACAGAGGATACTTCTTCCAGGCTTAGGAGAGAGAGGCCTGAAAGAACTCCATGGAAGAAGGCTGGAGGCAGTTAATCAGCAATCCTGTTCATCTCCAGTATCAGTGAACATCCCTCCTGTCCTGTTAGTGATATTCAGCGTCATCTGAGCTGGAAATTAATCTGCTTTGACCTTTAATCACAACATTACTGTTCAAGGACAATGAAAGTGACATTGTCCAGGGTGTCAGGGAGGCTTTTTGTGCCTTTTGTGGTTTCCCTGAGGTGGGACACAGGTGTTGTATGTGTCTTCATGGAGCCTGCACAAGCAGCTTTAGGAAACACTTAGGGATCCCCTGTGTACTCCTCATAGGAATCTCTATGAGCATGGTCCTGCTGTCACTGCAGCCTCACAGCCCAATGCTCTGTGACTGGGTGGAGGCAGAGGAGTAGGAAACCTTCTGGAGGGTTAAGGTTGGCTTGGGGAGACCAGAGACTGGAAACAGGTGGCACAACTCTGCAGGCGGTACTAATGCAGAAAATCCAAATGTGAGAAATGTGCAAGTTTTAAAGTCACATGCCTAAATATAAGGTCTTAGTTGTGTTTGTTATGAATAATTGTTCTTTGTTCTTTCGGGAATGATTTTATAAACTGACCTGAGTTATACTACCAAATGAAGAGGAAAAAGAACACTTTAGTGTGGAAGGCATGTAAGCTTGTATCTCCATGGCACCAGTTTTAATATTTGCTGTCTCGAAAGTTTAAGATAAATTTCCAGGTTTAATCTCATCATCTCAAACTTATTCACAACTTCTAAAATGTATTCAGAGTGCTCAGAGATCTTGTAGACCCTCTAAACTTTCTTTTCAATGGAACAAAGATGTTTCAAAACCTAGCATATTTGTGTCTGTTACTGGGGAAAAAAAAAAGAAAAGCATCCAGTGTATGATAGAGTACCATGACCCCTCCCCCAGGACAATGTTACCGCTTGCTGAGAAATCTTACAGAAATAGATTAACCTGTGTGTCATAAAAGACAGCATGTATTCTTGGCAAAAATCTCCTTGAAGTTAAATCTCACAAAGCTACAAAAACCCAGTGGACATGAAATACAGTTTTGCTCCACCAAGGTCCTGTGTGCATCTGTGTCAGCCCACAGGAAGCTAAGAGGCCTTGTGCTGTTGCAGACTGCTAGGATCAAGGTGGCTGTGGTGTTCTAAAGTGTTAATTCATGGGATTGAGTTGAGCTGTTGGGCAAGAGAAAGTTAGGAGGCCTAAATGAAGGCTGTAAGGTGTGTACGGATTTTTGTATTGTAATTTTGAGTTTCGCTGATGTGGTGTTCTGTAAATATTTTGGAAAATTATTGCAGAGTAGACAGGAAAGCTGCAGAAAATATTGTTTGTGTGACTTTTCACCCTGTACTGAAATGCACCATTTGCATTTCATAAATTTTATTAGTGTGCTGGTGTTCCCAAAGAGACTATGTAGTACCTGAATCTTAGTTCTCAGCTACTGTGTACTGTGGGAAAAGTTTTCATCTGAAACTTTTCTTCCTTTGGTTTTGTCGTTTGAACTGATGATATCTTGACCCCTAGTCATGGGAGTCCTCAGAGGAGCAGGAAGTAAATATAGACTTGACTTAAAGACAAACAAGTAAATAAAGTAAATAAAGCGCCAAAAACCCCAACCAAGCAAAAAATTACCCAAAAAATTGCCTGTCTGGACAAAAGGCATCTTTTAGAGGATCTTGTGTGGTAATTGGGTTTTGGTTTAATTTCTGTGTTTTGTGGCTGCTGTAGATCACTAGGGCAGTAGACTAGAAGATAAGTTTGGTTGTGGAAGTAATTACAAGTGGCTTTTCTTTTTTTTGTTTGGAATTTTTTTTTTCCTTTCAGCTCCAACTTCCTAGAGAGAGAGGACCAGGGAAAATGTCATCAGATTTCTGCCTCTTGGAGTTTGTTTTGCTTGAAGAGATCCATGTGATTCTGAAAGCTCTAACAATGATATCTTTTAATGTGCCTTGCTATTTCTTCAGCTTGAAATGTTGATCAGGGCAGGGTGCTTGATCTAGTTTCTTCTCCTAAGTGTGCCCTCTGGGACTCTTTCCCTTTTCAGTCACTTTCAGGTTCTGCTCAGAATTGTTCTATTAAAGGTGTCTAAGTATGGCATGTTAATCTTCAGATGAGAAACAAGTTGCCTTTCTTATCCTCTGAACTTTTGAGATGCATATGATGATAGAACCAGATATTTTTGATAAATGTCAGCATCCTGTCACTTTAGCTACTGGGTCTCATTGACCAGGATACTTGATGTAATACTCCAAAACAAAATGGCAACTGGTCTTGTTCGGTCCACTGTCCTATCTGCCATGCAGCTTTAGCTTTTATCACCTTCACTGCTCTCTTTATGTGTCCAGGAGTCTTTTCAGGAGGAGTTGCTACTTGCAGTTAGGAGGATGAAGCAGTTTGACTTAATTTAAATAAAATTGTAATCTCATATGAAGCCATGTCTGCTTCTTAAGATTTTTATGAATTTCAGGTAGGGGTTCTGAATTCTTGCATCTCACTCTTCATTGAAACACTGTTGTTTCAGTGGTACGTATTTAAAAACTGTTCTTCCTTATATGTGCAGAGCTGCTTTATGCCACTTCTGTGTAGGTTACAAAGCACACTTAGGAGAACTGGCTGTGGTTCCTCTAATGAAACCAACTGGGCATGTTTTCTCTTGAAGGAGCTAATAAAAATGACCCAACCTGTGTCTCTGCTGAACTGAACTGTTTCTGTTTTCATCTTTTCTCAAAAAAAAAAAAGTCACAGTTTTTCTGGAAGAATAGAGATTTGGGAATGCGTGGACATCCCTTGTTTATTTTTGAAAGAAAAGCTCATCAGCAAATCCACCAAAAACATTGGTGGTTTTGGCATTTTAGGGCTAGGACTGAGTTGAGCAACGTCTGATCAGAAACATTCCACATGGTCTGTCAGAGCTGCTGCTGCTGAAATAGACTGACTTTGGAAAGTATTTAAAGCTTGGACTTGGTCTTTGTTCTGTTTGTAGATGCTCCTCTACACATAACCCTCAGGAGTACCCCATATAGAGATGAAAAAGTAGAAAAGAGAAGAACTTCAACTCCTGTAAGTGCACTAAATAGTCACCGACATTCTGTTAGAGACCAAACCAGGAACCACATAGCAAGAGCACTGCGGAGACCTCGGGAAAGAGAAAAAGTTCAACATGGTACGGCTTTTGGTTTAACATGGAAAGGAAAAAGTCTTGAGAAAGTTTTAAACATTGTAAGGAACTGATAATATTCTGTATACCTTTTTTATAGATGAGTAAATGGCTGGTTCTCACAATTAAGGGGTAAACATTATATATATATGGTAAAAAAAGTTTTCTAAATGTATAGTGATGTGACTGCGATGTGCTCCCCCTGGTATGTGTTAGCATTGGATGGTCTTAGTAATCCAGGGATTTGGGAAGGTTGGCTTGTTACTATGGCAACACTTGACCTCCAATCAGAATGTAAGAAAGTGACTTCCACCACTGGATCGTAAGGAAGGAGTTGACTGACGAGGCTCTAGGAGAGGCTAGAGATACAAAAGGTGAAGCATCCACCTTGAAGATGAGCCAGACATGTGGTGGGCAGCCATGAGGGTAGTTCCCAGGCCTGGTTTTACCTAGTCTTTGTTGTATTTTTGTCAAGGTTTGATAAACCCTTTAAATTTTTTTAAGTGAGTGGTTGTTTTTCACACCTTCATTTAGAGAGAGTAATTTTGTAAAAATGTATGGCATGAAATGTAAGCAGTGTTTTTTCAATGTAATGTTGTAAGTTTTCATGCTCTCTGCACTAAGGTTTATTCTGCCCAGTCAGTTGGTAATATTTATAGGATGTAAAAAGTACTAAAGTATTAAAGGTCATTAAAAGGTTGTAGGTCTTAATTCTGTTAAACTCCTGGTTGCCCAAATCATTAAATATTTTAAGTAATCTTGTACCTACTGAGATACCTAAACTTGAAAGAGGTGGATGGGGGTGGGCATGAGGCACGATGACCTAGGGTGATATGTTTTGTATGGGGTTATTTTCAGTAGCACTTGACCACTTCTTGTAGTCAGCAATTGCTACTAGACATCTCTGAAGAACTTCATGACTTTGACTGTTCAGTGGTATCATGTAAACTCTGTTTGTGCTGAAATCTGCTGTAGTATCCGTGGGTAACAGCCAGATGGGACGGGGGGATGTATGTACACACACACATATGTTCATAGAAACAATACATATTAATAATAATATTTTGTATGTATAGAAATAATATATAAATCATTCCAAACATACTTCTAGATTACTGCGTGACCACTTTCTTTCAGTAAGAAAGAACTTGAGTCGCAGTGATGAGGAAAACACAAACAAAATCTGAGGTTAGGCTGCTGTATCTGTGACAGATGCTCTGTGTCCTGGAGATCACCTCCTTAGCTGCCTGTGTCTGTGGTGTCCTGTTGATCATAGCAGACAGACAGTACTTAGCATCTTGTTTATTCTTGTGCATCCCTCGCTGCCCTTCCTTGTAGGAAGGTCTGAATGAGGCCCATCAGTATCTCCTCACCGTTCCTCACTCAGTGGGATGTGTCCTATGTGCAAGTGTGGCATTTAGAGATTATAATGAGCTTTCACAGTGGTGATGTGATGGAGGATGGTGAGCACTCATCCCAGTTCTTATGAGTCTCTGCCATTCAAGGAAGTTGAAATCCTCTGTCTTTTCAAAAAAACCCCAAACCATTAAAAATGTAGGTTTTTTGTGCTTAATTTCTAGGATTATGTTTCTCAGTTTATCTTTCTGTTTGATTATGTGAATCTGTGAGGATGCTTATAACCTAGATAAGTCTCTCTGTCTGGTCTTATGTCAGTGAAAATTCATTACACTTCAGAGTACTTAGAAGAAACAGCTTTAAACAATGAGATTGTTTAGTACCTAGTTTTGGAAGATTCTAGTATAATACTCAAATACTTGTTCTTTGAAGATTTTTTTTTTTCATGGAGACATGCATTAACTGCTGTGCATTTCAGAAGATAGCTCCACAAAGAAGTTTGCAAATATTTAGATTTTTTTTCAGATTTTAAGACATATGGGGAAGCTTACGGGGGCAAGGTGGATAAGGTGACAGTTTCTTTCATATTTATCTTGAATATTTTGATAGTGGTTGAGGAAGCTTCCCATGTGCCTTGGATATCTTCAAACAAATCCAGTAATCTGATCATGTGAATTTGAATTTTCAAATGAAAATAAGGAAAATTTTCCTACCTCTGTTGAGCTCAGTTATTCTCTCTTTGCCCCTTGTGGAAGAATAAAATGGTAGAACTTTCTTGCATCTCTGTGAGCAAAGAGAAGGGAATGGTACCAAGAGGATCCTGACCATTGGAAGTACAAGAGATGAGAACAGATGAAAGTAAGAAGGAGGTTGGAGGCATTGTGTTTGACACTTGAATATGCACCTTTTCTTTTCCTGTTTTTTGTTTTGGTTTTTTTAATTTATTTTAAATTGAATTTCTTTTTAAATTTTAAATTTATTTTTAATTTAATAATCCCTCAACACCGAGAGGTGGAACAAGGTGACTTTTGTGCTGCCAGTCCTGCTGCCAGGTGCCTGGTATGGCCATGTGGGTGAGCTCCCTGAGGTGCCTTTGCTAACCTCATGCTAAGAGGGGCACAGAAATAGCAAAGTAGCAGGAAATCTTTGAGGACTCAGAGAGATGGGCACATGCAGAGCTAAAGAGTCTCCTGAGGACAAGCTATTAAGCTTGTCCTGCATGCTTACCAGAGCAGATTAAATGTGACTGCCATTTGCAGTTTCTCACTGAACTGTTTGTGCCATAAGTACTCAGCCGATGAATTGGGGACTTTACTGTTGATGTGTGAAAGGGGTTGATATAATATGCTGGTATTGCTGGTTTACTTTATAAATGGTTACAGACAACCTAGGGTTCTCAAATGGTTTGTGCAAGTGAAGATTTCTTGCAGTATACACTGTCTTCAAGTGCTTATTCAGATCTCTATCATCTGACATTGAAATAGGTTTCTGAATGGGATGGTGAGTGTCTAATCAGCCAAGCACTCTGAGAGCAGAGCCATTTTGAGATACAAGACATCCTTCCATAATAGGCATTGATTAATCTCTGAGTCAGGGTAATTTACATAAGGAGCTGCATAAGTATCTAGAAATTGTGTGCTGGGACCTAAATCTGAAAGATAGGATGTAACCAAGCACTGGGGTCTGGAAAGCAGGGATTTGTGTGCATGCCCTTGCAATAGGCTTATACTGAATTGTGCATGCTCTGGAAGCATGCTTTGAGGATAGACTTAATTGACAGCTGTCAGTCATTCATAATTATGGTGTGTTTTTAATCCCATAAAAATAGAATGGAGAACGGATGTTGAGAGAGTAGTTAAAGCCAGCTGAACCATTTTTACTCCATTTTCAATATAAATAAAATATTTGATTGGGGAACTGAACTGAAGTTTAGGGTTTTGTTCTGTTACAGTGCTAGTGAAATGTCCAGTCATCATAATTTAAAAAGTGGACATAACGAATCCCTCAGTTGTTTTTATGATCTCTGAAGCATGTAAATAATAAGTGGGCAGTGCTGTACATTTCATTTCTCCTACATGATGCTTATATTTTGTTATGGGACAGTCAAATTAGGACTTAAAATAGATTATTCCAATTGAGAGCCGGGGAATTCTTAAAAGTAAGTTTTCTTCTTCTTGGGTTTATTGTTTTGTTTTGTTTTATTCAGGGAACTGGCCTTGATTGTCCAAAAGAATGGGAGGCTTTTAAGAACATTATGAAGTAGAATAAATGTATATATTTTTTAAAACTAATTTGGAATTTTGTCTAATTTCAGTTGTTAAAGGACATGAGAAGAACAAAGAAAAAAAATCCAAAGACTATGAAAGATCCAAGTCAAAGAAAAAGAAAAAAAAGAAAAAGAGATCTAAGCCTGGTAAAGTTCATTTTTCTTCTGTAGATGAAACTGGCTTCATTCTTTTGTAATAGTGCTTGTAATGGCACAGAATAAATGTCACTCCTAAATGAATGTCAGTGTATAAGTCAGGCTTTCCCTTAATAAGTGTGCCTCTATGCAGGCTTTGCCCAATTAAGAGAGTGCAGATGCCCTGTGTACTCTGGGACTGCTTTATGAATGCTGGAGTTTGCAAACTTTGAGTCCTGTTTTTCTGCTGTTAACCTTATTATTTCTTACACTTTCACTTTGAGGGGGAGTGGGCTGTAACAATGAGCCCAATTAAACCTGTCACAGCCTTAATTTCTTTCTTAAAGAAATTCTGTAGAGATTTAGTTAATGCCCAGTTTAAAGTCTAAACTCCAGCTGTGTCGCTCTTTCATGTCTCATAACATGCTGTTGCACTACATTAAAATGGCTGTAGTAGCAACGTGTATTCTTGGTTTCGTCTGTGGAGGCTTGGGAATGCTTTCCTGGGGCCACTTCAAGCTTTGAATTTGAGACAGAGGCCCAGGTGTTAGAGGTAATGGATTCTTCGCTACTGAAAACACAGCCGATTCTGGAAAATTTGTTTGAAACGTTAAAGGATCAAGTGTGACAACATCCTCTGTTATTGATGGGGATACAGCATACTTCAGTCTGCTAGGCATTGTTTGTGAAACTAGATCTCCCTAAGGAGGAGTTTCTGAGATAGAAAATTCTCTGATTGCTGCCATGAATAGGGCAAGCTATCAAGAGAGTGGATTGGAAGAACCATAGGCCAAGTCACTTAGAATTGTACTGCAACAAATAATTTTAATGAATTTCTGATTGTATGGTGCCTCTGTAGATATAATCTGTAGATTTATGCACCAAGTCCCCACAAGCCACCTGTCAGTCTATCATTGGGTTTTAAGATGTTGCATGCCTTTTTTTGATGTTTCCTTACGGGAATTCAGTCCAGAGCTGTGAAGATTTTTTCCAGGTAGCTGGAGAGTGCTGCTTGTAACTTCAGCCAGCCTTGATTTATATCCAATGTAGGCCTCACAGGGGAGCTATTCAAGGTGTTTTCTTCACACACTCTTAGTCTGGGCTTGTCCATCTGTGCATTCTGTTCCATACATAGACTAGGAAAGCAAGTGCTTTCTATACACTTTGAAGTCTGTGAGATTAGGGAATGTGTATAACCTCATGTGAGTAAGAGTGGGATGTGAGGGGGAGGTCTCCAGCTAGTGGTGCTTGTGTGAAAGTGCTTGTAAAGCAAAGGTATTTGTACACCTACTCAGTCTGAAGAATAGTTGGCCTGGAAAGGCTGGTCACTTAGACCTTTGTCACTTCTGACAGCAGTAAACAGTGACTGAGCAGCATAAAATTGTCTGGTTCAGAAAATACCTTCTTGCCTCTGGAAAGCTTGCGCGTCTTGCAGCAGCATCATGCAGTCCCAGAGCTCCAGCATACTGGGAACTGGCTCAGTGAGTTACACATTTCTGCTGTGGGCATGCATGGTGCTGTTTCTTCTGTCAACTTTTTTTGACCATAGATTTTTAATGATTTACTACAATTTTACAGGGTATTCGGGCACTGGGGAGAACACAGATATCTCACAAGAGCTTTCACCTGAAAAATCAGTTATCACAAAATCTAATTCTTCAAGTAAATCATTTGCTCACCCAAGCACCTTGCTTCACTGCACTGATTCTGGACAGCATAAGGGAAGATCAAAAGCAAATGGTGAGATGACTCTCCTCTCTGGCTTTCTAGTTCCGTCTTTCATTACCAGTAAATATGTGAACAGCACTAACATATTTGAAAACTGGTTCTTATTGTATAAATTTGGCTATTCTTACTCAGGGCTGTGTGTATTTCTTTCGCCCTGCTTGACAAGACTGGACCCAGTTCATTTGCCTGAGCTTGATGTTGCTGCTTTTTACTTTGGCTTTACTTTCATACACACCTCAAGACTGTTGCCCTTATCTCAGAAATCAAACTCATTTTGCGGGGTTTTTTTTCAGTGCCTTATTAACTCCTAAAATAACTATGTTGCAACTTAATTTTTTCATATTTCCAAAAGTTTCTACAATGTAAGAACTCCTTCAGAGATAAAAGTGGGTGTTTTGCGAGCTTGCTGTGTTCAAGAGACCATTGGGTGTAGTGATGTGTAGTTGTATCGATACAGAATGAATATGCTTATAATGACTTTCTGAGCTTCATATGAGAAGCTCTTGAGTACTGTTTATTGATGTCTTCTTCATAGTACTTCATACACACAACCCTTGAAAATCTGGCTGCTGTGTACCAGCTTTCATTATTCTCAATGTCTTGCTCCGTGTTACTACTTACTGATACAAGCTGGTACAATAAAAAAGATAAATGTTTGATTTTTCTCTTCTTAAAAGTCACAGATATGAAGGAAATAGAAAATATAAGACAGCTCGATTCTATACAAGAATGTCAGATATATTTTTTGTACAGATACATTGTTGGGAACAGTTTGAGCTTGTTTTGAGTGTTTTTGTTTCTGTTTGTTTGGGGGGTTTTGTTTTTGTTGCTAGTTTGTTGTTGTTTTGCATAACTTTCTTTGTTTTTAGACAAAAGTAAATTTTAGCTTCATTAAATTCCCCTTTATAAGTGAAACAGGAAACGTTAAAAACTACTGAAGTGCAGATAGTGGTAATGTCTTGAAACACGTTTTGCAATCTGAGCAGTTGTGTTTCTGGAGTATATCAACCGTATGACATACAGTTCAGTAGCTTGGCCATCAGTTGCTCAGACTTCTTTTGGTCAGTTGATAGATATTGAAAGTAGTGAAAAATACCAGAAATAATTTTATTTCGTCCTTTTCAAATTGTTTTGTTACTTTTTGCATCTGCAGAATTTGTGCCTAGATAAACAAGATCTGGTGTAAACAAAAGTGAAACTTGTGTAATGTGGAAGTGCAGTGTGCCCATCCCGTCACTTCCACTGTACTTTAGGAAAGAGTGTCCTAGTTCAGAGGTGGAACAGAACTTTTAAACATGAAAATAAACTATAGTGTTGGGTTCTCACCCTTTGACAACAGGTGCTTCCCCAAAAAATACAGTTTATGCCACAGACCATTAGTTCTGTTTTTGCATTCTATGAGCTAAATGATGAAAGTAGTTATACTCACGGTAGGTGAGACCCCACCATTGTACTTAAGACTAAAATTTTTACCTTCCATTCCCCTCTAACTCATTAAATTATTTTCAAATAATTAAAATACCTCATCTTCTTCCTCTGACCCTCAAATTCTATCCCCAGGGAAGATGCAGTTGTTGATTTAATATTATTGAGGTAAGATTCTCAATTCAGCATGCTGTTCAGTTAAAATTTTCTTGGCAGTTTTGTTCAATCTAGGATGCACTAATGCTTCAGCTAAGTAGTGTGGGTGCATTCTGGAAGAATACCTTGTGCAGTACACTGCCTGTGAGTTTATAAATGCATCCTAAACAGAAGATTAAATTAAAATAATTTCTGAAGCAGGATTGAATTCTGTGTTGGACCCAGTATTTCTGTCATTAAAACATCACTTTGTGAGATTAAATGGTTCATAAAACAGAACCCTCTTGCCTCTTTTTGAGAGCTCTGCACTAGAAGTGCCAAGTCACAATTCTGTACCAATTGCAGCAGCTAGCATGAGTCCTATTTGAATGTACAAGCCTGGTTTTGTTGTTTATAGTTTTGTCTGAAGAGACTTCATGCCTTGGTTTGAGATGCTGTATGCTGACAATACAGTTTTAATGACAAAAGCTGTTAAGATGGATATTTTGAGAGAGCCATTAATGAGACTATAAAACTTCATTATGTAGTAACCTTCAATAAACTGTTAAAATTGTGGTATTCCTTAACTTGCACTGTGAACTCAAGCTTTTTGGAATGTGTATTTGCATACTTGGGATGAGATTTTGAGGGACCTTTTTTTATAATTACTCAGGATTTTATGTAAATACTTCTTGTACAGAGGATGACACCCTGAGTGAGTCATCTATGGATAGCTTGCCTTGGAGTGATGATGACTGCACTCAGGATGTTGATGTAACCACCAACCCTGATGAAGAAGTTGAAGAGAGTGATTTTGAGATTGTTCGGTGTGTTTGCGAAGTAAGAGAAGAAAATGACTTCATGATTCAGGTATGAAATGGAGGGTAAATGCACATTTTAGTGAATGCAGTGGAAAGTGTCAGTAGAGAAACTTTTGTTTTGTACCCTAAATAATAAACTATTGTTGTCTTCCAAAAGCATAGTGTTTTTTGAGGTAATCTGTAAGGGTGACTGCTCCGATAGTTAACTTCTGCTTCATAGTACAGTTTAGGATTTTTAATTGAAAGAAAGAGGGAACATTCACTCCAAGTAAAAAATGGTTCGTTTGTTATTTGAGAATTTTGTTAAACGTAGAAGACTTTCTTGATTCTGAGAACACATATTTGAAGTCAGTGATTTTTTTTTTTTAGCTCCCTCTAATTTAGAGCCTGTTCAGAACATTTTCATGAGACAGTACTGTACTTCCCATTTCTCTGCCCTGGTAAGAAGCTTAACTTACACATACAATTCTCCAGACAGGCTGTGAAAAAAAAAAGAAAAAAATTGAGAGTTTTGCTTTAAAGCAGAACTGCATTTGTCATTTGTCCATTCTGCAATAGTCTGTAAATTCAGAGTTCCTAACCTGCCTAAGACCATCCGTCCATTCCACATGTATCTGCTCTTTTTAAATCAGCTTCAGTGAAAACTTGTAGAAGCTTCTATTGTCTCTCCTGCTTAAAACTGTTGATGAAAACCTCCTTGGAAGTTACTTGCCTATTTACTTTGAGATGTTTGTAAATTATCAGAAAATCATGTTCCTATGAATTTCAAGAGGTGAAGTCAAAAAAATCAATTAAATTTCTTCATAATTTTTTGCTCTAATTAATTTTCTTTGAGTTTCCATGCTGTTTCATGGAACCTTGCTGTGGAAGGTATGATGCTTTTTCTCTTAGTGGTGAGTTCACTTCACACAACTTTGTTTTAGTGTTGGATCCTGACAATGCAGGGCAAAAAGTAACTTATGAATTAGTAAGGAAGGGTGGAGTGATGGGCAGTGGTCAAGTGTAAGTAAATAGCACCAGACTGTACATGAAGGAAAAGGAGTCCGACAGTGGTGACCAAAGGGGGGTAGATACCCTCTGAGGAGATGGCTTACAGAAAATCACAAATAAATAGCCTGGGAGTATAATTGGCAGAAGTAAGTTCAATACTAGGTTAGGATTGCAGGATGTAGGGAGCTGTCAACTGGCTCTGGATGCAGCCTATGGATGCCTTTAGTTTAGAGTTTCGTGGGCTGTTTCTAAGATTACCTTGCTAGCTTGAACTAGTTTGGGCGGGCTTTTTTAGCATATTGCAAACTTTTAAACATTTGAATTGATTTGTGAAAGAATTGGTCTCTGGAAGAGAGATGCAGATGAGCAGTATTGTGCATTCGTGGTGGGGATTGAGGTAATAGGAAATATGCTGGCACCTGGCATACCTGCTTGGGTTTGCTGCATGCCTGTCTTGACAGCAGAATGAGGGGCCAGGGCAGTTTCTTCGTGGATCTGGCAGGAGGTTCATTGCTCCCAAATACATCCCCTCCTCTTCTACAAGAGGGAGAATGCTAAGCGTTCTCTTTCAGCTGCGTTCATTGCCATGAATGTGCCAAATATAGAAATAATCCAGGAAAATGTTAATTTTAAACATATCAGCACCTTGTCCATGAAAGACTGGGGAACATTGAAGTTTAATGAAACTCATGCACAGTTAAAATGGGAGTTCCTTTAGGTATTTAAACTAATAATTTGCCCCCACATTCAAAAGATTTTATAAAAAGTTTTCTTTGACCTGTACTTGCCTTAAATTAATTGTGTTGAGCAATTTGTGCATTAAGGATGTCATTTATTGCACTGGGATGCAGAAATCTAGGTTTGCATTTATAGAAGTATCTGCTTCAGTTACTAGAAATTAGATCTGGAAAAAGAAGTACAGAAAAATAGTGTGTTGTTGGTTAGTGCTGTTTTGTTCCAGTCTCTACAGGGAGATTACTAGACTTCATTTATGGAGCTGGTGTAAAGCAGCAGTGTAGTGTTGCCCTGTGTTCCTTCTGGAGGCACAGCAGTCCGATTTTCTGGTAAGACCCAAAGAAATCCAGACAGACTGTTGTTGCCTCATCTTTTTAGTTTTTATATTGAAACATTGATGAATTTGTGTATGATGCAGAAAATTCTGGGGCTGGATTTGATGGCCTCAGAGGTGATGGATGTAAACAGACTTGAGATATTTTTGTTCTGCAAGGTGAAAAACTGCTTTAAATACACATCTTTTGGGTTTGTTTATTTATTTTGTGACTTGAATTTCAATTTAAATATTTTTTGCACAATGCTGTATGTTTTGTTTCTTCTAAATCTTCTGCTTGGAATGCTTTGAAACTCCTTACTACCACCTGAGCAGGGAGTAGTTTCCCAGTAGCATATGCCAGAGCAGTAACCTGTAGCCTAGAAGCCACCATGTGTAGTAGAACCTGCAAGTTAAAGAATGCACCTGTACCCTGAGGGGGTGAATATTTAAATATCAGTTGAGTGAAATTTTAAAAAATTGGTATGTTTGTGCTGGTTTGAAAGTAAACCAAAAGGAGAAGTGAACCCCACAGAAATACCGTGAGAGAGATTTCAGGTCAGAGTTACAATGTCATTAGGAAGATTACAGTAAATGCAACAATACACAAAAACTGGCTTAAAGTCAGACTACAGCCTGGTGTTCTGTTGGGTAGGGTGGTGGTCTCAGTCCTATCAAATAGTGACAGTAGTCCTGCGAAATGATGGTTGAGGTTGAGAGCAATGGTCCTCTGGGAGGTCTAGTCCTCCTGTGGAAGTACAGGTCCTCCTCTGGATCTGCCCAGTAGTTACGGTGTCCTAAATTCCTAAAGCACCCAGATAATTTATGGTCAGATATGGGCAGGATGCTCAGTACCACCCCCAGGGCAGGGAATTTCACAATGGAATGATGTAATCCTATGAGTCATAGGATGTTTTGGGGATCCTTGATGGCCTAGGTCCTTAGAGCTGCCCATTGGGGCATGAAGGCCTGATGGCAGAGATGACCCCCCTTAGGCTGGATGTAGTTATCACAGTTCAGTCAGTTTGTGAAGACAAGAAAAACTACCCTGATGTACCTGGTTTGGGGGTGGTTGGCCACTTTATCTCACTCTTGCAGCCTGCCGGCTGGTGTGCATTGGGCAGCTCTTGCAAACAACCCATCATTAGCAGTTCATCAAGAATAGTGTAGATGGGAGTAGAGTGCATAGTTTGGTTACAACCGCACTTGCAACCTAGGACAGATGCTTCGCTAGAGTTCTGGGCAAAATTGCCTGGAAAAACACTGAGTGCAGCGCTGTACAATATGGCATGATCCATAGGATGCAGGTGTAACTAGATCCAGGAGCTCCCTTCTTATTTTTAGCACAGTCTGTTTCTCTTAATCTGTTTTCTTTGTTTTAGAGCAACTTTTTCTGGCTCTAATTTGTGAAAGGGGGATTATGTCTGCCTTTTTTGAAAATATCTTCCAACTGCATTAGGGCTATTTACCCATTTTGGAAGGCAAAATATTGTTGGTTCCATGCTTCAGAAACCTGTTTCTCTCTAACCTTTTACATTCTCCAATCCCAGAGCTCCCATCTCCTCCACACCTAGACCGCTCATTTAATGCAGTGAAGTATTCAAAGTCTGGTTGTCCTTTTCTGTCCCTCCTAGCTTGAGGAAGGCAGGAGATAAGAGCATTAATTAAAGTGATGTTGAGTGCAGATGAAATGTTTAGCAAGTTCGCATCTTAGTAGGTCAATGAAGAGCAAAGTGAGATTCCTTGCAGTTGCTGTTAGGATTTGGTTTAGCTCATACTGCAGTCCTGTACATTCCCAACATTTCTGTTTTTGGTTTGTGCTCTGAGAAATAAAGGGTGTATAATCTCTTGTCTCACTGCCTGGGAAAATAGTAACTTTTAACTGACATCACAGTTTCCAATCAAAATAGACTTAATATTCTTATGTGGGGTTTTGTTCCATGTTTCAGTGGTCTGTACTCTACAATCACAATTTTGTCGCATTAAAATGGGGAGAAAATGACAAAATGTGAATAGTTTTTTCCCACTCTAGAACAGCATGGCTTTAAGAACAGTGACTGCATTTTAAATAGTGTAACTGTGCTAAAGAGATCCAAATTATATTCAGTCGTTGCCAGTATGATTGTCCTGTTGGATGCTCCTAAAGCTGGTGCCACTGATCTGCACTGCAGGTTTTTATTAGTAGAGCTACCTTTGAAGTGGATAAAATGTTGGAGGTACAAGAATTGTTAAAGCATAATATTGCCTACTCCTGAAATAAACAGGGCAGGAGATTTTTCTCCTTTTAATGCCTTTATTAAGAGTGATCAGCTCAAGGTTGGGAGGCTCGATGGGTCCGCCGTCGCCGCTCCCAGGGGGACTCGGAGGAGGAGGAATGTGCAGCTTTGTCCCCTGGGGGCAGAGCTGGGGGTCCCGTCCCCACGATGTTACCCAGCTTTTGACTTTTCCAGGCTCGCGGCTTGGTTCCAGCTGAGCTCTTTGCTCAGGGCGAGGGGCAACAAAAGTTTTCATCATCTTTGCACGTCCGGTACTTTGTTCCTCACGTTCAGACATCACTCTAATCTCTTAATTCTGTATTGGCTCGGGTTTTTTGGGGTCTTTTCCGTAAGTTTGGTGGAGTTACTTCCCATGGCATGCTGGTCTCAAGCCTATTTTGCATTTTCTCCCATGTCCTCTCCTCTCACCGTCTGGGGAGAAGGATAACTTAGCCTTAGGTAAGGGCCATAGCAATACAAAAGGAGCAATTAATGAGAAGGACTGATGATACAATAACAAACAGGTAGAACTTCACCTTGGCAGCAACTGGTTTAACTCGTTCTGCAACCCTTTTGTTCCCAAAAAAAATTGGCAGATTTTTTATTTATAACACTCCTGTGTGACATAAATATCTCTGGGATTTGATAACTAAATGTGGATTACTGTTTGAGGTTGTCAGGAAAAGTAATCCACAAACATCAGAGATTTTTGTCCAAAAAGGAGACAGAGGAGCCCTTTTACTTTATTTGAATAAAGGGAGAGGCCATGGGGCATTCCCCTGGGGTCCCTCAAATTTCTGGAGGACAGTTTTTTGACACTGGCCTTTTTATCCCAATTTCCCAGCTGCATTTCCCTTCTCTCTTTCCCCTGTGGCTGAGGCACTTTAGAGGTACAGACTTCCTGGAATGCCTCATACCAAAGATTGCCCTCTAATGTATAGCTCCTCCTTTTTAATTTTTAGTTCTTATGGAATTTATGGGTTTCCCCATTGTGTCTTTCATCTTTCAATATCCAATTTCATTTATCAGTAAACCTACAGTTCGTTTGTAAAGGCAAATATCTTTTTCCGTTCATCAATCAGCGGAATCCTTCCTGTTTTGTTTTCTTATCTCTCAATGCTAGTTTTATCTACTAGCAGACCCACAGTTTGTTTGTAAAGACAAACCTGTCATTCCTCTCAAGGGGAAAGCTTTTGAATTCAGAAAAATTGGTCTGTTTTGGTGAAGAAAGCTTGATTGCCCTGTTGGCTATCTGGTTATGAGCACATGCATCTCATGAATGATTTTCATTTCCAAAGGGAGTATTTTTGTACCTTTCAGAATCTCTGCTTGTACTTTTTAATTGTCGTTCTCCAGAAACACACATGAAAAATGTGGAGGGCTCACATTTTATTATAGTCTGTTTCTGTAGTGTATTTGTTTGTAAGTGGAAGGTGGGGTGTGTATATTAATAGACCTTTTTTGTCTTAAAATATGTAGATCCTGTGCTTCTTAATTGACATAATGGTATTGAGCTCCTCTAGCCAGGATTTCTATTAATGTGCACTTCTTGTCTTTGAATAGTGTGAAGAGTGTCTGTGCTGGCAGCATGGAGTCTGTATGGGCTTACTGGAAGATAATATACCTGAGAAATATACCTGCTATATTTGCCAAGATCCTCCAGGTACAGAAATTTAAGGTTACAGACCCTTTTTATATATGTAGTAAATCTACTAATTCATCTATATCTAATCTGTATCTATATCTATCTCTCTGAAAAACTATGCCATTTTCCCCCTCACCTGTGTCTGTGACTGTAGGCAAGTTTCAGTTTCAGGAAATTTAATTTATGTGAATGTCCATGAGTCAATACTATGAAATTACAAAAGGACAGGAATGGAAAAGACTGTTTTCACTGTGATGACCATCTGGCACATATTTGCTGTAATAAGAATTGTACTGTCTGACTATGGCAAATGAGTGTAGAAAACAGGAAGCTCAAGCAAAGACTCCCCATGGGTACATCTTAGAGGATATGGCTGCTGCTCTCCCCCAACAAATTAGGCTGATGCATTCTTTTAAGTAAGTCAGCAGAAGGCTTCTGGCTCCCCTCAGCAGTGGCTCTTGCCATTGACTGCATTACCTGCTGTTCTGGTGTGATGCTGGCCCAATGGCAGCCACCCACATAAGCCACTTGCTCACCCTCTCCTGCTTCAGCTGGGCAGGAGAGAAAAATTTAACAAAGAGTTCAGGAGTTGAGACCCGGAGAAAACACTCCAAGGGCAGAACAGGCTTCACTTAGAGATAAAAGGTGAGTTTATTACCAACAGAATCAGAGGAGGATATGAAAAATAAAATGAGCCTTTAAAAACACCTTTTCTTCCCCCAGCCCCTCCCTCCTTCCCACCAACAGTGCAGGAAAACAGCATGTGGGGGTTTGGTCAGTTCATCACTCAAGGTTTTCTTCTACTGCTCCGGGAGAGACGTTGCTCCCATGTGACACTGTGGGGTCCCTCCCACAGGAGAGAGTTCTCTGTGAACTTCTCCAGCGTGGCTTGCCAATCTCAGGAGCAGCAGTCTGCCCAAAACTGCTGCAACGTGAGCCCCTCCCACGGGCACACAGTCCTCCCAAAACTGCTGCAGCCTGGGTCACTTGTCCACGGGCTGCAGTCCTCCAAGGACAGGCTGCTCCAGCCTGAAAGCAGGGGCCCTCTCTCTCTACCAGGTCTCCCACTGGATCACAGCCTCCTCCAGGCATCCACCCGCTTGAGTGTGAGCATCTCCCCCACGGGCTGCGGCTGCATCTCTGCATCCCCTGGGAATCCCCGTGGGCTGCAGGGGCACAGCTGCTTCACCGTGGTCCTCAGCACAGCCTGCAGAGGAGCCTTGGCTCTGGCACCTGGAGCACCTCCTCCTTCTCCACTGACCTTGGCGTCACCATGTTATGTCCCTCACATGTTCTCACCTCTTCCTCTTCTGGGACTGAAAGAAAAACCTGCACTTTTCTTGGATCGGCTGTCTGTCCCTGCCCCGAGATGCGTGGGATGGTTCTGAGGCAGCTTTCGAAGAATGAGCCTGGACTCTATGCTTTTTCGGTCTTCAGGTTGTTTATTATTTCTGCAAAATTTTCTTTCTGCCCAGCCAAGATCTGCTCAGCAAGGCAGCCACAGGCACTCTGCCTGCCCCCGAGGCAGTGTCGTCTTTTTGTACTACAAACTACGTATAACATATTTACACTTAATTCCCAATACCATCACCGATGTTAGACAGCGCACTTCTACTCTAAACCAATCCCTAAGCGCCAACATCACTGCAGAAAATGGGGAACAAGAAGAAGAAAGAAGAAGGACTAGACATTGCCTGATTCCTCCATCCTCCCCCATAGCCCCCATACAAAAAAATCCTAAAACCTACATTTTCACCCTGTGAACATCTTGTTTTCACACCATTCAAACTTGTATGGCTTTCACATCCCCATGCCAAGCTGGCAGTTCATTAGAAGGATCAAAATCAAGCCACCAGGTGTTCTGGGCAGAATGCCAGGGTCTCCAAGCCCCCCGGATGGGGTCTTTGGCAACTCTGAACATCCGGAGGGATGGGCTGAGTTCCCACACACCTTGGTTTTGATTTTCTTCTTAAATCTATTATCACAGAGGCATTACCAGCCTCTCAAATTAGGCCAGCTTTGGCCAGCAACATATCCATCTTCAGAGCCACCAGGGATTGGCTCTGCCACACAGGGGGAAGCTTCCAGCAGCTTCTCACAGAATCCACCTCTGTGGCCACCGAGCCCGCCCCCCTCCCCCCACTACCACAACCAGGCCGTGCAAAACCAACATGGCTGCAATAACCTATATATTGGAATTTACCTGAGGTAACACAGTCAGAGTTGATTAAGCAATATGTTCTCTCCTCCTTAGCAGATATTTTGAAATGTCTTAGCGTTGGAAAATCCCAGCTCTGTGGAGACAGGGCAACTGAAAGGCAATTTAAAGATTTTATTCCGTTATCAATCTCGTAGAAGGGTGAGACATAAGAGCTGTAAAACTCAATGCCATTCCATCAGAAGCCAACTTGTTTCCTGGTTACAATATCTTATAAATAAATGTATTGTTTTTCAGCCTATTAGCTTTTGCCACACAATGGTGCTCATACTTCTAACACCAATCACCTATTACTTTACCCCATGTGGTCTTCCTACAATGCATCTTTCACAGTTCTAATTCTCAAGAATATCAGGTCTTGTTACAAGCCATTGTTTGAAACTTGTTTCTAGTTCAATCACTCTCTCAACAATGTCATCTCTATTCCATGGCCTTCCTGAGTCAGCACACCTTATCTCAGAGTTTGCATACAGATGTACAAGACTGTGTGAGCTCTCAGTCAGGTTTTGAGAATCCTTTACAAATCTATTTCTCACATCTTAGTCCATCTTACACAGCAGGTAAAATTACATTAAGCAAATATTTTCTGACTTTCTACTGTATTTATTACAAAAACTTGCCGAAAGTGAAAAGGATGAGGTTTGGACTTGAGGCCACGGTTATAAATGGCAAGAAAATGGATCTCTTTTCACCTGATTAAAAGACTTTTTTGGTTTATATACATATTTGGATTGTGATCCAAGGTTTTTTTGGCTGTTGAAAGCTACCAACTCTTTCATACTTAAACTCATAGATTTGTGTAGTATGTTTACTGCTGTTGCTTGTACTCTCAGCAATGAAGACATGCTATGCCTAAATCTTAAACTTTTACTACAGAGACAGCAATAAATTTAAGGTTTCTTTAGAATATCTTGCTTCTAGAATTTTTAAGCTATTTTGCTTTATGGCAGTTGAAGGTAATTTTAAAGGGACTAAAATGCACTAGCAAACTGAATTGTCATCACACTTGAATGAGTGTTTCTGTGCAGAAGGTGATTACAGCTCCATTTGTTGAATTAATCATTAACTATTAATTTCAAGATTCTGAAGTTTACATTGGAGGGGACTTGATTTTTACCTTTTAGCTCTGTCTTAATTTTACTGGTGTTGTGAAAAAGGAAAACATGTCCAACTTTCTGACTGCAAAGATGGCTTTTCAGTGACTGTTTTTGGCTTGAAGTGAGCTGACAGGCTGTATGAATCTACAAAGAAGTGGCTTTTAAAACTGAGCATGGCAATTCAGCAGACTCTTACTTAGGAGCTTTCCCCAGTCTATACTGCTGGGACTTGTAACAGCACCACTCATTCTATTAGAAGTAAAAAGCAAATTTAGTGTAATTTTGTCTAAAACTGTACTAACTGCTGTTTTACTCAGATCTTTTTGAATCGGGTAGGATTTTTAAGAGATTTGTTAACATTTACCCTTGCTTAAACGTGATCAAGATGATTTTGTAGCACAGTTGCTTGTGGGCATAGTCTGATGTCTCTTCTTCAGGTTATATACTTCAAAAGGGAGCACTTTTTATCTCAGGGTACACATCACCTCAGTTGTTCAGGTGACCATGAAGTTCTCAAAGTCTGTTTTACTCTTGTGGACTGAACTGTACTTTCTGTCTCAGATGTGAGCTTCTCTAATGTAGAAGTTAATGAGGGAGGGCCAATGCAGGTGGCCAGGAGTGTCTCCAATGTCGTTCTGATCATACCAAAAATTCTGCTTGCCTTCCTGCTTGATACAGTGTATCTGCCTGGAGGGTTGAGCTGATGCACCTTTCAAAATTCTTTTTCACCCTGTCATGATTTCTGATGCCACCAAATACCAATTCTATGTAGTGCTAGCCTCAGTCTCACTCCGTTGCCTAGTAACTCCCTTTTTCTTTTTTTTTAGCTTCTCCTCTAGTCAACGTTAACCTGCTTATATTGGAGACCTTTTTGCATTTATGGTTCCCAGTCTGTGTTTCAGTTTTATCTCTGGTTTTGTGGGCTTGCTGCCTGGGCTGTACGTAGGCAGTGACTGTTGGGGTTCTCTGGGTGCTGAGCTGTCCGCTGAGAATATCTGTAGTAAATGTACATTTTACAGGATGTGGAGCAGCTTTTGTTAGGTATTTAATGTGAAGGGTTTTTGTCTGTGTTTGCAATTTAGTAAGCACCTTTCCTGGTAATACCATTTGTTTAGCAGTTTAAGTTACTTCTATTGATGCATCTTTCACATTCAGCACTGTTTCATTTCAGCTGTTGCTGATATTCAATATCAAGAGATAACATTGATATCTCTTAAGATAGAATTATCATTATTAATAGCTTGACTTAGGCAAGTTTTCTATTGGAACCTTAGCCCCGATTCCTTCAAAATCTACTTTTGCACAACTGTACTAGTACATGTTGATGTTAAAAACAAGATCACTGAGAAGCTGATTGCCATTTTCTGCATTTTATTGTCTGCAGAGAGCTGCAGTCAGACTGTAACTTCTGTCATAACCATGCTTAAACTAGACAGTGTGATACTCTGCTAAAAATACACCTTTCTCAGCCTCATCTGCAACTGTCTGTTGTGGATGTCCTCTGGTGGAAGTTGGTGTCAGAATGTGTTTACAGTTGGGCAGAGGTTTTTGGCTTCCTACTTTACAAATTCTTCATTTCTTCATTGGTCTGCTTTTACAGGTTCTATTGATAAGATCAAATAAGCTGTTGCAGTACCTAGAGATAATCAGAATTACTACCAGCACTGTCAACATTTCATTTTAACTCACTCATTACTGTCACTTCAGGTCAGAGGTCCAGCTTAAAGTACTGGTATGAAAAGGAGTGGTTAAGTAATGGTCACATGCATGGCTTAGCGTTTTTGGAAGAAAATTACTCCCACCAGAATGCCAAGAAGATAGTGGCCACTCACCAGCTGCTTGGTGATGTACAGCGAGTGATCGAAGTCCTGCACGGGCTGCAGCTGAAGATGAGCATATTACAGTAAGCAGCATTTACGTATCAGCTGGCATGTTCTCGTCGGGAATCAGACTGCAAGTGTAAAAATAACCAGAAATTCAGACTTGCGTTTGTGCTGTGTGGATTTAAAACATAGTTTGAATTGCTGATGTGATCTTGGGAAAGGATTTGGCTATTTGAAAACTGTTTAAGTGGGATGAGTGTAAGTGGACAATGTGTATAGAAAGGATTAAACTAATAAACCTAATGACAGTTTTTCCTAATTTACCCAAATGGATTTTAAGTAAGAACAGGATAGACTTATAACCCGTGGCGCCATTTTTGCAGCACTTGCTTTCTCCATTCCAGGGGATATGGTCATAGCTTCTCCAAGAGGAATCAGATCTTTTTGTTTGGTACAGTGTCTTGTTTTGGTGCAGTGGCAGAGTGGTCGCACTCTCAGCAACCTGCAGTACTTCATTTCTGAAAGGTTATTTCAGCTATATCTACAGAAAATAACAGTTATTTTCATAAAAGATTTTTTTTTATCAATTCAACATTTTTGTCTATTTTCCTATTTAAAGTCAACCTTCTGATGACTGAAAACAAAATAAACTGAAATCTAGCAGTTCTAAATTTATTGAATTCCATAATTGTAATTTATTAGTTGATAACTTGCACTGTTTGGCAAACAAAGTGATTTTGGCATTCTTTGGACCCTTCCCCTAAATCTGTGGTAATGCAGGAGGTCCACTGACATGGAATAATGCTTAAAGCAAGAGAGGAGCCATTTTAACATAAGGGTTTGCTTTTCCATTATGGGATCCTTTTATTTAGGTCTGTAAGTAATCTCTTTCCTTTTTGGAGACTGAAACAAATACTTTAAAAAAGGCCCAAGGAGTAGCCTTAAAGAGCAACATTTGAGTTTCAGGTGAGATTTACACAGTACTGAGGTAAGGAGCACTGGGTATATATGTGATGGTTGCTGCAGGTTTTGTTCCTTTTCTCTCCCATGCTGAAGTCAGTATGATGGCCTGGATTAATTAAAGGTGAGGTGCAGTCCTGTTTGGATCATCTGGTTAGAAGCTTCAGCTGATGTTTTCTTTATCATGATAAAAATTAGAAGAGATTTGAATAATTATTATATTGTTGATGCAGATCAGCAATAGAGAGATGATTTCATAGGTGCCTGAAATTATTAGGAATTGCTCATTGTTTCAGGGAGATTTCTCAGTGTTTCAGGGAGGTGGCAAAGGACACAAGGTGATCCCGGCAGTGCCGTGGGAGGGTGAACCTTCAGCAGGCAGGAGTCAAAAGGTTATTCAGGTATTAGCATTTGAATTTTCATCCTTTGGTAACTGGTGCATCATTTTTCAGAAAAATATTCTGTCTTTTGTAAAATTATCCCTTGCTCTGGTTTGAGCAAAGTACAGTTTCTTTAGGTGTAGCAGATGAATGGAGCTTGAGCAGAAAGCTTTGGTAAATGAACACCTGGTTTTCACTTTTCCAGGCATGCCTTCAGGATGGTTCACCAGGGAGCTCTATCCTTGCTGTGCCAGCACTGAAGTCAAAGATGCTTCTGTGAAATAGTCTGAGCACATCCTTGGCAGCTGTACTCACTCCGGTTTCTTCTGAGAGACACTGAAGAAACCTGAGCTGCTGTGGGATGGATTAGAAAGCAGTTACTACCAAAGTCAGCTGGTCATGTTTTGTTCAATGGTTTGGTGAACAGCTAGAAAAGCTGGATCAGCTGAATAGAATAAGTATGTCCACCTCTGCAAGGAAGCAGAGAGGAAGGCTTGAGGGCAGCCCCCCCATCTGTGCAGCCCAATGCAGCAGGGGCTTTAGAGCCAGGATTTGCTCTGCTGTGTTCCTGCAGCCTGTGGCAGATGAGCTGCCAGCCCTTTCAATATAGCAGAGTATGGTGCTTTGCTCTCCTTTTACTGCTGTTTTGATGCTTTACACAAGGAGGAACATGGGTTACAATGCTCACTCAGAATCTTTTGTTTGTTATATCTGTAATAATCTGATACCAATAGTTGTCCCTTCTGCTGAAATAAATAATGTATTAGTCAATTTGAAGACAATTAAAATAAGAATTTTTCTAAGAACAGATGAAGGGAACTCTGGCCACTGAGATACCACTGCAGTTGCAATGTTGGTGTACCATACCTTTACTAAAAATATCCCTGTTAAAAATTAATTTCTGCTACTAATAAATTGCAAATAGTGAAGCAAAATGTTCCATGAAGGGCCAGCATTGGTGAGAAGTCATATGTGTATATTTGCAGCTTATTCTTCAAGTTTTTTCTTAATCCAAACCTTGGTTTGTCTTTTTTTCCCATAATTATTCTCACTTTACTTAACTTCTTTATGCAAGAGGATAGTTTGCTTAGTCACTTTGGCATTTAAATTGGATGGTTTACTTTTTTATGTTTGAACAGAAATAAAGAACACCCTGACTTAAAGCTTTGGTGTCATCCATGGAAGCACATCACGGTGGATGAAAAAATCCATACAAGACACATCATTCACTTTGAGGAAAATTGCAAAGAGGAGACAGCAAGTTATAGAACTTGGAATGGGACAGTTGAGAAACCCTCAACAGTTCCTTCTGTAGAGGAATCTTACATTACGAGTGAACACTGTTACCAGAAGCCTCGGGCCTACTACCCTGCCATAGAGCAGAGGCTGGTTGTGGAAACCAGAAGTTCAGCCATTGATGATGGAGTAAACAGAATAAGGGAAAATGGGGATGATACCTTCTCAGAGAGGTTTGGCTGGAATCTGGACCAAGAAATATGCAAGATGGAAAATGAATCTAAACACAATTACTCTAAGGTATGTTTATTAAAATAGCCTTCTCTAGCAAAGAGCATGTGTTTTCCTGGCAACCCGCAAACCTCAGCCTTTTAAAATACTTTTTGGTCTGTTTGTGTTTATTTTTTTTTAATTAGACTGTTAAATTTAAGTTGCCACTAACAGCTAAAATGATAAATGTGATCAACTCCTTCATTTTATATTATAATTTAAAACTCTAGGTTGACTTCTGGACCTCAAGTTGTTTGAAGAGCGTGGACCATGTATTATGGTCCACTGGTAGCTCATTGCTGCTTACTTTTGTGTACTTTTAAATGAAACATAAGCACTAGCAGAGAGAGAAAGGTCAAGCAAGCATGTATGATAGTACCAAATACACTGATAGGCCAGCTTCTAACTATGTCCATCTTGTTTCCATGTTCTTTCTAATAGCTAAATTAATTTTGGGTTCTTCAGGCAGCATTTCAAGATTGAAAACAAAAGGTATCAGCCTGAAGTGTTTTTGTTTTTTTTTTAAGACTGATCACCATGGAGTAGTCTTGTTTCTTCTTCCTACTGTAGCCCTTCAGGTTTAGCTTTCAATGCTTGGTTCTCATTGTCATCTCTGTCAGCCTAGTAGAGGCCTTTCTGCTCTCCAGTGCAAAAATTTTGATTCTGTTAGTACCAATTCCTATGAAATGTGGGATGAGAAATATTGAAAACCCTCTGGGAAATGAGTGAAGCCCCTCTGCTCTGGAGCCAGGCTAGGGGAGCTGTGGGTGTTCACCTAGAGAAGGATCCAGGGAGACCTGAGAGCCCTTTACAGTGCCTAAAGAGCTCCTGGACAACTGGGCTTTTGGGACAAGGGATGGAGGGACAGGACAAGAGGGAATGGCCTTAAGATGAAGGAGTCTAGATTTTAGATGGGATATTAGGAAGAAATTCTTCCCTGTGAGGGTGGGCAGGCCCTGGCACAGGTTGTCCAGAGAAGCTGTGGCTGCCCCTGGATCCCTGGAAGTGTCCAAGGCCAGGTTGGATGGGGCTTAGAGCAGCCTGGGACAGTGGAAGGTTTTGGAACCTCTTCCAACCCAAACTACAGTAGGATTTTATGATTCCATTAAATACTGGGCTCCCTTTTTTTAGATTAAAGGTTAGGATAGCTCTTATTTCATCCATATGTAAGTTGTAATTTACAACTTTTAACTTCTCTGTCGGTCTGTTGAGATTGTTTCCTAGAAAAGGAAATATTTTAGTTCTTCAATCTTAAAGAGCCTTTTTCTAAAGGATCATATTTCAGCAGAAGGATGAGAAAAGTAGGGGAGTAGAATGAGCACTGCTGATGTTGTAGTCAAGTTTTGTAAGGAGTGGTAATGCTTGTTTGGAGATGGTTCAGCAAAAGTTTTAGTAGAATTTTGATTAGATTCCTTAAGGAAAAATCCCTTTTCACTCCTGAATTGTTTGCTCTTTAGTTGATTTAGTTGATCATTGTAAGGTGTATTGTATTGTCAGGTTCTAGGAACAGCTTCAGCATTCCCTGAGATGCACAGATTAAGTGCAGGATCTTCCAGATGAACAGTGGCAGGGAGATAACTCCACATGTGTATGTTACCTTCAGAAAACCAGATGTTTGTAAAGTACAAATAGTTTTCAGCAAAACACCCATAAAATATGTTTATATTTAGATCTTCTTGCCCAAACCAGGTTAGTGTCTGTTTATGGTCTGTGTCTCTATCACTCACTGGCCTCTGATGAGTTCAACAATTATAGGGGACTGGGAGGACTCAAGCAGTTTGGCTCCCCAATTCTCTTTCACTGTAACAGATATTTAATGTGTGTATTTCTGCTAGGTGAGAGAGTCTGTCTCTAAGAAAGTCTCTCCAGAGGAAGCTATTGAAATGAAATTGCTGGAAAAAGACAAAGAAGGAGTAGTGAACTCACAGCTGCAGTGGCAGCTCAATCTTTTAGCTCACGTGGAATCTTTGCAAGATGAAGTCATACACAGAATGGATTTCATTGAGAAGGAGCTAGATGGTAAGTAGTGTTATTCTAGTTTAAAAAACGATTTTTTGTTAACTGACCTACCTGTTCAAAACATGTTAACCAGAATTTTACTTCTTCAGACCTACAAAGAGAATAACACTCCATTATCACATTTTCTAAATAGAAAATAGACAGACTCCTGATGTGGGGGGTGGATTTTAAAACAAAGACCAGAATTTCACAGAAAAAGTTCTAGTTAGGACATCTCTAAATAGTTGTATCAGATATTGTACTGGAACATCTTTGTGTCTTTTTGGGTTTAGTTTTTTGTCCTTTTCCAAAACTCTTCTGTGTGTTTGCATTTCTGTGTTCTTTGGGGACTTGCTGGCTATGTTAGCCCGTTCTGAGTAGCCTCTTCAGTGCACAAGGCTCTTATCCTCTCCTGTCTCTTCCAAATTCTTCATCTAAATATATTTTAAGATTTTCATAGCAATGGAAAACTTATAAATCCTTTGTGTTGCATTGAATGATTTGGGATAGTTCTTTACATTGTTAAGTCTGACCATTGGTTGTGTAGTGGTTATAACAGTAGCTTTACTTGCAGGGGAATCCAACTTCTGCCCAAGTAAGAGCCCTGTCTTTATAAATAAGGTACTGAAAAGTTGGACAGATGAGGGGCTATTTCAGGTAAAGAAGATCAGTCAGGGCTGTGCTGCCTAAAAAGCTCTGGTTCCAAAAAGTTGGACTTTCTGTACCTGCTGCTGAGCAGAGGTCTGTGCAGTGTGTTGCTGCTTTGAGCAGGAACTTTCTTACTCCAAGGTGGGATGTGTCAGTGCCGAGTGATGCTGCTGGTTCTGCAGCAGGTGCTGCCCATAGGTGAAATTTACCTGTTGATCTGGCTAGTGGCAAGACTGCTCTTGGTAGAGGTATTTATTCTGTCTTGAAGGTTTCAGTCTCCATCTGCAGTGCTATCAACATCCCCAGAACTCATCATAGTCTAACCCTTGCCACCTTCCTTGTGAGCATGTTACATTGTCACTTGACTTCTGCTGGGGGGGTGGGGGGGCTTTTCTTGTTTCCCGCAGAGAAGCTTTTTAAAGCAGTTTATTTTCTTTATGGAGCACTCTGCTGCTTTGTGCTTTTGATCTTCATCCCCATTTTGTGTTACTCACTTCTGTCTTGGTCAGTTGTGTTCTGTATGCATGACAGATCTCTTTCGTTCTGATAGTCTCATTTTTGATGGTGTAAACTCCACAGTTTCTTTGCCTGAAATTGACACAGATCAGAAGAAGTTTAGCATGAGGTTTCACAATGTCTGGTCCAGAGTTTTCCTTTCCTGCTTTTTCTTAGGAACAGCAGCTTCTCCCTCCATCTCCATGTGAATTATTTGGTAATGTATCAAAAGTTACTTGCAGAGATTGGTGTGAGGTGTTCAGTTCTATGATTTCTCAAATAACTGTTAAAAATATTGCCCACTGCCTTCTCAAGAGTTACAAAATATTTAAAGAATTCTTGTTTTGTGACTTAAGATGAGCTGTTTGCTGAGAACTGCAGTAGTGATGGATTTTGTTTTCTTTGCAGTTCTGGAGAGTTGGCTGGATTACACAGGAGAGCTGCAACCCCCAGAACCACTGGCTCGACTGCCCCAGCTCAAACACTGCATAAAGCAGCTGATAACAGACTTGGGCAAAGTACAGCAGATCGCGCTGTGCTGCTCCACGTGAGCCTGGAGAGCTCTGGCTGGGACTGCCTGCAGAGCTGCAGTATCTGATGGGAGCACATCTGAATCTGTAAATTAAACTAGCATGATGCTTGCATGGGATGCAGATTGACTTCAGGGACTTGTCAAGAAGTGTTGTTCAAAGAAGAGCAAAAAGGTTTTTTCAGGTTTATTAGACAATTATAATGCTGTGGAAAAGGTCATACTCTTGTCTCCTGTTGCCTGTTGGTTGATAAGTTAGACTAAAATTTTCACTCCCTACAAGTTGTTGATCAAAATGGTAGACTTCTTCATCATTGAATTGACTAAAAATTGTGCCACTGAAAAACAGAGTTCTAAGAGCCAAAAAAGTTTGGTTGACAGCGGTTGTAAATAACTTTGTGTAGTTTAAGTGACTCATGTCATGTTTTATTTCTTCTGGTTTATGCATACTAGCACTCAGTATTTAATCATTAGGAGATGTTATAACAGTTTCAGACTTAGTAAGTGTGAATGTCCAGCTCTTGACTATAAGTGTTATGTGGAGGTTTTCAAGTAACAGTGGCCTGACCCACACTTCTGTTACAGTAAATAATGTAGCAGGAGGTCACAGGTGGATTGCACTTGTTTTCCATATTTATCCTCTCTGTCACATGACCTGGTACTGCCCATGAAGGTGGTGTTTGTGTGTATTCTTGAGCTCTTCAATCTGGCCATCCTGTGCCTCCTGCAGCACTTGCTGGGGGATCCCCTCGTTGCAGTAGTGTGGAATGCAGCCAGGAAAGGACTGGAGCCACACTCTGAGTTCAGACCCAGCATGGTCTGTCATGGATGTGATATATTTTCTACCCATTTGTTAATAATTGCCATTCCGGTTATATTTGGAAATCTAGATTTTTTTTTTTTTTCAATACTATGGATGTGTTCATTGTAAAGACTTGCTATGAATGTGTGGTTTTGGGAATCAGTTTTTGTGTAAATAAAGCCTCGAGATCTATGCATGAGGTGCTGTCCTTGCAGACAGTGAATGGGTTATTATCTTAAATACTCTGTGTTCACAAAGTCCCTTTTTATACCTTAAGTTTTAATTTTCAGTTTGTATTTACTTTGTGATGTAGGTGACAAGGCTGCTGATGTTCAGTCAAGTTACACAGAACCTTTGGAACGTTCTGAGCATTTGAGAGGTTCAGAGTCTTTCAGCTGCAGATCACCACTCCTGAAATAATGGCTGTAACTTCAGTTTTCCTTCACAGACATTGCTGAGTTCAGTTCCCCATGGAACACAGTGAGCTGGTTTTGCAGTGAGAGGGTGTCCTTAAAAAGCTGGATTTGTTGCCCTTATTTTATTGTGTGCAGTGGTACTACCAAAGGGTAACATTCAAACCGAGTTGTAATGGAAAGGCCCATACCTGTACAAATTACTAATTTGGAATATATATCTGTAATCTTTTTATTCTGCAAAGAATAACGAAAACTTGAAATATCCAGTATTATTGTAGGAGCTACAGTCTCTACATGGTGAATATTTTATTTCCTTCAGAAAAAAAATAATTAGGCTGCTCTAGGTAGTAACTAAGACTTTTATGCCAAGATTCAGTTCAGGCAATAATTTGTCTCACAGTTTTATAGTACTGTGTCGGTATATAGTGAATACAATGTACATACAGCAGAAAAACAAACTTTCTTTTCTGTAACACAATTGGAATAAAGCGTACATTGTATTTTAAGGATCACTTGGCTCTCTGAAGATGAGACCAGTGCTTATACCTTGGCTCATTCCTGTCAGGTACTTGAGCTCATGTAGCTCAGAGCAGTATCAGAGGAGCCTCGCAGGCAGCTGGTGATTTTCAGGTGAAATAGGCCACAAAAGGCATTCCCTGGTTACAGTCGGGAAAGTAGGACACGCTGTGTGGGAACAGCTTGGTTGTGCTCCCAGTCTGAGGGCATTCAAGCACTCGGTCCCTGAGCTGGCTTCTTGCTCCAAAGGGGGATTTCTTCTCAAGCAATGGCTTTTGTGTGCTCATTGTGTATTTTCACTTGTCAGTTTATTTTTGCTCAGGGCAGTATTGGAGGTTTGGAAGAAAAAGCATTTCCCATGGGTAGATCAAGTTGCAGACCCTGGAGACTTGCATCCCTTCAGTAGTGCTGGGGAAGCCCTTGCAGATAAAGACTGAAAATATTTATTTAAAATAGAGTAGTACTTCTCATATTCAGGGAAGATTCTTCATTGTGCTCTGCCTGGATTCATTTCTGTCCCTTTTTTTGCAAGTTTCCTCATTGTTATTTTTAGTCTGGACCAGCTGTTCAGACTGACAGGTCACTTTTTTGTTTCTTTAAATCACTGGTAAGTGAATGCAGCGTGGAGCCTTGATGAACTGAGCAAACATTGCACTGTGGGTACACACGTGTTTGTTGATGCACTATTAGAACCAAGGGGCTGTACATAGAATTTTGTTTTGGAGCAATATTTGCAAAACTTGAAAACTTCTGTATCTTGGTGTTTGGAATAAATAAAAAAATAGGTTTTTGTTGTTTAAATTCTTAGTAAAGTCTTTGTTTCAATTAATGATAACTCAAATAATTTGGATTTTTTCCTTTGCATTGCTTTGAAATGCAAGTACTGTAGTTTGTCAGGTATATATATCTCTTAACTGTTGCTAAAGTCTGGAGATAACTATTTTCCAGGACTATGTTATATAAATATCCTTAATAGTGTATTGGATATTGTTTAATGAGGAGCTTATATACATTTTGTTCCCAAATCCTAATATATGTAGTATATTAGTACCAATATAGGTAATATATTAATACCTAGTATGTGTGATCTGACCCTAATTTTTGTTCTGTTTGGATGAGCAGCCTCTCAGGGGCAGCAGCTCAGAGGATGCACAGCATTAGCGATGGTGTGAAGCAAGGAGCTGTGGATGCAGTTAACAATCCATATAGAGAAAATGCACGGGAAGAGGAGGAAGCTGGGGAGGGCTGGAGAAGCAGTGCACTTGGCCCAGGGTGCCTGAAGGCAGGGGCAGGCGTTGATGTACTTTCAGCTTTCATCTCTTCCCTCTCAGTTTCTCCAGTGGGAGCAAAGCAGATCTATTCCCTTGTCATACCAAATTTTGCTCTCTAACTTCATTCTCAAAAAAAAACAAAAGGATTCTTATGAAACTGGATTTTAAGGCTGGAGGGTGCATCACTGCTGGAGCCTGGTGTGTGAAGCCTGGAGAGACTTGAGCCACTGACAGCAGATCTCAGTGTGTCTCACTGCACTGTGTCATCATGCAGGTCTTTGATGATTATTTAAATGTCAAAATCGGGTTTTAAAGTTGTGGTCTGGATTTGAAATAATTCAACGGGATGTGTGCTGTGGCTTGTCATGTTTTCATGTGCCCTCTGATTTACCTGCGTGATTGGAAGGTTTCTGTAGTTGCAAACGCAGAGAGGGAGGCAGCTCTCAGTCAACAGTGGGACTTCATGTGGGTAGAGTCACCGTATTCTCGCTGTTATTTGACCAAAACATCATCTGTTGACCATTGTCCAGCCCATGGGTCCTGTTCATGCCCATTCTGATGGCCAGTGCACCATCCATGCTGTTGCTGTCTGCTGTTCCATGCACCTGTGGGAGTGCTTGTGGGTGGTCCTTGCTCTGATTTCCCAGTGGGGTTCTGGTGCACTGCACGCCATTGCAGCGCTGTTTCACAGCTTTGTGCTAACCCTGCTGGTTGCACAGCAGTTCTTGTGAAGGTAAAAACCTGTGTACAGCCCTGGTCTGGGTAATACCTGCTGCGACTAACCCCAAACAACGTCCTGTTGAAACAGTTCAACAGTAAATATCACTTTTTTTTTCTTTTTACAACATAGAAGTAGACAGAAAACACTGAGAACAAACCAGCAAAACTGGGATTCATCCTGTCCTGCTGCGGAGTTTTCCTGCTGGTGGTGCTGGTGTGCTGTTGGGGTGTTTGAAAGGAGAGGCTGGAAGGGGCCATGAAGCGTTGCAGTGCTCCATACCCAATTCTGAGGGGCTGCATGGACTTGGGAGTGGATGCTGTGTGTACCTTCAGGGCTCCCAGACTGGTGACTTGGTGAGTAAGTCATGGAGCTTGATACAGACATGACAAAGGACACCAGGGAAGGACCAGCTCTTCAACAGGTGGTTTCTGTGCCCTTGGGTTGAGGGTTGGGTGGATGCTGCTCTGAGTCCAGGCTCTAGGCACAGCCATGTCCTTTGCACAGAGGCTCTGAGCTGATGAAGACACTTTGCCTACTTTGCAGCTCCTGGAAATCCCTTTGATCCCAGCAAATGCTGCTGCAGGGAAAGATGCTAAGCTCCAACTACCAAGACTCATCGAAGGCTGACTGGGTGGTGAGATTTTTACCTTCTCATCCCTCCCTCCTTTTCTTTTTTCCTTTATACATATCCTTGGGTGATATTTTTGTAGTTTTACATTGTTGGGAATGATGTAACTTTTACAACTTTTCAAGTAACTGTAGTCATGTGTTTGTTTGCCTTTGCCAAAGGGGAAGGGAGGGGTTGAGGGGCGGTGTGGAATTGAGGTTTCTCTTCAAAAGACTCTACTCACTGAGGGTTTGAATTTTGTTCAGTGAGGCCCAACAGGCTTCACATCAACAAAAATCAACATCTGCAGGTTGGGAGTAGCAAGAAGATACAGAGGAGATAAACAGGCATTAACAAATATGCCCTCGTTAGGCTGGAGTCACCTGATCTGGAAAAAAATTGATAAGAGAACCAAAGAATGAGGACTAAATTAGCATCAAAGGTGAAGAGATCCAATAGGAGATCAAGTGCTGAGATTTGTATGATGTAGAACCCAATGATTGAGAATTTATTTGGGTTTTAAATGTATAAATATGTGAAAAGTCTAGCAAAGAACTAGGTGAGCTGGAATGATTTCTACTGCACTTCCTGTCTGGAATAAAGTAGTGCCTGATTCTCCAACACTTGAAAGATGGTACTCGAGAGTTTCTTCTATTCCTGCAGTTAGAATGACAATTTTGCAATGCTTTCATATTGTTTTATTGCTATAGATAATAATCAAAAAGGTACATACCTGCTTTCCTTTGCAGCCAAATTGTTCAAAAATAAACCCTGTGTACATGTATTTATACACATTGAGCATTTCAGTATTGTTTCACTCTAATCCACCCCAAGGGATCTATTAACAAGAATCTGGGTTACTCCCATCTCCTGGGACAAGTTTTTAACACTTGTCACTCCAGAGGGAGTGGTGACACGGCTCTTGTGGGTCTGTGCTGCCCACGGAGTGGCTGATCTGGCCTAAGTGGCCATGAGTCACAATTGCAAGGTAGCCTGAGCCCTGTGAGGATCCTGGGCACTTGGAACACCACTGGGGAAGACCTGCTGTGTCTTCACAGCTGCCCACGCTGGAGTGGCTGGGATAGCCGGTGGGTCCTCCCCTGCCCTAGCACTTGTGGTCTTGCTGGGGCTTGTTCTGTCACTTCAGAGCCTTCAGCGTCCGTGTCCTGCACTGCCAGGGAGAGTAGCCCCAGGGGCAGAGCACTGCTGCTCTTGGGAGCTGTTGGACCTGCTCTGTGCTTCAGCTGTCTGTTAAAATCTGCTTCATGCCTGTGGTGTTCAGAGGCTGCAGCATTCAGCCCTAACAGGCAGGGAATGGGCCTGGCAGTGCCCTGGAAAGATATTGCCCAGCATGAGTGGCACGTGCCCAGGACAAGGAGATTTTCAGGATAGGAAAGTTAGAGGGCTCAGAGGCTGCTGGCAAGGGAGGAGGATTTGAAAAGCCTTTACAACCACATCTGTCCCATTTACCTGGCTCCAGGTTACAAATGGCAGAGCAGCAGGCTCTTGACTGTGGTCTTTTGTGTAAATGCATCCAACAACCTGGGTGCAGATTGGTGATAGAGGGAGGAACCCAAGAGCCATGTTGGTTCACACGACATGGGTCAATAGCAAATATAAACCATGCGAGACTCCTCTGAGTTACCTTGGGTCCCCAAGCGTGACAACAGTCACGCTTGGACCAAGCCTGGGACAAACCCCAGCCCGTTCTGTGCTGAGGCCATGTGGGCTGGAGGCTGGGGCTGAGCAGGTCTGTAAAGCTCTGGGTAGAGAAGAAAACAAGAAAATTATGGTAGGTTTCAAGACTGAGCTCATCAGACAGGAAGATGAGGAAGGGATGTCCAAGCAAGACACCTGCAGCTTTTGGGTTAAGGGGCAGGTCTTGCTGCACCAGCCTAAAGGTGCAGAGAGGGAAGGAAGAGAGGGACTGTGCCAAGCAGCAAAATTGCTTTTGCACCACCTCTAGCCACAGAGGAAGCTCCAGCTTTGCTAATAAGAGCCTGTTGAAAGCAGAGGCTCATAAGTGTGGCTGCTCTGAGGCCTTTCTGCTGCGTTCAGGCCCCTCAGCCCTGCAGCGTAGTGGGATCGGGGCTCTACCTGAGTATTTGCATTCTACTTCTTTGAATAATCTATTCCTGGCACGGACCCATTTCTTTCCCCATTGTTCCTAGAATAGCAGTTGTGCATGTTAAATTACACATTTAAACCTATTGGGCTCATGAGTTTGCCTGAAGAGAGTTGTCTGAGGCTGCCTGCTCACTCCAGCTGGGGCCAAGGGCTGTGGGAAGAGCAAATTGCCTCAGACTCTGGCAGTGAAATTGGCCCCATGGGCAAGTCACAGTAAGTTCACCTCAGCTGTGAACAAAGTGCCTTTTAATTTATAACAGATGGTTATTGCTGCATGTCCAGCAGGATCCTGTTTTACGGAATTTACAATCTATGTGTTAAAAGGTCTAAAAATAGCTGCTTTGGGCACAGTCAGGGTCTGATTTCCCCCTAGCTGCTGGCCCCACTAAGCAGAGTGGTGAGTTATGGGCGTGAAAGCACTCTGATGGTCCACAGCTGCTGCTCACAGGCCTGCACAGACACCCATGCCCTAAAACAGTTGTGCTTAAACTTGGAAGGTCCGATAGGCTTGGGCTGTTCCTCCATCTGGGCCATGATTTGGTTTATTGATCATTTCTGTCCTCTCTCTGCTGCTGTGGGAATACAGATGCCAGGGGCCCCATTGCAGCCTGTAGGGCTCCTTCTCTGTGCAGCTTCTGCCTCCTTCCCCCTTGGGTGCTGGGTGAGGCTCATGGATCCTGTTGGTGCTCATGCATCCTGTCCCAAAGTGTCCTGTGAGGGACAGACAGGCCCTCAGGCAGCTGCCTCCTTCCAGCATTGCTGCCTGCCTGGCTCTGCATTGGTCTTGGCTGTCCACATTCCGGTCAATGGGCCCCAGCACAAACAAGAGACTCTGGCTGAAAGGAGGAGAAGGCTGAGCTGGGGCATGGGTGTCCACCACAGAGCTGTGGCCAAGTGGGGACCCTGTCCTCAACTCTCCTTCACTATGTGAGAAATGATCCTCACTTCAAAAATTTCAAAAGGTTTATTAAACCTTAACAAAAATTACAACAAAGAAGTGCATCAGGAAAGATTTCAGTGTTGGGAGTCTCCATAACTAGCTCATCTACAAAATGGATGCTCTGCCTTTTATATCTTTAGCTCCTCCTAAAGTTTTGTCAGTCAAGTCCCATCTCTGGCGTCCTTTGGTGGAGATTCCTTTCTTACATCTTGACTGGAGGCCAGGTGTTGTCATGTTGCGCTGCTTGGTAACAAGCCCTCCCAAATGCCCTCACTACCGAGGCTATTACAAGGGGGAGGGGAAAGAGGGGAAAATATGTCCTATGGGAGGACATATTATAGTAACATCACTATACATCCACATAGTACCTATCTCTTAACTGTGAGACCGAACTATTACATTACTCATCTATAACCACCTTTCCTGTGGGGTCTGGCTCAGGGGTGTCAGTCTCTGAGAGAATCAGGTAAGAGCTGATGGGAGACCCATCCGGTGGGGATGTGGTCTCCAAGAACAGGAGGGAGCTGCTCGAGAGTACAAAGGGCAGTCAGCAGGCAGCCCACAGCCCCTCGAGGGTCAGGTGGGGGGAGGCCCGGCCCCTGTCCCAGCTACCCTCACCTCTCAGTCTTGTTCCAGTGGAGTGATGGCTTCCTGAGGACACTGAGTGCTGTGGGGGCTGGGGCTGCTCTTGGCCCTTCCATGGGGCAGGGATCGCAGACACTGCAGCAGAGCCCCTCGCTGAACTCTGGGCAGGGAGCCAAAAGCATCAACAGAGTACAGCCCTGCCCCCAGGCTGGGCACACTGGGCAGGGGAGAGACCAGCTGCCACATTTTCCCCCTCCCTCCTTTCAGGGCATGGGGACATCTCCCCACACACTGCTCACGGTGCTGGGGGGGCTGGTGGGGCATTACCAGAGTAGTGGTCCACCAAGTTGTGCAGGCTGGGGAAGGTGAGCCAGGATGAGATGTAAAGCCACCCATTATCCAGCCGGTGGATGTGACAGTGAGTCACTGAGGCCCAGGCAGAGCACTTGCCACACTGCACTGACAGGAAATAGCAGCCTGGCAGGCACAGGGCAAAGGGCACTTGGCTGGGCTGTCCCAGGACCCTGTCCTGCTCAGCCCCCGCTGCCTGATGCACTCTTAACTCCCACACACTACAGGGATTCAACCATCCTACAGAAGCAGCAGCCATCACCTTTCTCCCCGTGGGCCTTGTGGCTGCAAGCACCCCTGTGCAGCCCCAGGCCATGAGCGCCTTCAGAACACTGTAGGTGACAGGGAATGGCTGGGACATCAGGTGGCGTTGGTGCCACCTGCACAGTGGCACCTGGCAGAATCTCCTCACAGGGTGTGATGGGGCTCTGTTTCTTTTTATGGGCTGAGTCTTGTCACTCCTTCGAGTAACCCAAAGCTGCAGGAACCTGATCGTGGTTTGCTCTTCTGAGGCATCAGGGCAGGAGCTCAGCACAGACTGGGGAGCAGCAACAGCTGGAAGCAGCCCTGTAGCCTGTGCTGCTGCAAACCTGTTGTTGCCATTCTGGATGTTTCTAGTTGCATTTTGGCAGGGGCCAGCTCTCCAATGCCCTTGGACAGCCTTCTGCCAGGGCCACAGGGCTGCCAACCACATTATTCTGGTGCAGAGGTGCCCAGTCCTCTCCCTGCCCTGGGGATGAGTTTGCTCTATGCAGCAGGAGACACTCAAGCTGCCAAACCCCCAAAGGTGCAGCCAGTGCCAAGAGAAACACCAAGAGCACAAAGTGTAACAATGAAACTCAGTTATAGCTTTATTCCATAACCGGTACAAAGTCCCCCTCAGGCAGAGCCTCCCAGTCCCATTCCCTACCTGAAATGGAGCAGAACATGAGCATGACCCTGGGAGGAGTTGGCTCCCATTGGGTCAGGCTGCTCAGCAGTGAGGAAAGGAGGTTTTGCTTATCAATTGAGACTTGCAGCAGCCTGACCACTCATCCCTTTTCTCCCATTAACACCAGACCTTGGCAGCAAGGGGACCCAGCCAGGTGTAAAAAGGTAGCACAGTTGTGAATTCCACAAAGACAGTAACTGCTGTCTGCACAGTGGTGTTCACTGCTCGCCCCTTTGACACAACTCACAGGAATGTGTGACTTCTGGCTGCCATACTCACTTGGTGTTTCCTGCCCCCATTTAACTGCACCCTGTGCAGATCCTGCCAGGGGCAGTAGGACACACAGATGATGGCAGTGCAGGAGATTCTGAGATCTCCACCTGGCAAGAGGCACTGCTTCCCATTTCACAACCTGCTCAATATTAAATATTCACCTGTGCCAGGGGAGAACAGCAACCATGTGTCACTGCATCCTGTCCTTCTGCTGGGTCTGCAGAGGGTTGCAGAAGTGGTCTAGAGCCAGGGCTACTGGAGTTTAATCCCTTGTACTGGGTTAATAGTGCACCTTGTTAGTGTAGTTTACTAGTTAATTGCTTTGTTTTTTCAGGAGGCTCAGGTAAGAAATCACTCTTTCTTAACACACATACACAGGTAAGACCAAAACAGTATTCCTGACCATTTGTTAGTCTCAGGCTGCATGGCATGTGAAACAGCCCTGGGGACAGACAGATCTTCCAATGGGTTCTGTGTCCCAGGGTACAGCTCCACATTGCATTGCCTGCTCCAGTGCCTGGAGTGCCACATCCTCATGGTCTTACGTTCCCACGTCCCACCAATGACATACCAACTGCATCACAAGGGCCCTTTAGCAGAAGCACAACTAGAAAGCAATTCTAAACCTCACAAAGCCACAGAAATTATATTTAAATGAAGAGGGGAGACAACGGCTGTCATCTGGATTGATACACAGCACAGACAGGAGATGGCATCAACATGTACAGTAATGGGACTTACTAAGACTGTGGAATGTCAATGAGTTTTAAAGAGACTCTGATGCCAAAGGGATACAGAAAAGATCAAAGTAATGTCACATACAGACTACCAAGGAGGTGGCTGCTTGGATGGGCATGCACAGGTTAGAGAGAACAGTTAATGCCATGTCAGATGAAATGCTAAATTCTGAGTGGGTTCATTGGGGTGAGTGGAGCTGTCTGAATCCAGAAGAGGGGCTCCTGCCTAACAGGATACTTCCATGGTTTGAGGTGCAGCCTGGAGGTCGAGTCCCTCTGGGGTTCCAGCACTGCCTTCCCCATGGGTGCTGGCATGAGACCGGCTGCGGCTGCTCTCACCAGAGCCCACGCTGGAGGAGGAGTGGCTACGGGAGCGCATCAACCGGGTCATGCTGGCTGCTGGCACTGCAAGAGAAGCAAACGTGGCACTCAGACAAGGAGGCAGCTCCTGGAGCCAAGACACAGTCACTCAGGTATGTGTCACTGGGTAAGCACACAAAGAGCTGTACCCTTCAGAAGAAAACTCACTCTTCACTGCCAAAATTAAGTCTCTGCATGTCTAAAGCAAGATGTTTAAGGCCCAATTTCAAAAGGTCTGAGGTGAGAAAATGCCAGCAGTGTAACTGATCCTCTGCAAGTGCAGCCACGGCCAGTGTCTGTGCAAACCAAGGCAGCTGTGGCATGGATGACCTTTTGAAAGTTAGTCTCATCACTCTAGAAAACCACAGAGCTGAAGTCATGCAACAATCAACAAAATACAAATGAAAGGTGGAAACCCATAGCACACACGGTACAATGATCAGCCCACCCACAGCAGGACATGCTGAGACAGAGCAAAGCACACCCAGAGAACAATTCCACTCAGCACACAGACCGGGGCCGAGGTGGATGCACGGTTGGAGGTACCTGACTCAGTGCTTAGGTGGCTGAGCTGCACATAAGGGACTGGAAACAACATGAGACAAGGAAAGGGATGAATACAGGAAAGAACCCATTAGTTGCGGTGTGTGACTAGTGGCTGCACTACTCCTGGGACCCCCAGCTACCTTTCCCAGCTCGTACACTGCACTGAAAGCTCCCAGGATTTGTAAGAACAGCTGCTAATAAGCATCTCAGGGTGATGCCAAGCTCACCTAAAAACCCATCAGGGCCAAATCTCTTCAACGCCTTTAGCTGAAAATCACACTGTACCTGGTGACAGCAACTCCCCCCTGCACACCCCGCACCTGCTCAACAGAAATATAGTTTCCCTGGGGTATATTGTGTAACTCCAGATATGGGACAGAAATTCATGTCTTTGGGATGACAGATTCCTGCTGCAAGTCTCCTTCAAGGCTGGTACCTTCCACCTGCAGTGTCAGCAGAAGTACACCCAGCTGCTTCAGCTCATGTACAGAAGGCACAGGAACAGCTGTTGGAGAACTGGTTTCTGTATTTCTAGCAATGCCCAGCTGAGTTTTGCTTCTACCTTGTTCTACCCAAGAGAACTGGCCACACTCACAGCGTCCCACAGTCTTGCCCATGAAAGCTGGGAAAACTATTCTGGGACAAGCTACTAATTCTGCAAGGAAAATTCTGCCAGGTTCTGCTAAGCCTGACCATGATCTGGCAAAGCTGTGAGGAGACCACTGCAAGTGTCCCAGCTCTGATGGTGGCCATGCTCAGTGGTCAGCCAGTCACACAAACCAAGCCCTTCCCTAACTCAAGCTTTTGAAGGCTCGTCATCCACAAAAGGGAACTCCTGACCCCAGTTGGCAAGAGTGCACTGAGAAGCCCTTCTCCTGATGTTCCTGAGTAGTAAAGCCCTTCTTGGAGATAAAGAAGTAAAGAAGACCTCCTCCTCTGATTCTTCAGAAACACCAAGGGCAGGGAGCTGAGCAGCTGTTAGTCTGATACACTCAGGTGACAATATCTTCTGCCTCCAAGCATGGTGAGGAAGCTATAGGGCAGGACATGCACTAGTGCAAAGCACAGCTCTCTCTGGGCTCCCTGGGTGCCTCAGAAGTCACCCAGGAACCTGTTCTGCCATTAGAGGGATTTGTTGTGGAGCACTGCTTAACCCTGGTGAGTCTGAGAGAAACAGGAACATCTGAGGAGAAACAGGGGAGCTCTCATACCCGGACTAGTCAAGCTCTCATACCCGGACTAGTCATGGGGCTGCACTGCTACCTCCTTCCCCTTTGGAGAAGGTAGGCACAGATTTGCTGTTCTTGGGAACACATTTTTCTGGATTGGCACAAAGACAGACTTAAAAGGTTTTACCAACACCAGCAACCAGAAAGGAGTCACCAACACGTCAGGGAACAACACTGGCTTGCTAAGGCATGTCAGCACACTAGCTGATTTTCCAGCATGGATGGATCTCCTGGCAACCACACTAGCTCAGGGGTAGGAACACAGATGCCAGTGGGTTCAGACGGACCAGAAAGCTTGAGTTCCATTCACGACAACCCTGCTCCAAAAGACAAAATTGTGTTTGCCACTTACTGTAGCCCATTCCCTGCACAAAGTACTTGAAGGCTTCAGTCAGCTTGCCAGGCTGTGGAAACAGAGAGAGTGGCTTTAGTGCAAGCAGAACAAAGGGCTCTTCTGCCCTCAAATGCCATGGGAGAGGCCAAGGTGTGTCTCACCTGAACCACCTGAGGCAAGCCCCCGCAGTCGGCCATCTGCAGCAGGAAACAAAAGGCAAGTTGAGCTGTCCTGCCCAGAAGGACAACCCCAAACCAAGCCAGCACCATCCACCCACCAGGCTGAGAGCACCACACTGCATTTCCACCACCTCACCTCTACAACCAGAGCAAGGCCAAGGTGATAAACCTTCAGGGACCTGCTGCTGAGGGAACCCTGCACCTTGGAGGCCACGTCACCAAGTGATCTCAGGCCACACTGCAGAAGCCCAGCACCTTCCCAGCCTCCTCTGCCCAGACCTGTCCCTCTGCGCTCCCACACAGCCGCTGTTGGGCACATTGTGGGGCCACAGGTGAGGGTGGAAAGGACCAGTACAAAGCTGGGAAAAAGGATGTTGTTGTTGCTGCAGAGAGCAGGGTGGAGGCAGGGCATCTCTGCTAACTCTCATGGGTCTTCCTGGCCAGTTGAAGGTGGCCATAAAGCAGGGATTGAGGGACTGCCTGACAAACTCTTCCCTCTCAAGCCCTGGCTCCATGGAGGAGAGAGCACAGCTCTGAATGACTGTCCAAAAACTTCTCAAAGCCAAATGTATGGAAAGCAAAAACCTAAGTGAAGCTGAGCAAAAATAGTGTCTTTATGCTGGCCAGAATAATTCTGGAGTGGCACTTGCCTTCAGAAGGGTAGTTTTGGTTGGGTCAAGACGGGAATTGCATTCAACCTAGAAAAAAGGAGAGAGGGACATGTTGTCACACAGAAAATGCAAAGACTGAGATGTAAAATGTGGAGTAGCTGCACCAGAAGCAGTGGCTGTCTTCAGCAATGGTCGCTTCTCTGGAGCCAGGAAGGAGCAAGCAAGAAAGCAGAGATCCTGTAAGAAGTGAACAATGAATAAAAGATCCAGGGAAGAAAGACAGGTGATCCATCTAAGGGACCTTGTGATGACAGGTCATGACTTCAACTGAAATCATCCCCTAGTTTGGGGATGCACTATAAAACCCTGGAGCACCTTCTGTGCTCTGACAGCAAGACTGGGAGGGAAGGAGATTTCTGTGCAATGCAGCATAAGGGAGGTCACTCAGTGCCCTGGCCAGACAAGGAGGTCACGACCACGTCTTCTCTGTAAGACTGCTGCAAAAAGAGAATAGGCAGAGACTCTATAGGAAAAGCAACCACAGTAGGGGAGGTTATTCTCAGCAGGAAACCTGGGCAGCCAGACAGGCACACTAATATGCAGAAGACCCTATCCTGTACTGTACTGTGGCCAGTAAGCAATGAGAATCTTCAAGGATATTATTCTAGAAAAGTCAAAACTTGCAGACTTAATTTCAGACTTCCAGATCAAACAGACCAAGGCAACAGGCCATGGCCAGAAAATGTTCTCCATGCATGGCTCCTAGGTTCAAGTTACTGCTTCAGGAGACTCCTACACTCTTCCACAGTTTTAGACTGCTGCTTTTGTTCACAACCTCCTGGTCTCCCCACAATCCCTGGCTGATAGGGAGGAGCAACATCCATCCCAATCACACTACCCTGTGCCATGCCCTGCTCATAGCTGTGCTGGGAGGGAAGTGGGTTATGGGTGTCTGCAGAGAACAGAGCTCCTAAGTGCTGCCTTCCTGGTGATGCACTACTCCAAGAGAGCTCTACCACAAGAACTGGAGTCATACTCAGTTATTTTTAATCCTTAGGTAGCCCCAGAGTAACAGCAAAACAACAGCAATTCAAGACTGGAACCAAACTGCAGGCAGCAGCCTGGCAGAGCTCAGGGAGGGATGCACGATCCCAAACAGGATCCTTTGCATCACCTGTTGAGCAGGGTGCTCATTCAGGTTCTGCCATCCTCACCTTGGAGTTGCCCTGAGGGCCATTCAAGGCCCCTGAGCCTTGGCTCTCCCATGAGTAACTGGAGGACTGAAAAAGAGCTTGGGACAAAGAGCCACTGTCTGTAATTCTGAGCAAGGTGAAAGCACTGCAGGGTTGCTAAGTGACTTGTGGGGCTAATGTCACAGGAGGAAAGAGTTCATGGATACATACCACAGCTTCCACAGCAGGTGAGTTGTCACCAACAACAAGCAAAGCAGGGCACCTGGTCAAAAGCCAAAAGAGAGATGTTACTCCAAGTGCACCAAAGGGGTTTCTGAGAAGGTTGAGCTTTGTGAATCAACACCCTCATGAAAGGCTCAGCAAAAAAAAAAAAAAGTCTCAGCAAAATCCCTGCCTGCCATCACCGTGGCATTCTGTTGTACCAAAAAATTATCCAGGGCTTGCAGATGCACCCAGACTGTCCTCTCCATGCACACCAACTGGCACTGCTGCTGCACACATGTGCCTCTGACCCTGCCTTCTGGAGAAATTCAATGTGTTCTTAATGAGAGGACTTCCAGACACCTCTGCCCCATTGCAGCTGACAGTCCTGTACAACAGCCTGGAGCTGTCTCGGACAGTCTTCCCAGTGCTTGAGCTTGGTGCAGTTCTTGCTGAGAAGCAACATCATCTTTTCTGCTGAAGAGACTGCAGAATCAGCAATTAAGATAGGCTGATTCAGGCAACTTACTTGAGTGTTTTTGCAGTCATTTCATTGACACCAACAACTGGTCTCTCAATTTCTAGATCTTTACGACTGAAAGACAAAACAGAACAATTCTTCATTAATCTGCTGAGGAAACTGATTATCATGAGGCACACAAAATCCAACCATGAGTGCTGGCTCCAGCACCCAGGCAACTCCTGATCAGGAGCCGCAGCAGTCATCCCCAGACAACAGGATTCATCCTCTCATGGCATTGGCTGTGTGCCCAGAGATGAGCTACTGAGGTGTGACAGTGCCTGCAGGCACACACAAGGGCTAGGTTTGGCTCAGGGCAACAGCTGAAAACTAGGCTTAGGACAAAGGTTCCCCTGATACAATACCCAGCAGGATAATACATATGGCAGCACATTTACTGAGCTATGGGGAAGCTATGGGAGCTGTCTGTCAGGCAAAAAGGTATCTGATACCTGTTGTATGAGGTGAGGAACAGCTGAAGGTTATCCTGGTTAATGTCCTGCGCAATATGAAGCCTGTATGTTTGGATCAAATCTAGATTTGCCTGCAGTTCCTCCTGTACAAAAGTAGAAGAATTGAAGAACAGGAAACACTTTTCACAAGTAAAGAAGCAACAGTCATAAAAATGCCAAAGCATGTCCACAGACATCATTCTCTGTGAACAGTGACACAGAGGGCAGCAACTCCACACTGCATAAGGACCCCAGAGACATGAGGGGCTCAAGTGATGTGCTGGTACATGCCATGCTTTGGTAATGTGACTACACTTTACAACTGACAGTGCACAAGCTGCTGCCAGAGTACAAGTATCCTGAGATGGGATTAGTTAACTCCCAAGCCTCAGTAATGCTTACACAGATACAAATCACTCTGTTTGGCAGGTCTTCCACTTACACTTAATGTTTAAGAAGCAAAGTACATAATAATACTAATAAATGTAATAAAGTAAAAAAATACTTAAGCTGTAAGACTGTGACCAGGGGAAAGTTCAATTCCAGCAGCCAGTTCTAAGAAGAAACTACATTCTGAGAGAGCCAGAGAGAACAGGGAATGTGAGGAAGCACTACATACAATGAAGGGGCTTGACAGTGGGGAAGAGAGCAGGATATGCACAGCAGGAAGTGGTGCTGGAGAAAGAAGCATTCCTTTCAGTGCTGATGTGTCATTGCAAGAAGACTCCAGGTCAAGGACTGATCTGCTGTGTGGCATACACAGTGTGCACAAGGCACTGCCCCTGCCATTGCCCAGTAAGCTTGCTGCTTGAGAGACAGCTAATCCCAAACACAAGGCATTGCTGTATTCAAAGTTTTCAGGAAGGGCTGGTTTGCCTCTGCTGAAACTGAAGGGTAAGATGAAGAGCAGAATGCAGCAGTTCAACATCTGGACAGATACAAGATCCCACTGCCAGCTCCCAGCTGGCCTGTGCTCTACCCAGAGTCCAAAGGCTTCCATGCTGGCTACAGAGAACTGGCTGCCACTTGTTTCTGTGGATAGTGTCCCAAGCACCACAAAGGAGTTCTGTCACCAGTGCATGGCCTGGAGACAGTGAGGGCAAGAGTGAGGATGTGTGTGCCCCCCAGCATGCCAACCCCAATGTGAGCTTGACACACACAGAAAAAGGTACTACCTCTGGCAACTCTTGTCTGATGGACCAGAACTATTTGGGAGCAGACACATACAGAAGTTATAGCTACATGCACATTTGCACAGGCAACATTAGCATCTGCTGGGTACTTACATGGCCAAAATGATGTGCCAAGACAATATCCACTATGTTGGTTGTCCAGCCTGAAAACTGAGGAGTGACCATGAATGAGGAGGAGAGTAACAGGAAAATGCAGTTTCATCACACATTGCAAAACAGCTACTCAGAGTAAAGGAAACAATGAAGAAACTATTTATATCATATAAGAAGCAAATGCCTGAAGCTTGGGATGGACATGCAAAGCTTCAAAGAAACTGTATACACAACCCAGCTCTCCAAAAATCCTGAAACCTTAAATAACTTCAAGGGACCAGAATAAGAGAATAATTAAGAGATTCATTCAATATCAATCAAATGAAGCCTGCAAGCAGAGAATGAGAGGAAAGCTGAGTGATCCAAGCAGTTTATCTGCATTTCTCATTCACATGATCACACCCAACCATGCTCCTCTGGCAGAGACCATACTATATCCAGACTTAGAATGCAGCAGGGACAAGAAATGAAATTGTACAGGTTTCCCCAGAAATGGAAAATATCCTGTATTCTGTCCTTTTTTTTTTACTCTACACACTGTTCATTAGGTGCTGTGGAGAGCACATGTGTGGGAAAGCAGAATCTCACCTTGGATGCTGCCCAGTCAATCCACCCCTTTGCACATGGATCAACATTAATAAGAACAAGTCCCTCCACCAGGTCAGGGTGGCTGAGCTGTGGGGAGAGAGCAGAGGAACACTCAGAAGGATGATTCAGCCCACACAGTGGTCAACAGCTGGTGCAGCAGCTGGAAAGCTTCTTGCAAAAGGTGCAAGACAAACTAGGGAGCTCTTCTGTGCCGGGTAGCTGGTGGCTCCCAGCAAGACCAGATCTGACTCATTTGTGGCTCTGAGGTGCTCCACAGCACCTACAGACTCAGCAGTGCTTTCTGGTGACCTGTGTGCCTGGCACAGCTGCAGGTCCTGCTCAGGCCCAGTGTGTTACAGGGATCAGCAACCTTCTTTGCTCCAATCCAGCACCTCTGCGAAGAACCTTGGCAAGCTACTGTGCCTGAAGAGCACCTCTTTCTCCTCAAGGAAAAGGCAGTTTTCCCAGTGGAAAGGGGGCAAACAGCAGGGGAGTTAGTGCTGAGCCCCCCAAGCCCCTGCAGTATGGAAACTTGAGCTACAGGGGCACCCTCTCCCCAAGCAGCACCCCTGCTCTCCCCCTGCCCTGCAGACACCCCTTCCCCTGCTCCATCCCAAAACCCTCCAGTATGCCTCAGGCTGTACCTGGGCTGCACAGGTACAAAGCACTTATGAGAACTGCTTGCAAATACAAACTCAGAAATCAGAGGCAACCAGCCTCTGCTGAGTTCTGGGTTCACTCCAAGGCAGCTCTCCTGTTCTGCTGCACTGATGTGAAGGAGAAGGAAACATCTCTGTCCTCAGCAGGAAACTGCCCACAGCCCAGGGAGTGTGTCAAGGGCACACTTGTGGCATTTCGTTGAGGACTAAGGCTGATTTGCACAAACTCCTCTTTAGCAAGGCTGAAAACTATCCAAGATACAGAAAGCAAGGAACAGTGAAACACCAATGCCTCACACTGCCCCAACTCAATCCTGACTGTAGGGAATGGGAAACAGAGAACTTTGTGTAAGGAGGGGCAGCTGCCCAGCACAATGGCTTGAAGAAATTATAGTGGCCTAAACAACTGGCAACTCTCTGCACACAACAACCTGAAGTAAATTTTAATGAAAATGACAGATTACCTGGGATTTTTTAGCAGTAACTCTGAAAGACTCAGGTGAATTCCCGATAAATTCCTGTATCATACTAAACAATACCCACTGATTTCACATGAACAATACACTAGAGAGAAATATATTAGCGGATACTGAAATAGAAGCACTCTCTTGTGTAAGGGTGGAGCAAAATCTGCTTCCTTCCAGTGACAAAGCACATTCCACATCAACACCAGTTGGGAGTACATCACCACATCCATTCTTTGGTGCCACAAACAGTGGACACAGCACACAGTAGTGCAGCTGGTCTCTGTGAAGATTCAAGACTGACTATTACTAGCACTCAGGATGGGCTCAGCTGACTCAAAGGCATCACATTACAATGTTTCCATGCCTGGCACAGCTTCAGAGTAACCCTGACTACTCCAACACAACCATCTGGATGGAGGTAGCTCTCCCATGGCTCCCTGCAGCCCTGCTGTAATTACTGAATGTTACTTGGCCCGTGCCCCACAAGGATGACCACAGCCCACATGAGTCACAAGCAGTGAAGAGATACTTACTGCACACCTGCTGAGGACATAAGCACCAGCGCCTAGGCCAATTCCAATGAAGCTTTTCAGGCTGAAATACAGGCATTTCACAGTCAGCACAACTAACTTAGCTCAGCTGAAGCATCCCTTGAGGCAAAACCTTTCCCCTCTGTATCCAGCTGTGCACTTATGGTTTGTTTTCAAAACAATGCAGCAATGATGCAGCAGCCATAAATTGCTTCATGTAGCAGACATTGTCCCCAGCATAAAACTAGAGAGGGTCCCACTGGTTAGCAGATACTTGTGCCTCTTGGGACACCTCAGTGAGCATATCAGTCATGGCAAGCAGAGACAGAAGTAGGTGCTGGAATAGAGGTATCCAGCTGCCTCACCCCATTTCCTTTCAGAGACTTACTTTAGATGTGTCAGGACAGCAGGTAACATTTCAGCCAGTTCATCCATACTGGGATACTGGTACCTGAAAAGCAAGGGAGCACCTCCAAATACAGCCTGACAGAGGTTACCTTCCAGTTCCACTCAAGGTAGGAGGGGCAAAGAACATCTGGCAGACGCGCACAGGTTATTAATGTGCAACAATACTGTATGTTTCAGCTGACTGTGTGGATCCCATCCCTCAGAGCAAGACTAACACAGAGCTGTGGTCCTTTGGGCAGTCATACTTCTGTGGCAAGATGGACAGATGAAATGCCAGCCCGACTGCAGTGTGCTGGGCTCATGTTCAAGTCAGGAAGGTGGTACCAGACTTAGCCCTAATGAGGGCTTTACCCATGCCTTAGTAATTGGAGAGTTCTCTGAATGACCCTTGGGAAGCTTCCTCATCTTGCCATTTCCTCTGCTGTTGGCATCTGCTTACCACTACACTCAGCCTGGCAGTCCCAGCTGGCCTTAACTGGGTGCTACCTCAGTCCAGACTGAACAACATGGGTGACTGCAGAGCTCTTACCCAGATGGGAATGGGGGGGCTCCTTCCTGTTGGCCTGGTGCATCCACATGGCACACAGCAAAATGATGGGTGATCTCTTGCATGTCTTCAAAGTTAAAGAATGCATTAAAACAGGATTTGTCTGAAACAACAACAAGAAGAAATTAGATACTTCTTTAGGTTTTATTGCAAGCCACCCTCCAAACACCACGGCACACACCTGCAGGAGCTCAAGCCCCTACTGAGACCATAGGGCAGTGGGTGCTGGATGGTGTACATGCTGTGCCTCTGCACAAAACTGCAATGCAGCAGTGAGTCTCAGCAATGGAATTACCATGACTGGAGGGCAGGCAGACAAACAGTCATGCCTGCAATGCCCCAGAAAGCAGGGCCTCACAGCACCTGGGGACTTAAAGCACTCACAGAGAAGTACCTGTGTGAAGGTAACAGAACATTTTGGGTGGGAAGATGTCAAAAGAGCAACTGTGCCCACCAGAACATTACACTACTGCTGCAGCCATGTACAAGAGACTTGTTCACCTGCCCAGCACCCACAGGATGGATGCCCTATCACACAGTGCAGCAAGTCAGCTAGAGCACTACCATGTGTTGGGTGGACCTATTTCCATCTTTCCACCTTGGCCCTACCTTTCAAGGGCTGTTAGAATGGACAGGGGCACGCCATGTGCTCTCTCTCCTGCAGACCTTTATCTTTTCACCTTGGAATGACCTCATCTCAGCTCCATACCAGGCCTGCTACTCCCCATGCTCAAAAGCAAATACCACGAATAATCCCTTTTTCAGGGTCCTGGCAATGCAAGGGCTTACGGTTGAGGCCAATGTCATGGTATGTGAGGATGACAGGTCTGTTCCCCTTGGGTGTGCCCCGCATGGTGACATGAACCACTCCGAAAGCTGTCTCAATGTCATGTTCCTGCAGAGAGAGAAGAAGGAGCCCCAGTGTTACATGTGCTGCCTTCACAGGGAACCCTAACTGAGGGCCAGCAGCAAGGGCCTCATTCCCATGTTAACACTGCTCTCCTACCCACAGTACAGCTCTTGAAATCACAGAATGGTTTGGGTTGGAAGGGATCTTAAACGCCATCTCATTCCACCTCCTGGCCACATGCAGGGATACTGTCCACTGCATCAGGTGGACAGGAGATCCAAGATCCACCCAACCTGGCCAATTCACAATCCTGTCAAACCTCTGTATCAGTTCTCTGTGTTCAACCACTGCCCAAAGCAGTTTGCTTTTGTACAGATATGCAAATGGTCTGAGGCTGCATCTTCTCATGATCAAGATCTCTGGGATATCTATGGACTTTGGCAAAGCTGTGGAAATGTCAGGAAAGCTGGATACACAATATCACTTGTAGAATCCTTCTCTTATCTACAGAAATCAATGGAGAGACATGCTCTTACAGTAACTATAAAAAGCACCAATTATTTTCTTGATATTAAGAAAATGCCTGCTTAGGAAAAAGCCATATGGTTCAGCTTGAAGACAGGACATTACAACCTCAGAAATATGTTTTACCAGTTTACATAAAGTATATGATTTTTTTTTTTTAAACAGTAACTTTGAACAACCTGAAAGTCATTAAATCAAACACAGGACTGATGAGAGTACTTGCCTTGCAGCACATCAGAAATCCACCCCACCCACTTTCTGGGCACTCTTGAAAGCTGGTTATGGGGCAGACTGATTTAGTTCTTGCAGTGTAAGACCTTCCTTCACCCAGCTGTGCTTCCTTTCAGGGACCCCAAAGCTTCTCTCTTCCCTTGCTCCAGGAGTGTGGCAACAGGAGGACACTGGCCCAGCCAAATCACATGAGGCAGCCTGAAACCTTCCCGAGGCTTGTGTTTGAAGGATAACAAGACACCCCTGTCTGCCCTTGTCCTCAGAATGGGGCTGGGTTTTGCTTGCATGCAGCTGTTGCACTGTGCATGTGCAGAAGCTAGAGTACTTATCTACAAAGCAGCAGAGACCCATCTGCAGATGACATTACCTTATCTGAGGTTCACCTGACTCCCTTTTCCTTAGGAAGAGATTTGGGGTAGGAAAGGACTCGTCTGTGTTTGCAAAGCAAGCATGTGTCCATGTGGCAGGAATTCCTGTCCTCACAGCAAGGCTCCACAAAGCAGCCCAAGGTGCAATCCCTGCTTCCTCAGCCTCCAGCACACCTCCAGGCTCTGCCCCTTGCCCATGTCTCAGCTCTCAGGAGAGCTCTGCTGAGCTGGACAAAGCTCTGTCCTGTACTTCTGAAGGATGTGCTGTGCAGCCACAGCACTGGATTCCAGTTTAGTGCTCTCTAAGCCTACAGGTGTTAATGAGTCCTTTAAATAAAGTGGCCACTTTTGGAGAAGGCAACTGGCAGTGCAGGTGGCTGGAAGGGCGAAACACAGTGAACTCAATGGAGAGTGCAGCAAGTGCCCAAGTGGCTGGAGCCTGACCCTGACCTGCACTTCCCTACACCCCTGAGGGCTGTACTAAGGACTTCCACTAACAGCAAGTCTCTCTGCCAGCTCTGGCATTTGCCAGGCCCTTCCATAAGCAGCTATCCAGTAACCATTTTTTAAAAAATTAATCTTGCTTTGTTAGACTACTGCCAGGTCAGTGAGTTAAGAAGCTCATAGACTGGTCTGGCAAATGCTGGTTCTGGTTCAGAGCCCAAGGGGAGTGCATGGGGTGGCAGAAGGAATAGCCTTGCCCCGATCACGAGATCAATTAAACTGATTCACAGCTCATGAAGGGAGGAGACCTGCAGGGGATGAGGGAGGTTCTATAGGCAGCAGCAAAAGCTCAACTATCAAACAGAAACACAAACACTAGACTGAGAAAATAATGAGAAAAGCAAAGAAAGCAACAAAAGAGCTGATGATATTGAAATATGTCTGCAATACAGTCTTTTCTGTAATTACATTTGAACTTACTGAGTTTTACCCCCAGTTTCCCTACCAGTGATTCAATGTCAGTTTTTACAGCAAACTTTATTTTCTCTGAAACTTTCCCTGGAGTTTTAGGGCTTTTATCTCAATCTCTGATTGCAAAGGACAAAATCATTTTCAGATGACACACAATTAGCGTATGCATGACTCCTCATCACCTGTTTGTCTCCACAACAGCTCTCCTATGTATCAAAGCCACAGGACAGCATGAGATGGAAGCTTAAACTGAAGCTTAGGTATTATGGTTTAGATAGCAACACAGTCTCTACACTTAAACGGTTGCTACCTTGAACTGCCCCCCAAAAGTTATTATTTAGTTACATTATTACTGGCTTATTACTCGCTCAAATGTGGAGCAGAATAACTCACAGTGGGTACCAGAGCATTCAGTGAGAGAACAGGAACTTTGCCAGCTGCACCCTCTGCCCGTGACAAACATACTTTCCTCATGTCCTTCTTGTATACACCCTTCACAGCTGCCTAACTGCTGCCCCGTTCCAAAACACAATTCTGGCATGTTCACTCCTGGTATTTGCCATCTGCTTGTGTAGATGTGTTGTGTTGGAAAGTAACAGACACTTCTAGACTCTGGCACACTTGGTTTCTTTCTGCTCTCTGCTCACACTATATCAGTGTAGTTTGAAAAGAGATTCATGGTTTGTTACTTTGCAGGTGTTCAATTCCAGCTAACATCTGAATGCTCATCTGGTCTAGTGCAGGGAAGCAGTGATACAAGAAGGCAGGTGGAAAACACGTGGCCAGGAGACAGCCAGACTTTTGCAAACCTGCAGTCTTTAAAATAAGGGAGATGCATGGAAGAGAAGCTCATGATCCACAGGTTGTGTTTTGAAGAGCTGAATAGAATTCAATTTTCACTTAGGGACTGAAAACTTTATCAGAAATTTTTCTTGTGAAAAAAGATATTTTTATCTTTTGCCTTTATTTGTATGGTAGGTAAAAATAACCAGCAGCTGCAGCCCAGCTGCTGCAAATAGGAGGAGGGTAGCAGAAGCAGTGTGGCTCCCAGAACTGGCTCTCAGCAGCCGCAGGCACTGCCAGGGCCACACTTGCTGCTGAGGCTGGGCAGGGAGCTGCCATTGATCCACCAGAGCACCTGGGATTCACAGCTTCGAACACCAGCAGTGCCTGCAGGTTGGGAAGGAGAACAGCAATGATGAAGGAAGAACAGAAGGCATGGAGACCAGCTGCAGCTGTAGCCTGCTGGGATGACTTCAGGAGCCTGTGCTTGTGGAAAAGGATAAAGCGATACAAGTTCTCAAACACTTGCATCTTGTAACAGTTTCCCATCTTGTAACTTTCCCAGCTTCCAGCAATCTGTAGGTCCAGCGAGACTTCCTTAACTGGAGGTGTGGTCTTCAACTTTCTGAGGATGGGGCTGCAACTGCCCAACTTGTGCCTTTGGTACCGCTCTCCCCCTGTGACCAGAGCAGCTGAACCTTATTAATGTGTGGGGTAAAGAATCACGTAATTCCCCATCTCATATCTGCTGATTTTGCATGAGATCTCCTTGCCTTTGGTTTGGAAGCTGGGGAGCAACTGACCCCATTTCCATACTCCCCAGAAGCAATACTCTGACAGCTCGTGACCCCCACATGCTCCTTTCTGGGCTGATGGGCTTGTATCCAGCCAGCCCTAGTACAGCATGGCCCTGACCATGCTGCTGGGCCTCCAAAACTGCCCCAGGGACTCTGTGAGCCAAGGGGCCCGGCAGGATGCCAAACGCATGCAGGCACATGTTGTGGATGCACAAAGCAGCACAATGGAGGTGCTTTGTTCTCTGTTCCTGATGAACAAGGATTGATTTGCTTTGCTGAAAGCCACAAGCCCTGTGCTGACATTGTCACTCATCCCCTGCAATGTTAAGGTCTTACGCCTCCGGGTTATCATCTGCTGTGAGCCCATGCTTTCATTTTCCACTCTAGGAAGGCTTGACTCAATGTGCAGCACATTTTGTTTACCCAAAGGCAGATAAGTTTTGTCACTGCACCTTCCATCACTTTTTCCATACCTCTAAAGAGTATATTTAAGCAGCACAGGTCCCAGTACAGACCTCCAGAGTGCTCCTCAAGTGATCTTGACTGTGAAGACAAATGCTGAGTTTTTTTAGTAAGTATTTCATCCATCACTGGACTTCTCTTCTGACTGCATGGTCTCCTAAGTCCCTTAAGAGATATGTCTTAAGACTCTTTTTGGTCCTGTCTCTTGGAAATCCAAGTAGGCTTTATTGACTGAATTATCTTTATTTATATCACTACTGATTCATATGAAGAATTCCAACAGCTCTGCAGAGCAGGACTCCTTCCATTTAAAAACTTGCATTACCCTTTCCCAGTATTTATCAGTGTCATTGATCCACTGTACTCTGCTAATTGTATCAGTCTGTCTGGTATAGTTGGTCAGTGAATTTCAAGAATTCCTCTGAATTCTGATCCATCTTTTAAAATGTCTGGCAGATGAATCATTGGTACCATGGCAGGTTCAACAGAGGAGCATAACCTCTCACTTAACACCTCAACTATTTAAACTTATTTAAAACTCCTGGGTTGGTACTTCCAGTTCTGGCAACCTGCTACAAATGCATAAATATTATTTTTGTAGAGCCTCTGCAGCAAGCACTCTGGGGTAAGGCAGGATCTGCACTGACTCCCCACAAAGAGCATTCCAGCACAGTGCTCTCTGTGAGTCACTCTGTGCCAAGCCTGCATGCAGAAAAAAATATGTTTAGTTTTTCTGCTATGACTAGCTGTAAGCCTCTCTTCCAGGTGCCATTTTGACAGACCTGAAACAGGAAAGTTGGGGTTTTCCCCTTTGGAAATCATCTCTCAAAACCCTCTCTGTTCATATATTTAACCTGTTAGAGTTTATAACCTCTTCCATTTTCTCTAGCTTTTTAAAAAATGCTTTGTTTACAATAACCTCCCCGCCCTTCTGTTAGACATGCTGGCTTTCTGGCACCATTCCTTGTCTCTGCTGCAATGGATAGTGGGCATTTGCTCTCTGCTCAGTTTATGTTCAACAATCTTCTCTATTTCTGTGCAGGCTTTGTTCTGAACTTTGAGTGCAAAACTAGTCAAGTTTTCTGTGGTTTGCTGGTTAGTTTTTTCCTTTTCCCCAAGGATGTTGATCTGGAATACATTATGGTTGCCATTGCAGAGCAGCTCTTGGAAGGCACAGAATACATTTCTCTGCCCTCAGAATCATGTCAATGATGGCTTCTCACGCTCTGGAGCGCCTTAACCTGCTGCTCCACAGAAGTTTGTGGCTAAAATGCAATGTTGTCACCATGTAACCAGATGCAACTTTGATTGGCTGACTTCATGATGAAGTGCCACTGGAAAGAGACCTTCTCCTGTCCCTCTGCCCTGCCCCACATCCAGTGAGCTGATGGTCCTATGGAAATCTGTAGGCAGGAGTGCAGGGTTGGGTTCACTGTCTTGTGAGTTTTGCTGTAATCTCTATAGTGCCAGCTTCTGAGAATCTCTGCTCTTGATCAAAGAGCCCTGCACTTCAGAAGTGTGTGTGAACCATAGTGGCCCAGATACTGGAAAGTGATAAAACACAACCCAAGAGAAACTTTAAAATATCTAAGATCAAACTCAGACAAGAACTGCTGGAAGACATTCCTTGCTGGGCATCTGCAGGTCAGATAAGGCCAGGACATTATTCCATTTGCCCTTAACATTTCTGAATGTTTCTCAAACTGAAGAGGAAAACCCACACCCAACTACACCTGACAAAGCCTAAATCTACTGTGGGACTGATTACAGAAAGAAGTAGACACATGGTAAAAAGGTTCAAACGTAGGAACCATTTCTGACTGCCACCCTCTGCCTTTGGCCAGAGAGGAAAACAATGACAGTGCCACTGACAGGTTCTACCTGTTAAAGAATCCATTCAGTGCCAGCAGCTTCAGGTGCAGCTGCAGTGGAACTGCTGGCTGAGGTCTGGAGGGGCAGGAGCCTAAGCTCGCAGCAAGAGGTCATAAACTGAAGAACCTTTGCAGAAAAGGTGCCAAGGACCTGAGGCCCAGAGAGGGGACCCAGACTCAGAGACACTGCAGCAGCTGAGGACCCTCAGACCTTCCCTGTGCTGTGAAGGGATAAAACCCCAGGGGGTCCTTTGTTTGGGGTCCCTTTGGAGGCACCAGCTCAAGCTCTTTGTTGCTTTGCTATTTAGCTGTTGCGTCATGATTAAATTATCTTAGAGATCTGGACATCTGTGACTCTGCTATGGAAAACCTGGGGTAGAAGCAGTAAGAAACCTGCTGTGACTGAGTGTGGGATGTGAGCTGCCAGGGGCTTGGTCCCAGTTCAGGTGGTGTGAGTGACTGCCAGAGTAGCTCTGGGAGGACTGGACAGAGAAGTTTCCTTAACACCACCAAAAAATTCCCATATTGAGAAAAAACATTCTGAGTGAAGGAGTGAGGCATCCAACGGCAGCTCCATTGGTTCTCAATGCCTTGAGCTCCAGAAACTCACAGGAAGCAGAGGCAGCAGTCCAAACTCCAGCTATGCTCCCACAAACCCAGGTCACCGTGTGATCCAGTACTTAAGTTTTAAAAGTTATTAAAGGTTGAAGAAACCATTTGTTTCACAGTGGGAATGATTAATGACTAGAATTCATATTACCAGTGCTTTTCATGACTAACATATTAAGCTGCTTTTTTGGCATTATCAGATGAGTTTTACTCCCAATGTGAAGCTCTCAAAATTCAAAATTAGTTCCTTAAAAAATTGAGATTTTATTTGATTTCGAGATTGGCAATAAAGAACACATTGTGAAATCCCTTCAAAACTTTTTCGAACATGAAAACATGGGAGAACACAGAGCAGCAAGACATCTGTTGCTTGTACTCTGCTCAAGCTTGCTGTAAGTCTGTAGTAGCATAGGGCTAGAAACATCCCCAAAAATCTTTCAACTTAAGGATATTCAGTTCCTGGTTCACCTAAGGCAAAGAGAACTGCCCCTGCTGCTTTCCTGTAAGGTGGAAGAGATGCAGATTACTCAGGGCAGGCTCTCCCGTTTTCACCGACTGTGACTACAGCTATTTACATCATCTTTGCCAGTCCTGGCAAAGGTGAAAACCAACCATGCTCCTGGGGCAGCCTATCCCAGCCACTAACTACAGAGAGACTAAAGCAGAGACTCCATTGTCTTGCCTCGGCAAGAGCTGCCCTCAAATTTCTACACATTACTGAAAAATTAGCATAAACTATGACTGTAAGATAAGAAAAAAATATTGTAAGACTGTAAAACATCACCACCTGGTAACTCTTCCCATTATAATACTGCCAACCTTAAGGCAGCTGGCAGCTGAGTGCTTCCCAGCTCCTTCTCGGTGCAAAATTATTTTAGAAATTGTAGACTTGAAAGAGATGGCTGCATGGGAAGCAAATCAAAATCAGATTTCAAACAACATCTTGAAGTAAATTGGTCACTTCCATACAGAGCAGAAATTTATTAATAGAAAACACAGTATGATCTATGCAGGAAAGCAATAGTTTCTGGTACTCTGTGTAATTGGATTAAGTGTTAAATAAGAGAAATTCTGAGTGAGAATTGAGAGCAGCAGAAGAATGAGATATTCAATCTGCTTACACAAACTCAAAAGCATCAGGAGACAGAGTTGCAAGCACCTGTTCCAAAGGCAGGTGACGATGAAGGATGGACCCACTCCCTCTCTGTGACCCTTGCTAATGCTCAGTGTCAGCCAGCAAGAACTGGCAAGTCACTTCCCAAACACAGATCCTGCCAGAGAACAGACATTGGCTTTGCAGTCAAAGGAACTCAGCCAAGTGAGCTACAACACAAGCACGGCTGACAGGCTGGGTTTGTGCTCCCAAAGCAGAAATCATGAACCCCTACAACCATGCAATGCTGACACCAGTAAGCAATTCATGACAACATATCTGAGATGCAGAAAGATGCACTTCTCCATCTCCTGCCCTGCCAACGTGTTACAAGCAGCAGTTAAAACCACAACTTTCTTGCACTCCAGTCAAGTACCCAGTGTCATGAGCAAGGCACCCAGCACAGACTGAGGAATACATGGTGCTTCTTACTCCTGCTCAGAGTAGATCGCCCCTTCCCACCTAAGGCAGGAAACTGGACCTGCCTAGATCTGTAATAGTTCAGGGTGAATTAAACCATGGCAGCTGAGCTCTGCTCTGCACTGTTGTTTTGAGACAACAGAATGTGAGACTGCAGCCTTCCCCCTGGGCTGCAAACAGAACAGAGAGCCTCTGGCTGTCTCCCATCCCCTGGGCAGCGGACTAAAGATGCCACCACCTGCAGACACACAGCCTTTGTAAACCCGAAGCCTGCACAACAGAGATCTGAATGTGCTAATACACAGATAAGCCTGAAATAGTTTGTGTGACTGCTAGACCCCAGACCACCTTAACTCCTCAAGGAAGCTGGAAGGTAAGCCAAGGGCCATGTTTCTAGCCAAGGACAGTCCTCCTACTAATATGATGTCCCAGTCTGCATTTCAGTACCTTGCTCAAGACAGTGAACATCTTAAAATCTCTTGAAGAAGAGAATGCAGGGCTGTGTTCTGTGTCTTCAACTTTTCCACATCCGTGGGAACTAGAACTGCATTGAATTAAACCTGGTAGTACAGTTGCTCATTAATTGCTGTGAAATACCATTAATGGATGTTGCATAATGAATGAAAATGGTTCAATGTAAAGCACATTTATTTGCTTTGCTCTAAAAACTCACTCACAAGAACATAAAAAGTACAGGAACTTCAAATATTACAAATGCATAATCACCCCTTTGGCACACTGTTGTGACAGAATACAGAAAGCAAAACTAATGTTCATGTAAACCCCAGGGAAGGACTGTGCACATACATTTAGAAGTAAGAGTCATGTTTCAGTCCAAGTCCAGCTAGTTAAAACTTTTCAGAACTCAACACAACAGTTTTACAAAAAAGGTGAGGTTTTAGATAGAAAACCAGATGAGAGGAATCACAGGAAAAGCTTCCCAAGAAACAAATTATGCAAAAAAGGGAGGCCAAAATAATATTCTATTTTAGTAATTGTTATCTTTATAGTGTTTTTTGCTGTGATGTCAGAAGTCAAAACCAGTACTTTAGTGGTGATGCTAGTTTTAATAAGATTAGAAGCAGCATTAATCTAGCAGGTATTAAGTAGACTTGCTTTCTAGATCAAAACATCTTATGTGTTCTAATTAATTTCACTCTAGAACTTTAATCAAAAGAACTCGTTGTACAAATCAGAGGAAAATGGCTCTCAAAATCCCAGACAAAATGTTTCAATAGGGATGAGAATAGCTCCCACTATTCACACAAAGAAACCAAACCCTTCTGCAAAAGTGCTAACAGTCTATTTTATCTCAGCACAGTAAACAGAAGATGCCTTAAAATATCTTGTAATCAATGCCACAGAGTAGCATTCACAAGCTGTCTTAAATGAAAAATGAACACAGTTTCAAAAAATGAGGACAGTTTCAATTCAACCTCTCCAACATCAGGAAATGCACACAGTGGAATATGTCAATAACCTCTCAGCAGCACATACCCTTTCTGATAGCAGAGCAAGTAAAAATAAAGTGAAGAGACTAGGCAAGGATAAGCAAACTTTTAAAAATGCAGATTCAAAAAGCTTCAAACTACTTTTAAGTTTACATATTGCAAAAGAACTTCTCCAAAACTGAATCAGTACAAACAGGTGCTTATTGAAAAGTGATACTTTCAGTAAAAGTAAGTGGCAAAAAACTCCTTATCAAGGTCTGACATTAACTCTGCAAACATTGTGCTGTGTTTTACTCTGGGCACAAGCAACTGAGTAACTCCACAACTTCCATTAATGCCAGCAAGACAGCACATTTTTATACCAGACAATTTCTTTCCTCCAAGGGTTTCTGCATGCCTTGTCCTTTCTGTTTCAGATGAACCCTGCATGTCCTGGACTTACTTATTCACACCTCCTCCTTGAGAGCTTTCTGCAAATACTCAGTCAAATCCCAGACCACCTCCACACTCCAAGCCCCTTCTGCATGGTGTGTGCTGAAAAGCCAAACACTTCTCTGTCTTCCTGTTGGTGGGAAGCAGTAGAGGCAGCTCAAATGATCAAATCAACTAATCAGATCAAATGCCACCTTATTTCAGACTGAAACATAACACAGGTTTAGTTGGATAGTTTTCCAAATATATCAGCATATTCCTTCATTTCTATTTAAAGCAAATAATCTTGAAAAGAAGAGAAGATGTAGGCTGAGACAGAACATCTACTTCTGGAAGCGGCAGAGGGTCTGCAGATAATAATAAAAGCACAGGCACAGCTCTATTAACAGTGCAGATTAATTAACAGATCACCATACCACCTGTCCATCAGCATTCCAGACCATTTATGTGACCATCTGCCCATGGACGTTGGGAAAAGCCAAGCCTAGACTTCATTAGGGTTCATACTGCTTTCAAATAAAATGTAGGTCTCAGATTTAGGTTAATGCTTTTTAGTTCTGAGAATAGCCTAAATTCATGTTGATAAAGACTGCTAAGCCCCTGTGCCAGCTCTCCACTTCATCTCCACTGCAGCCACCAGATTATGTGGGGTTGTTTACTGACACCCAGGCAATCCATTATGTATCAGGGTTAGCTTTTGTTGCTTGCATATGAACAACAGTTTAAGAAAACCAGGACAGCTGTATCTGGAAGTCAGCTGTACCAGAAAAGCTAAAAGCTTCCTCACACACATTCACCCCAGAATAACAAACTTCAGAAGTAGGAAGAAGAAGAAACTTGTGCTGTTGACTTTGCTCTGATCTGATCCTGGAAAGTTACTCAAAAATAAAACCAAACATACAGGGAAATTAATAGAAATTCACAATGGCATTACCCCTTTTCACCAAAGGAAAGACCTTACAAACCTTAAATATACACGTTCCATTGAAAAGTAACACATGTCAAATATACAGAAAACAGTGTGGGGAACCTGTGTGCCTGGTCCTACACACCTCCTAGAGTCAGTGACAGTGCTAAAGACATGTTACTGAGATGGGATTAAACCAAACACTTCTCCCATTCGTAAGCATGGCCCAGCTGCAGAGAGTATTTTGAAATTCCGGATTTCAGACAGAGAGAGGTCCAAAAGCACCACACAACTAACACTGAGGGTGGCTGTTACTCTGGCTGTATCCAAGGAGAAGCTAGGGTAGGAACATCAGTCAGTCCTGGAAGGAGCTGGGACCCTGAGGTTAGTTCAGTTGGTTAAGAGCATGGTGCTAATAACACCAGAGATGGTGGGTTCAATATGGGCCATTCACTTAAGAGTTGGACTCAATGATTCTTGTGGGTCCCTTCCAATTCAGCACACCCTGTGAAATTCTAGCATAGAGTTACAGTAAATGACCTCAAGGCCAAGAGCACAGAGTAATACAGACAAATAAAACAGGATGTGTTCCAACAGGGAACACGTTGGATCTGCACTGCTGACAGGGTTATCAACAGTGCTGACAGTGGCTCACCTTTCCCTCACCACCCCTTCCCCTCACTGCACTGTCTGCAGCCCTGCAAGCACAGCTCAGGATGTGGTCAGCCCCAGTCAAAGCTACAGCTTTAACTCAATTTAAAACAGCTTTTTTTCAACTATTAGAAAAATAAAAAGGTCTGAAATGCAGATCTCACATCACTGATGCCAAAGTATCATATTGCAAACACTACACTGTATAAGATAATAAAATCTATCTCACAAATTCTTTAAATTTTGCCTGAAAACTCATCAGGGCCCTTGCAGATGTTGCTGCTATTGGAAGCTGATTGAGAGCTTCACTGCACTGGAACTGGAAATCATCTTCCAGTTATCAGCTTCCATCAGTCTGTGGCCAGTTTGTGCCTATTCTTGTCAAACTGAAATCCTCCCCAAGGCTCTTCCTCCCTGTGAAACTCAGGACAAATTAAAACACTGCCCCAGCCTAAGTGGGTGGGCACAAGAGGATGTCCCTTCCTCTGAAAGCCCTGGTAACCTTCTTCACTTCAAATTCCCCCCACACAGGTAAAGCCACACAAGTTTCACAGAGGCCTGGATGTGGCAGCCAGGTGTGCTTTGCTAAATTAAAAAGCAGCAGTAATTTTTCACAGGACACAAGCTCAGTCTCCATGTGTAAGCACAGTTCCTGGCACTAGCAACTGAGACAGAAAACCCAAGGATCCAACACAGCATCCATCCTCTCTGGCAGATTTCAAAGACTTAAACCAGCCTTTGCAGTACTTTCCAGCTATGATGTGGGGAGAATGTCAAGCCAGGTGTGCCATGAAACTTCAGATCTGGTTCTCTGTTTAAAGAAAAGTGCAAAGAGGTTTTCCTTGTTGAGGGAAAGTATAGAGCCAAAAGGCAGCAGCTACACAGAGCTCTGTGCCAGGGCCTCTTTCCTACCTTCCCACTCTGCTCTGGCTCCCTCAAGCCATGCTGCTCACAGCCAGGCAAGGTGTGGGCACACCCAGAGCTTGGGTGGGTTAGTAGAGAACTGGCAGCAGAGGCCAACACACAATATATTCATATTCTTCCCAATCCTGGCACATAGACCACAGTAGAAATGCCTCTGCTGTTTACACTTAAAGGCATTGTACCTATTTTTACCCATTACCCATCTGACATGGGAGCAAACTTCACCTCTAAAGGTAAGAGAAGATATAGATAGATGGAGACATGACAGTTCAGGAAAGTGTTTTAAACCAATTATCTATCTTTATTTCAAAAGAAAAATCATTGCTTAACACTATTGCTGCTTTCCAGAGAAGGAAAAAATATGGACTACCTTCATAGAACTGTATTTACTACATTCCTGCTGTGCATAGGCTTGCAAATGGTTTCCTGGAACCACCTACATCAACAGACTTGTAGTAAATTTATCATGATGTTGCCAGCCCCTAGTGTGCTACAGCAGTGCTGTATGACCTGCCCTGTGCTGAGCAGAGGACTACAGACACAGCAGCCTCCAACTGCTAGAGAGAAACAATAGCCACTAGAAGCATACCCACGTGAGAGCATACCCTTTTCATAGCTCAGTGAGAAGGCAGCAGGATAATCTGGAATGGGAAATGAGCCTGTGCTCCACAAAATGCCCCAGAGAATCTGAGTGTTCTGTTCTGCTATCACAGAGCATGTCCTCTGTCTTAGATGCTGGTGGAGCAATCACTTCTACGAAAGGATTATTTATTCCTTTGGCAAGCAGAGCCATTGGGCTCACCTCTGTACCATCAATAAACTCCTGGAAAACAACCATGGCTGTGTCAAAACAGGCCCAGCAAAGCAGTGTGCTGTACCTGGGGCAGCTCTCTCACTTCCCTCTCCTCTCAAGACAAGTAGGTAGAGCATGCAAGCTCCTCCTTTCCCAGCCAGTGAACCAGATGGGATGTGAAAGAACTGCAGTGTTTCAGCACACTGCATTTTTCCAATAAACTGTTATTCAGGAGACCAGCCATCCTGCAAGGTGTTGTGCAGCCTTGGCAGAGCAGTCAGCACCTCAGAACGCAGAACCTTCATGCTGCTTGGCAATAAAGGGTGAAGGGCAATTTCTGTCACTGGATACATTCCAGTTCTTATTGAACAAACCTTAATAGGAGCTAAAATTAAAATCATCTCTCTCAACATTACTGCTGAGCTATGAGGAGTTACCAACTGATCCTGTCTCCTACACATGATCTTACCTGACAGTCGAAGTCCTGGAAGTTGCGAGCTGCATTCTGTTAATGAAAAACAGGAAAAAAGAAAAAAAAAAGAAAAAAGGAGATCAGCACAATGCTCCAGAACACCCCCAATAACAGCATGAAAGCTTCCCATAGAGAACTCTGTTATAGCACTGTTAAGACTGGCTGCAGTCAGGTAAGCAGTGAAGTGCAAGATCTGTACAAGCAAACTCCATGCAAGATCTGCCCATTCCTATACAACAAGGTCCTAGGGCTGTAGGGAGGCTACCAGCCAAGGGAAGTGAGTACCTGTGTGTGTAGCTGAGAGTGCCCAAGCAGGGACAGATGCACATAGGAAGGATACTGGCCACAGCTGGGCTGCATATGGGACTGGGTTTTGTCTATTCCTGGTGTCCATTAACGATTTGGATGCAAAACTCCTGAAGTACTACTGCTGGGATCTCATGTACTGAGTGCAGGAAAACAAGCCATGCAGTCAGCTTCTGTGCAGCCATTGCTGCAGGTATGGGATTGTTCCATGACACAGGGACCTGGCAAGCTCCTGAAACCCAAGTCCATGGGAACTGCACACAGTAGCTCATCACTGACTCTTCCCAGAGGGTGACCCCTTGCATGCAGGTGAACACAGTCAGTACAGCACCCACTTGGCATCCTGCAGGTTAGATCTGCAGGAACCTGTCCATGTGCCTATGTGCTTTGTGAAACACTGTCTTTAACCACACAGTAGGTTACATCACCCACAGCTATCAGCAGAAGGCTGAGCAAACCACTTGAGATGGCATCCCAGCTTAGGGATGTGTTTTAGGCATAGCACCCATTATGACTTGATACTGGCCAAATGTCAGGTACCCATGAAAGCCATTCATTCACCCTATCTTGTTCTCATCTGGGCAGAGGAGAGGGGAAAAAATTACCAAAGGGCTCATGAGTCTCAACTCATGAGGACTGGGAGAAAACACTCTAAGGGCAAAACAGGTTCAAATTTATGGTATAAAGTAAATTTATTATTAACTGAGTCAGAGGAGGATAATGAGACATAAAATAAGCCTTTAAAACATCTTGTTTTTCCCCCAACCCCTTCCTCCTGCCCACCAACACTGCAAGGAGACAGGGCATGGGGGTTTTCGTCAGTTCATCACTCATTTGCTCGGGAAGAGGAGTCTTTTCTTTGCTATGCCATGGGGCCTCTCCTATGGGAGACAGCTCTCCGTGAACTTCTCCAGTGTGGCTCTAATCTCATGAGCAGCAGTCTGCCCAAAACTGCTGCAACATGCGTCACTCCCACAGGCAAACTGTCCCCCCAGTACTGCTGCGGTGTGGATCACTTGTCCACAGGGTGCAGTCCCCTAAGGATGGGCTCTAGTTTGGAAGCAAGGGCCCTCTATCTCTGGAGGCAGGGGTTCTCTCTCTCTCTTTGGGTCTTCCACTGGATCACATCTTTCTCTGGTATCCACCCACTCTGGCAGGAGCACTTTTCCCATGGGCTGTGAGTGGATCTCTACATCCCCCATGAACTTCGTGCCTCACAGGGGACAGTTTGTTTCACCATAGTCCTCATCATGGCTTGCAGAGGAATCTTGGCTTTAACACTTGGAGCACCTCTTCCCCCTCTTTTTCCACTGACCTTGGTGTTGCCCTGTTGTTGTCCCTCACATGTGCCCACCTCCTCCTCTTCTGTGACTGCAAGTAAAACTGGTGCTCATAGGTGCTTTTGATAACGAGTTCTGCTAATTCAAAGATTCCTACAGGATCCCACAGCTCCGAGAGGTCAATCTCATCGAGGTTCTGTGCCAGAGAGTCTCTCACCGTGTTTCTGCTGCTGGCCACGCGGCCCCGCCACCGCCAAGCGGGCAGTGACGGCCACCACGGCCCCGCACTATTTAACCCCTCTCTTCCTGCGGGGCCTGGGAAGGAGAGGCTGCTGCCACTGCCCCTGCCCTTCTTCCCATGACACGGCTGGCTGGGGTTGGCCAGGCAGTAGAGGCTTGCCACGCGCTGCGCCAGGACAGCAGCAGCCGTGGCGCCTCACCACCCCGGAGAAAACTGCGCATGCGTGTTTCAATTTTTCTTAACTGTGTCATCACAAAGGCATTACCAGCCTCTCTAATTGGGCCAACAGAATGTCCATCTTCAGAGCCATCAGAGGTTGGCTCTGCTGGACATGGTGGAAGCTTTTAGCAGCTTCTCACAGAAACTACTCCTATGGCCCTCCCTCACTACCAAAAACCAGGCTGTGCCAAATCAAAAGAGCACCTTAGTACTAAAATTAATATGAGAAAACTAGGATCACATATGGACAACAGAAACACTCCAAAAATTTCTTCTGGCTGAGCACCCTCATTCTTCCCCATATGTAAACACATGGCTGTGTTTTCCTTGCTGCAGAGCCTTGTAAATAAGAACAAGGGTTGCTACCTATATTCTGCACTTTGAGACATTTGAAACATCTGCAAATCTGTTTTAAGAATCCATTCCCCTCTTTCCTCCTGTGTGTTAAGTATGGAACTCTGGCCATGTTTTGAGCAGAACATAGCCAAAACCACTAAATCCTGAGTACTGGGGAAAAGAAAATAAAAAGCATTCTCCTCTTATTTCAGTTTGAGACCCTGAAATTAATTGAGATTTCTGACACCATCACCAGCTCATGAAGCAGGTCAGTTCAGTCACCCATTTCTTTATGGAGAAACGAGAAATGTCTGTATACTGCACTGGATTTGGATGGTGCACTCTGAGTAAAAAAGAAAGTGATCAGCATTTGTACTTAGAAAAGTCTGAAATTCCCCAAGTGAGTGGGGAGGAAATGACACAAAGCAAGGAATGAGGCTCTGAATTGGGCTGCTTGTTGTCAAGGCATACCATGAGGCAAAAGAAGCTGATGTGCCCTGACTCTCACATACTTGATTTTAACACACTGAAAACCTGACTTTAAAGCATTTATTCATTGTCTTAATTTGAGAAACTTTAAGGTGAGTTTTTCAGGCTTCTAAACATGCCATGGCTGCACCTCAAAGCACAGAGTTGCCTTGGCTGACTTAATCCAGCCTAAGGGCTGCCCATTTCATTTCCTGAATCTGGCTCTGACATTTCAATAACTTTTCACTGAGGCTGAATTAACAGGAGTCAAAGGTGCCAGAATAACAAAGTGTCACTGGGATATTTTTTCTGATCAGGCAATACTCTCTTTTTCTCTCTCTTTCAACAAAATGGGAACATTTGAAGCTCCTTTGCTTCCCCAATAAAAAGTGGCTGCATTTTAGTGAGCCTGAACGAGGTGAACAAACATAGTGTATTTTACTTTCCTGCACTTGATATGAGTTACACAATAATTAACATTAAGCTACACGCAAACAAAATAGTGTTTACATTCTTCAAAAGTCAAGTTTGTAACTTTTTGCGGATTTGAGGCAGAAAAAAGCCAGGACTCAGTGATCCACAGTGGCGTTACCTATAGTTCAGACCAGTGAACAAGATACAACCAATTTCCACTTCCACTGGTAATTCCACTGGTTTAAGAGTCTGAGACACCAGAGCTCCTTCTCTGTGTACCATAGCCTTTATGTCTGGGGAGTTCATGAGCACTCACTCATTAGCACCTTAAGAGTGTTACTGTACTATTTCTGGCCATTAATCCATGCTGGCTCAAACTCCTATATCTAAAGTGGGCTGTCAGTAAAAACCTTAGTGAACTCTCAGCTCAATAGATTTTGGACTCTGATATGTTGCACAGAACAGCAGGTTATTGCATCACACCCTCATGCTCCATAAACTATGTCTAAAAAGTACACTTTTTTCCCAAGCTTGAAAGCTCTAATAAAGGCCCCACCTTGGAGGTGGCTGCTCCCTGAGGCCCTCATTTTGTAAAAGTGTGAAAAGGAGAGCCACAGCATATTTCTCTTCCCATGCAGTACTGAGGATGGTTCTGGAGCTGCCCTTCATATTTCTCCCTACTGAGATATTAAATATTTCCTGTAACTTCAACACTGAGTTAAGCAAAGAAGTAATCATTCTGTGTGTGCCCTTCTGCACCCTGGTTAACACCACTTGGTGCTCTGTTTGGGTGAGAACTCTGCATTTGAACCACAATGGACACCACAGTAAGAACTGGATGGGGCTGACCAGGCAATACTTGAGAGAAAGACTGGAAACTTATAAAGGGAAAACCACTTTGATTTGGCATACCTCAACGTCTCTGACTTTGGTCAGCCAACTGAAGCAAGGGCAATCTACCCAGTTCAAATACAGAAAATCTCAGGAGAATCATGAGCAAGATCTGGGCCACTGCCTTTAGGAAGTTTGTCTTCTGTAAATGTTTCTCTCTTGTTTTGAAATTACAAACTGCCCTCAACGCCTGTATTCCATATTTTTATTTGCTGATCTACACTGATTTTCTACTTCAAGACTCACCCTTCCAGGAAACATTTTTTTTTTAATGGTGGAAGCCCAGAAGTTAGTACTAGTCTGTCAGATCAGGCAGCTGGACTGCAGATTTCAGCTGAGTTTTTAGATTTTACAGACACTAAAAACAGATAAGCTAGAACACTAAAGAAATGAGTGAAAACTAATGAGTACAGATTAAAATATAGCAGATTTCCAGAGATTTCACCCATTTTGTGGGGGACAATGCAGTCTTCTGCAAGCACACAGTGAGTGGACAAAGCACCACAGACAGCCCTTTGGCAGCACAAGCCAGGTCCTGATCATCAGCCATCAAACAGCAAAGCCTTAGGAACTCATTCCCACATCATCAGACTTGGCTGTGAGCTATGGAAAGTGACCAAACCACATTGCTCATGATCCCAGTTTGCAGATGCAAGATGCTAGATCTTCCCTGTAGTGAACTTAGGCACTCTCAACAACAGTTTGTGGCAGAATCTACTGAGCCCAGATGGCTCTTCCCCAGCCCACAGAACACAGAGTGAAAGGCTTCAACAGCTACTGCGATACAGTGATTTTCAAAAGTCTCAGTACTGCATAAATCTGGGCTGTTCTACCTGGGGTCTGCAGACATTAAAAGGAAATTACTCTCCATTACTAAATCCAGGGAGACAGGGCTATTTTAGGGGTCAAAACACTAAAGGATCATTTAAGACAGAATATTTTCAACAAAAAAAAGTTAAAAAACCAAACCAAACAACAAAACAAAACAACAACAATCTAAAACCAACCAAACAAAAACCAGGACACAATACAGCACTTCCCTAACAAGGAGAAACTTATTAGGGGTTCTACAGCTACACCAGGTCAGGAATGGGATCACCTTTCCAATTGCTGTCCAGCCTCTGCAAATCCTCAGTACAGGCATGACATACTGGCCAGGATTCCAAAATTACCTGAATTGTTTTGGTCTGTCTTTCCTGGAGACTTTGGAAGAGTGGGTGGTGGTAGATTACCAGAGTGGGGAAGAATTTACTTGGTTTCAGTACTTAAGGTACTTCAATTTGTGGACAGATTCTGGCAGCTAGGACTCCTTGCCAGACACAAAGTTATCCTGAGTACACCTGTGAGGACAAAGCAGCAGCCAGCATTACCTTGTCATTCAGGAGTGGTTTGATCTCTGTCAGCTGAACATCCTGCAGTTCATCCATTGTGCTGGAAGTAGAGCCAATTAATCCTCAAAGCAGCAAATAGGGAGTCTGAAACAAAGGCATATTGTTAGAAACAGCATTACAAGATATGCTAATCAAAGAATGCTGAGAGATTTTTCATTAGACTTGTCTGTGCTTCAAATTAAGCCTGCAAGAAGCTGGTTCTTGATGCAACACAAAGCACCTGTAAAATGCAGAAGGCAAACCCTGTGCTGCTCTCACTGTGTCAGTCTGGTTACTCCTTGCCCTGCCCACAGAAAGCTGCCCCTGAGAGCTCAGGCCTTTCAAGTGAGAAACTGCATCTACTTCCATGCTTTGCTGGTATTTCAGCCACAGCTTGTCTGGAAACGAACTGGAAATTTCCTGAGCAGCAGAGTGAAAAACTGTTTAGTATGTGGTAATACTGACTTCCCCTGCCATGCCCTACATACCCAAACCCCAGCATCCTGCCACCAAAGGCAAGGCTGTGCTGTATTCCTAAGACATACAGCCAAAACCACATCCACACACAGGAGACAGAGGTGTGGAGATCCATGCTCCTTGCTGGCAGAGCATAAGAGAGTCCAAAACTCAGGGCAGCCCTTGCCATACAAGGTGAGATATAAAAATGGCCCCAGACAGCGCTGGTCCAGTGAAACATGTGCAGACAACACTGTTAGCTTGGCAGCCCAAACCATCACTCTATCAGATAGTGCAGAGTCAGCAAAGGAAAGAAAAAAATGTAATCAACAGTATTGAAGCTGCCATACATCTGCAGGAAATTGCTGTTACCATGGAGCCAGAGGAGAAATCTTCGAGTATAAATACAGCAATGAAGATGGATGAATAATATGGCTGAGTTTACAAGGCATTTAATTTTTACTCTAGACACTCTAGCTGTGTTTCTAGACAGAAGAATTTTTAGTGCAAGCACCTGCAAGCAACATGAAAAGGGCTCTGGCAAGAGACGACCACACCTGGTGGTGCAGACTACCCGGTTGTTCAGGAAAATTGTACCTATTATTGCAGATGAAATAAACAAAGTCATCAACTTCATTTGATGGAACAGAAGTAAGCATGTGGTGGACTTCCTGGGCATCAGCTGAGTGTGCCACCAAAATACTTTTGAACACTGTCACAAATCAAATTCTTTGTCTAAGATATTACAGGCTACTAACCACAGAAGAAAATGAGTGGGAAAATAACTCTTGTGTTCACCACCCACCTTAATTCAACACAAACGTGCTGGGGAGGAGGGGTCCTCCTCACCCCAAATGCTGCAAAGCTGCACCCTTTGTGCCAAAACTAACACTGGGAGGGGGGCTGAAGCCAGTCTGTCACAAAACAAATAAAACCAAAATACCTTTCCTTCTGAAAATCAGCCATAGGAACATATGTCTCTTTTAGCTTTGGGAAACTCAATTATTTTTCTTTTTCAGACTTCTTTTGCTGTAAAACATACCAGTTGTGAGAGTTTCAAGAAATCAGTTAATCTACAGATAACAGCCCCTTTACTTCACAATGAATTTTTATTCAGAAGAGGAGTAAGAGCCATTATGTAGTGCACTCTAAGCCCCAGAGGAAAGCTCTTTACTGTCATACTGCTGAGATATTAGGGAATAAAAAAAAAAATTTCTACTAAGGAATTACAACTTCCATATATACTGGGACTGATCAAGAGCTCAACATCTACCAGGTTCTCTCCAGAACAGCATCACATGAGGTTACAGACACAAAAGGAATTTCAAACAAGCATCACAAAGCTTATCTGCAGATAAGGCACAGACAGGTGACCCAGTACTAGAATGACCACCTTCACCTCATTAGTGGGAGAGCATATCCCTTCTCTTATGCTCCTTTGAAAAGACACCCGCTGGTAGCAGGCAAGAAGGTCATACTTATTCTTAGGGTCACCCAAGAGACAAAGAAGTTGTCCACTCTACCCAAAGGAACAAAAAACTGCACACACACCAGCCACCTTTTTCTGTGGGTTTTTATATACGTGGGAGTTTTCCTGAACCTTGAGTTCACACCTTGCATTTTTGCCTAAACCAGAGTCTAAAGAAAAGGAGGACACCAATATAATAACCCCTCTCCACTGAGCTGTGGTTGACCAAAGAACATATCAGAGCACCAACTGCTCTGCATTAGATTGCTCAAAGAAACTTTTGCTACAGCCTCGCAGATCTCTTCTATTTTCCCCTGAGCAACACAAAGTCCCAGAGAGGCGTGAGATGCATCCTACACAAATCTGCCCAGGTGTGCTGTTTGCTGTCAATACAAGCACATCTATGAAGTGTGCAAAGTCTAGAGCAGGAGAGACACACATTTTGTACCCATGCACTACATTGTTAATCATTTATTATATGAGAAGAATAAAAACCTAGTAAGGGTTCAAAGCAAGAATTATCAAATGCATTTATCTTGTCAACTTGGATTTAATACTTTGTCTCTAGATATAACTACAGTGCACACAATAAGCAATATTGAAACAACTCTGAAATTAATCTGATCCTTATCTTCCTAGTGCACTATTGCTCTAAATGCTGTCTCAAGGGAAGGGGGTTCTCTAGGGCAAGATGCTGTTAGCCATAATGTGCAATATATGCTGCCCCTTCCTTAAAACAAGCTGGATAGCAACAAAAAAGGACTGCTAATTTAGATGCTGAGATTTATGTGAAACTTCCTTGAGACAAAAGAGACAACCTTCCTTAACACCACTGGGTTCAAATAGCTGCGAAAACCTCTGTAGGGAAGTTTGCAGAAGAGGGAGACTTGCTTTGCAGAGAGTCTGCAGCACAATCAGCCTGGGAAGCTCCTCAGCACATTCTCACCCAGAAGGAACTATGAAGGGTCCCTCCAGTAGGGCCCAAATGCTGAGGTGAGCCAGGAAGTCACTAACAACTGCTCTAATGAGAGCAAAATCACACAGAAAGATTAAACCTGCACAGCCTCAGATAGTGGATTTTTTTACTAAAAATTTAGAGTCTATATCTATTCACCTAGCTTGTAAAGTTTTTTCAAGACTTTTTGAAGGAAAAGGTATAGGGGGTCACCATCCCTCCTTGCAAGCAGCTTTCTTAGCTTGCTGAACCAGCTCTTCCCAGTCCACTCACTGGTGAGCTCTCCAGAAAATGGCTGACACAGCCTCAGGACTTCATTTTAATCTGGTCAGAGGGTATTCCATTGGCAGATGCACATACTTCTCTCTTCCCAAGATCTTAGCAAGCTCAGTGTGATTGCCCTAGATTAAATCTGGGTAATATGTCATTACAGCATAAAATCTACTAGCTGTATATGACTATTTGCCACAACTTCACCTGAGCACCCTGCTATGTCAACATAGCGTGTGTTTTGGTTTGAAACATAGCAAATGGGCACATTTGAGCAAAAAAGGCCTAAAAAACTCTCAAAAGAGGATGCTTTGTAGTAGAGAGACCTTTGTAGAGCACATCTCCAAGTGCAGAAGCAAAGGAAAGGACGGGGTGTTGGTGAGCTGGGCTGTCCTCCCTTCCAACTGTGCCAAGACTCCTTGTAAAAGCTCTGCAGACTTGTCTGCCCAGGAGCCAATTTACTCCCTTCACTCGTCCTGTTATTTAAAGAGACAAACATGTCATTTCATAAGCTGAACACAAGTTTAAAATACCACAACAAAGCAGCATAAATATTCATAAACTGAAAAGATTTTTGTAGAAGTCAGGCCACAGGCAAAGCAAAAGGTTTGCCTGAAACAATCCATGTATAAATGATACATTTTTTTCTATAAATGGCCCAGTAGCACCTTCTTTGCAAGTATTCCTCTTGCCTCTGTTTATATCTTACTATAAATACACTCAAATCCCCCAACTGAAACTATCTATCCCTTTCCAAAGGGCTCTTAAAGGCTGAAGTAGATTCTATGTTCCTTGAAAACTAGTAAAACAAGAATCTAGGAAAGATGTGGTGAATTATTAAGCACAGAGACTAGAATCAGGGTAGAAGACAGAAGGCTACAAAAAAACAAGGCAGGCAAACCCCAGAAAGAAACCATCTACCTATAAATAAGATCTTAAAGACATGTTTACATGTTTACTCTAAGACAAGGCTGCTCTCAATTTACATCATTTCAATATACAAAGAAAGAAATTGGAGTTAAGTTCAGTAGTCAAGACCATGAGTACTACAGGCCTGGACCCACTGAGTGTGAGGTGCAGCATCTGTAGGTTCTGAGGCTCTGCTTTCTGCTCATTGAAGCTCTGGCACAACTGCTTCCTGCAGGGTTTGGAGCTGCAAGAGCTGCAGAGCTGCATCTTGAATTCAAATCTGTTTTCTTACGGAGAAATCTCTTCACACTATTCAGGAACTCAGTGCAACCAAACCTTGCATTCAGAGGCTAAAAATTCTTGGGTTTTCACCTCAATTTGACTATAGCTTATAATGTGCCACCTCCATAGGCACTCTTACTTTGTATATTAACCACACCAAGGCAAAATTACACCCATCAGTTGTCAAGCTATGCTACAAAACATGGCATTAAATGTACCTAAGCATATGCTCCCTCATTTGGCAGACAAGCTGAAGAAGCTCCTCTCTTGGGACTCACAGCCATGACAGACTGGGTAAGGTTCCAGAGAACCACTCCCTGACAAGCCAGCTACATCTTATAAGATGGAAAGCAGAAGTGTTGCTCCCAGGTATGCAAATGAAGATGAAAATAAACCCACAATTTACAACCCATGCCAGAACCAAAGTACACTATCCATGATCTGCAGGCTTACTGCTCAGGCATTTATTTCTTGAGCCATTTTGCTGTGTAGCTCATCACTGCAACTTCTCCCTTTCTTTATAAGGGGATTCCCACTTCCTGTGCCTCCTGTGTTGTTCTCTCATGGAGGGGAAAACCAGCTGCCTGGCAGGGCAAACCACAGTCATGGCATATAGATCTCAGCTAATTTTCATTTATGGGCCTTGAGACCCTTGGGCATTCCTGTTCTGTTGTTCCTCTGCCCTGTGCAAGCCTCTGGACAGCAATGTGCTTCCCAAAACCTGCACAGGCAACTCTGTTTTCTATACTAAAATGCTGGCTGACATGGTAAAGTTCCAGAGAAACAGGCAAAGAGCCCAAATTCAGTCTCAAAGTATTTTCCAAGGTTGCTCACTTTGCATTCCAGCTCATGTATTTTTGGAACTATGCCACATGGTGCTCCACCTCTAAGATAAACTGCGTGCCTACAAAAAGAAATTGTGTTCTGCTTCACCAGTGCAGTCCCAGGTTCCGCTGTTGCCAAAATGATTTTTGCTTTTATATTTCCTTCATATATATTCATAGCTCTGTAGATTATTGTTGCATAGTTACATAGTTCCTAGCTAACTCCAGTAGTCTTCCTTACCCTGACAGGCAGAAAGAAAAAACCTGGGGGCCCATGGTTAGACTCTCTGGGAGCCAAGGTTGAAACCAGCTCATCGAGATACATTTTCATAAACAAAGTTTAATTCTTATCTAAGAAGGGGGAGAAATCACAAAAGGAGGAATTACCTCATCACTTCTGTTTCTAATTGGGGATTCTTGTCAATTATACTAATTTGCTAAAATTACAAAGCTGTATTCACCCTATGTGGGGGTTGGCATTTTTCCATATCTGCCCCTGGAGGCCCCCAATAAAGATCAGCCTGTATATTACCTCCTATACTAATGTTATCTCAAAAGTGTTTTGTTTTATTCCTAGTTCTTTAAGGCACCACTGCACTTGAGCAAAGCAACAGCAGCTTCCTATGCCATGATTTTACATCCCTGGAATCTGAGCTACACCTAGGACAGAAATGTCAGCTGGTGCATATAAGTTTCTAAGATGTTTAAACAAGACCTACATTTATCAATGGTTTTGTAAGAAAAAGGTCTGTGCCTAGTTTTCCATTAATTCTGGATGAATCCAATTTTAATTAAAAGCAATGTCATACTGCTATGGGTGTAACTGAGCTCAGCAACAAGGACACTGTTCCTGCCGAATGCCTGAATTAACAGGGATTGACTATAAGGCTGATCAAGCAAGAATGCTATTAAAGCCTTTAAGTGTTTTACATTTTCTGGATCAGTGCCCCTGAAAACAGAACTATGCTGAGCTCCCCTATACAGGACAGTCCAAGAAGTTTTAGAGAGGTGACACCCAGGATATAAACTGGAATGAGAAATTTCTGTGATGAAAATTGTGTAAATTATTGTCTTTGAAAAAGTCTCTTCTGATAATGATATCCCTTGTAAATGGCTTTGCAAATGAAATAAGCTGTGACTGTTACCACCATTATTATGTTAGGGTTGCAGTGCTGGAGACAGGCACCCAACTGAGTGCACCAAGGGTCCAAGACAACAGCCAATATTTGTTGATGGACATGCCTTTTACAGGGGGCTCCAAATTCCTGCAGTTGAACACCTGATTGGTCAAGATCTCACTGGCCAATGATAGGTCTGCATTCAGGACTGAATGCGATTGCCTGGGGTCCTAAACTCGAGCTCCAATCCAACCTATCACTGCCTTACCCAGGAACTTGTTTACCTCTGTAACAAACTAGGCTAGCCAAATTTGGTTTCTGTTATGGCCAAATTTATCTGTTCAGCTTCAAACCAGCTGTAGCTGTGACAAGTCACGTTACTCACATGATGTTCTATGTCTTTTGCTGCCCAGTGGCATCCCACTAAAGCAACACCAGTGTTAGCCAGTGTCAGAGCCCACAGAGCTCAGACTAAACCACAGAGACCTTCTTGCCAGTTTCATGGTGAAGGACATGTTCAAATGGATCTGTTCCAAGATGCTTTCTGTCTTCTGGGTTAACTACTCCCATCAGCCCTGTAGTTCAGGATGTCCCACCCAGGCACCGGGGAAGGCTCCTGAGGGTTTTGGCTACATGTTTGCCCAAATCAAAACAATCATCAGTGTCACTATCGAGGCATCCACAGCACTTTCTGCTCCTGCAATCTCCTCCCTGTCCTGTGTCCCCACCCTTCAGCACTCACTATGTGAAGCTGAACTAATTGCTCCCCAGCACACACCCACCCATGGCAAGCGGGGAAAACACTGTCTTCAGCAGGAACATGCTTTTAAGCAGCTTAGGATGAAATCTGACTGCTTTCCACCACATCCTTCATTTCCTCTGCAGTTTTATTTTCAAGCTTGTTTCTGCTTCATTTCAGCCATGCTTCCTACTGATCGACTGTTTTCACACTTTAAGTGAAAAAAAATTAATCAAATGTGAATAAATATTGCATTGAGCAAAGTAAAGCACTCCAGAGCAAGGTGGATTGGAAATCTGTTTAAATGAGATTTGAATAACGATTTTTATCATTAAATACCACATTTCAATTTACTGAAATTTAATGCTGATTTTGCATTTTATCTCACTGAAAAGGTTGCATTTTCACTGGCTACTAAACATTAAATTGGAGTGACTCAAGGCCAGGTTAGATGGGGCTTGGAACAACTTGGTCTAGTGACAGGTGGACTTAAAGGGCCCTTTCAACACAAACCATTCCATAATATAACCATTCCACCAAACTGAGCCTTCTTGCTGTCTTGTGAGTCCATAAGTTTTATCACAGCAAATAAGTATTGTTCAATATGAAATATTGATGGTTAATCAGAATATCGAAAAACATAGAAGACAAACATAAGTCTTGGGATGCAGCCTGCTCTAGCTGCAGGCTGCTTGCAAAAGGGGCATTCACAGGACCAACACAAACTTTAAGACCATGTTGTATGAAAAATAAATTACTAAAATAAGATTTTTATTACATGCCTTTTATCCCTTCTTCACTAATAAAATAATCCTCTTATGCATGCAGTACTGCTCCTTGAGCTTCTCAGAAGAAGCTCTTTCCTAAAAAGGCAAAGGCCTATCCTGTGCCATTGAAGGACAACCTCTTCTCAAGTATCAGTGCCATTACTTCAGATTCATTATGACTGCATACAGCTGTCCCTTCCAGAATTTCCAGTCTGTGAATTTGCTTCCAAACAGAAAACATCCTTGTTTATGTCAGGCTGAATTGCATGTCCCTCCCGAGGCAGCTGGCCAGGAGAGGCAACTCCACTTAGCACAGTTAAAAACAGTAATGGATACAGGACAGACCAATTCAGGAGGTAATTTCATTACTCATTTAGAACAACGGTGAGTTTCTGCCCAAAGGGATGCTCCTGTCCTCCCCACACCAGAGAGAACTTCCTCCCTCTCCTTCCCTTGCACCAGGCTGATGATTATGCTGTAACATGGCAAATCAGATCTCTTTATTCTCTCTCTCATGTGTTTTTTCCAGGGCTACCTTTCACCTGGATCAGTGAACTGACTGATGAAAAGATTCCTTGTGTGCCACCTTTTTTTTCTAAATCTATCACGTATTTCAATTTGAGGTTGGATTGTAAGAAAGCATGTGCCTAGGCAGCATTAGCTCTTCACCTGCATCAGAGAGCAGACAAAGTACATGCTCAGGACGCTGCTGGATGATATGCAGGGGCCTGCACTTTACTTCAGGGTATGATAAATCTAATCCATCTAGATAGACTGTATACAGAACACAGGACAGAACTCTAATTTTGCTAAATTGAGTCACCTTGTTGTAGGGTATTAGTTCAGGACATATAGAGGAATTAGTTTCACCTCATAGCCTCTGAAAGAAAACCCAGACCCTTAAGCTCTCTCCTTTGCTCCACCCCTTTGCAGCCACAACCCAAACCCTGCCTTGGGGTCTGGCATGCTTGACTGCAACATGAGCAAGTGTAATGCAGACTTTTTGCCAGGCTAGCTTTCTGCTGGTTTAGTGAGCTGAAACAGCTTATCAGACAGTCACATAAACATTAGAACCAACTCATGTAGGACCAGACATACAGTGAGTGACCTCTGAAACTGCCTTCAAATCCTGCAGTCTGAGCTGAGGATCACATACAAAAGGGTAGGGAAATATATTCACAAACTCATTAGAGTCTTTATGGTGCTCTGTGGATACAAGTAACTAGGGCTATAAATGAATACCTGAGCACACATCAGCATGGACATTTATGTTATAAGTTTCTGAAATGGATAGAAGCCTTTTGATAAACCAGGTAATAATGTCTTATTTCACAGAGGGTAGAAACACCCCTTGAAGTGCTCAATGCCAGCCTGGATGGGGCTTTGAGCAACCTGGTCTAGTGGACGGTGCACCTGCCCATGGCAAGGGGTTGAAATGAGTTGTTTGAGGTCCCTTCCTACCTAAAGCAGTTTGTGATTCTATGATGCAGCAATGGATCACATTTTCTTTCAGCCACTGTAAGCATCCTCCCTTACGAATAACAGGGGCAGTTTGAAAACACATGCATAAATACAACAGAGACATAGAACAGAAAACACCAGCTACTTAAGCCAAACATCGCTCATAAAAATGACTTGTGTTTGAAGTCAGTTATAAAACTGCAAGTGCTGTTTTTCATAAAATAAGAAATGCTTTTCTGCAAGCAGCTGGAAGCCAAAGGCAGGTGGCACTCTGTACCAAACACACCTTCCCAAATTCTGTCAGATAGGCCTAAGGAGGAAACTGACTTACTCACCAGGTTGCATGTTCACTCAAACCCAATTTGCTCTCTAGATTTCCAGTGGATGTTCTTGGTTCTGGCTGCTTGTGAGTTAAGCTGTTCCTGCAAAAGCTCTGGTCATTACTGCCCGAGATCTACAAAAGTACAGCAGGCACATCCTCCTATACTTCTAAGATCCAAGCCCTTGCCTTCCTAAAATGCTAACAGAACTTCTGTTTCCCTTTTTCTCCATCCTTCTTTCCCTCCCTTTCCTCATTCACCCCCACATCAATTCCTGTTAAAATCTGAGTAATCAAAATGAGAAACCAAAGCTATCTACTGTGTGAACTGAACTGGGTAAACAACTTATACAAAAAAAAGAGCAGTTTTTAGAAAGGTAAGCTGAATCTGTATAGCTTTTGCTGCAATATCTACCAGGTAAAATCAGTAGCTTCTTTTTTCCTTACCCAAACTTCTCCACACCAAATTCCATGGGTTAGATCAAGTCAGAGTTTACTTTAACAGTGCAAGTTAAGGTAGATCCTACTAAGTGAAATTCAGGTAGGTGCATTTGGAATATAGAAAATATTCACATGCTTAAGACAGTTTCACATCACAGATCTTACAATGGAAATCCATTATCTCAAGGGCAATTGCCAACTAGGATGTGCAGTTATTGTAAACAGACCCCCAGAAGATTTTACTTCTTTCAAAACTAACTGAAGATCTCAATACAATTTATTTAGTTCTAATACTCTAGTTCTGAATAAAGGTGGACCACCACATGGGTTTAATGCTTAACCCCTCCGTGTTTAGAAAGACTTGATTACAGCAGATCAATTCCTGATTTCATCCCCTAGAAATCAGCATGAGATGAGGATGCACCACACCAAAGCAACAATGAAGGAAAAAGCTGACTACACCCAAGTCTAAAACTAGTTCCTCAGTTAAGAATTAAGAGGAAGTTTCTCAGAAGCCTGATCACAGCCTCTTTTGCAGGTAAGGACAGCACAGCAGGAACATGGGCAAGGTTTCTGTTTATGGGACCTGGATGCAATTGCAGAACCATAGAAGCTGGAAGAGATTTCTGGAGGAGTGATTACTCTCCAAGCAAGAGTCATTTCAAAGCTGGATCCAGTTGTTCAGGGCCTTATAGATTTAAAAATCTCTAAGGATGTAGATCCTAGCATTACATACCATTCTAATTGCAAAAGTAGTTTCCTTTTATCCAACGGGAATTTCCTTTGCTGCAAGTGGTATAATCAATGAGATTTTTAACCTGAAAATATCACAGGCCAGAATAAAAAGAAAAATTAAAATGAACACATCAGAAGAATTTAAAAATTCCCTTTCTAAAACTGTTTTATAATGAATGAGTCAACTCAGATACTTCACATTAAAGGCATAGGTGGAGCAGAAATTAATTTCCTGGTAAGCTTTTCAGGGCAGATGTTAATATATCAAAATAATAGGCTTAATACTAAATTGATTGCCAATTCTGAAAAATGTTCAATACTTTCCAGAAAAAGAACATGTGAAGAACTGTGCAAGATCTGAGTATTGCATCATCAGTCTGATTCAGTTCAAGAGCAAATGTCTAGGATACAGCAAAAGAGGAGCACCTGACAATAATTCCCCTTTGCTTGTACATCCATCTGTACTTCAGGCAGTGTCTGTCTCTCCTGAGTCCTGCAGAAGCTTCTTCCCCAGTGCACTGAAACACTGCTGTTCCTTGTAAACACAGAAGTTATTTATTCTCACACTTTGTGCTGCAGAAAAACAGTAAGGCAGCCTCACCCATGAAATATTGAGACTTCCTTGAGACACAAAAATTATCAAGAGCTTGACCTATTATTACAAAATCACTCTTTCACCCCACTAATAAAAAAACTCCCAAAATATGCAATATAAAATAGCACATTCTGAAGATTTTATCAAAAACTAACTCTGACAGACCATTTGAACAGCTCTGAGCAGTCACAACTCCCATTGCCCACACATGCTGTCCAGAGATGGAACTTTCCAATGCCCTTGGCAAACAGCAAGGATAAGAATGCCAGCCTCAACCCTAAAAAAGCCTGACAAAAATCTTCTCTACAGACAGGCTAGCTTGCCAACACTCACCTGGAGAGAAATTACCAAATACTTCTACTTGGTGTAGTATTTCCTTTCCATAACATTACTTGCACATTTCTCCCATATTAACCTTTAAGCAGAATTTAAGCTGATGCAGGCATCTTAGAGGTAAAATGAAAGCCCTAGTTACTTCTGTATTGATTTTATTCACTCCAACATTACTCTTTTTTCCTCCCTTTCCAAGCTTCATTGCCATATCCTTTTGCAAAATGGCAGCTGTATTATTATATACCCCATGTCTAGTATTGCAGTGTTATAGTTGGGGTATCTAAAAAAATCCTCAGAAAATATTTAAAATGTTCTGAAGAAGGGTAATCGCACCATAAGATGTAAGAAAGACAGTATTAGTCAGGTGAGTTGTGGTACAATCAGGTGCCAAACCCAGTTGTAAAGAGTATCATATTTGTTTAAGCCACCATGAGGGAACCAAAGCATGGGTACTCTTTTGAGCCTTGTCCACAGCAATTCCAGCTAATGAGCTTTAGCTGACTAGTGGAGAGGTCTGAAAGCACCCACAGAGCACAGGACATTTAGCTGTCTGGGAAACCTCAGTAATTCAATTACTCTGGATCATAATAACATTTTAAAAGTAAAATGATAGTAACTCACCTTACCACTGAACATTTCCTCAGCACCTCAAGAGTCAGGAGCAAGGTGTCCCCAGGGAGACACAAGGTTCCTGAGACCATATGCCAGCACAAGTGACCATGAGGGGCTAGCTCAGCAATACCAGCAGACTGCACCACCCCAGTCCCTACTCTTTCAAACTCCAAATATCTCAAGGATTTGCACATTATAGCTTTTATTTAATGAACTGGAAATAATGACATGCTTCTGTGACTAGATGCCCTTCTGCAGGTCAGGAGCAGATAATAAACACAACTGAAAAGCACAGTTCACTTGAGTAGTTTATGAGTTTAAGTTAGTGAAGTCTGTCTTTACAATTCAGTAAAGAAGTGCTTAGCAAGCTGCTACATCAGCCTAAAACTGCAAGAAATTAATTCTGCCAATAAATATGCAAACATAACAAAGCATAGGTGACAAACAGGAAATAAATAGTAACTGCACACTGAAGCCATATCCAGCTTCCATGAATCCAAAACCACCTGCTTTTCTAACTCCTGTGGAGCAATATGAAAACAATGCTATTGCAACTGGTTGGTATTTTAATGTTGTATTATTTCTGTAGTAGAGGCAGCTGGAACTACAACCACAGCGTAAGAAAGTGCCACCATCCCAGCTAATGATCAGACAAAGAGGGTACATTAGGTCTTGCTGTCAAAGATGTTTTAATACTCCAACCACAACCTGAAAACACCACACACAAGGTGAGGCTGAATGTCTTGAGCTGCAGGAACTGTATTTGACTTTACTGGGTATTTCTACTATAATATTTTGTTGAGAAGTTGTACTGATTTTCCCAATGAAAATTGATCAGAGGGGCCATTTTAGCCTGCCAGGCTGCATATACCTACTCCACCATTTGAAAGGATTTCTCTTGTGCACAGAGCTCTAAAGCTAATCCTACAAAGCCCCACGAACAGCGTTCTGATGAAGTGTTAACTGCAGAATAAATCAGCTTAAATCCAGGAAATTGTTCCAACAGATTAAAGTCTTGATGCCAAAGAGAAAGGAGGAAGTCCTGCTCCCACTTTAGAAATATCTCACTTTGTTTTGAGCCTGCAACCCACTATTTCCATTTGGTGGTCTAAAATTTTTTATCAAAAGAGACAGTGAATAATGGGTTCACATACATGCCATGCTGCTAAGACTGTACTTGCATCATATCCTCTTCAAAGACATCTTTTTGAAAGTGAAGAGCTTTGATCTATTTATTATTCTTTACAAGGAATTCATTGCACACCTTTGATCATTCACATCAGCCTTTTCAGAATCTCTACCTGTTTCACTGGGTCTTTGAGGGCGATGGGACTAGAACTCATGCAGCACTCAACACAGCTGTATTGTGAGCTTACACACCAGTTTCCTAGTTTGATCACTTATTTTTCCACAAGCATCTAACCTTCAATTTGCTTTTCTAAACAATAAGATAATATTTTGATAGAGCTGCCTATTATAAACCCCAGTTCTGCCTCTGACTGGAAAACCAATTCAGAGCTCATCACTGTACACATACAGTGGGGGCTGTTGTTCAGCCACATTACATCACTGCTGAATTTAAAATGCTGCTTTCTCACTTAGTGCCACAGGATTTTTTTCATGTTTCCTCAGAGCTAACTATGATAATGTATGTTTATTGATACAAATAAATGTCACTTGTCTTCAGTTTCTTTTTCTAACTTTGACTTCTCTGTGCTTTTGGCTTCCACATCATTCTCTGGTTAATATTGTGAAAACACTGTATAAAATAGATCTTCCATCTGTCTGATTTATAGCTATATTTTTATTGGATGTCCCAACAGTCTTCATGGTCTCAGAAATGCCAATTATTCTTCACTCACCTCCTGCACCAGTCACCCTTTCATAAAGCTTTACTACTTCCCTTTGTCCTCCCAGTGGCTTCCTTCTGAGGAGCAAAGTCCTAAACCGTTTAACATCTCCTCTCTTCTAATTCCATGCCTTTGATCTCTCTCTTTTCTAGTTCTCTTATACTCAAGAGTTTGCTCATTATGCTGATAATGGCCTCCAGTGTTGATTATTCATATGATTTTACTGCTTTATAGGACTTCCTCAGGGAGATCTATCAGAGTTTCTCTTTGGAAGTGTGCCTTAATGCTGCCACAAACCTTCATAAATGTTTATGCAACCTTTGACATAATGCTCTGCTTCCCCCATCACTCCCAGAGTTGGGAATTTCATTCAAAATATTTTACTACATAATTTTAAATCTAATGCTCATATACTTCTCTCTTGACCTCAAGTTGACTACAACGTTTTTTTTTTAATTAGCCCTTTCATGTACATTTGCTCCATTCGTGTATGAGCTACATTAGGAGCTGCAAAGAGAAAGTATCCATCCACTGCAGAGAAATCCTACCCTCTCCTCTCCTTGTCCAAGAGCTTTGATGAAACAAAGGGTGCAGAGGGAATCATCACAAGCTCAGGCATTCATTTCTTTTCAAAACAATGGCTTGATCTGGTTTAGTTGAGTAAGGTCATCATTATCTCTTTCTAGGCTGTACTCTTGGTCTTCTTGGACCCCTCAGGCAATGCTTCTCATGTCAATATTACTCAATACAGTGAAGTCAGTAGACCAGTTCCTTCCATCTATCTGAACCTCCTGTTTGGCACAGGAACACAATTTTTTTCTGCAATTCCTTTACCAAACCACGCATTGGAATTAAGTAGTCTTGTTTCTCTTGGGATCTTTTGAGTCAGTGTAAAATAACTTTGCATTGAATGAAGGGACCAACAATTTCCACTGAAGTTCAATACAGTGGCACATGATACACTCCTGTTAAACATTCACCTCAGTTAGAGATTAAATGTTTTGATTTTCCTCCAAATGAAGACGTAATCAGGGAAGAAACCAAGAAAGACATAAAAGCTCCAAGGCTACTTCTCCTGCAATGCCTCTGCAGACAGCTTGGAAGAAAATAGAACCCTCAGCATCATTGATTGAAAGCTGTTTTCTACCTTCTACTATGCAATCAGCAGTAATAAAAGTCATGGCTCTTCATCAAGCCACTGCAGGAGAAACAGCACAGCACCACACAGATTGGGGTGACTCTGTTAACGCAGGTGCTCAGAGGAAGAAGCAGTAGCTGTCATTGTTAAAATGTGATTGCTAAAAATTAGCAGTATACAGGCATGCCAGTGAAATAAGGATGGAACTTTCTCATAGTTGCTCAGAAACCACTGCAGGCCTTGTCTGCTTGGCCAGACAATAGAAAGAAATCCCTCTCCTACTGCAACTGCACCCAGGATTCAGAGGCATCAGAAGATGCTAGGAGGAAGGCACCTCTGCTCCCCACAACCTGGCTTTCCCTGTACCTCTGATCCACACAGGTTATTGAACCCTGCTGCAAGGAAGCAGAGACCAAGGGCATGGAGCAAGTCCCTTGATGGATGGAAAGGTAAGTGCCAGTCTTGAAAGCTGAGGTCCCAGACCCTGGAATCACTGCTGCTCAAAACCTTGGTGTTTCCTTAAAAACACAAAAGAAAATGTGAGTCTAGTGATTAAGGATAGGCTAAAAATACTTCAGACTTCACTAAATGAAATGTTTAAAGGTCAGGATTTAAACTCTGTCAGCTATTCCTTACTGAATGTTTTGACAATACAAAGACTGTATTTGCTTAAGTAATTTTTGGGCCAACAAGGTGACTGATGATGGCTTCTGCATAAGCAGTTCATTTAGGATAAAAATAGCAGCATAAGTGCCATGTTTATAATCAATCCATTGCCCAGAACAGTTGAAGACTAGAGATCTGAGAAAACATTAATATATCACATCAGTGAATAAAACTATTGGAAAGCAAGATATCTGTATTACAACACTTTTCAGTTCAGAGAATTAGTGATCAGATAACAAATTAAGCTTTCTGGTGCAATGTGTTTTAAGCCATTCCAATTTTTTTCCCCAAGAACTACTATCTACCAATAAGAGAAAGCAGAGATTCATATTCTGGAAACCTCCCTAAATGGCTGAGTAATATGTGCCTAAACACTTATTTTATGAAAATGAAGTACTGACAGTATTTCTCCTGCATTTATACACAGTTTAAAATTCATATTTCTATTCTACTGTAATTCTAATTTCTTCACAGCTTACTATGCCATACAAGGGACTTTATCCTATTTCTTATCTCTTCCTTTTTTTAAAGGGAGCACAGGCTTCTCTGACTGTTTTATTGCTTTTATTGTTAAGAGACTGTTGTCTTTATTAAAGAAAAATAAAACAATTGAAGTCAAGAGGGGAAAAAGCAGTTATCTTTTATAAGGCCCAAGGAAAAACATGCATTACTCTTCTACTACTGACAAAAAAAAAGATAATAAAATACTCAGTGAATGTCTCCATCTGTCTGAGAAATCCTACGCAGCACAATTTCCAAAGCTGGCATTTGAAGGCTGTCTTGGGCTTGTTTCACAACCTCAAAAACATGTTTTTAAACAAGGAAAAAAGAAGAAGAAAGTTTTTTCCCCAGATCAAACCAGCTCTTGAGGACATTTCTTGAAGCTCAGCATCAAGAGACACAAGCACTGAGCTCACTGTCCCTTCCCAAAAGCTGCTTCTGCGCTGCCTCCCAGTGCTGCTGAAATTCCTACAGAAATTCTGCTTCCTTCAGGACACCACAGTTTAAAAAATAAATAAATAAATAAATAAAATAAAGGCAAAATCGCAGACTCCTTAAACAATGTTCAGTAAGGAAATATAATTATCTAACACCTAAAACCACTGCCAGAAATGGAATGCATTCACGAGGAACAGGCACCAGACCCTCCCTCCTGAGAAACCAACTGGTAAGCTCTGCAAATAGTTTTAAAGACATTTTTATACTGGTGTGAGTGTAGCATACCTATAATTATAGCAGCCTAGAATCCCCCTTGAGAATACTTCATTTAGGCCATTACTACCAAATGTCACATCAAAAGCCATTGCTTACAGTGTAAGCTCCATCACTATCCAAAGGGCTTGATGGGTTCATTATTCTTTTGAAGCTTCTGAAGTCCACGTGACCAGGCAGCCCTGGTGTTGACACTGTTGTTTCCCAGATTTCAAGAACTGCTCAAATATCTGGATACAGGCCTGTCAGGCTACCTAAAATTCAGAAACTATTGCCAACATTCCTATGCATTTACAAATAATTAATGAAGACATAGTCAACATCAACAGGAGACCAAACAAACAAAACCAGTAAAAAACATTTGGTTAAGAAAGGCACAAAAGTCTCTGTTACTACTTTGCTATGACTATCTCAGACCAGAGAGGAACCAGAAAGGTGGCATGTCCTTAACACTGGAAAAGATCTCTAAGATCATTCAGTCCAATAACTAAAACACTAAATCATAAAAAAAATCTTCCATTTTCCACCCAAAGTATCGATATATCAGAAAGTAAGATTTGGGCGGGGGGGTGGTGGCAAGCAAGTATGACAGCATTTTTTATCCCTGCACCTCCACCTCTATGCTTCCCAGAATGCCACCACAGAACTTCAGAAGAACCAGGATAGCCCCCAAGGAAATCAGATCAGCAAAGGTTTTTAACTTCCTTGCAGGTCCGAGGTGAGAACTGGAACACTGGCTGAGTGACAGGGAGTGCTGCAGTACAGTCAACTATTTTTAAAGCAAGTAACACCTCTGAGTAACCATCACAGACCTGAGATGGCTCCTTCCCTTGAAGCACAGCCACAAAAAATCAGTCAGCAATTACTATGACCAAAGAGTCCAGTCACAGATCCTCTGACCACATGCAATACATCCAGACAAGCACATATTCAAACACCAGGACAACAAAAAACAATCTGGCCTTAAGTTTTTTCAAAATCTTCTCCAACTGCAAGCATCATACTTTGCAATTCCACATAAATAACTCTTTTGCATGTTCGAAACAGGAGAAATGCTCATATTTTTAAGATTTGAACTGCTGCTGAAGAGATCAGAAAAAAAGCATTTGGAGAGCAACAGAGCTCACCCATGCATGGAGGTGCTTCCTGAAGCTTGGCTGGCAGGGGGAAATACTTTGAGTTGTTTGGGGCATTTTAGTAGAAGCTTAGAAAAACTTTGTGATCCCTTGAAATCACAGGCAACTTGTCTCTGGCTCCTGCCTCATGTGGTCAACCCCACAACTGAGTCCAGGGGCAGGATAGCCATGAGCTCCAAGTCTATTTAAAGCAGTTACAAATACAGAAATTAAGTGTCCAAAAGGTATTGAATATCTGGACAATGGTTCTGCTCAGTGGCAAAAAAAATATTTTAAACCTTTACTCTCTTATGTCAAGACCCCCACCAGATATGGCAGCATTCCCAGGCTGGGCTACACCTGGATCTCTACAGCACACAGCCCATATTGCTGCTCCTCCCTGTGGTGGAGGCCTTGCTTTTTCTTCAGTGTGGCAGTGGGAAACAACAGAATGACATCAAAGCAAAGATGACCTGAACTACTCCATTAGCTCTTTTTATACAAAGCTACAGCCCCCTCTGTGCTTTTGTATTCACTCTGCTGGAAAAGTCCAGCCCTTTTGCAACTTAGACATTTGTGCCGAAATCTTGGCAATGACAGGTTAGTAACTGAAAAATATCAGTTGAGAGCCCTAGATCATGCCAACTCCTCAGTTACAATAATTCAGTTCTACAGCAGAGCAGCACAAATTAGCGTGGTGCCCGACACTACCAAGTCACATTACAGCCAGGGACACAACCCAGAGCCACAGGTAACACAGGTAAGCCAAGGACTCACCAAGGAGACATCCTGATGGAAAATTTGCTAAGCAACAACGACTTCCTTATGTTTCTTACAACACCACAGCAGCAGCTACAGTGGTTGCATGATATAGGCATTGCACAGTTTAAAATGCTGAATAATGCCCTCACTTTGAACCAGCAGCCTGGTGGTCCCTCAGTTCTGCTCTCAACTCCAAAGCAGTCCTGGACCCCCACAGGCACTTGACCATGCTCACCTGTGTGGGGATGGAGCAGAGAGGCCACTCACTGACCAGTGACCTCACAGACTGTTTAATAAACATGAATTGGCAGGAATACTTGGTGAGTGTTCCATCCACCTACTGCTAGAAGTAATAAAAAAACAAATCTCACTGACTTTTTTTTACCCCAATAATGAATGCTTCCAATTAACTACTTAAAACATGTCAGGAAAGAAGAGTTTCATTCTGTGGCTGAACTAATCCACATGAAGATTTTCACTAAACTCTATGCCTTTCTTTAGGTCAGCCAATGGATCAAGTCCAAAGGCATTGTAAAATGAGAAAAAAAAAATCTTAACTGCCTTTCCTGAGGGCCATATGATATGTATTTGATAACCTTTTCAACCAAACTAAAGGAGAAAGGAAGTTTAATTTGTAACAAGGGGCGTTTCTTTCTGGAAAACCATATCAGAATGAACTGCATAAGCAAAATTGCAAATGTAGAGCTCTTATACAATGATTAAAACCACTTCTTTGTCAACTGAGCAGCCAGTCCTTGCCCAGCACTCCCAGCGCTGTTGTCTTAGTTCTCCACCAAGGCAGAGATAAAC